>NC_135787.1:112594166-114060833 GCF_051106095.1 Pogona vitticeps | reverse complement strand
ATTGACTTTTGTTGAAGAAAGGGGACACCATTTCTATTTCTTTCCTCTTCTTCAATATTTAAAGCACACAACATCCACAGGGCCAGTCTTACCATTACACGTGAGGAGGTAGCTGCTTCAAACCACTGATTTTGAGTGTCACCTAAGGGTAGCAAACTGACTACTATTTCTTGTTTTTATTGCCAGGGATTTTCTGTCTCAGCTGCCAAAACATGACCAGAGATCACTAGCGATGGTGCCATTTGAGGCTCTGCCCCAGAAAGCAAAATGTCTTGCACTTCTACTGAACACATTCTGCTACAACATCACATCTTTCCTGATTGTTGCAGTTCTTAGGTGCCATCAAGTCCCTTCTAATTTATGGTGATCCTAAAAATTGGTACCCTCCATAGAGTTCTACTGTTTTAAATAATCCTTTTCAGCTCTTGCAAACCCAAAGCTGTGGTTTCATCTTTTATCTAGTCTTCCTCTTTTTCTGTTGCTTTCAACATCTCCCAGCATTATTGTCTTTTTGTTTTCTCATTATGTGTCTAAAGCATGATAGTCTCAGTTTAGCCATTTTTGCTTCAAAGGACAGTTCAGGTCTGATTTTATCAAGAACCCAATTATTTTTCTTTCTGTGTCCAGGATATCCACCATGACTGCACCACAAAAACATGTGAATGGAAAGCAAATATGCACAAAATGTCTTATGCATTACTTGTACTATCTGTTTCAACAAAATGTACCAAGATGAAGTACCCACAATATAACTCACATCTGTTCTATGATCTATTTTTCATGGTCTGCTCTACAGTCTAGTTTCATGCTAGGTGACTAGATGTCTCTAATTCAGACAAGATATACCAAGATACTAGCTTATTAAACTCCTGTCTTAAAAGATGTTGTGTATCACCTGTTCTTAGGTTCAGGTGCCCTTTGTAGTGAGCTACAAGAATAGTTCAGAATTTTTTCTTAATAAGTAACAGACAGAGATAAAGATGTTAGACAACATCTAGCAAAATCCCTGGGGAGAAGATAATATGATGGGAACATTTCTTTCATAGAATCACAGAGGTGGAAGAGACCACAGGGGCCATGGAGTCCAACCCCCTCCCATGCAGGAACATCCATCAAAGCACTCCTGACAGATGGTGTGAGACGTGAGGCAAGGGGGTAGAAGCCCTCACTGGAGTGTCGTCCTCCCTCAGGAAAGAACAGGAAGCGCAAACAGACCTGCTTGCATTATCCGTCGAGACAGTACAACCGGGAGTGGACACCCGTGAACTAGAGCAGGAGTTGTCTAAAATGACAGTAGCCACTCAAACCGAGAGGGAAATGACAGGAAAGGAAGAAAAGGGGCAGAACCACCATGGAGGCGGGCATAGGGGGAAAAAGGAGTGAGAGATGAGATACCTGGGGATTGGGAGTTACTATGGATGGAAGATCCCTGGACTGGAAAGTTTGAAAAGGTCCAGGTTCCCAGGGAGGAGGCAGACTACAGGAGAAGGAGAGGTCTGTCTCCACGACCCTCATATTGGGGGGAATCGGAGGCGCGTGAGTGGCATCGGAGGTTAAGAGAAGGAAGCTGTGGAAAGAAAGGAGAGAGAGAGAGAGACGTGCATGGAGACTGGAGGGAGCCCAGCGGAGAGGGTTCCTGTTGGACAATGGGCTCCCTTTCGAGGAGATGGGGACCCCTTCAATGCAGAGGGGAGAGACGAGGAGACCATGCCATTATTAGAACTGGGGACTGACACTTTGGACTTGGATGGCAGCAGTCCTTTTACCAAAGGACCCTGGAACGATTTAGAATATAACCCATTCACCAAAGATGTTTGAATGCCCTCGCGGGACCCATTGGCAGCAAGAGACCATGTTAGAGTTGACTTAGAGACAAGAGATTTGATGTTAATGTTCCAATAAAACACAGTTTTGTCTTCGCACAACAAGAGACTCCAGTGTCTTTGTCGAAACCCAGAGAGGCCATATTTGAACCCTCACAGATGGCCATCCAGCCTCTGCTTAAAAACGTCCAAAGAAGGCAACTCCCCCATACTCCAAGGCAGCATATTCCACTGCCGACCACCTCTGACTGTCAGGAAGTTCTTCCTAAGATTCAGGTGGAATCTCTTTTCCTGTAGTTTGAAACCATTGCTCCTTGTCCTGGTGTCTGGAGCCATGGAAAACAAACCTGTCCCTTTCTCAACATGACATCCCTTCAAATATTTAAACATGGCTATCATGTCCCCTCTTAACCTTCTTTTTGTAAGGCTAAACATTCCCAGCTCCCTAAGCTGCTCCGCATAGGACATGGCTCCCAGACCTTTGACTATTTTGGTCGCCCTCCTCTGGACACGTTTCAGGTTGTCAACATCCTTCTTGAATTCAGGTGCCCAGAACTGGACACAATACTCGAGGCAAGGTCTGACCAAAGTAGAATAGAGTGGTACTGTCACTTCCCTTGATCTAGATACTATACTGCACTCCTATTGATGCAACCAAGAATTGCATTGACTTTCTTGGCAGCTGCGTCACACTGTTGACTCATGTTCAGTTTGTGGTTTACCAAGACTCCTAGATCCCTTTCACAAATACTGTTGTCTAGTCACGTGTCTACCATCCTATATCTGTGCAGTTCTTTTTTTCTGCCTATCTGTAGAACTTTATATTTCTCCCTGTTGAAATTCATTTTGTTAGTTTTGGCCCAGGACTCTAATCTGTCAAGGTCATTTTGAATTTTAATCCTGTCGTCTGGGGAATTAGCAACCCCTCCCAATTAGGTATCATCTGCAAATTTAATCAGCATACTCTCTATTCCTTCATCCAAATGATTGATAAAGATGTTGAATAGCATAGGGCCCTGAGGAACCCCACTAGTTACCTCTTTCCAGGGTGAAGAGAAGCCATTGGTGAGCACCCTTTGGGTTCGGTCAGTCAACCAATACAAATCCACTGAACAGTAGCACTGTCTAGCCCACATTTTACTAGCTTCCTTGCAAGAATATCATGGGGAACTTTGTCAAAGGCCTTATTGAAATCAAGATATGCTACATCCACAGTGTTTCCTTCATCTATCAAGACTGTAACTCTATCAAAAAAGAGATAAGATTAATATGGCATGACTTGTTTTTGAGAAACCCATGTCGACTTTTAGTGATGACAGCATTGCTTTCTAAGTAATAACTGTTTAATGATTTGTTCTAAAAATTTTCCAGGAACTGATGTCAGGCTGACTGGGTGATAATTATTTGGGTCTTCTTTTTTCCCCTTTTTATGGACAACATTTGCCCTCCTCTAGTCTGTGGGGACTTCTCCTGTTCTCCAAGAATTCTCAAATACTATTGCCAATGGTTCCGAAATTACTTCTGCCAACTCTTTTAATATCCTTGGATGTAATTTGTCCGGCCCTGGAGACTTGAATTCATTTAGAGTAGCCAGGTATTCCTGCACTAGTTCTCTACCTATTTTGTGCTGCATTTCTGCCACTACATCACCTGCTCTTTGCCCCTCAGGTTGAGCACTATTTTCCTTTTTGGAGAAAACTGAGGCAAAGAAGCTGCTGAAAAGTTCAGCCTTTTCCTTGTCCTCTGTTAGTAGCTGGCCATCTGCTCCATGCAGCGACCCTATCATTTCCTTGTTTTTCCTTTTGCTGCAGGCATAACTAAAAAGCTCTTTTTATTGTTTTTAATCTGTCTGGCAAGCCTGAGCTCATTCTGCACTTTTGCTTTTCTTACCTTCCCCCTAAATATACTGGCTATTCAGTTGTATTCCTCTTTGGTGTTTTCCCCATTTTTCCATTTCTTGTACATTTTTTTTAACAGTTCAGTTGAAACTTCTTTAGTCAACCATTCTGGTTTCTTTAGATATCTCTCATTTTTCCTTCTCATTAGAACAGTTTTAGATTGTCCCTTTAGTATTCCCTTTAAAAAAAATTCCCATCCATCCTGAACTCCCTTCTCTTTCAGTATCTTTGTCCATGGAATTACAGCCAGCAAATCCCTAGGTTTTATTGAAATTGGCCCTCTTAAAGTATAGAATGCATGTCTGGCTGCACTTGGCTTCCCCTTCCCACTGTACAGTATAACAAATTCCAAGAGAGTGTGGTCAGTCTCACTTAAGGATCCCAGCGACCCCTTTAACAAGGTCATCCCTGTTGGTTAAGGTAAGATCTAAAATAGCTGATCCCCTTGTTGCCTCTTCCACCTTCTGGACTATGAAATTGTCAGCAAGGCAAGTGAGGAATTTGCTGGACCTTATGTTCTTGACAGAGTTTGACTGCCAATCTATATCGGGATAGTTGAAATCTCCCATTACTACTGCATTTCTCCCTTTTGAATGTGTGGCCATCTGCTCCAGGAAGGCATCATCGGGCTGGCTTGGGGGTCTATAGTATACCTCCGCAATGACATCCCTCTTGTTTCTCTCCCCCTTAATTCTTATCCAGATAATCTGGCTTCCTGGATTTAAGTCCTGGATCTCTTCACAAGTATAAACATCCTTGACATATAAAGCTCCTCTTCCTCCTTTCTTGCTAGGTCTATCTCTCTGAAATAGTTTATACCCCCCCAATAACTACATTCCAGTCATGAGTTTCATTCCACCAGGTTTCAGTGATACCATCACACAGTGGTGCCTTGCATAGCGAGGTTAATCCGTTCCGGATTAACCTTCGCTATAGCGAAACATCGCTAAACGGAATTAAAAAAGCCATAGAAACGCATTGAACTTTGTTCAATGCGTTCCTATGGCTTGAAAACTCACCGTTAAGCAAGGTTCTGCCATAGCGCCGCCATTTTCGCGCCCTCGGTAAGCGAGGGCAGGGCGCGAAAATGCGGCGCGGACCTTCCAGCGGCCATTTTGGAACCGCCGATCAGCTGTTCTCCCCCGCTTCGTTATGCGATATTCGCTAAGCGAATCGCTTAGCGAATATCGCAAAGCGAAAAATCCCCATAGGGGCCATCGCTGAGCAAATGCTCCAGCGATGGCCCAGAGCGCCTCGTTAAGCGATTTCATCACTCAGCGAGGCGCTCGTTAAGCGAGGCACCACTGTATTTATTTTGCTGTATTAAGAGTTCCAATTCATCTTGTTTATTTCTCATGCTGTGTGCATTAGTGTAGAGACATTTAGGACCATGTGTGTTCTTCTTCCCCTTGTTGTTCTCTAGTACTATTTGCCCTGCTGGGCTTTTCTCGCCAACACTTGCTGAATTTTTTGCCCTGAAAACTATTGTTTCCCTGCCCCCCCCCGAACTCAGTTTAAAGCTCTCCTGATCAGATTTGTGAGCCTCTTAGCAAAAACATTACTGCCAACAGCTGTAAGGTGCACCCCATCCCCTGCCAAAAGACGGTCAATATATATAGTATTTGTTTGCAACTTCCACTTCTATATTGGGGAACTTATCATTTTGTCTTCTTCCCAGTGGCCTTATCAAGTCCATTCTGGGACTAAGTTTCCTTGCAGATCTTAGCAGCTTAAAACATCTAACCATTTCTTTTAGACTTTGATTATTCTTTTGCTCCCTCTTTTTTTCTTTTTCAATATGTAGCTTGAGAAAGAGTTCCATAGACTTGTACACTTTTGTATATTTGTTGTTGTCTCCAATGAAAGCATCACCCACTTGTCGATTTTGTGTTTTGTTTTAATCTTATGGATCCAACACTCTTTTTCATTTTCTGTTTTACTATTGCTCTCATTGCATACAACTAATGTAGTCATTTATGCAAAATGTGTTGAATACCTCAAGTAGCCGCTCAGAGTGGTATAAATATACCAGATGGGCGGGATATAAATCAAATAAATAAATAAATAAATAAATAAATAAATAAATAAATAAATAAATAAATAAATAAATAAATAAATAAATAAATAAATAAGTGATAACACGTAAAATGGATAGAACAAATAGACTCTCAATACTTTAGTGAACACACAAACTTGCTGCATATTTAGAAAACTGGAGCTTTTGTGCATATGTAGACTACACATTTTAACTTCATAGAAGCAAACCACTACACAACTGAGAAAGAAAGAACAAACTCTTTCAAAAGAGCCAGGGCTGAATCATTGAGCAAAGGATGCAGAATGCCTTTAGGTTCAGTCCTTGGTATCTCCAGTCAGGGACAAGAGACTGCTGTAGTTTGAAATCCGGAAGAGCTATTACTTCTCAGTGTAGACAGTTGTCAACTAGAAAGGCCAACTGTTCAACAGTGGAAGGATGTTCCCTATGTTTTTCCTCCTATGTTATGGAAGCAAGAGACAGGGCCATGAAATTGCACAACATTGTTTAAGGTCTATTGCTTAAATACTGTAGTAAAATTGGTCATCGTGTATAATAAGTATGTTACACTCATCTGTTCCTCTTCAATTTCAATTACTCGACACAGAAACATATCTCAGTTACAGACAAATCTTTACTTCTTTCTGACTGAGAACATGTTTTCCTCTCCAACATTCACTAGCTAACAGATATGGGATGTAAAACACATGAAAATAAACACTGTGTCTTCAGCATTCTTAAGAACAAGAAACATTTTAGTCACATTATTCCTGTATCAAGCAAGTTCATTTTTCTTGGTGTTATTCACCCCAAATAAGCAGGAGTAAATGTTATCAAGCTTAACATCCTGAAAAACACAGGATAAAATTAACTCATTCAGAGTCTCTAAATTTGCAAAGGATATATTAAACTAATATAAATATGGATTACACAAAATTCCTAGCAGTATTAAATGAACCTGTGGTCTATCTCCCATTTTGAACATTTTTTACAAAGTTTTAAATTAAAGGTGGTGACTTCAGAGAATCCTGACATTGTTTTTTGATCCAGAGAACCCAGTATTACTTGTTTTCTTAATTCTATTTCTATACTTTTGTTTTGTTTCACAGAATTGGGGAGATCTGGGAGCCCACCATAACATTTTATGGAGAAAACTACTGCTCTTGGAGACTTCAGGATTTTTTTTCTTCCATGGGATGTGTGTCTGGGAGGGCTGAGGGCATCAAAAAGGCTTTGAGGAGCCACATAAAGCCTGCATGTTGTCCACCTCTGTCTTAAATAGAGCAGGAATGAGAAACAAGCAAGAAATATCAGCTGACTTGGGTCTTTTTGATGGAGAAAGGTGGGATAAAATATTTTAAATAAATAAATAAGTAAATGTGAGCAGGAACAGAATGACCCTAAAAGGCAAACAAAATTGCCCTTTTAAACGTATTTTTCTTTTCCTCAGAGAATAGGAAGCTGCCTTACCCTGAATCAGATACTGTACTTGGTCTATCTAGTTTAGGGTTGCTGACAGTGGCAGAAAAACCTGTCATCATAGTTTCTGACAAGGACCTTTCTCAGCCCTAATTACAGCTGCCAGGGATTAAAATTATGACCTTCTGAACACAAGGCATGTGCTCTACCACGAAGCTACAGCCCTTCCTGATTCTTGATCTGGCCACCAAAGTCCATTATCTAGACTACATGGCAACATATACAGTGGTGCCTCGCTAGACAATGATAATCTGTTCCACTGAAATCACTGTTTAACGAAATCATTGTCTAGCGAAAAGCATTTCCCCATTGGAATGCATTGAAACCTGTTTAATGTGTTCCAATGAGGAAGAATTGTCATTGTCTAGCGAAGATCGGCCATACAAAAGCCGCTTTGCGAACCGCCGATCAGCTGTTTACATAGCTTTCTTGCGAAGCTTAGGTCCCGAAAACACCCGTTTTGTCAGCGCGGAGGAAGCTGTCAAAATCGTTGTCTAGTGAAAATTGGTTTGCGAAGCAGGGACCAAACATTATCCATCGAAATTCCCCCATAGGAATCACTGTTTTGCGAATCGCTCTAGCGATCGCAAAAAGTCAATGTCTAGAGAAGAAACTGTCATGCGGAGTAACTGTCTAGCGAGGCACCACTGTATAAACCCTCACAAACCAACCTGGCAAAAGGAAGCTTTCTGCAGCATAGCTGCAAACCGCTTTAGAATCAATTGATGATTACAAACATCAGTGTCTGCATGAGGAAAAAGTGTAATTAAAATTGCACTCCTGCAGCTGGGAAGATCATTCATTCAGTCTAGACCTTTCTTTCTAGAAAGGGCCTAAAAAGGTCAAGTCCAACCTTCCTTTTTTCAAAACAGTAAAGAGCATCACATCAAGATACTTGCTGAGAAAACAGATTCCCGTAACTTGAGTGAATCTGGCCTAGTTAAGGCACAGCCCATTAAGAACACCTGCTTGCTTCCAAAGAAATTCAAAGTACAATCAATCGGATGAAAGCAATGCTGAAATCTCAAGTTTACTTCTAAATTAAGAGCTTGAGAACTAGAGCGTTATATATGGAATGGCATCTAATAGGTCTGCTCCAAAGGGACCAGCTTTTCTAATGTAAATGTCCTACTAAGAGAAAAAGCCATTTCCCCCTAAATCACTCAAGCATTACAGAAACATAACATTACTTATCACTGATTGTCTAGTCCAGAACTGTTGACAATGACTGGTGGCACCTCTCTAGGGTTTCAAGTTGGAACTTTTCCAGCCCTATATGGAGATGTCATATAGTAGAACCTGGAACCTTCTCCAGACAAAGTGTGCCCTTTATCAATAAACCTTTCCCAAAAATGGCCATTAAAATAAAAGATTATAAATGGGTAAAACTCTTTTTATTGTTGTTTGAAAAGCTAGATCTGCTGAAACAGAACTTCAGATGATCAAGACATACTGTTCTGATTTAATCCCGAAAGGCTTCAAGTTTTTGTGAAACAGAATTGAAACACTAGCTAATTTCATTTTAACAGTGGATCTGACAGCTCGTTTTGAGGGACTTCAAGCGGGGGATACTCTGAAGGACCTTCAACAACTACATTCAAGGTAGAAATTTTCTCTCTGCACATTTTATACTGTGATTTAATTCTAACTACACTTGATTCAATGAAACAGAAGCCAAATAGTCACATGGTCCATTCAAATTAATGTTTTAATTAACCACCTTGACTGAATCATTTATAAAGAGATCAATGACAAATGTATGCAGAAATTATTATTATGGCTTCATCAACTTTGAGCCCAAGCAAGTCTTATAAAATAGAGACAATAAAGTTACAAAATTCACTGACTATCCTTTCCTGTTGTGTACATAGCTTGTAAATAAAGCAAACAAAATAACTAGAAGTAACTTTTTTTATATAGGGCCTGTGTTTTTCAAATAAGGAGCATAGACTGCATGTTTAAAGGTCACATCTATGATATATAAAATTGGCAAATTTTCCTCTGTAAGAAATCTGCATTCTGCAACTCACATCCTCTGGAGGAGTTATCAGCAAAAAAAGACTGCATGTAAAATAAAATTAATATCATTCATTCATTCATTTAATTTTTTAATATACCGCTCCCATTAGTGTTGTAGCACAATCTCATAAAATAGAAAACACAAATAAAAATAGAAATATTAAAACTGATTTAAAAAACTCTTTAAAAAGAAAGAAAAGAAAACGAGATGGCACTGACTAATTTAAGAGTAGGTAGACGAAAAGAGGGGAGGGAAGAGGAGGAGGGAAGAGAGGGAAAAAGAGGTCAGCTGGGTTTGGTGTGGAAAGCCTCCCTGAAAGGCAGTGTCTTTAATTGCTTCCTAAAAGTCCAGAGGGAGGGGGCTAGGCGGAGCTTCTCCGGAAGGTGGTTCCATAAGGTTGGAGCCACCACAAAGGCCACAAGAGGTAACTCTTGTAAAGGATTTATGAGCCTCCCTCAGGGTGGCCACCTGGTGGAGCCTAGACTGGGATGACCTTGTGGGTCAGGCAGATGACATTAAGGAGAAATGCTCCAACAAGTAATATGGGCCCAAACCATGGAGGGCTTTGTATGCGAGTGTCAAAACCCTGGACCTGATCCAGGACGCCATGGGCAACCAGTGGAGGCAAGCCAGAACTAGAGTGATGTGGTCAAATCTACTTGCACCAACTACCAGTCTGGATGCCACATTCTGGATCCGCTGAAGTCTCCGGATCAGGTTCAAGGGAAGCCCCACATTGACGGCATTGCAGTAGTAGATCCAGGAGATGACCAGGGCCTGCACCAAAGTCCTGATAAAGTCCTTGTCTAGGTAGGAGCAAAGTTGGGCAATTAGCCTAAGCTGATTTGGACATGGCTTCAGTCTCAGACTCCCAAGAGAGAGCTGGGTCCAGAAGAACACCCAAATTGGTCTCTAAACTGGAGGGGGATACCATCCAGCCCAGGGGCCATCCTGGGGGAACCTATTGGAGGTCCCCCCAGGGAGCAAATCTCTGTTTTGCCTGGGTTCAGTATGAGCCTGTTATCCCTGGTCCATCCCAGTACTGAAACAAGGCAACGCTCCAGTGTCCAGATGCCATCCACTGCATGTCATCAATGTGATACCTTACTTCAAAACTCCTGATGACCTCCCCCAATGACTTAACATAGATATTAAACAGCATTGGGGGTAGTGCCTATCCCTAAGGAACCCCACACTGAAGGGTCCAAGGTGCCGACACCTCCCCTAGCTGAATTCTCTGGACACAGTCCTCAGGGAAGGATCAGAGCCAGCTCAATGTTAAACCCCAATCCCAACCTCAGACAGCCTGTCCAGAAGGATACGGTGGTCAATGGTATCAAAATCTGCTGAGATACCTATTTAAAATCTTTTTACCCTACCTTTCTCCTTGAAATAAATTAATTTATTTTTATTTATTTATCCTGACCTTCTAGTGCCCAAGTACTATTCCAGGAGCCTAACATCAATTAAAAATACAACCACCCACCACAGCCCACAAAGACACAGATAATGAAATCCAAATCAAAACAGTAATAACCTAAAATATAAAACAAACCTAGCAGCAATGGCCGATCAGAATAAATATCCAATTCATGGATCCATGGGAATGTCAAAGGGGTAAGATGTTTCTGAAGTCCTCTTCAAACAAGAGAGTTTTTATCTGTTTCCTAAAGGTGTGGAGGGAGGGAGCTTGGCATATATCCATGGGTAATGCATCCCATAGCATTGCAACCACCAGTGAGAAAACCAAGATCCTGGTGGTAGTTTTTCAGGCCTCTCTAGGGGTAGCCACCTGCAACTGTGAAACCTGGCTGGACTGAGTGGCCTGGCTGGACAATCTTAGGGACAGATGCTCTGTCAGGTAACTAGTCCCAAACTGTTCAGATTTGTAACATGTTCTATGACAAGATCATTTGTACTGAAGCATCCAGTGAATGTGACTGCTGTAGAACCCAGTGCCCAGTTCCTCTGTCACTCTGTAAGTGACTATACAAACAAGCCCAGTACAACACTACTGACTCACATATTTCAAAGTGTTACATTCAGGAATACATTTCTAGTCTGAAAAATAACACCACCACCCCGAACAAGGGAAGTTTAGTGCTAAAAAAAGGAGATGAAGCAGGATGAAGTGTGTACAAACTGGGACATGCCTTTTCTTTAAGAAATCTGAGTCATGTAACTTACTCCCTTTAAATGAACTCCCAGCTCAGGATAGAGAAGACAGGACCAGTTTACTACAAGGAACAGGTGATCTAATCTAAAGCTTATACTAAAGCCTGGGCATAAGTCTTTTATATAATGATATGCAGCTCCAGCAATATATAAAAACAGAAGCTACTTTAGAATATTTTCATTTATTTTATGTTTAGGCAAAAGTAAGACTGAGATCAACAGGTAATATGCCATGAACATTTATTTGTCATTGCAGTTCATCTGAAAGTATCTAAAAAGCTGAAAACTAAGATCAGGAATTTAATTTATGCAAGATACAATATATGCCACCAGAATCAGTAAACGTGTAGAATAATAATAATATATAACCAATCCAAGTTCTCAAACACTCTTTTACAAGATAAAGCCTTTTAAAAAAAATATCCCCCCCTTAACTGTCATGTGAGTGGGAGGCAACAAAGAGATTTGGCCTATCAAATGCCACTTCATTTGCAAAACCCAATATATAATAGCTATCAGGCCTGGCATTGCTATGAGAAAAACATCCATAATATTTAAATAGTTGATTCAAACTTTGGTTTAGATTCATCATTTGAGGCAAACAGAAACATAGAGATCATTGCATATAGTCAGCCAAAGATGTATCTAAGTCATACCATTGGATGTTGAATGTCATTGGAAAGATAAAAAGTTACCCATTAAGCTTGTTTATTACTATGTATGCTGCTTTTATCATGTCAATATCAAATTACTGTTATGCACACCGTCAGTTGTTTGTGCAAATTTTAAGCAGATGAGCATCATATGCCCTAAGATTACTTTCTAAAGAAACCCTCATCCTACAAACTCAAGCTTGGTTAACTGGGATAATTTCCCTGCAGGACTTTAGAATTTGTCACTTAACAGTGCAGTCCTATGCTTGTCTATTAAGTCAGGTTACATTGCAGCCTCAGGGAGCCCTACAAATCTCTTAAAGAGTATTCGCAAGAACCACACAACACTACAACCAAGTTCCACAGACACACTACAGTTAAATCTTGTATAAATCAGCCTTCTCCCCCCCCCATAGATATACCCCCAAAGAACCTTTATACTTTAAGCTTCTATTTCTCTTAGATTAGGGGGTCTAAGACTTGAGGCCAGTTTTCCAATTACAATTTTGACAGGGATTGGTGTTTCTATAATTAACAACCTTCCGCTGTTTCCTACAGGTCAGTTGCCTTGCCTAGCTCTATTTGGCTACAGCAAAGACAAAACTCTTTACCTTACTTTACCTTACCTTACTACCAATCTTTTTTCTGACATAAACACACACACACACACACACACACACACACACACACACACACACACACACACACACAGAGGAAGCTTTTCACTGAAGCATGCCAATTCTGGCTCCTTCAACTCTCCTATCAAAATATATCTTATTGCTGGCCTTCTTTCACAATCTTTCACTGCTGTCTGCCCTATGCACTTTGAAGGCAGATGTACAAGGATAACACCAAAACAAACAGAAAGAAACTAAGCATGTTTAAGCCTGTTTCCTCTGTTGCCACAATCCCTCCTTGAGTCTCAACCTGACCTGCTGCCCTTTAAAAACGGTAAATATCAATGACACTTTTCTAGCGGTAGGTCTCAAGTCTGGCTTTCAGTCCAGAGAGAGGGGCAGGGCGAGGGGGCTCAGAAGGTTTCTGCAGGAGAGAAGCGCTGAGAGACGTCAAGGTCTGCCCAAGCCAGGCCTTTGGGCAAAGGGCCTCCCCTATTATGTGGATCCCGGGGAACACCCAGCTCCTAAATCAAGCCCCCGCCCTAGACCTGGTCCTGCCTTCCCACTGGATGGAAATCCACACTCGGAAAGAGAACTGTCATCAACCCAAGCAACTGAAATGCTCCGTCTTGCACATTGCAGGGTGTTTTTTTTTTTTTTTAAACAGCACAGCCTGGTCCAGTATCTCGCCCCCCCCCCCAGTCTACCAACACTATCCCGGAGGGTTAATCACTTCAAGGAACACTCTTTATTTAAGAGCGGTCATAATGTTTATCCATACTTTTCCTCCTCCTTCCCTCCTTCCTCTTTCTCCAGGGCATGCATTCATTGCCGCTACCATTCCACTTGCATTTTTTTTTAAAGCCCCAAATCGCATACATTCCTCGAATAGCTTCCTGGTATCCAGATCCAGGACTTATTGCGGGAAGGCCGGGCGGGGCAGAGGGAGGCAAGGCTTAAGCCTGCCCGTGTGCCGGGCCATCTGTCCTCAAAGCCGCGCAGGCAGATCCTACGGCTTTGGTTCCATCCGACGCAACCCACTGGAGGCTCGGTTTCAGGACTGCCGCTCGGCGAAGGGGACATCGGCTCAGAAACACGCAAACATCTTGCGAGAGTTTCCTCTCGGGCGTGGACTGAAGCTTTGAATCCCTATGTATCCCGAGGAGAAAAGGCTGCAGCCAACGACTGAAGAGACGGACACTCTGCACTCGCTCAGAAGAACTCCCTCTCATCTCCTCCGGCCTTCTGACACTTAGCTTTAGGAGCGGGAGGGGGAGATCGTGGGGAGCAGGATCAGAAGAAAGGGGAGCAGATCCCAGGAGTCACATTTCCAGCCCGGCCCATACACACACGCCTCCTCTCCCGGTTCCTGCCAGCGTCCGTCCCGGGTGCGGATGTGTCCCGGCTGGGCCCTCCCGAACTTTCTCCGCGCCTGGACAGCCCGACCCAGCTGCGGCCACTGACGCACATGGACTATCGCCCCGCGCCACGCACCACCAGGCGCGCCACCCGGTCCACGCACAAGGGATGCCTCGCCGCCTGCCCTGCCCCCCCCAAAGCGCCAAGGGGGAAGGGGGGGAGATCCAAGTGCCCCAGAGTGAAAAAAAGTTCCTTTTCCGAGAGCCGCCGCCGGGCCGCCGCGCACCCCAAAACCCCCTCCTGGGTCTCCGCCGGCCTCTCCTGCCCTTACCTTGCTTGACACACTTGAGCCGGATGGGGTCCTTGCAGTGCTTGATCACGGCCAACACATCCCGGATGGTGAGCCCGGCTACGGGGGTCTCGTTCACTTCCAAGAGAAGCTCCTCGGGCACCAACTTGCCGCCGCTTTCGTAGACCACCTTGCCCGGCTTGACCTCCCCCAGGTACGGGAACTGCCCGTTCTCGGCTCCCCCTTTTAGCTCGAAGCCCAGCTGGCCCTCCTGGTTCCTCACGATGACACACTCATGGACTCGGCTGGTCCAGTGGCTTTTCTTCTTCAAGCCCTTGGACATTGCCGTGGGGTGAGGGCGAGGGGGAAGGGATGGGCTTGGTTAAAAAATAAATAAATCTATATATGTATCGCGATCGAGCGCTCTGTATTGATAATTGTCTCCTTCTCCTCTCCCCCCCCTTTTTTTTTTGCCTTGGGGTGTCCTTGGAGTTTCCTTTGGCTTGTAGTAGGGAAAGAGGAGGAGGCGAAGGTAAAGGGGGGGGGAGGCTCTGATGGGGCGGGAGGGGGGGTTCTTGCTGCTGCTGCTGCTTCTCTTCCCTGTCGTCTGAATAGGTGGAGGACTGAAAGGGGGTAAGGTACGGGGGGGGGGGCAAAGAAGGAAGGAAGGAAGGAAGGAAGGGTGGGGGCCTCTTTCTCCGGCTCTCCTGCCCTAACTGCGTGTGCGGCGGCGGCGGCGGCGGGAGCGGGAGCTGCTAGCCATGGCAGCAGCGAGCAACCAGGATGCTGGCGTTGTGTGCGCGGTGTGTGTGTGTGTGTGTGTGTGTGTGTGTGTGTGTGTGTGTGTAAGAGAGTATATTAGTTGTACAGTAACTGGATGGAGGAAAGGGACAGAGAGAGGGAAGGAGGGAGGGTGGTGTGTGTGTATGTGTGTGTGTGTATATGCTGGAGTAGGAGGCGGGAGCGAGGTGGGGATATGTCTGTCTGGCTCTCACACTCGCTCTCCTCCGCGCCTGACCCGGTAGTGAAGACCGAGAGAGCGAGAGAGGCGAAGCCTGAGCAGTAGCAGCAGCAGCAGGAGGGAAGAGAGAAGGCGGAGAGCAGCCAGCGGTGGGTGGGGAGGAAGGAGGAAAGAAAGACCGAGACAGGCACCGAGAGCGCCGCCAGCCTAAGCCGTCTCCCCCCCCCCTCAGTCCCACCAGCCCCTCAGGCTTTGGCGCGCCGAGCCCTCCCCTCCCCCGCGCGCCCTCCAGAGACTGGCTTCCATCCGCCCGGGCCGCAGAGGCGCTCGCGCAACGGAAGGGCCGGCGCCGCAGCTGATGCGGCAGCAAAAGCCGCCGCCGCCGCCGCCTTGACAGCAACCAGGGGAATGCCGAGAGCGTGTGCAGCAGGAGAGGGGCAGGGACAAAACGACGCCCAGTTGGGTCCCGGGGCCGGCCTGAAGGCTTGGGAAGAAGGAGATGTCAACGGCAGATCAGGCATTTGCTTTCTGAAGGTCTTGCTAAACCAAGTCCAGGCGGGAATCACTCCTGGGTTTGAAAGCGTGTTCGTAACTTCTGAATCCTCCATAGCTGTCATCAACCCGCGTTATGCGTGTTGCTGCCAGTTTAATTGACGCTGCCTATAGTCTTCCGGCCATAGACGGCTAATAGGGGAAGGCGGGGACACTTTGCCCTGCTGCTAGGCTTGCGGTGCTTCCAGACAAGGCTTGTCCTGTATAGTTGCGATTGTGCTTTTATTGTGCAATTGCCCTGCCTCGTTTTTGGATTTTGCAGGCATTCCAGACAGTGTCAAATTCCGCTTGTCATCTCTCTGTTTTCCTCCCTCTTCTTCCCTTACTGTATTTTTCTGACATATCAAATCTGTTAGGAGGGAAATGAGGGAGCAGCTGCATAACAACTAGTCCTCTTGATTACTGATACTATTTATTAGTTACATTTATCCTACCTATCTTCAACTGAGTTCAAGATAGCATACCTGGTTGCATTCCTCCACACTAGATCCTTCCCACCAACCTTACAAGGCAGATCGAACTAAGAAAGACTAGCACAAAAAGTCACCCACTGGTTCAGACCAGGATCTCCCATCAGTCTAGCACCCTCACCACCTACACCTCACTGGCCCCACAAATCCTCTAGATGCAATCTTGGATGCAGTCCCATGCAACGTGTAACTCAATTTTCAGTATTACCTGCCTTATTTAACAAACTTTCTAAGTTTGTGTTAAATAAGCATTTATTTTCCTAAATACAATAGCACAAGCCTCACTAAAAATAACCGGCTACAGCAGAGAGACAGATGGGCCATTCCAGCATCTCTCCTAGAACATCAGCCCCATTGGTCTTCTCTTATCTCTGAGCTGTTTCTATTCAAAATGGTTGCTGAAAGAACATTATAACTTTTAAAAAAATCAATGTCTGTGTTTCCATGTTTCCTCTTTCTTTTCTCAACTCTTTTTTTTTTGAGGGCAGAGACAATCTTGTTCATTAGTGACTTTGTGGGAGGCTTTTTATCTGAAGGAGCAGCTCAAGATTTCTTGGAAAATAAGTACTGCTTCCGAATATCCCTTGTCTTTAAGGCAAGGATAAGGAACCTGTGATGTTTTTGGAAACTTTCTGTTATCCATAATTACTGGCCATTTCTCACTCCCACTCAAACAATCTCAGGAAAACAAACATAGATCTTTCTTCTCCATATTTAATTCCCACGTATTTTGTGAGATAGGTTAAGGTTCCCCTTGACAAATTGTCCAGTCGTGTCCGACTCTAGGGGGCGGCGCTCATCCCTGTTTCCAAGCCAAAGAGCCAGCATTTGTCTGTAGACAGTTTCTGTGGTCATGTGGCCAGCATCACTAGACACGGAACACCGTTACCTTCCCACCGAGGTGGAACCTATTTATCTACTCACATTTTACATGCTTTCGAACTGCTAGGTTGGCAGAAGCTGGGACAAGTGACGGGAGCTCACTCCGTTGCATGGATTTGATATTACGACTGCTGGTCTTCTGACCTTGCAGCACAGAGGCTTCTGCAGTTTAACCCGCAGTGCCACCACGTCCACGTAGATTAGGATGATAGAAAATATGAATGGCAGAATGTAAGTGAATATTATGTGTAAACAAAAAATCCCAGTGAGTTCAGATTTGAATCTGGATGCAGTACTTGGGTTGGACTTTGGCATCTTTTGACCATAACACCTCCCTTTACTTTTGGGGGGTGAGATCTCCCTTTTTGCCCACAAAGCACCTCCTAATCCTAGCGATAATGACCACTGCTCCTTCCTATGGTGAACCAATACCCTACTTTCTATCCTTATCACTATAGCCCTGGTTATTCCACTCCATGTACTTGGACCAGAATGGTTGAGTCTCTTCCCATTGCTTTTGCACGGAGGGTGTTGCCTCTATTTCCCAAGACTCCTAAGAGCAGCTACTATAAAACATCTGGCCTGGCAGTAGCATATGTGAAAGCAGTTCAGGGATTTTAGTAGACCAGAAGGTAAACAGGACTCAGAAGTGTGATGCAGTGGCAAAAAGACAGAAGAGGGAGAAAAGCTAATGTTGAATCAACTGAAGTATAGTATCCAGACCAACAGAGGTATTGGTGCCCTTCTGGAGACCAATTCTGGGTACTACAGTTTAGGAACTAGATTTGGTGGACAGAGTGCCTGAAGAACTATGGATGAAGGCTTGTAACATTGTATACAAGGGAGCAACAAAAACCACCTCAAAGAAAAGGAAATGCAAGAAAGCAAAATGGCTGTCCAATGAGGCCTTACAAATGGCAAAGAAGGGAAGGGAAACAAAATGCAAGGGAGATAGGAAATGTTACAGAAAATTGAATGCAGACTTCCAAAGAACAGCAAGGAGAGACAAGAGGGACTTCTTAAATGAACAGTGCAAAGAAATAGAGGAAAATAATAGAAAGGGGAAACCAGAGATCTGTTCAAGAAAATTTGAGATATTAAAGGAACATTTTGTGAAAAGATGGACATGATAAAGGACAAAAATGGGAGGGACCTCACAGAAGCAGAAGACATCAAGAAGAGATGGCAAGAATACACAAAGGAATTATGCCAGAAAGATCAGGATATCCTGAACAACCCAGATATTGTGGCTGCTGACCTTGAGCCAGACATCCTGGAGAGTGAAGTCAAGTGGGCCTTAGAAAGCATGGCTAACAACAAGGCCAGTGGAGGTGATAGCATTCCAGTTAAACTATTTAAAATCTTAAAAGATGATGCTGTTAGGGTGCTACACTCAACAGGCCAGCAAGTTTGGAAAACTCAGCAGTGGCCAGAGGATTGGAAACGATCAGTCTACATCCCAATCCCAAAGAAGGGCAGTGCCAAAGAATGCTCCAATTACCGTACAATTGCACACATTTCACACAGTAGCGAGGTTATGCTCAAAATCCTATGAAGTAGGCTTCAGCAGTATGTGGACTGAGAACTCCCAGAAGTACAAGCTTGGTTTTGAAGGGGCAGAGTAACTAGAGACCAAATTACTAACATGTGCTGGATTATGGAGAAAGTCAGAGAGTTCCAGAAAAAATCTACTTCTGCTTCACTGACTACACAAAAGCCTTTGACTGTGTGGACCACAGCAAACTATGGCAAGTCTTTAAAGAAATTGGAGTGCCTGACCACCTTATCTATCTCCTGAGAAATCTGTATGTGGGACAGGAAGCAACAATTAGAACTGAATATGGAACAACTGATTGGTTCAAATTGGGCAAGGACTACGATAAGGCTGTATATTGTCTCCCTGCTTATTTATATGCAGAATGCATCATGCGAAAGGCTGGACTGGATGAATCCCAAACTGGAATTAAGATTGCTGGAAGAAATATCAACAACCTCAGATATGCAGATGATACCACTCTGATGGCAGAACGTGAGGAGGAATTAAGGAAGCTTGTAATGAGGGTGAAAGAGGAGAGTGCAAAAAATGGTCTGAAGCTCAACATAAAAAAAAAACTAAGATCATGGCCACTGGTCCCATCACCTCCTGGCAAATAGAAGGGGAAGATATGGAGGCAGTGACAGATTTCACCTTCTTGGGCTCCATGATCACTGCAGATGGTGACAGCAGCCACGAAACTAAAAAACGCCTGCTTTTTGGGAGGAAAGCAATGACAAACCTCAACAGCATCTTAAAAAGCAGAGACATCAGCTTGCCAACAAAGGTCCACATAGTCAAAGATATGGTTTTTCCAGTAGTGATGTATGGAAGTGAGAGCTGGACTATAAAGAGGGCTGACCGCCGAACAATTGATGCTTTTGAATTGTAATGCTGGAAGAGACTCTTGAGAGTCCCCTGGACTACCAGGAGATCAAACCTATCCAGTCTGAAGGATATCAACCCTGAGTACTCACTGGAAGGACAGATCCTGAAGCCGAGGCTCCAATACTTTGGCCATCTCATGAGAAGAGAAGACTCCCTGGAAAAAAACCCGGAGGTTGGGAAAGTGTGAAGGCAAGAGGAGAAGGGGACGACAGAGACAGAGGATGAGATGGTTGGACCATGTCATCAAAACAACAACAAAACCACAGTTTAAGGACTCATCCAGATGGAGCATTTATTCTTCTCATCTTTTTGCTGGTTGGTGCAAAATGTACAAGGATCTTACTGGGTTTCTGTCCACTGTTCATGCTTATTCCTAATACTTCTCAGGATTTTAAAACTATTTTGTAAAACTATCCTCCCATTGTCAAATTAGGAAGCTTGGCCATCTGCTTTGTATGTTCCACCAATCCTCTTCCAAGCATTTATAGCTTTATCTCACACTACCTCTCAGCTCATAATCTCCATTGTACCGATTTATCACCCTTTATAGACCAGAGGTATACTGCTTCATCAACATCTCGAATATAGCCTGTCATCCTGAAACACAGGGTATGTGTATGGTGCCATCTCCCTCTCCCCCTCCCTCTTTCTTTTACTCTCACTCACATGCATGGATGAACACCCACACCCCACACACAATGTCCCTTATCTATAGAAACCCATGTGCCCAGTGTAAGGCTCTACAATAAAAAGAACTACCTGATACTCCAACTCTGTTTTAGACTATGCAGGAAATTTTCACAGACACGAGGTAAGGTCAGCAGGATTGGAGTTTGATGTTTGTGCAGTTTTATATCTGTCTGCAATAATTAGAAGAAGATGCCTTATTTTTATTTTCTAGCAGGTAAGGGTCCTTAAACAAGATTGGCTCATTAGGATTATGTGATGTTTCCTGTGCTTGTTAAAAATCGACCATTGCTGATCTGACCAATATACTCTTTGTCTTGTTTCCTAAGTGATACATACTCTTAATTTAAATGTTCTGCTTTTTAAAGTGTTCCCATTTTAAATCTTACCAATAGCAATTTGCGCCTACATAGGATATTAATTAGTAATGAGTATGATATTGTTAGATAATTACACACCTTTGATTTCAGTGTCAAAGGAGTGATGGATATGGCAACTATAAAGCTGGGACTGCTCATTGAGAAATAATAGTTCCACAAAAGGGAGTTTGTGTCAATGAGTTCGCTGGGGCCACAATTCAACACAGAAGTTGGCCATGCTTAATAACTACATAACCCAGCTGGAGATTTTCCATTATTAAATTCCTTGGACAGAAGACGGGTGATGAAAAACGTGTATTGCTGTATCAGTTTCATGAATCTCAGTGACAAGAAACATTCATCTTGCTAGATTTCTAATTAATTGGTACCATTTTATTTATTCTAAGCATTTGCAGCGCTCCCATCATCCTTGCTGGATTCTAGAGCAGCATGCAATCAATTTTGCATAGTGCAAATAAAGTAAGTCAACCACAGCTATAATAATTAAAATCACACACATGCACATGCACATACACACACTAACAACATGTCTAGGTAAATAAGAAAGCTTTTGTCTGGTACTGAAAGGTTGGCAGTATAAGCACAAAGTTTGCCTGTTTGGCCATTCTAGCTTGTAGGCTATTGTTAAAAAGCTGGAAAGGGAGGGAGGGAGGGAGGGAAAAGAAAGAAAGAAAGAAAGAGAAAGAAAGAAAGAAAGAAAGAAAGAAAGAAAGAAAGAAAGAAAGAAAGAAAGAAAGAAAGAAAGAAAGAAAAAGAATAGTGCACCTCCAATAAAAGCCCACCTAACTAGGACAGCCTAAGTAAATGATCACAAGACCAAAGAATATTGATGTGGGGTAAAATCACTCCTTTTGTTTCTGTTCATGGAGGATTTTTTGGCAAAGATACTGGAGTGGCTTGCCAGTTCCTGCTCCAGGTGGATCACATTTAGTCAGAATTCTTCACTATGACCTGTCTGTCTTGCCTGTCCCTGCACAGCATAGCCAATAGCTTCTCTGAATTACTCAAGCCTCTTCGCCACGACAAGGCAGCGATCTGTGAAGAAACAGCAAGGAGAACAAACCTATCAGTTCTGAAGGAAATCAACCCTGAGTTCTCACTGGAAGGCCGGATCCTGAAGCTGAGGCTCCAATACTTTGGCCATCACATGAGAAGACTCCCTGGAAAAGACCCTGATGTTGGGAAAGTGTGAAGGAAAGAGGAGAAAGGGACGACAGAGGACAAGATGGCTGGACAGTGTCATCGAAGCTACCAACATGAATTTGACCCAAGTCCGGGAGGCAGTAGAAGACAGGCGGGCCTGGTATGCTCTGTCCCATGGGGTCACAAAGAGTCGGACATGACTTAACAACTAAACAACAACAAAAAGTCACTCCTATACCATTTAGATATGGCATTATAACTTCCAGTACTTTGTGAGGGGAATTTTGTTTTGAGAGACTAGTGTGGTAAAGAAAATACATAATCTCTTTTCAAGAATTTGAAAAGGAATTGATTTGGAAGCATGAGCAAGAGGAAAGTTGAAGCCCCACACCTTCTCCGCTGCAGTCTCATAAAAACTCAGAAAAGGACTCACTCTGCTACACATGGAGTCTCTCCATGTGATTAGGAACCCTCATTTTTCAGGATCTAGTTGTGCAGGGAGATTCCACATGTAGCAGAAGCTTTCCTCTTCAGACAGTCCCTCATGTGGCCGTAAATCAATGACCGGCATATAGCTCATTTTTATGTTGGCGGAAGCGGACTTGATTCATGAAAGCTCATATTAAAATATAGTAGTCTTTAAACTGCTGTGTTTTTATCTATTGGGCTTTTTTTTTGTCTGATATGTCTCCCCATGGAGACAGCAAGGAATAAGGGGAAGGGCTAGCAGTCTTTACTTGCTCATACATGTAAATTAGGCCTCTTTGAAATGCCTTAATAGGGTTCTTGAAGCAGCCTACAGCTTGATCCACATATGTCTGCTTAAAACCAAATACAGTAAGTGTGCAGGGTCTTAGAGACTGCATTTCTGGTACAAGGTTAGCTAGGAATCAAGCTTGATTCAAGACAGTCTCATACAAAGAGAAAGATACACCTAAAATTGACTGGTTCAGTCATTCTTTGTTCCAAAACATTTGTTAAAAGGACACCAGTGTGTGGGTTTAAAAAAAAAAACAATGGAGGAAAAAAGTGAGGAGGCTAGACTTCCACCTCTTCTCTTCTCAGCCAATTATGTAAAACTAATGTTTAACATTGAAATTTCCTTACTGAGACTATCAGTATAGCTACAATGAAAATGTAAATGGGTTTAATAGTCATGTCTTCTCCCAAGGGAACCTTGGGAACCATAGTTCTCACAGGGCACTAAAAATCTTGGAAGAACTGCAAAGAGGAGTAGCTATTTTCCTTCTAGCATTTTTCTATTTTTCATTTCTCATCCTTTCTTTAGAAGGCAAATAAGAAACAGAATCAGATGCCGGGAATGGATGAGAAATGTCCCCCCCACCACATTATACATCTGAAAAACACTGTCGTTTCTGAAGAAACAAAACAAAACTTTAAAACAGCTTTTTAAAAAAGACTGACATGAGATTCAGTGTTGTGTTTGGCCATAGAGCACTTCAGTGAGGGCTATGATCTCAGTAGATAAACAGAAGAACAATTAGGCAGAGTTCTTCTCTTCAAAAATAGCCTGCTGCTCCCTAAAGACTGGATCCAAGTTTAGACTGCGGTCCTGTGCACAAAGAGTATGGAAACTTTTCCCTCTTGAGGGGGAACACCTGCCAGCCTTTGGTTAGAGCCCAAAGAGTGTGTGGCCTCTCCACTTCTCTCCTGCGCACACCATCCATACACGCACATATTATCAATCCCAACTCATTCATAAGCTTATTTATTTATTTATTTATTTATTTATTTATTTATTTATTTATTTATTTATTTATTTATTTATTTATTTATTCATTCATTCATTCATTCATTCATTCATTCATCTATCTATTTATCTATTTATTTATTTATTTATTTATTCGATTTATATCCCGCCCATCTGGTATATTCTACCACTCTGGGCGGTTTAACCTATGTTATGTTATGTTATGTGACCTCTCCATGGAGGGAGAGAGATCTTTACCTCCATAAGCAATCTGCTGCATTTTGACACTTTGCAGTGA
This sequence comes from Pogona vitticeps, assembly GCF_051106095.1. Classification (NCBI taxonomy): domain Eukaryota; kingdom Metazoa; phylum Chordata; class Lepidosauria; order Squamata; family Agamidae; genus Pogona; species Pogona vitticeps. The sequence continues at coordinate 114,036,979 of NC_135787.1, read as the reverse complement.
TGAAATGGAGCCCCTTTGTTAGTATGCCGCATGGAAGAGTTATTCTCTAATACCGTGTGGTGAGTGGGCATTTTGAGAGGACATTTTGTCATGTTTCTTGTTATAGCAAACATGAGGTCAACACCCAATGAAGAATCCATGGACCCCCAGAGTGCAAGAATCCAGATTTCGTGAGGTGGAAAGGCCAGGCCATTCTGGGCCATCCTGTTGGGGAAATTATTTTGGTTATTCTCTCTTTTTTTTTAGCAGAATAAGAAATGTGGAGTGATTAGGCCTATTTCATCACTACCTCCCTCCCCGCAGACTAGCACCTTTTTGGTATAAAATAACTCTAGAAGCATTTAAAATAGAAATCAAGATATTTTTACTTACAGTTGCTGTATATAGTTATAATCAGAAGGATAAAGGGGGAAAAACAAAGAGATATAAGTCTCAGCCGTGTGGGAAACAGACCATCTGTGCTGGTTGCATAGTTGAGATCAGGATCAGAGAGAGAGATCTGTGGGGCCATAGGTTTTTGGTGGATTTTAATTGCTGAGAGAAAACGGAGTATCTATATTTGGATGGTGAAAGTTGTGTATATTTTAACTTTTTTTTGTAGTGTTGTCCAGTTTTACCTTGGGGAAGAGCACCTCATTTCGTTGCACCCACTTGTGAGCACAATGACAAATAAATTTCTTATGTCTTATGTCTTATGTCTTAATAAAAAAAGTGAAGCATGCAAGGTTGTTATCTCAATGAATCCTGTGAATGGAGAAGGATAAAAGTTCAGGCTAGAGCAGGCTTTCAGAAAGAGTGTGAGACTCTATGCAAAGCCTCCTCATGAATAGTAGCTTTCTCAGGAGCAATACATCTCCATGACAGCAAGTCTCTGTTCATAGAAATGTAAGGTTAGCCTAGGGAAAGGGAGGAGCCTGGCAGAAGCAGCAGATAAACTTTTAGTTCAACAAAAAAAGCAGTGCGAGGAACAAACTAACTTTGTTGAATTCTTGTTTGTTACTTTATTATCCTGGCTTGACTTTGTTGGGTCTAATGCTTCCCTCTCTCCTTTAGTTGGGACTTCTATTTGCTGTTTCCTAATAAAAGATGGTTTGTCTCGGCTTTGGAAGCTCCCCGTTTGGAACTGATGCTGCCTGGTACGACACAACCTTGATTTACTGTTTTCCTGGACTCTTCACCAGTTTAACTTTTCTGCATTCTCACTTAATTTGCTTTCTGAATAAGTCTATAGGGATTATCCATCTGGAAGCATGACAGCTTTAATTGCCTTTTCATGATATCTCCCACCGTGCTCAGATGATCTGAGATGTTAGCCTAGTAGTAAGAGAACGGGAACATGGGGAGATGGAAATAGCCTGGAGAAAGAGCTACAGGTTGGATGAGGACACTTTTTGACTAAGTTTGATCTGAAAACAGCAGCACATGCCTTAGTTACATCCTGTCTGGACTACTGCAATGCATTGTATGTGAGGATGCCTTTAGAATGTGCTTGGAAACTTCAGTGGGTCCAAAACAGTGCAGCCCGATCGTTAATAGGAGCTGGTTACAGGGAACATATAACTCCTCTATTGCAACTTTTTTTATTGCCTGCCAGTCTGTTTCCAGGCACAATTCAGAGTGCTAGTTTTGACCAACAGCCCTAAATGATTTTGGCCCAAGCTCTCTCAAAGACCACATCTCCCTTTATGAACCTGCCTGGGTTTTCAAATCATAAGGGGGAGGCCTTTCTCTCAGTTTTGCTGCCCGCACAAATGTGTTTGGTGAGGACACAAGAGAGGGCCTTCATTGGTGCTACTGTGGAACTCCCTTAATTTTGGGGGGGGGGCTTTTTCTACTGTTCTTCCACAACTAGGCAAAGATCTCTCTCTTCAGGCAGGCTTTTTCTTAGTAACTGGTTGCCTAAGAGGGTGGTTGTTTTTTTTTTTAAGAGTCTGCTGAGTATTTGTTACTTTGTGTTTTTAAAACTGTTTTAAACTGTTTTTACCCACTGGTTTTACTATATCTGTCTAATTATTTTAAATATAATAATGTATATTTTTAAACTTTTAATATCGTTTGTTTTAGTATTGTAAACTGCCTTGAGTCCTCTTGAGGAGAACTATGAGGGATAAAGATTACAGATCATGGTTTCCTAATCTGGGAGTCACAAGGGGGCTTCAAAGTGTTTTCTGAGGGTTCACCATGGTTGTTTTTTGTTGCAATTATTTTTTATATTTATTATGTTAAATATGGTATACGGAATGCTGTTTTATTTTAACCCTCTTGACCCACAGAGGCAACCTAGAGTTCTTAGTTATTTCTGTAACTTTTGGGTGGATTTAATGCATTTGCAACACTCCTACCTCCTCTGAAATAGCCATTCTTGCTTGACATCAGCCCTTCAAACCCGAGTGTTAGCCTGGTTCAGAGAGGCCTGAATGAAACAAGTCCATCGGGCACTCCAGGAATTCCAAAGCTCAAGATGGTGGCAGGATTGACAAGTTGTGGCGGCAGCAGTGCTGCCTTCCGCTCTTCCTAAATCTCCCACTCTCCAAGGTGGGACAAAGGGGGCACAGTAAAAGGAGGTGGGATGTGGGTGGGGATATGCCTCAATGCCCTGCCTGAGTCATGGAGGAGGAAAGCAAGAGGGACAGAAAGGTGAGGGGGGAGAACCAGGGAGGGGTGGGCATGAGGAAAGGTTAGTCTTTATTTGGGCTTATGGGGATAGGCTCCTCACTTAAGGGCTTTTCTGGCAAGAGGAGACGAAGGGAGGATCATCTCCTCCTCTTCAGAAAAAAAAAGTAAATTAAACACAAATGTAGTGACTTTTTTTTCTTTCTCAAAATTTATTTGGTAGAGGCAGAATTATAGCCCCCTAATTATATGTTGTTACGTGGTGAAACCGCCTCTGTGCTGCAGGGTCAGAAGACCAGCAGTCATAAGATCGAATCCATGTGACGGAGTGAGCTCCCGTCGCTTTGTCCCAGCTCCTCGCCAACCTAGCAGTTTGAAAGCATGCAAATGTGAATAGATAAATAGGTACCACCTCGGTGGGAAGGTAAAACGGGGTTCCCTAGTCACGCTGGCCACATGGCAACGGAAACTGTCTTCGGACAAGCGCTGGCTCTACGGCTTGAAAACGGGATGAGCACCACCCCCTAGAGTTGGACATGACTGGACTAAAAACAAATGTCAAGGGGGACCTTTACCTTTACATTAATATTAGTATGTTAAGTTAGAATTATATTTTGAAAAATCTATTTTAATGTGTTTTCTTTAGCCCATTAAAAAACTGTTTTATGCAAATAAGGTGCAGGGGGTTGCAGGTTACTTGGCTATTACAAAAGAGGATGGTGATTCAAAAAAGGTTGGGAAGCACTGTGACAGGCAGTCGGGCCAGCAGGCAGGCAGGCAGGCAGGCAGGCAGGCAGGCAGGCAGGCAGGCAGGCAGGCAGGCAGGCAGGCAGGCAGGCAGGCAGGGAGGGAGGGAGGGAGGGAGGGAGGGAGGGAGGGAGGGAGGAAGGAAGGAAGGAAGGAAGGAAGGAAGGAAGGAAGGAAGGAAGGAAGGAAGGAAGGAAGGAAGGAAGGAAGGAAGGAAGGAAGGAAGGAAGGAAGGAAGGAAGGAAGGAAGGAAGGAAGGAAAAATTTGGTCAGTAGATCAGAGATCTCCAATATTTGCTATGCATATATCTGGGATTAAGTAACACTTCGATCTTCTACACAGAGTTGTGTGAAGTTGTGCTCTTAGAGCAATTCAGATCTAATTAACCATAATGAACTTTGTAAATGATGACTATGTCTGGATCCAACCCTAAGAATGTCATTAAATACAAAGAAACTTCAGAAATAAAAATGCTGCACATTTGCTTTATTTCTTTAAAAACATTGCGTGTGCCCCAGGATTTCTGAATATTTCTGTTGATTTTAATGATTGATTCAAACATTGGGGGGGGGGGGAGAATGCAATAACAATCCTTCCTTGAGATTTTGTTATGCAGATTTTTTACACTTCTTCCAATTGCTGTGGGTTGTGTGAAAGTGCTTCTATAGCCTTGCTTGCATATTGATGCTATAGACCCTTGTGACCTCGTTTGTTAGGATATTGTGTAGAAAAATTAGCTCCCATCTGGCCTCCCTTGGATTCTGTATCATTAACTGTGGAATCTCAGATGGAGGTCACTTTAGTACCATCTTGTCAAATTGTTTGGATCAATTCCAGATGATTTAAACTGAGGATGGGAACAGGTTGACATGCGACTCCATGCAACCGCTTGTGGTCTGGGAGATTGCCAACTTATAAAATGATGTCAGAAGAGACTAACTTTGATCTTGAAAATAGTAGTCAGTCTTTGTAAGGTAATAAGCTAGCACCAATAAAAACTGTGCATAGACATTTAAAGCTAGGCCAGTTCTGGATGCTTTGCTGCCCAAGACAGAGCAGCAAATGATGTATGTTGAACACCTACGTAAGTGAAGGTATACAAATATCTGAAACTACCCAGGTTATTTTGGCAAATGAAGCAGTAAACTCTACAAAAGCCTCCCCTATGTCCCTGGTAGTAAAATAAGAAACTAAATAGCTAGCAATTTGCTGCTGTTTCATGGTACTCAACATCTGCTACTTCAAGTGGTTCTCTCACTTTGCCTAATGGCAGGCTCTGCCATGTTCAACTGTATATAAAGTCATTGCAATGTTGTGGGATTGGGTCTGAGGGGAGCAAGGAATGGAATAGAAAGTAGGATTGTATTTCTGTTTGGCTATTGACTTTCCTTGAAAAAGCTTTTTTGGGAGTGTGGGGCGAGAAGGGAGCTACCTAAGGGTTGTTTGTTTGTTGTTTGTTTGTTTGTTTGTCTGGCATAATGCTCCCAGAAAGCTTGGGGGGGAAATGAACAAGAAAATGAAAAACTACAGATGTTACAGCTAGTCATTTATAGGAAATTAATAAGGGGCAAGTGCAGGAAGGAGAAGAATTTAATGGCTAACGAATTCAGCTAGAGAATCCAATTAGTTGGGAGACTGAGTCAAATGTAACACTTCATTCTTTAGAGCTGCTGAATCCAGAATCAAAATAGTTGTGATGATGTCTAACCTTCCGTAGTTAGACAGGAAGTCCTTACGACAAGATAACACTTGCAGAAACAAACACATGCACACACACATCAGAAATTGCCACAATTCCTCAGCAATCTTTTCTCCAAAATGATGTGAACCCCAGAAAATCTTCCTGCTTCTCACTCTAGGATGAAGTAGGTTTCATGTTGTTATCGTGTAACACAAAGCAGGCACTTCTTGGACCCAAATGGTTTATAGCTGTAAAAGATCACAGACGGCACTGTCAATTGACCTGGAAATGAATAGTTCACCACAGGTTAGAATACATCCAAGCTGATGCATGACTAGGATTAAAAAGCAAAACATAAGAAAACCACTTTCTCCTCTGAAACAAAAACTGTCCTCTTCCCCATGCCTTGTTACAAATTGCATTTGAAAGTCCATTTAGTGAAAGTGTTCTCTCTTTTGGTGTTGCTGAAGTTTGGTATTTAAGCAGAACAAGCCCAAAGCCCTTTTAGGCACACAAACCAGGCTGTGTAATTGTGTGGATTCTGGTGCAGGTGCTTTTGCTTTTAAACATTTAACAAAGCCGCTTTAAATCACTGGAACTATCATTTAAAGTTTACCTTGCCTCATCCCCCCTCCCCTCCTTGATCACATTTTCAGGTACAATAGTTCTGTGCTGAAAGAACTGCCAAGTTAGTTTAGTATCAAACAAGCAGTTATAGTTATCCAAAAATTTGTAAAGGTCTACATGAAACTTAGCAGTAGGGGGAGGTTTTCTATGACATTTTACATTTTCTCTGCAACTTACATTTGAACCCATAAACAAGTCCAAACATGTTTATGAGTAATCTGGCCTTTCTCACCAGCCTACCCATAAACATGTTCTACCCATAAGCTCAAACATAGGTTGCAGGAAAAAATATGACATGTCATAGAAATCCTTCCCCTACTTACCAGTTTTCCACACCCTGTGTATCTGGAAATGAGCAATTGTACCAATGATACTTTTGCTTTTGTTATTATCAAAAGTGACTCATTAAGCAGCTTTGAACTCAAAAATAATATTTTTAAAAACTGCAAATAATTAAGCAACCTTATAGAACATGCTTTCATTTCTACCACAACCACCTTGTTTTACCTAAGCTAAAGGTATAGGTTCATTTTTTCTCACCTTGCTAATGGATTCTCTCCACCTGTCTCTCCACTGCTGTCCACCTAAATGATTGATTTTCTCCTCTTCCCTTTCCTTCTCTTCAAAACCTGTTCCAGATGGTCCACATAGTTTACCAGGAGATGATGTACAGGAAACTGAATAGGGCAAGGAGATTTCCTCACTTCTCCTGTTCTAGTGTGAGTGAATGACAACAAATGGAACTCACCTGTTGTCACCAATATAGTGACCTAACAAGAAGAAATTGAGGTTGGGGAGCTGCCTGGGATGAGGAGGAGAAAAGTGCCTAGCTCTAAATTTCTTAGATTGCTCCAGCTATTGATCCCCTCTGAAGCAAAATTGCACATATAGTTTTGTTCAGATATGGGGGTATTTGTATATTTACAATATATGAGTACGAATGCCCCCGTACAGCTGGAGTTAATGCGGGTCCACTCAAGCATCCATCACCAGCCCTGCTCTTCCTTCCAATCACTCCAGAGTGCCCGGTCAGCTAGCCACTCCTGGCAGAAGGAGGGAAGACGAGTTTCCCTGCCAGGCTGACAAGTGGATAGCCGGTTGGGTGCTCCAGAGAGACTGGAAGGAAGAATGGGGCTGACAGCAGTCATGTGAGTGGGCCATCAGGCCCCAGGGGCTGGACCCTCATTAATTCCAGGTGTATGGGGGTATTTGTATACAAATACAAATACCCCCTTCTCTAGTTTTGTTCCATTATATTGCTATAGTTGTTCCAATGATTTAGTATAATATGGTTCCATTCTGTTACAAAAGAAGATATGTTGTCCCGTTTATGTTCTTTACAAAAAATTGGGTACAGGTTAATGTCTCCTTCCATTTACCATCTTTCACAAACAACAATTCCTTTTCTACAGTTTACAAATCTCTTCCTAAAAACTGCACCAAGAAATCTGCCTCCTGGTACCTTCATTTATTTTGTGCTACCACTTAAGCTATCGGGCATACAGCTATTTTCATGCTCTACCCATTGTGCATTTGCCCCCTCTTAAATCAAGAATGACCTTCCAAAACATGATTTACCTTGAGGATGCCATATAAAAAATGATTATACATCTTTGTTCCACCAACTCACAACATATGCCAGTTGCACATTAATCCAATAAGCACTTAATTATATATTAATGCCACACACACTTGTGTTGGTTCTAGTCTGTAAGCCAGCAGTTGGAATAATCAGCAGTGATATATTGCTATGGAGAGTAGTTGTATTAACATTAGGAATGTTTATTGGCATTAGGAATGTGGAGAAGTCACTGAGTTTGCATTTCTTTATAAAAATATACATTTTGCAGCCCCTGATACAGGGATGAAGGCTTGGAAATCCCTCTAAGGCTTTTGATGCATTTCCGCAGAAATGTGCCCCAAACCATATATTCATCTGAAAAACTGTTCATGACTGAAATTGCTCTCTAGTCAACAGGGAAAATAAACACAAATGCAAACCTTAACGTCTGTGGGTATTTCAGACAATTCTGATTTGTGGTGACCCTAGCAAGTTTTCCAAAGTATGTGCAATAGTTAAGAGGCTGGATTTACCAGTGCTAACCCCTTCGTCTCTGTACCTTGCCATGGCCCAGTGTGGACTTGAACCCAAGTCTTCTGAGCCCAAGTCTGACACTCTATCCACTACATCACACTGACTCTATAAAGTTGGTGAAATAAATACATTGCCCAATGTATATATAGAGAAAAACATTTAAAATTTGCATATTTTTTTTGCAACCTGATATTGAACTGAGACTAAAAAAGAATATTAGTATATTCTGAGGGATGGATTTGAAGAAACCTGACATAAATTAACCTCATTTTTACAGTTGGCATTTGTAGATTTGGAGTATTACTGTTAAATTCTTCTTGTCATTCCCCTAGCTGTTTTTTTTCTTTGTTTCATCCAAGGTTACTTCCATTTGTGGAGAGACAGAGAGAGAGAGTTGGGGACTTTGTGCAGAACTGGTTGGCAAACCTTCTAATTCTCTTCTGGTCATAACATCAGCCTTTCTAGGAATATGAACACCATGTTGTCCAGGTTACATAGAGTGAAACCCAAAGACTGTGGACCCACATTTTCTTTCACTGACATCAGTTGCTAGTCCCTCTAATTGAACTTGTATTCTGGTTTTATTTTATTTTACATTTCCTGATACGGCCTTTCAAGGCAAATCCTGCTCAAAGCAGTTCATGATGTTAAAACAGTAAGCCCAATATGAAGCCCAGTAGTAACTGGCAAGTGGACATTGTATCAGTGGAGACTTGGTGACTCAGTTCTTCCATAAGTTCTGGTTATTCAGTATGCCTACTTTAATTGTGACTTACTACTGGATTTCAGTCAATGAAATGTAAGACATAATTAAAACTTCAGTATAAATCGTTTAAAATAGAAACAATAATAAAAGCTGTAAAATAAAAATGGGCACCCATCAATTTAAACCAGTGAGTTCCCAACTTGGGTTGCCTGATGTTCTTGGACTACAACTCCCAGAAATCTGAGCCAGCACAGCTAGTGGCGAAGGCTTCTGGGAATTTTAGTCCAAGAACCTCTGGGGACCCAAGGTTGGGAACCACTGGTTTAAATTCAGTTTGCAAAATCCAGGTTTTAAAGATTCATTTAATAAGAGAAGACTGAGAACATTTAGAGTAAGGCATCCTACAAAGATGCTGCCCAATTTCCCTTTATTTCAACTGGACCTTTTGGGTCACTGGGTGCCCTAAGTGTAGTCCTTTCTAGCAAGCTATTTTTCCAGTAGAAAAATAAATGGGGGCAGAGGTTGGGTAAAGCTGGCCCTTCATATTCTAAAAGTTTAATGTCAAAGCAATTTGGTGACACAGTAGTGTATGTCATACTGTAACTGAATTGCTTAAACATTTGGCTGGTATAGATTTGTCTCAAAAGTGAGCCTCTCGGGACACACATTTTATTTTCCTTCACTAGACTGAACCCATTTCCTGCAAAGATCTTGGGAGCATAACACAACACAATGTTTTTCAAAGGCAATGAAATAAATGTTGCCCTTTCTAATCGTATTTGATCTTCTAGGCATTTTTTTTTCAAAATTATTTATATCTGGTGTACATTTGTCACTCTAGAAGCCATAGTTTGTTCAACCAGTTGTTTCTTCTCCTGTAACCCATCTGTCTTCACTTTTTCAGTCACAACTCTTACTGCGGCACAGAACTGCACCAAACAGTATTGCACAACAAAGCAAAGCAACATTCTACAAGGCATTTGTAAAAATGGGGGCGCCCCAAACAAAATATAACTTTGAATCTAGACATTCATACCTGTTGAAAAACAGCCCTGACCATTGCTTTATGTTTGGGTGAGAAGTGGTTAATTGATGAAAAAAAGGAGTCAGCTTCTAGGATTTTCCTTTGTGTGGTGTCACTTTGTGAATGGTAATGAGCACAAGAGAGTATCCAGAAGACCATCTTGACTGCTGCTATTGGTGTTGTTAACAGTCTGGCTGCCTTTGCCATGTAAAGCTTGGCATCCTTTTTCTTGCTGGCAATGCAGGCACAATATTGTTCAGCAATAGTGGGCCATTTCCTGGTATTTTGAATCATGGATACAGGAAGCACAGTGTCCCATATGTATAACCTAATTGAATTAAAAGTTTATGCAAATACTCAACAGCAGTTCCAGGGGCCTGACAGGCTTCAACGCTTTCCTGAAAACACCAGCTGAATGTAAGGCTGGTTTTGTATACCACTTGTTATTCCAATCGCTGATGGGGGATGAGACCTCTGACCATCTCTGAGCAGATATAACCACAGAGATTCTTGTCTCTGCCAGTCTTCAGGGGATAGCGGTTGGGAGAGAGGAGGGGAGCTTTGGCAGGGGCTTCTGCAGGTTGGGCGGAGAACCTCTGTAGGCCAGATGAGTGCCAACCCAAAAAGTGGATCCACGTAAAGACCCAAGGAGGATTTAAAAGTGGAGGAGACCAGGCCACTGACAGTAATGATTGATTATGTTAAATATTGCATACTGTCTCACCCCGCATACTCATCCCAGCTGGCATTCCGTGCCTTTTTGGTTTGGGGAAGAAGGGGATTGAGTCAGTCTGTTCTCTTCAGCTAAAGAGACTACAGACTGCAAAAAAAGTATGCCAAACCTCTAATTTTGTGGCTCTGATACCACAGTAATGAATGTAATTTAAAACCCCGGCTGGTCCAGTGTCTTCATTGACTGCTCTTGCAAGCTCAGCTGATTGGTACCATTTATCCTACTGTCAGATTGTGCATTGTGCTGATTTAAAAAAAAAATCCACATGCTCAGAAACCATGTGATCCACTCATTTTGGTGGTGAAAAAAATTAAGCAAGCAAGCAGTATTCAAAAAGATTCAATTGTGCTATTGTACGGGCAGGGATTGACACACAGAATGGCATTCTCTGACCAGAGCTGAGTAAGTTACTATTTTCGAATGGTACAGATGATTCCACCAAAACCTGTCCCTGACCCACTGGCTAATAATCTCTGTCCACACAAGGACACTGAAGTGACACTATCGGTTGCTGTAGTGGAGAGTAATGGAGCTGATGGGTTCTGCAATCACATTAAAGTGAGTTATCACATTAAAGTGAGCCTACAATCATACTTTTCTCTAAATCTCCATGTTCTCCTGTTTTAAGAGCAAATTTATGTTTCATAATGAACTCACTTCATTCAATGAGCGCTATCAAGCTAGCTACAGAGATTGTAGCTGACCCAGCGGTGAAGGATGGATGGTAACTCTTGGATTTGTTTCCCCAAATATATCTTTTAAAACCTCATAGTTTCCTAACATCTCAGAGCTTGACACTGGGTCTGTATGTATTCACACAGCAGGTTTTTCCTGACATCAGGGGGTCTGTTGGAGTCTCTGGGAATTCCTAGGCTTCTTCAGGTTCTCTAGTAGGGAAATCATTCTCAGGACATGTGGTGTAAGTTCTCTCTCTCTCTCTCTCTCTCTCTGTCTCTCTCTCTCTCTCTCACTCACTCACTCACTCACTCACTCTCCTTTCTTGGTATGTGAGATGGATTCAAATTTGCACATCCCTTCTATAGGATTGCTTTATCTGTGGATTTCCTGCTTTGGGCTTCTTTCCAGCTGTATAATGATTCTATGACTCTCCTATCTCTACCCATTCCCAGCTTGTGTCAGGACTTTGTCTCTGTAAAGGCATTTGTCTCTGTGTTGTATCTGTACAGTGCTGGTGCACTAAAAAGCCAGGAGTGAGGTCAGAGAACTAAGGAGAAACTGTGTGTACTTTGGTCTCTTACGCTATTTGGAAAAAGGCAGGGGTGGAGTACCAGCATTGTGACTCATGAGCTTTCTCGTTGCACAAGTCCTTACAGAAACTGTGCAGAGTCTAGGGCACAAAGGTTCCCAATAGTGTAATGGTGAACTTTCCGCAAGTTCCAGATGTGGTATAAGTTCAGGAAAAATCTTATGTGTCATTGGTACTGTAGCCTTAGGGGACTCATAGTTTTTTGAGGGACAGTGTTCACAGAGGCTAATGGGATAAGAGACTACAGTAGTGCCTCGCTTAATGACGATAATCCGTTCCAGCAAAATCGCTGTAGAGCGAAATCCTCGTTAAGCAAAATAAAAAATCCCATTGAAACGCATTAAAAATGCGTTCCAATGGGCTGAAAAACTCACCGTCCAGAGAAGATCCTCCATAGGGGTGGCTATTTTTGGTGCCTGTAAAACAAGGAATCCATCCAAAAACACAGCAGGGAGCCATTTTACACAGCGGGCGGCCATTTTGAAGCCACCGATCAGCTGTTTTAAAAACGTCATAATATGAAGAATCAGATCCCGAAGCAGGGAACCGATAATTGCAAAGCAGATTTTTCCTATTAAAACATTGTTTTGCGATTGAAAAAACAATTGCAAAACAATCATCTTATAGCGGTCTTGTCATTTAACGAGGCAATCGTTAAGCGAGGAACCACTGTATCTGTCTCATAATACTTTGTAGCACCCTTAGAGCTTAACCACTCCTAGCTATTTCCTTCTACAGAGGCAAATGGTGGTCACTTGAAAGACTACGTGTGAGGGAGAAAAAACTCCTATGTGGATCATAGTTTATTTGGCTGCAGCTCCCAGAATTCTGGCTACAGGGATCCCTGGAAAATTGTGGGGGTTATAGTGCAAGAAATCCAAAAGCCCCAGACCTATTGGGCTGCAAGCTCTGAATCAGTGAAAGCTGCTGTGTGATAGCTAGGGCGCCATAACAATGAGAGCCGGAGGGACAAATTCTCTCTGTACTGAAAACTTACCCCATCTATGGAAAGATGGGGTAATCTTGCTAGAACTCTAAGCTAAACAAGGGACTTTCCTGGCTTCCTTCCATCACACCATCCAATTCATCTTCCCTTGTCTGTTTTTCCTTTCTTGCTAAATATTCCCCTTCCTCCTTTCCATTGCTCTATTCCCACCCCCCGCCTTCTGACTCTCCACCCCTTCTTTCCATACTCACATGAAATTAATCTAGAGACGGAATTAGACTGCGAAATTGGGATAAAGGATCTCAGAGTTCAACTCCCTACTCAGCCACGAAATTTGCCACAATACATTAGGTTAGGGAGCTGAAGGAATTCTGCCAACAGACTGTCAAGGGTTCCCCAGCTGCCACAAGAGTTCTTGTCTCATGGATGAGAGAAAGACACTGTGCATTTTGCTTTCTGTCAGAATTTGTGCAGTTTTCACAAAATGTCTCTAGCATCTTCTCAGTTTTTATAGCTATTTATACATATCTATGAATGCTGTGGTTTTACATATCAGGACATAATAAAAACCATTTGGTTCTTAGAAGGTCTGGAAATTAGGTAAATATTACCTCAAATGAACAACAACACATTACATATTACAATGTGTCATTATTTATTTTACAAAAATAAAGCCAAAATGGAGAAGCTATGTGTGACGACCACCCTGCTTTGACTCATGTAGGAGGTTGTTTGCATACACCAATGGGAGCTGTTGGGAGGAGGAGCCAGAGAAACCAGAAGAGAGAGGAGAGACTGACGTGAGAAGTCAGTTGAAGTCAGAGATGAGAGTCTGAAGTAGGAGTTTGTCTGTAGGAGTTAGAGAATGTGGCAGAGTTAGGAGTTAAGAGTGTGGAACTGATAGAGAGCTAAGAGAGTTAAGAGTGAAACAAGTTATTACTAATCTAATGAATACATTAAAGTCTGTGAAGAACCTGTTTAAATGAACTGCAATCAATAAACCTGTGTGGTTCAACTTTATACTCAGCTTGTACCACAAACTTTCTAATTAAAGGATGTTGACAGAGGTCAACTGCTGGCAGCATAAAGGAGGGAATGCATTGTGGGCCTCAGGCTAATGAAATAACCTGGGGACATGTGAGGGGTGCATCACACCATGTGTGAAAAACTAAGTACATATTGTAAAAAACTAAGTACACCTCTAGCAACAATAACTTGATGCAGTTGCTTTCTGTATGACTTTATCAGTCTCTCACATCATAGTGGAAGAATTTTGGCCAACTCTTTGCACCGTTGCTTCAGTTCATTGAGGTTTGAGGTTTGTTTATGCACAGCTCTCTCAAAGCATTTCAATTGGTTTGAGGTTTGGACTTTGACAAGGCCATTGCAACACCTTGATTCTTTTTCAGACATTCTGTTGTAGATTTGCTGGTATGTTTGGGATTATTGCCCTGTTGCATGACCCAATTTTGACCAAGCTTTAGCTGTCAGACAGATGGCCTTACATTTGACTCTAGAATGCTTTGGTATACAGAGGAGTTCATGGTTGACTCAATGACTGGAAGGTGCCCAGGTTCTGTGGCTGCAAAACAAGTCCAAATCATCACAATTCCACCACCATGCTTGACAGTAGGTATGAGGTGTTTTTGGTGATATGCTGGGTTTGTTTATCACCAAACGTGGCACTGTGCATTATGGCCAAACATCTCCACTTCAGTCTCATTTGTCCAATATACATTGTTCCAGATGTCTTGTGGTTTGTCCAAATGCAACTTTGCAAACCTAGGCCATGCTGCCATGTTCTTTTTAAGAGGCTTTCTCCTGGCAACTCTCCCAAACAAGCTATACTTCTTCGGTCTTTTTGTAATTACACTCTCATGAACTTTAACATTTAACATGCTAACTGAGGTATGGAGAGTCTAAGATGTAACACTTGGATTTTGTTTGTTTTGTTCTTGCATTTGCTCTGAGCATTGCGTGGTCTGACTTTGGGATGAATTTGCTTGGACGCCCAGTCTTGGGAAGAATGGCAACTGTCTTGAATGTTTTCCACTGGCGAATAATCTTCCTCACAGTAAAATGATGGACTTAATTTTTTTTTTGAAATGGCCCTCTAACCCTTCCCAGATTGATGGGCAGTGACAATTGTTCTCTACAATCACTGCTGATGTGTTTCCTCCTTGGCATTATGTTACCACACACCTGAATGGTTGTCGTAGGTTTTTCGGGCTGTTTGGCTGTGTTCTGAAGGTTTTTCTTCTTCCTCCTAACATTTCGGCTGTTTCTGTGGCTGGCATCGTCAGAGGACAGGAGCTGGAACTCTGTCTGTGTTCTGGTGTAGTGTTTGGGATAGTTGAGTATAACTGTGGGATCAGTTTTTTGTCCTTTTCAGGAGATTGGGTGATTATGATGATCACGGTGTCTTTTGTTATGGGTGTATTGTTGTGGTAAGGGGAGAGATGATCTGTCACTGTGATTGATGGGTGTTATTAGCTGGTCTTTTGTGTGAAGTGATCACTGGTCCTTGTGGGTGGGTAGAGTTCATTGACCTTTTGCAAGCTGTATTTTTCAGTGCTGGGAGCCAGGCTTTGTTGAGTTTTAGACTTGCTTCTTTTTTGTTGAAGCTCTGCTGGTGTTTGTGGATTTCAATGGCCTCCCTGTGTAGTCTAACGTAATGATTGCTGGTGTTGTCCAGTACTTCTGTGTTTTGAAATAGAATTTCATGTCCAGTTTGTTTCAGGACATGTTCAGCTACTGCCGATTTTTTCGGTTGTTTTAGTCTGCAGTGTCTCTCATGTTCTTTGATTCTGGTGTGGATGCTGCGTTTTGTGGTCCTAATATATACCTGGCTACAACTGCAAGGTATCCGGTATACTCCTGCAGTGGTGAGGGGGTCCCTTTTGTTTTTTGCTGACTGTAACATTTGTTGTATTTTTGTGGTGGTCCTTAATACTGTTTGTAGTTTCTCCCATGGGGAAACTTTTGGAAAAAAACAACCTACAAAAAAACTACTACAACTATTGGATCCCAGCCATGAAAGCTTTCGAGAATACACACCTGAATGTTAACACACACCTGAATGTTAACATACACCTGAATGTTTATAGAGGCGGTGGTGCTTGCTGATGATCAATTACTCAATGCCCTTTGGTTAGTAGCACCTGGCTGCTACTTAGCTTTTGAATTGCTATGGAAGCAGTAAGGGTGTACAGTACTTAGTTCCTCACACATGGCTTTTCTTTAACCAAGAAGCATCCAGATTCATCTCTCCCCCCACCCCCCATTTTTCCAAGGAAGAAAATGAGACTGGGCAAATCTCTCCATGCTTTTCTCTGAACCAAAACAGGGAATGACCAAACTCTAAATCTTTCCAATGATGCGTATTATCCAGCTTTTCTTTGCAGAAAGATAGTATATAAAAAAATGAAATGAAATGAAAAACTATGCATCTCTGCATGAAGACCTCTGAAAATGAGTTTCATTTTAATACATTTTATTGCCTGAGGATAGCTACACAAACCTATTTTCATGTACCCCCATGGGAAAAGTAAACAGCACTTGCAAACAGAGGTGGCTTGTGGCCAAAACCACAGGCCATCTATACCTGTCAGATATTGTAAGATTTGCTGGTGCCAAACAAGGATAGTTTTCCAAAAAAATTAGAACAAGCAACAGTTTGAAGAGAGAGCTGATGGACCCTGGCCTTGTTGAAAGCGTGGAGAAAGAAATGGAAGCTTCCGAAAAACTCCCCCAGGGTGTTGAAAAGTGTTGGGAAGAGATCTTGAGGTCGTAGAGATTATGTCTAGCAGCTGCCACCATGCCTGCCAGACTTACAATTTGGTAATGGGAAGGGGGCCTACAGGCTTACTCTTTAGCTCCCTACAGAGATCTCAATCCATGAGGATTAAGCTGAATACCTGCCACCCTATAAAGACAGGCAATTTTTCTTCAGAAGCTGAACACCTGAAGAGGGGCAGCCCAAGACATTTTGCTGCCCTCAGGTAAAGGACAAGATGCTCTTCCTTTCATTCCATGTCTAAAGGCTGAGTGGACTGGCAGGGGAAACTTCATTTGAAAGGACAGTGGGATCGAAGATCCTGAAAGTAGTAGTCCAAATGAGTAACTTTTCCCAACAATAATAGAGTCCTTCATCCATATTGTATATAGAGCCACAGCTCCACCACAACTGAATGCAGCAGGATAGTTTAAGACTTCCAAGACAGATTGTGAGGCACACCTGACACGGCTTTCCAAGAGAAGCGAATGGCTGGGTGGACTGGAGAAGAACAGCTAGAGAACTGCCACTGACTTTTCCATGCATCTGCTACAAAAAGCATGGGCCTCACTCTGTCTATTAAGTCTGATATGGGATGTGTGTCTGTGTTAGGTGAAAGTGGGGACCAACTCTGTCTCATTCAGCACACATATTCAAACATCTGTAGAAGCACCTTGTGTGTGCTCCCTCTTCTCAGGGGGCAACTATATTTACAAATGATATGGGAATTGATCCAGGATTAGGATGGTCAGATTTGCATCATCTTCCATTGACTACATGAAGTACAAGTCAATGTGAATCAGCCCCACCTTTTCTCACTCAATCCGTTGCTTTTTCCTCCACAGCTGGGACTTTTTTAAATTTGCAGCAAATATACTTCTGAACTGTGGGCGATGAAGCAAGAGGGGAGATGGCTGGAGCACAGGTGGAGGAAATCTCGCTGGGAGTCCGATCGAACACAACCTAGAGCCCATTATCAGGCCTATTTTGTGGTAATACGGCTGGCAAAATGGCAATATTTCTCCAGCCATATTGCTTCCTCAGAATGTCATCCAACAGAGCTGTTTCAGGTGGTCCGTGATCTTCTTCAACCGGGAAATCTGTGGAGATCCAGGATTGCCATTCATTTTGAGGAAAAAAATCGCTCAGATTCGCAGTGGGTTGGACTCCACCGTTACTGTAGAATCAGAAGTTGTGTCCAATGTGCCGTGCTTAGGTCAAGTATTAATTGATACGTTTCAATTGTTGAGACCTGAGGATGTGGACAGGGTGCTTGGATCTGTCCGTTCTACCACCACTCTGCTCAACCCTTGCCCATCTTGGCTAATTGGAAGATCTGCCAGGGGGGTTTGCACCTGGGTCCAGGAGGCCGTGAACACCTCTTTGAGAGAGGGAGTGGTCCCTACCACCTTGAAAGAGGGGGTAATTTGTCCACTCCTTAAAAAGCCTAACCTGGACCCAAGGTTGCTGGTTAACTACTGACCAGTGGCGAACCGCCCTTATTTGGAGGTTGGAGCGGGTTGTGGCTGGGCAACTCCAGGCGCTGCTGGATGAAACGGATTTTCTGGATTTATTTCAATCAGGTTTCAGGCCAGGTTTTGGTACGGAGACTGCTTTGGTCGCCTTGTATAATGACCTTTGCTGGGAGAGAGACAGGGGGAATGTGACCCTGTTGATACTCTTGGACCTCTCAGCAGCTTTCGACACCATCGACCATGGTGTCCTTCTGGATAGGCAGGCTGGGTTGGGGTTTGGGGGCACCGCTTTACGGTGGTTCTGCTCCTTCCTGGCTGACTGTGTCCAGAGGGTGGTGCTTGGGGACTGTTGCTCTGTCCCATGGCATTTATGTCATGGGGTTCCTCAGGGCTCGATACTTTCCCTCCGTGATGTTTAACCTCTACATGAAGCCGCTGGGAGAAGTCATCAGGAGGTTTGGGCTGAGGAGTCAGCAATATGCTGACGATACTCAGCTCTACCTCTCATTTTCCACCAATCCAGTGAAGCAGTTTCTGTGCTGAACTCGTGTCTGGACCTGATAATGGACTGGATGAGGGTTAATAAATTGAAACTCAGTCCAGACAAGACAGAAGTGCTTTTAGTGGGTGCTTCACTGGACAGGTTGGAGGGCCATTTCCCTGCCCTGAATGGGGTTACACTCCCCCTAAAGGACAGGGTCTGCAGCTTGGGGGTGCTCCTGGACCCCAGTCTAACCCTGGAAGCCCAGGTGGACTCAGTGACCAGAGGCGCCTTCCTTCAGCTGCGGAAATTATACCAGCTATGGCCCTACTTGGATGAGCGGAGTCTCATGACAGTTACACACACACTGGTAACATCTCGCGTAGATTACTGCAATGCGCTCTTCGTGAGGCTGCCTTTGAAGATGGTCCGGCAACTGCAACTGCTCTAGAATCGAGCTGCATGACTGGTGAGTGGTGGGGCAGCTAGGGAACATATCAAGCCGATTCTGTTTAAATTACATTGGTTACCAGTTGCTGCCCGGGCCCAATTCAAAGTGCTTATTTTGACATATAAAGCCCTAAGTGGTTTGGGCCCTGGATACCTGAAGGACCGCCTCCTTCCATATGAGCCTACCTGGCAGTTAAGATCTAGCCAGGGGGCCCTTTTGAAAGAGCTGCCCCACAAGGAGGTAAGAGGGATGGCTTGTAGACAAAGGGCTATTTTGGCAGCTGCCCCCAGACTATGGAATGCCCTTTCAACTGAGATTTGTCTGGCACCGATGCTGATGACATTTCGGCGCCAGGTCAAGACCTTCCTGTTCCAGAAAGCTTTTAATTGAAATAATATCAGCTGTGGGTCCTGATGGCAATTTTTAGAGTATATATTTTAATCGCATTTTAATTGTTTTGTCTTTTTATTGTATTTTATTGTAAGCCACCCAGAGACCTTTGGGTAGTGTGGGCTGCATATAAGTTAAATAAATAAATAAATAAATAAATAAATAAATAAATAAATAAATAAATAAATAAATAAATGAATGAATGAATGAATGAATGAATGAATGAATGAATGAATGAATGAATAAATAAATAAATAAATAAATAAATAAATAAATAAATAAATAAATAAATAAATAAATAAATAAATAAATAAATAAATAAATAAATAAATATTCGCATTGGTTCAAGTGATGTGACTGCTTGTGCTGATGCAGAAAAATGTGGAGGGGTGCCAGTGGTTGATGGTGTGTAGAGAGGAAGCAAAGATATACACATGGGGTGTCAGCTCCTCTCAACAGAGTGCCCTTTGTTTCCAAGGAGTTTATTTCTCTCTTTTTAAAGACTTGGTGCTAGTTTTGAACAAACGTGCTGGGGCACCTAGGAGACACTGACCCCTCAAAAGAGAGAGAGAGAGAAGAAAATTGCCATTCAGGGTTTGTCTGCGGCTTGTTAGGGCAGTTTCTTCTGCAGCTGTACTTCCCATCAATCCAGATCGCTACAGCAGAAGGTGTCTTAATAAGCTGCAAACAAGTGCTATTCACAATTTCTTCCTCTCTCTCTCTGCTGATTCCTGTCTGGTCAGCTAAAATGAATTCACCAGAGGAAATGCTGCTTCTCAGGTGCACATTCAGAATGGATTGGTGAGTATTTTTTTTTCTGCTGTATAGTTGCCTCATCAGTGATCGAAGCACAATCTTTTACATGTCTACAAATGGGTCAGTGGTTAGAGGACAGCTACCACAGCTGCAAGAGTAATTTCTCATCTCTTACACTTTCTGACTTTCACAGTATGTAACAGATAAGCCTCATTTCAAAACACAGCAGTAGCATGAAACAGATGCCCTTTATTTCTATTATTTATTTTATACATATCTAAATCTGTGAAGCAGGTCACTTGGCTAATCTCTGCCTGAAACCCACAAAGAGGAAAAAATTTAAGAAACAGTCATGACCTTTCATTGATGCTTCATCCATTGAACAGTCATATCTTGGCTACATGATCACATACAATGGATGTTTACCTAGCCTAAGTCCTGTTTGTATCTCTAGAGCCTTGGAAGGGTGAGGGGAGAGAGTGAACACTGCAGAATATATTTCAACATAATTGTGCTTGGCTTTTTCTTTTTCTTTTGCAAGGAGTAAATATTTACATTCAATGGTAGGGAAAGCATCTTTATTATTGCCTTGTTATACAATAGCTGGAAACTGAAGAAAGGCTACCCATGGTTAACTTGGGGGAAAAGTGCTGAATATTTTATCACCATCCAGGGCGGACTGGCTGCGGAGAACTAAACAAGCATACAAAGGAATAGACTGCCTAAACAAACATGCTGGGGGCTTTTGTAAATATCCTGCGAATTGCTTAACAAGAATTGTGTCTTCATATATAGGCGGTGGGGGAGATGACAATTTGATTTGCTTTATAACAAAACTGTGGCTGGGCTCCTGCCATTCCTTTTAATAATGATATTATCCAACCTCTTACTTTTATCCATGAATAGAGCGATTAGGTGTCTCCTTACATTGTTCAGAACTGGTCAAATTTCTGGCTTCTGGGCCTGTCCGCTGATTAGCAAGCAGGAAAAGGCAGCTTTTTTTCCTTTCATGTGCTTTCGATAACCAAAGGCGACACAAAAATTGAGACAAGTGGATGTTATTGGGGTTTAATGATCTGGAGGAGGGGGAGATTTGAAGTGGAGAGAAGTATGTGGAAGAGCAAACCATTCTGGAGAAGGACTACATACAGCTTCATGTATGGTGCTGCAGAAAAGGAAAAGCACACCCTGAAGAACAGAAAGAACCTTTTTCATCCTGCACAAAGATCCTCTTCGGCTCCAGGTGATGTGCTGGATCTAGATTTAGCTTCCTGTTAAATTGATGGATGCGCTTAGCAATATACGTATGTGCAACAGGTCTTGGGAAGTGCAGACTTCCCCATCCCCTCCTCAAAAGGCTACAAAGCTACATCAGAAAAATGTTGCACCTTAAAAACAACAGCCCAAAATACAGAATAAGGTTACATGAATTAGAACTGTGGCTACATGAAGATAGAAGTTCCGCAATACATATTGTTGTATAAAATGGAATGTGTGTTATTGTTTGTAGTCTGGAAAAAGAGTAATAAAAAGCAGACAGAAAGACTTTTCAAGACATACTTGTACACAGACAGCTGGGGGTCCTGCTGAGATCATCTCCCTTTGCTCAAGATCTTCTGCTCCTCTCTGCAGCTCAAATTACAGTACATCTTTCACTGGTCCTTCAGTGCTTTTTGTACTGGGGGTTGGGGCGCTGAAGGGGCTGCTTCAAGGAGAAGGGAGCAGGGAAGTCTACCTCCTCCAACCTAGCTGCATACAATGGATCTAATCCATTTTTATCCACCGCCTTGAATTTCAATGCTCTTTTTATTCATTAATAAGGAATGAAAGTTAAATATCAGTTTGTCCTTGAGCCACATTGGTGTTATGTGCTTTGGGTATGTGAGCATTTTTAAAGAGTTGATTCATACATTCAAAGCAGCAGTAAAAGACTTAATGAGTAAATCCCAATTTTCTCTAATTCTGGTATGTGTTACAACAGGGAAATAATAATCTGTGGCTCTCCCAAGGATGATAGTCAGACGACCTCTGGAGGTGGAAGAAAAGTTACACATGTTCTTCAACTGCTTAATTGTAGGGGAGAGTTGATATTGAGAAAGATCTGTCTAGCGACTGACATTTGTCTGTCCTGTTGTTGTCTTGAAGTTTAATGCAAATAATCATTCTTGAGTAAACTAGAGATCCAGTGGGATGAAACTGATAATTTAAAGTAAAATAAAATGAGATTTTGAAGGCCACTGAGAACTGATGGTTGTTGTGGGTTTTTCGGGTTCTTTGGCCGTGTTCTGAAGGTTGTTCTTCCTGACGTTTCACCAGTTTCTGTGGCCAGCATCTTCAGAGGACTGGAGAGAGTTCCTACTGCAGTCCTCTGAAGATGCCGGCCACAGAGACTGGTGAAATGTCAGGAAGAACAACCTTCAGAACACGGCCAAAGAACCCAAAAAACCCACAACAACCATCAGATCCCAGCCGTGAAAGCCTTCGAGAATCCACTGAGAACTGTAGGGCACAGGAGGTCTTCTGTTGCAGCAGAATGAGTTCTTCACTCTTCGTTAGTGAGTAGGGATGAAGTGTGAGAGGAATCCAATACTGTACTAGTAATTGTGCTTAATTTTTTTTTTACAAGTGAGTAGTTCAATTGAAAAGTGTTTTTAGTTTCAGGTTATTGATGGACTCTTTCCTCCATTGTGACATTGTGAAAGCTGTTGAGTCCATAGCCTGACTTGCCCATAGAAACTGCATTACAATAAAAAGACCAGTAGTGTTGAATATTTTCTGATAGGTTAAGATGTGAACAAGAATTCCAAACAGAAAAAAAGGGGGGGAGTGTGTTGCTTATATTATTTATTTCTTTATATTATTTTTATCCCGCCTTTCTCCTTGAAAAAGACCCAAAGCGGCTTGCAAAGTTGAAAGACAATATTTGAAGTTGAAAACATGGTGGTTAACATAATTAAAAGATAATATTTAATGCTAAGAACAATGAGTAAAGAGGCATCTTACATCATTAAAAGACATAAAAGATTAGAGATAAGAACAATAAGTTACAAGTTACAATTTTTTTTAAAAAAATGCCACTCTGAGAAATGGAAAATACAAAAATGGGAAACATAAGCAGGACTAAAATCCAATCAAAACAGTCATGCATAACAATCCATCTTTAAAAAAAAACACAAAGTAACACACAGGTAGCTAGTGACTGTGGGAAGGCTTGCCTGGAGAGAAAAGCCTTTGCCTGCTTTTGGAAGGACAGCAAAGATGGGGCCAGTCTGGCCTCCTGTGGGAGGGAGTTCCAGAGTCTGGGAGCACCAACAGAGACGTCTTTCTCCTGTGTCGTCATCAGACACACCTGTGAAGGTGTAGGGACTGAGAGAAGGAGCTTTCCTGATGATATACTACCCCATAGTGCCTAAAGCACTCTCTGAGTGGTTTACAATTTAGTTATGTCAAAAGGATGGAATGCTGAATCAACCTCGAGCTGCCTGCCTGGGATTGAACCTGGGTTGTGAGCAGAGCTTTGACTGCAATACTGCAGTTTAATTACTGTGCCACAAGTCTCTTTTTGCAGGCAGCTTGAGCACAGAAGCTCGGATAAGCAATGATAAAACCACTCCTTAAATATTTCCCATATCTCTGAAAACCCTGTTAGGGTCATTGTGAGTTGGAAGTGACTTGAGGGCATATACAGTATATCACAGAAGTGAGTACACCCCCTCACATTTCATAAATATTTTAATATATATTTTCATGTGACAACATTGAAAAAATGGCACTTGGCTACAATGTAAAGCAGTGAGTATACAACTTGTATAAGAGTGTAAATGTGCTGTCCCCTCAAAATAAGGTAACACACAGCCATTAATGGGTAAACTGCTAGAAACAAAAGTGAGTACACCCCTAAGTAACAATGTCCAGGTTGGGCACAAAGTGTCAATATTTTGTGTGGCCACCATTATTTTCCAGCATGACCTTAACCTTCTTGGGCATAGAGTTCACCAGAGCTTCACAGGTTGCCACTGGAGTCCCCTTCCACTCCTTCATGACGACATCACAGAGCTGGTGGATGTTAGAGACCTTGCACATCTCCACCTTCCATTTCAGGATACCCCACAGATGCTCAGTAGGGTTTAGGTCTGGAGACATGTTTGGCCAGTTCATCACCTTTACCTTCTTTAGCAAGGCAGTGGTCATTTTGGAAGTGTGTTTAGGGTCATTATCATGTTGGAATACTGCCCTGTAGGCCAGCCTCCGAAGGATCATGCTCTGCTTCATTATGTCACAGAACATGTTGGCATTCATCGTTCCCTCAATAAACTGTAGCTCCCCAGTGCCAGCAGCACTCATGCAGCCCCAGACCATGATATTCCCACCACCATGCTTGACAGTAGGCATGACACTCTTGTCTTTGTACTCCTCACCTGGTTGCCGCCACATACGCTTCATACCATTTGAACCAAATAAGTTTATCTTGGTTTCATTGGACTACAGGACATGGTTCCAGCTTGTCTGCAGCAAATCATTTGTGGGCTTTCTTGTGCATCATCTTTAGAAGAGACTTCCTTCTGGGATGACAGCCCTGGAGACCAATTTGATGCAGTGTGCAGTGTATGGCCTGAGCCCTGACAGGCTGACACCCCCCACTCCTTCAACCTCTGCAGCAATGCTGGCGGCACTCATACATCTATTTCCCAAAGCCAACCTCTGGATATGATGCTGAGCACTCAACTTCTTGGGTCGGCCATGGCAAGGCCTGTTCTGAGTGGAACCTATCCTGTTAAACTGCTGTATGGTCTTGGCCACCATGCTGCAGCTCAGTTTCAGGGTTTTGGCAATCTTCTGATAGCCTAGGCCATCTTTATGTAGAGCAACAATTCGTTTTTCCAGATCGTCAGATAGTTCATCACCATGAGGTGCCATGTGGAACTTCCAGTGACCAGTCTGAGAGAGTGAGAGCGATAACACCTGCTCCCCCTTCATACTTGAGACTTGTGACACTAACAGGTCTCATGACACCAGGGAGGGAAAACAGCTACTTGGGCCCAGTTTGGACATTATCACTTAGGGGTGTACTCACTTTTGTTGCCAGCAGTTTAGACATTAATGGCTCTGTGTTGCCTTATTTTGAGGAGACAGCACATTTACATTGTTATACAAACTGTCTACTCACTGCTTTACATTGTAGCCAAGTGTCATTTCTTCAGTGTTGTCACATGAAAAGATATACAGTGGGGTCTCTACTTAAGAACGTCCCTACTTAAGAACAATTCCACTTAAGAACAGCTCCATTTGCTAAATTTTGCTTCTACTTGAGAACAAAAATCCAGATAAGAACAGGAAAAAAAATTTCCTGCTCTTTTTTTAACCTTAGGTCATCTTAGGTTAAAAAAAGTTCTCCCCCTAGTGGTAGAGTACGTATTAACCAGCTTTGCATTAGTTCCTATGGGAACTAATGCTTCAATGTACGAACGCACCTCTACATAAAAAAAACAGCCAGAACGGATTAATTGGTTTTCAGTCCATTGCTTCAAAATTAGCTTCGTCAGAAGTGCTTTTAACACTGTTCCCTGACCTAAGGGGGAAAAAAAAGAAAAAATCCCCCTCTAGTGGTAGAAGGCGGAATAGCAGCTTCCCATTAGTTTCTATGGACAGAAAAGAGCAGATACGGATTAAATGGTTTTCAATGCATTCCTATGGGAAATGCAGATTCTACATAAGAACTTTTCCACTTGAGAACCACCTTCCAATACGGATTAAGTTCTTAAGTAGAGACCCCACTGTACTAAAATATTTATGAAAAGTTGGGGGGTGTACTCACTTCTGTGATATATTGTAACAGCAACTCCAGTGATGATGGGGTTGGAGAGAAAATGTCTAAAGCTGTTCTGTCAGTGAAAAGTGAAGTACAAAATGTTTAGGGTAGTTGCAAATTTGTTCATACTGTGTTAATCTAATGGGCAAACCAAATATACTGCAATATTTCCTCTGTCCTTTAGACTAGAGGAAATTGGCAGCAGTGGAGTTCAGCAAAGCAGTGGCCATTGGTAAACAGGTGCTTCTGGAGAAAAGCATAACTGGGAAAGTGTAAATTTTATTGCACATTGTTAGCACTTGTTTCTAATCTTTGGGGATGTAAATTCTCTCTCTCTCTCTCTCTCTCTCTCTCTCTCTCTCTGTCTATCTATCTATCTATCTATCTATCAATGAAATTTAAGGCTTTAATTATATATATAGAATAGTAATTAAGAAATGGAATCAGTGAAGGAAACCCACATTCTTATTCAAGGCATGTGCAGTCTGGGCAGCTGTTCTTACTGTGCATTTTAATACATTGCATTAAAAGTACTTTTGATTTTTTTATGAATACATTTTTGTTTACTTCAAAGCTCATAAAAGTCACCTTGTTATTTTGACAGCAATAATCAGCAATATTAGAAAAACTATCAAACTAGATTTTTGTTTCAACTTCTAAAAGTGTGCTTCTGTAGAGGCTTTAAAATATGCATGTACGCACTACAAAAAATTACAGTAAATTATATACTTTCAGAATGGCATATTGGTCATTATAAGGCTTTTTGTAATTTTGTTGTTCACTTATTACTATTGACCTGATAGGCCCAAACTGTCATTTCACTTCATGAGTGTCACAAGTTAAATGCAGATTTTGTGATTGTTAACGGCATTTGTATGACTCCTGGCACTTGGGTAAACCAGTTAGGCTTCTATTCAAAAATGAAGGCTTCATTTAAAAACAAAATCCAGGAACAAAGCATATATCCAGTCCAAATTACTTCTCTTTTAAATATTTTACAAAGCCAGAATTAGAACATGGGTTGTTAGACTGCTATTCCCATCAGCCCTAGACAGAAAGCCAATGGTGAGGAATGATGGGGGTTGTTGTCCAACAATATCTAGAGGTCCATGTGTTCCCTTCAGTATTGCAAGGGCCAAAGAAGTGGAAGGCAGCTAGTGATCTTAAAAAGCAGGACACGAGAAAGGGTGGCATCAGTCCAAGTCCACTAAACAACAGTGAAAGAGATGTAAGAAACATTTGTGTGAGCAAGGGAAAGAACATTAATTGGAAAGGTGAAAAAGACCATGGCAGAAGAAAAAAAATATTGTTGTTATGTGCCATTAAGTACTTTCTGCCTTACAGCAAGGTATGCGAGATGTTCAAATGTATATAAAAAAACAGCTAAGTGAAGAATGAGAATATACAGTAATTCTTTCCAACAAGGATTGTCAGAATTGTTTTGTATAGCCTTGTACTGAAATCTGAAATTGTAGGCTTCAGTATCTGTTGCCTCTCAGGCTCATCTGGTTTTAGCTGCATATCCATGTCTGCATTATACCTCTTCTTCCAACTTAATTGAGCCCTCATCGGAAAATGGAACTTACTTGCCTAAATGCACCTGGTGAGGTCAATGTGAGGACAGATAGTTTGGTAAAGGTATTTTCAGTCCACACGGAGGAGGGGGGCACATGAATATTTGCTCTGACACCCTGCCATGCAATGGCTTACTGGGCAGAACTGAAGGATGGATGGATAGAATTAGTACTCAGAAAGTAACCATGGTGTGTTGTCAAGTGGAATAGAAATCTCCATCCTCTCACCACTACTGGATATAGATCTCATCACTAGTTTAGTGACCGTTTCTATGGGGAAAAGTTGGTAGAGGAAGGGGGGGGGATATCATATAGTCGTATTTCAAAGAAACAAGCTTCTTCAGCCAACACTATGAGAGGTTTGCCCTGGGGTAGCTCATGGGCCAAGTATGGGGGGGGCCATACCCCAACATTTCTGGAGGAGTGTTCTGTGGTTCCACCGTGAGCTGCCTCTGACTCTAGCAGAATTGCTTGAGGCTATCCCTGAATCGGTGCATTCAGCTAAATGGAGAAAACAATCATTGACTTCAGTGGGTAAGATTATCTTCTCTGCTGCAATTTAAAAAAAGTTACTCCTGCACAGTGACACATTCCCCCTAAAGATAGCAAAGGACTCCTAACGATTATTTCAGAACCAAAACAGATCAGAAGGTGAAAGCAAACTGCCTGGTACTTTTTAATAATGGATGACATGATCATTCTAAGGGTTTCAGTGGGTCAAAATTCAACTTTCAAGGAGAGGGGGATATTACCATTTCTCCCTGTCTTTTCCTTTTGTGTTCATCACATTAAGTAATGGATTTCATCATACTCATCTGCTTTAGGAGATCTGCCAGTTTGGAAGCTCCTTGTTGGATAGAACTTCATGCATGCACTACATAACAAACCCCTCAATAACGTTGTTTGCATCTTTAGTAGAAATATTAACAGAGCTGTCATCATAAAATGTTTTTTGATGCTAGATTAGACAGCACTTCTGCTCCCAAGATAGCAGCTTTGTTACTGAATAAATGAAATGAAGGAACTACACAATGAAAAAATTATTGTTTTGGATGATTTATCTGTAAAGAGAAGCCTCAATATCTTACAAGTGTTACTGAATATTTCAGAGATTTTTAGAATTAACTGTCTACAACCTATGGTAGAAAAATTATTGGTGGGATTTTCTTCTGATTTATTTATATCACACCCTTCTTCCAAGTTGTGCAGGGTGGTATAACTGGTGTTTGACTATGTGCTGTTCCTAGTACAGTATTCCACACTGGGACAGTGTGCTCTCTTCCTTCAAGAGCCAGTGTAGCAATGCCAGTGAGGGCATAACCCTTGGGAGAGATCCAACGCAGGATGAGCAACACCAGCATCCATAATGCTCATCCCAGCCCTGGGAATGTCAGAAAAATGTCAGTGGGGGCAGGAAGAATAATGAAAAGAGGAAATGCCCAAGTATATACTGATTTGTGTTCTCAAAGGCTTTCAGGGCCAGGATCAGATGGTTGTTGTGGGGTTTTTTGGGCTGTTTGGCCATTTTCTGGAGGCTTCTTTTCCTAACGTTTCTCTCTCTGTGGCCAGCATCTTCAGAGGACAGGAGTTAGAACTCTGTCTGTGTTCTGGTGTTTCCTGTGATCACCAGCGATCACTGCACACAAAAGACTAGCCACCGACACCCATAAATCACAGTGACAGAACATCTCCCCCCTTATCACAAAAAAACCCATAACAAAAACACCCTAATCACAGGAAACACCCAATCTCCTGAAAAGAACAAAAGCCTGATCCCACAGCTGCAAATACTCAACAATCCCAAACAATACACCAGAACGCAGAGTTCTAGCTCCTGTTCTCTGAAGATGCTGGCTACAGAGACTGGCAAAACATTAGGAAGAAAAACTTCCAAAACAAAGTGAAACAGCCCAAAAAACCCACAACTACACACTGATTGTTGTGATTCAAATCTGTAGTGGAATGGGGAAGTACATGCTCCAGTTTTATGTACAAATTGTTACCTCCAGAGGACAACCATTTTTATGCTCCAAAAAACTTTCACAAGAGCATTGGGGGGGGAGACTAGGGGGCACAGAATGCCCCTGGGAGGGCCACACTTGGCCTACTGTTGCCTCCAGTTTGTGGAAGAGCCTGGAAGGGATGGTTTGGCTCAAGAGAAGTAAAAGGTTTCAGTTGAATTGAAACCTTGTTAAAGGATGCTCGCTGGCAGGATAGCTCAGTAAGTTAGGTATCTAGCTGTGGAGCAGATGTTTGGAGCTCAATTCCCCACCGTGCCTCCTGCAAGTAGAGCCAGCCTATGTGGCTTTGGGCAAGCTGTACAGTCCCAGGGTCCCCCCAGAAGAAGGGAATGGCAAACCACTTCTGAGTAATCTATACCTTCAAAATCCAGGAAAGGGTTGCCATAAGTCAGAACTGACTTGATGGGACCTGATTATTATTAAAGGAAGGTGCTTACATGGAACTATCCCTGGCACTGGTGCCAGCTTTGGGGGCAAAGGGAGACACACACACACCTGAATTCTAAATGTATATATTGTTTGAATGTATACAGGCAGACACACTATGTTGTTGTGGCACAAAGCATTTCCATAAATTATGAAAATTAGATGCCTCCCCCCAGAAAAAAAAACTTCTGTGCTCTCAGGTATTACACTGTCTAGCCTGCCTTTCCGCCACTTTGGTTCTTTGTGACCTGTGGGATTGTGCTACTGGTTGGAATAAGAGAAGCCTTGTGGTTCATCGATTTACATGCAGACATCTTTAGTTTTCTTATAAAAGGCCACATAAAATCAGAATAACATAATACATTATGCCTGAATGTATTATGATCTCGCCATCACTTGCCTTAACCTCGAATGGCGGGAAAGATTCAGAGATCATTCAGATTCTATGTTTTTCCAGGCTTTAGATCTTGGCTGTTGTGAGTATATGAGAACTGGCGGCATGTTGTGACAGATGTTTTCACCGCTTATCTTCATACCTTTGGCCAGTGGGAGAGCGAGGGCTACTTCTATTATATGATCTATACAAGATGTTTTTGGACATGCTGCTTCTTAGAATTGGTACATTCCCCCCCTGGCAGAAGTGCTGAGATTTTAACCGTGCACAAAAGGCATTCATTCATTCAATAGCCTAACATATCTTGGCAGACAGATTGGCGAAAGCCAAACCTGTTGAATTTCCACCTGAGCCACAGCTATTGAAAGACAGACCCGGCATTTCCATCAAGGGAAGAATGGGTGGCAGCTCCATTCTGTACTCAGCCCTGTACCAAATCTACAGGAAATCATTAATCTCAGCAGTTGACCACTGAGGTAAACATCCCTGCATACTTGCAAGAGGAGCCTTCAGAGGAATCTCTGCCTCTAACTGCTGCAAGATGTTTTTTGAAAACGCCAAGCAGACTTTTTTTTTTGTTTACTCTGTTGATGTGCCTCGGCATCTCAAGGCAGGAATGCAAGCAAAGATATTACTGCAAACAAATGAGAAATTCTTGGCAAGCGAGGAGTCACCTGGAGGCACCCGTTTTATTGGCAGTGGGCAGCAGGAAGGCAGCCATGAAGCGGGGGTGGGGTGGGGGAGAGGATGAAGGAATCTATTAAACCTACTGGTATGTGAAACAAGAGGAGGTTAAAATTGTTGTATTCCTTTCTGGACCAGAGCGATTTGCAAGGTCATAGATGTACATGGGGCTCAGAATGCTTCCTAGTAAGAGCGGCCATTTGGAGATGCAGGATGAAATACTTTGGCCAAAGAATGCACCAAAAAAGAAAGAGTGTAATTTGCTGTCATGTCAGAATTCTTGCTTTTGCTTTTTTTAATTGCTTCATTTTCACTGCTGACCAGTGGGAGGTCTCCTTCCCTGGGCTAACAGCAGTCACAGATGGGGATGGAGGGGGACAGTTTTCATTGGCATTGTGGCAGATATAGTTTGAGGGGGTTCTTGGAACAGCCTCTGTCTCCAGATGCCCAGGTGACTTCAGCACCCCGGGTATATTTTGTCAGCTTTGGCTGGTGCACTGACTATATCCAGTCCTGGAAAATTCTATTTATTTATTTATTTATTTGATTTTTATACTGCCTGAGCTAGTGAAAACTCACTTCTCTGGGCAGTGTACAAAGAACATCAACCCGCGACAATGCAATCACCCCCACCAATACACAGTGACAAAATAAAATAATATAAAAAGAACATAAAATAATGATGAATTGTAACAAAATTCAGACAGAGTCAAACAAATGGTTGCTGTGGGTTTTTCGGGTTCTTTGGCCGTGTTCTGAAGGTTGTTCTTCCTGACGTTTCGCCAGTCTCTGTAAATGGCAACAAAAAGCAAGCTCTGGAAGAAAAAGTAACAGAAACCTCTCTTAGAGGCAAGATGTTTTGGAAAAGCCTTTTAAAAATAGAGTTCTGCTTTGGTGAGTTTTCTGAAAGTAGCGAGGGATGAGGCCTGGTGGAATGTCCAGTGGTAAAGAATTCCAGAGAGAAAAAGGGCAGCCATGCCACCAAGACTGATGATGGACTGGTAACCTGAAGCAGCCAGCAACATCTTCAGAGGAGCATCTCTCTATGCTCAGACTACACCTCCGCTAAAAGAAATGCAGTAACTGCCTATGACCTGAAGAGCCATCCTCAAAGATTTTGATGTCATCATGGAAAGCTCTAAATGTTTTGGGACCGGGCTATCTTGCATACCATCCTTGTTTATACTTACTTAGGTGACCCCTGCCGTCTTCACTAAAGTCTTATTACTTGTTCCACAACCAGCAAAAGGTGGTTGATCACAGGTTATCATTGCAAAGCTAGGTTTGTTTGCTTTTAACCTGATCTTTGGAGCATTCTCCATCCCATAATACAAGGAGCAGAGTTTTAAATGCTTTGTAAACATAAACCTTCCCTGTAACAATTATTTCCTTTATGCCATGTATATATTGATACTCATTAGCTCCTTTTTAAAAATTGACCACTTTAAAAACTGTTTTTGATTGTATTATATTATATTGTTTTATACTTTAGAAAGTTTTAATGATAATTATTTAGAGAATATAGAGAGTGATCAACATAAGAAACAAATAATGGAGGACAGGGCTATATCTCCTATCTCTATTTGCTGATAAATCCCTCCTTTTGTAGGATATTCATTCATTCATTCATTCATTCATTCATTCATTCATTCATTCATTCATTCATTCATTCATTCATTCATTCATTTTAAAAATACTGAATACCTCACCTAGGGCTACTGTTCTGTAGGGCATTTCACTGTGTAATGATCTATGCTCCCAGAGTTTTGCCCTTGAATATGTCCATGCCTGGCCATGTACAGAGGAAGAGGCCTGAAAGAAGACGTATAACTTTGAAGAATCTAAATGATGAACTATCCAGGTCCCAAAGCTTTACACTGCTGATATTTTCTGCTGATGTGTATAAAAGCTTTCCAGTAAAGAAACGTAAGTATGTAACAAAAGAACAAATCCTAGGATTCCATTCTATGGAGGTGTAATATTTAGAGTGGTGTCAAACTGCTATAAATGTGCAGGGTATAAATACTTTTTCTTGCTACAAGAACATGCTTTCAGATTTTCATCCTAAAATCAGTCTCAGCCTGGACCAATCTACAGAACAGATGCACTTTCTTGACACCACTGTGAAGCTACAATATGGACATCTTAGCACCAACTGTATTGAAAACTCACTGTCTGATATACAGACTTTCTTGCCTCCAGCTTCCATTCTGATCATATCACAAAATCAATTGTCTACACTACAAGCAAACCTTTACATATAGTCACATTTGCTCAGGCGCACAAGATAGAGACTCCACACTCAAGGATGTACAAAAGAAATTTGTCAGACTACAGTATCCATGCAATGTGGTTAAAAAACAAATCAACACATTTGCAAGATGAATACCCAGAAGCAACCTACTGCAGGACAGACCCAGAAGAGAAAATGACCAAACACCACTAGTAGTTACCTTCAGCCCACAACACATCCTACAAGATCTTCAACCCATTCTTGTCAGGAATATTTCACTCTTCCAAGCCCTTGGTGGCAGACCTATACTTGCTTACAGACAACCCCCCCCCGCAATCTCAAGCAACTATTGACACACAATGGACTACACAACATTGATACAAAGATGGGAACTAAACCCTGCTACAAACCCAGATGCCAGCTCTGTCCCCACATCTACTCTGGCAACACAACTACAAACTCCAGCAATGTCACACACAACATTGGGGCACATTTACATCTTCCTCTGTTAGTGTGATCTATGCCAGGGGTCCCCAACTAGTCTAGTGCCAGTCCATGGTCATGGCAGGACCGGGCCACGGAGACAGATCTCCTGCCCCCCCACGCTGTCCCCCAACCCAACCCCCCCACATGCATGGCCTGCCACCTGCACACACGGGTGCCCCTCCCACCCATAAGCACAGCCCTCACCTCCGCGAGAATGCCCTGCCCCTCCGTGCATGCGTGCGAGCGCACCCCGCCCCTCTGTGCATGGACCCCACCCACCCACCAGTCCACAACTCAGAAAAGGTTAGGGACCACTGATCTATGCCATCCTTTGCCAACAATGCCCTTCTGCACTCTATGTAAGGCAAACAGGACAATCTCTGCACAAAAGTTTTATTGTACACAATCTGAAATCAGAAATGGCAACAGACATTCTTTGAATGACTTGAAAATCATTTTTCGGGGAAGGGGGAACCAAAAAGATGAGACTTGAAAGAGAAACAGCTGAGATAAAGTGTATACAAATGCTGGGGACCAACTTGAAAGGATTGAAATCCTTCTTAAATCCTTGCCAAATAGGAAATGCTACATTGATACTCACAGTTTGCCTCTTGTATCAGTTACAGTATACTGTTGTTACTTTGTACACTGATTGACTGACATTACTCACAGCCTGAACCTCCTATTCCTCTACTAATATATCATCATCATCATTTTGTCCATTATTTGTATCCCCACCTGGCCATGGGGCCATGTATAAATATGAGATTCATATACTGTAGTCTCCTTCATATGTCTGCAGAAGTGGACTTGATCCAGAAAAGATCACTCTAAAATATAGTACTTCATTTTTAAGATGCCACAATGTTTTATGTCTCGATATTGTTTTGTTTGTTTCGCTTTTGCTAACAGCTTGCTGTAATCAACCATTCAAGAGTGCTTGTTTGTAAGTGTTTGAAATTTACAGGACCAAGAATCAAACTGTGCAAGATCATCTTGCCTGTAAAAGCTGACAGCACATTTTTGATTTTGTCTGATATGCTTGGACAGACTGACAGGGTGACTCCTTTGAAACCTAGGTGTCTTGTACATGAAAGTACATCCTTGCTTATGTTGTTCTGGCTGCTGAATTGGTTTATGGTTTTTTGGTGCATTTTTCACATTCCAGGACTGTTTCTGTCAAAAATTCACAGAATGGCTTTTGAACAAAGAATGTTATATATGCATTCTATAGCTCATACTGCTGCTGGATGGGAAAAAAAGTATTACTTTTTTTCTTGCAAGTATTCACTACAACAGGGGTGGACAATTAATTTCTATAGGGGGCCACAGGAAAAATCGGAACTGTGTTTGGGGGTGGGTAGCAATAGACCCCCACTGGGTGAGGCTCTGCAGCGAACGAACTACAAGGCTGACATAGTTAACTCCCTAAACATTTTAGGGAGTTAACTATGTGAGCATTGTTATTCATTCACCATGGGGGGGGGGGAGAAAACAACAAACCCTGACACTGAGCTAACTCACCTGTCCTCTGTTTCCCCACAGCCTTCCTCTCCGACTGTCTTCTATCCCACGCAAGCAACGTGATGTGTCATCACATTGCCTGCGCAAGGATCGCTTCCGCCCTCTTGAGCCACAGGCTCCGCAGCCTGCGGCTCAAGAGTAACAGTCAAAACTCACAAGATCCCAGCGTCGATCTCGCAAGTTTTGCTTACTGCCGTGCTGGGTGACCGGAGCAAGAGCTCCACCTCACTCAGCGGCAACAG
The DNA here is from genome assembly GCF_051106095.1 of Pogona vitticeps. Taxonomy (NCBI): domain Eukaryota; kingdom Metazoa; phylum Chordata; class Lepidosauria; order Squamata; family Agamidae; genus Pogona; species Pogona vitticeps. The sequence continues at coordinate 114,001,818 of NC_135787.1, read as the reverse complement.
ACAGGCCAGAGAGGATGTCACATTCCCAGGGGGTCTCAACAGCAGAGTTTGATAAGCCAGTCCTATGTCAGCAGTTCAGAGAATGCAGAGCCAATATCCAAATTCCAAAGCCAAATCACACAATGTAGTCCAGAGTCAGAGTCCAAAGCCAAGGGTCCAAAGAACAAGGTTCAAGGTAGTCAGGAGCTTGAACATCACTATCCGGATTCGTCACTATGCGGGGGGGGGAACCCCATAGGAATGCATTAAACTCTGTTTAATGCGTTCCTATTGGGGAAAAACTCACCGGCTATGTGGGGAATCCTCCATCCGGCCACCATTTTCGCTGCCCGGTGAGCAAGGGCAGGGCGTGAAATGCTGCAGGCAGCCATTTTGTTGACCCGGTGGCCATTTTGGAACTGCCGATCAGCTGTTCCCAAAACATCGCAATGCGATGTTTTGCCTATTAAAACATTGCAATGCAATTGCATTAGCGATCGCAAAAAACGCATCGCTATGCAGATTCGTCATTAAACGGTGTGTTCGTTAAGCAAGGCACCACTGTACTTATATAGCGAAAACAGTCTTTGAACTAATGGAAGCCTTTTCATCCTGTCAGAACTCAGGACTAGCTGACTGGATATTTCTGCGGGCAGCCTTCAGGCAATCCTCTGACCTTTGTGTCATAAGTCTTTGCCGGAGTCTGGCCCTCACCCTGTCTACTGGGGGAGGAGAATCTGGGGGCACTTCAGTTGTTTGTGTTTCTAATCGCTCAGCATTCTCCTCAGCTACAGTTAACCCTATATTTCTGGATCTTCGGCTGAACTCATGACACAGGAGCAGTGACAGGTGGGCCGGACAGGAGCAATGAGAGGCAAGCCGGACAGGAGCAGCTCTCGGGCCGGATGTGGCCCATGGACCGCACTTTGCCCTGGTCTGCACTACAACCTTTGCAGCATTTTACTGATGTGCACTGGCATGCATGTAGAACATAATGTTAAAAAAACCTGATGCATTTATGTGTACTATCTTACCAAGAATGCTTTCTGAGAATGTTTTGTTCATTTGGTATCTTCCCTTGTCCCTGTTATCAGTGCACTTGTGCAAATTAGAAATGCCATCAAAAAGAAATGAAAGCTATAGCAAATGGCATTACAGGACAGGTAATTTGGGGAACATGCCTTTTCCGGTCTGAAGACAAAATCAGGCACTTCAGAAATCCAAAACAGAAATTCAGAGCATGAGGATTTCTGAAGCATTCTTAGCTTCCTACCTCTGTTGCCTGGCCCCTTCTCATCTACACATAGCTTCTGGCACTCGTTTCTTCATTGAATGCATTCTGTAGGTGGTTCTTGGAGGGAAAGTGTCACCTAGAGAAAGCTACAGCTAACAAGCTGCTGTAATCAACCATCCAAGTGTGCTTGCTAGCAAGCGTTAGAAATTTATACCACTAAGAATCAAATTGTGCAAGAAGATCATCTTGTGAGTAAAAGCTGATTGCATGTTTTCCCTCCAGTGCTGCACTTCTCCAGCCACTGCCTGCCTGAGCAATCAGTCTTGGAAATGAAGCCAATGTTTCCTTCCTGGTGACCAGTCCTGAAAGAGAATAAGCTAATTTGGGAGAACAGGAAGTGAAAAAAAAGTATGCTATGATGAACTGCCATTTTTATTGAGATTATAAATAACTGATGGACAGTACTCATTTGAATTCCAGTTCTTCTCTAATTTTGGACCCTACATGACCACCTTCAACACTGCAGGGTTATATAGCCTCTTGAAAGCAAGTTATACATCCTGCCTCCAACCATCTTGCCTCACATTAGCTGAAGCCCTGTTGCTTAGAATAGTAAGTAGACCCACTGAAGCAGTGGAAATTTGGTGAGTCAACAGCTCCATAAGTTCCATTGGACCTACCTAGTAGTGACTCACTTACACTAAGAACAGCATTTCAGCCAATGCCACATACCCGACTGGGCCATAATACAATATTCTGTTAAATACCTCATGATCTATGAGCTCAGCTCAGTTTCTTTGGAAGAGCAAACCCATGCTATCTAAAGTGAAGTTCCAAGAGATGCAGGAAGAAACACCCACATGTCTCTTCCTATTCCCATAGGACAGAAAACAAAGCAAGTATCGGGAAGGCTCCAGAATTTGGAAAATAAGAAACAAAAAATGGAGATATGAAGTGCTGGTGGGGCGATCTTGGCTTTCCTGTTGCTGTTGTGTACAATGTCTTGCTTGAACATGACCTTCTTTTATTTATTTATTTATTTATTTATTTATTTATTTATTTATTTATTTATTTATTTATTTATTTATTTATTTATTTATTTATTTATTTATTTATTTATTTATTCATTCATTCATTCATTCATTCATTCATTCATTCATTCATTCATTCATTCATTTATTTATTTATTTATTTATTTATTTATTTATTTATTTATTTATTTGATTTATATCCCGCCCATCTGGTCTGGTCGACCACTCTGGGTGGCTTCCAATAAGGTGTATACAAAAACATAAGAATTTTACAAACAGTCCATAACACAATAATAAAACAAATAATAAATGAAAGAAAAAATAAAGAATTAAATATTGACAGGAGGGAAAGCCTGAACATACAACCATGTTTTTAGTTGACTCTAAAAAGTGCCCAGCGTAGGGGCCGCATGAATAACCAGAGGAAGGTTATTCCAGAGGTGAGGAGCCACCGCCAAGAAGGCCCGGTTTCGTGTCCTTTCCTTCTGGGCCTCCCTCGGCGTTAGGCTCCTCAGCCTCACCTCCTGGCTCGTGCGGGTGATCCGAGTAGATCTAGGTGGGAGCAGGCGTTCCACCAAGTATCGGGGTCCTAAATCGTTTAGGACCTTATATGTAAGCATTAACACTTTGAAGTCAATGCGGAAACGGATGGGCAGCCAGTGCAGCATGGCCAGAGTAGGAGAGATATGTTGGTATTTTCTCACTCCAGTAAGGAGTCTGGCTGCTGCATTCTGCACCACCTGAAGTTTCCACGTCAGCTTCAAAGGAAGCCCCACGTAGAGTTTCTACATGTTTATATATGATTGGACATAATGTATGATTACTTGTATTGATGTTGTGGAAGAAACAGAGGTAAATGATTACCACATTTCTGCAAAGATCTAAATAAGCCTGTAAAACAAGAGGTTCATTGATAAATAACTCTCAATTCAAACTGCTACACAGTGGCAAAGCACTGTTCCAACAGGACCTCTGGGAGGGCTTCCATGACCAAATGCTCTTTTCTACTCATGGCAATTCAAGTGTTTTGTGGGCCAAAACCAGCATGCAGCCTGTGTTCTCAATCAGCACCTGCAGATATTAGAGGCCTAGATAAGGCTTACCTACTAGGCAGTGGTTCCTAACCTTGGGTAACCCAGGTGTTCTTGATCTGTAATTCCCCCAAACTCTGGCCAGCACAGTTGGTGGTGACAGTTTCTGGAAATTGCAGTCCAAGAACACATGGAGACTGGAAACCACAGGCTAAGAATGAATGACTTCTCTAGCCTCTTCCATAGGTGGAGGGAGGTGCTGAAAAATGGCAGAAGATGGGAAATGCCCCACTCATGCAGGGAAATGAAGACATTTTTCATTATTCCTTTGAGTAGTGGTTGCCTGCTGAAAGTGGTTCCCTCCTCCTGCCTTTTTCACTTTCCCCTTTCTCCCCTCCTCCTGTCTCTCCTCTTACCAGTTCCCCTCCGTTCTCCAACCCTCCTCCTCCTTTTTCTTCCCAAATTCATTTTCCTTCTCATCTTCTCTTATTTCTCTCTCTCTCTCTCTCTCTCTTCATGTTTGAAAAGAAATCTCCTTTTTTTCACGAAGAGCACAAACTGGAGGAGCGGAACGAATAAAGCACTTGCTCTCATGCTGGAAGCAAGACCTCTTGAAATATTTGGAGAATCCTTGTCTTGCTACGATGAGATGGACTGTCTTTATCAAAATCTCACCAACTGCAAGCTTTCCAACCCCCCCCCCCCAAACATCCCTAGTGTTTATGTGAGGCTTCACCAATTGAGAAGTTCTGTATGGCCTGCCAGTTACATTGGTTGATGGTGCTCCTATCCAGTTCTGTCTAAGAGGACACACCAATTCCACTGTTTGTGAAGTGCCCTGGTATGTTTACCCATATTATCTCTTCATGGAGGTGCTTTTGCAAATTATTTCTTAGATAAATATCTGTCTTACTCTTTTCTCTCCATTAAGACATTTTTGTCATGTGAGTGAGTCTGACTACTTTCAAATTGGTTGCTTCTGGTGGTGCCCATCCACTGTTCCTCTACATAAATAACCTGGAGACAGGGATAAGCAGTGAGGTGGCCAAGTTTGCAGATGACACAAAACTTTTCCAGGCAGTGAAGACCAGAAAGGATTGTGAAGAGCTCCAGAAGGATCTCTCAAAACTGGGAGATTAGGAGGCAAAATGGCAAATGTGTTTTAATATAAGAAAATATAATATAAGAAAACTTTAGCCATCAGCTAATGGGTCTTGAGCTGTCCGTGATGGATCAGGAAAGAGATCTTGGTGTGCTGGTGGACAACTCGATGAAAGTGTCAACCCAGTGTGCAGTGGCAGTGAAGAAGGCCAGTTCCATGCTAGGTATCATTAAAAAGGGGATAGAAAATAAAACAGCCAACATTATAATCCCATTGTACAAAACGCTGGTAAGGCCACACCTGGAATATTGCATACAGTTCTGGTCCACCTCAAAAAAAGACATAGTGGAACTGGAAAAGGTGCAGAAGAGAACAATTAAAGTGATGACAGGGCTGGGGCACCTCCCTTATGAGGAAAGGCTACAGCGTTTGGGGCTCTTGAGTCTAAAGAAAAGGTGCATGAGTGGCGACATGACTGAGACGTATAAAATTATGCACAGGGTGGATAAAGTGGATAGGGAGAGTGAGAACAGATAAAATAAAATATTTATTTACCCAGCATGAAGTTAATCTGTGGAATTCTTTGCCACAAGATGTGGTGATGGCATCTGGCCTAGATGCTTTTAAAAGGGGATTAGACAGAATTCTGGAGGAAAAGTCCATCATGGTTTACAAGCCATGATGGGGATGTATAATCTCCAGGCTTAAAAAGAAGGTACTTCAAAATGCCAGGTGCAGGGGAGGGGTATCAGGGGGCAGGTATCTAGTTACCTTGTGTGCTCCCAGAGGCATCTGGTGGGGCCAGTGTGAGTTACAGGAAGCTGGACTAGATGGGCCCTTGGCCTGAGCCAGCAGGGTTCTCCTTACTTTCTTATGTACTGCAAGTGTGGGAAACTTCAGTGGGCCAGTTTTGTTCTGCCAACATCCTGCAGAGACTATACAGACTGCCAACAGTGCAATAAAATGAAACCTGGTGTGGCTGTAATTCAGTTTCTCATTCCAGACATTGGATATTTGGGGAGTGGTAAAGTGCACAGGAGGGGTTGACTCCCCACTTTTGGAGAAAAATGTGGGTATCGGGGCCAAGGAAAAAGGGAAGGTCATTGAAACAAAAGCCTTGAGGTTTGTATGGGGCCTGCAGGTGAGATTTTGCCCATCCCCTTCTACAGTAACCTACAGAAGAAGCGTAGATGATTTCCCACATTACAGACAGTTAAATCATTCTTTTGTGTCTATGTGAGGAGATAGCATATCTGTGTGGGTGGAAAAGGTGACCTCACTTGCATGTACAATTAAAAAAACTCCATATAATAAGTTGTGCAAAAATCATACAGGTATACTCAGAAAACTAACCAAACTGAACGCCATTACATTCCATGGTATACACTGAAAATTGAAGCGCCCCAGCACTTCCTTCAACAGAAATAAGAACCTGAGTTACACATCCTTGATATACACTGGATATGGCTAAATTGTGTTTGTATACCCAGCATGCTATGAAAGATGCTTTTTTTTTTAGTGAATGTTTCTTCCCCCCCCCTCTTCAGAGAGAAATACTTTTTCCTGCTGTGCTAAAGGATCCTGAAGTGGCTGCAATTATACAAAGATCGCAAGAGGAATCATGAGAAAGAACTGAAAACATTTCATAGTACTGTACTAGGAAAAAAAACATATTTGAATGGTGGGGAATTGACAAGACGAGACCCCCCCATTGCAGCCAAAAGTGCAATAAACAGATATCACAAGAAGGAGTTCATTTGAATGGATACAGTTATTAACAGTCTTTTTATGGAGCTAAATCTGGATTATTCTCTAGATCAGACTTTTAACGGAGTATTTCAAAGAAACGCTGACTTAACATCACCAGTTAAACAACCATAAATTTAGATTCTAGGTATTATCTATTTTTATTTATATTTATGAGATCCCTGCCATATACATTTTCCAAGTGTCATGCAGTCCTTTGAAGAGGGAAAACAAAACAACAATGCAACAAAATCTCACAAACATATAAAAGAAATCAGTAAATTTCTTCGCCGTCACCACTTCAGAATCCATTCGTTGTGGAATTGGAGCTGATGGGACCACATTTTGCTTCCAGGAGTACAGACATTCAAAGCTACAATGCTTCAGAAATTAGACATGGAAATGAAGCCCCAGTTCTCCTCCAAAGAAAAATTAGAAGCAAAAGTAAGTTAAACAGCAACACATGAATTGTAGCAAGCTCATGTTAGAATAAATGGTCTTTCACTTATTTGGGGATCTCTGTTTTCAATGATGTGCTGTGTAGTTCAGTTCAGACATGAGACACTCCATCAAACCTCGCACTGAAAGATTGCTTGTACAACAGAAATCTGTCACATTACGTACTGTCTTTTGTATTGTCCGGGAAATACTTCAGAGGAATGGAAAATAAAATAAACCTACTGTACAATTTTTCAGCAGGATCATGGGTCTCCAGTCCTACATCTACTGGAGCCCCAAACACCTATCTTAGAGGTCTGGGAATGGCATATTATATTGAACATTTTATAGCTATATAGCAATGAGATAATTTTTGGACAGTTTGAAGGGGGAAAGCCACCTGTTCCCCCTTTTTTCCTTCCAAAAACATCCTTGCATAATACAGAAAAGAGAATGTAACTTCATAGTGCACATTCTATTCCTGACAATTTGAATCTTGTGCCTGCAGAATCTTTGATATGCATTAGGGCTTGGGCAAGCTCATTTCTTTTTTTCCTCACATCATTTCCAGTCTTCTTCTGCCTGGGAATGAGAAAGACTGTTACAAATATTGCAATGATTTTCAAAAGTGTTTTTCTTTCTTTCTACATGTTGAAAAATAAATATACAATTCTAAAGTCTTTTTAAAAAGTTGTAGTGACTTGGTGAACAAAGTGCAACTGTAAGATGAAACACCAAAGTTGGAAAGTACTCCATCAGCTACTGGCAAAGGGCAAAGGACAAGCAGGAATAGTTGTGCTGCTAATGACACCACTGGATTAAAGCAGAAAGAAGGTCTAGTGACTGACATGCACAGAAGTGAAAGGAAAGTACGATGCTGCACACCACATTCAGCTGGAACATGGAATGTGAGAAGTACTAATCAAGATAAACTGGAAACTGTAAATCAAGAAATGTTTCAATATTGCACTGTTTGGTATCAATGAGCTAAAGTGGACTGAGATGGGACGTTTTCAGTCAGACAATTATAAAATGTTTTACTCTGAAAATGACAAAATCGGAAGAAATTGAGTGGCTCTAATACTGAGGCAAGATATAGCACAGGCACTTAGGGGTTATAATGCAGGGTCTGACCTAATAATATCCATCAGACTTCTAGGAAAGCCTATGAACATAAGCATCATTCAAGACCATAATCTAACTACAAATGCTGAAGAAGATGAAACTGAAACTTTTATGCAAGCATCCAGGAGGAAACTGCTCATATACCAAAACAAGACATCCTTATAATCATAGTTGACTGGAACACAGAAGTAGGAAACAAAGCAGAACCAACTGCTGTTGGAAAATTTGGCTTGGGTTCAGAAATGAAGCAGAATGAGTCGCAGACATATGTGAAGTGAAAAAAAACACTGTTGTTGTTGTTTAGTCGTTAAGTCATGTCCGACTCTTCATGACTCCATGGACCAGAGAACGCCGGGCCCTCCTGTCTTCCACTGCCTCCTGGAGTTTGGTCCAATTCATGCTGGTAGCTTCAATGACACTGTCCAGCCATCTCGTCCTCTGTCGTTCCCTTCTCCTGTTGCCTTCACACTTTCCCAACATGAGAGTCTTTTCCAGGGAGTCTTCTCTTCTCATGAGATGGCCAAAGCATTGGATCCTCAGCTTCAGGATCTGACCTTCCAGTGAGCACTCAGGGTTGAATGCCTTTAGAATGGATAGGTTTGATCTCCTTGCAGTCCAGGGGACTCTCAAGAGTCTCTTCCATCATTACAATTCAAAAGCATCAATTGTTCAGCGGTCAGCCCTCTTTATAGTCCAGCTCTCACTTCCATACATCACTACTGGAAAAACCATAGCCTTGACTATGTGGACCTTTGTTGGCAAGGTGATGTCTCTGTTTTTTAAGATACTGTCAAGGTTTGTCATCACATTCCTCCCAAGAAGCAGGCGTCTTTTAATTTTGTGGCTGCTGTCTCCATCTGCAGTGATTATGGAATCTGTCACTGCCTCCATATCTTCCCTTTCTATTTCCCAGGAGGTGATGGGACCAGTGGCCATGATCTTAATTTTTTTGATGTTGAGTTTCAGGCCAGTTTTTGCACTCCCCTCTTTCACCCTCATTACAAGGTTCTTTAATTTCTCCTCACTTTCTCACTCACTTAAGGGATGACATATCCCATCATATTGCTTTCACTTGCATTTCCTGATGTACCAAATGAAACTCATATTATTAAATTCAAGTCCAGAGAGAGAGAGATGTTTAATTAGATAGAATGTGTTTATACTGCTTATTTTCACCAGTTAAATAATATTAAAGTAAATTAAGAAGTGTGTTGCTGTAGTCTGTATTACTGCTGAATCTATATTACTGCTTGGTATGTCTTTCCTATGCAAGAACTAAACAAACAAACCTCAGGTATGCATATCTTTGATTGATAGGTTTGTAGTCAATAAGACGATCAATATGACAATGGTCACACAAGCCAAAAGTTGCTTTCCTATCCCCCATTGTGTTCACAACATAAATTTGCAGTGACATGATGCACAGCCAATGGTGAATCATTTGTGTGTTGAGCATGGTAATTATGGATGATTTCTTGCTCAGCCAGGGGCTTCTACTTTTTTGTTGTGATTTTTTTAAAATTACGTGATGGTATGTCTGAATGATCAAGAGTTCTGAACTATGGTTTTTGTGCAAGGGGAAACACCATTACTGCCACGTGGATATCTTTTTAAATTCTGTTTATTAGTAGTTTTTTTTTAAAAATTCCACTGCATTTCTGTCAATGCATTGGACAACTTCTGTCAAACACTCACTTCAAGAAGCTCTCAGCTTTTATTTGAATGGAACCTTCAGCCCATACTGCGCTCAGACATGCAGCTTTATCTGCCAGGTGATGCTGCACCAACAGTGTTAGAAGGTGTTGTTACCCTTGTGGTGGAGCACAGTGGTTCTTAACCTTGGGTTACTCAGGTGTTTTTGGACTGCAACTCCCAGAAGCCTTCACCACCAGAAGCCTTCACCACCAGCTGTGCTGGCTGGGGTTTCTGGGAGTTGCAGTTCAAAAACACCTGAGTAACCCAAGGTTAAGAACCACTGGTGTAGCACTTCCAGTTACCTTGCAATCTTTCCTGTCTATGCTGGGATCTGCCTTTAGTCAACTCTGTGAATGATGTCTGGGAGGAACTAGAGCTAATAAACAGGTCAGGGTAGCCAAGACCAACAGGAAAACAAGGTCCATCATCTTTTTCAGTTCAGCATCTACACCCCAGCTGTTGGCCTACTTCAAAGTTCATCATTACAAACCACCCCACCATGTTTTTCCTCAGACTATGTGCTGCTGCTTGTCAGTGTTCAGCAATGCTGAATGGAGCCAAAAACTACCACATCAAAATGATGAATATCTCCTGTCATTTGCAGCATTTAGAAACAAGTGCAGCTGTAAGACAATACTCGTTCAGTTCATTCCTTCTTTGGAAAATGCATAAATAAGGTTTCGGAATGCTCAACTGGGAATACTGCTACAACCACAAAAGGCTGAAGTCTCACAATGTTATTTGTGTTCTTCTTCATTTCTGCTCTAAACAATCCACCTGTTGAAGGTATGCAACACTTAAACTGTTCAGCCCTGCCACAGTCAACAGCTAATAACAATGGAGAGCCATCAACCTGCAATCAAGGCTTAACCACCCTTTTTACACAGAAGGTAGTCTTTATGAAAACATATAACTTCAGAACACCTGATTTGACCTTTGATGAAAAGACACATAGGACTACATGTATCAGTTGCAGTCTATTGCAGAAGTCAGTTTTGATCACAGGCACAGAGTCAAGTACTGAAAATGACTTGTGAATGTTCATAACTGTTTTTATGCTACTTGAAATGCCCTGAGCTATATGTTTTAGTAGTCCAAGAATAGAGAATGTTTTTTGACATTGCCTGTACCTTCATTTAAAAACAAGAATGGTAGTGATTGCAGCATCAAAAAGAGGAAAGCAGAACAGCCTTTCTTTTGGTTATTCTTCATCTGTTGTCGGTGTTTGTGAAATCCAGAAAATCCCTTCCTTAAACCCTTTAATGGTACACACATGCATACCGATGGGGAGCCTTTCCCAACCACTGCCGCCAGAAAGAAGTATGCAAGGTTAAAAATGCAAAAACCTTATTTTAAGATATGAAAAATCAAAACACACATTTTTTTTAAAAAAAATCCTCCCTCAACTTTCCTCCCCACCCCTACTCCCATGATTCAAATGGCTCTCCAATTTATTTTATTTTATTAGATTTATACCCCGCCCATGTAGACCAAAGCAGCTGTTGAATGGATCCTCAAGCACAGTCATTTAAAAATTAGATTTGGTCAGGGAAAACCACACCTTACTCAGTAGTACAGCTGAACTTTTATGAATGGAACCAGCAACAGCTGCCTATTCTTCATTTTGAACCTGGGAATGTATTCTCCTTGGGGCTGTGGAACTGGTTATGTAATTGTAGCGTTCATGAATATTTATGTTGAGATTTGCATGCACCAATAGGAGTTGGTGGAGGGGCGGAGTTAAGTGGGTGAAGAATAGAGGAGAGGAGAGAGAAAGAGAGGTGGTTGAGAGTGGGGGAAGAAGATTGTTTGATTGAGAGTTAGCAACATTGATTGGACTTTTAATCACCTGTAACAATAAACAATTTCTATTTGGTTCTTAAATGATATGTTGCCTGGACCTCTGTCATTAATAGTGAATAAAGTTGATGTAATCAACTGGTGGCAGCTGAATGACACATAGCTATTGCCTTTGCTTGGTGAAACAAGCAAGGGACAGGCAGGAACGTGAGAGTAACCAACCAGTGTCATTTTAACACATGGGGCAATTTGCAATTCAGTGCTAATTGTTCCCATTCCAATCTCTACACTGACAGACATAAACCAGAGCAAAAGTTGGGGAAGGATAGCTGTGGAGCAGGGGTCTCCAAACTTTTGAGTGTGAGGGCCACATTGTATCTTTTCCACATTTTGAGGGCCAAAAGGAACATGTGCACACACTCGTATATGCAGCCTCGTGCCCACATACACCACAGCCCGCATGGACGTCCACTCACCTGCACCCCCCCACACACAAATGGACGCTGGCGTGTGTGGACCCATGGACCCCACCCACCCACATGAGCTCAAGGGAATGGCAAGGTGGGCCAGATGTGGCTTGTGGCCTCTCCTTAATTTTAACTATAATATAGCAGATAGTAAGAGAAGATTTCTTGGGGATATCAGAGCACAAAAGGGCACCCAAGTTTCTTGGACGAAGAACACTGTAGGGAGGGATAAGGGGATACTAAAGCAGCCTGTGGTACTGCCTGTGTAACTATTGCTGTTCCCATTGTTAATATTGAAGAGGGTGTTTTTTGTGTGGTTAATTTTGGCAATAGTACAGCTGTGTACAGATGTGGATGAAAATAGCAGTCCTCATTGTTCCCAGGCCATTTCTACAGATTCAAAATTCCTGATTCTCTCCCATGGACAATTTGATTGACTGCTGACAGCCCTTGCAATGCTATTTGATGACCAAAAAATGTCTTTAATGTATTTTATGGTTTCCCTTTGTTCGTGTTGACACAAAAGTCCCACCCCTAATAACAAGGCAGCCATGAAGTTGTCAGCTACTTCCGAGAAGGAACCCTAGGTATAACTACTGACCATTAGCTGTTGGATTCTGAATATTATTCTCATTATCATGCCCATTTGTTCAGGAAGAGACAACATTGTCTCAGATTCCCATCAGCAAAGAAAACTCAGTGTCTAGAACCATCTGACAGTTGGACAAAGCACCTGGGCAGGTAAATAGAACCTGTGTAGATCAGAGGTGAGGAGGGTTTGGCCTTCTAGATGGTATTCAATGAGAAAGAGTAGCTTAAGGATGAAAAAAGTTCCTATCTAACAATATCTGGAAGATTACACTTTCCCTATTCTTACCAATTAGCAAGGCTGCTCCCCAACCCAGCCTTTGAACTCATGCTTTGGAGTTAGCTGGGCAGACATGTTTGGCACAGGTTCACACTTCTTTCATCCAACCACACCTTGAACGACATAGGCCCCTCAGAAGGCTTAAAATAATGAGGTCAGAAATAAATTCTCCATTGTTAGCTGATTAGGTGGCATCCATTAACAGCACTTGAAAAACTGGGGGCTGCAGATAAGTCAGCACTATTATTCAGCAAGGAGAGACAGCACATAGGTATCTTAGTGCTCTCCCACAATTGATATTCCTACTGCCAACACATTGTCTGCCATGCATTTCATTAGTACCACTTCTTCCTAAACACTTTATCAGTCACAATTAGTGCAAGGAGTCATCAACTAGAAGCCTCTGCTGCTCCCCACCCCCACTCTATGACAGCTTGGACTAAAGATGAATCCTATCTCCGGTTTCATTAGAGATCAAATTCCACATCACAATTGCATTGCATTTAATTTCACCCTGAGTGCCTTTTTCTCACGCACATTGCTCTCCAAACAAGTTCAGTTCATATTTAGCATGAATCCATTCTCACTAGAACTTCACAATCTACCCTTTTCGATCAAAGATTCAAGCCTAGTCAGTCAAATTCTTCAACTCTCCTTCCTTTTAAGTACTTTAATGATATGCTATCTCAGTTGCATGAAAAAAGAAGTTTCTTTCTACTGCTTTGGAAATGACAGCACCAGAAGAGCAGAAACTAAGAAGTATTTACAGTACAGTATGTCTAAGTCCTCAGCTGTTCTTTGCTTCCCTGACTGCCAAACTCCCTTCATGCTGTGGTCTGGAGTGTTATCACAGCATCTTGCTCATCCTTCTACCAAGGCCCCAGCTTTTGACCACTCAGAGAGCGAATGAGTAGATAGTATAGCTTTAGGGAGGAGCTACAGGTGATATCAGACAATGGGTCACAAAAAATACCCTCTCAAAATGTTGAGGTTCTGTGTTGTATCGAGTAAAAGATGCTCAGCAGAACTTTCTCCTAAGTCAGAAAATATCTGTCATGTAACAAAGACAGAAAGTTTACTTGATGTTGCTCAGTTGGCAGATGGTTGCCTGAACTTTCACTGAATTGACCACATAACATTGCCCTTTCAAGTAAGACGGATTGCTGCAAAGTATCACTCTTAATTGTAAGCCAGTCCCTGGATGCCTTGGAGCAGGGTTGCTTGGATGTTTTCGTGTCACTCGCATCTCTTCATCCACAACAGTAGTGTGTTTCTTTGCCAAAACACACAATTGTCACACATTGCTCATTCAAAGCTGTGTTCCCCCTTCTCCTTTGTTTTTATCTGGCGGATGTGTGATCATAATGGTTCCCGACTTTTTTTTTCAGATTGCAACCCCTGTTTCTAACAGCCAAATAACCTGCAACCATCCCCCACCACATTTACATAAAAAGGCATTTTTAACAGGGTAAACAAATCACATTAAAATAGATTCTATTGAAATATAATTCTCCCCTAATATGTGGAAGTTAATGTAATAATGCATAATTATAGGAGCCCCCCTGTAAATCTGCCTCTGCCTGATAAAATTTGAGAAGGGAAACAATGTCAATATGCTTTGGGTTTAATTTACTTTTTTGGGTGTGGAAATGACTCCCTCCCTTCATGTCTCCTTCCCCCCAAAAAGCCCCCTTATTGAAGAGCCTGTCCCCCACCCAAGCCCAAATAAACATGCTTGATACTGGACAGCTGTTGCAGTAATTTGTAGATAACTTTAGGAGGTTGGTTGAGGCACACATATGGAGGACAGTTCCTTGTTCTACAGCTGAATATGTCTTAATTAAAATTCTCTACACTTGATGCTTGAGCTTGAAATCCTTATGTATCTGGTCCCATTGTACTGTTTGTTTTAAAAATAAAACATTAGACTAATAAAAAAAATCTGCAAATGGCACAAGAACATATGGAAGCTCTGTCTGTAGTGCTGCATCTGAGAGAAGCCATTCCTAGGTGAGGCGCATCAGTCACTGAATGACTTGGAGCTGAATATGTGGAACTGACCCTATTAGAAAAACACTGTATTTCAGAGGTCCAGCTTGTGATGACTCATTCACATATTCAGGTCACCTCTTAACACCCCAGTCAGATGATTACTGGGCACACCAGAACCGGCCTGCTATCTTATCCTAAATTCCCAAATACATTTACTTGAAAGAAGTATTGCTGATGCCTAAAGGGATAAAAGACGAAACATACATGTCCTGCTGCTAAAACTGTCCTTTCCTATGATCACCTGCTTTTACATATAACTTTAAACATATCTTACCATACAGATTATTACCACCACGTGGAGCAGCAGTGTGCCACTGTGGCCCTCCCAATATTGTTTGCCTTACAGTTGCTATAACCCCTAGCCAGAATAACTAATTCTGAGGGATTATGGGAGTTGTAATCTAAAATCATCTGAGGGCCACAGTTCCCTGTCCCGATACACTGCTTCCTTCATCTATATGCTGGGAAGCTACAGATGGGTCTAGAGTGGTTGGGCTCCCAGATGTACCTGGATTACAACTCCCTGAAATCGTGGGCAGCACAGCTAGTGGTGAAGACTTCTGGGCATTTGTTCAAGTACATCTCGAAACCCATAGTTGGGAACTCCTGGTCTTGAGAATCTTTGAATTACGAACAGCCAATGAGACACTTATTCTAAAGGTTAAGATTCTGAGCTTATTACGGGATACATTTTCAGAGGCACCTACAAACCTGTGCTACAAGACTTTTTCCAGGTACATGTATTGAGGATTCCACTATTAATAGGCAAGGCAGATAAGACTGCATGCAGGATAGCAGGTCTATTCATGTAGCATCTTGGATGTTAATATTAAGGCTGACATTTATATTGAAGGCCAAATTTTCTATGAAAGAGAATTATGGATTAAAGTTAGTGTTCAGCTTTTGAGGAAATCTATGCTCGGATGAAAGCACAAGGGCATTGATTTTCATGTGAGCATTTAGCTTACATCCATAAACTATTTGTTGCTTTTGCTGGACCTTGAATGAACAATCAGCTTGAAATTGCACCAAACAAGATGTATATTCAAACCATGTATGTTCTGTACTGAAATCTTCAATTTTGTGGGAAAAGTAAATTATACCCCTCCCATTTTCTATTTTCATATATTTAAGTTAATGGGTTTCTTGCTGGCAGTCAACTACTGCAAAGTAGCTTTAGATTATGCAGACTTTAGAGGATGAAGATTAACTGGGTCACATATGAATATAAAATGGAGGGCACTAGGAAATAGATCAGAGCCAGACCTGTTAGAAAATAAGGCATACAAGTTAAAGAAAGGATGAAATACCTGCCCTTTCAGCCAGACCTGATGTGGTTCACACTGGAGAGATATAATATTAGGACATACAACAGACTGTTCAAGTAATTATGCCTTATAAAGAAGCCTAAATCAGGTTTGGACTATAAACTGCAGTCTGAAGCGAATTAGGAGTGATGGGACTAGGCCAGTGGTCAACATAGAAAAGGAAGTCAATGGACAACTCCAAAGGTAAGAGCAAGCTGTACATCAGAAGCAAAAAAGCATTTAAGAACTTGAGGATGAGCCAGAAATAAGATGAAACAATCGCTAAAAAGAATACAGGGACAAAGTAGATCTAATTAGATTTTTATTTTCTTAAGACTCAGCTAAAACCAAAAGGCCTCTTATATGCTTTCCTCTGTTGAGAAATTTATGGCCAATCTGGTTGTGCAAAGATTAATCCAGATTCTGAGAAGCTGGCAACTGTAGTTCAGGGGCTCACCATATGGGGTTGTGTTCCACAGATTTCAACAGTTGCTCATATTGAAGGACAGTTGCTTGGAGCTGCTGGTTCTTGATCAACATCCTCAATTGGGGGGGGGGGAACCTCCTAACATGTCTAGCCTCAGTGATAAGAACTGATGCCAGTGCTGAACTATGTCCGGGTGACTAGTGCAGACATCTCAGTCCTCTTAGATACAGGAGGAGGGTGATGGGGAACTGCTGTGGAAAGCACCCAATCTAATAAAAAGCAGTCTCACCAGCAACCTGGAGCTGATGGAATTATTGCTAGGAGACCCTAAGGCTGCCAGTTCCACTGGGGTTGGCGGAAGAAAGATTCCTTTTGCATGCTATTTGCTTAAGTGGGTATTCCCATTGCCTTCGAATGGAGATGATCTCACCTCGCACCATTGCAAGCCAGACCATTATGCAATGCCTGCAGATTAATTATACTTTGAAAAATGCCAATAGGATTTTACTCAGTTTTAATGAGATATTTCAGCTCCCTGTATAACCAAAAAGGAACCTGAGCTGTGATCAAAGTTTTGCAACATTGTTTAAGGAGATTTCAGTCTAATATTTTATAAGTGTCTCTTCTCGAAAGATGTCACAAATAATCACTGTGTTCTTCTCTGTAGGTGAATATAAGACTTTTTTTCTTTTTCTTTTTTCGAATTACCTTCATGGATCTTCTTTGCACAAATGATTTACCTTTCCCTTGGTATTGCTTATGGAAGCTTATGTGAATGGAGTTCTAAAGACTCAGCTGAATGCCTCTCAGAATGGCTTTCAAGTTCATCTGTTATGCTTAAATGGTAAAAGTTTGTATTTTGTATACCGCATGTTAAGTGCATGGAGATACAGCCCAAGTAGCAATAAACTGGGCATGAGACAAAGTAATAACCCATTCTTTGTTATGGGCTGTGTACCAGATTTTGTAGCATTTTACTATTATAGAAAGGCATCAAAGAGGTTTATGTGCTCCTGATTTATGGATGTTCTTTAATTTTATTAACTAAATTAAAATGTGGTTTCTATTTCTTATACATCAGAAGCCACACTTTTTGATAATGGACTTAGCTCACACACTTATATAAAGAGCTTCTTCTCCTTTTCTTCTGGATGCGCCATGAAAATGATGTCATTTTATATGGATCAACAGACATCAGAATGTCTAGCAAGAATAGTGGTTCTCAGTTCACATTATGTCTTAATAACTCACCCATACTATGGCTATTGAGAGGAATGGCCACTGGGATATATTGTGCTCACCTAATTACTCATGTTGACTAAATAACTTAGTGAGATAAAGCACCTGGCTGTGGAGCTAATGGTTGGGCGTTCAATTCCTCACTGCGCCTCCCCAGATAAGAGCTGGATTGTGGAGCCTTGGACAAGCTGCTCAACCCCAGAGTGCTCTCAGAAGAATGGAATGGTACATTACTTACGAGTATTCTATATCTAGAAAGCACTGTAGAAAGGGTCACTATAAATGTTAAGAGCAATGGGCATTCTCCAGGGAGCATGACATATTTCATAACAACTTGGCTGCAATCCTATACACAGTTGCATGGGAATGTCCATTCAATCATATGCATATCTACATTCAGGTAGATATGGATATGATTGCGTTGTTAGGATATGTTTTTCAATGTAATGTTATAGCTAACTGTGGTGGAGAGCCCACATGTCACTCCTGTCAATCATTTTAAAGCTCTAGTGCAGGAGCCTATGACTAAACAGGAGTGGTGGAGTCAAGAGAACAGTGTGTGACAGAGAGTCAGTTAAGGAAAAGATGGTGAAGCGTTTAGACAGTTAGAGAGAAGTCTGTGAAATGTGTAGACTAGATATTGGACAGGTGGTTAGTCAGAGAATAGAGTGCATTACAGTGGTCTAATCTCAAGATTACAAGCGCATGGACAAGAGTGGTGAGGGCCCCAACATCAGGGACGCAGCTGGGCAATCCGCTACAGATGGAAACAGGCAGAGCAGACCATGGTGAGCGCCGGATCCAGATGGACCCCCCAAGCTGCAAACCTCACTCTTTGCACTGAGAGTCACACCCCAAAAAAGAGGGAGTTTCCCAAACCACCAATAGAGGGGCCGCCCACCCTCAGGACCTCCGTCTTGTCCGGGTTCGGCCTCAGCCCATTCTCCTGCATCCATCACAGTACAGCCTCCAGACAGCACTGAAGGGACAGAACGACATCCATTGAGGTAGGTGAAAAGGAGATGTAGAGCTGAGTGTCATCAGCATACTGATGGCACGAGGCCCCACACCTTCTGATGACCCCACCAGCGGTCTCATATAGATGTTAAATAGCATTGGGGAGATAATTGAGCCCTGTGGAACCCCACAGTTGAGACTCCATGGGGCTGAAACACTCTCCCCAAGCTGTACTCTCTGAGGGTGGTCCTCCAAGGAGGATCAGAGCCAGGCTAACACCAGCCCACTGATTCCTAACTCGGAGAGCCTCCCCAGGAGGATACCGTGGTCAATGGTATCAAAGGCCACTGAGATATTGAGGTGGATCAACAAAGACATTTTGCCCCCGTCAGCCTCCCTCAGCAGGTCATTCAACAATGTGAACACTGCCGTTTCTGTGCCATGGCATGGCCTGAAGCCTGACTGGAATGGAACTAGGACATTGGTGTTATCAAAAAAAACAAAAAAAAACAAAAAAAAAACCCTGAAGCTGATCAGCCACCACCCTCTCCACCAGTTTACTGAGGAAGGAAACATTGGTGACGGGCCTATAATTGCCAAAATCGTCCGCCGATATTGCCAATATCGTCCACCGATATTTCTCAGAAAAAGCTCCTAAAAGAGACCCATGGCGAGCCAGCACCGAAGCTTCTCCGAGTCCCTCAAACAGCCTCACGGTCCTCCTCAGACCCCCCGGGATCAGGCTCACCATGTTTCCTCCTGGCGGCACCTGCGATCTTTCCAGCAGGTTCCTCCACAAACCTTTCAAACCGGCAAGTTCTTCTGAACCTCTCTGTGCTGGGCCATGTCTCCTGAAGCCCCAGTGCCAGGTCCACCAAGATCCAGGGATCTCCGCATATCCAGGCTCTTCCAACCCCCGCAACGCGAAAGCGGCTCCTGTGACACCTAGCTCTGCCTCACAGACAAGACAAGCTAACTGCCTCTCCCCCCGCTATCCAACTCACCTCGACAGCCTCCGACCAGCCCCAAAACAGCACAGGAACCAACAGGAAAAGATAAGAAAACAAAATAAAACAAAATAAAAAGAAACAAAACAAAACAAAGAAAAAACAGAAAACCAGACCAAAGTGGTGGGGAAAATGCTCCCAAACAACTACCAGTCCGCCATTTTGAACACCATCTTGAATGCTCTATTAAGGAGTAAAGAAGCATGGGTTGGACTGCAAGAGAATTAAGGAAGGTGGATTGATTGTTAGATACTGGTAGTAAGAAGGGAGGAGAAATTTATGTTTCAGTAAATGGAAAGCTTCTACCAAACACCAACAAAGTTATTTCAAAAATTGTCACCAGAGAGAGTGCTGACACTCTGTTACTGGAAATTGCTAGTGAGATGCAAATCTTGGGAGCAACTCATTTTTTTCTAACAAGTTGATTTTATAATGAATTTTCTTGCATTGGTATTGAAGGATTTTCCAGGTGTTTTTTTTTTTTTTTGCATTTCTTTGTCAGCTCTCCCCCCTACTTTGCATTTTCCACTAATGAGTTAGAACCAAGTTACCTTTTTACCTGTAATGAACATGAGTGGAATGCATAAGTGGCATGAGACAGGAGTGCCTGCCTGTTACTCATTAGTGTTAAGGGAGGGGAATTTGATCTAAACAGTAAGAGGAGGAAGGAGGAGTCACAGAACAGCTTATTTTGTGCTGTACCTCACCTCCTCTTTGTGGATGAGATGTTGTCCAGCAAACAGAGCACAGATGAGGTAACAGGTTCTAAGCACTTTCCTTGCCTTGGCATCGAAGGATTTTCCAGGTTTTTTTTTTTTTTTTGCATTTCTTCATCATCTCTCTCCCCTTCTTTGCATTTTGTATCTCCCACACTGCACTCCAAAAAAAAATTATTAACACATCCTGAGGATTGTTAACTCTTAAACCTTCAGAGCGAAACAAATGGTTTGTTGTTTCATGTTGCAGTGAAATCCTGCCATGTACACTGAGCGTGGTAGGTCACACTCTATTGAATTCAATTGGATTTATTCCTGTGTAGGCTTAATAAAATGGTATACAGTGTAAAGCTACCTGGTATACAGAGTTGCATGAAGTAAATTCAGGAACTTTCCTCAACATATTTGCTTGCCAAATAGTAGGGATGTGACAAATACTTGCAATATTTCTCATTCTTGGTCATCTAAAGTGTCTCACCATTCTTACATTCTCCACCAAGACTACTGGTAGAAACAGTGAGATTTCCAGGCCTCCTCCTCCTCCTCCTTCTTCCTGGCCCATTGTTCTATGCAGGGAATTGGCAAATTCTGCACAGCTTAATGTGTATTTGTAATAGTCCTGCACAGAATTGTAACAGTCCTGCACAGCTTGATGTTCCTTATTCTCTCCTCAGATTAATCTTGCACACGAAAGATACAATTTCATGCAGAAGTTATAAGATCTTGCATAGTCTGGCCTTTCTTCTCCTCATTCCAAATAAATACTCTTGAGGAAAATGTTATTCTACACAGGAATTGTAATAATCCTGCAACTTGTAATTTCTTTAAGAGAAAAGGTCCCTCAAAACTCCCAAGAAATCTTGTGATTTGATCTGAAATTTTTTTGAAGGGGGGGATGATTTTGGACATAGAAATTTGAAGAGAAAGATTTTTTTTCTCAGTTAATATCTGAGAGTATGATGTGGTGAGATTCACATCGAGACTAGAAAGCTTTTTAAGATTTACAGGGTGACCAAGAAACATTTTGATGCTTACAGTTGCATGAAACGGCAAGCTTTATTAATTTGTTAGTTGGTTATTTATTTGTTAGCATAGTTAACATTGTATTGTCATTTAATTTGTTATTTATTTTGTTAACACAGCTAATATTATATTTGTGATTTTCCCAATGGAAATGGGGAGAGTTGCTTGAGCCATTCTCTTATGGGAACCTGCAGTATCAGTGGGAATAACTGTAGTTGTTTTATGTGCTTTTATCTCTCTCTCTTTTTAATTTGTTACAACAGCCCAGAATAATGCCTTGGGACTAATGGGAGTGGGAAAGAAAGAAAGAAAGAAAGAAAGAAAGAAAGAAAGAAAGAAAGAAAGAAACAAACAAACAAACAAACAAACAAACAAACAAACAAACAAAAAGCTGTTTTCTGTAGTGCAATGGTAATGGTAATGCGTTGTTGTTGTCGTTTAGTTGTTTAGCCGTGTCCGACTCTTCGTGACCCCATGGACCAGAGCACGCCAGGCCCTCCTATCTTCCATTGCCTCCCAGAGTTGTGTCAAATTCATGTTGGTAGTTTCGATGACATTGTCCAACCATCTCATCCTCTGTCGGGTAATGAGTCACTAAAGGGCAAAATTACAAATTATTTCCCTGAATGTCAGTAACACTGACAATAAAGGCCTGATGCCCAAACAAACTAATGATTAAATCATCAAGTTCTTTTTAAAAATACATTTACAAACCCTGTTGAGATTCTAGTCCAAGACTACAAACTGCAGTTATCAGTGAACAAAGTCTGCTTTATATTCGCGAAGGCTTTCACGGCCGGGGTCTAATGGTTGTTCTGGGTTTTTTGGGCTCTTTGGTTGTCCTCTGAAGATGCCGGCCTGTGCTGTCCTCTGAAGATGCCGGTCACAGAGACTGGCGAAACATTAGGAAGAACAACCTTCAGAACACGGTCAAAGAGCCCGAAAAACCCAGACCAAAGTCTGCTTTCTTATAAAGCACATGTCCCTGTAAGTTCACCTGTTCATTTTCTTTCTATTGTGCTGTTTTGCAACATTGTCTGGCTTTATTTTAGTGTCCAATCAACAAATGGGTCCAAGGCAATTAGGAGTGATCTGATTCTGCTTCAGGCACAGTTAGACCAACCGACTCCTCTTTGGATCAGATTCAAATTTGTTTGAATCAGCCAAATTTGGTTTGAAATTTGACAGAACAACTTCTACAAGCTTGCTTCTCACCTAATTGAACCATATGCCTGTTGTCAAAAATGTCATGAAAGGCTTTGAGCAGCAAATATGCTAATGATAGACACTATTATTAATGGGTTGGATTCAGATTTAGAGACATGCCATTGGATTTTTGGAAGCAAAATTTCTTGCCTCTTCTTTCGAAAACAACCTCTTCATTTCTGCAAAAACTCTGCACAGAGAATTGGGGCTTAGCTGTGGTGTGAGTGTGTATTTGGGGGCAGGGGAGAGGGACCGATTCTAAGGACAAAATAATAATAATAATAATCCTGACACTTGAGAGAAGACCCTATCCATGAGAACAGCTATTCTATAAGACCTGCACAGCCAGATCTTAAAGTGATATCATCACTTTTGCCTAATGGCATTTTTGTTTAGTTAGTTCAAACCTGGCACAGCATTCAAATAAAGCTAATGACTCTACTTACAGTCTATAATTCATGAAGTCTGTAGAACCAAATATTACACCAAGCATTTTCTGCTGTGAGAGAGACTACACCTCTGCTAAGAATCCAGTTCAGTAGACATAATGACTGGCAGATCCAGCTAATAACTCATAAACTCCTATGGGTATTTAGAAGAGTGAATTAAAAAAGAAATCTCACACTTTGTGCCATTTGATTGTAAAAAAGGATATTTTCTGTTCCATTCCACTTCATCTATTTTTCATACATTCAGAGCTTAAAAGTATTCTCAGAGTGCTTTGTGGAGGAAATTCTCTTGACTAGAAAAGAAAAATGTTAACAGATTCAGCTTGTCACACTGGAGAGCTGCTGGCTAGCTCAGTGGTTTAGGTATCTGGCTGTGGAACCAATGTCTGAGAGTTCAATTCCCCACCATGCCTCCTTGGCCAGTTGCTGGACTTGACAATTCAGAAGGTCCCTCCCAGGTCTGTAGTTCTATGATGGCTATAATAAAATCTTTGCAAAATGTCAGTCTCATCCATAGCCATGAAAGCTAATAGCAGTCTCTATTTTTTTCACATCTGATCTCCTTATTTAATTTATATCCTCCAAAGATTTATATACCATGGTTCACCTTTGGTGACCAAAGACCAAAGGGAAAAAAGGAGAGCATGTTACATTCAAGATGAAATATCCTCATGATTACTGATAATTTATGTCACTTTAAAAATGCTCATATAAATATTTTTAGCTTAGTCATAACTTAGATCCAAAGATTCATTTCCTATAGTGAAAGGAGCTTCAGTGTTTCCTCCAATAGGAATCTTTGCATACCCAACCCATTTTACAGAATTATTGGTATAAAATCAAAATATAACCATTACTATATAGGCCACGATCCTACTGATACTTGTGTAAGGCTTACATAACTTTCTATGGCTAGTGCCAGCTAACTGATTTGCTGGCATGTATCTCAGTTATGCAATTTGGCATATGACTGTGTAGATGGTTCCTGACATTTTTTGTCAAATAGTCATGGCAAATTGTGCAGTCCTTACACAAATACCAATAGAAGTTGGGTCATTGCAATATAATCCAATACATTCCACATAAAACAATATTATATAATGTTGATAGACTTTTTAGCTCTGCTTCTATAGATTACTGCTGCTGCTGCTGCTGCTAAGCAGAAGAGATACATAATGGCCTGAATCCTTCTGGAGTTTGCATATCTTGCCATGGCTAATTTCAGCTAATTGATGAGATGCTGGGGCAGATCTTGGTCATGTTCCTGACTGTGCATTGGAGATGTGCCCTGCAACCATGTCAATTATCCACCATTAGCATTGGCTACTTATACAAACCTGTCATGAATATTTAATGTATAATTTTGCTAACATATCCTCTCTGCCACTGTTCTGGGGTTTCATCCTATTCCAAATAAATTATGAAAGGCTGCAGTTCAGCAGACCAGTTACATGGACTTGTCCTTCCATCCATTTCAAATAGGGTTGTTTCTTCAAATTATTTTCCTAGACCTTCTTTTGCATTTTTTTCCAGTCAGAGCTACAGTTTTCCCTCCAGTTTTTAACACTACTTTTCCAAAAGCTGTCAAATTGTCGACCATTTGTCAACATTCAGATTTAGTACTAGATTTCAAAAAGTGTAAGAAAACAACTGGCAGACGAGTTGAAATAGTATCCCACATCTAACTGACTAGGTGAGGAAGGTAATCCAAAGTTCAGGCAGTAGGCATTGGATGACAGTAGTAGTTGCTGCTGCTGGGCTGAAGATGATTATGGCAGTTCTGTTGCTACTCTCACAGGGCTAGCCCTTCAATTAATTAATACTGGGATATTAAAGCTCTGCTGTATTTACAGAAAATCTTGGGACCATATTGTATGTTAGCTGAGACTGACCCACAAACTTCAACCGGTCCAAAATATGGTGGCCAAGTGAGTGAAGGGAGTTAATAAATAGCACCACAGCTTCCTGCTACTGGCCTCCTTGCACTGGCTACCTGTCCGTTTCTGTATGAGATTCAAGGTGCTGGTTTTGACCTATAAAGGGCTAAACAGTTTAGGACCTCCGTATATGGCAGAACTTCCAACAGGGACTGCCTGTCCTACTTGCACATCCCAGACTGGACAGCTGAGGGTGTTAACCCTGAGGAAGGCCCAGAGGGAAAAAAACAAGGACTTGGGCCTTCTCTGTGGTTGTGCCTTGGCTTTAGAATTAGTTGTCACTAGAAATCTGCCTAGTCCCCTCCCTGGTGATTTTGAAGGAAGCCGCCCCGAGTAGACATGGTCTAGAGGGGTAAAAATCAAATAAATAAATAAATAAATAAATATCAAAACCTCATTTCAGCAGGCTTTTCAAAACATGCCATTTGAATAACCATTGAGAGTATTAGCTTATTGTTTTAAACAGCTGCCCTATTTTTAAATGGAATGTTAATTTAAATTGCACTTTTTACTTTGATTATGTTTGTGTTCTTTTATGTTATTATCACTATTGCAAACCACTCAGAGTGGCCATCCGTCAGATGGACAGTATAGAAATAAAATAAATAAATACGTATATGGATACTAATACGGAGAGGTTACAATATAATTCTCATGTTTATGAGGTGCTTGGGTAGTATCTATGATAAGAGACCATAGTATAGATGGTTAACATAATTATTGACAGTGAAATTATATACATACTCCATTGCTGAACTCAATTTGTTTCGAACTGTATTGTAAGTCACCCTACATGCCAATTCTGGGAGAAAGATGGCATATTAAATACATACATACATATGAACATACATACTACTTTTCACACATTGACATCATTACTTAAGAATTCAGTTGGATGCCTGTACCATGGGATCGGTATCCATGGTCTAAAAAAATTAAAAATACTAAAAGAAAAACAATGACCCAAAATACATATAAGCATTATGTAGTTACCAGAACTGGCCATTAGAGAGATCAAGAGACCACGATATGTATAGGATTCACTATTACCCATGGTTTCCAGCATCCACAGGGGATAGGTGGGCTTGAAATCAATTCCCCATGGATACGAAGGTCCTATTTTAATGGAAGCAAATATACAAAACTCATTTCTGCCATCATCCAACATCCTGTGCCCTCTCAGCTAGGAAGAAGTAGGGGAAAGCCACAGGACCACCTATTTCAGATCAAAGAGGAGGAATAGGAACTGGTGGTGAGAGAGAAAGAATCGAAAGTGTAGAGATACAGTATATACCTGTACTGTACATTACTGTATTTATTTTCTCCACCTACCTTTTTCAGCAGAAATAAACTGTTTTGTCCCTCTTCACTTGCTGTTCTGACAAATGGGTGAAGAGAAAGCTGAGAAAGGAAAGAGGATGAAGTGAAATAAAAAGAGTAAAATAAAAATGATTGCCTTTTTAGGAATTCAGAGAGGATTGTGGGTCCCTCGCTCCCTTTCCTATGGCTATCTTAGGAAGCCTCTGCATTCAGTGGTAAAATCAAGCCCTTCTTCCTGGAAGCTAGAAAAAAAGGAAGTGGAATACTCAGTTATGCAGACTCTGGCCAGAAGCTCTTCTCTCTTGCCTGCACTTTTGGCCTTCTGCCTTCCAACTCTGGGGTTTGGAGCAGCTGCAGCATTTGTTCAGTTTAATACCTGCCCTTTCTGTTTGCATTTCTCCATTTGGGGTTTCCTACAGATCTTGAAATGAACAAATACTGACATTGCCACAGACAAGGATTGGGGTCAGAGTGTCTCCAATAAGGCACAACGTGGTTTGGGCACTAATCTATGGGCGTTTATTTGGGCAAGGATTGAGACTATGGGCCAATGCATATCTTTAATCCCAAATTTTAGTATTTGCCTTTACTGGCATATGTTCACAGCCTTTGAACTATCTTGCTTTGGGAAGCCGTTGTTCTCAATGGGACATCAATGCTTCCCTGATCTTGGTTAAAACACAATTTATGCTTCTATATGTGCTATAGTAGCACATTGCTGTTAACATAGGAACAAAATTGTGATTAGCTATATAACAGAGACTGCCATTCGTTTCTGTGATAAGCACTGGCATATATTTGATCTTTTGATATATTTTGATCTTCATTCCAGATAGTACAGCTTTAGGGGTATTCTGAGGCTTCTGAGCAGCTTATCAGTCTTGGTAATAGAAAATGTGAATCTCACCAAGTAGGAGTTTGTTTACTTTCTGAAGCAGATAACGTAGTAAATAGTAACAGAACTTGGGGATGTAATCAGCTAGAATGGACATCTTGTGCTGCCTTATTAATGTATATCATCATGCAGACAGAGGATGTGATGAGTGTTTTGCTAATCAATCCAACAGAATAAGCCTCTGAAATTTTTAAAACGTCCCCTTTAACTGTTGTGTATACTTCTCTGTGAGTATTGAACTCAGTGGGCTGAGTCTTCCAGTGAGCACATTGACATATAATGTGGGAAATGCTCCAAGATTGGGACAGTCAGGTTCTCATTATTTTCTGTTGACTACACAACATACAAATCACTGTGAATCACCTTGGAGTCCCCCCTCCTCCAAATCTGTGTTTTTTTCCCTCTGCTCCTGGGGCTTTTACTTTTTTTGACAGTGAATGTATTTGCACGGTTCAGGCACTGTGATTACTTGTGGTGATGCAGAAAGCACCTGCAGTTGCCAATTAGTGAACAGGAAGCATTTTTTTAAAAAAATTAACACTAAGAGAGCAAGGTTTTAAAAAATTGCTCTTGTTCTGTTTTTAAAGTGAGAATTTTAGACCTGTCCAACTGCTAATTTCCTCTTCCATACTGATTCTGTTTCCTTTTTTAAAGGCTTGGTGATATTGTGTGAGGGCATGAAGGAAACTAAGAGGGAAAAGGCACAAAGAGTCAGCAGACGGCAGGAAATAAATTGCTAATTAGCACTTGCAGCTTGTTAAGGTAGTTCTCTTGTAGCTGTGAATTCTGCAAATCTGAAGGTCTACAGAAAGATACCTTAACAGCTGCAAACAGTGCTGATAGTCAGTTTCCTCCCATCTGCCAACTGCTAAAACAAATTCATCTGGGGAACCTAACTTTCCAGGTGCAACTTGTCAGCAGATCCATTCACATTTTACCCACTGAGTAATCACATCCTCAGAAACATGAGAAGTATAAGAACCTAGCTTCTTGGGTTAAATCAGCTCATTATTTCCAGCTATGGCAGAGGTGCTGAATCAATTGACTTTAATTAAGTCAACACTTTAGAAGGAATATAAACCAGAAATGAAAGATATAAAATAAAGGCTACATGTGTATATACAAAACCAAACAGATGTGATATTAAAGCAGACAGAATATATGAAAAACATTATTTAACAAATGTCTGAAGAAATAAAGTAAAATAACTTTATCACTATGCTGGAAGTGTACTTGTTTGGAAAGAGTTTGTGCAAATGATTCAATCAAATCCTGAACCAAACTGGGCCAATTTGGACCAGTTCAAATCACATCCAACATTAATTTTGATTGGATTGGCTCAAATCACTTAAGACTGATTCAGTAAGACTGAATGCCTCTACCAAAGTTGCAAAACAGCACTATAAAAGGAAAACATCAAGATGATCTTGTGAGAAGGGGCAGGAGGTCCAGGCTTTGCTTGTTAAAAGTTGTGGTATGTGATCTTGGACAAGAATCTCACAAGTACTTTCCACTTATAATGCTTGCAGAGTGGGATTGGGTTGTGTCAGTGGAGTTATATATCATTCTCTCATGCATCTCTTTGTTCTTTTCTTTAGCTTTTATTAACACAGTGGCTCCCAACCTTTTTTTTGAGTTGCAACCCCCTTTTATAATAGGCAAGTAACCTGCAATCTCACCACTACATTTGCATGAAAAGGCTTTTTAATGGATAAAGTCATCCCTTCTCAGAATGCAGAGGCTTCTTTCTCCCCCCCCCCCCCCGGGTCGGTTTTTCATACATTCACATGCACGCTAACATTAATATCTGACTCCAGAAGGTCAAGGAAGAACCTAGGACTCCAACACATATAAAGTGATCTGTGAGCCCCCAGAAAATACTTTGCAACCCTCTTTGAGGGGGTGGGGTCACTGTTCCCGGGTTGGAAAACACTGTACTGACAGATCTTTTAAAAATTGCAATGAGTATATTTGTGGTTATTAATTGTCTTGATTAGTCTGAATATATGTCACTTCACTTACCAAATCTTTTATCTTTTTCATTTGAATAGACTCATCTAATCCTTTTTGCCTTTTGTTGTTGCTGTTAAGAAAGGTTTTATTTAAACAGTAATCAGTATAAGAATAATGCCTCAATATGACAGAATCTTCCTTGGAGGCCAGGATGACATGTTTGAGCTGGAGGGTTTGGGCAGAAGAGGGGCTCAAGGTCCCATCTGATAGACTCCAAGACATAAGGAACGGAATCTGATCCTTTCAGAGAGGGCCCATAGTCTCTAAAATGCAGCCGGGGGGGGGGGGGGAATTTCCAAAGACAAAAGACTTCCTCACCTCACAGAAGACCCACATCTCAATGTGCATCTGTCACCGCCTCCATATCTTCCCCTTCTATTTGCCAGGAGGTAATGGGACCAGTGGCCATGATCTTAGTTTTTTTGATGTTGAGCTTCAGACCATTTTTTGCACTCTCCTCTTTCACCCTCACTACAAGGTTCCTTAATTCCTCCTCACTCTCTGCCATCAGAGTGGTATCACCTGCATATTGGAGGTTGTTGATATTTCTTCCAGCAATTTTAATTCCGGTTTGGGATTCCTCCAGTCCAGCCTTTCACATGATGTATTCTGCATATAAGTTAAATAAGCCGGGGGACAATATACAGCCTTGTAGTACTCCTTTCCCAATTTTGAACCAATCCAGTTCTAACTGTTGCTTCCTGTCCCACATATAGATTTCTCAGGAGATAGATAAGGTGGTCAGGCACTCTCATTTCTTTAAGAACTTGCCATAGTTTGCTGTGGTCCACACAGTCAAAGGTTTTTGTGTAGTCAATGAAGCAGAAGTACATATTTTTCTGGAACTCTCTGGCTTTCTCCATAATCCAGCGTATGTTAGCAATTTGGTCTCTGCCCCTTTGAAATCCAGCTTGTACTTCTGGGAGTTCTCGGTCCACATACTGCTGAAGCCTGCCTCGGAGGATTTTGAGCATAATCTTGCTAGCATGTGAAATGAGTGCAATTGTACGGTAGTTGGTGCATTCTTTGGCACTGATCTTTTCCAGTCCTATGGCCACTCTTGAGTTTTCCAAACTTGCTGGCCTATTGAGTGTAGCACCTTAACAGCACCATCTTTTAACATTTTAAATAGTTCAATTGGAATGCCATCACCTCCACTGGTCTTGTTGTTAGCCATGCTTTCTAAGGCCCACTTGATTTCACTCTCCAGGATGTCTGGATCAAGGTCAGGAACCACACTATCTGGATTCTCTGGGACATGTAGATCTTTCCGGTATAATTCCTCAGTGTATTCTCGCCACCTCTTCTTGATGTCTTCTGCTTCTGCTAGGTCCCTCCCATGTCCTTTATCGTGTCCATCTTTGCACAAAATGTTCCTTTAATATATCCAATTTTCTTGAACAGATCTCTGGTTTTTCCCTTTCTATTATTTTCCTCTATTTGTTTGCACTGTTCATTTAATAAGGCCCTCTTATTTCTCCTTGCTATTCTTTGGAAGTCTGCATTCCATTTTCTGTAATTTTTCCTATCTCCCTTGCATTTGGTTTCCCTTCTCTTCTCTGCTACTTGTAAGGCCTCACTGGACAGCCACCTGGCTTTTTTGCATTTCCTTTTCTTTGGGATGATTTTTATTGCTACCCCCTGTACAATGTTATGAGCCTCCATCCATAGTTCTTCAGGGACTCTGTCCACCAAATCAAGTTCCTTAAATCTATTCTTCACTTCCACTGTGTATTCATAAGGGATTTGGTTTAGATTATACCTGACTAGCCCAGTGGTTTTTCCTACTTTCTTCAGTTTAAGCTTGAGTTTTTCTATAAGAAGCTTATGAGCTACAATCAGCTCCAGGTCTTGTTTTTGCAGACTGTATAGAGCTTCTCTATCTTTGGTTGCAGAGAATATTGCCCATCTGGTCATGTCCATGTGTAGAGTCACCTCTTGTGTTGTTGGAAAAGAGTGTAATGACCAACTTGTTCTCTTGAAAAAACTCTATTAGCCTTTGCCCTGCTTCGTTTTAGACTCCAAGGCCAAACTTACACCTGTTGTTCCTTTTATCTCTTGACTCCCTACTTTAGCATTCCAATCCCCTAGAATGAGAAGAACATCTTTCTTTGGTATCAGTTCTAGAAAGTGTTGTAAGTCTTCATAGAATTGGTCAGTTTCAGCATCTTCAGCATGGGTGGTTGGTGCATAAACTTGGAGTACTGTGATGTTGAAAGGTCTGCCTTGGATTCGTACTGAAATCATTCTATCATTTTTGAATTCTCCCATTCCCGTCCTATAGGCAGAGCTAATTTTGGTTGCCTTCTAGTTAACTAATTACTCAATCCCCCCCCCCCAAAAATCTTCTTCCAACCACATGTACCCTGCAGGTTTTCCTTGTACTTCCCACTATATCAAAATCCCTGGCAAGTGAAAGCATAGGCCAGTTACCAACAAACTATGGTGTGTGGGCAGAACTTGGGCATTCTTTATTGTACTTCAACTAGGGAAATAAGTATCCCTTGTCTGCATAATGATTTTTGATTTTCATTTTAACATTCTCTCTATAGCAATGTAGCTTCAAGCCCTCTGAGAATCTTCTAAGCCATGTAAGACTTTGATTCACATGGCAACAAAATTCCCAAATTATTTTCCTAATTAGTGAAATAAAGTCTCTTCATTTTATACCAAGCTTGGCATATATTGTGAATGTGCCCCCAGATAGAAAACTTCATATGTACAGATATACAGATTCAGTAACACTGATGGTCCATAGCCTCTTCCAGAGAAACATATCACTTTGCTATCACCTCTGCTTGTCATCCTACATTGTTAATGAGAATCTTCCACCTGTGCAACCACACAAGTCAGTATACCGTAAAAGAGGTGAATGAAGATCCAAATTAAAGATAAACCACCCAGCATGAATTAAAGTCATCCCCATCGCCAACTTGAAAGTACAACACTGAAAATATTGCATGTCAAACCCTCTTGGAAGCTAGTAAAGCCATGAATCTAGGTCACATTTCTTTCATGCCAACGGGAATCATGGTTATAGTCTAATACATCTGGAAGGCATCAGAATGCAGAAGCCTGCCTTAGTGATTGGTCATTATTTCCATTGCCTCTATATGTACAAAAAGCATTTTCCAAAGTTCTGTCACATTCAAGGCAACCCCTGAATTATACACATACACAGAACTACCCCCACCCCCACATTTTAGGGAACAGCAAACTGACCTTGGAGAATATGTGATTTCCCACTTAGATATTCCAGATTCTCTCTACCTACTTGGTTCGCTAGCCAAAGTAGCTGGGGAGTACTGGAAGTATCAGAAAAGGAAGTATCTTTTCCAAATGCTGAATGGAGATGTTTAAATCTTCTACTCCTGCACATTAATGTCCTTTTGAAAATAGGGATCACACCATCATGACCCTGGTTTTCAAAGGCTCTGCCTGCTGGTATGGGGCAAGGGAGAGCCCCTTCACCATGCAGGGCGAGAGATCCTGCTTCTTCAGGCCTATCAAAGTCCTTTTGATGGTCCTGGAGAAGCTTGATCTGTTAATGGAAGAAACCATGTAGGGTAACTGCCCTTGGCATTTTCCCTTTCCTCACAATTGTAGCCTGCTCCCTCTAGCCAGCCACACAACAATTTGATGGCTTGGTGGAGTGCTGTGTACTTCTGGCCCTATTAAGGTTGGACAAGAACTTCTCTTCTCTTTCATTGTCTCAGTGTTTCTACTGCTCAACTTGGTTTAAACCAGGGATGGGCAAAATGTGACATTAGGCTGTGTTTGACTTGTAGGTCACATCATGTGCCCCCATGTCCTTCAGCAGGCCACCTCCCTTGACACCCCTGCCCCCAAGAATTCTGCCTCCAAATGGCAAATCATACCCTTGATTTGCCATGCTTCAATGGAGTGGGCAGTCTGAACATTCACCCTGAACATTCTCCCCAAGCAGTCTTTCTACCTTTACGAAGCAAGGAGGGACTTTCATCTGTCATTAACTCCCAGTGTTGAGCTGGTGTTGGCATCCCCTGCTGTGACATTATTACTCATTATTACTCATGAGGAGTTTTAAATGATTCATTTAATTAAATAATTAATTCTTTACTACATTTGAAATGACTGCAGTGGCTTTATATTGTGGTATGTGCAGTGTAGTTGCAAGACATTTTGTTGCCTGGAGTGAGGCTCAAATGCTATTCCTCCTCTGCTTCAACTAATTAAGACTTGCAAAAACTTTCTAGCACCATTCCCCACCAATTCCTCTCTTTATCTATCTCCCACCTCTGCTGCCGCCTGGAGCAGCACTTTTCATCCCACTGCATGGTAGAACCGGCCCTCCGTACATGCTGAACCCCAGCAGAGACCAAAATCTCCTGTCATTGTCACAACTGAAAACCTATTACCACTACTTCTGCTACCATCAAAATCCCACGAGCATCCTAACGCCATTACTTTTGCAGGACCCAGAGGTACAGAAATGCCCAGAGAATTCATTTTGTACGACCTGGATATTTCAGATATAAACCTCCTGTGCCTTCCTCACCGCCCTCTATTGCCATCTCCATGCAAGAATTGGAGGTTGTTCATGACTTTGTGTACCTTGGCTCAACGATCTCTGACACTCTGTCCCTAGATGTCAAGCTTGATAAATGCATTAGCAAAGCAGCTACCATGTTCTCTAGACTCACAAAGAGAGTATGGCTCAATAAGAAGCTGACAACATATACCAAGATCCAGGTCTATAGAGCCTGTGTCCTGAGCACACTCCTGTACTGCAGTGAGTCCTGGAACCTTTGTGCATGGCAGGAGAGGAAGCTGAACACCTTCCATATGCGTTGCCTCCAACACATTTTTGTGTCATCTGGCAGGACAAAGTTCCAAACAGAGTAGTCCTAAAACGAGCTGGAGTTTTTAGCATGTATACATTACTGAAACAGTGACATCTACATTAGCTCAGGCACGTTGTGAGAACGGCTGATGGTCGGATTCCAAAAGATCTCCTGTATGGAGAATTAGTGCAGGAAAATTGCCCCAGAGGGAGACCACAGCTGTGATACAAGATATCTGCAAGTGGGATCTGAAGGCCTTAGGAACGGACCTCAACAGATGGGAAACCCCGACATCTGAGTGTTCAGCCTGGAGGCAGGCGTTGCATCAGGGCCTCTCCTAATTTGAAGAGACCCTTGTCCAGCAGGCCAAGGCACAGAGGCAGCCATGAAAGCAGCAAAATCAGGGAGCTAGATGGGGTACAGATTGTATTTGTCTTCACTGTGGAAGGGATTGTCACTCTCGAATTGGCCTTCTCGGCCACACTAGACGCTGTTCCAAGTCCTCCATAGAGAGCATGTTACCATAGTCTCTCGAGACTGAAGGATGCCTAAATTAAAAAAAAATTCTCTTCCACAAGAAGCAGACCTTCTGTTTCTTGCTTCAGAGCTTTTAAATACTGTAATGTATCTTTCCCTGGTTGTATTTTGCAAGCAGACTGAAAAAAATTCTTTCACAGTGGTTTCAGATCCTATTTCTCCTGACTGATTTTTTTCCTGAGATTTTTTGCCAGTTTGCTGCTTTTTAAAATTTCCTTTAAGTTATTAGGATTTTATTTTACTGCAAGCCATTGTCCAGATTTTCTTTTTTTTTATTTAATTTTATTTTCAAAACTATTGGGTAATGGGGAAGGAATACAAAAGGCAAAGGGCAGTGGGGGGGGATTGGAAAGAGGGTTTTGAGAATAAGAAAACATCAAATGCATAATCATTCAACCTTTCATATCAAGTATATAAACATCTAATCTATTCATGTTCCAATAAAGGTTCATCTTTCTTCTTCTTTTTCTTCTTCTTCTTTTGACTATTTTGTCTATGTATTAACCTCTTTAGCTTTCAACTTATACGTGTAATACAGCTTAAATCTATGTTATTCCCACAGCATCAGAACACCAAGGCCAATTGTGAAATATATCCCCTCTTTCACCCTCCTTTTTTCTTGAGAATACACTCAACAGACCCAAAATAATATAAATTCTGCTCTCCCCTCCCCTTTCCTCCCTGTGCTTGTTTTGTTTCTGCGACTCTTTTTTCTTCCATATTTTAAAAGGGGGAACAATATCATTCAAAGTTTGCTTTTCAACCTCAATTTTCCTATCTGCTATCGCTACATCGCTTACTGGGTGGCCCTCCATCCCTTGTATATTATCTGATATCTTCATCAATACAGCCGGTTCTGAGATCTCTTTTTGGTGTAATTTAACCTCCGCTACCTTCCCTCCCCTAGACCCTCCAATCACGTCTTCCATCTAGTCAATATAATAATTTACCTGCATGAATTTTTGCAACAGTGACATCTGAAAAGAGGTTTTCCAGTCTAGCCACCGATCTGTAATTTTCTCAGGGGGAGGTTCCATTTTCTGTTTCCACTATTTTCACTTAAAATTCCCTCTCCCCTTTACCCCAATACACATCCAATATTTCTAATATTTCACCTTGCAACTATACAATATTAGCAATAAGATAGCAGGTACATTCAAGTAAGAGATGGAATCTAAAACATGAATCTCTCAAGTGTCTTTGTAGTCCAGTCCTTTTCCACGTCGCTGATAACTTTCAGACCGGTTGCTTCTTCTTTTCCCTTCTTTTCTCTTCTCCAAGTTTGTTTTAACCTTCACCCGGCAAGACTCTATTATTAGAATGTCATTTGTCAAGATCCCAGTTCAGTTCAAACCACATAGCCCCCAGTTCACAGCTCACAGCAGATTTTCTGTGAACAGCTTTAAATCTATTACCTGGAATACTCAGGCCAGTGTGACATAAATTTCAGGCATTCTTCATCATTGAAGGGATTTCCTTATCTAATGACATGCTCTCTGTAACATATAATTTGACACTCAAACTAACAGAGGAGTTCACCCCACAGTGTTGTAAAGAAGGCTGAATGATTTTGCTGTTGTTCTTGTTAAGAAGGTCACATGATATGAGCCTATGTTTAAGAGACCAGCACCTGAACATAGGAAATGTTCATCAGTGCACACTTAATCTCATCAACATTGATTTAATTCCACAAGCATCTAATAAGTAAAAGATCAGTTGCCAATATGTTACCTTATTCTGCCTACATTTAGTCACTCTGTAACATACAGTTTCAGGGTGAAATGCCGCTAGGAATTCATGGCTAACATATCATGACCAACAGCCAGACAAAAACCAATGACTCCCCTTCTAATGATGAGGCACCTCCCTTGTTTCAATAGGTTGCATGAGTTTTTAAGGAAATCAGACAAGTTTGAAATGCTTTTCATGTTAGATGAGACTATTGCCTGTACACTGTAAGAGTCAAGGCATGGGTTCTGAGCGAGAGTTGTATGCTAGATCTTGAATTGTATGCTAGATCTGTGTCCCATGATTATGCACACACCATTAAAAAGAGGGGGGCAGGATTCTTCTGCAGCTAATTCACAGTGTCAAGAAAAGGGTGCACATTATTAGTTATTTAATTTATTATTTTTATCCCTGTATTTTGCTGCCAGGGATATGCAGCTTTCTGCCTCCATTGGCAAAGCAACGGAGCCCGGCTTTGGGTACAAATTGTCTGGAATTGAATTGTTGCACAGGGCTGCTGTTTGCTGCTAAACTGCAGGCAGAAAACAGTCTTAAACTAATCTTGCTTATTTAATCCATTGATTAAAACAGTCCATTCAACTTAGTTTCTGGAAAACTGAAGCTGGCATGAAAAAATGAGAATGAGGGTCAGTACAAAAGTGCACAAAAAAGCATTTAAAAAAACCAGAAGAAAGAAGAAAGAATAAGATCTCAAGAACCCATTCTTCAAACAGCAGTTTTAATTAGCATACCAGGATAAGAAACAGAAGAACCTGAGTCTGAGTAATGTCTTTTGTGCAAAGTACTTTTGGTAAAGTACATAATAAATGGCTACCTTTAGAGATCAGCTCCTGAGTCACATCTGTTTAGTGCTGTTATACTTCTGGGATAATTTTTTAAAAAGAGATAATGATCTTCATCCCATTCTTCTGGGCCAAAATTTGTTACGTTTGTGTTCTGCAAAAGCAAAGTTCACAGGCAAGTCAAGTCAGATGACTAACAAGGCAATTTACCTCCGATAACATGGTATTATAACAGGCATCCTATAGTCCTGAATTATAATCCTTCACCCACACCAGAGTGACCCACATAACAGAAGGACGTGCCTAGTGTTAAAGGACAATCAAAGTGTCAAATAAACAGAGAGCCCTGGAGACAATCGGTGTTCTGCTAGCTACTATCTTGTTTTATTTGTCTGTATTTGTGTCTGAGAAATCCCCCCCCCCCAATTTTAATATTGGTGCAAAGGCGAAAAAAGGTTGCTGTTGTGTCAAGAGGCACTGTCAGCCAGCGGCTTTCAATAGTGTTTACAAATTTGGATTCAGACATTGGTAGTGGGCGCTCATGTACCATTCTACAAGTACAGCATCTCCTAAGCTTCCATTATTGAGCCTTGTGAGTCAGTCTTCAAAAATGTCACAATTCAGCTTTGTCAGAACAGAACAATGAAGTTGGAGGGGGCCTATAAGGCCATTGATTCCGCCCCCTTGCTCAATGGAGGAATACAAATCAAAGGAGATCTGCCAGTGCTTTTCTAAACTTCTCTTGAATGCCTCCAGTGTTGGAGCACTCATCACCTCCTGAGGCAACTGATTCCATAGCCATCCTGCTCTAATAGTTAGGAAGTTTTTCCTGATATTCAACCAAAATCTGGCTTCCTGTAATTTGAGCCCATTGTTGCATGTCCCGCACTCTAGGATGCTGGAGAACAGATCCTGCCTCCCCGTATATTTTGTATCTTTATACAGCGGTGCCTCGCACAACGAGTGCCTCACACAACGATAAATTCACACAACAATGGCTTTTTCTGAAAAATTTGCCGCCTCACACAACGATGTTTCCTATGGGGAATTTTTGCACAACCATTTTGGGACCATGCTTCACAGAACGATTGCATTTTGGGTCCCCTGTTTCACTTAACGATGTTTTCAAAAAAGAGTGGGAAAGGTGGTTGTTTGGCAATGCTAATTTGTTCTTCTAACTGCCTGTACCCAGGATGCATTGCGCCTGTGCAGGGAAGGGATACAAACCCTTCCCCATGCATCCTGGCTTTACTTTCCCACATGCAGTTCAAAGGTTGGCTTTGCCTCTTTGCTCTGTCTTGTGGGTGCTTTCTGTGCTGGAGAACTTTCAAAGGTAAGCTTGCATTTCTTCTCCTGGGTGGGTGGTGGGTTTTACAGTGTATCTGTACTGTACTGTATTGCAAAACTCTGATGATTTTTGCAAGAGGGAATTTGGGTCTGTCTGGCTTTGGTTATGGGTTTTTTTTTCATTGGGGA
The DNA here is from genome assembly GCF_051106095.1 of Pogona vitticeps. Classification (NCBI taxonomy): domain Eukaryota; kingdom Metazoa; phylum Chordata; class Lepidosauria; order Squamata; family Agamidae; genus Pogona; species Pogona vitticeps. The sequence goes on along the minus strand of NC_135787.1, from coordinate 113,963,387 downwards.
AATTGCAGGGGGTTTTTTGGCTGAGGGTTTCTGTGGATTTGTGTGGGATTTGAATGCCCAAGTTCAAACCTGATTTTAATTTTTTTTTCCTGCATGCTGCTTCTTGGTTGGGGGGGGGTTATGCTTTGTGTGTGTGGAATTCTGCAAGGAAATGGTTGCTGTTCTCTTGTGGCCATGCCTGCCTCTGGGATTTGGATGCCCAAGTTCAAATCTGATTTTAAAAAAACTTTTAAACTGCTGCCATGCTGCTTCTTGGTTGGGGGGGGGGTCTATGCATCTCAATGGGGCAGAAATTTTTTTACCAAAAATTAACTCAGAAACTGTTTTAAATGCTTGGACTCGTTAGTGCAGCTTGTGAAACCTTTGCAAACTTAATCTGGCTTTGTTCTGAGTCTTCGTTAATTTTTGGTGATTTTTTTCCTCCCCCATTGAGATGCCTTGAAGCTTACTCAATGCATTTGAATGGTGGATACATTGTTTCACACAACAATGTTTCCTATGGGGATTTTCGCTTAAGGACGGCAATCCGTTCCAATTGGAACGGATTATCTGGTTTTCAATGCATCTCTATGGGAAATGGTGTTTCACAGAACGATGGTTTCACAGAACTTTTTTCTTTTTGGAACCAATTAACATCGTTGTGCGAGGCACCACTGTATATTCTTTTTGTATTGGATGTTCTTATGCTCTAGAAGGGTAACTGATATACTAAGATGGTTGCTTCAGAAATAACTGGCATTCTGCTATCAAGCACTTGTCAATTTCCATTCACACTGAAATCTATTAATGCTTCCCAATTAATTTTTCTGTGGCATAGAGAAAGAGTATTGTGATATATTTAGAACTTGTTTGCTTTGTTGTGGCATATTATTTTGTGGGAATAATCTACTTGCCTTGGGAAAGAGATACTACGATGAAGATTTATAATCCAGGTATGAACATACTATGGAAGTGATTTTATCTTGGAGTGATGTTCTTCAAGCCAAAGATCAAGATAGCTGACTTGGCTAAAATGTTTTTTTTTTTAAAAAAAGATTTAAATGAACACCTCAGTACGCATGACAATGCAAAGCTCATATGACCTAACCCAAGGACTCTCCCTGCACTCTCAGTGACCGAAGCCTGCTGGAGAAGTCTTTTTCCTGCCATGTGGTGTGAAGCTGACATTATCTTCATGGGAAGGGATGGGGGGGGGGATGAACAAATGCTGGATAGCTCAGTAGTTTAGGTATCTGGTTGGAGAGCCAGAGGTTGGGAGTTCAGTTCCCCACTGTGACTCTTTGACAGGGGCTGGGCTCAATGATTGATAGGGTCCCTTCTAGCTTTGCAGTTCTAAGATTATTATTAAATCCACATTTTAATCTCAAGGGTAGTTTGGCCTTAGTTGGGTTATTTTGAAACCAGAGCTTCAAAAAGTTACTTCTGGACACTGTAACTCCCACAGTTTTTAAGCCAGCATGACCAGTGGCATGGTAAGTGGCCAGGGTAGGAGTTATTCCCCCCCCCCCCAAAAAAAGTCACATTTCTGATCAGAGTTTATAGATCAAATCTGTGGTTGTCCAAGTTTCCCTGGCTTTTCAGGAGCTTGTTGGTGCTGTCATCATTTGTTTTGTGATCTATTGGCCAATGAAAGCTTAGCTTCATTTCATTGTTTCCATGGTTGCCAAAAACAAAGAAGACATTATCTCTGCAATGTTTCAGAATGAAAATGTCTCTGAAAGTCTGGTTATATTGCAAGAATATGTTTTTATTTCTGTTTTCCTTTTTTTATTTTCAATTTTTTTCCATATCAAAAGGGGAAGGGGATTAATCCTCTGCGATAAGATAAATGTTTAGTGGGAAATCCAACTACATTAACTAGAGATTTCCCATAACAGTAACTATAAATGAAACACACTTGCCTCACTGGGTGAAATCCTACTACACTTCATGTAGCTTAAAGTTAGACCTATAGAAGTTTGTAGGGAGTTATATCCAGGTACGACTGTGACTGTGGAATTGCTTGTGGCACATGTCTTTCCCCTTGGCAAAAATTTCTTGGCTGCTTGCAGAACTTTGTGCTATGAAGCTGTAGCTACACAACAGGATTTTTGCCAGCGTCTTTTATTTTAAAAGCTTGTTCTTTGGATATCTCTTGGTGAAAGGAGAGGAAAGTGAATTAATCATATTTGAAAAATAGATTTCTATGATCAAAATGCATTCTGGAGGACACTTTACTAGCAGATGACATAAATTGTTTTAATAACTAAACAGAATGTCAAATAATGTATAATTTTTGTGTGTGCATGCTTTCCATATTTCCCCTCTACACCCTGACATTGCTCGGAGACTTGAGGAGACAAGATCTTGGGGTCATTTATAAATGTTTGCCATATAATAACACTCTTATGTCTGAGGAAGTTGACTTGATCCATGAAAACTCACATTAGAATATGGCAATTAATCTTTAAGGTTCCACAGCATTTTTGTTTTCCTAATTTTTTGGTAATGTTTTGTTTCTTGTCTGATTAGCTATTAATGAAATAGTTGCTTGTAAGTCTTTCTACTGTTTTAAATGACTACTGTTGTAGCTTGCTCTGTGTCAGTCACTTTGGGTGCAATAGTATAGAAAAATGAGATACAAAGACACAGATGAGGTGAGATGCCAACATAGATCTCTTTTGCTCTCCAAATACACACAAAACAGTGTAATAATTTATAATTTTTCTGTACCAAAAAAGAGATTGACAGTCTGTTGCCCTTCAGATATTTTGCAATATGTTTCCTATAAACCTCAGCCAGCATGGTCAATTGTCAAAGAGTATGCAAACTGGAGGCCAAAATGTCTGGAGAAATGTAGGTTGTCCAACTGGTGAATGAGTATTTGTAGGATCAGTGGGACATCTCTTATCTGGCTAGATCACACTCTGTTGGTTTCATTTCTGTGATTCCTTACACCTAAAAAGTTTTCCTTTACAGCAGGAAAATTTTGTGAACTAGGAATGAGAAATTCTGTCTATTTTGCTTTCTCTCACATTCGAAATTCTGAAGCCTCACGTTGTGTCCATCCTAAATATGTCAATTGCAAATTTTCATTAATTCTTCAATAACAAACTGAAATAGAAAGTTCATCAATATGCACTGACCAAATGGAATAGCTATATCATGAAGAGAATGATGGTGTACTTGTCTGCTACATATATGTCTTAAGGCAGAGAAGCCTCTCGAGGGGAAGGACATGGCTAATTGAATTCTGTATTTATCAGGACTACAAACACAAACCTAGGCCTTTCAGAGTTAAGTGGTCTAAACCCTGGGCCTGAATAGAACAATCTGTCATTTTCTGTTTTTTCCCCAGTTTCTCCCACATTTTGAAAAATTTCCATACAAATGAACTGGAACAACATTTTCCTTGCAAGTGTACAATCTCTCCTATCATTGTGTATTTGCCAAGAAAGGAAAGGAGATTCAGTGTGCCACTGGCAGGAAGAACTTCACAAATTACCAATTCTCATTGTTTTCTAAGTGGATGTAGGTATTTTTACTAAGTGGCTAACTAAAAATGGCAAGGGTAGTCAAGGGCAAGTCAACATCAATGTCTTTATCTAGACAATGGATCATTGAATAATCTAATAAAACTCACATACGGTACCTATACCAAAAATGTACAAGATTATAAAAGTACTACCCACAGGCAAATTTCATTAGGTGTGTTGTGAGACATCTGTAAGAAGCTGTCCAAACATTCTTCTGTTTGTTCACACAACTACATCTAAGCAAAGAAAAAGAAATTTTGTGGATCGCAGATCTCCCATGCCAAATCCAGGTTTGGCTTGTAAATTATCATATACAGGGAAATATATGTTTGGTACTAAGCTACTCCTCAAAGATCCATGTTTGGCCCCACTTTCCTGCCAAGGATTGGGCAGAATATTCCCCTGCTGGAAGATAATAATTGAAGTATTTTTCTCTCTGACTTTTAGTCTGTAACTGGAAGATTAATTTAGCAGTCTGGCAATTACAGTTGTCCCTGCAGCAACAGTTGGCTTGTTTTCCCCCTGCCTTCCCCAACCAGTTCAGAAAGAATGGAGCGCCTTTAGGAACAAATGCAAAGAGGAATCCACAGGGCAGAAGAATGTTGCCTGTACTTGAAGACACTTCCTGAAGCTTAGTACAGAAATGATGAAAGAGAATCCACATAGAACTGGCCGTCAAGCCCTCCTACTGTCTCTTGTTTGCCGAAATCATTCCTCGTGATTTATTCCTCTATATTAGCTCTTGATTTACATTGCTTCACACAGATGTGTCTGTGGAAAATTTTGTTTGGGGAAATCTTTTAATTTTTCCCCCCGTCTTAAACCTTCGTGCTTGAGCCCAAGGTATACAGATGGCAAAGAATAATGAAGTTTAATTATGTAAATCAAATTATGCAAATTGGCCAATAAGGCAAAGCAGCCCATGTGGCAGCACTCGCACTGTTTTTTATGTAAGTGTTTATGTGAGCCTAACCTGTTTGTCACTACAGCTGAGCTCCATTCTGTTCAGGCATACTGTATCCATTTTCAGCTGCCAGATTTTCATATTTCTCTTCCCTTCTCTCCTCCCCCTTCTCTCAGATTTTTAAAAAAGCGTTCTTAGTTTAAAACAAATCACATTTTGTTTGTAAATTCATTAATCCAGAATAATGAATCTATTATGTGTATGTGTTTATGTGTGTATGTGTATATTCTGCCAAAGCCTTCAACAGAGTTAACAAGATTAGCTAACCAACATCTTACTTTCTTCTCCATTTTGCGGTTATCTTTATCGTTTTTTCTTTTCCTTCAGCAGGAATTCTGAAACTGTCAAAAGAAAATAGAAATCCAGATTGGTCACACTGAGTTTGTTTGCCTTTGGGATTACCCTTAACATTGTTTTAACGATAAATATATGAATTGCATTCTGTTTGTCTTGTCCATTTGTTGGTTGGGGAGGGGATTTATCTGCAACCAGGAAGGACACTACAATGTGACTTTGTTTGGAAGTTAGGAAATTATAAATGGAAACTGCACAATTACTACTCAGATACAGGGGAGGGACAATAAGGAGTCAACTGGACTTCCCGCTTCCTTCCATTTCTTCCTGTGGGAATAATTTTCCAACAGTGACTGAAATTAAGTGATCCCTTAAAATTTCTCATGTTTGTGTTTCATGGAGATATATATTTACTAGTCTATGCCACAGATAAGTGAATTTTCTAAACTGAAGAAAATGATTATCCAAGTTGAAAAAGCAGTAGGTTTCCCCACCAAGACTCCAGAAATTGTTGCGACTCAAAGCGCTGAAATGTTTCATGTCCATGTTGTTAAAATAGGTGTAGGCAACATGCATCCTCCGAACATCTGAGGGCCTCCCCAAAAGAACCCCTTTGGGGAAAAAAGAAGAAAAACATTTTTGGCTCAGAAAGTATCCTTGTGCCCCTTGGCCTTCCTCCACACCTCTCGTGTTGGCCACTAGATTTGCAAAGGAGCTTCTGCATTTTAAAACATGGACACACTTTATTAGAAATATTTTGGGTAGTTTTGGAAGGTTTGGAGAAAGAGTATAGCCTCCCACAGTCCAAAGATGAGCATGTGATCCTTTGTACCTCAGGAGGTTGCCCACCTCTGCATTAGAACCACACTTCTAAGGGGCTTTATTTTGCTTTGCTTTTGCTTTTTGGAAAATATAACACAACGGTCAAAGTTTATTGAGAATGGATTTACACTTGCAAGATAAACATGGCCATAGAAACAGAGACAGCCTATTATTGTCTAGATCCTCCCCATGAGGTCACAGTGGCCCAATGCCTAGTCACGGTTTCCTGTTTTCAACTCTTGTCTGGCTAGAGATTTTTGTGCCAGGTGTCCTCTTTGCTGTTGTAGAAGGCCTTGTTCAAATTTTCCTTAGCTTAGAATTCAAGGCACTTGGTGGGTAAAGTAGCCTAGATAGGTCATATATTTGATGTGATGCTGACTGAGGTATGGAAGTTTAATTTGAGAAAGGCAAGCACAGTATTCAAGTAACAGATTAAGAGGAGCTGTTTATTAGTTGTTCATCTCACTGCAACAACAACAAAAATCTATTTGTGGTTTGTGTTCATGAGGTAAAGACTGAACACGAATGGATACAAATGGTTCCTGGGTACAGTTATGAATCCCAGTCTCACTCACATGTCATTCTCCTTAGCACTGGAAGACAATTCTTGACTGGTAATATCAATTATGACTCCTGTATTGGATGGGACAGCCATCAGTTCTATTCAGAGTCAGGGACATCTAGGTACAGCAAGCACTGGCAACAGATAGTAGCACCATCATCCAATTACTGTGAATTCGAGGGCTGCATGAAGAGAAGATATTTTCTTTGGAAGGGAATGAGATCTTCAGAAACATATATCCTCAGCCCCTTGTCAGCTTTTCACAAATATCCAACATGGGTCCAGTAACACTACAATAGTAAAGCAGAAATAGCTGTAATTATTCACTCAGGATTTGTACTAATGTCAAAAATCCATTGTGGATTCCCAGTTTGGTGCTTCAGAAAATAGAACAGTGCAACTTGAATGTATTTGAAACCAGCCCCTGGCTTGGCTCCCAAAGCCAACTGTAGATTCAGAAATCTGAGGGTTCATCCCTCCTCTTAGCTACTTTAGTAAATTGAAATACTGTCTAGCTTTAACTTTATTCCTTTTTTGTTAAGTTTAGAGGCATGGTCATTATATTTTCATGGAGTCCATGGAGACCTACCAAAGGTTGTGCTATTTTGCATCCATTTCTCCAGTGCACAATTTATTTTACATATTTTCTCTAATGAAGAACACACATTTGTATGCACATCCACCCCCCACCCCCAAATATCCATCATTAGTTGTACACATCTTCCACGTATAAGCATGGTTTTGTGAGCATTTTTCTTTGCTGAAACAATGTACACCCAGACAATAAATGGATTTTATGATGCAAGGTATACTTCATGCCATTGCCAGTCTCAGGATGTACAAAAAAATGGGTAAGTAAAAAATTTAGTATTGTGAAAGACCAGCTTAGAAATACCCAGTACAATACAAACAATATCATGTGCAGTGTACATATGGATTAACGGTAAATGCGATCCATAATGAGACCTGATTAGTAGAGAACTGTCATGAATCCCCAGTCAAGTCTGTCTCTGTGTAGTCACACTGCCATGCCGCTCCCATTTACCTTAACATGGAAGGACTCAGGTAGGAGGCAGATGTCAGGTTATGGAGCTTGAATGGGATCAGCCTATAGAAGGCAGATGTGTGTTAGTCTGACTGGGCAACAAGGATGATTAGGGGGCTGGAAACCAAGCTCTTTGAGGAAAGGCTGAAAGAATTGGGCATATTTAGCCTTGAGAAAAGAAGACTGAGTGGAGGTACAATAGCAGTTTTCAAATACTTGAAAGGTTGTCATCCAGAGGAGGGGAAGAATCTGTTCTCGATCATCCCAGAGTGCAGGACACACAACAATGGGCTCAATTTAAGGGAAATCAAATTTGGTTGAATATTAGGGAAAACGTCCCCTAACTGTTAGAGAAGTAGCACAATGGAACCAATTACCTCGAGAGGTGGTGAGTGCTCCAACATTGGAGGCATTCAAGAGAAACTTAGACAACCACCTGACAGATATCCTTTGATTTGTCTTCCTGCATCAAGCAGGGGGTTGGATTTGATGGCCTTATAGGCCCCTTCCAACTTCACTATTCTATTATTTGCTCCAGGGAGTTTAGCGACAAAGAGGTTCCCAGGGTAGGCACATAAATTTAGTGCACTAAATCTGCAAGATAGACTGCCACCTCTTCCATAAAAAATGTTCAAATTAAAAAAATCAGGTTGCTGGAGAAGGCTAGGACCATGGATCTTCTCAGCCAAAACTCAGACATGATTTTTGTATTTTATTAAAAGAAATGGGGAAAGAGAGGACAATTTAAAATGGGAAATAGTTCCAGATAGAGAAGCAAATGTGTTTACAGCTTTACATCATTCATGAATGACTTGTCTAGGCTGTTTTGGCATTGGAAAAATGAACGAAAATGGCCAACGCTTGCTGGAGTTTTGCTGTTATTATGGTCTTTGTGTCAGCAACACATTCTTTAATACGAAGCTTCAACACAGAGTTTCCTGGAGACATCCAAGAGCCAAGCATTGGCATCAGCTCAATTTGATCCTCACTAGATGTTCTAGCCTTCCTAGCATTACGCAGATCACTTCTTGGTGTGTAGTAGAGTAAAACTGTGAACAAAGAGATTGTATCACATGAAAAAGGAAGGAAGACCACATATTGACATCAGCAAGACACATGATCAAAGAAAATTGGAGGAATTTCCCCAAGCACTTGAGGAAACCCTTTCAGGCCCAGCTGATGCAGATGCACCTGAATGATGGGAACATTTCAAGAACACTGTGTATAACACCGCCTTGTCCACATTTGGCAAGAAGACCAAAAAGACGGAAGACTGGTTCGAAGCCCATTTGGAGGAGTTGATGCCAGCCATCGAGGATAAGAGGAGAGCTCTAGCAGCATACAAAGCCTGTCCTAGTGAGTACCACTTGCAAGCTCTTTGAGCTGCTCGTAGCCAAGTCCAACAGGCTGCCAGGAGATGTTCCAACAATTATTGGCTTCATCTCTGCTCTCAGATACAGATAGCAGTGGATACAGGTAACATCAAAGGAATGTACGTATGATGGTATCAAGCAGGATTTAGGTCCATTACAGAAGAAATCTGCTCCCTGCCTTTCTTGGAAGAGTTGGACAGCGAACCAACCTTAGCAGAAATAAAAGTGGCCTTGGATTCCCTCACCTCTGGCAAGGCACCTGGAAAAGATAACATCCCTGTTGAAGTGCTGAAGTGCTGTAAAGAGAGCATCACCACCGAACTGTATGAAGTATTTCATCTTTGCTAGAGGGAAGGTGGAGTACCACAGAACATGAAGGATGCAAACATTGTCACATTGTACAAGAACAAAGGAGACAGAGGCGACTGCAGTAAATACCACAGCATCTCTCTTCTCCTCATTGTAGGGAAGCTGCTTGCCCGTGTTGTGCTGAAGAGGCTCCAGGTGCTTGCAGACAGAGTCTATCCAGAATCGCAGTGTGGATTTCGAGCTAATAATCCACCACTGACATGGTATTCTCCCTCAGACAGTTGCAGGAGAAAGCAGGGAACAACAACAGCCACTCTTTGTGGCCTTCATAGATCTCACAATGGCCTTTGATTTAGTTAGCAGGGATGGCCTTTTCAAAATACTTCCCAAGACTGGATATCCACGTCAACTCCTTAACATCATCAGGTCCTTTCATGAGGGAATGAAGGACACTGTAGTTTTTCATGGCTCAACATCAGATCCCTTTGATACCCAAAGTGGAGTGAAACAGGGCTGTGTCCTTACACCAACCCTTTTTGGGATCTTTTTTGCTGTCATGCTGAAGCATGCTTTTGGAACTGTAACAGAAGCTATCTATCTCCAGACTAGATCAGACGGAAAGCTCTTTAATTTCTCTAGATTGAGAGCGAGGACCAAAGTCCAACTGAAATGCATGTGGGACTTCCTCTTTGCTGATGATGCAGCCTTTGTTGCCCACTCTGCTGAAGACCTCCAACAACTCATGAATTGTTTTAGCAAGGCCTGCCAAGACTTTGGACTAACAATCAGCCTGAAGAAAACACAAGTCATGGGTCAGGGCATGGATTCACCTCCCTCTATTACCATCTCCACGCCAGAATTGGAGGTTGTTCATGTCAGACTATAAAATTTACAGGCCTGTGCAGAACAAATGTTTTAATGAGGTGTGTCAAAATGCTGAGTCACCGTGACTCAGGAGGGCTGGCTCAAAGATGATGCAACATCTGTGCTGATTGGATACAGCCAGATGCATAAGTGTATATATGTGGACTGCGTAGAGAAGATTTTTTTTTCTTGCTCTTCTGATGAATTCATGGTGTCATGCTGTTCCTCTGTATATTTGTAAATATCCTGTAAATACACGTCCGGTGTTGGAAGAAGCTGATTGTGAGTCCTTTTGCCACCAGGACCTTGAAGTTACTCTGCTAAATTTTCCGTGTTCACACACTAACTGTTCATGACTTTGTGTACCTTGGCTCAACAATCTCTGACACTCTCTCCCTAGATGTCAAGCTGGATAAACGCATTGGCAAAGCAGCTACCATGTTCTCTAGACTCACAAAGAGAGTATGGCTCAATAAGAAGCTGATGACATATACCAAGATCCAGGTCTATAGAGCACACTTCTGTACTGCAGTGAGTCCTGGACCCTTTGTGCACGGCAGGAGAGGAAGCTGAACACCTTCCATATGCATTGCCTCCAACACATTTTTGGTATCACCTGGTAGGACAAAGTTCCAAACAGAGTAGTCCTAGAATGAGCTGGAATTTTTAGCATGTATACATTACTGAAACAGCAACGTCTGTGTCGGCTTGGGCATGTCATGAGAATGGCTGATGGTCAGATTCCAAAAGATCTCCTGTATGGAGAATTAGTGCGGGGAAATCACCCCAGAGGTGCGATACAAGGATATCTGCAAGCGGGATCTGAAGGCCTTAGGAATGGACCTCAGCAGATGGGAAAATTTGACATCTGAGCATTCAGCCTGGAGGCAGGCGTTGCATCAGGGCCGCTCCCAATTTGAAGAGACCTTAGTCCAGCAGGCTGAGGCAAACAGGCAGTCCCGAAAGCAGCAAAATCAGGGAGCTGGACAGGGTACAGATTGTATTTGTCTTCAGTGTGGAAGGGATTGTCACTCTCGAATTGGCCTTCTCAGCCACACTAGATGCTTTTCCAAGTCCTCCATACAGAGCATGTTACCATAGTCTATCGAGACTGAAGGATGCCTAATCTTAGAGAAACAAATGTGGTTACAGCTTTACACCATTCATGAATGACACACCAGAAAATTTTAAAAACCTCCTAAACTCGGATTTTCATGCTGATGCCTAAACAAGAGAAACAGGCCTTAGTAAGAGGGACACAAATGCAGTATTTCCCTCCTGGGAAGACTGGGCAAACACATACTTTTCTTAAGTACCTTTTGTGAGAATCAATAGGCCATTTTCTTACTTATGGCCAGTCAATCACTTAATAACTCTTAATCCCCTTTGATTAGTCTAGCAACAAAAAGCATGCCTCCTTCCCAGCTCCAAAATCTGCATATCACTTGGGCAAGGAAACAAACTAATTCCTATCTTACAGTTACAGACTGCTTTCCATCCTCAAGAGATAGGTTTGAGGTGTTAAAAGTTTGAGGTGCTTTAAGATTTATTTATTTATTTATTTATTTGATTTATACCCCGCCTATCTGGTCCGAAGGACCACCTTTAATCATGTTGAATGTGGAAGCCACAGTTCTTTATCAGGGTTCTTTAAAGATCATCAGCAACATGTGGTGTGGTGTCCTTTCTTTGAAGTATCTAGGAACAGGAGATAAAGCGGGGGTGGGTGGGTGGGTGCAAATTAGTTTATTGCAGGTTAACCTCTTCTCATTTTGTTCAAATTCCCATACATTCATGGAAACATGGAAGAGTCCAGAAACTGAATTTAATATTTCATATCCCCTAAGTCCTCAATTTCTTCACTAGAACTACAACAACATCTAGTTGCAGCACAAAATTGAGCTCCTTGATCAATGATTTAGGGCTCATGATCAGAAACAAGACAAGAAAAATGAAAAATCTACCAGTTCTATTTTAAATAATAGGAGTGAAAGATACATGGCTAGTATAATGATAGAAAGAGCAGTGTAATGGAAGGTGCCAGAGATTTTCTACCTTTCCATCTTCATAAGGATATTTATGTTCTTGACATAGAAATCCATAACTTCTCTCTTTCAAAAGTGTAGAAGGTAAGACATTAAATGAGGCCAAAGTAAACACTGCCCTGAACTTGAAGAATTAATATGTTAGCCAGCTTGCTAGCTGCCACAAATATGTTACTAGGTAATGATCTTGTTGAATGGCTTAAATGATGTTACAGTCTTCTATCCCTCTCTCTCTCTCTATTCGTATATTTGGCCTTTGAGGACCCAAACACAATTAAACTACTTGTTAAATTATTAGTTTTTCTAAATAGCTAACTCTTTTGCTTAAAAGGCATTTATTTGTTGAAATAGGAGCTCATTTGAGTTCCTATTTATTCTCATTTCTTTCTTTAGTGACACATGGTAAGCCTTGGAAATGTATAGATTTTTGAGGCAAAATGTGCTTCATCCCATTGCTGGACATGGGAAGTTCAAAATCAATATTTCTACAGGGAAATGTGTAGCCCAGTTTTGTTTTGGCATTCTTGCTTTGGGTTCCCTGACTTGTTATCTTTTTCTTGTTTCTGATTTGATGCCTACCATCCTAAAGGCTGTTTTAGAAAAGAAATTTCAGAAAACACATTTCCCTGAGAGTGTAAACAGGACAGAACGCTGACAGCAAAGTGTGTTACTTGACTAATTTCTATGAAGACTTACGTTTGGTATGGTAACAAAAATTGTAGATCGTAATTATGAAGCTCTCCAATGCTCTTTATGTACCACAAGAATTTAAATATCTACATTTGAGGAATATATCTTAACATACTGTTCATCATACCCTCATTTTGAGTTGCAGAGTGCAGAGCATGTCCTGGAACTTGACAGTTCTTTATGAACCAGAGGGTCACTGCCAAACATTCAACAAAGCAAAATGTATGGGCCCTGGCAGCTTGCCTGGCAAGGTACTCCAGTCATGTTACTGACACCAGGGAGATGCTGTTTGTACTTGGATTTTTTTTGATGAAGCAGCACTACCAGTAAAATCAAGAAGGCAGAGCATCTCATTTACATTGTACTAGGACACATGTCTTAAAAATGGAGATGAGAGCAGAACATTAGAATTGCTAATGAGAAAACCCCTACTGCTGAATTTGAAAGAGAACAGACACGGAAAGGCAGTCATGCCCAGAATTTCCCTAAATATTCTGGTTGTTTTCAAATAGAAATAAAGTGTGTTGCATATACACGAGCGTTTTGTGTATGTCCACATATGCAGGCTTAACTAATTACAAAAAATGAATTATGAATGTTAGCATCCATTGTGATGTTTGCCATTATAATGACATTCATACTCTGCCATTCATAATGAGACTCATAATATAACCTTTTCACGTTATGTAACTTCCTGCATAATTTACCCTTACAGTTAAAAAAAGAGTGACCGTAATTGTTAGAATTCTTGACTTAAGGACAAACTAGATGACCTTCAGTCTCCTTTAACCTATGGGGAGAAAGGCAGCATAAAAACCATATAGACAAATAAATGGATGAATGCATGTGTACTGTGGTACCCTTACTTCCAGAGGAGGTGATGACCTTTCCCTTAATTTTCACACTCGGGAGATCACACACTCCTCAGGCAGTTGGAAGTACTTCCTTGGTGCTTTTTATCATCTTAAACCTAGCAACTTCTCCTTAGTGCCACTAGGGAAGGACAACCCTCCCCCTCACCCCCCCCCAAACCCTCAGCCAAGTATTATGGGCTTGGATCTTCTCTCTCACCCAGAACCTCCCTGCCCCAAGCTGATATATTTTATCATTTATTTACTGAAAGGGCTTTTCTATTTGAGTTAATCACTGCTGGTATACCTGCTGGTAACAAGGTGCTTTGTATGCCATGGGTGCATTCTCTGTTCGTATTCTGCTTTGTTTCTTTTTAGTTACACACAAAATAAATAATGAGAGTGTTTTTTCTTTTCTTTCAATATTTTATTGAGGGACTACTAGTAATTAGTGAAGAGAAAAGGAACCTTCTAAGGTATGAATGATAAAGGTCAAAACAACAGTAACTTTCTATCTTTCTATCTTTCTATCAAAACTGCTTTATATATTCTTAAGTTTTGTGACACACACACACACATACACACACTATAGGCTGCCTAATCAGACTTTTCCTAATAAACTTTAGCACAGACTACTTCTGCTGAATGACTCTAAAACAGACTTCTAGAAGAGGTAGCCATGTTAGTCTGTGCCAGCATATCAGGCAAAACCTTTTTTAAAAAATAAAGAAGACTTTTGTGGACAAAACAGACATTAAAGTTAGTCTTCAAGGTACCACAATGTTTTTGTTTTTGTTTTTTATTTTGGTTTTGTCTGATAAAAAAGACTTCTATTACTCTCTAATTCTTAGTTCTAATTGAGGGCTTGGCTTGATGACTAAATTGGATCAGGCTGGATTGGGCTAAATAAGGTTGTGTAGAGTTATAATATGACGTTTGGTATAATCCTTTCATCCACATGGCATATGTGCATCAAGCAAAAAGAAAGGAAAATAAGAAAACCAAACAAAAAGCCCTCCTTGCCTCCTTCTGTGTCCTCCTCCTTCCGGGAGGAAGCTTTCAATTTTTAGGTTTTTTTCTTAAAGTCGCAGCACATCTGTGCTCCCATAATATATATATTTTAAAGAATACAAGCAAACAAACTTGCTCTTTCCTTCTAACCTTCATGGAGAAAAAGACATTTTTAATTTTTCAGTATAATTAAATGAGTAAGCTGTCGGCTTCAGACACTTAACAATATTGAGAATTGAAAGCAGCCAGCTCCATTTTGGTTTGATCCGAGCAATTGCACATGCTGAAATCAAATCATAATGGCTGTACTTAATGCCTGTACTTAAAAAGGAGCAGCCCCTGGCAGGGGGTCACAAAGGTGTGCTTAGGAAGATTCTGGGGTTGTGCTGGTTTGTGGCCACTGGGAGAAGGAATGAACTAGCCCATTCTCGGAGTGAACCAAATAGTGAGACAAATCCCTGTGTAGTTGTACCCTGACTCTACTCTAAAATGCTCACAGAGACCAGGTCCCTCCTGATTACAATCCTGTCATACCAACCAATCAAAGTTCAAACATGGAGCTCCCAATTATATGAGCACTCTGACCATTCATATCCACTGTACAGGCATACAGAGCTATTCCCATAAAAACCTGGTACTGTTAGTTACAGATAAATGTATACTTCAAGGTTTAGAATGGGTGCAATCACCACATGTATCACTTCAGACTAGAAACTGATCAATTTTGATCAAATGCATCCATCATGTAAAGAACGGGTAGATCAGGAAGAAAGCTGGGAAAGCTTAACTTTTCACTGAGGAGAAATAATAGGTTATTATGGAAGGGGGTGGTTATATTTTCTGAATGTCATTTTCTGCAGAACATTTTCTGCATGAAAGGCCGGGGGGGGGGGGGAATCCCAAAAGCCTCAAGTCTTCTGAAAAGACTGCCTTGTTCACATCTGTTCATACTGATTCTGTGCTTTTTAACTCTCATTTACCTTAGTGAGCTCAACACATGAAATGTAACTCTCCTCCTCACCACTTTAGCCTTGTATCAATCCTGTGATTTAGGCTAGTGTGAAATACCAGCGAGTTTCACAGCTCACGAGGATGGAACTAGTGGGACTTTGACCAAGGGGCCAAAATTTAGACAGCACAAAATTTTGCCACAACTCTGCTTGTATTTGTTGCTAAAAGGACAGAAACCTGTCTCCAGTTGCTTCTTCTTGGGCAGAAATACGCATAAATAATATGCTCTACATGGAATCAATGCAGCTGTCTCTAATTCTGACCCAGACATTGGTCCACAATCCACATTCTTTTGTGTCTCCTCACAAGCTCATGAGACTCAAGCTTAACCAACAAGGCAAGGAAGCCTTGGACGCCACAATTTCTAGAAGCTGGTCTGCAACTCATGAGAAGCTGGATCTAGGACTAGAAGGTTGATATTCCTTGGACTCCTTGGATCAACCTAAGACTCTAATCTGGATCTTCCAATGCCAGTTCAACACTTTCAATATTATACTAAGTGGGGTCTTGGACTCATGGGCTCAGAGGCTCCTGTTATTTAACTGGATCTGCACCTTGCTGGGTCTCTGACAGCAGACAAATAGGAAACAGCAGTCTAGTATGATAACATCATGATGCCAAGAAATTACAGCTAGGTAATGCTGTCAAGATGTGATCTTTTGGGTATATAAAGATTTAAAATAATGAAGAGGTGTGTGGAAAAAGTAGCCCTAAAACTGAAAGTGCTTTTAAAAACGAGACTTGAAGAGCAGTTTACTAAAGTTATTGCAAAACAATCAGCCAGCTCACCAACTATTGTACAAGGTCATTGTACAATAATCTCTCCTAGCAAAGTATTTTTCTTTCCATGGCTGACAGTTGAGCATATTTATATATAATGTGTTAATATGACTGGAGGTTACATTTGCAGGTCCTGTAACTTGCACTCATTGTAACTGCAGCACACAGTATCACAGTATGTTGGAGTGCCAGAGCCTTTATTTTATAGGCCTTTATTTCTTCAGGCTTTACAAAGTTTTAATCAAAACAATGTTATCATCATAGTGGCAGCATGCCAGAATTTGAGTTACAAGGCTTTGTAATTACAGGAAGTGCAGGGACAACAGAGGTTTTAAAAAATCTCAGGCTTTTGGTCCTTAAGGCCCTGCAGAAAGGATTGTTGATAGCTGATGAAGGAGAGGTAACAGTATAAATAATGGCCAGAAAAGATAACCAGAGGAAGGAGCAAAAGATGCCAGGAGAGCATCATTATGGTGGAAAAAACTCTGCTGGGGTAAAGGGTGAAAGTTTTTTTTAATTGATATGATATGATTTTATAATTGCTTATGCTCTAGTCTTTTATTTACATAGTCTGTTAAAAGGTTTACATAGATGTGATTTGATTGAGAGCTAATTTTTTAAACGTAGAAAGTATGCCTTTTTATTATTAAATATTTATAATACTTTGGTTATAGTCTTATTCTACTCTTAAGCATCACATTAATTTTTATTACAATATTTTAAAATTTTGTTGGAGTAGTTTCTTACATTTTTCATTCATTAAGTTGTCATAATATTAAGTTTTTACAGTTAGGTTTTTTGGATATTAGAGAATTCAAGAAATAAAAACAATATAACACATTTATATCTGCTTGCATGTGTCTTGTTCAATAAGAATAAGAAAAGCAGAAATTATCTTGAACATTCAGTTTGTTGTTTTGCAAGGGGCAAATAAGTTAAAGCATATTCATAAGGAGGGATTAAATTATACGAGGTGTTTGGGATAAATGCCAGCTGTGACAAACACAGGCTTCTAACTTTTCCATGGAGGTCTATAAAGTTCTGTAGGACTCTTAGGAAGAGATTCAAGCAACATATTCTCTGACCTGACTGTGTTTCCTGAGTCCAATCAGCCTCACACTGAATGTGTGGTGGTTTTCCCAGAAAAACTACTGGCTGTGTTGCATTTTGAAAGGGAGCAAAAGTAATTTTGAACACTGCCCACGTTTTGGTTCAGATTTCATCAAAATGGTTTCCTCTGAGTCTACTCTCTCATATATCCATGTAAGGATTGTAGTGTTTTTTTGTATCAGTCTGCAGAGTCAGATTTTGCAAGTTCAATTCCCCACTGTGCTTCCTGTGAGTAGGGCTAGCCTTGGGCAAGCTCCATAGTCCCAGGATGCCCCCAGAAGGAAAGAATGGTAAGCCACTTCTGAGCGTTCTCTACCTGGAAAACTCTAAAAAAGATTGCTATTATCCAAATTGACTGATGGCACATTTGTTATTATTATTATTCAAAAACACCAGGCACAGTCAATCAAAATTATAAAAACATTGACTGGTATTATATAACAGATGCAAGTTTTAACCAAAAACCTGTCTATTAAATATTGGTGCAGTATGTATGCTGTTCCTAATATTGCCATTTTTTGTAGCTCTGATAGTGGGATTTCTGAGATATGCAATTGCTTGTAGTACTGTGTGAAATTTCTTGATATTGTTCCCAAAGCCCTAATAACTACAGGGACCACTGAGGTGTGTTTCATCCACAAGCAAGATGTTTTGATTGCCAGATCTCTGCATTTGTTAGTGTTTCCAATTATTTATTTTCAACTCTGGCATCCCCTGGAATTCCAATGTCAATGATCCAGACATTTCTTCGTTCCGTTACTACTATGTCTGGTGTGTTATCTTCAAAGTGTCTCTCAGTTTGGATCCCAAAATCCCACAAGATCTTGACTTCCTTATTTTCTGACACCTTCTCTACCTGATGTTCCCATGGGTTTTTGGAGGCTGGCAAATTATATATATTGCATAATGACTAGTGCACTAACTTTGCCACTCTATCATGTCTAACTGCAATCTGTGAAATCTTTGGACATCCACAGATGAGGTGTGATATACATATTTTCATCTTTTTCTCAGCAGAGTCAGCATTTGCTGTTAGCACTAATTCCTTGGATCTTAGCTTTCATCATGTTGATTTGGAGTGCTTGTTCTTGTGCAGCAAAAATCAAGCCTTCAGTTTCTTTTTTAAGGGTGCCCAGCTTTAGCTATGCCCATGTTGAATTGATCATGCTTTCCATCAATATTTCTCAGGTGTTGTCCATATAGTGGTTTATTATTCCAGCTATTTATTTTCATATTGTTGATTCTTATATTGAGCCTTTGTTTCTCTTGTTTTCAAAATATTCTCCATTTTCACTACTTTAAGTAATTTTTCTCTACTAGTACTATAATCATTTAGGCTTCTTTTCCCCCCTCCTCTACTGCCTGCTCTATTTGCAATAATCCACAGTCTCATGGTAAATATAATCTGTCCATATCACTTTTTGGATGTAGTGTGTGATGCATGTTCATTAGTTTCCGTGTTTTTAGATCCAGTTCTTTTAATTCATTTTTAGTCCAATCTATTAATCCAGCTTCTGTGTTAGATCTAATTCCTGGGACTGCCCTTTCTGTCAGTTCTTTAACTTTTGTGTGCAAAATGTTATCTGCTTCTAGTATTCCAAGGTACAGTATTTCTAATTTTCATCACTTGAGAATAATTTTATAATATTGCCATTTTTTAAACTCTGTTCTTTCTAGGTTTTGGATCTTGCCCCAGTGTATAGACAGAGCTACACATTTTTCAATTCTAAATTTCATTTAGATATCTTCACTAAATATTTGCACTGTGTTTAGCAGTGATTCTATCTCTGTGGAACTTTTTGCACATAGTTTTAGGATTATTATTATTATTATTATTATTATTATTATTATTATTATTATTATTATTATTATTATTATTATTATTATTATTATAAAACACTAGGCACAGTCAAAATTATAAAAACATTGACTGGTATCATATAACAGATACAACTTTTAACCACAAACCTAAATATCTGTTAAATATCGGCACAGTACGTATGCTGTTCTTAATATTGCTGTTCTTTGTAACTCTGATGGCGTGATTTCTGAGATCTGCAACCGCTTATAGCACAGGTGCTGTTGTTGTTGTTATTACATATGAGACCTGATGGCAGAATGAAATTTTTTTTTGAAAGAAACATGAATTAAATAATGGAAATGTCTTGTGATCATCTTTCAAGACTAAAGTGTGGTGTATTTTCAGTGGCAGAATCAACACCATTTATTAAGCTGTACTCTCATTTCCTTTCTTGAGTCCTTCTTACCATGGGGGGAGATCCCACAGGAGACTTATTAAGAGCTTGCAGGACATAGAGAAATCTCTTTTAATTGATGGTCTGCTATGAGCATTTGCAGAGCACAACAAAGGCTAAGGAATGTGCGGAGAGAGACACATCAGCAGCTCTAATTACTTAGTTGCTTTTCAGTGATAAAAGAAGGAAATCCACAAACTATTTCTTAGTGACTGAGAACAAGAGATAATTTTTATAGCAGCTGTCATGGCTTGCCGCAAACATCGTGTAAACATCACTGTTGCTACTAGTTGTATTAGTGTCAGCAGCAACTACAGATGCAACAGAAGACTGAATATTTTTTTAAAACCTGCAGGAAAACCTGTGCTCATAAACAGTTTTGGAGGCAGCATCCTGCTGTCCAGTGTGCCAATATCTTTCTCTGTGCCATGGGAATGCTGCTGGGGGAAGAGAGAGCCAAAACAGACATGACTGTAAGAGCACTGTGGGTTACCATTCCTCAGTTCTGATAAGCATTAAATACTAGGGGAGGCCAGGTGGAAGCGGAGGTACAGATGTGAAGTCCAGGGAAAGAGGTCTCATTTGCATAAATGGCAGCTTTTCACCTTAAGCTTCATAGTCACAAAAAAGGGATTTTCATGGAGGTTTTGACTGACTGGAGAGGGAAGGATCCAATCCTTCCTCCCTGTTTACCATAGTTCCAGTAAAAATCACCCCTTTAGCATGTTTTTTAAAAAAAATAAGAACAACACCACAGATTTGATTGGCAACCATGCTGTTAAGGTGCAACTTGCTTTGCCCCTCTATATTTTTCTTCCAGGAGGCAAGGGTCTTTTCAGAAAATGAGTTCTCATCCTAATATTTCATCTCTTTCCCACTTTCTACCAGCACTTCATGCTAGAATTGGCTATGATAAGAAGTCAGAGAATTGATTTGGTGGAGGAACAGATGAGGGACATTGATGATGTTGACCTTGTGGATGATGCTGCATAGTCTCTCTCTCAATACAGGAAGTGGCTTCAAGGAGGAATGAAATGTTGGGCAGGAGAGGTGTGACAAATCAGTTGTGTCATTTCCCCTGCCTCCTGAAGGCAGTAGTTCCATTATTAGTAGTTCACGGGATGTAGTTCAATGCCACTGTAACTATATACATAGGCAATTTGTGACTGGACAGGCGTCTGTGGAAATTTTAAGGTGGAACGTCTCCTAGATTTTATATCCATTGAGAAAGATGCCACAGCTGATTTGAAGAATTATCCTACAAAGTTCCCCCCCTCTAAATAATAGTTTTCTTTCTTATAGTCCTTGTACTTTTTTTAACTATATGGATGTTTTTGAAATCACAACTAAATCCGGGCAACAGTGACAGAACATTTGCTGATTTCTTCCTAGAAATGGTTTGTCCTCATTTACCTGAATTTCCACAGCTAATTTGACAACTGGGAGGAGACAACAATAGTACATGATTAGTACAGCACAGAATTCTTTTTAAAGTGGACTTCACAAGTCCTGGTAAACAATTCATTCATTAAATACAGTCTTAATTCTCAGTACTTGTTAGAGCATGTATCTTCCTGGTATACTTCATTGTAAGCTATTGCTGGAAGTATTCTTCCTCTGGTTAGCCATAGATTCTTTTCTATGTTAAATCACCATTCAGTGTTGGATACATTTAGTGGCTTATTTTTCATTGGCTTGGCATCTGTCAGACTGCTAAGGTTTCTTTTTCAGGTTACAGAATTGGAAAAAAATCCCATGGTAAAGCTGGCACAGAGAATCATAACACAGGTTCAGGTCATGGATCATGCAGTGACACACACGAATCTCCACCAATGGTTTACAATGACTGCTGTTGAAGAAGATGGGCATATATTTGATGTTCCATTCACCATATGCCTAGGAAACATGAATGATTAAGGTTTTCAGTACGAGAACTATAAGTGTATTAGCAAGGAATTCTCAGTGCAATGTGCATTCACAATTTTGCTGTGCGATTACCGATCAGTAATGTATTTGGTTAGTCTTATGTGGACTAACTTCAAGTACTGCTGAATATTACAATTTCATAATTGGAATAATTATATCAGCATCCTGTTGAATTAAGTAATTTTGGCCATAGGAAGACTTGTTAACTCACATGCTGCTTTTCAGATAATTTTTTGCAAAATTGCATGGAAAATTTGAAAGCAAAGATTAAAACAAAGCACACAAGTAGCACATAAATATAACAAGAAACCTGGTAACTCATAGATATAACAAAAAACTTAAAAATAAGTATTATGCACCATCAATCAGATTCCAATTTATGGCCACAGTTTCTTAGATTTAAAACATTCCGAAGCTGTTTGGCTGTCCTTTCTGTGTATGGTGCTCTGCAGGCTCTACAGCTTGCCTAAGGCGACATTGACTGGCTCTTTTTCCAGGAGGCACAGCAGGGAACCAACCTCCTGACTGTGTACTCCAACCTACTAAGCTATGTGGTCAGCTAATATTTAATTATTCAAAGATTCAAAGAATGAGCCATTAAAGTAAACTCAGGATAACAGCCCTCTACATCCTCCTCAACAGAAAGTGGACCAAAGCAGAAGGCTTTTAAGGACCTGACTGAAGCAGAGAGAATGAAGCATTTATTTTGGGAGGTGGAATCTCATAAATAACAGGTTTACTCCTTAAAAGATCACATCCCTCATGCCCACTTAATCTAGTTGCTGCTGATGGCATTGAAATATGTTAGGCTTCTGTTGCAGATCGTAATAATGATGCAGCTTTGTATGGGTGTAGGCAGTACCTTAAAAACTTGTTCCCAAACCATCTGGGACTTTAAAGACCAATATGAGCACTTTGAATTGACCTAATATATGAAGAGGTAACCAGTACAGCTGAGGCAAACTAGGTATAATACTCAGAGGTTGGGTGAAAACATTACTTTTTTTTTGTCTCTCAGCCAGCTGCAGTCCAAAAGAAAGAAAGAAAGAAAGAAAGAAAGAAAGAAAGAAAGAAAGAAAGAAAGAAAGAACCAACGAACCAACAAACCAACAAACCAACAAGCAAGCAAGCAAGCAAGCAAACAAACAAACAAACAAACAAACAGAAAGCTATTTTCTGGTAATGGTAATGCGTCACTAAAGGGCAAAATTACAAATTATTTCCCTGAATGGCAGTAACACTGACAATAAAGGCCTGATGCCCAAACAAACTAATGAATAACACAAATTCTTTTTAAAAAGACATTTACAAACCCTGTTGAGATTCTAGTCCAAGACTACAAACTGCGGTTATCAGTGAACAAAGTCTGTTTTTTAAATTAAGCCCATGTCTCTATAAGTTCACCTGTTCATTTTCTTTTTATTGTGCTGTTTTGCAACATTGTCTGGCTTCCTTTTAGTGTCCAATCAGCAAATGGGTCCAAGGGAATTAGGAGTGATCTGAATCTGCTTCAGGTGCAGTTTAGACCAACCGACTCCTCTTTGGAGCAGATTCAAATTTGTTTGAATCAGCCAAATTTGGTTTGAGATTTGGCAGAACAACTTCTACAGGCTTGCTTCTCACTTAATTGAACCATATGCCTGTTGTAAAAAATATCGTGAAGAGCTTTGAGCAGCAAATACGCTAATGATAGACACTATTATTAATGGGTTGGATTCAGATTTAGAGACATGCCATTGGATTTTTGGAAGCAAAATTTCTTGCCTCTTCTTTCCAAAACAACCTCTTCATTTCTGCAAAAACTCTGCACAGAGAATTGGGGCTTAGCTGTGGTGTGAGTGTGTATTTGGGGGCAGGGGAGAGGGACCGATTCTAAGGACAATAACAACAACAACAACAACAACAACAACAACAACAACAACAACAACAACAACAACAACAACAACAACAACAATAATGATAATAATCCTGACACTTGAGAGAAGACCCTATCCATGAGAACAGCTATTCTATAAGACCTGCACAGCAAGATCTTAAAGTGATAACATTTCCAGGCTCTGAGAATTACCTACCTTCAGCAGCATTCTGCAATAGCTGCAGTGTTTGAACTGGCTATTTTTAGATGCAATCATGCACCAGTAAATATAGTCAAAGACATTGCATCTAGATAATTGTGAATGCTGGGTGAGTTTCAGGTGGCAAAAGATACTGGTGGGTACTGTACCCATCCGTGCTTCCACAGATAATCCCTGGATCATGGAAAATCTCTAAGTGGCAAACGTGATCTTCCACAGAGAGTGAGACTCTATCCAAGGTTAAATGAACATTTCTCCCCAGAATTTCTGACTTTCTACAGAACAAGATGCAGCTTGTTTGCCCTCATCCATCCCAAATGGCCCTCGGATGCCCATTCTTCCTTTTCACAACCTCCTTAAGACCAGCTGGTGGGAAAATGAACGACAGCTGCATCAAACATACTGATGGCACTTTTGTCCAAACTTCCATTTGACTCTTCCCAGGCTAGATACCAAAAAAACACGGGGGGGGGGTTACAATAAAATGTTGTGCTGCTTTGTGAGCCAAAGGCTGCAGGGGAAAATAGAAACGCCATGGGACCTCCCTTTCATAAAAGGAAAATCCACCCACAGGAAAAACAGAAGTAACTAGCAACTCAAGGTTGCCTGCAATTCCAGTTCAGATCAAATATATCTATCTGTGGGCCAAGAGGAATAAAATAAAATAGCATTGTGCTTGTCATGCTTAATATAATAAATATAAAAAAGCTTCAATTAAAATAATTCTGGTGACCTACCAGAAAACCCTTTGTGACCGCATGGGGATCTCAACCCCCAGGTTGGGAACCTATGCCCTAAAGAAAGCCATGCCTTCAAGGTCCAGACTCCTGATTCTGCAGGGCTCAGTCCATTCATTCATAAGGTCACAATAAGTCGGAGACAACTGGACAGCACACAACAACAACAACATGACTGTGCACATCCTTGTTTGTATCTTTTGGACACATCTTGCAGTTAGTTAGATAAAGAGGCTTGCAGATTTGTCATTGTGGTTTTGAACTACAATTCCCAGAGTTCCCGAGGAGAACTCTGGGAATTAGAGTCCAACCTCCCCTTCCAATAAATCTGCACTCCCATAATATGAACTGTGATATTGATCTCTCTTTATGCATCAGCAAAGAATTCAGAAGTACATGTTGTCATTTTAGGAAAATGAAACCAGAACGTCTCCTTCAGAAGGACATTATCATTTAAATGGGGTTGTATGAATGCAGGCTTCTCTAAAATGTTCCCAAGAGAGCCCAGACTTAAGTATGTGAGAGAAGGGCAAAAAACTGGAATAGTAACTCTTAATATGACCTCTTTAGAGTTCAAAGTGCCTCAGAATCCCTGTTAATCAGCACAGCTACTAATTCACTAGGTAATTGTTTCTTTTCTTTTTTTCTTCTTCCTTCCTTCCTTTTTGATAAGTGACTTGACTTTTATCATCTTCCATAGACCTCCTCTGAAAAAGGTCAGTGACACCCTCAAGAGATTCCTTCCTCTGTTTTTGGCCATTTTATCAGTTAACCTTTGAAATACAATTACACCCATTTTGTTAACAAGAAAGTTCTATTTGCTTTAGAGCCTGTGGTGTTAGCTTGACATGACTTTGCCATTTTAAACATTTACCCAGTTCTTTTCCAAGTTGTGACCTCCTGTGATAATGGCAGTGGTGATGTGTTAATCTTTTGGGTCATTCACAAAGCACATTCCCTTTTTTATAATCCAAGGGCAGCCTGAATGGATACGGTATTTTCCCCTGTAATTCAATTCATATAATAGCAGCATATTATGTGTAGAACAGCTTCTACACATGTTTCTAATGTAACCTAATAGTAGTTCAAGCACTAGAAACTTGGATTCCTTTAAGAGCTGGAACTAAATTTCTGAATCCAGTGTAAGATTTTCAAAGGACAATGTGTCTCTTGTGTGGCTAATGTTTGTTAAGTAACCCAGAGAAATTTGAGCATTCTGATCTTGATGGGCATGGCCTGTGATGGTGCAGCTGTCCAGTAATAAGAGAGACAATACCAAATACATTTTTATTTCACTTATTTGTTTGTACAGTTTAACAACTGCTGCATGAACTCTGTACACACCTCTGTACATACACAAACAATGAAACCCGCTGAAATCCAGTCATATATTGAAACTGGAGAGGTCCCATTGAATCAATGGAACTTATGCAGGAGCTGACTCACCAGATCCCCACTGATTTAATGGGTCTACTCAAGTTGTAGCTTATTAGTGTATTAAGGCAACTCAAGTTCCGAAGACAATGGAACTTAACATGTGCTTATTAGGCAAACAATGTAAATATGCATAATTCATTCTGCTAGTAATAGGATGTGGACAGAAACAGTGCACTTTTTGAATACTGAATGTCTTACTCAGGAAGCCCCTGGAATTCTGAGCTCTCACTATGTGTCTTGGCCAACCATGTTCTTGCTACCATATGGTCTTGATCCTGCTTTGGCAAAAAAAAAATGAGACCATAATTTCCTAATACTGATTGGAAAATGCGATTGTCTAATTAGTACATCACTCTGAGC
Organism: Pogona vitticeps; assembly: GCF_051106095.1. NCBI lineage: Eukaryota > Metazoa > Chordata > Lepidosauria > Squamata > Agamidae > Pogona > Pogona vitticeps. The sequence goes on along the minus strand of NC_135787.1, from coordinate 113,937,351 downwards.
TTGACTACAGAGGAACTCTGAGCTTGACTATACAGGAAATACTAGGGGTTGAAGCAGGCTAATTCTCATTTTTTCCCCCTGTTGATCACATGATGCAATGGGGTATGTGAATCAGCCTGGAGTCTCACATCCCCATTGTGTACATACACACACATATATAAAATTGCTCTTTGGGGAAACACCTTCTGCCTTGAGGGAGGATGAGGAACTGAGGAACACATGTGCACACATACGCACACAAGCAGCACCAGCACCCACCTTTTGCTACAAACCCAATATACTACAACTCCTCCTGAGTGGGCAGAGCTCCTATTTGTTATTGTTATTGTTATTGGAGTTTAACAAGCCCTCCTGTTGACAAGATAAGATGAGGAAGTGGTCATTGAGGAAGGAAAGTTCCTTTGAATCAAGCCACCTCCATGTGCTTCCACATAATTGTAACCAGAAGGCTCTTATTCCTCTGCCTGTGTGGCCACTTACTATAGATTAAAGAGAACCCAATCCCCAGTGTGACCACACAGCAAGAGAACACAAGTTAATTCGCATATCCTTTGCAGTGTAGTCACAACCCCTGTCTCTTATCTGACTTTACTTCCTACAATTCATTTGTAGTATGAACAGACTTGCTACTATTTTATAGTTTGGGCTGGCACCTTCCAACAATTCCCCTATTGTGTAGCCCTTTAGCTTTTGTACAAAAATGGATCATACTGGCATTGAGCTTGTGCATCTTTTGGTAGTACAGGTAATGAAAGTAGCTAGTTGGCAGCTCAGCAATTGAAGTTCAGACTATAGCTCTTAATTTTATCTATGCGGATTTATTCACCATTGTGGGTCTGGGTGTTGTTCTCTCCATAGAAGGTTCTGGTCATTTTTGTATGGCTCGCAAATATCAATAGTTAGGAATATAATAATCTGGTATGTCAATTATCTTCGGGGAGAGTGAAAGAACAATTTAGGGTGAACATGCAGCACTGAATTTTTCCCATGCACTTTTTTAAATTAATTTTTTTCTTTCACTTTCCCCACCTGTGCCACCTTCATCCTTGAGACTAGGTGACCAGTAGTATCAATTTCTATCCCTTTTCACCCCACACCTCTCCAAAAATACATTGATTCTTTTGCTGGCATATAGCCTTTCTCCTTCAAAAAAACCATGCTTCAAATAAGAATTCCATACATCTTCTTATTTTCATTTCACATGTTAACTTATCATTAATTGCTAAGCTCCACATTTCTTTATACCAATCTTCGAGATTAATTTGTCACTTTTCCACCTCTTTGCAAATATTAATCTCACTACCGTAACCATTATAACAACGAATTCTTTCTGATCTTTTCCCCATGCACTTCAAAGTGTTCATTCCTCTGTGTATACAATGCCCCCCCAGAAATATTTCCCATTAAAAACAAACATAAATCGAGATAATTATCATGAAGATGGTTAGTGCCAGAACTTTATAGACAATGATTCCTCCACTATCACCCCCAGGAATCTGACATGGCATCATCCAGCAGTAGAGCTTTACCACATGATGAAGTGTTTGTCTAAAAAGCATTTCAATAATGCCCATTGATTTATACATATATTTCATTCTAAATTGTGTGGTATTCCCTCCAGAATTTGGTACAAAGAAACAGTACACACTCTTTCTCTGTCAGTTACTAGAAAAACAAAGGATGAGAATGTTTACTGGTGTCAAGATGGGGCTTTGCATGGTGTCTTGTATTTTTGAAAAGGGAAGTATACCTTCAAGTAGAGGAAAACAGAGACTGAAGTGTGCCCAGTGATGAGAAAAGGGGTGGGGGAACCTGTGAACCTCTAGAACTGCACTCTTCTTCATCCCTCCTCATGAGTCATGCTATCAAGGGCTGATGGGAGCTACAGCTCACCAACATCTGCAGCCTTAGACTAGAATCTCCATTTCAGGATAACTGTCATTGATCATTAAGGCCATTATTCACAGAATGATTCTTCTTCTTCTGATTTCCAGTCATAGACAGAAAATCTCTCCTTTAGCTCTACACAGCTAGAGTATTAGCAGAGGTTAATTTCCAAAAGTTTCTCTGTATTTGAGAGAGCACCCTTTCCTCAGGTATAAAAGAATAAAACACAACAAAGACCCCATAGCAGATCCTGGTTGGACAGTTCTCTCCCTTCTAATCAGGTCTCCTCTCTTGAGCTATGGCAGGGGAGGGGGAGAGGGAGATGGGTTACTCACCTAAGAAATTGGTCACCTTTAAATCATCCTTTGGCCGCCTTGTACTTTTTAGTACCAGTTCAGCTGCACCTGATAGTGTATTGTTTAGATTATTTAGAGAGTAAATCTGTTTTACATCTTTTAAATGTTGGCTGATCTTCCAATCTCACCTTACGTTTAATATCATGAAGGTTGTAAATCGAAACCTAAGGTTTGTGTTCACACTATAGTGGCCCAAGAATCTATCTCCTCCATGCAAGTCTTCCATTAGGGTAAGATAAATCAAGAACTGAACAGGCTATTTTACCAAGGAGTAAGCAGGAGAGTTTTGGATAGTAATTTGCCTCTGGGGAAAAGGGCTACAGATCCTGGAGTTCTCCTAGTCTTAGGATTGAAGAAAAGAAGAGTAGCAACAAATTTTAAATAAGTTGGAGAGAAACAATTGGCATTCTTTCCTCTTATACAGTGGTGCCTCGCATAGCGACGTTAATCGGTGCAGCAAAAATTGCTGCTAAGCGATTTTGTCGCTATGCAATTTTAAAAAGCCCATAGGAATGCATTGAAACCCCTTCAATGCATTCCTATGGGCTTAAAACTGACCTTTATGCGAAGATCCTCCATATGGCAGCCATTTTCGCTGCCTGGTAAGCGAGGAATCTGTCCCTAAACACAGCAGGTGGCCATTTTTTTACCCGGTGGCCATTTTGGAACAGCTGATCAGCTGTTTTAAAATTGTCACTTTGCGATGATCGGTAAGCGAAACAGGGAACTGATCAAAGTGAAAAAACCCATTCAGACCATCGCAAAGCGATCGCAAAAGCGATCGCAAAATCTTCATTGCTATCCAATTTTGTCATTAAACGAGGCGCCTGTTAAGCGAGGCACCACTGTATATTGTACTTCTAAGAAGTATAGAATGTGATGGTGGATTCTCAAATGTCAGGTAACTCTCACATACATTTTATATATCTGGACATTTTTTCTGTTGTTTCATCTGCTGTTGGGATGGGCTGGTTTGCTCCTTTTGCAACCAGATGACGTAAATGCCCACACAAATTAGCCCATCCCCAGGGTGTTTCTACTCCTATCCTTCTGGCTCCCTGTGAGGGATTATTCTTTTTTTAGCTACACGTGGCATCGCTCCACTTTGGCTTGTTTCCAGATCGCTGTGTAAAGTATTTTTAAAAAAGCCAATAAGGCCAGTGCTAATGTGCAGTAACTTTTATAGAAAATAAAAATAAAAATTGAAAGCTTCCTTCCAGAAAGAGAAGAGGACAAGATGGGGAAGGAGGATGATTTCCTCCACATTTCTTTTCTTAAGGGAGGTAAAATAAAGTCACTTGAAGTGCATACACCATGTGGATGTAATGATCATGCCAAATGGCATACTGGACTTCTTTGTGACCTTAAGTGAATCTATTTAGCCTGCTCCATCCTGCTCCAGTTGTGCCATCTACTCAAACCCTTATAACGTTTTGGCAAATTATTTAAAGACAGAGAAAATGAGAAGCCAAATTAATTTATTGACATACGAAAAACAAGGCAAACACATTAATGAACTGGCTAAATTTTTAGAAGGAGGACTGTGATGACTGACCACATCACTCATGCTATTCATATTCATGAGCTGATTTGCATGAGCTATGAGAGGAGCGGAGAGGTGGAGTCAGCAGCTACATGACATTTGGCGGGAGAAGGAGGAGTCAGATATGGCTGGTTAGTCAGAGAGAGAGGAAAGAGATACTGAGAGAGATAAAAAGCTGGTTAGGACAATAGGTAGAGAAGGTAGTAATGATATAGCAAGAGAAAAGTATGTACTGACAGAACTGTTGATGATTTGCTTGTGTATAATGTTTATCTGAGAAACTTCTGTTATTATTCAATCTGCGTCACTTCAATAAATGAGTTCTGTTTCTGTTCACAAGTCAAGTGTTCAGAGAAACGTCATTTATATTGTGGACTGAGGTAATCCACTGGTGGCAGTGAGAGGAAAACACGACGTGAGCCTTTGTGAGGGAAGGATAAGCAGAGGCCACAAGGGCGAACGCCACAAGGACATTTATACTTGCTTTTGAAATGCAGTAGCTTGATTTTTTAAAAAATAAGATTTTTAATTAGCCTCATCCTGTACCCCCTATTAAACTACATACAGCAACACAAAATTTGAAATCAAACAAAACCCCAGATTTCAATGGTTATAATAGGGTTCAACAACCATTGCAAAGTGTTCAACAACCAGTTGATTCTGCTTCATTCTAAGAGGAAAATATTCTTGCCAACTAAGAAGTTAAGCTGCATGACATCAAATGTTATCCACCCACATCAGTTTGATTTCATCCAAAAAAGACTGATATCAGACCCAATCTGCAAGTTATTAAACATATATAATATACCATGGAACCCAAAACAGAAAAAGAACCCCCTCCTTTCTCCATTGCCTCATTTCATGCCTCTAAGAATTTGATAAAATGGAATAGGGTTATGTTGAGTTCAGATGTACTGAGTTAATCTGAAATGATTTCAGGCATTTGGATTATTAGATCAAAAAAAAAATCTAAAACCATGGGGATCAATATGTAGATAGATCAAAGAAATACTCTGCATCAAGTGGTGACTTTGCCCATTAGTTCCTCCATCAAATATCTTGAGGTAACATTATCCAGCAGCTTATGTCGAATAATGCCTCTGAAATTCAAACCATTTAGTAAACTTGAAGTTGCAGGATCTATGCTTATAGGAAAGGCTTTGATTGTTATGGCAGGTGGGAGAATGGCTGTGTAGATTATCCTTTTACCAAGGCTTAATAATCCATCTGACAAGCTAGAATAGATGGATATCTCAGTAAATTGGAGTAGCAAGGAGCAGGAGTTTTGATTCCCCACTATGCCTTCTGGAAGAAGAGCCAAGCTGTGTAATCTTGGGCAAACTGTACAGTCTTGTCCAGCAGGTCTTATCCAGAAGGTTGAGGCAAAGAGGCAGTCCCGAAAGGAGCAAAATCAGAGAGCTGGACAGGGGACAGATTGTATTTGTCTTCAGTGTGGAAAGGATTGTCACTCTCGAATTGGCCTTCTCGGCCACATTAGACACTGCTCCAACTCCATACAGAGCACATTGCCATAGTCTCTCGAGACTAAAGGATGCCTAATCTAATCTAATGTACAGTCTTAGAGCACTACCAGAAGATGGGACTGGTAAATTACTTCTGAGTACTGTATTCCTAGGAAACCTTGGCAATGGTTGCTATAAATTGGAAAAAACTTGATAGCACATTACTATTATTCAACAGTCTATTCCAGTTGCTGCTGCTTGCTATTCCAGACAGCCCAGTGAAAGGCTGGCAGTCATGTTTAATGATCTTTATTAACCAAAATGGAAAAAAAAAAACTAGGACTACTAAAGCTCCCGTGTTTAAAGACAGAGGACTGGGAATCCCCAACCTGCATCTCTATTGTGCGATTTAAAATTAAATAATCTAATCAAAATTATCACCAATTATAGCTTAGAAGAATAGTTTCCCCTAGAACATGATGAAGTTGTTCTAATGTTTGCGTTCTTCTTCTTCTTTTTAAAAAGTATAGAATTAAATACATAATCCAACATGTCTACTTCCTGCGGAACACTTTAAAAAGCTGGGTTCCCCATTGTAAGAAATCTATACCCTTCTCCTCCCTTCTCAATCATATTTCTAAACTATCAGTTTTGTATGTGTGTTGGGATACAGAAAGGTTCACATGCTTAAGAGAATGCAGTACAGTGTTGCTTTGCAAGACGAGCGCTCCGTTTAATTATGAAATTGCATAACGATAAAGTTTTTGCGATTGCAAAAGCGATCGCAAAACAATGTTTCCTATGGGGTTTTTTCGCTTTGCGATGATCAGCTCCCTGCTTCAGGAACTGATTCTTGCCAAACAATGGTTTTCCTACAGCTGATCGGCGGTTTCAAAAAGGCCGCCAGGTGTTTCTCATAGGTGTTAAACTTCCACAACAAATAGCCACAAGTAGTCAGTATAGGCATTTGCTATCACACACTGATACATACAACTGGTGTTCAGTAGCAAATGCCTGTGCTGACTTCTTAACTTGTGGCAATTCATCCCTGGTACAATTTGCCTGTCAGAGTTATATTGTTGGGTGTAACTAACAGGCGTCTAGCTATTGAGTTCAATGTGGTCTTTTCCAGATATGTAGGTACAGATCGCAGCCAGAGGGTTCTATCTGGAAGGAATGTTCTTGTTTGCATGATGGAGCTTTGAATCATGGAATAACCTTTGCCCATCATGCAGCCTGACCACCTACCCAAGAACTAGGCCAAGCACATCCACACAAATGCAGAACACAAGCTGGAGTGCATACAAAGTATCTGAGAGGGCAACGAACCATATTTTCATTTTACAGATTGTTGTAAAGTTGTCACATACTGATCCACCAATGTTGAAAAGTTCCCCAATGGACCTTGATTGTGAATTGTTGCTACACATTTATGAGCTATGATGGGGAAAAATGTGATGAAGTATTCTTTACAACAAATGTGTATGATAAGAAGCAATTCCAAAGTGTGCTTAATAAAAGAAAAGAAAAAAGGAAACTGAAATGCTTCTATGTGCTTGAGATTTTAATGCAGCAGTGCACTACAACATTGCTACCAAAATGTGATTCTTTTCTAAATATTATAACATTGCATTAGAGTATAAAAGAATAATTTTATGTTTAGTCTATAAAAGCTAGAACAGTAAGACAGAAATTGTGGGTTCAAGTTCAATGTTAATAAATATATTATACATTACATGATATAGCAAGAGCAAATGGTACTTTTATGTTCTTTCCTTGCTTCTTATGTTTTTTTCCTCCCTTCTCTCATTCTAAAAAAGTGCCTGTGTGGGAGCTTAGAGGTAAAACAACTAGACTTTAATCAGAGCAAGCTTGGCATCTGGAAAAAGCAAGTAATAATTGCTTCCCACACATAAAAGGTTCCTGTTCACCGTTTTTGGCACTTGGGAATGCTGTAGTGAGAACACATGGGGTAATCCTGAGTACTGAGAAATGCACTATCACCCTCCGTTCATGTGTTGAGCATACTTCAAGGGGTCCTATGTGAATAAAGATGTACACATACAGGGCTCTGTCAATAGAAGCCATGATGTTTCTCATCTTGCTACTCATATGAAGCCCTACTCATATAATCCCCCACTTCATTCTGACACCAAACACGAGACAGCAGAGAACCTGACCGGTGGATGTAGTACAGGCATGAAAACTAGGCTTTGGACTAGAAGTCCCAGAACCGCCTCATCTCATGACTATGTTGGTAAGGAACCTGGGAGTTGTAGCTCAATGAAGGAACCTTCCCAGCTGTGATCAGAGGCCTCTCCAGACTGAGGCTGGCCCACATAGTGGCAAGAGGGTAAGTGGTTGGTGTGCCCATCAGTATCAAAGAAGCCATGTCTACCTGTACTTTCTCTTGTTAGTATCTGCTCTCATGCCAATGCCAATATGCCTACTTAAAGACTCCTAGGTGCTTTAACTATCTCCGGCTTAGAGCTCCATTCAGATCAAGGATAGCACTAGACAAGTGGGAAGTGCAACTTAACAGAATATTCAGATGCTGCTACCGCACACTGAGCCATGCAACATGCATGATACAGACCACCAAAATAATGGTGGAATGGAGAGGTTGAAAGAACAGGGCAATAAGAGGGAATCATTTGTGCAGGCTCAGGCTCAAGATCCAATTCAAAGAGTTTAATCTGGGAACAGGGCTGGTGAAGGCTAGCACTGCTAGGAATTGTAGAGATCTGCCACCCATCATAAACCATATAAGCCAATTCAGTATAAGGCAGCTACATACTGACTCCTCCCTCCACTGAGAGGCTTAACGGCTATGCCAGGCTGAAAATCTTCAGCCCTGCTGGTTTGGATGTGTTGCTGTTGGATGATTTCAGCTTATTTGCTCAGCAATACTGTTAGGCTCCTTTCTTTTTTTCTTTTAAGTGCCCACTTATGCCTGAGGCATATGCTCTACCTATGGCAGAGAAACTATTGAAACATGGGGTCCAACTGGAGCCATTTCATCTTGAAGATAGTAGGGATGCAGAAGCTGCATGAGTGTAGGTACTGTTTGGAAGGTAGGATCAGGATTGGGTATATTGGGTGGCACTGGCATGGCTCAAAGTGCAACTCTATTGGAGACCAACATGTGCAGTATTAATAGCTTCCAGCAGGGGTGGCTTGTAACAAGGTGGGGGCAGGGACACCCACATGAAATGCTCCGGTTTCCAGTATGGAATGGTGACCACTAACTCCATTATTTAACTGGCTTCCACTCCATCCAAGTTCAGTATCCAAGTACTGATACCGCAGGTCTCACTGTCTGGAAACATTTGTAGGACCAGTTATCAACCTGGTCCAGGACAATTCTATACATCTCATCCAGAAGGGGGTTATCTTCAGGACATGACAGACTTGATGGTCAGGGTTAAATTCAGGGCAGACATTGGCTTCCAATCTCTTAAGAAGCCATTCTTAAGAAGTGGCAAAAATTAGTAGTTTTAGAGGGGTAGAGGTGTTAGTCTCTTTCAGCAGCAGCAGCAAAAAAACCCAAACCAAAAAAAGGTGTCACTTTTAATTCTAACAAATGTGTTCTTGTATGAGCTTTTATGGATAACAATCTATTTGTTTAGATACATGGTGCAAAAGGTTTAGATAATTATCATTCATGCCTTTTGCTGTAGATTGAAAAAGAAAAGCATCTATCACTCATTTACCATTCATTGCATCTGTCTGCTAGACAGAAACCCCAGGGACGTTTCAGGCACGACCTCTGGGTTAATTACACAATATCATGTGAAACAGCATCCTTAAAAAGTGATGTGGTCTACTTAATTGTAGTTATACATTCAGCAACTGTGCTTCCGTTTCCTTCTATTTACTTGTTCACTGCTTAGGGAAAGTACTCCAGGAGCGTTCTTATTTTCCTCAGAACATGATGCACAACAGATGGCTATTACCATTTTCCCCATCTAGTATGGAATTATGATTTTGCATTCATTTACAATCACAAAAGATCTCAGAGGAAAAAAGCAGAATGGAAATTACTGTAGTGAGTGATCTTCTTAAATAAGATAGAGTTACAGTCATTATGTCTGAAGCCGTGCAATGTATTCTCTGCAATATCAGGTTGGGGTTAGAAGGGTGTAGATTGAAACCTTGGCCTAGCTATGAAGCACTCTGGGTGATGTTAGACCAATTGTGAGGCCCATCCTGTTCTGGCATTTACCTTGCCCCCAGAGTACAGTCAACAAAATTACATTTTCATTTATCTTTTGTTCTCACTGCAATTAGTACTGCGCAGCATGGCAGAGCTGTCTGAGGAAATTGAAAATGTAACTTTAATGACCTCGCATGACCTATCCCCACAAGTGCCATGATTGGAGAGTGGTGGTGAGACTGTTTCTTCAAGTTTCATGCCAGTATTTTCAGTGAACAAAGCCAGCTCCCTTCCTGATCACACCAACTCATGGACATTGGATTTTCCCCACTCCTAGTTGTCTGAAACTCTGGATTGGTCCAAAGCCTTCCAGCCCCCTTTGCTTTGCCCCAGACTGAACTGGCTATCCTACTTCAATCTGGCATCATACAAATTGGCCTGAATCAGACTAATTTAGTTCAGCGTCTCTTATGAAGGTCCTATGCTTGCTGCATTCTCTGAAGCTGAGCAAAATATCACTGAGGGAATCCATCCATGTGCCACCTTCATCCCTCATTACCATCCTAACCACATGATGGTCTGCCTGTTCCAGGTACTTGTGAAGTGCCCATCCTTGGGTCTAAAACCTGACAATTGTCTCAGCAAGAAGTAGCATTCCACCCTTGAGATCTTGGCATTCCCTCTCTGTTTTCACAGTGCCAGATTGACGTTACTGAGAAATCTCATCACAGAGATCTTCCCAGAGCAATTACGTCCCTCTGCGGTATGATCAGAGAATTGAGCAGAGCACTGGGCCAGAGTCTGGGAGTTTGTTAAGAGAAGATCCATGCAGTGATAAATTATTCATACTGATAATGTGTTGTAGCAAGATGTAAAGGAAAATTAATTCCAGAGGCAGTTTTTTTTATTATTCTCCAGACTGCAACCTGTCATCCTTGGAGTGAATCAACTGCCAGATTACAGCTGAAATCTTGTTCTACTAATGAAATCCTTTAGTCATGCTAATTTCAATGTTAAATCTAATTGTTTCTAATTTTTGCTGTTTTTCCTATCAGCCTGGAAGTCAGCTGCACCCAATGATGTTTTTCTGCTTCCCAGGGTAGCTTTGATTCCCACCCACCCCGCGGATTACAAATACAAAAGGTGATACCACTTTATACCCAGATTAGAAAGCAATTTCTGACACTAAAAGTGATATACCCATTTGTATGACTCAGAGGTCTAGCAGATGTGGTAAAAGGTTCTTATTCTCTGAAGTTTTTCTGAATAAGAAATTCTGAATTTAAAGTTCAAATTCTGTTTTAACCATTCTAATTAGATGTGACCTAACATATCCTTGCACTTCATGAAGAATACAAATGGTGACACTGAACAGGTCTGGTTAGTACCCTGCATGAGGAAAGGGCTAAATTCAGTATGAAGCCTACTTAGATTACACCCACAAAAGTCAATGCTAGTTAAACATGTTATGATTAAAACTGCAATATTACAATGTAGTTCTGATGTTTGTCCAACACATCCCATTATTTTTAGCATCAATTATTACAAAGACATCTCCATGACAGCTCCTTCTGTTTTATTCTGGCTTTTACCTAGTCACTGTAATCTAAGATTAATTTGAGACCATGTCCTCTCCTTGTTAATGTGACTCCAGAAGCCTTTCCCCTATTCCACCCCTTGCCTTTCTAATGTCTTTATTAGAGTGACAACATCTATTTATTTTGTGTGAGTCTGTGGGTGTTTCGGGTAGTGAAACATTTTCTACACCATGATGACCCTTCCCTCACTGCCCACCCATTGCCTACTATGGTCTTCTTTTTCAGTGCAGTGCTTTAACCCATTCTCTCCCCCCTCTCTCTTTGTAACCTATATATATCCTCTGAAGATGCCGGCCACAGAGACCGGCGAAACGTCAGGAAGAACAACCTTCAGAACACGGCCACAGAGCCCGAAAAACCAACAACCATGGGCAGTAATTTCTTAAGATCAGATGGCAACACTAGAATTGACCACCATTCATTCATTCAATCTTTATTACGGTAATTGACCAGCGTAATGGACTGCCATCCATCCCTTCTCTTCTCCACAAAGATATCCTCGAAAGCGTCAGGTGGAATTCTCCATATTTCTTCTTTGGGAAAGTGCCACTTGGCTCTGTTTTTCCAGTCCCAACTTAAAGTGGAATTAAATATTTGAGGCTGCTTTCATGCTCCATTTTGCCCCAAAATGGCAGCAGGTGTCACAGGCTTCCCTTTCTTCACCTTGGGCAGGGTTATTCTCCAGTGACAATATTCTCAGAAGAAAATAATATACAAGTGGTGCCTCGCTTAACGACGATAATCCGTTCCAGGAAAATCGCCATTAAGCGGAAACATTGCAATGCAAAAAACCCCCATTGAAACACATTGAAACCCCTTCAATGTGTTCCAATGGGGTCAAAACTCACAGTCCAGCGAAGATCCTCCATAGGGCAGCCATTTTCGCTGCCTGTCTTGCGAGGAATCCGTCCCAGAAAACAGCGGGGAGCCATTTTGTTTACCCGGTGGCCATTTTGAAACCACCGATCAGCTGTTTAAAGACATCATTTTGTGAAGAATCGGTTCCCGAAGTAGGGAACCGATCATCGCAAAGTGAAAAAACCCCATTCAGACCCATTGTCTTGCAATCACAATTGTGATTGCAAAAAGATCGTCGTAATGCGATTTCGTCATAATGTGGGGCAATCGTAAAGCGGGGCACCACTGTAAGCTCTGTGACTTTGCCTGGCATTTTCATGCTTTTGGGAGTAGCCAGGGAGAAAGAAGATGGAAAATGAATGATCATATTTAGAAAAGCCAATGAGGTTTCCAAAAGCACTCAGGATAGATTTCAATGCATTTTAAATGGCATTGGCTGTGCTAACACTAAAGGAAGACATTAAAAAAAGAGACCTAGTTATAATTATTACTTTGAGATATGATGATAATGTCAAAGGCATTGCAACGTTACCTCTTTTATAGATAACGGTAAGTCTTGGCCTTAGAGTGAGGAAAAGACTGGGGAGGCAATTGCAGAAAACAAGGTTGAGGAGTACATTGTTCCCTATGGTTGCAAACAGTGTCAGATGTGGCACCACCATTTTGTAAATGGATGCATAGATGAATCCCCTGTAATTTGTAAGAGAGCGGACACATTTCCAAGTTCTAATTTGCTAATACAACATTTCCAGTCGGTGGTATAGCAGTTACAGTAGTTTTGAACTGAAGAAGTTCATCAAATAAAGATAAAACAAACAACTAAGGGCTTGATCACACCTGCCAAAAGAACCCCAGTTATATTGATCTGGCTGTTTTAAAACCGTTTCATAATATTTTGATCAGACGATGCATGGCCAACATAGATTCATTTGCCCCAGTAATTCATTTATTTCTACCTCACCTGGAGGGTTGTTTTAAATTGTACCAATGATGTATCAGTTCATTCCTTATCATTTCAGCCTGTGTGCATGTTGCTGTCAATTTATTTCCTTTGCAAAAGAGTTGGGTTTCTGGGTGCTGTGGCCATTTCATAGCTACTGCACTTGTCACCTTTCATTTTTTAAAAAAAGCCAGTAAATCACCAGTAGCAAAAAGCCAGTAAATCATCTGTAGCAAAATCAACATGAATGCATTGCTCAGAAGGAGACAGCTCAAAGGAGACAGCCTTCCCCACTCCCTTCTTGGTGAGAGAGAGCTAGAAAGAAGGACACTTCCGGATTTGAATTGCAAAGAAAGGGGTGTAGCATTAACATCTACTCTCTCTCTCTTTTAACCCTGCTCTTCATGATATTTTCTAAGTCTTCTAAAACCCACTTCCTCCTCCCGATGCTGTGCAAAAGGGAAAAATGAAAACCAAGAATTGAAGAGAGATAGAGAGAGAGATGCAAGGAAATGAGGAAAAGAGGATAAGGAGGGAAAGGAAACGGGGAGGAGGAGAGAAGGCTCACACCACTCTATTGACCTACCGATATAATGCTTTTGCTATTTTTTTAATGACAAGGGAGCCCCTGATTGCTCCAAGAAACAGTAGAAAAAAATGAACAGGTATGAAATTAAAGAGCAGTGTAGCCAGTTATAAAGGTTAAAATACAAAGAAATCAATTGATGTGATTAAAAACAATGTGAATGCTCCTGCCAATATATATACAACATGACAGCTGGAAAAAAAAATATTAGAACAACAGAGGTATGAAAAAAATTGGTATAACTGGGGTTCTTTTCTCATGTGTGATTGAGCCCTAACAGAAGTTTTATAATTGAATTTATGGGGCATGATTGCAATCCAATGCACAGCCATCTCTGTATAATTCGTTGGTGCTTACTTCTGACTCTGCTTATGTTCAATTTGTAAAACCCATCGAGTTTAAATAAAAGTCAGTTGAACTGCAACCATTGGCTTTTCACTAGAAATGCAAGATTCCATAAATCAATGTTACCATTTAAACCACTGGTGCAAATGAAGGAGGAACACTGCTGAAGAGAAAAACCCACCAGTGAGTTTTTGCCTCTCACCTCTGACTTCTTTGTATATTAATCCGTAACTGACTTTGAACAATCAGTTGAAACGGAAATAACCATTATTTTCAGACCAGTCTACTAATCAGTTATCGACAATGGTAACATTCAAAGCCCATTATCACCTCCTTCATTATTCAGAGAAAGGAAGGCCTGTCAATTACTTTGCTGGATGTCATTGCTACTCCTCAGAATCTCAGGGCAACTTGTGCAGGCAATTCTGTCTCTTCACTCTTGCTCGCCCCCCCCAATCCACTAGTCACATAAACAAGTGTGTCCCCCAGTTATGCATCAGGGAAGGCCTTTCTTTTGGTCCCCCCATCATCACTGGTGCGTTTGGTGGTGACTCTGTTGCTGCACCCAGACTCTGGAACTCCCTCCCAGGCTGGGCCCTCTTTATTTTATTTTATTTTATTTTATTTATGTATTTAACTTATATGCTGCCCACACTACCCAAAGGTCTCTGGGCCAGGTAGGTTCCTATGAAAGGAGGCAGTCCTTCAGGTATCCAGGGCCCAAGCTGTTTAGGACTTTATATGTCAAAACAAACACTTTGAATTGGGCCTGGGCAGCAACTGATAGTCAATGTAATTTAAACAGAATCGGCATGATGTGTCCCCTAGCGGACCCACCACTCACCAGCCGCTCAGCTTGATTCTGGACCAGTTGCAGTTGCCTGAGCATATTCAATGGCAGCCCCACGTAGAGCACATTGCAGCAATCTATACGAGATGTTACCAGTACATGTGTAACTGTCATGAGATTGCTTGTCCAGGCAGGGCCATAGCTGGTATAATTTCCGCAGCTGAAGGAAGGCGCCCCTGGCCACCGAGTCCACCTGGGCTTCCAGAGTTAGACTGGGGTCGAGGAGCACCCCCAGGATGCAGCCCCTGTCCCTTAGGGGGAGTGTAACCCCATTCAGGGCAGGGAAATGGCCCTCCAGCCTCTCCAGCGAAACACCCACTAACAGCACTTCCGTGTCCTCCTTTGCTGTCCTTACACAAACAAAGATCTTTCTCTTCAAACAGTCTTTCCTTAATCCATCCCATTAGTTTTCATGATAGTCTCTGTTGACACACAATTAAGGTGGAATTCGGTGTTGTCTTCCCTCAGCATGATTGTCCGGGAGGGGTTTTAAATGGGGCATTATGCCTTGTTGCTTTGAATCTGTTTTTGGTGTTGATTTTGTTTTCCATTTTTAGTGTGCTGTTTGTTCAGTTTTAAAAAATATTTGTATACTTACTATTTTTAGCTCTTAAATATTGTCTTTTAATGATGTAAGCTGCCTTGGGTCCTTTTTAAGGAGAAAGTCAGAGTAAAAATACGATAAATAAATAAATAAGTCAGAGGGTAATAATTGCTTTTATGAACAGTTTCCCCCAACTGTTTCCTCTCAACTCAAAAGCGGTGCTCTTCTCTCCACTTTCCCTGCCCACAACACTATTGTTCACAGAGTTCTGTATTGAAGGCCTGGCATGTTTAGGACCGTAGCTTTGCTTTGGCGCCATAACTAATCCTGAGAATACTGTTAAATGCTGACTTGAAGTCAACAAATCAACATAAATTGTCCCATGAGGCCTGGTGCTATACTTCTCTTCCAAGTGCTGTAATATCAAGCACGATCAAGTATTAGTCGAGGTGGAGTATTAGTCAAGAAATCCCCTTCTTAAAGGAGCCTTCCACTAGGTGAAGAAGCCAATGTTACCATATTCCACCATCCTTTGAACCCTAGGCTGGGTGAAAACTAGAGAGTGTGTGAGTTGGCAACTATGGGCAAGCTTCTAAATCTACCCTCTTTGAATTTATATCAACCTACCAGGTAGGACAGCCAAATAACAAAAGTAGCAAGCAGAGCTCTGTGGCTAAGGCACTTTCTTTAGACACCCAACCTTTGTTTTCTCAAGAATCACACTTGGGAAAAATATAAAATATTTATTAAAAATATAAAAAGTATAAAGTATTCAAAAAATTAATATGTACAGTTAGAAGGCAAAGCATAATCAAGCAATCAAGAGACCCTATTGTGTTAGCAACCCCATAAAAGCAATAAAAACTCACTATTCTATCTAACAGATTTATGGCGTCTAAGTAATCATGGCTACTTGTCTCCAGCAATCACCATCTCGAATACACAGAAGCACAAACAGCCTCCTGCCTTTTCCTTTCTTACTCTCTCCTTGCTACATCCTAAATTCAATGTCTTCTCAACATGATGGTATCCAATCAGGTTAAAGTTTTTTGTTCAGTAACTCCACACCCAGAATTTAACATTTCCTTAATCCATCCCATTAGTTTTCATGATAGTCTCCGTTGACACACAATTAAGGTGGAATTCGGTGTTGTCTTCCCTCAGCATGACCTTGAGCCACTCTACAGCAGACAGTAAGAGCATGAAAACAAATCTTCTTTCTCATATAAATAAACATCACCAATGGAAGTCCTGAAAACCAAATACTACATAACCCATTACCTCACACACCTTTCAGAGTCCAAAGTTTAAAAGGTAGTAAAAGAAGGAGCAGCAACTTTCATTAAGGTGCAACTTTCAGTCAAGTCCAGAGAACTGTGTTGCTGTTCTGAGCTACTTTTGGCATTTAGTTTCTTCGCAGTGTGATCTGAAGGCAGCGTCTATTCTTTAATCCTTGTTGATTTGGTTATGCTTTCGTCTGAAAGGGATGAAAAATCATAGCCACGGAGCATGAATTTTCCATAGCGTTCTGGAGGCCTTCCATGTAGAGTCTGTCTCTAGATTTCCTCAGGTTTCCCTTCCCCTTCCAGCTGCTTCTTTCCTCAGTTGGTACTTGAGTGGCATTGGAGTCTGAGGTCATTACATTATTCTTAACATGGTCTCTTTGGTCAGCCAGGAAAGGTGAACAATTTGAGACCTCCTTGTTAAAAGCATGAAATGCTTGTCTGAGTGCCTCTATCTCATTGGTGGTGTGGGTAAGCTGTTGAAAGATACCTGTAACTTTTTTTTTTGCACTAAGAAAAGAGTGGTTTGATATGAACTCCAAGAGAGGCTCTTTAGAGCTGCTCGGATTACACTCTGTTATTCTGAAACAGCTTCCCTTCAGAGTTCTGACAGACCAGCTTAGTGTTTAAAGGTCCCAGGTCCTGTCAGGCTTTGTCAGAAGCAGAAAAGAAACTGTTGTATGGATTTCTAGGTCTGAATGCAGAGTCTCATTTATATTTGAAGATATTAAGGCAGAAGAATCACTCACCAGCTCTTTCGTAGACATCAAATCATTGATCCATAGCTATTTGGCAGCTTTAGCTGAAGAATGTGGACTTCACCTTATTCTTGCTCTCTTCACGACCCACAACCCCCATGGTTCCAGACTGCAGTTGGTTTTAGAGTATGAACTGCTCCAAGCTTCTGCTGTTTGTTGTTTATGTAAAAGCCAGGGGTAAACCAAAACAGGCTGTGGCAGATTTCAAGTAAAGAGCAACGAATAGCTTGTCACAGATGTTTAGAGTAAAATATAATAATCTGAGAACTGCAAAACTGGAAGGGGCCCTGCGAATTATCAAGTCCAGCCCCTCTCAAGGAGGCACAGTGGGCAATTGAACTCCCCACCTCTACTTAAACATTGAGCTATCCAGCAGCTAGATAAAAGAAATGAAATAAAATAGGAGTAGCTAGATTAAACTAGAAGTATATTAAGATAAGAATAAAAATAGAGACCGCTAAATGAGACAGGTCCATCATGGCCATTTTGCTGGTAAGTTATCAGAGAGAGATTCATGGATTAGACCAAGGCGCTCAAAGTTACGCAAAAATCAGGATTCTAAAGAATATCAGGTGAGTGTAAGTGAACCAGCTCTTGTCTTATTCTTATTGTGAAAACTGCAGGCAGGATGGGCTTAGAAATCTCTCTATTTTTATCTCTAAATTAATTCAGCAATAACCTAATTGGTTATACAGATATGCACAGATGGTTGTTGATGACTGGTTGCAAATATTGCTAACATTTGGGGCCAAAAGCACAGGAAGTAAAATGAAAATAGGTTTTTCAATGATTTGCAAATAACTGGGCTTTTCTAAAAACACACACTGGTTTTTTTTTTAAAAAAAAATACAAGCATTTTGAAACGCTTCCTCTTCCTGGGTGGTTCTGTAAATGTATCTAGCAATCTTCAGGGTCAGAACATTTGCTCTAATGGCCAACGGCCCAAATGCTTTCTGCTTTTAAGGCTGAAACTGCCATAGAGAGCAAGAAAAGTGCAGCACCACAGGAACATAAAAAGCTGCCTTGTACCAGATCAAGCTATTTGTCTGATTCTTGCTGTACGGCCTGTTCTGACAGAGAGCAACTCTCGGGGGGGGGGGGGTTAAGCACAGATCATTCCCATCACATGCAACTTGAGCTTTTTAAAGTAGAGATATTATTGACCGAATCTGGAACCTTGAGATATAGCCCCACACAAGCAAACAGAGAGCTGAGAGGTGGTGGGTAGCTGGATAGGTAACAATATATGGGGAGAGCGCCTGTTGCCACCACTATTATAGTACTGCTAGGACAAAGCGTCTACTAATTAGATGGGATATCCTTTGTGATCCAGCAGGCACACATGCCCATTCCTGGACCATGGAAGGCCTAATCTGCTCCTACAACTCTCCCCCCAAATTTCTCATGCAAAATTGGAAGGGGGGGTTACTTTAAAACCCTACTGCACCCTACGGTGGCCCAATTTTTCAAGCTGTTTTTAGAGCTATTTGGGAGTGGGGTGCTGGGAACTCTCAAAACATGAAAAAAATTGGCAAAAAAAAAGGCATAAGGGGATTTTCTGAGAGATTTTTAAAGCATTAAAATCTGTGGTGTGTTTGCACAGGGTGGTGAGGAGACGGATGCTGGAGTCCACATGCATTGTCCTGGGGCCACATGTTTCCCATCTCTTTCCCCACTAAATCTTTCCCCTGACCAAACACCACAAACAATGAAGAAATGGGAGTACATACACAAGGGGTTTGGAGAGGGGATGTGAGTAAATAAGACAGTACATATCCAACAACTGGAGATCAACCTAGTCTCCTCTAAGACATTTCTTAGCCTTTCTACTTCAAAATCAGCAAAGAGCATTATCAGACTGACCTCTCCTACATCAAGTATATGTTCAATTTTTGAGACATTTCCTGAGTATAAGCTAGGTGTGGGCATCTGGGGCTAAGTTGTCTGGGGCTGACAGGACTTACAGCCCAATCACAACAGCAGAAGAACTACAGTTGTCCGCTTCTGGTAAAAGTCATAGCATTTACTTCACCTTCACCATTTTTAGTTAGAATGGCAGAATGCCAATCACCCAACTCATGACAGCATAGGGCTATTCCAGCAGCCTTATAATTATTGTTGTGAAGCAAAATCCCATCCTCAGCACCTGTCTTGTTACATGTGACAGCCAACAAACGCAAAGCACAAGCATGGCTTTGAACTTTCCGCTCTTATTTGACTAATTTGTGCCTGCACTCCAACTGTAAATACTGATTTGTCCTGGAGAAAACAAAAGCCTTTGAAATATTGACCCACAACATCATATTGTGCTCCCTTTCTTTTGGCCTGTTTCCTATGCTTTAAATTTCTTGAGGAAAATCTGTTCAGGAGGGTAAATATTTTCTTTTTTTTCTCTCCAACAGTAATTACAACAAAGCAACAAAGTACAGAAACATCCCGTAAAATAACTTGTTCCTCTCCCTGATTATATCACTATTTCATACATCATAATATAACATCAGTACTTGGATTATCTGGGTCAGAGTTATTTGATATAGTAGCCTAAACACGATTGTCCGTTCCACCCAGAGTACTCCTGTTAAATCAATAGCTACATGGGGATAAATCAACATGTGAGTTAACCCCATTGATTGAAAGATTTTATTCTAGTTGGCATTGAGAGTTGGATTTAGGCAAGTAATAATACACAGGAAGATAGGAATGATGGAAGAGCTAGTACATTGCAGTGAACAGAATGTCATATTAGGACCCAGGAGACCTGGGTTCAAATCTCCCCTTGGCCGTGTGAACTCATTGGAAGCAGCAGTGATAAAGCCACTCTATAAATATTTCACACACCTTGCAAACCCTATTATGGTTTCTATAAGTCTGATACAACTTGACAATGCATAATACAGAAAGAGAGAGAAATGGTAGCAGTAACTGCAGTAGCTGCATTTGCTATGCAGAAATATTCTTTGGATTTTATGTCTTTGGATGTCAAATCCCAAGAGGAAAGTCAGTTATTGCTAGAGTAGCTTTAGGGATTTGATCTTTGCTGAATGGGATAGGAACTGACAAGATCCGAACCTCCCAAACTAATGTGCTGATTATCTTTTAGATTTCACACTTCTCCAAGTCTTTCAGTGCAGCTAGCAGTTCAGAGAGCGAGCCAAACTCTGTTTCAAAAAGCATGTATATGAAAAAAAACCTACAAAGGTATGTTTTGATATACAATCCAAAAGATCTCCTGTATGGAGAATTAGTGCAGGGAAATTGCCCCAGAGGGAGACCGCAGCTGTGATACAAGGATATCTGCAAGCGAGATCTGAAGGCCTTAGGACTGGACCTCAACCCTGACATCTGAGTGTTCAGCCTGGAGGCAGGCGATGGAGCATCATGGATTCTCTCAATTTGAAGAGACCCTTGTCCAGCAGGCTGAGGCAAGGAGGCAGTCCCAAAAGCAGCAAAATCAGGGAGCTGGACATGGGACATATTGTATTTATCTTCAGTGTGGAAGGGATTGTCACTCTCGAATTGGCCTCCTCAGCCACACTAGACGCTGTTCCAAGTCCTCCATACAGAGCATGTTATCATAGTCTCTCAAGACTGAAGGACGCCTAATCTGATATACATTCATGAATGCATACTTTGTGAGGAAACATATTTAGATACATGTATCTGCACCTTTTTAAATGATGCAGATTAATGAGGAAAGGGAGTGGAAAAGAATGAGCAAACATATACATGATATGCTGTGCTCTGTATGATGAAGTAAGGTGCCCCTCTCTCACTCCCTGTAGGCTTTCCACCAACTGAAATGTAGAAGCAATCTGCTTCTAAGCACGAAGGTTTCATTTAACTATCGTGTTCATAGTGCTATCTTTCATCAGTTTGTTTATGTTGCTATTTAAGTCATGTATGTTGGCAGGGAATATTGTACGTTAGTGTATACGCAATAATTTTTTAAAAAACTATTCCAGAACAAACATATGATGATAAGAAGCTAAGAACTTGAGGAACATTTTTGATGGTTTGATCCAGCTAGGACTCAAGCCAGACTTCCCCAAATGTGTATACTCCAGGTATGCTTGACTACATATCACATCATCTCTAGCAAGCATTGCCAACTGGACTGCAGGTCTTTCATGTCCCACTAATATATTTGCATTCAGTCTCCAAAATCCTGTCCCCGATGTAGCCTTAACACTGAAATTCCTCCTTCCCCAAATTGTACTAAAATACGCTAGAAATGTTACACCGTAATTATAACATTTAGTGCAATAACAGAACAGCAGTGCTTTTGAAATACTAAACTTGTGCTCTGTATAAGAAACAAAAAGCAGGGTAACAGTAAAATGCAGGGGATGCAAATTTGAGGATTCCAGCCGGCAGTTAAAATAGCCAAATAAAATGTAATTCATAAGGCATTGAGACTCCCAAGTGGAAACAGATTAACATTACATGGTTGACTATATGTTTATTCTTGCTTTATATATTTACATTGCAAAAGAACAAAAAAAATTTCTCTGCTGAGTGCCCCCAAGAAGGAAAAATAGGAAAAGAACTAGAACTATAATGTATGTTCAGGAAGATCTATAAAATAGTAGTATATCAACATTGTTCTGGTATATGATGTAGCAAATTAACACCATGTTCTATATATTTGTTCTTATAGCAGCTTAAAACTCAGAGAGGGAGGAATCTTGGAGATGAAAAAAAATGGAGGTTTAGGCTGTGGATATCCAAATCTTTCTGATATAATTCCTCTGTGTATTCTTGCCACCTCTTCTTGATGTCTTGTTGTTACTACTAGTTTCCAAAACTTCCCATCTGTTCCATGTATTTATGTTGTAGGAATACACCACCAGTAGCAATAAACAACACTGTTCTAGGTTGTAATTAGCTCTGTGGTGTTAGCTGGCATTTGATCATTCTCAAGAATTTTAGCTTAAAAATTGCTTTTTGTCCAAATCTCTACCCACCCATCTTAAATTTAGAGTGCATGACTGGGGACATGGAGACACCAGTATCTTGCTGAAGTTATTTCATATACTGCTACATATGCTGATGTTGTTGTTATGTGAATAGTTGTTATGACAACCTTAAAAGCATTATTAAGATATGAGCTGTTTTAAGGAGTGGCTTTATAATTATTATCCCAAGTGACAATAGTAGCCAAGTGGGAATTTGAACCAAGTCTTCTGGGTCCCAGACTGACACTATCTGCTACACCACATTGGCTTTTGATGCTGATGCTATTGCATAAATAAATACAACAGTGATGGAAGGGATAGTTAACTCTTAACCCAAGCTCATTGATAACTGATGTCAATGGACTTTGGCATGTTGAACATGTTGGAAATCAAAGAAGATATATTCACAAATATGTATAAAAAACCTCTAGCGTTAAAAGAGCATTGCCTTGATGGCGATGTTGATAATCATTATTTGATTATGATAGTATCATCCTGCACATTATTTTTTTACATTGTCCCACATCTTGAAGATACCACAGGAATCAGGATAGTGGTAAACAATGAAGTGCTGGCATTCTTCTTGACACTCCCCATAGGCAATGCCACAAAAGAGATCCCAAAATTCAGGCAGCTATGTTGAGCTATGTAGAGGAACGCTTTGTGCAAAGATGGACATGATAAAGGACAAAAATGGGAGGGACCTAACAGAAGCAGAAGACATCAAGAAGAGGTGGCAAGAATACACAGAGGAATTGGATATCCCGGAAAACCCAGATAATGTGGTTGCTGACCTTGAGCCATACATCCTGGAGAGTGAAGTCAAGTAGGCCTTAGAAAGCCTGGCTAATAACAAGGCCAGTGGAGATGATGGCATTCCAGCTGAACTATTTAAAATCTTAAAAGATGATGCTGTTAAGGTGCTACATTCAATATGCCAGCAAGTTTGGAAAACCCAACAGTGGCCATAGGACTGGAAAAGATCAGTCTACATCCCAATCCCAAAGAAGGGCAGTGTCAAAGAAAGCTCCAACTACTGTACAATTGCACTCATTTCACATGCTAGTAAGGTTATGCTCAAAATCCTACAAGGTAGGCTTCAGCAGTATGTGGACCGAGAACTCCCAGAAGTACAAGCTGGATTCCGAAGAGGCAGAGGAACTAGAGACCAAATTGCTAACATGCGCTGGATTATGGAGAAAACCAGAGAGTTCCAGAAAAATATCTACTTCTGCTTCATTGACTATGCAAAAGCCTTTGACTGTGTGGACCACAGCAAACTATGGCAAGTTCTTAAAGAAATGGGAGTGCCTGACCACCTTATCTATCTCCTGAGAAATCTATAGGAGGGACAGGAAGCAACAGTTATAACTGGATATGGAAACACTGATTGATTCAAAATTGGGAAAGGAGCTTATTTAACTTATATGCAGAATACATCATGCAAAAGGCAGGAATGGAGGAATCCCAAGCCGGAATTAAGATTGCTTGAAGAAATATCAACAACCTCCGATATGCAGACAATACCACTCTGATGTCAGAAAGCGAGGAGGAATTAAAGAACCTCGTAATGACGGTGAAAGAGTAGAGTGCAAAAAAACAGTCTGAAACTCAACATCAAAAACACTAAGACCAAGACCACTGGTCCCATCACCTCCTGGGAAATAGAAGGGGAAGAGATAGAGGTAGTGACAGATTTTACTTTCTTCGGCTCCATTATCACTGCAGATGGAGAAAGCAGACACGAAATTAAAAGATGCCTGCTTCTTGGGAGGGAAGCGATGACAAACCTAGACAGCATATTAAAAAGCAGAGACATCACCTTGCCAACAAAAGTCCGCATACTAGAAGCTGTGGTTTTTCTAGTAGTGATGTATGGAAGTGAGGGCTGGATCATAAAGAAGGGTGATGGCCGAAGAATTGATGCCTTTGAATTGTGGTGCTGGAGGAGGCCCTTGAGAGTCCCCTGGACTGCAAGGAGAACAAACCTATCAGTTCTAAAGGAAATCAACCCTGAGTGGTCAGTGGAAGGACAGATCCTGAAGCTGAGGCTCCAATACTTTGGCCATCTCATGAGAAGAGAAGACTCCTTGGAAAAGACCTTGATGTTGGGAAAGTGTGATGGCAAGAGGAGAAGGGGATGACAGAGGATGAGATGGTTGGACAGTGTCATTGAAGCGACCAACATGAATTTGACACAACTCTGGGAAGCAGTGGAAGACAGGAGGGCTTGGCGTGCTCTGGTCCATGGGTCACAAAGAGTTGGACATGACTAAACGATTAAATGACGACGACGATGTTGATCCCCATCAGTGATCCAATTTTGAAATTTCTGTCTTCTTCAAGAGCAGGTCTTTTCTAAAACTAGTGGATTTTAATAGCCCATTGGATTAAAAAAAGGAACAACTTATAATAAATATATTGTTGATTAAAACTCCCATTCCCTCTTTCTTCTGGCTCCTGTGATTATTGCCTGTGAGATTAGAGAATTGTAATGTCACTGTTCCTGCTAATCAGATAGTAAGGATGTGCCACTGGCATGTGGCAGGGAACAGCCAATTGCATATTTAGGGCTTGGCATTCTGCGACAGCACGCTGTGTTGCCTCTGCGTGATGGAGTAGATGTATTTGGCTATTATTAGGGTAAGTTCCTTAATAGTGTCACCTAGGAGGTGTTGAATTTTTCTCAGGTCATCCAATCCAGAACAGGAGGAAAGTAAAGTGATCAGATAAGACAGGCAGATATCCTTATACAAGATACAGTAAAACAACATATGCTGCAAGGATTCAACCACTCCCTGACCACAAGGGCAGACTCTCAGTTCTGTGGGTAAACCCATGTATCTGCCTTGTGCTAAGTTTGACGGTGTAATATTGCACCTAGCAAGGGTAAATGCCCATCGATCTTGTGGATGCTCTACGTGATAGAGGTAATTTGGTCTTCTGCCATGGGAGAGGGGCAACTGAAAGTATAGTGGAGAACAGACCCTTTGTACAGCGCTATGCAAGGTTTACCCCTCAATATCCAGAACTCTATTTTTGATTGTATGGAATACCTTGGAAGGGGGTATTGAACCCAGCAGATCTGGTGACAACTCCAGGGTCTTGATTTTTTTGAGAAATAGGGCCAAACTTTTTGGTAATACACTGTCAGAAAGCAGTGCTTGGAATAGGATGTCCTGGGCTGAGAAGAAACAGATTCTGATCCAGTATTTAAAAATCTGAGCCAAGCCAGGGTCTCAATCCTGTGTTGACTGCCTTCAACCAATACTCTGATTTCTCTTCAGATCATAGAAATCTTCCACCTTTTACTAAAGACCGATATACAGCACAGCTTACAACAAGATTAAACGTTGTTCCAAGAGGACACAGACACGGACAATGTTAATTTAAACTGATTTTTAACAACCCAATCCAGCTCTTAATTCATTTCAACAATGTAGCCATACCCTGAGACTGAAACACAACAAAAATTCTGACAGTGAGATCCTTTTTAGTTGTTCTCTCATTTAGTGCATGAGAACGAACCAGGTCAGGATCTACATCTCTCTCAAAAGAGATCTCACTTCAGTTCTGCAAAGACTGGCTCCACGGCATGATTGCCCATAGTTTTATGTATTAAAAAAACAAACAAAAGCAGGGTCCAGCAAAGCTATGGGAAATGTAGCAGAGCCTCTTCTTTAAATGCCATAAGTGTTGCAGGAGGAAAGTAGATCAAGTTAATGTCAATTCATACAGTATACACATACACTTCACTTGATCTTCTGTTACCTGATGACTTGAATCTGGATCTGTGGGAATCAAGTCTGTTCCAAGGATTGGATATGACAGAGATGTTTTAATCATGATGTGTAATCTCTGGCACTGGTTGACTGCTAGACATAAATTTGTTGTGTTCACCATCCGATAACTATAAAAACACTGGGGATTCATGAGATCACTTTTTTGTTATGTGATTAGCCCATTCCCATGGGGAGGAGCACATGGAAGGAGTAACCCTCACCACAATGGTTGTGTGAAGTTACCCAGTCTTTTTTT
Organism: Pogona vitticeps; assembly: GCF_051106095.1. NCBI lineage: Eukaryota > Metazoa > Chordata > Lepidosauria > Squamata > Agamidae > Pogona > Pogona vitticeps. The sequence continues at coordinate 113,911,191 of NC_135787.1, read as the reverse complement.
CAGCTATCAGTACCAACACTGTTTAAAAAATGGTTGATTTGGGCCCCATCACACCCCTGCAGTTTTTAGATGCAGCACAGTTACATCATCTGCAGGGCAAATTAAAACTGAATAGTCTTGGAAGACAAAGGAAGCCAGACCTCTACAGTCTGACAAGGTCAGGCAGAGAGTACTTCAATTTGCAGAGAGCTGGAGGAAGAGCAGACTGCCTCACTGGGGCATAAACAAGACCTGAAAACTTCAGGAACTCCACTGCAGAAACAATTACCATTCAGACAAGATTCGGCTAATTTATTAGTGGCTTGTTGTTCTTGTAGAAGAGTTTTGCCATGCCTTCTTGTCCTGTCTTGCTGCACTCTGCAGCATAAATAATCAAGGTTGTAGCGGTGCCCTTGGTTCAGATGTTGACAAATCAGAGAGACTAGTTAGCATTTGGCTTGCTTAGCGTTATCAGTAAACACGATGCACAGGGGAGCCGGCAACCAGCCATGACAGTCTAATCTGTGCTGCTTGAGAGCATTATAGGTGCATTTGCTGCAGAGTGTTGTTCCAGTCAGAAACACAAACACACACACACACACACACCACAACTGATCCCCTCTCCCGTCAATAAAATATGGTAAATATTAGTAGTTGCAGCATATGTTACTGGAAAGAACTGCAATTCTTGCCACATTTATAACACTGCTGAGAGAAGACATGATCACATTCTAGCAATTAGAAATTTCACAAGAGTTTAATTCATGTACTTCAGCAGATCTGTGGCAGATGTTAGAGGGGTGTGGGAGGGGGGGAGATGCTAGTGCACGTAGCTTAATGAAGTGCTCCAAGGGAGAATCCCCATGGCTGTCTTTCAAGTGGTAATTAGGGCCTTTTCTAGTCCTACTGTCAGAGCTCTGGAGCTAATGCAATTGTAAGGGTCAAAGATTTAGGGCCAGAAGGAGTCCATGCTACAGTTTCTTGGCTCTGGTTTTTGGGAAGGGTAATGCTCCTATGGAAAAGAGCTGAAAAGTGGACTTTTCCATGAAAAATGGCCTTCATGGTGACATATAAATGTTGGAGTATAGATGGCTCAGTGGTTTAGGTATCTGGCTGTGGAATCAGAGGTTGGTAGTTTGATTCCCCACTATGCCTTCCTAGGGAAAGAGCCAGCCTATGTAACCTTGAGTAAGCTGTACCATCCCAGGGCTCCCTCAGAAGAAGGAAATGATAAACCACTTCTGTGTATTCTCTACCTAGAAAATACCCAAAAGGGCTGCCATAAGTCAGAATTGACTTGATGCGTGCACACACACACACATCTGCTGCTGCTGCTACTACTATTAGCACACCTTCAAGTTGGTTCCAACTTATGGTGACCCTTTCCAGAGAATATTCAGAAGCATATTAGTCAAAATCCAAATAAACAAAACAGGGCAAAAACATGTGGCAACTTAAAGACTTATTATTATATTTTAATGTGAGCTTTCATGGATCAAGTCCACTTCTTCAGGCATATGGAATGAAATGAAATACAGAGTGAAATACAAAATTCACAAGTAAAACATTCATTAATGTTTAAGTCATTTTTCCTTATATCTGAAAGAGCGGACTTGAAAACTCACATTAAAATATAATCGTTAACCTTCAAGGTTCCACATGGTTTTGCCTTTTTGTCTTGTTTTGTTTATTTGGATTTTGCCTGATACATTTACACAGACTAACATGGCTACCACTTCACCATTCCCTTCTTCTGGACATACCCTGGGACTGTGCAGCTTGCCCAAGGCCACACAGGTTGGCTGTCTTCCGAGGTGGCACAAAGGGGAATCGAACTTTCAACCCTCTGGTTCCGCAGTCAGATACGTAAACTTAAGCCATCCAATCAGCTATGCAACACTAGGATATAACCTGCATTTTCTTACTACCTCATATAAGAGATTTGGGTTTCTTCCACCACTATTAAGTCCATTTTTTTCCAATTCTAGGAAATACATTGTTCCATGAGTCATCTTCTACACAACAGGGAAAATATTACAGCATATTCACAACAGGGGTGTAAATCATTGTATTTTTTCTTCTTATACATCAGAACAAAAACAATTGAAATGATTACTGCCCGCTTGCTGAAACTGATTTTTCTGAGTGTTGTTTTTTGTATTTCAGCACTTTTTGGTGAATAATTTATGGAAAGCATTGTTGTATGAAAACTTGTATTTTATCCCAAAAATGAAATACACTTTTTTACTACAGAAGATATAACACTTCACTCAAAACCACTACTCTTTCAGTAATTCTGCTGTCCCCTCCCCTGAAAAAAGGGCTAGGGTCTTTGTGAAAAATCTTGCACATTTTCCTCCATGGACTGTCTCAATGTGTCAAGACACTCTTTTTCTTAAAGAACGAGAAAATTTGCAAGCATTCATTGCCACCTGAATTCAGATGTGATGCTCGTTAGCTACGTACTAACTGAGAACTTGAGAACTCTAATAGCTTGAGAATTCTGAAGGACATTTATTTGAGTCATAGTAGATGGGGCTTCTCCCACTCATACCATCCACAAGTCCTTCATCTTTTCACTGCTTCAATGAATTGGGCTCCAGGCATACTACAGTGTAGACAAAAGGACCAGAAATCAAGGAAGCCATGTTCCATGACTGCAGGATCTCCTTCATCTAAGAGGTTAAAGCGGATAAAACTGCCAATATGTGATTTGACCATATTGTCCCAAATAGCGGGGCAATAGAAGTGCAGAGACATAGAGGATGTTTCACTATGCAGGTGCATGCAATGTATGTATACCCTACTTCACAATAGCTTGCATGTATGCTCTGGTTAGGCTACTAATTGGTCAGTTGTCTAGTGCAGTGGTTCCCAACGTTGAGTAACTCAGGTGTTCTTGGACTGCAACTCCCAGAAACCCAGCCAGCACAGCTAGTGGTGAAGGCTCCTGGGAGTTGCAGTTCAAGAACACTTGGGTTGCCCAAGGTTGGGAAGCATTGGTCTAGTGCAGTGGTTCTTAACTTTGGGTTACTCAGGTGTTTTTGAACTGCAACTCCCAGAAATCCCAGCCAGCACAGCTGGTGGTGAAGGCTTCTGGGAGTTGCAGTCCAAAAACACCTGAGTAACCCAAGGTTAAGAACCACTGATCTAGTGTGTTGGTGATACTTTCGAAGGTTTTTACAAATATATATATAACACATTCAACACATGTGCTGCCCGTGTCCATGTATCTGTAGCTTGTTGATCTGTACACTCATACAGTTATTCACAAGCAAAATCCGACCTTCCACTGTTCAGGTGTTCAGTATCAGGGTTAAGTAAACATGGGAGAAAGGGAACATGCTTGTCTAGTGTCTTCATTTGTCACTTTCCCCAATGATGAGGGCGGGAGAAGGGCTAGCACATACCCTTTTGGGAGTTTTTAGTTCACCTAATGTTGGAAAGCTGGGCAGGACTTGCAGAGTTATTCAAGGATAATGGAATGATAATGTTCCATGCAGGATTAAGGGAACTTGATTATTGTTTATACCAGGGGTGGTGAAAGTGCAGCCTGAAGGCCACATTCAGCTCCCCCAGGGCTTTGTTTGCAGCTCCCCAGGCTAGCCAGTGTAAACTGAATTGAATTGCATTCAATTCAACTCAATTCAGTTTCAAAAATGCCTCTCTCTGTTACTCTGAACATGACAGGTTTTGGTCACACACTCAACGCCTCCCCCAAAAAAACAAAAATTAAAACTGGAAATGGCCACTTCTTGTTTTGTGCTGTTTTATTTCAAACTTCCAGCCATTTTCAGACCAGTGGCAGCCTATCATAGGTTCTGGAAGGAAAACTTTGGCTCCCAGACTGCCAAAGTTGTCCAGCCCTGGTTTATACTAAGTGGTGATTGAACGATGACACAATAAATAAAAACTTTACCTCCTTGAAGTGCTCAAGAAGTTGTATGAACACAGCTCCTCTAAATGCTACAGACAAACTGACATGATGGCTGCATGACTATATAGGAGTGTGTTATAAATGAGAGAACCAATTCAATAGAAATTCACTGACTATGTATGTGACGATGACAAAATACACAGCCTTTGAAAATGGATGGAGTTAAAAGTCCTTGTTGAAATGCCAGGGACTTGGAGACTTGAACCAAAGACACAGCTAAAGGCAGAGCTAGCTAATATATTTTGTTTCCTGAGGCAAAGGACATGATGGCCATCTTCCATGTATGGAAGACAATTGGACTGGCAGTTCAGCAGTGGAAATGGGATAGCACTTCCTAGTGCACTAGAGAGAATGAGACTACCTTGAGGGATATAGGCTAGGCCAGGTACTTCACAGAGATGTGTTGTCCAGTGCTTTAGTGCTACTTCCTGCTAGGGATGAGAATCTATGTTAATCCTGAACTTGCTGAGGTTCTCCTTGAGATATCACTATGCTTGTTTAATTTTTTGCCATATGTTTTTTTTCTTTCTTGTTCTTTTTTCCAGATAAACTTCTTTGTCCCCCCCCCCTCCAGATGTGCACAGTTTTGTATTTCTTTCAGTTTTGGGACTCTTTGGGGAAACTCACTCCCACTGAGCACAGTTTAGAAATATGTTGCCAAGCTCATTCTTGTTGTTGATCCACAGATTAAATTGCCAGCCCTAAAATGTACACATGTTCAACACCAAATTGCATTCAGGCCATCACTTCCTTTTCAGGAAGCATGGGTAAATCTATTTTAAATCCAACAGAGTGAATTTATTATGCACCCTGGCCATGAGTACGCACTGCCTCAGGCAGCTGCTGCACTCTGTCTTATGGTAGAACTGGCCCTATGGGGAATCTGTCATATAAATCTCCTCAGGTTATGCATATTCATTTCTCGCCATCTTTCTTTGGGCACAGATAAGGGAAGGAGTATACACTGTTATTTGTCTTGATTTATTTACCACGTTATTTCTCTTGATTTGCCAAGCCTGGAATAAACACCCAAACCCTAGCCTCCAGCTTTTGTCAGATCAACAGAACAGTATCTTCTTTCTGCGATGTGACTGGCTCACATTTTCCTGGTTTGATCAAAGAGGTCCTGAAAGTGACCTCTGCAAGGGTGGGGTCACTTGAGATTCAGGCATGGCTATACATGCCCCTGGTTGATTCTGAAAGCAGTACACTTATACATTACAGCTCCTGATTTTCTTTGCTCTGCCAAAGTGAATTATAAGAAATGATTCACATACATAGCTAGGAAATAAAGGAAGGACTCTGCCCACAGTGTTATTCATAGCAATCCCTAATGTGTTGTCGGATAAATGGGCAAGCCAGCCACAATGTGTTTCTGGCAGTATTTACAGATCTTGGAAGGTTGCGTGGGTTTCATCTCAAAAGCTATTAATCAGAACCCCATTCTACTCCAGTCACATTATGACAGCAGTATTCAGCACTTAAAATTCAATGGTTTTGAGTAGTCTCTGAAAATAAGAAAAATGGACAAAAAAGTAATAGTGGGATATTTTCCATGTTGACTTTAAGGATGGTTGCATCGGGGCAATTATCTGTTAACATCTCCACTGATGCTAAATAATTTTTGTTCAAGTATATTGAGTTGCGTTATATTGGATAAACCTGTTATTCCATGTAGGCCTGTGTGATCTCTCCTCAGAGTCAGAAATTCTCTGGAGCAGCCATTCTCAACCTTTTTTTGGCCACAGCCACACAATAGGAAAGAATTGTAGGCTGAATTAGGATTTTACAGTATAAATCTCATAAAATACCTCACAAGGTGGTGTGTGAAGAATTGTTCCCAGTCTGTGCCCCCCTTCCATTGTTCCAGGGCCCCTGAGGGAATCCATATTGCCCCCATTGAGAATGGCTGTTCTAGAGCCTCTGGCATGTTTCTCAGTACATGCTATCGGAGATTATGTGATCCAGACATTATTAGTCCAATCTCTCAGACAACGCTGCTTTCCCAGTCTCTTTGGAAACTTCTAGGAAAGCTCACTAATTTACAGAAAAGGAAATCCCTCCCTGCCTCACACACATCTTGGCTAAATTAGTTAATCTTGCTGAGAACAGGAGGAAGAGAGAGAGAGAGAGAGAGAGAGAGAGATCAAAAACACCCAGAAAAGCATATTGCTGTGATCAAAATTCAAGGCACAAACGATGCAAGACACAAACATATAGTACATCTAATTACCACTCTTTAATTAAACCCCGGGGGATGTTTCACTGAACAGAATAAATGGATTCCCAGCATTTTCTCTTGCTTGGAAATTGAACTTTATGACAGCCCCATCGAAAGCACTTGCCAACAAGTGGTCTGGCTTGGAATGGGACCGGGTGTCACACTGTAATTAAAGAATCAGCACAGACAGAGATTGCAGGGTTAAAGTAATGCATTATTTATATGTTCAAGAGAAGAGATGGGAAATTTCTGAAACATTGCTATCCATTAACCTCTGAGGCACAGGAGGGGCAAATGTTCTTAGGAAATCTACACAAAAAAACCTCACAAACAGACCTCTTGATTGATTCATCCCATTTCATGCATGGAGCTCATAGGCCTGTATACATAGGAAGAGACAGGAGAGTGATTGAATTACCCTGGCTTGGTTGTGTGAAAGGGGATCCAAATCAGCCCGAGATGTTGGGCATGTTACATGAAGATTTGGAGGTACAGGCCTCTCCTTCCTGAACAGACAAGAAATATCTGTATTTCTCTTCTTGTTTCTTCATTTATGACACCAGCCATGTGCTCAGTCTTAAAAATGTATTGCTCTGTCTAACACTGTTATTGTGAAACATTTTAAAAATGGAAGTACAAATCATATTTATCTATCCATGAACTTCTGGATAGCTCAGTGGTTTAAGTCTCTGGTTGCGAGGTTGGGAGTTTGATTCCCCACTGTGCCTCCTTGACAGGAGCTGGACTTTATGATTCATAGGGTCCCTGCCACCTGCAGTTCTGTTCTATCTATCTATCTATCTATCTATCTATCTATCTATCTATCTATCTATCTATCTATCTATCTATCTATCTATCTATCTATCTATCTATCTATCTATCTATCTATCTATCTATCTATCTATCTATCTATCTATCTATCTATCTGTCTGTCTGTCTGTCTGTCTGTCTGTCTGTCTGTCTGTCTGTCTGTCTGTCTGTCTGTCTGTCTGTCTGTCGGTCAGCTGGTCCTTCCGTTCACTTATACTGTACAATATCTCAGACCAGGGTGTAAACAAGAAGCAAATTACAAACAAATTGAAACATATAAAATCATTCATACAACTTAAAACCATTTTTCCCATAAAACTAGTTTCAAGAACCTATTCAAATTGAAAACCTTAAACTCCAGTAATGTGGTGCATGTATCAAGAGCTTTACAAGGAAATTGGGGGGGGGGGGACAGAAGGAAGAACATTGCCACACTATTGTTCAGTAGCATAGAGATAGTGTGAACAGAATCCTGTTATTTACGCTGGCCTAAGAGCAATGGCATAAATTACAGCTACTTAACAAGTCAGTGCTTGCATCCTTAGTCGCGTGCCAGTCACATGGGTTGGTGTATGATAAAGTATATGAGCAACAACTTGTGAACTAGTTTACACTGTTTCATTTACAGTAGCATAATCAAATAATAAGATTCTGGCCAGCTCCTACTGCAAATGATGCAGGACTGAAATATTGTTTTTAAGAGCTTTGTTGAATTTCAGATGGTGTTGGACTACTGTGAGGATACAAAGAGGGATTCATACAACATCTGGGTTACAATCTACAGCTATTTTTTCTTTCTCTCATGTCTGGCTATGATTTCCTGCATGGTGAACTAGTGGCTCATGTTTGTGCAGCTCTGAGCACTTATCACACTGCTTTTCTAACTGGTTAGTAGAATGGAATCCATGGGTGACAGTGCTATTAATGTCATTTGCTGTGCATTTTGTGCTGGCTGTAATAAGAATGTTACTTTACTAAAAATAGTGAAAATTGAGGTTACCAGAGGCCAAGTTTTATGTGGATTTTTGTGGCCTACCATTGTGTTCATGTCCCATGGTAATCTCCAAATGTTGTGATGTTCTTTTCGCATTCTCTGCAGTTATTTGACCTCTTAGATAGAACAGCTGCATGTCATCCTTCTCCTCTTGAAAAACAACATTGGTTTTGGTATTGATTTTTTCTTCTTCTCCCCAGCAACATTGCATTGACAACATGCAGCACTCACATTCAGGCTGTTATGCTCTAATTGTTGTCTGGTGCTGAAACATTTGGAGCAGAGATCAAACTATTGAACTGAACATTTCTGACTGGACTGTTATAGGTGGTTCCAGGGGAGAAGCAGTTTATTTAAATACAGACCTACCAAGCACCAGAATCATGATGACTTAAGCTTTCAACTCCTATACAGGCAATCTAAATGCACATGGCAGAAATATACTGGGGCCAATATTAACAAAGTGCTTGTTAAAGTTGCTTATGAGAGGAAGATACCTTTTTCAAGCACACCTGCTTTGGCCTAATTCCCTTCGTAAGTATGCCTCACAATGACAGTCTTCAGCACATTGAGTTGTAACAAAGTGCCAAAACAAATGACAAACAAACACCTGATGTGCTGGAACATGTACTGGCCCAGAACGTCCCTACTGGTTCACCAAAATTCAAGCTCATGATTGAAAAACATATATATCCTGGTGGGTGTCAATAAATGAAAAGACCAGGGCCTTTTCTTCCCCCACTAGTCTTTCACCTACAAACTGCCCTTAAATAAAACCACAAAACTAGCTTTAAAAATTCTCAATGAGCCCCAAAATATTTACCACAAAATGAATGAATAAATATGTTTAAATACATATACAGTATTTTAATATAATATCTCAGTCATATACACACATGCAGGCAAAGATATATTTTCATAATGTCAGAACTTTGCAAAGAAACTTGCTTGGACTACATTCCCCAGCATCCCTCAAACAGTACTACCAGAGAATGTGGCTGGGAAACACAGAGAGTATTATTCCAAAAAAGTAACTTTCCAAGCTCTAAATAATGTAAATATTATACCCCAGGGGCTTTAAAAAAAAGCAGACAGTGAAAACATGAAAATTTGATCCTAGCCAAATAGTAACTCTTTAGAGTTTCAAAGGAAGGCAGAAAGGGGGAAAGGAAGCGGGGCAGAGTGCTGATCACCTTTTTTTTTAAAAAAGTGATATGGGTCATAAATTGCCAAACACTGCCTAAAGACAGGACTGAAACTACACCCACCCACTCAGCATCTTGCAGACTGCAGACTACAGCTATCTCCATCTAAGAAGCTACACCTGGCCCCCAACAGCGGCCATGAAACTTCTGGGACTTATGTGAACATATAATTTTGGAGCTCCCCATGAAAATGTGGTGCACCACCTGAGGAAGGTGAATTATCATTGAAAGTTTGCTTTATTTTATTTTATTTTATTCTTAATGGTCCAATAAAGGTATCGCCTGTTCCTGCATTTGTATTGTTTTGGGGAGCATACGGCCTTGTCGTCAGTTTTTCTTAATCCTGTCTATCGCTTTCAACATGGTTGATGGTGGCAACATTCCGTTTACACAACAGAGTGGTCCAGCCAAGGGCTTTTTGTGCTGTGCAGGGGAAACGTCTAAATAGAAGAAGGCAGCAAAGAAGGCTCAGAATATTTTGTATAAATATAGGGAAGAGCCCCAAGTCATCGCTTAACATCATCCATTGTCAAGGATGATGAATTTGCACCACTTCTGTCATTTACCTTTGGTTCTTTTTCGTTAAAAAAAAAATCAGGCTTCTTGTTTCCGACTTGTGGGTTTCCACTGCTCTGTGGTAGCCATTACAGTGGCTAGGTTTAGGGCCATGAGCTACAGTTTTAAGACTCAGTTTTGTTTTTTCTTTGCATTTTTTTTCAGGTCAATTATCTTGCCCTTTCCATGGAAACTTGCTCCAGAAAGATGCCATTGTGCACAGGAGATGTAATAATTCTACACAGATTGGTGTTTCTTCCAGAAAAAAACCCAACAACAGCCAACTGTGAAATATCCCACGAGAAATCCCATGAAATTTCATATTAAAAATATGCAAACAAAACCGTTGCATGGAGAAATCTGATTATGAGGAAGGAAGAAGGATTTCCCCCCTTCTTTTCTCGCTGAAAGGATGGGTCTGTGGGATTCACTTCCCTACCGCTCACTGTGGGCCTGTTGTCTGGGGGGCCACTCCCTCCCCACAGAATAAGACACATTGACACATAACTGGAATGAACAGGCCACAGCTTGATTGACAACAGTCTGCAGTTCCCATGGCTTGAGCATTGAGGTTGGATCCAGTCCCATCATGGGACCTGAGTGCTGCCTTCTGTATCCTGTATCTTCCCAGTTCCAGTTGGGTGATAACACTAGAATGGCCACCAGTGGGCTTAGACCTCTCTGTGTCTCCCTGTCACCCAGGAGCAAGGCCAGGTTCTTGTGCTCTCAAGCTGGGGGGCTTCCCAGCCCTGTCCCCTAGACCCCCTGAAGGGGTGCCTTACAAATAGGGGCCGGCAGGTCCCCACCTGCCATCCACTGCTCTCCTGGATACATCTCAATGATCCCAAAATGCCAGGAAGCTGTGACAAGACAAGAAAAGGAAACTATTAACAACCAAAACTATGCCATAGACCATCTCTAGAATGCCATAAAGAAAGTTGACCACCGAAGAATTGATGCTTTTGAATTGTGGTGCTGGAGGAGGCTCTTGAGAACCTATCAGTTCTGAAGGAAATCAGCCCTGAGTGCTCACTGGAAGGACAGATCCTGAAGCTGAGGCTCCAATACTTTGGCCATCTCATGAGAAGAGAAGACTCCCTGGAAAATACAGTACCCTGATGTTGGGAAAGTGTGAAGGCAAGAGAAGAAGGGGACGACAGAGGATGAGATGGTTGGACAGTGTCATAGAAGCTGCCAACATGAATCTGACCCAACTCCAGGAGGCAGTGAAAGACAGGAGGGCCTGGCGTGCTCTGGTCCATGGGTTCACAAAGAGTCGGACACGACTAAATGACAAAGAGTGCCATAAATCATGTACCTGTGGGGTTTTTTTTAGGGTAGGTGGGTTGTGGAACGCTGTCCAGAACTGTCCTGGCAGTCCAAGCTTCTGTTTTGTGCTGGGCTGGTGGACCAGATTGAAAACCTCTCCCCTGCGGTTTGCACACCAGTGGCAGGGCTCATCACCTGCCTGTGCTGGCTAATCAATGTGTGGCAAGGGCCCTTTTTGCAACTCTGCATCCTTCAGTAGCATGTCTGCCCTGAAAGTTTTTTTTTTTCCAGATTTTGTTCCTTTATGTGTTTGTTTTGCTCCCAAAAGCCTCCATGAAGCAATTTTAGGGGTTTGGGAGTTTCCCTAAGGCTCTCCCCCCACAAATAAAACAAACAAACCCATTTCTTGTTTCCTTCACCCCCCCCCCCCCAAATGGCCCTAAACTGAGCTTGCCACAGGGGTGAATATTTTCCAATTTTCTTTGCAGCCACCTAATTATTTTCTGAATTGGAAAAGAGCAGGGAGAAATGCAGTTTTCTAAAGGCAAAACTGTGGAATCTCTGGGCTCTATTGATTATAGTGTCCCATATGGCTTGGTAATAATTCCTAACAGATAAATAGCTGTTTGGACTCATGGATACATGTACCACATATAAATAGACAGGTAGGCTGCAATGGCTGTAACCTGGGAGCATGTCCTCTTAAATCCAGTGGGGTTTAATTCTGATTAAACAGATACAGGATTGCATTGGTAGAACTGAAACAGTGGATCACCCTCTCCCCATAGAAAATTCAATTCAGTACTCCATTTTCCCAGTCTTGATCAATAAGATTTCTAACAGCAATCTATCTTGCTCTTGGAATTTCTTCTCATTTGGTTTCTGCATCCAATATGAGCACTTCTTCATCTCTATCACAACCTTCAGATAATCTTGTGCATGAATATTCATTCACGGTTGCAAGACATTGTGGGATTTTTACTACATAAATAATAGCAAGGAGAAATGCCTTGTTTAGTCACGGTTGCACAACATCCTGAAGACTGTGGCTGTAATTCTGCATAAGCATTACAGCATAAATGGTTACAATTTGTAGCATAAATAGAATTGGTTTCTCTTAGGGAGGGCAGAACAGTTTCATTTTTATATTCAGTAGATCAGGCCAAGGTTTCCCAGTCATTTCAGAACAAAATTCTGCATTAATTGAATGGTACTATCCAATAACATATTATTCTACACTGGCGGGGAGGGAGGCAAGGTGTGGCCCTCCAGATGTTCTTGGACTACAGTGCCCTTCCACCCTTGCCAGCATAGCCACTGGTGAGGGATCATGGGAGTTGCGGTCCAGCTAGCTTTGGCGCTCTGCATTGTAGGAGGACTTCTAATCAGACCTTCTCCTAAACAATTCATCCTCCCCCCCCAATAAAAATTTACTGTTTTGTGGGCATTAGTGGCTAACACTAGAGCTACAAACAAAGCAAACACAGCCATGCTTTCCCCATGAAACTCACAGAGGCTTACTCCAAAACAATTGGCTTTGTTTGAAGCTACTGTAGCACATTGTTTATTGCTGAATAAACTGTGTGGAATCTAACAGTTTGTTTAGTGCTTACACAGAAGCTGAGCTAATGTGAAAAATCTGGCTCTAGGGGACGTATTCTAATTCCACAGAAGATGATTGCAATTCTCATTGACTTCAGTAGCACAGCTATTTTGCCCAAAGGATATATTACCATTTTTAAAAGGACACATTCTTGTGGTGCAGAGAAGTTATGTATTCAAGAAATGCTTACCTCATTAGCAATTTAAAACTGTAATATAACATTAGGAAAAGTATCACAGATCTGTGTAGAGAGGGAAAAGAACACAAAGTGCACATACATACAGTTGTATATATACACATATCGGCAACATCCAGGTCAAATTGGATTGGAATGAGGAGAATTTGATTCTGTGAAACTCCAGAATAACAGTGTGTCCACATATGAGTTTCTCCTAAGGCAGAATTAAAGAAGCCCTTCAAAATTTGCTATTCTATAGTGAATGTGGGGAGGTATTTCACCATTTGGAGGAGGAAGCAAAAAAAATATTCAACAGGTTTTCTATGGTCTAGATCAGAGCTGTCCTAAAACAATGGCTGAAATCCTGTTAGCACAGCTGTGTGGGCATAAGGCTGATGATGTCATCAATGGGGGCCTTTCATTGCTGACTACATGTTTCTAACCCCTCTCCCCAGTTCCAAGGCTTGCTAGAGGATTCCTTTTATCCTGGAGAAACCTTTGGAGGGGCCTCAGGATGGAGGGAAAAGCCTTAATATCCAAAAATCATTCCTGCTAGTCTCATCTCTGGGTCTTGGATTGACAGCATTGATAGACAATAAAGACTTCCCTCATCTAAATACCCCTTGAAAGCTTCCCCAGGATGAAGGGGAACCCCAGTGTGCTGCAGAGCTTGAATGGCTCGTCATCGTTGTCATTTAGTCGTTTAGTCATGTCCCACTCTTCGTTACCCCATGGACCAGAGCACGCCAGGTCCTCCTATCTTCCACTGCTTCCCATAGTTGTGTCAAAACTGTGAATGACTCAGGAATGCTTAATTAGCAATAAAAGGCTGCAGCTGATGACATCATCAGTCTTATCATGTGGAACTATGCCAGCAGGGTATCAGCCATTGTTTCTCACTTTTAAAAAGCGGTAGTTGCTAACATGTATCTGTTATATCCTACCCATCCCATAATATTCCACACTGCAAATATAGATACAATAGCCATACAGTACAAATAAAATACAATATGGAACTGAGTATCATAGCTAGGTTAGTGGAGACTGGCATTTCTATGTAAAAATTTTATGGCCTGAGTGGGAATCACATACTTTAATTCTGCTGAGGAATTAAGGACTATTCTATGGAAGAATGACAGTGAAGAAAAATTACTCTGACAACCCCATGGTATCAGTTAAGTGTTGTCTATAAAACACTTTTAACGTATTTGGAGCCTTTGTCCAACGAGCCGAAGGAACCAACCACTGGAACCCTCAGATCATAACTGTAATTATCATCGAACATTACTTTTAGACAGGTAAAATGTCTCATTTTCACCTATTTGTTTCTAGAACTTCTTAAAGTAATTGGAGACTAACTGCTAAATGTTTCCATGATTTATGACTAGGTTATGTGAAAGCATTGCCTACAGCTGTATGTGTCTGCTTGAGTTCTAAGACTGACCTCAGAGGTGCTACTCTTTAGTCCAACACAAAGACCAATCAGACTGGTGAATGCCAGGAGGGATGGAATGAACACGTGCCATATTCCTCATTCTTTTCATTAAGGCTACCTTGACATGAACAAGAACACTTGGCTACGAATTCTAAAGCCCTGCACTATTGCCTTCAGCTGACAGTGAGACAAAGAGCTTTTATTTCCTTCTCAAAGTTACTATGATTTGTGCACTTTCCCTTAGAAAGGCAAAGCACTAATACAAAACATACACAGAAGAGCTAGATGAATAAGAAACACCAAAAATCAAACAGACAAACAAACAAACAAACAAACAAAAACTATTCAGTGCTTCAAATTCTTGAACAAAGCAGCAGTCATCTATGTTTCGGGCAACTGATGAAACTGCAAATTTGTTCAAAATCTGAGAAATTTTGACCTCTAATTGATTGTTGTTGTTGTTGTTGTTTTTTTAAACATAACTCTTGTAGACATAAGAATACTAATTAAAATGCTTCAAAGCCCCTTGCCATTGTTGCCTACAAGGATGTTGTGATTTTTCCTCTTCCAATATGAGGATGAAAAAAGTGAGGATTTACATCCCTGGATGGCAAGAAGGGCATCTCTTCAGATTTCATATGACTGAAAGCATCTTTGTTGCAATTAGTCAACACATCTAATACATTGCTCCTTTTTTCCGCAGATGGAATAAGAAGAATTATCACAATTTTTATTGAACATATGCAGACACTAATATAAACTTATTAATAAGTATCTTGATGGTTTGTTTACATTTCTTCTGTCCTTCTGCTGTACAATTTTTATTTGAAAAAAAAATAAAAGAAAAAAGTTTTCTACTGAAGAAAGTCTAGAAATTTGCTTAAGTATGATTATAGCCAAGTGTGCAATCTGGCCATGATCACGCAGAATACTTGATGTACAGGGTTTTTCTTTCTTTTTTCTTTCAGTGGAACTTGACACTATTGGCATAGCTCTGGTCATCTTAAAAGATGGAAGTCTATTGGGGAAATATGCCAAACATTTGAGTAGTGCTTAGTCGCTGACCCTATTGTCTTAGCATGAGCACACCAAATCTCTTCTCAGAACACAATTGCCACCTGAATATTTGGCTCCTGTGCTGATGGGTTGCTAAATGTTGTAAGCAATTGTAATTTGTAAATTACAGTTATGAACTGCCCCCATTGCCCTCTCCTTCACGACATGTCAGTTTGCTTGAACACAATGGGCTTATTAACAATCGGAAAAGGAACAACTTCAGCCAATGTGACTAAACTACACTAGTTATCAACAGGATGCCAACATTGTAACCTATAGTTGGTTGCTGCCTTGTGGCAGAAACCTGTCTTACCTGGCAGGCTGACTCCAGAAAGTGCCAAGTTGTTTACTCTAGGTGTTCTGGGGTGAGAAGTTCAAGAAATTATAAGGCATACTGAGGTCAGATGGTCCTAACAGATGTCTAACTCTGTCATCTTTTGTTGTCTGGTTTTGTTGTCAGTGTGTTCATTAGTGAGATGCCTTGTTATCATTTTCCCAATTAGTACAACAAAAAAAAATTTGAGTGGCTGTCTGTCAGTGATTGCTTAATGAGCAGGTACATGGTATGAAAAGGTATAGAAGGGCGATACAGAAATGGCTACTGTATCCTTGTCCAGACCTTGTCAAAGTGTCTGCTGAAGATACCATACAGTAGTTCATTCTCTGCTGTCCGTATAAGGCAAGCTGTCACAAATGAAATGATTTGTGATGTCAAGTCTAATCAGAGTGCTAAATAGTAGTGTAGAGAATCAGAGGGCCCATAATATTGCTGAGCTATATATATATACTTTGGGTTGGGGATAGTAATTATTTAATGTGACTCTTGAAGGGAATTCCTCATGGGCCCCACTTCCTGTGCCCATGATGTCAATGCAGTCTACCAAAAATAAGAAACTCCCTGAAAACAGAAATTTCCATTCAGTCAAAATGGAACCATAGTTGAGAACAATACAGCATTATAAATGGAAGCATGATGGAATATATAGAAAAAAAAGGTTTTCCCCATGCTCAACGTTCTTAGAAATGGGGTTTCTCATTATTAAATGAAAAATCCAATATAAAAATGCAGAACTGTAATATTTTGCTCTGAACAATTGCAACCTCATTTTGGTTCTCAGGAGAACCAGTGGAGAACCAACTTTGAAAATCAATCTGTACAGCCAATCCCTGATGAAAGCTATTGAATATGAAGGGGCTACAGCAATTAAAAAGTATCAGTCTGATTATGCATTCTTTGTATATGTGCTGGTAGTGCTAGAGTTTGGGAGTTCAATTCTCCATTGTGCCTGATGGTGCATATACAAATGCCTGTGAGAGCCACAGTGCTGTAGAGGTTAATAATGAGCTAAGAGTAGGAAGAACCAGATTCTTTTGCAATGCACACAGCTCACTGGGTGACCTTGGGCCAGTGTCTACAACAATCTTTCTGGTGGCAGACAGCACTCTGATCAGTCTCAGAGGATTACTGTAATTGTTGTGCTCCAGGGGACAAAGACTGTGTGTCTGTCATGTTTAGCACCTCCAAAGACAGAGGTATGAAAATAATAAAGAAATATAACTGTGCTCTGCTATAGCAAAACTGGGGTGGTAGTGGTTAGGGACTTGTACTAAGTTCACAGGAGAACACATTATATGAAGTGCAAAGTGCAAAGTCTTGTGTATTGGGCTTCAGTATACATTTTCTATAGCTTTGGTAACACACAGCGATAAATCCATTCTTCAAAAGAACTCCAGCTGATGGAAGTGGGATATTGTTTATGTATCCATGATTCAAAACATCATGAAATGGCCTTACGTTGCCTAGCGATACCGTGCCCACACCGCCATGAGGAAAAAGAATGCCTGACTGTTGACAACAGCAATGCCACCAGTCAAGATGGATCCCCTCTTGTGCCCGACACCCTTCACAAACAGGGACCAAGCAAGGGGAAATCCCAGAAACTACTCTCTATTCAGAGACTGTTGTGGCTCTTATTCTCCTGTGGCTCTCCTTAATTCTCACTAATTCTAGCTACAAATCTCTTCTACTTCATTCTTCCTTAAGCTACAGAAGCTTCTTCTATTGTTTCCAAAGTTTCTCCTTTGACCCTAGGCAGGCAATGCTTTTCTTTAATCCTTCCTACTCAATGCATATTCATTAATCTATATGAATGGTAATATATGCACTAGCTACTGCCTCCACCCGTCTTCCCAGCGGGATGCCTCTTTTTCCCAATGACCTTCAATCAAAGTGTCATGCTGGGAAGTAAAAGTCCACCGCTGATATCGATACAAACATAATCAGCATTTAGGAAAAGGGTTATTATTTAATAATAATATTACATGATTATTAATTTAACCATTTAATTTGACAATTATTAAATTATTGACCTGCTAGATAGCTCAGTGGTTCAGAGATCTGGCTGCGGCCAGAGATTGGGAATTCAATTCTCCATTGTGCCTCCTCAATAGAGGTTGGACACAATGATCCTTAGGGTCCCTTGCAGCTCTGCATTTCTGAGACGGTGATGATGATGATTAAATCACTTAACTGTTAAATCAATCATCATAATTCATTGTTTAATAATTATTTATGCTGCTGTCATTGCTAAAATGGGTGTGGGCTGTCCATGGCAGGGGTTCCCTTTTCTTAACCCCGATGAACAGCCCCTGAAATCTGGGGATGCTGAAGAGGGAAGTTAAAAGGCAACCAAAACAGAAAATGATCCTCACCTGATGCAGACCTTTTCCTGTGCCAGCTTATGGTAAATCCAGTTTACTCTGGGTAATGATCATAAGGGGAGAGGGCAAGAGAGAAGCAGAATAGTTTCACTGGAAACATATGGGAGACTGGGGACAATGAAGTTGGGCAGTGGGTTGAAAATCATTGCCAGGGAAGCCAAATGAAGGGGTTTCCCAAGCCTTGATATGAAAAGCAGGAAACTGAGAGCTCTAACTCCTGGCTTCCCTGTCTCATAACCATAGCAAGCTTGCTCCATTTCTCATCAAGGGAATGGCTAGAGACAGCAACACTTGCCAGTTCTACCCAGTGCAAGTACTTCAAGGCTTATTGTCTGTGCACCTACTTGGGAGTAGGCATCTTTGTCAGGGCTGACAGCCTTAGAGCTAATCTCTGCCCACCCTTACAGATGGAGCGTTCAAACAGAGAGGCCATTTGGACCCCTTAGCAGATGGGTTGGTTTGCTCCATTTGATGGTGATCACACAATGTAATTGCTGGAGGATATCAAATCACCCCCTAGAGCATTCCTTCCTGCACCATTCTGGCCTCTGTCAGAGACTTCTACTTTTTGGTGTGGGTAGGATCGCTCTGCTGCAGACCAAATAGGATTGTTTGAGGTCTGTATATCGTTTGGATGTGAGGATGACTACAAATGGCATACTGGACTTCTTAGTGACCTGTTGTAGCCTGCTCCAGTCTGCCTTGTGTAAACAAGCCCAAAGATTGCTTTGTAGGAGGAGGGATTCTTGCCTGCCTGCTTCTCTCTTTTCTGGACACCAGGCCATAAAATGGTGTAGCTGTAGCAAAGGGGTTATGAATCCTTTTTCTCACCTCCATAACTTCAGGTGCTTATGTTGACATTTAAAGTACTAAACAGTTTAGGACCTTTTACTTGTTTGAGTCCCTCTCCCTCAGAACTATCACCAATTCCACCCACACCTCATATACTGGAATGTTACAGCTAGCCACCCCAAGGGAGGCCTGGAAATCTGCTACTCAAAATTTTTCCTTCTCTGTGGTGGCTCTATCACTTTTGAATTCTCTGCCTTTAGAAGTGTTACTGGCCCATTCCCTCCTTGGTTTTAGGAGGCAATTTACGCCCTGGCTATTTTTGCAGAACATTTGATAGCCTTGCCCCAGATTAACTAATTGGTAATTAATTCTGATTAGTTTTCATTTTCGTTTTTCGACTACTTCCTTTTGAACTCACTGGCTGCCTATTATTTTTATTAACCTTTTAAAATATATTTTTTCTGTGCTTCATGTTATTGTACCATGATCCATGTTCTAAATGGTCTGATGTTTTTGAATTTTGTTGTTGTTGTTTCTATTTCTATTGTTAATTCAGTTTGATACCATGTTTCCCTGAAAATAAGACAGGGTCTTATATTTATTGTTGCTCCAAAAACGCATTAGGGCTTATTTTCAGGGGATGTTTTATTTTATAGTCATGTCATCTTCTAGTTGCTGTACAATGCTGCACAATGGTGGAGGGTGGGGTTTCACTTAACTAGGGCTTATTTTTGGGGTAGGGTTTATATTACGAGCATCCTGAAAAATCATACTAGGGCTTATTTTCAGGTTAGGTCTTATTTTCAGGGAAACAGGGTAGCTGCCCAAAGCATGGCTTTGCTACTATTTGGGAAGGATAAAAATGTAAATAAATAAATAAATAAAAAGAAAGAAAGAAATAACAGTCATTTGATACAAAACTCCACCTCCACCCTCCACCCCCAGCAAGGGAGCTTTCCAGAAAACTTCATAAATTATTTTCCAAATGGTGCTTGTCTCTTTTAAGGAAAAACAAAGCAAAACAAAACAAAACCCCAAAACAAATAAACACAATAGCTTTATAGCATTGGTTGGTCAGTGAGTGAACTACTGGCAGAAAGAAATGGCAGATGAACCCAAAGCTTTCAATAAGCATGTCTAGACATTCAGTTCATGGAGTCCTTTGACCCATGCCTGGAATATCTCAGCACACATTTCACAGCAAATATATGAAATATTGGCTCTCAAGAATGAAATGTGGGTAAGGGAAGCAATATTCTTTTAAGATAAGGAAGTTTGGTGCTTTTAATTTATATCAAGGATTCATTGATGACTATGGTCATCAATGATTGCATAATATGTGAATGTGAATAGGGCAAATCATTTCTATTTTTTAAAAAACTCAACTTGTAATCTATTTGCCCAAACTTTCACAAATTCAGCACAGAGCAAGATCAGACTGTCTATTATTATTAAGGTACTGGATTTCCCCTCTACATGTAAGTGTTGGTGCTGATCTGGAGTCTGGTTTGAAAGCTACATTTTTGGTTTGCCCTGCCCTGCCTTTTAATAATGACTTACGGAATATTCTTTTGACTGCTCACACAATATGAGAGGTGTTCTCCTTTGCACCTCTAATAAGTACCGCAATGCAACAACATTAAGATGGAAAACAGACTTGATGAAGGAAGCTATTCTTATTTCTAGTTATCTGCATACAGCCTATTTTTCCAGGCATTATAATTGGGGCTACTGTTTGCAGGTTCAGAAAAGATTAATCCTGGGTGCAAAGGACTATTTTTAAAGATCATGCCACCTTCCCAGCTCATTCTTTACTGCTTATGGCTGAAGGCCTTTGCAGAAATTCAACATATATTTTTTAAAAGATTTAAAAAAATCATTGCTGCAAATATTGTTCCAAGAAATGATTTGGCTATAAAGAATCGTCTATAAAGCCATTGTCTATAAAAGTGCAGAGTTAAAGTCGCCCCCTCAGCAGTCAATAAAACAAAAAATAAAAGTGATAAAATCATCACTATATCATGGCATAGCCATATGAAGCAAAGTCAGCGGTCTTTATCCAATCAGCCAGTGCAGAAAAAGACGTTCTTTAAATCAACTCTCCCCATTCATTATTTGAAAATAGATGACATGTATTTTCAGCTTCTAGAATTTTAGGAACTATGTTAAAACTTGTGTTGTGCCAAAAACCTCTCCAGTAAGAATCTCAATCATTTTCTATCTGACAGGAAAGAAATTTTCTTCAAAAAGAACTTCAAAGGGGGAGAAACTTAGGAGAAATGATCATGACTGAGGTAGGATTCTTGTGTTTATTTTACACACAAAGTAGCAGAGAGGTATGAGTGTGAATTATCTTCACAGTCTGGCTATCCCTTTGGCCCCCATTACCTCCAGTTTCCCACACTTCAATTAAAGCCCAGTGTCATAAAATAACTCATTTCTGATCTTATTTTTGAGGTCAGAAAGTGCAGGCAGCCTGGAAAGGCACATAATAATGAGAAATGTGTAGAGGAACAACAACAGCAACAAAACAAATAAACCAAAAACACAAATGCAATATCTCCTGCCTCCTTTCAGTGTTGCAGTAAATTTAAAAATATAAATGAAAGAAAAATGGAAGCCACTTTAAAGGGCAATTAAACGTATAGGAAATTGGAAGACAAACTATGTCACAACACAAGCATTGTCTTCCCTATAGAGGGACACAATGTTGCCCACAAAGATTTCAGGAGATCTTTTTCTGAGAACTAGGGCGAATAGTATCCGAGCATAAATACTTTTGAATAGCAGAAAGAGTGGCATAATTTGCCCACCCTTTCAAGTTTCCCTATTCCCTCTAAGGTTTAGTTGCAATCAAACATCTCATTAACCATGTGGAGAATTTGATTTAAGTAAACGAGTGGCAGTAGATGGTTGCAAACTATTCCTGTTGTAATGCAAAATGTATGCAGTTGTGTGGTTTGTATGCAAAACGATGGATAGACAGATGGACAGATCACGCACCAATACAGCGGTCTGCACTTTTGGACTCTATATGGGGATTTTGTGACAGCAACTGTCATTATGAGCACTTCAACTTCAAACTATATCAGTGGTGAAAGGTGTTTTTCTAATTGGGAGCTTGCCTACACAGGCTGAGTTGGAGTGGGTTGGATGAATCTAAATAGGGTCACTTAAGGTCAAGTAAAGATCTAGTATCACACTTGGTGCAATTATCCTGTCCAAATGGCATATGTACCTCAAGCAACTCTATTTGCTCCAGCTCCTTTATGAGAGCAAAAAAGAAAAATATATATCTGTCCTTGCCCCTTCCTCTCTCCTCCTGAGAAGAGGTTTTCAATTTTTAATTTTTTTCCTCTAAGTAATACGAGTATAGTGCATCACTACTATTATAATAGACTCTTTTTTTGCTTCCTCCCTCTGCCCCTTCAGGGAGGAGTAAAGGAAGTGTTCAGTTTCCCAATATTGGAAGGTGGCTAAGCTGTCCTCTTAAGCCACTTCACAATATAGGGAAATCGAAAGCTAAAAGCAAATTTAAAGCCACAAGGTCCATTTTCATTCATTTCCATTTATTGGACATACTGGAAATGAACAAAAATAGACCCTGCACCAAAAGGTAGCAATCTCTGACAAGGATCCAGAAAGGGGTGAGTAGGAATGCTCTGGGAACAGGCTGGTTTACTGTAGCAATTACATTGTTCGATTGCTGGGAAAAGTAGCAAACCAGCCTAAAGAGCAGCACAAATGCCTGTCTGATCGCACCCTGACTTTTCTAATGGAAATTGTTTCAAAATAAGATTGTAGCCAAGTGTTCCTACAGGACAGACCTTGGAAGTGGGGGGAGTAGGTGTTTTAATATTATTTGTACAACTTTTTAGTATAATATAATATCTGGGTATATACTTGCTCTAGAGGAAAAGATCCAATAAAATATGATGTTAGGGAGAACTAGCTCCTGTACTGTTTCTGGGAGAATGATAACATCATTAAGAGTATACTGTATACATACGTTAGCAAAACTTCTGAGATTTTTGGTTCCAGGTCAATAACACTCAACCTCCAGCGTTCAAAGGTCAGGGATTATATAAGTTTTCTTATTGCTATAAGTTCCAGGAAGGCTGCAGCAGAAACAACAGTTCTGGAATTAATATTTATTATGGTCCTGGGATTATTATCTATTATGGTATAACATTTTGAGGAGTAGAGCCTTTAATATAATGCTGTATTAGATGGGGCTTAAAGATGCCACATTTCTAAAAAAAAACACTTTCTTTCCCCCCTGAATTTCTACAAAAGGATCCCATATTGCTATCAATTTGGCCGAGAGTCTGTTAAGTTGAATCACAGCCCTTGGTTCTCATTGACCTTAAGCCACATCCTCTGAATTGAAAGACCTGACCCCAAATGCCAGTTGTGTGGGATATATTGTAGTTAGTGAGGTATTATGTGAGGGATGGTGAGTGTTTGACCTTCCACTTCATTGGAATGCAGCATCCCTAATTCCTCACCATTCAGCTGAGAAGTGCAGTCTAATAACATATGGATGTAAATGCAATGAACCCTTGCATTACATTTTTTACATGTGGGGACCATCGCTCTGACAGCAACTTTACCTCTCCCATTCAAGATTTGATCTCAATTAATCCCTGAGTCCCATTCACTTAAAGGCAAGACACAATCTGTTATTATTTAATTCCTTCTTATTTCATGTTATATCACCTGCACTAAAAATGTTTACAGCTTAGACCAAGGTTTCAGGTATTTTACAGTCTAGAAAAAGGATGTAATTAAATGGCTTCTGCTGTAAGGTAATTAAAAACCTATGTGTTGCAGAGCTCAGAAAAATTCCCAATTTTGGCCTATAGCTTCCAGAATTTCACAGACAACATTGCCAGTGCTAGTAACTTTTTCAAAATGTTGGTGGAGCCTAGTGGTTAGAGTGTCAGACTAAAAGCAATATAATTCTGGTTCAAATCCTCATCTAGCTATTAAATTTACTGGGTGACTTTCAGGCAATTCCTACCTCTCAAGCTAACTTGCCTTAAAGGTTGTTGTGAAGATGAAATGGATGAAAGGAGACTCCTTCATGACGCTTCTTGAGCTCCTAGCTATATAGAAAAAATATAAATATGGTAGTAAAAGTATGGCCATTGTGTTAATCTGCTAGACGAGCTCTGTTTTTAACAATGACATGACATGCAGAGAAATGAAAACCATTCCAAGATGAAGTTTCACTCATTTTTAAATTTATTTTGCATTTTGTGATAGGCATAGAATATTTATTTTATTTTATTTTATTGATTTGATTTATACCCCGCCTATCTGGTCTACTCGACCACTGCCCCCCAAAGTAGCAAGCAAATGTAGTATGTGTATTTATGTGAGTACATGTGTGAACACAAACACACACACACACAAACACACAGAGAGAGAGAGAGAGAGAGAGAGAGAGAACATAGATATCTTCAGCTCTTTTGTGTGGAGACCACACTTATCCTTTTGTCTTTTCTTTAAATTTCTCATTTATTTTTAAAATAGAAGCTGTTCATGCATAACGAGAAAGGGAGCAAGTGTTAGAAGTTCAGAGCTCTCCCACTATCTGAAGAAGGAAGACAAGTGTTGTTGCCGTCCCCCTCCTCATCACATCGCTTCCACCACTGCTTGTCCTCTGACAGGTTTTGAGAGACCCCTGGAGGGAAATGGACTCTGTGGAAAGCAGTACTGGCTCCGTAAAGCAGCTGCTAGAATTGGTTTCGAAAGGCCTGATAGAGTGCCCCAGCGCAGAAATCCCACAGGGCACTCCACCCACAATGCCTTGATCTGAGGAGATTTATCATAATTTCATCCAACATTAATACTGATTTAAGAGGTACAGACTCCAGTGATTTTTTTTAAAATGGAAGATTCATTTTGGACACTGAAAACTCCGAAGTTAAAAATGAAGGACAAAGTAATAACTTTAGGATTGATTTTAACCTTTACATTATTTTTAAATATAATGAGAAACTTTTTAGACCACAGAAAAGAAGGAGACTCCTCCATTTCTTCTCCTCAAATCCTATTTTCAGTTCACAGAAATGATTAAACACAGATTCCCAACGGTCTGGCCTACGTACAATAAAGATACTGAAGCAGAACTATTGATATTATCTCATAAAGATGAAAAGACATTTAAGAAAGGTTATGGAAGTCTTGCAAAGAATACAAAGTGAACCTGATTCATGATAATCACCCCACACATAACTAACAAAGCCACTAGAATAATCCAACAGAGCAATGGCTTTTAAAGGTAATAACATTTATGGATCCAGTTCAATTGTTGGGAGTTATATAAACGGCACTGTTCATAAGAGTTGTGTTCAGCTTTTTGAGAAGTTACACCAAAACTAACTGGTAGATTTTGGGGCAGAAATGGTTTTATGGAGAATGAAATTGCTCATGTGCTCAGTGACTTATTTTACAGAGAACAAAATGCAGCAGGTATGACATTTAATTAAAAGGCTATATTGACAGTGTTTTAAACTATGTTTTCTCTTGTTATCTGGAACTTGATATGAAACCAAATATTCCTTGACAGCAGTGGTGTGATTCTGCTTATGTATGTACTGCAGTGGAAATATCGTTCTAGGCTATGTGCAATGCTGAAATCCAATGCAGTTGTTGCTTATGTCTTCTTAAGGAAATGCCTTTGTCTTTGTTTTCTAACAAACAAGTATAATTACACATAAACATTTGCTGGAATTTTTCCGTAGGTAAGGACAATTACGGTTACACATACAGTTGATGCACCTTATTGCACAGTAGTGCAATGTGGGCTGATAGCAGTTGCATGTATTAACCATCTGCACAACTGGAAAATCCAATAGAAATCTTATTTTCCGCTGCTAACAATACATTGAATTTAATTCTTAGCTTTTCATAAATCGGTAATTTGATAAACTTTACTTCTCCATTACCAAGAAACACAACTTGGAATTTGCTTCATTACTTATAACTCATTACTACCAAATTCTGGCACAAGGTTAGGAAGTTATTATGCCTGAAATCCAGGTTAAAGCTTTAAAAATAATGAACTTTAGTGGCATTAGAAATGAAGAAACAACAATGAATGTCACAGTCCTTCCCACAGAGGGCAATAATTAGACAGTCCAGTAGTAAAACATGCTTTGGGATTTTAAATCACAACAGTCAGTCACTCATTCTATTCTCTCTTCCTCTTCTTTTCTTCCCCTACTTTGGGTAAATCACTACAAAATTGTAATGGAAAGGCTGCTAATTTTAGTTCTAGACTGTCTGTCTGGAAACGGGGATGAGCACCGCCCCCTAGAGACGGACACGACTAAATGTCAAGGGGAACCTTTACCTTTACTAAACATACTGCATAAGTAGCTATCGCAGCAAGTGGGTTCCACAAGGCCCTAGTCATGTGACCCATCTGCTTATAGCCCAGATTACAATCATCCTTCATAATCAGAGAGAAAGCCAGAGAGTTCCAGAAAAATATCTACTTCTGCTTCATTGACTATGCGAAAGCCTTTGACTGTGTGGACCACAGCAAACTATGGCAAGTTCTTAAAGAAATGGGAGTGCCTGACCACTTTATCTGTCTCCTGAGAAACCTATATGTGGGACAGGAAGCAACAGTTAGAACTGGTCATGGAACAACTGAGTGGTTCAAAATTGGGAAAGGAGTACGGCAAGGCTGTATATTGTCCCCCAGCTTATTTAACTTATATGCAGAATACATCATGCGGAAGGCTGGACTGGAAGAAACCCAAGCCGGAATTAAGATTGCCGGAAGAAATATCAACAACCTCCGATATGCAGATGATACCACTCTGATGGCAGAAAGTGAGGAGGAATTAAAGAACCTTGTAATGAGAGTGAAAGAGGAGAGTGCAAAAAACGGTCTGAAACTCAACATCAAAAAAACTAAGATCATGGCCACTGGTCCCATCACCTCCTGGGAAATAGAAGGGGAAGATATGGAGGCAGTGTCAAATTTTATCTTCCTGGGCTCCATGATCACTGTAGATGGAGACAGCAGCCCTGAAATTAAAAGACGCCTTCTTCTTGGGAGGAAAGCGATGACAAATCTTGACAGCATCTTGAAAAGCAGAGACATCACCTTGCCAACAAAAGTCCGAATAGTCAAAGCTATGGTTTTTCCTGTCGTGATGTATGGAAGTGAGAGCTGGACCATAAAGAAAGCTGACCGCCGAAGAATTGATGCCTTTGAATTGTGGTGCTGGAGGAGGCTCTTGAGAATCCCCTGGACTGCAAGGAGAACAAACCTATCAGTTCTAAAGGAAATCAACCCTGAGTGCTCACTGGAAGGACAGATCCTGAAGCTGAGGCTCCAGTACTTTGGCCATCTCATGAGAAGAAAAGAGTCCTTGGAAAAAACCTTGATGTTAGGAAGGTGTGATGGCAAGAGAAGGGGACGACCGAGGATGAGATGGCTGGACAGTGTCTGCAAAGCAACCAACATGAACCTGACACAACTCTGGGAGGCAGTAGAAGACAGGAGGGCCTGGCGTGCTCTGGTCCATGGGGTCACGAAGAGTCGGACACGACTAAGTGACTAAACACACACACAATCACACACCTACTTGTTCCTGATAGGGTAAGAATAAGAGTTAGCCCGCCGCTAAGTCCTCGGACTTTGAGCGGGTGGGCGGGGTTTGCCACCCACCCCGGAAGAGCACGGGACATCGCGGGATCGGGCTCGGCCGAACGTGGAGAGCAGGCTTTAAAAGGGGGCTCTCCACCCGCATCGGCCTCTTTGCAGTTCCGGGCAAGAGTAGAGAGGTGGCTTCGCGGGGACCAGCATCAGGAGCTGCGTCACGGCGAGGCAGGCAGAGGAGCTCGAGGGTCGGGCCGCATCGGCGGCCAGGACTTTAAACGGTGGGGGAAAGGAGCCGGGGGTTGGTGCTCGCCTAGCCCGCACTGATGGCGGCGGGCCGGGCGGCTTGCGAGGAGCGGCGGGAGCGGCGACGGGGAATTTGGAGCCCGCGCGCCCGCACGCCTCGCCTTAATTGTTTATTCCTCTTCCCTCCAGGGTCCTTTTGCCCTCCGCCCGGCGGCGAGCGGCCCGGTACGAGGGGGCCGTTGCGCAGGCCGGGCGAGGCACCGCCCGCGGCCGCATCCCCGGCCTCGATTTTGAGTGCTGCGGGGGTGCGGAGCGGGCTGCGAGCGAGGTCGGGTGGTCGGCGGGGGGGGTGATGGTGATCGCGGAGGTTGGGCCCCGGCACAAGGGGCGAAAGAGAGTGGCACCGGTTCCCGCGTCCCCCCCGCCCGCTACCGCGCTTTCTGTTCTCTTCTCTCCCCCTCCGCCCTCCATACCTTTCTCTGTGCAGCTGGTCCGGCTTAAGGGCTTTGGCAAGAGGAGAGCCGGCCGGCCACGTGCGGCGGCCATTTTGTATATGGCCGCCATTTTTGTGTGAGTTAGGGAAGGATAGGAGGAGGCTCCTGATTATTAAAAAAAAAAAAAAAAAAAAAAGAGAAACCAAGAGAGAAGAAGAGACTGGGTGGTATATTAAGGGGGAGCCCAAGGAAAAGAATATGATGCTTGCATATGATTAAAATAAATAAATAAAAATAAAATAAAATAAAATAAAATAAAATGAAAATGAAAATAAATAAATAAATAAATAGATTAAAAAAAAAGAAAAGAAAAATTATAAGGCTAAAGCATGGACAGGGGTTGCGATTCTTAAGCAGGTGGGGTTGTGAGGTAGCATTTAGGAAGAGAGCAAGGATTAATTATGGCTATAAAAAAAAAAAAACCTTAGTGAACTCTACTAATAAGAATAATACCAATAAGGATTATGAATAATAATAATTAAAAAAAAGAAAAGAAAAGGGAATAATAAATGATAAGACCTAAGATAAAAAGAACATATATCAGAATTAAAAAAAAAAAAAAAAGGGAAAAGAGAGGGGGAGCGGATTGTAGCTATTATAAGGGCCGCAGTGGGCATGAGTGCGGGATTAGCACATGCCTGGGCATAGGCTGTTTAAGAGCTCCCGAAGTGGCGGCTAAGGCAAGAAGGTGTCGTTGGTGGGCGGCAATGGTGTAGCTGGCCTTCCGGGGGCTGCACGGGAATAGCAATAATCATTTTGATATATTTTTATTTTAGGTCAACTGGCTGCAGCGGTTACAAGGACGCATCAGGGTGTAAGGTTGTATTTTATTGTGTTGTTCTTGGTCAGGGTAAGCCTAGACGGACTGGGGCAGCGGCGTTAGGCCGGCTGCATTGCCCACTGGACGTTCTGCGGTGGGAGCACGGGTGCAAGGCGAGGCGCGCATTAGGTTGAGGAATAGATCCTAAGGAGCAAACCGGTGGGTTTGGAAAATGGCGCCTCGTAAAGGACGTGGTACATCGAAGGGCAAGCAGCCCGCTAAACGACATACCGTACCGCAGCTATCGCCACCTCAGTCGTCTTCAGATGAGGATTCGTGGCCGATATGGCAGGAGCTGCAGGATAAAATGTCTGCAATGGAGGCGCAGAGGTTGGCCGCGCAGCAGGCGTTGCAAAAGGGAGAGCAGCCACGTAGATCGGTTAGGGAGTCAAGGGGGCTCAAGAAATCCAGGTTGAAGGCGATAGCGCAAGATCTGATGGCTCGCTTTACCGCTTTTGAGTCTGCACAGGTACTCGATAATCAGCAGGATGCGCCCAAATCACCAGTCCGTTCCAGATCACGGGGCAGTGACAAGGAGACAACGACTATTCCTAGAAACAGCAGCGCTTCAGCGACAAGACAGGAAGCCCGAGAGGAGCTAGAAGAAGGGGAGATTGTGGCGGACTCCCCATTGGAGCCTTGTGTGGCATCAACTTCGGACGGTGAGTGTATTATTGCACCACAGCTGCAGTCCCCGGGGATGGGCTGGCCTTGGGCGGGCGGAGCCATGGGGACACCACCGGGTAGCGCATCACAGACATCGTTAGATAGAGGGTGCCCTAACGCGCCTTGGCCCTATATGGGACCACAGTGGGGTTCATGGGGGGCACCATGGGGAGCCACACCGCCGCCACATCAGCCAGCTAGTTCGGAGGTTGCAGGAGGTTGGCATCCGTCAGTACCTAGCACGGGCTACAATTCGGTGCCGGCGGCAGCTTTGCCGTACGCAGATTATGCGACGCCCGTGGGAGATCATCTGACGGCGGCCACGAAAGAGAAAATTTGGCGTGGCGAATTCGTGGACTTCTTTGAATTGCTCAATAGGGACTGTGAGAAAAAGGATTGGGACAAGGAGGACGAAAGGGAAAAGGAAAAACGTAGGAGGAAAAAGCCTGATAGGAATTGGACGAACTGGCTGCCAGGATTTGTGATTTATGCTGGGGTATTGATAAAAATGCAGCCCTGGAGAGCGCCATCGCTTTTCCAATATCTTGACACGATGATTAGGGCCTCCACTGATTTTGAAGGGTTGGCGTGGCTGAGATATGATGAGGCTTTCCGCATGCGGAGCGCCATTCAACCCAACCTCAGGTGGGACGAGCCACATCCACGTTTGTGGCTACAGCACATGACGCCAGCCAAATCAAACATGGGGGATAGGTTTGATAGTGGACATTTGAATAGACGGACACGGCAGGCGCAGTTTGCCCGCCCTTGGGCGGGTCAGGCGGTTCAACCCCGCTTGTTATGCTTTCAATACAATGCCAGGGGATCTTGCGCGAGGAAACCCTGCAGATTCAGACATGAGTGCCTCACATGTGGTGGCCAACACCCAAGTATCAGTTGTTTTAAAACGAGGCAGGACAGAGGAGCAGGTGGTGTTAGGAAGCAAGGAGGCGGGGGCGCTCCTGGAAAAGGGGCCCAGCCCAATTAGGGTGGAGATTTTGGAGGCATGGCTGCAGCAGTATCCTAGGCAGGAGGAAGCTAGTTATTTAATGGAAGGGTTTAGAAATGGCTTTCGGATACCGGCAGTGGGAGAGCGTAAGAGTTATTTTGCGCGGAACCTACGATCTATTAAAGGAATGGAGAGTATTGTGAGAAGGAAAATAGGTAAGGAAGTCCAGGAAGGGCGAGTGTTAGGCCCCTTCAAGGAGCCGCCCATGGGGAACCTTAGGGTTTCTCCGTTGGGCATTGTTCCAAAAAAGACACATGGTGAGTTTCGTTTAATTCACCATCTCTCTTTTCCGGAAGGTGAGTCGGTTAACGACGCTATACCGCCGGAATTGTGCACGGTTAGATATACGTCGTTTGACGAAGCTGTTAATATGGTTAAAAAATGCGGTGTTGGTGCCGAGCTGGCGAAATGTGATGTAAAATCTGCCTTCCGGATTTTGCCAGTGCACCCGGAGGATTTTTGTTTGTTGGGGTTTCAATTTGAGGAATTATATTATGTAGACAGAGCGTTGCCTATGGGTTGTTCCGTGTCATGCGCGGCTTTTGAGAAGTTTAGTACGTTTTTAGAGTGGAAAGTTAGGCAAGTATCGCGATGTACGTCGACGGCCCATTATCTCGACGATTTTCTTTTTTGTGGGGAACGGAATTCTGGTAAGTGCAGGTTTTTATTAGAAACGTTCAAAGAATTAGCACGCGAGGTGTCGTTGCCTTTAGCGGAAGAAAAGACTGAGGGGCCAACTACGGTCCTGACTTTCTTGGGCATAGAGATAGATACTGAGCAGCAAACGTCGAGGCTACCGGAGGAGAAGTTAAGAATTTTGAGAGCAAAAATAGAGGCGTTGGTTGGGAAGTCAAAGGCGACACTTAAGGAGCTACAGGAGATAGTCGGGCACCTCAATTTTGCTTGTAGAGTAGTGGCCCCTGGACGGGCCTTTGTTGGGCGTCTTTGCGCGGCCATGACGGGTCTTAAACGCCCG
Source organism: Pogona vitticeps (assembly GCF_051106095.1). Lineage (NCBI taxonomy): Eukaryota > Metazoa > Chordata > Lepidosauria > Squamata > Agamidae > Pogona > Pogona vitticeps. Next base: position 113,879,599 of record NC_135787.1, on the reverse strand, counting down.
TTACACAGGGCACGGATAACCCAAGGGATGAAAGAGGACCTCGGAGTTTGGTTGCAGTTCTTGTCAGGATTTAATGGGATTTCTTTTTGGAGGTCCGAGAGGAGCGTCCAGGTAGAGTTTCAGGTGCACTCAGATGCTTCGGGTGCTCACGGTTTTGGCATTTACCATAGAGGAAAGTGGTGTGCAGGCTCTTGGCCGGAGGCCTGGCAGAAAGCGGGCATTACGAGAGATCTCACTTTTTTGGAGTTTTTTCCGATAGTCGGGGCCTTGTGGTTATGGTCTAAAGAGTGGGCTAACTCGGTTGTGCGTTTCTGGTGTGACAACGAGGCGGTGGTGTGTATCATCAATTGCCTCACTTCACAATCAGAGCGCGTCATGAGGCTGGTCAGGGCATTTACACTGAGGGCGCTCCAGTACAATATATTGGTAAATGCTAGGCACATCCCGGGGCTGGACAATAGCATTGCCGATGCTTTATCACGTCGGCAGATGGAGCGGTTCCGGCAATTGGCGCCGGAGGCCATGGAGTTGCCGGAGACACTGCCTCAGGAGGTTTGGCAAATTGGCGCCACGACGCATCTGAGGCGATAGGTTTGGCCTTGGCGGTGAGGACACGGAAGGGTTACGCAGCTGTGAGTAGAGAATTCATAGAGTTTAGACATATGGTGAAATTGGAGCAAGTTTGGCCCCTGCCAGTCAAACACTTACAGCAATTTATGGTTCATTTACATAGAAGAGGGCTGATGCCAGGAACCATTCAGGGAAAATTGTCCGCCCTGGCCTTTTATTCAAGGGTTCAGGGTTATAGGGATTATTCAAAGGACTATAGGATCAGGAAGATGCTTGAGGGGTGGACAAGGAAGAGAGGGAAGGTGCAGGATTCTAGGTCACCCATTTCTCCGGCGCTACTGCAGCAGTTAAGCGACCAGTGGGCGAGTTTGTGCAGAAGTGAATACGAAAGGGCTCTGTTTAGGGTGGCATCGTTACTTGCATTTTTTGGTGCGCTTCGAGTTAGCGAGTTAGTGGCAGCAGGTAAGGAGGATAAGTCAAGGGTAGCCTTGCAGCTAAGGGATGTTTTTTTGGGAGAGGATAGCCTGGAGGTGTTTATCAGGCATTCAAAAACCGACCAAGTGGGTAAAGGAAGGCGTTTGGTTTTGAGGCGATGCAGCATAGAAAATCTTTGCCCGGTAAGAGCAGCAAAGGTATACATGGAACAGCGTGGACTGGAGGAAGGGTACTTCCTCATGCACGCAGATACTTCACCTTTAACGAAGTATCAATTCTGGAGAATGACGGATTTGGCACTACAAAAGGTGGGAGTGCAGGGTTTACGATTTGGCACGCATTCATTTCGGATTGGGGCGGCCTCTACGGCTGCGGCCTTGGGTTACAGCCCTGAAGAGATTAAGCGATTGGGCCGATGGTCGTCAAATAGTTACCGGAATTATGTTAGGAGCTTGTCTAACGAATAGGTAGGGTGTGTTTGTATTTTACAGGTGTTACAGTTCGTGGCCGGCGGATGGACGTTTGGATCATCGGTCATAGTTACGTTTATTGGGCAGAGCGTTATGCTGCTGCCTCCCCATGGGGGAGAGATTTAGGTTTAAGCGCGTGGGCGCAAGTTACTTGGAGAGGAATCCGCGGAATGCAGTGGATACAGTTCAACAGGACGACGGCCTTCAGCACTTCACCGCCTGATGTAGTGGTGGTGCATCTAGGCGGCAATGATTTAGCCAGAGTTGCCGGTAAGGCATTGATATTAGATATTCTGCGGGACCTGAGGTGGCTGAAGAACAAGTATCCGGCACTGCGGATTTTGTGGTCTAATATCACTCCTCGGTTGGCCTGGCAAGGCTCAGGGAGGACTGATGCGATAAATAAGGCCCGGCGGGGCGTGAATAAGGAAGTGCGTAGAGGTGTCTGCGGCGGCGGCCTCGGAGCAGTGATACAGCATCAGCGTATCCAGACGTCACGTGTGGAATTATTCCGCAGTGATGGGGTACACCTATCCGACGTTGGATTGGAGTTGTTCTTGGAGGATATAAAAGGGGGCCTGCTTCGTGAGCTCCAGGGGCTCTGTGGCGGGCATGCGACATAGCTGAGCTAGTGCGCATGCGGTGGCGGGTAGTGCGGAAAGAACCGGTATTTCGGTGTGTCCCAATGGATAAATCAAGTAAGCTAACAGCGCATCTGACCTTCCGGCATTGCGGATCGTGCGATCACTCTGCCTGTGGGGGGAGGATGCGCTGGGCCACTCACAGACCAATAGGCATCAGTTAAAGATGTCTTGAGGTCTGGGGTGTTTATTAGCGGCTAGACAGGATCCGACGGTTTTCGACCGAAGGAGCTTGGCGGCCGGGGACTCGCCCTTTGATCATCTAGGGGTATGATTATACCCCAGTATAACGGTTTTCCGCACTACAGCAGGCCCCCATATATCTGGTTGGCCGAAAGGCTGGTTATTTGAATTATCAAGTTGAATAAAAGTGTGGCCCGCATTAACCCAAACCAATGTCTCGTGTCTTTATTCCGGGGTTGGGGTGGCAAGTGAGTAGATGCAGGATGAGATATGAAGGGCCTGTTTGGATGTTGCTCCACCCCACTAAATCTATATTTGTCCAAAGCCAGTGCAGATGCTTAATTTCTGGCTTGCAAAAGAAGTATACATCAATGGAACAGACTTTAAAATTATTTTTTAAAATTTCAAATTATATTCTGTTAATAGTCTTATTGAAAGTTTTGTTTTTGTATTTCAAGAGTGGAACTTAGACCGTAGTTCTTCTATATTCTTGATGTAATTCATATAAACCTTGTCGGCAGATTGCTTCAAGTTGAGAAATGTGTAGAGGCATTTGCTGTTGTGCATGGAGTCACAAAAAGGTTCATTAAAATTGTAAGATATTAGCTATAAAGTTTTATAGAGGACGTGTGCCCTTGAATAAGTTCTTAATTGTCTTATTTGGTATGAAAATGGGGGAGTATTTTTAAGCTCCAAATATTTTCTAACAGCTCTTGTGAAGACCAAAGACCATATAAAACACTGTCTATAACCTGTCAGGTAAATGTTGATGTTGTTGTTCATACTGTAATGTAGGCTTCTTTATTTGTTTATACAGAAACGTCCAGAATTTGGGTAGTGATGGCTACAAGTGAAAAATTTCACCTCATGTTTTTGCAAAATGAGAACGACACATGATTCTTCTTTTATCTGTCACAGGATGAGATTGACAAAGGGCTTTATTTGCAGTATTTATTGTGCTGGAAATGAATATTGTAAACAGCAAAGAGGTATTTGAGTGTGAATACTTTACTGCATTAATTCAATCACTGAGCGCTTAAATTAGGCTTGGATCCATTGTAAAAGGCCAAGGAGACAGCAAATTAATTCCTGCCTGCAGAGCAGCTGATAGATGATGAAAGTTGGGTTAAAATATTTACAAGGATTACACTCAGTTGAAGGAAGATTGTTGTTATTAACTTCTGGCATCATTCTGATTTTCACTGGAATTTGTAATATGGTGCTCCTCTGAGACGTGATTCTGCAGCACTTTCGAATTAATAGGGTAATGCGTGGATCACACTGTCTTAGCTGAGAAGCAACCTTAGCAGCAAATCTTTTGAAGTAGTATATGTCAATAGCTGCTGATCAATGGGACCTTTCAGCTAACTTCAAACCATAATTGTTTTTTTCTGAGCAAATATTTCCAACTTAGTCTAACTATCCCTCAGTCTTTTCTACCTTAGAGAGTTGTCAGAAGCATGAAATGGGAGCAAACAGAACCATATGGGGTGCCCAGAATTCTCATCGGAACAATAAAAATATAATAAACAGACAATCAGAGAAACAAATAATTTCTCCAGTGGGCATCCATATAAATCGGGGGTGGGGGGGGAACCTGGGGCACCCCACAAAACGTTCATTGTTTTTTTTTGAACAATAGTTTCAACACACAAAAGTCTCCTTGTAGCTCCCCAGAGGAAACAGTGAGCAATTGTTTAATGTATTCAGGTTTTGAGAATCCCTGCTCCTCAACACCTCACTTTTTGGTTTACATTTTTTAAAAAATGGCTTAGAGAACACAAGAGAGATTTTTCAGTTAATTTAAATTTAAAAATAAAAAAGGCATGAGGGTTACTGGGGTTTTGGGGAGACAGGGGCTATGGAGGTCGGTATGGGTACAGGTGTGACCCCCATGAGCTCCAGGGAGGAGATTTCCCATTCCTTAGATCTAAAAGAAGGTAACTGTTTTGTGCCACTGTCAATTTTAGTGCAATGCCACTAATAATTTGAAGTCTCCTTTTAAAGAAAGCAACAAGAAATGTAGCAGTTGATAGAATGAGCTATACCTACTTTAAATACTGTGATGAGTAATGCAATAATAATAATAATAATAATAATAATAATAATAATAATAATAATAATAATAATAATAATAATAATAATAATAATAATAATAATAATAATAATAATAATAATAATAATAATAATAATAATAATAATAAAAAATTTGAAAATAGTATAAAGGGTAGCAGAACAAAGAGCTTCAAAAAGAAGCATTTTGAACACCGGTGTTTGATTCCGCCTTTTTCTAGTTGGCACACTTGGAAATATTAATGGAGGTGCACTTTGAATGTCAACTTTTCTCTGTTTCTAAGATTAAACATTTGGAGATTCATTAATCACACTTGGTAATCTTTCAAGCTTTGCTGAATTGCTACTGTACTTGGAAAGCTTGAGAGTTCTTGGAGCGTCTTCATGAATGACCAGGATCTGATGTTGGAAATGTGTTGCCTGTGTGTTAAAAATAAACTTGGCTGACGGAGAATGAAAACAGCCTTAGGGAGAGCAGCCAAAAATCTCAAAACCCAGCGCCCAAGCAATCCTGAGTAACTCTTACAAACAAACTTGACAGGTCCACAGTGGCTGTGCCAGTCCGCGTGCTGTGCTTTCCAGAGGCTTTTCCATTCAAGCCTGTGTGCTGGCAGAAAGCATACAACAAGAGCTGCAGTTCTGACAACAATACAGTCACTATTCTGAGAGCGCCGAGTGTCTGGGACATTCCTGTTAAAACAGATCTGATGCTGGTGTGTGTGGGTGTGCATGTTACAGTCCATGGGGATGAAGCTAGATCTTGGAAACATTTTTTTTTAACTACAACTTCCAGAATAGTCCAGCTGGCATGGCCAGTGACCTGCAGAATGCTGTATATGATCACCCTAATTTTAGCTGGGGCTCCGGCCCTTCTCACAGACATACATTTCATTAGCTTTGAGTGCAACAATCTTTCCAATTCAGACATTTACCTGAACACCCATGGATTATGAGCAGTCAAAGTGCAAGAATCTTGCTCCCTGTATCCTGACAGATAGACCATACTGCCATCCCTGACTTTTGTGTGTTCTGCAGGATGGGCTGAATGGATGCACAACTTGTGGTCCAGGATCACATGGAAGAATGTACTCATACAGAAACAAAGTAGACTCATCCTCCAGTCCTTGCTGCACAACACAGGACGTTCATGGTTGAAGAGGTAGGGGAAAATGATGATTATGAGATTGGGCCAGCATGCACTGCTTCACCCAATATCCACTTACATCCCCCTCCATATTCAGGCAAAAGCCCAAATGAAGTTAATGTATCCAGAATAAGTTACTTTACTTACTTTTTACTTACTTTACTTTATTAGATTTTTACCCTGCCCCCCTAGACAAAGTCTACTTGGGGCGGCTTACACACATGATAAAACATCATAATATAACAAATACTGTATCATAAAACTCATAAAAAGTTGACAATGAGTTGGATCCTGAGTCTTAGCCACATGTAGCAGAAACTCATGGAAATAGATGGAAATTTAGTTAATCATGTCAATATAACTGCCGTAGTCTACAGTACTAAGTCTTGTTCCAATCTTGCTTTGCATAATATCCACATTTATTCATAGCTGTTCAAGATTTTATGAATCAAGCATTATTTCTCCTTTCACTTCCAGCCCTAAGTAGAACAGCTATAAAGACTATATCTATATTACTTACAGCACTTTGATACCACAGCCAGGATCCTATTGAGACAAATCACTCACAGAATGGATCAAGCACAAATAGTCTGATTTGTGGCTTCTTGTGCAAGGAGTAATTTAGGATCTCATTGTGCAAGCTTAAGGTGAATATTCTTGAAGGTGGTCACCATTCGTACAATGAAAATGTTTGTGTATTTATGGTATTTAAGTGGTACTTTAAAGGCTCCACTAGTTCTCAGTAAGACTGTGGGCAGTGGCTTCACTCCATTCATTGGACTTCCCTGCTGTAGTTGAGGAAAGGGCACTGATCCTGCAAAATCAGTACTGTATAGAAATCAAAATGTGAATGTGGACTTGAGACAACTATACAGATGGACATGCACAATTTAGTCCAATCTTTTCATTACTGCTGTTTATATAAGCTTGCTGAAGGAGAGATATTTCTCTTCCAATATATCATATATTATCCTATTTATAGCATAAACATTTAATTTGTGGAAGAGAAGCAACAGTCACACAGCAGGCAACAAAATTTGCAATAGCTGCTCCAAAAGTTTTTAAAAATAGTACCTCTTTTAATAAGCAGACTTGTCACAAGACAAATTATTTTACAAGACATTGCATGCAGCACATTAAAAAAAATTCAAACTGTTCAGTCCACATAAAAAACATTCACATCCAGACACTAAAACATCCAATCACTATCCTGAGGGGTGGTGGTGGTGGGGAAAGTGGATTTTCTCTTCCTCATCTTCAAGTATTTTGTCTCTTCCAGATCTAAAAGTTCAAGTCTGCGTCATGTTGGGAAACACCCTTCCACAATTCAAGTGGAGACTGAATGTTGAGGAATTGTTGCTTCCATAAACAATAAAGAACACCATGCATCCATAAACATTTCTCTCATCTCCAGGCCTTTTATCACTCTTTGTTTATGTCTGAGTTTTTCAGAGAAGTGCGTGGACAACACATGATCCATCCGAAGCCTCCCCAAGGTCATTCATGATTTTTCTATCTCTACATGAGCCAGCACTGAATCATACTTTTCAAATTCCTACATAACAGAATTTTATTACTCCTGGAAACAATGGCAACAATTGTAATTGGACTTAATACAGTGGTGCCTCGAATAGCGAACGCCTCTATTAACGAAGAAACTGAATAGTGATGTGGTTTTTGGAGCATTTTTTCGCCTTGATTAGCGATTTTTCCTATGGGCAATTTTTGAATAGCGATCTTCAGGACCGTGCTTCGAATAGCGAGTCTGTTTTAGGTCCCCTGTTTTTGATTAGCGAGTTTTTAAACAGCCGTGCGATCGCTATTTTTAAAAGGGCTTAAAGTTAAGGTTTAGGGTTTGAAATGTTTGAGATCGTAAAGTGCACTGAATAAACCCTTTGTTAACCCAATTTGACCTTGTTCTGACTCTTTTTTAATTTGTTGTGGATTTTCCCCCATTGAGATGCATTGAATAGGTTTCAGTGCATTTCAATGGGGGAACCGCGTTTTGAATAGCGAGATTTCCTATGGAGATTTTCCATTAGCGACGGCAATTCATTCCAATTGGAACGGATTAGCCGGCTTTCAATACATTTCAATGGGAAACCACGTTTTGAATAGCGATGAATTTGAATAGCGAGTTTTTTTGCGGAACGGATTAACCTCGCTATTCGAGGCACCACTGTATTTGATCTTGGCACTGGAGAGTCTACTAAAGTTCATGTGGTGGTCTGTTATGATGCCTTTTATATGCAATTGCAGCATTCTGTTATTGGTTATAGTGTTGCTCACAGTTACTAGATCTTCAGGATTGATTGCTATGGCCTTCTGTTTGACAACACTTTTTTAAAAAAAGACTGAACTCTTTTAGAACGTATGTAGATGTGAGTACACTGCTCAAGTAACCAGTTCAGGTAAATATGGTTAGGCTTTTGAACTGCATAAAATAAAGAGAATTTGGCCAAAGTTTACAGAGCAATGAACATTTTAAAAAATCGATAAATCTTATTCACCCAGACATTTTAATTTGTTGTAAGCTTTTTAATTGCTCAGGGTTTTATCAGCTGTTTCATTGTTTTGCTATGGAATTGATTCTGCAATACCTTGAAATACTGCTAAATGTGTTGTGGCATATAAATGTGCTAAAGAAATAAGTAACCGCAATGTAACATTTACTGGAGCATACAGTGGTGATAAAACCAAGAACTTAATCAAGCCAGTTTCCTCTCTGAAAGATTTCAAAGCATCCTGCAGGTTCTGTGGTTTATTTCAGCAAACTAAAAGCCATTTATAGCATCAGAAATCATATGCATGATCTTGAACATGCCAGTCAAATGAGCAAAGGAGACACACTCAGCTGATGAGGACTGTTGATTGAGTGCTTGCGATAAAAGGTACTCCTTGTGAAAGAATGTATTTATTTTTTAAAAAGAAAGATAAGTTTGTTCTATCCCGAGTATTACTCTAGTGAATTACTAGAGTATTAAGGTGAGATAAAAGAAGTAAAATAGTGTGCATTGAAGTGGAGATGACATACATATTCCAGACACTGCTGGCCTATGGGAATATATCTGGTCATTTTCCTTAGCCAGAATTCTATTGAGCTTCTACTGAGTGGAAGGTCCCAGCCATGTCATAAGTTAGGAACAGTCTGCTTGTACAAGTGTTGCCACTGCACAAGCAGAGGCCAGGTGTTCTTCATGGAGACCACAGCTTATGCAACACAGTGGTTGTGGAAATGATATCATTGCATGCCACTTTCCACTCAGTGGAACCTCAATTAAATGTTGGGTTTTGAGTTTAGAGATTAATTTACTATCATAAATTGAACAGTTTGATGGTAAACAATTCCAATCAGTCTTGAGAAATGTTGGTTTACGTAGCCAGATACGCTGAACGTTTTTTTTTAAAAGCACCTATATTTAATGCTTTGTTGGTAGGTAAATTAGCAAAGATGTTCTGGAGGTGGTTAGGACACCAACTAGAAAAAAATAAAGAATGTTAAATTTCCTTTAGATCAGAGGTGAGAAATCCTCATCAGCCTGTTCATCAGTTCCACTTAGAGAAGGACCTTGGTGGTCACATTACATACAGCAATGGGTGGGGCTCAGTATAGTGTATGTCAGGCTACAACAGTGAAATGGCAGCATGAAAACTCTTAGAATAGGCATGGTGGCTAGGTGGTCTGGGAGCTGAAGTCCAAAATTTAAGCTGCTAATCATTTCTGGTATGCTGTGTTAGTCAATGAAATACTTAAAATGGAGTTGTGGGCAGAAAGCGAAAAAGCACATTTATATAATCTTAGAACTGCTGAGCTAGGAGGGAATCTATGGATCACTAAGTCCAGCCAGTGCCAAGGAGGCTCAGTGGGGAATCAGTTTCCCAACCTCTGGCTCTGCAGCCAGATCTCTTTTGCACACCACCGAGTTATCCTTGTGCCATATCCTATACACTTGAGCCCCTCCAACTCACAAGCATGCACCCATATTTACCAGTCTCAGAACTGGAACAAGAAATGAATCTCCCATTGAATTAACAGGTGAGGAAAATGTGTATTTAAAGCAAGTTACTGGGCTGAGTAATATCCTTGCTGGATCATTTAAAAGTTACAAATGAGGAGAGATTTTGAATTCTCCAGAGCTCTTTATCTGGCAAAGAAGGTATAAAATTTGGGGCTAAACTAAATAGTAAAACAGCTAACCCAGATGTCTTGCCCTTGGCTTTTGAAACCACACTGCCAGCAAAACCCAATAAAGTTTTCAGATTCTATATGAGGCTGAAATGCCAAAGCAATCAGCTTGCAGCCTTTCCTCTCTCTAGGGACAAAAGCTTGGCTTGGACCCTTGCTGTTGTGTCCATTGCTACAGACACAGCTCACAGACCTCTTTGTAGGTTTTAGGGCAGAAAAGTGGGGAAACCAAGGGACCAATCTTTTGTTCAGTAGTGGCATTAGGCTTTAGGTTTGCACTTCATTGGGGACAAGTTCTCATGCATCTTTTGAAGAATACTGCACAGGCCATGTTGAGATCACCTGTTTTGAAATCAAGACCTGGGAAATAAGAATCTGTGTAACAATCCCCTATTTGGACACAAATGGCATTTAAATATGGGCAACAGGGGTAATCATGATCTGTGATAGTAGAAATAGTAGTTGGGGTCTTTTTGTGTGTGTGAAATGCACAATATAACATGTGAAATGGCTAGGAGAATGAACAGGTAATAAGGAAGCAGGTACATTGGCAAGCTGAATTGAAACAGTTTAGCTTTGCATCAGCTTGATTCACACTCTCTTTTGCAGCTGTATTTGGAGATCCTGGGTTGTTCCAGGGCCAATGTCCACACTGTCCTCTCAATTAGATGCAACTCAATCAGTGCCCAAAGCCCTATTCCTTTAATACCACCTTCCTGCTGATCCCTGGCTCTTTTATGGTCTGCCATCAAGCTACTGGAACCATTTAAAGGATTGCACGGCAGTAGGTAATAAGGGACAGTTTTCCACAGTTCTCCATTAACATACAATCATACACACATACCATGGAAACATTGTAGTCTGCTGGAATTTGTTAGAGTTGTTTCAATTTTATATTGATTATTATCTCTCTCTTTCTGGTACCTTGTGGAGATGATCTAGTCACTGCTAAAGTAATGTAACAATGCAGTGTGAAGGTGATCTAACACTAGACTCAATTTGTTTTTGTTTTTCTTTAATTAAAGATACTTGGGAGTGACTAGGGAGACGATCACAGGAGTGTGTATTGCTGTTTTCTCAAAGCATCACACTCCAACTTACTATGTCACCAGAAAATCAACCAAAGTCACACCTCCCAATTCTTTTGTAAAATGAAACAATCACAGAGGCAAAATACCATCTGAATTGTTGCAGATATAAAAAGGTAGAAGCCCCATCTGGCAGGGATAAAAAAGGACTGGAAGGGGGGAAAAGATGGGCTGATTTGCATTGACCTTTATATCATGTGATTATTGAAAATCATTTTGAATTCCCCCCATGCTGATGCTCAAGCAAACTGTGAAGTATTTTCCCATGTAGTCACTGTTGGATTATTTGCTATTAAGGACATTTCCGATAAATACTGAGATTTGGCTTAAAAAGAAAGGACCACCAGAGTATTCACAGCCATGTAGAATACTCAGTGAGCAGAAGAGGTGAACAAAAACAGAAGTCAACAAAACAAACAATATATATAAAGTAGTAACCCAACATACATCTACTATTAAAAATATCAAACAGACTTAAAACCACCCATTTGCTATGCATAGCTTAAGAAAACTAAGAGCTTGTATGTAAAAATGTAACATAAACTTTACTAAACATACAAGACAAAAAACAATACATACAAAAAAAAGGTTGCTGGTAAAACAGAACAAAATGACTTAGCTTCAGGAGAAAAAACATAAAACAAGTTGAATCAAAGAACAAGCAGGTATATCAAGTTAAAGGCGAGATAGCAGCAGATACAACACAGAACAACTGCTTCTGCTCTCTGCTAGCATCTGATGAAAAAAGGTAGGTAAGGCTTTCCCTTATACCCAGAAAAGAAAAAAAGAACAGGTGAGAGGGAGAGAGCCAGGCTATTAAAGGGAAAAGGTACATGCATGGCTGCATTGCATTGTAAGAAAAAAAACCTAACAGTCATATGTTTAGACTACACGAATGAGGTTGAATCCTGCAGGTTTCTCCTTCAGGCTGTACACTGCAGAGTTTGAGGGAGGGATTGCTGCCTTGTCGTGGCGAAGGGGCTTGAGCAACTCAGAGAAGCTATGGGCTATGCCGTGCAGGGCCACCCAAGATGGACAGGTCATAGTGGAGAGTTCCAACTAAACGCAATCCACCTGGAGTAGGAACCGGCAATTCCACTCCAGTATCTTTGCCAAGAAAACCCCATGATCAGAAACAAAAGGCTAAAAGATATGACGCTGGAAGATGGGACCCTCAGGCATCCAACATGCTACTGAGGAAGAGCGGAGGACAAGTACAAGTAGCTCCAGAGCTAATGAAGTGGTTGGGCCAAAGCCGAAAGGACACTCAGCTGTGGACATGCCTGGAAGTGAAAGGAAAGTCCGATGCTACAAAGAAAAATATTGCATAGGAACTTGGAATGTAAGATCTATGAACCTTGGGAAGCTGGAGGTGGTCAAACAGGAGATGGCAAGAATAAACATTGACATCCTGGGCGTCAGTGAACTAAAATGGATAGGAATGGGTGAATTCAACTCAGATGATTATCATGTCTACTATTGTGGGCAAGAATCCCGTAGAAAGAACAGAGTAGCCCTCATAGTCAACAAAAGAGTGGGTAAAGCTGTAATGGGATACAATCTCAAAAATGATAGAATGATGTCAATACGAATCCAAGGCAGACCTTTCAACATCACAATAATCCAAGTTTATGCACCAACCTCCATTGCTGAGGAGACTGAAATTGAACAATTTTATGAAGATTTACAACACCTTCTAGAACTGGCACCAAAGAAAGATGTTCTTCTCATTCTAGGGGACAGGAATGTCAAAGTAGGGAGTCAAGAGATAAAAGGAACAACAGGGAAGTTTGGCCTTGGAGTACAAAATGAAGCGGGGCAAAGGCTAATAGAGTTTTGCCAAGAGAACAAGCTGGTCATCACAAACACTCTTTTCCAACAACACAAGAGGCGACTCTACACATGGAAATCACCAGATGGGCAATATTGAAATCAGATTGATTATATTCTCTGCAGCCAAAGATGGAGAAGCTCTGCACAGTCTGCAAAAACAAGACCTGGAGCTGATTGTGGCTCTGATCATCAGCTTCTCATAGCAAAATACAAGCTTAAACTGAAGAGATTAGGAAAACCACTGGGCTACTCAGGTATAATCTAAATCAAATCCCTTATGAATACACAGTGGAAGTGAAGAACAGATTTAAGGAACTTGATTTGGTGGACAGAGTGCCTGAAGAACTTTGGATAGAGGCTCGTAACATTGTACAGGAGGAAGCAACAAAAACCATCCCAAAGAAAAAGAAATGCAAGAAAGCAGAGTGGCTGTCCAAGGAAGCCTTACAAATAGCAGAGAGGAGAAGGGAAACAAAATGCAGGGGAGATAGGGAAAGTTACAGAAAATTGAATGCAGACTTCCAAAGAATAGCAAGGAGAGACGAGAGACCCTTTTTAAATGAACAATGCAAAGAAATAGAGGAAAATAACAGAAAAGGAAAAACCAGAGATCTGTTCAGGAAAATTGGAGATATCAGAGGAAACTTTTGTGCAAGGATGGACATGATAAAGGACAAAAATGGAAGGGACCTCACAGAAGCAGAAGACATCAAAAAGAGGTGGCAAGAATACACAGAGGAATTATATCAGAAAGATCTGGATATCCCGGACAACCCAGACAATGTAGTTGCTGACCTATAGCCAGACATCCTGGAGAGTGAAGTCAAGTGGCCTTAGAAAGCCTGGCTAACAACAAGGCCAGTGGAGGTGATGGCATTCCAGCTGAACTATTTAAAATCTTAAAAGATTATGCTGTTAAGGTGCTACATTCAATATGCCAGCAAGTTTGGAAAACTCAACAGTGGCCAGAGGACTGGAAAAGATCAGTTTACATCCCAATCCCAAAGAAGGGAAGTGCCGAAGAATGCTCCAACTACCGCACAATTGCACTCATTTCACATGCTAGCAAGGTTATGCTCAAAATCCTACAAGGCAGGCTTCAGCAATATGTGGACCGATAACTCCCAGAAGTACAAGCAGGACTCCGAAGGGGCAGAGGAACTAGAGACCAAATTGCTAACATGCGCTGGATTATGGAGAAAGCCAAAGAGTTCCAGAAAAACATCTACTTCTGCTTCATTGATTATGCAAAAGCTTTTGACTGTGTGGACCACAGCAATCTATGGCAAGTCCTTAAAGAAATGGGCGTGCCTGACCACCTTATCCATCTCCTGAGAAACCTATATGTGGGACAGGAAGCAACAGTTAGAACTGGATATGGAACAACTGATTGGTTCAAAATTGGGAAAGGAGTACGACAAGGCTGTATATTGTCCCCCAGCTTATTTAATTTATATGCAGAATACATCATGCGGAAGGCTGGACTGGAGGAATCCCAAACCGGAATTAAGATTGCCGGAAGAAATATCAACAACCTCCGATATGCAGATGATACCACTCTGATAGCAGAAAGCGAGGAGGAACTAAAGAACCTTGTAATGAGGGTGAAAGAGGAGAGTGCAAAAAACGGTCTGAAACTCAACATCAAAAAAACTAAGATCATGGCCACTGGCCCCATCACGTCCTGGCAAACAGAAGAGGAAGATATGGAGGCAGTGACAGATTTTACTTTCCTGGGCTCCATAATCACTGCAGATGGAGACAGCAGCGACGAAATTAAAAGACGCCTGCTTCTTGGGAGGAAAGTGATGACAAACCTTGACAGCATCTTAAAAAGCAGAGATATCACCTTGCCAACAAAAGTCCGAATAGTGAAAGCTATGGTTTTTCCTGTCGTGATATATGGAAGTGAGAGCTGGACCATAAAGAAAGCTGACCACCGAAGAATTGATGCCTTTGAATTGTGGTGCTGGAGGAGGCTCTTGAGAGTCCCCTGGACTGCAAGGAGAACAAACTTATCCATTCTAAAGGAAATCAACCCTGAGTGCTCACTGGAAGGACAGATCCTGAAGCTGAGGCTCCAATACTTTGGCTATCTCATGAGAAGAGAGGACTCCCTGGAAAAGACCTTAATGTTGGGAAAGTGTGAAGGCAAGAGGAGAAGGGGACTACAAAGGATGAGATGGTTGGACACTGTCACTGAAGCAACCAACATGAATCTGACTCAACTCCGGGAGGCAGTGGAAGATAGGAGGACCTGGCGTGCTCTGGTCCATGGGGTCACGAAGAGTCGGACACGACTAAATGACTAAACAAACGAACGAGAGAAAATGAAAACCCCCAAATCTGATCTTGTCTAGATTTTGGGGATCTATGTTTCATAGTCAAAATTCCAAGATGGAAGCTGCAAATTTTTAAAACCAGCTGGAGTGGGGTTGGTGAAGGATTTCATTCAAGGGATGGAAAGGCATTCTCTGCCAGATTGAATGTACACCACCCTGAGAAGACTGTCTTCCTTTGTTTACCAAGTATTATGCTGCACTTGGTTCCAGTGATTATATCTTGCCTGGTGTGCACTAAACTTAGTCTCCAACCGCTCTGATATGGGGACTCTCGTATTTCTGGCTGTTGCTCCTCCCAGCCAAAGCAGAAGCTGTGTTCTTCAATAAAGGCAAGAGAGGACTTACTGGCAGCTGGAATCCTTTTTTAAATCTCTCTCTCTCTCTCTCTCTCAGATTTGGCTAGGAGCAGACGTTCTGCTAGATACCGAGGTCCTAAAGTGTTTAGGACAATGAATGTTATCATCATAACCTTGAAGTAAATGCAGAACTGAATCAGTAGTCAATGAAGGGTGGCCAGAATGGGGGAGATGTGCTGAAATTTCTTCACCCCAGTTGTTAATCTGGCTGCCGAATTCTGAACCAGTTGTAGTCTCCACATCAATCTCAAGGGTAGCCACACATAGAGAGCACTGCAGTAGTCTATTCTTGAGATTACAAGGGCATGAATCAAAGCTGTGAGTGCCCCTACATCTTGATAGGGACACAGCTGGGCAATCCTCTGAAGATGGAAATGGGCTGCCCGGACCACAGATGTCACCTGAGTTTCCTTGGTGAGATCCGGGTCCAGACAGATGTCCAAGCTGCGAACCTCATTCTTCATGGGAAGAGTCACTCCCCCAAAGGAAAGGGAGTTTCTCAACCCTCTGATGACAGGGCCACCCACACGCAAGATTCCTGTCTTGTCCAGATTCAACCTCAGTCCATTTGCCCTCATCCACCCCAGAACAGTCCCTAAGCAGCATTCAAGGGACAGAACAGCATGCACTGCAGTTGGAGAAAAGGAGAGGTAGAGCTGGGTGTCATCAGTGTACTGATGACACCAAGCCCCACAACTCCAGATGACCTCACCCAGTGGCCTCATAGAGATATTAAATAGCATTGATGAGATGATCAACCACTGTGGAACCCCACAACTGAGGACCCACATGGTGGAAGTCATCTCACCAAGCTGCACTCTCTGGGGATGGTCCCCCAAGAAGGAGCCATGCCAAAGCGAGGCAACCGATCCCAGCTTGGAGAGCCACCCCAGGAGAATACTGTGGTTGACAGTATCAAAGGCCACTGAGATACTGAGGAGGACCAACAAGGACATATTGCCCCTGTCGGCATCCCTCAGGAGGTCATCCTGCAGGGTGACCAATGCTATTTCTCTACCATGCCGTTGGCCTGAAGCCCGACTGGAAGAGATCAAGGGTGTCAGTTTCCTCCAGGAGTGCCTGGAGCTGATCAGCAATCACCCTCTTGACCACTTAAGAAAGAAACATTGGCGATGGGCCTATAATTACCTATTTTGTCTGCTGCCAAATTAGCTTTCTTTTGAATGGGCCTAACGAGTGTCTCCTTGAGGACAGGGGTAACCATGCCCTCCTGGAGAGACCCATAAATTATTTCAGTGGCCCATTCTGTTGTTACCGGCTTGGCTGCTTTGATGAGCCAAGCCAGGCAATGATCTAAGGAGGAGGTGGTTGCATGACAGCGTGCAAGCACCCTGTCCACCTCATTGGACGTCACAGGTTGAAAGCAGGTTAACCTCTCCAGACAAGATGATGCACTGGAAATCTCAGCTCGATCTGTAAAAAGAGATCAAGGTCCCGGCGGATGGCCTTCACTTTAGATTTTAAAAATGCCGCAAATTGGTGAAAGGAAATATTAATGGAAGGCCTATCACTGTGGCAAACTCCAGATAGATTGTACGCTATATGGAAAAGTTCCACCTGCTGGTTGTGAGCTTCGCTTATTCGGTCAGCAAAGAATGATCTTCTAGCAACGTTTACCCTAGCTAGGTAAAGGTTAGATGCGATCCTGGCGGCTTTTAAATTAATTTCTCTCAGGGCCCTTCTCCAAATGCCTCTAGCCTTCTCTGATTACACTTCATGGCCTTCAACTGCTCGTGAAACTAGAGGGTTGTCCGGGCTCAGCAACGGAGAGGGTCTTTACGCGTGATTGTGTTGACTGCCCTGGTGGCAACAGTATACCAGCTATCCAACAGAGCATTGACAGGAGTGCCAACCAAGTGAGTCAGAATCCCCCACATGATATCTTGGAATCCAACAGGATCCAGTAACCTGCGGGGGCGGACCATCTTAATGGGTACAAGCTCCCCGTGGGAGGGAAGTGCCACTGTGAGCCTGCATTTAATTAGATGGTGATCCAACCATGACAAGGGGGCCGATATCAAGTCGGCCACCGTCAGAGCACCCTCTCTGCTTGGCAGCAAAGACCAGAATTGTCTATAGAACTTGATAAAGTAAATGAAAATGCAGTGTATTGCCCACTTTTGTATTTTGGGTATTGTACAATGATTGCATAGCTTTTTAAAATTGTTGCATAACTCTATGTGTGCATAAGCATGAATGTTTTGTGTACATGACAATACACTCTGTCGGCATCTGAGCAATCAGCTGTGTACAGGAAGGGAAGACACATGTTTCCACCATACTTAAGAGTCTGTGCTTGTTTGACCCCCTTAATACAGAATTGTCTTTCTCAGTGGGTTAATGACAGAGTAAGTATGGTATTTGTCTGGGGATTGTTGGGCTGATTACAATGACTGCCATCTAGCAGGGGAATGTATTTTGTGATTGTAACCAGGAACAATCATTTGAAGGTTCATCTTATTGTCTTTCATAAAGTGTGATATATGACATCAGTCAGCAGAAGCTGAAAAAGGAGAAGGATAAAAAGATATTGATTTTGAATCATGGTGAAAACTGATTGATTCAAAAACTCACACATAATAGAGTAGGAAAGATAATGAAAGAAAATACTGCCTGGAGCCTTTAAGTACTGGTCCCACTCTCACATGCTTGATAAATTTTAGCAATTCATCAGTTGGAGAGAACCTTGCCTGTGTGGCCATCCTTACATATTCAGCTTGCCACTTGCCTTAAAGCAAACACCTTCTGAAGTGTTGCATATTGTCCACTCTATCACCCTGTTTCCAAGCAATGCGCAGTTAAGGAAAACAGATGTGATTATGCAAGGCCAGAATTTCCAGCCTCCATTGAACAAAGAACTGACAAGACTAGCAAGAGCCTTAAGCAGAAATTAAACATCCAGAATCTGCATTTGTAGAACACTGAAAGGAATTTTTTTGTTATACGGAAATACCTTTGAGAACCGTTTCCTTCTAATGATCTTAGATTTTGCTAGCAAGGGAATGATGCTAGGTAGTACGTTAAAAACATTCAAAGTACAGTATACCCTATTCTGTAGCAATGTTCTATAAGATGATGCTTATGCTATGGCCCATCTGCATACACATATGAAGGATACATTGGCAGTACCCAAACAGTTCTGAACTGAATGGGTTGGGAAAAGTTTCAGATAGATTTCTCCATAAGGCACATATCATTTCATTGCTCCAATTTCAAAATCCCTTTTCAGACTTTGGTGATTACAATTCACTAAGGAATGAGGCTCTTTTTCTGGAATCGACAAAAGAACTCAAAAGCAAAAGTAAGAGTCTCTTTTGTGATTTTTAAATTTTGTTCTTAAAGGAAAATTCCGTCCTTATTATTCTTATCTTTTTGTCTGTGGTCTCTGAGTTTCCCAAGAGAAGCGTTACCCCGTACTAAATGGCTCCCAACAATTCATTTTGATGGTAGCTATGAGAGTCAGCTAATCCTTTCATATAGCTTGTTACCTTTCCATGGTTCAGTCTCAGTTCTGGAATGTCAAATGATATGGGGGACTAACCATATGCCTAACTTCCTGATGTTACTGGCATGATCACTGCAGATGGAGACAGCAGCCACAAAATTAAAAGACGCCTGCTTCTTGGAAGGGAAGCGATCACAAACCTTGACAGCATCTTAAAAAGCAGAGACATCACCTTGCCAACAAACGTTGGCATTGTAAAAGCTATGTTTTTTCCAGTAGTGCTGTATGGAAGTGAGAGCTGGACCATAAAGAAGGCTGACTGATGAAGAATTGATGCTTTTGAATTGTGGTGCTGGAGGAGACTCTTGAGAGTCCCCTGGACTGCAAGGAGAACAAACTTATCCATTCTAAAGGAAATCAACACTGAGTGCTCACTGGAAGGACAGATCCTGAAGCTGAGGCTCCAATACTTTGGCCATCTCATGAGAAGAGAAGATTCCCTGGAAAACCCCTGATGTTAGGAAAGTGTGAAGGCAAGAGGAGAAGGGGACGACAGAGGACGAGATGGTTGGACAGAGTCGAAGCTCCCAACATGAATTTGACCCAACTCCGGGAGGCAGTGCAAGACAGGAGGGCCTGGCGTGCTCTGGTCCATGGGGTCACGAAGAGTCGGACATGACTTAACGACTAAACAACAATGGCCTTTGTGTCAGCAGCACATTCTCTTTTTTTAGCAGCACGTTCTTTAATATGAAGCTTCAACAGAGAGTTTCCAGGAGACATCCAAGATCGAAGCACTGGCATAAGCTCGATCTGATCCTCACTAGGTGTTCTAGAGGGATATAAGAAAGCTTGTGTTTATTTGTGGAACAGAGTTTTGATAGGAAAGGGGGTGATGTGAGGGAGACACAATGACAACATACCCCCAAGGACTCCTCGATTTTGCCATTTCTCAATTTCTCCCACCAGGAGTGTTGCAGCAGATGGTTCTTTGGGTCAGCAAGCCAATGCTATGTCCTGAACAGGGTTTGTTTCAGTTGTAACCAACAGAATTGTTTCTGTTGGTCTTTCTCCACTAATGCCAAGGTGGAGAAAGCATTAGTAGAGAACAGCTCTGGGAACAGAGTGAATTCCCCTTCAAATCTTGAGAGAGAGAGAGAGAGAGAGAGAGAGAACATGGTGCTGATATCACTGTAGCTTGAGTTATTTATGCACAAATTATCCCGCTCACGACTCCTTTCATTAAGAAGCAAAAAGACAAAAAAGCACACATCCCACATACCAACAAGGGTTTTGTTTTCTTTCTACCGAGATTTCCATATCTATCTAGGACATCTGGATGATCCTTGTTCTGAACGTCCAGAAGTAATGGCCACTTGACATCTGATTTCCTAAGTGGCTTTCAAAATGCTGACCAATTAATCATCCATTATTCAATTGTCTCCCATTTCTTGTCCAAGACGCCGTTGCAAATATCAGCAAAAGTCTAATGGGAAAACTGCGTTCAGAACACCGCAAGCTGTATTTGTATTGGTTCATGATACACCAAGATAACATACCCAAATACTTTTAAACAAATTTATATTCCAGCACCTTGAAATAATATGTAAGAAGTCCAAATTGGCTATAAAATGCTCTATTATGTCACTAGTGCTAGCAGATGCAACTTTTTCTTTTCTTCTCCTTTCTTCTCTTCTTTATTGAACATTCCACATTGATCAGGTGTTTTAGAATTTCTAATTCTTTGTCACTGGGGGGAAAATATAATTGGCTTCCAGATTACAGTAATCTTTTTTTTTTAAACTTTCAGCTGTCAAACCTACTGTTCAATGCATTCCAATGGGGGAAAGAAATTCACCAAAAATTAACGAAGACTCAGAGCAAAGCCAAATTAAGTTTGCAAAGGTTTTACAAGGTGCACTAATGATTCCAAGCATTTTAAACAGTTTTTGGACATTTTAAGACACTTTAAAAATAGCAAAAACGGACCTGTCAAAACCATTGAAATGCATTGAAACCTATTCAATGCATTCCAATGGGGGAACCGCGTTTCGCTTAGCGATGTTTCCTATGGCGATTTTCGCTTAAGGACAGTAATCTGTTCTCATTGGAACAGATTATTCAGTTTTCAATGCATTCCTATGGGAAATGGTGTTTTGCTTAGCGATGTTTTCCCATAGTGATTTTTTTAACCAATTAACATCGCTAAGCGAGGCACCACTGTACTCTGCTGAGATCCATTGTTCCACCTACTGCGGGGAGTGAAAGAATCCTTTCTCTGCAGCTCCATTAATCAGCAGGACTGGTCATGATCACCCTTATTAGCAGGGACGGCTGAGGGGTCTGACGCCGAGGGAGGCCCGGAAAGAAAAAAATGAGAAACCGGGCCTTCTCCGCAGTGGCCCCTTGGCTGCGGAACACCCTCCCTACTGAAATTTGGCTGGCACCCTCGCTGGGCATCTTCAAAAGCCAACTGAAAACTTGGCTATTCAAGCAGGCCTTCCCTCTAGTCAATTAAGTGATGCTTACTTCTTATTTCTTTCCTTTTAACTCATGCCATCTTGGGACTGTTTGCTTTAAATTAATTGTAAATTTACGATATTATTTTTATATCATTTTGTTTTTTTAAAATGTAAAACTGTGTATATTTTAAATTGTTTTTATCTTGTATGTTGTGAGCCGCCCAGAGTAGACTATGTCTAGATGGGCGGCATATAAATGCAATAAATAAATAAATAAATAAATAAAATATTATTGCATATGCACCAACAGTCATCTATAGTGGAAGTGAAAGACAAATTCTATGATGATCTGGCAGCTACTGTCAAAAAAATCCTGGAGGGAGAGCCACTGTTCATTCTCAGAGACTTGAACACTAGAGTTGGTGCTGATGACAATTCTTGGTCCACTTCTCTAAGCTGTTTTGGCATTGGGAAGATGAACAAAAAGGGCCAATGCTTGCTGCAGTTTTCCTGTTATTGTGGTCTTTGTGTCAGCAACACGTTCTTTAATAAAAAACTTCGACACAAAGTCTCTTGGAGAAATCCAAGCTTGAAGCATTAGCATCAGCTCAATTTGATCCACACTAGATGCTCTAGCCTTCCCAGTACTACAATCACACACAGTGATGATTGCGATACTGATCACTCCCTGATATGTAGCAGAGTAAAACTGAGACTAAAGAGATTGTATCACACAAAAAAAGAAGACCACATATTGACACCAGAAAGACTCGAGATCAGACAAAAATGGAGGAATTTGCCTAAGTGCTTGAGGAAATCCTTCCAGACCTAGCTGTTGCAAATGCTCATGAACAATGGGAGCATTTCAAGAATGCTGTTTATAACAGCGCCTTGTCCACATTTGGCAAGAATACCAAAAAGATAGCAGACTGGTTCGAAGCCCATTCGGAGGAGTTGATGCCAGCTGTTGAGGAAAAGATGAGAGCTCTAGCAGCATACAAAGCCTGTCCTAGTGAGTACAATTTGCAGGCTCTTCGAATTGCCCATAGCAAAGTCCAACAGGCTGTCCAGAGATATTCTAATGATTATTGGCTACAGCTCTGCTCTCAGATACAGATAGCAGCTGACACAGGTAACATCAAGGGAATGTATGACGGTATCAAGCAGGCTTTAGCTCCAATACAGAAGAAATCTGCTCCTTTGAAGACTGCTACAGGCGTGATCATCCAGGACCAAGCACAGCAGATGGAATGCTGGGAACAGCACTACTCTGAGCTATATTCCAGAGAAAATGTAGTAACCCAAGAGGCATTAAAGAACATCGAGTGCCTGTGTGTTTTGGCAGAGTTGGACAGCGAACCAACTTTTGCAGAAATAAAAGCGGCCTTCGAGTCCCTTGCCTCCGGCAAGGCACCTCGGAAGGATAACATTCCCGTTGAAGTGCTCAAATGCTGTAAAGAGATCATCACCACCGAGCTAAATGAAATGTTTTGTCTTTCCTGGAGGGAAGGTGGAGTACCACAGGACAGGAAGGATGCAAACATCATCACATTGTATAAGAACAAAGGAGACAGGGCGACTGCGATAACTACCAATGTTGGCATTTCTCTTCTCAGTGTTCTCTTCTCTGCTTGCCCGTGTTGTGCTGAAGATGCTCCAGGTGCTCGCAGACAGAGTCTATCCAGAATCACAATGTGGATTTCGAGCTAATAGATCCACCACTGACATGGTATTCTCCCTCATGCAGGAGAAATGTAGGGAACAAAAACAGCCACTCTTTGTGGCCTTCATAGATCTTACAAAGGCCTTTGATTTGGATAGCAGGGATGGCCTTCTTAAAATACTTCCCAAGATTGGATGTCCACCTCGACTCCTTAACATCATCAGGTCCTTTCATGAGGGAATGAAGGGCACTGTAGATGTCAGATCCCTTTGACATCTGAAGCAGAGTGAAACAAGGCTGTTTCCTTGCTCCAACCCTATTTGATAGCTTTTTTGCTGTCGTGCTGAAGCATGCTTTTGGAACTGCAACAGAGGTTTTCTATCTCCGGACTATATCAGATGGAAAGCTCTTCAGTCTCTCTAGATTGAGAGCGAAGACCAAAGTCCAGCTGAAATGCATGCAGGAGTACTTCTTCGCTGCTGTTGCCCACTCTGCTGAAGTTTGGCAAGGATTAACACTTTGGATTAACAAAAAGCCTGAAGAAAACATTTGTCATGGGTCAGGGCGTGGATTCACCTCCCTGTATTACCATCTCCACACAAGAATTAGAGGTTGTTCATGACTTTGTGTACCTTGGCTCAACAATCTCTGACACTCTCTCCCTAGATGTCAAGCTGGATAAATGCATTGGCAAAGCAGCTACCATATTCTCTTGACGCACAATGAGACTATGGCTTAATAAGGAGCGCACGGCATATAGCAAGGTCTATAGAACCTGTGTCCAGAGCACACTCCTGTACTGCAGTGAGTCCTGGACCCTTTGTGCATGGCAGGAGTGGAAGTTGAATACGTTCCATATGCGTTGCCAAATAGAATACAGTGGGTGGACCCTCTACTTACGGAATTAATCCGTATTGGAACAGTGGCTGCAGGTCAAAAAGTCTGTAGGTCGAGTCTCCATTGACCTACAATGCATTGAAAACCGATTAATCCCGTAACCGGCCGTTTTTGTTCTGTTTTTGTTCCATTTTGTTTTTTTTTTCTGGTCTGTAGGTCGATTCTCCGGCTGCAAGTCGAACCTAAATTTTGCGGCCAGAGAAGTCTGTAACTCAAAAAGTCTGGAAGTCGTGCTGTCTGTAAATCGAGGGTCCACTGTAGTCCTAGAATGAGCTGGAATTTTTAGCATGTATACATTACTGAAACAGCAATGTCTACATTGGCTCAGGCATGTCATGAGAATGGCTGATGATTGGATTCCAAAAGATCTCCTGTATGGAGAATTAGTGCAGGGAATTCACCCCAGAGGGAGACCACAGCTGTGATATAAGGATATCTGCAAGTGGGATCTGAAGGCTTTAGGAATGGACCTCAACAGATGGAAAACCCTGACATTCAGCCTGGAGGCAGGTGTTGCATCATGGCCTCTCCCATTTTGAAGAGACACTTGTTCAGCAGGGCAAGGCAAAAAGGCAGTCTTTTTTGTACAGTGAGTGTACAAAACTGCTATTGCTCTGTGAAATGACAACACAGATTTGTAGGATTCACCTGGTTGGTGGTTTTTTTTTATTACAACAACACCCACACGTTTGAGAAATGCTTTCAATAGTCTGTCCTGCTTTTCATCCACCTATGGATTCATACAAAATCTGGAAAAAGAAGAAAACCATTTCATTCTCAACACTCTTGAAAAAATAATATTTTTTCAGAAGCTGTGAAAGCAAGTTTCCAAACATCAAAGCCAAAGTCAGAGAGAATTTGTCAAAAGGTGCAGGGGGAAGAAAATATCAAACGGGTTTAATCTTCTTTTTGTTACTGTTACTTCAGCTCTACAAATGTCTACTTGCAATTAACTTTGACTCTTTTAATACTTTCAAACTGAATGCATCAGGTCAAACTAGTAGCTGAGGTGAATGCATTTTTATCCAATTTTCTCATCCCGCAATATGAGATTTCCTCAGCAATCAGATATACAAATTAAATCTGTTTTTACTTTCCAGTGACCAGTCACAAAACAAAAAACATTGAGGAATAGATATGTAGTTAGATAAAACCGCATATTATATTAGACAGACATTTTTCACTTCAGGGTGCTTATCTTCTGAAAACATGTTATATGTGTGGTCTATATGTAAAGATTTTTGCAAGGATCTAAGTCCCACAAATTTCTTAATGAGAATTACTTCACGTAAGCTTATTTTTGATTGTGGATTACTATGGAGAAACCTGAGATAAACCTATTGAAAATTAAACATTTCAAAAGAAGCCATTCAAGCACACACTTAAATTAAGCATATAATTCACACCAGTAGGATGTTAAGTAGTTTTACTTAGGTTGGATTGTAAACCAGGAAACCTGGAGATTATAATTTTGTGATGGACTGGTGAGTTCTCCTATTGATTAAGTGGAAAAAATACTATGCTTCAGGGAAGGCAGAGCAGAATAACTTGGTGGAAGCAATAGGGTACATTTACAGACACTCAGATTGATTATATTCTCTGCAGCCAAAGATGGAGAAGCTCTATACAGTCAGCAAAAACAAGACCTGGAGATGATTGTGGCTCTGATCATCAGCTTCTCATATCAAAATTCAAGCTTAAACTGAAGAGAGTAGGAAAAACCACTGGGCTAGTCAGGTATAATCTAAACCAAATCCCTTATGAATACACACTGGAAGTGAAGTACAGATTTAAGGAACTAGATTTGGTGGACAGAGGGACAGAAGAACTATGGATGGAGGCTCGTAACATTGTACAGGAGGCAGCAACAAAAACCATCCCAAACAAAAGGAAATGCAAGAAAGCGAAGTGGCTGTCCATCTAGGCCTTACAAATAGCAGAGAAGAGAAGGGAAACAAAATGCAGGGGAGATAGGGAAAGTTACAGAAAATTGAATGCAGACTTCCAAAGAATAGCAAGGAGAGACAAGAGGGCCTTCTTAAATGAACAATGCAAAGAAACAGAGGATAATAATAGAAAAGGAAAAACCAGAGATCTGTTCAGGAAAACTGGAGATATTAAAGGATCATTTTGTGCAAAGATGGACGTGATAAAGGACAAAAATGGGAGGGAGCTAACAGAAGCAGAAGACATCAAGAAGAAGTGGCAAGAATACACAGAGGAATTATACCAGAAAGATTTGGATATCCTGGATAACCCAGATAATGTGGTTGCTGACCTTGAGCCAGACATCCTGGAGAACGAAGTCAAATGGGCCTTAGAAGCTTGGCTAACAACAAGGCCAGTGGAGGTGATGGCATTCCAGTGGAACTATTTAAAATCTTAAAAGATGATGCTGTTAAGGTGCTACACTCAATATGCCAGCAAATTTGGAAAACTCAGCAGTGGCCAGAAGATTGGAAAAGATCCGTCTACATCCCAATCCCAAAGAAGGGCAGTGCCAAAGAATGCTCCAACTACCGTACAACTGCACTCATTTCACACGCTAGCAAGTTTATGCTCAATATCCTATTCTAAAGGCATGCTTCAGCAGTATGTGGACCAAGAACACCCAGAGGTACAAGCTGGATTTTGAAGGGGCAGAGGAACTAGAGAACAAATTGCTAACATGTGCTGGATTATGGAGAAAGCCAGGGAGTTCCAGAAAAAATATCTACTTCTGCTTCATTGACTATGCGAAAGCCTTTGACTGTGTGGACCACAACAAACTATGGCAAGCTCTTAAAGAAATGGAAGTGCCTGACCCCCTTATCAATCTCCTGAGAAATCTGTATGTGGGACAGGAAGCAACAGTTAGTACTGGATATGGAGCAGCTGATTGGTTCAAAATTGGGAAAGAAATATGACAAGTCTGTATATTGTCCCCCAGCTTATTTAACTTATATGCAGAACACATCATGTGAAAGGCGGGACTGGATGAATCCCAAGCCGGAATTAAGATTGCTAGAAGAAATATCAACAACCTCCGATATGCAGATGATACCACTCTGATGGCAGAAAGTGAGGAGGAATTAAAGAACCTCTTAATGAGGGTGAAAGAGGAGAGTGCAAAAATGGTCTGAAGCTCAACATTAAAAAAAAAAAGAAAACTAAGATCATGGCCACTGGCCCCATTACCTCCTGGTAAATAGAAGGGGAAGATATGGAGGCAGTGACAGATTTTACTTTCTTGGGCTCCATGATCACAGCATATGGTGACACAAAATTAAAAGATGCCTGCTTCTTGGAAGGGAAGTGATGACAAACCTAGACAGCATCTTAAAAAGCAGTGACATCACCTTGCCAACAAAAGTCCGCATAGTAGAAGCTGTGGTTTTTCTAGTAGTGATGTATGGAAGTGAAAGCTGGACCATAAAGAAGGCTGACTTATGAAGAAATGATGCTTTTGAATTGTGGTGCTGGGGGAGACTCTTGAGAGTCCCCTGGACTGAAAGGAGAACAAACCTATCCATTCTAAAGGAAATCAACACTGAGTGCTCACTGGAAGGATAGATCCAGAAGCTGAGGCTCCAATACTCTGGCCATCTCATGAGAAGAGGAGAAGGGGACAACAGAGGACAAGATGGTTGGACAGAGTCATTGAAGCTACCAAGATGAATTTAGCCAAACTCCGGGAGGCAGTGGAAGACAGGAAGGCCTGGCATGCTCTGCTCCATGGGGTCATGAAGAATTGGACATGACTAAACGACTAAACAACAATACACAGATTTCTCTCTCTGTTAGTTTTGGCAGAGCTTCTTTGATTTGCCAACATGTTCCATTGCCAAAGATAAACTTCAGTATTGTGAATACAAGTGGCTTAACCAAATATGCCAGCATTTAGTCTTTTTACTGTGCTCCACATATCCATCAAACATGTACATTTAATGTAGCAAAGTTTTTTTCCCATTCAAACTCTATCCCCTTTCACTTCAAAGAGGCATGCCTGGGAGCAATCTATTACTGGATTCAGTCTTACATATTTATGGGAGTTCTGGCAATAGAATCTGCCTTCATTTTCTAAACCCATTTCAGGGAAAGCTAACAATGCCAAGGCAACATTATTTAATATTATCCCTGGAAGGTGATTTTACCAGCCAGAAGATTTGATTCAAAACATGATGCTGACATTTATCAGATGTATGAAAAGTTACTGTACAACTCCCAGAATACTTCAGATAGCGTAGTCAGTTAGCCTTGCTATCTGAACTTTTCTTATCACTGACATTTATTGTTGGTTATGTCTTGAGATCATATACATCATATCAGCTGAACAGGACAAGATCTTAAATTATTCAGAGTTAATAGAATGGCTTCACTAGGATGAACATTTCCTTCTCATCTGAAAGATTACTGTCTAGAGTATGTTCTGCTAGTTTATTTCTTCTTTTCTTGAAGAATGCATCGCTATTTTACTATGGGTCACTGGCAAGATGAACTTGAATTAGCTTTCAGTTGACATAGAGTGTACATGATGAAAACATCTATGAATCAATGCTTGTGGCACTGAAATATTTTTTTGCATTAAGTCCCATCACAAAGAGGACAAACAGGTATCCCTACGAGAACAATGCAAGCCATACAAATACGGTAGAACTTTTTAAAAGGGACTCAATTTTCACAGGCAAAAAAGGCTCATTACCCACCCACCCCCAGAATAAAGATATTGGACAAATATTATGGAATAAACATGGGCCACACTTTATTAAACATTCATTAATTCATTCATAAAAGGGGAGTCCTGCAGTAGTTCACAATCAGGTTCTGCAGAAGGGTCTCAACGGACTCCTAACCAAGTTAATGGGCAAGTCCTGACCCCTAAGTTCTTGCGGTCGTGAAGACAGCAAGAACCTGGCTGGCTCAAATTTGACCACCCCCAGACTTCAAGCCTCCTCCTCATTGTTGAATACTGGTCCAGGAGCAGCCCGAGCACATTCCCCCCCCCCAAAGCACTGTAATTGCACGATCCATAGCGCTGGGAGATCAGATGAGCTATGTGTTACCTATGATTGCTCTGGGACTCACTGAAACCTGTTCTATCCATACTACCCACCACAGCATAGGGACTAGCAAAGCTAAGTCCCATGCCTGCCATCCAACCTCTTCATCTCCAAAAGCAGCCCCCCCCTTGATGTCTGCTAAGAATATTTCCCAACCCATATCGGAAAGGTGCACACCGGCGTGCCAAAACAACTCCACCCAAAATACACCCAACTATAAATTTATGCCAATAAAATCAAATCCAGTACACCCCCACTTAAAATTACCAACAATTAATTCCCTAAATTATAACAATAAAACACCACATGTGACCAGTTAATCAAATCTGGGAATGCCCTTGATGAACTAAGTTGAAGTGAGTACTGTAGCTTATTTATCGATTATAAAATTTTATTTAATATTAACAATAAAATGATCCTTATTTATTTATTTATTTATTTATTTATTTATTTATTTATTTATTTATTTATTTATTTATTTATTTATTTATTTATTTATTTATTTATTTATTTATGTATTTATGTATTTATGTATTTATGTATTTATGTATTTATTTATTTATATCCCACTTTTAAAAACCTCGCAGGGCGGGTGTGTGTCCACACCTACTCTTGCGCACCAATTCAAACCTTCGCCTGCCTGATCAAATGGTACCTAGGGCTATCCAGTAATTAATAATGCGCCCCCAGTGACTTATTAATTTTAGCCTTTTGCTTTTCTTCTTTGCCTTTTTTTTTTTTTTGGACTGTTGTGCTACGTCCGAGCATGCTGCAGGGCAGCTTGGCTCGCAGCCGCGCCCCCTACTCTATTCTTCTTCTCTTTTACGTTTCAATTTCAGAAGAAGGCAGAAGTCAGTATATGATGGCATCTTATACTTGTTCCTCTTCTAATTCTATAATCAATCTTTTAGTGATCAACAAGACCATGGGAATATGTAAGATAACCCATAGTTGTTTTATCTCTTTCAGAATTATATATAATTCAGACTTCAACAAAAATTTGATACAAATGATTGCACAGGTGAATGGTATTGGACTGTACCATCTTCTTCGTATTAGTTCATGTGTTTTCCTATGTAGATCTTTGTAGGCATATTTTCATGTCCATCTTTTTTTAATTTTTGTTAATACACTTCCCTTGATTGTCTAGGTAGCTGCTTCCAAAATTCATTAAGTTTTTTTCCTGTGTGTGTCACACTGTTCTTCACATTTGGCCTGAACCCATATGTAGCATTATTTTTGAGTCAAGATTTTCTCTCAGTTATGTTGGCCTTTTTCTGTCTTTCTTCATTGCCCTATAGAACTGGAGACTGCAAACCTCTATAAGAGTATTTTCTTCTCAGCCATCCTATTGCTATTTTGGTGGAAATTCCTTGAAGTAACCAACTTACAAACATTTAATGCAAGTATAGGAGACAAAGAGAAGTCCATAAGTCTTCTCACAAGTCTTCTGCCTCTACAAAAAGCAGAGTATTACTTGTTTTGCACTGCGATTGATCCATTAATATTCAGAAATAAGTCACTGTGAGCAGAAGACTGTCAGCCCATGGCAAGGGTTGATCCCAACACTTTTTAAAAGCCCTTCAAGCACCAGCCTGCAAGATAGTTAGTTGTGCATCCTCTACCCATGACAGAATGAGTCCTCTGTGGAGCAGTCTTTAGTGGCTGCACAGAATTCACGAGTCCTGGGAGGCAGGAAAGTGGAATAAAATTTGGGAAGGGAAAGAAGAGGTAGTATAAAAGGGGAAGAGGCAAATGCCAAGGAGAATTTATTTTTTATTTATTTATTTGATTTTTACCCCGCCCCTCTAGACCATGTCTACTCGGGGCGGCTTACAAAATAAAACAAAACAGTATAAAAATATATAAAATCATAAAAATTACAACTACAGTTTCAATTTAAAACAATTAATTTAAAGAGAGGATTACCAAGATGGAATAGCAAAGAAAAAGAAAAAGAGAAAGACTTAATTGACTGGAGGGAAGGCCTGCTTGAATAACCAAGTTTTTAACTGGCTTTTAAAAACACCCAGCGAGGGTGCCAGCCGAATTTCTGTTGGAAGGGCGTTCCACAGCCGAGGAGCCACTGCCGAGAAGGCCCGGTTTCTTGTTTTTTCCTTCCGGGCCTCTCTCGGCGTCAGACCCCTCAGCCGCCCCTGCTGGCTATGTCGGGTGATTCGGTTAGATCTGGGTGGGAGAAGACGGTCTGCCAAATATTGAGGTCCCAAACCGTTTAGGGCTTTATAAGTGATCATTAGCACTTTGAAGTCAACGCGGAAACGGATGGGTAACCAGTGCAAAGCAGCCAGGGTGGGGGAGATATGCTGGTGTTTTCTCACCCCACTAAGGAGCCTGGCTGCTGCATTCTGGACCATCTGAAGTTTCCGCGTCAGCCTCAAAGGCAGCCCCACGTAGAGTGCATTACAATGGTCTAATCTCGAGATTACGAGCGCATGGACTAGAGTAGTGAGGGCCCCCCGATCAAGATATGGTCGCAGCTGGGCAATCCGCCATAGATGAAAATAGGCGGAGCGGACCACGGACGCCACCTGGGTTTCCATGGTAAGCGCCAGGTCCAGATGTATTCCCAAGCTGCGGACCTCACTCTTTGCGGCAAGGGTCGTCCCTCCAAAGGAGAGGGAGTCACCTATGTCGCTGACGGAAGGGCCGCCCACCCTCAAGACCTCCGTCTTGTCCGGGTTCAGCCTCAATCCATTTGACTGCATCCATTCCAGTACAGTGTCCAGGCAGCGCTGCAGGGACCGGACGGCATCCACTGAAGTTGGTGTAAAGGAGATGTAGAGCTGTGTGTCATCAGTGTACTGATGACACGATGCCCCACACCCCCTGATGACCCCGCCCAGCGGCCTCATATAGATATTAAATAGCATTGGGGAGATGATCGACCCCTGTGGAACCCCACAATTGAGATTCCACGGGGCCAAGACTCTCTCCCCAAGCTGTACTCTCTGGGGGTGGTCCTCCAGGAAGGAGCGGAGCCAGGCAAGTGCCAGGCCACCGACTCCCAACGTGGTCGATGGTATCAAAGGCAGCTGAGATGTCGAGGAGGACCAACAAGGACATGTTGCCCCCATCGGCCTCCCTCAACAGGTCATCCAACAGTGCGACCAGTGCCGTCTCTGTACCATAGCGCGGCCTGAAGCCCGACTGAAATGGGTCCAGAGCATTGGTTTCATCCAAGAGCGCCTGGAGCTGATCTGCCACCACCCTCTCAACCACTTTGCTGAGGAAGGAAACATTGGCGACGGGCCTATAATTGCCAATTTCGTCCGCCGCCAAATTTGGTTTCTTCCTAATGGGCCTAATGAGTGTCTCCTTGAGGGCGAGGGGGACCTTGCCCTCCTGGAGAGACCCATTAATTATTGCAGTGGCCCATTCAGTTGTTACCGGCCTGGCTGCTTTGATTAGCCAGGCCGGGCAAGGGTCGAGAGAAGAGGTGGTGGCCCGACAGCGATCAAGCGTCTTGCCTACCAAATCTGGTGTTACAGGCTGAAAGGAGTCGAGAATAACCGGGCAGGACGGAGCGCTGGACATCTCTGCTCGATCCATTGTATTTAAAAAAGGAGAAAGGTCACGGCGGATGGCCTCCACTTTGGATTTAAAAAACGCTGCAAATTGGTCAGGTGAGATGCTAGTGGGAGGCCCTTCACCCTGACCAATTCCGGATAGATCGCGAACTATACGGAAAAGTTCCGCCTGCTGGTTGGAAGCTTCGCTTATCCAGTCAGCGAGGTAAGATCTTCTAGCAGCCTTTACCTTGGCTAGGTAACGGTTAGTTGCGATCCTGACAGCTATCTTACTATAGTCCGTCGGTTTCTTTCTCCAAGCGCACTCTAGCCGTCTCCTTATTCGCTTCATCGCTCGTAGATCCTGACTATACCAGGGTCCTGGCCGAGCTCTGCTTCTGAGAGGGCGTTTGGGTGCAATCGTGTCAACAGCCCTAGTAGCGGCGGAGAACCAACCATCGACCAGAGCTTCGACAGGAGCGCCAGACAGTTCTGCTGGAATCCCTCTCATGGTATCCTGAAAACCAATTGGATCCAGTAACCTTCGAGGGCGGACCATCAAAATAGATCCATGCTCCCTCCGAGGGGAGAGCGCCATTGTGAGGTTACATTTTATTAGGTAATGGTCTGACCATGACAAGGGGACTGACACAAGGTCAGTCACCATCAGACCACGCTCATTACACTCGGTGGAAAAAACCAAGTCGAGCATATGGCCACCCATGTGCGTGGGGCCGTTGACATGTTGGGATAAGTTCAAGGAAGCCATGGTTTCCAGGAACTCAAGAGCTGGACCGGATACCTCCGCCTCCGCATGGATGTTGAAGTCACCCAGGACCAGAAGTCTCGGGGACTCCAACAGTGCCGCGGAGACGAAGTCCGCCAGCTCCGGTAGGGAGGTGGCTGGGTCACGGGGAGCGCGGTAACCCAGCAAGATCCCAATACCATCCCTAGCCCCAATCCGCACATGAAGGGCCTCCAGACCTGGCTTCACGACCGAGGAGCGCCTAGTAACCTCTAATGATTTTCTATAAACAATGGCAACTCCTTCCCCCCGCCCCTCCAGTCTGCCCTGGTGCTGGACTGCATAACCTGGAGGGCAGAAGAAGGAGAGATAAGAGGAAGAGAAGATGGAGGACATTTGGGCCAACACTCTGAATTGACTGGAGGATTCCGGACACTCAGAGGTCCTCTCCTACTACAAGTATACAGGCCTCATCAAAGAACACTCTCTTTCCAACCCCCATATCTGACAGATTCACTATAGTACGGGCTGTCTTCAGCAGAACCTACCCCATATCAACCAGCACCAACCTCGGCTCCAACCCAACTGAGGTTCTGGAAGAGATAGCATCAAGAGGCTGTGACAACTAGAGTAGGACCTCTGCTAAGGAACAGGAGAAGACAGAACAAGAATGTTGAAAGGCTTGAGATGAATATGACCACCCAGAGGACTTGGATTGGCCTGACAGAAAGTGAAGCTTAACCAGCATACTCTAAGAGAATGGGACCCTGGGAAACATGAAGGGGTAGAAGAAGATGAGACAGTGAAGTGATTTCTGTATCTTGTTCTCAAATAGAGTTCAAAGTTTACTGCACTGATTGCTCTCCTTCATCATGATGGCCAGGCCCATGGACGCCTTTGATGTCCCCTATCCCATGGAGGGCTTTGAGACCCACTCCCACATAGAGTTTAACTGGATTTAATTTCAGTTAGGTAGATAAAGGATTACAGCCTTGGTGTTAGTGTTTGCTTCATTTCTCTACTTGATACAGTACAAATGAGCTTTTCTTGGTAAAAGATATTTATCCATAAAGTTTATCCAGGGATGTTAAGGATCAGTATGCGATTGCATCTTACTAGATTATGTGCTTTTGAAGAATCAGGCTGTCCCAGCGTGTGAAAACAGCCTGTTGATAGTCAGATGTCTCTGCACCAGCACAAGAAGAGTCATCTTTTTCTTTTTGCAATTTCTGCAAAATGTCTCTGAACACATAATCAAGGATTATAATAGAAAAGGGAAAACAGCCAACAAACAAAATCAACCAAGGTCTAGGACCGAAGAGGGCAACATGTGATCATCCAGATATTGCTGGACTGGAAATCCCATCAGCCCCAATTATTTAAAAAAAAAAATCACATTTCATCTTACCTTTGTACTAAAAACAGCACTCAGGGTAGCTAGAAACACAATAAAAAATAAAAATAAAATCAAGACTAGATACAACTTTCAATATAAAACCATTAACCAATAGATCTTAAAACATGTTTGAGTGCATCCCACAGCAATGGCAGCATGGTAAGGGAAAGTGTAGCATGGCTAGGTGAGGAGCATCCCATTCCCTGAGATATCTGTGGCAAAACCTGAAACGAGGACACGGTGGGAGTGCATAGGTAGAGCTAGATTTGCTTCTGGATCCAGTGACTGCGGAAACAGGCATGGGATGATCTGTATAAATAAGCCTTGAATTTGGGTAAAATCCAGCTCAGTAGGTAATATGACAATATGAAACTAGGGGGAAAGCTTCTGTCCTGGCAGATGGCAAAACATGCCCAGCAGCTGTATGTTCCATATGGCCTTATCTCAACTGCATGGGACAACCTGGGAGATTTTTCAGTCTGTAGGTTGCTGATGGGACCATGGAAGCTCACCTTCAGCTCTTCAGGGGGTTTCCCCCAGGTTCTGGGTCAGTTCTGACAAGACTTGCAAAACAAGAAGTTTCATGAGTCATGATGCTGGTGTCCCACACTCTGCTTACTTCACACAGCAGAAGTGCCAGCACCTACCAACTGTCTCCCTGGTTCCTTCCCCTCACTTCTACCCTTTTAGTATGGTGACATTAACCAAACGTAACACACACTATCACCTCCACACTGAAGTAGTGAGCCCTGATGCTGGTTGAGAACTGGTGGAGATGAGTGTTGAGGTTTGGAGGCATTTCATACACACAAATGAAACCTTTTCCTCTTCCATCCTTCTTCCATCTGAGATTTACAGTATCTCCCTACATGGATGCCCATAGCAATTTACCTGCAAGTTCAGCTGGTACCTTGTGGCCTGGCACCTCCATTTTCATGTACCTGTCAAGCAAATGTCTACATGTGATGTTGTTTTCAAGAGGAGCTCTTCTAAAGGTCTTAACACTTGGACTGGTTACTAATGAGACAGGTATTCCCTTAGATAGACAGGTCCCAAGCTGTTTAAAGCTTCAAAGGTTAAAACTAACGCCTTGAATAGAGGCTACAAAGCAATTGGCAACCAGCAGACCTGTAAATTCCCTAAGAATCTTAGATCCTGTCATTTCTCTATTGCCCACATTAGATCTTAGAAAAGTTACAGTGGTCATGCTGGCTGTGAGATTGTGGGATATGTGGTAAAAAAGAGTGGTTTTCCCAAGGTTTGCACGTTATAAAATACAGCTGCTTGTAACAACAGCCACTTGTCCACTGCACAATGACCTTCTGATACAGTAATTTATAGTAATGTGCTCTATCTGCAGAAAATGTACAAAACAAGAGTGAATCAGAGGTATTTCTGCAATTCTTTAGTAACTATGGGATGGACAAAGGAATTGCTTTTCTTCAGACCAATGCTATCGAGGATCTTCAGTTAAAGTTGATTCTGCCTTATGGTAATGTTTCCAGATTATTCTAGGTACAAAGTGCTCAGAAATATCCTTCTCTTCTTATGGGACTGTGAAGTTTGCCCAGAGCTACACAGGCTGGCTCTTTTCCGAGGAGGCACAGTGAGAAGTTGAACCCCTGACGTCAAGCTCTGCAATCATGTAGCCAACTCACTGAGCTATCAAGTCAGCTTTGCTACACTTTACTGAAATATTTTTATACTCTTAGGATTTGTGTGTGTGTGTGTGTGTGTGTGTGTGTGTGTGTGTGTGTGTGTGTGTGTGTGTGTGTGTGTGTGTGTGTGTGTGTGTGTGTGTGTGTGTGTGTTGTATGAGGTGGGTTTTGGGGGAAATGGAAGCTGATACATATGTTAAGCATCACTTCTCTCCTCCTCTGCTGTGAAATGCTCCCTGATGAAGGGAACTCTATACTGGAAAAGCAGCACTTGGAGTACAGTGGGGTCTTGACTTGAGAACTTAATCCGTATTGGAAGGCGGTTCTCAAGTCAAAAAGTCTGTAAAGTCAAGTCTCCATTGACCTACAGTGCATTGAAAACTGATTAATCCCGTAACAGGCCGTTTTTGTTCCATTTTGGTTTTTTTCTGGTCTGTAAGTCAAATCTCAGTCTGCAAGTCAAACCTAAATTTTGCGGCCAGAGAAGTCTGTAACTCAAAAAGTCTGTAAGTCAAGCCGTCTGTAAGTCAAGGGTCCACTGTAATGGCTCCATGCAACTGCATTCTGAGGTACCTTGTGGTTTCAAAGATGTCCATCAACTGTGTAATCTAACTTTCTTTTCTTCCTTTTTTAAATAGCTGATTCTTTTCAGGGGTTTGTTTCCATGGTAGATTCTCTGCTCGATTGCTTTCTTTTATTGTGCCCACAGACCTCACTGTGAGGAAGATAAGGGAATGCTTCATGGTGACATTGTTAAATGAACACCTAAATGTAAGAGCAGTGTATCATGTCAGGCTGGAGTGTGAGGAAGTAAAAGGTAAACGCTACTTTCTAACTGCTGTGAATTCTCAATAAAACACATGAACCAAACTATATTTTCCCAGGCATGCATGAATGTAGGCTATTAAGCATTAAATATGTTGGTCTGCTGCTTTGGATGCTACTTTTATTGGAAAGGAAGGGTGTAAAAGTCATACATACATAAAATATATAAAATATATTGTTATTGTGGAAGGGGAAAAGTTGTTTAATATGAATGAAAACCAAGGGGCTTTGGCATCTGCAGTAGATAGCTATATAGCCTCTGCTCAAGACCTCCAAGAAAGTAAACAACAACAAAGCCCCTTCCCCAGGCAATTCATTCAATTAATTCCACCGATTACACTATTCAACTGTTTTGACTGCCAGTTTTTCCACCTAATATTCTAAGGCCGGCCATGTCTTCAGGCAGAGTGAGCCAGTTGTCTGAAGCAGCAAAGCGTTGGAGCAAGAATTATGCCACAGAGTTTGCTACATTAGTACTACATAAGCTAATTTGTGTGGGAAAAGGCTTAATCTTTTCATTCTTTATTTCATGCAGCAAAAGTATTTGAGATTTTCTAAGTGCTGAAATCTACCTTTCTGCAAATTAAGCCCATTCCATCTAATCCTTTCCTCTGGAGAAACAGGCAGTACATCTGCCTGTTTCTGCACATCAGTCCTCCAGGTAGTTGAAAAATGCTAGTGCTATTGTGCATATTACCATCGTGAAAGAATCGGTGTCACCATGTGCCCATGGCACATCAGCCCTGCCTCTTCACTCCTGAATTTTCTCTGTCCATCCAATCCTCTGTTTCCATATGCCTGTGTGATATGTCCACTTAGAAATTCAGTCAGTATTTTAGACAGAGCACTAGCTTAGAATCTTCTTCTTGAAATCTAGTGCTGTAGAAAGAGGAAGCTGTTTTTGTTAGGAAGAACTCTCTGACATTTTCCCTGATCTCCACCTGAGGTTCTGCAGTCCAAAGTGGTATAATCAAGGAACAATTTGACTGCATTACCTGCCACTTGGGAGAATTAGAGTACAGTGAAAGGTTTTGTGTAAGCCAGTAAACTACAAAATCCCATCTGAAGTGTCGGTTAAGAAGACCAGGAGGACTGATGTAAGAAACAGTGATTCAACTATAAATCTGTAAAAATGTATCCTGTAATTTGAGCAGACACATTTCGGAAAATGTACAGAGAACACCCACCTGTATCTCATCAGGTGAGCTTCTCTTTCTCTTGTATTCAGCTGAAGAATACAAAACAAAAACACACTACTGGCTGAAGTGGGTTTATGCCACAGAAGGTGCCAATAGGTTCTACAAGACTCCTTACTACTTTGATTGTGACAAACTGATGCCTTTATGGAAAAGGAAGGGTTTTAACCAGTTGGAGCTTTTGTTTCTCCCTGCTTGTGCCCGTTGGTCCCACTTAGTGTCACTTAAGTGTAAATCTTAATGGCATTTCTGTTCATACTACCCAGCTTCTCTTTTCTCTTAAAAATTGAGCATCTCTTTAAGAAATGGATTTTTAAAAAACCCTTTCAAGAAGCTTGAATAAACCCTTTATGATCCTTTAAAAATCTTTAAAATGACCATGTTTCTTGGATTAATGCTAATTTAAAGGGATCTGATGGCAATGGACATTTGCTCTTAATCTGCCTTGGACATCGGCTACCTTCCAAAACTGCTATTTTTAGAATGTTGAGGAAACTTTAGAAATGATTTTCTGCTGGATTTTGTGTCCTTTTGGTTTCTCTAAGCACAATAGCATGAAACTGAAAGCTCCCAACCAGAGAAGCTATTGCCATCCAAACTCCCAATGAGTACAAAGTGAAACAAACGAAAAAAACCCAGCTCTTGAAGGTGGTTCCAAAAGCATGCAAAAAAAATATATATGTTTCTTTCTATTGCACTTTGTCACTCTGATACGGCTTTAAGCCTTACATCGTCTAGATCTGTGGTTCTTCACCTTGGGTTACTCAGGTGATTTTTGGACTGCAACTCCCAGAAGTCTTTATCACCAGCTGTGCTTGCTGGGGTTTCTGGGAGTTGCAGTTCAAAAACATCTGAGTAACCCAAGGTTAAGAACCACTGGTCTAGATGGTGAGAAGAATAC
Source organism: Pogona vitticeps (assembly GCF_051106095.1). Classification (NCBI taxonomy): domain Eukaryota; kingdom Metazoa; phylum Chordata; class Lepidosauria; order Squamata; family Agamidae; genus Pogona; species Pogona vitticeps. The sequence goes on along the minus strand of NC_135787.1, from coordinate 113,840,503 downwards.
TGGTATAATCAGTGCACGTGTTCAACAACTGCTTCATCTCAATAAGCTTTCTGTGACATCTCTGGAAGGTCTGCTGTGTAACGACTAACTCTAGAACCTAGTAACTTGCTTTGTCTGGTTGCAGTGACATAGAAAAGCGTTATGCCACAATATAGTTGTTAGATTTTAATGTGATATAAGATGAGGAAAGGAAAGGATATGGATACATTCCTCATTCTAGTTACCGGTACTTTAGCTGACTTAACATGAAACACCTAGAAAATGAATTTTTACATTCAGTGAAATATCTTCCTCCAGCACGAGTGAGATAAGGACAGTTTTTTCCCCCATCATGGCTATTGTACCTTGTAAAAATGTCTGAGAACAGACTACGCAAAACTAGTGTGGCACCTAGGAATTCACTTCATGCTTCAGATTTTTAACAGTCCAACAAACAAAGCAGGAACTCTGACATTTTGTGCAAGTCATATCACCTTGCACAACAGTTAGCACGAAAACATGTGATAAATGATAGCAAAAAATATCTAATCTTTTCACAGGATGAGAATAAAAAATGGTTATTCTTCATCTTTGCCTATGAAGAGAAGACAAGCAAGAATTTATATATCTACATGAGATTATTATTACCAAGAAATTGCATTTAATTTGTCTAACTGATAACTTGTGCCAGGTCACCACCAGTAGAAAGTTATGCAAGAGCCTTTCTGAAACCAGAGATGGATCCCCTTTGTTGCCAGTCAAACAGGTTATTACAGACAAATTAAAATAAGGTATTGAATACACATGATTCAATTTAATGCAGTGGCTGCAGAAATTCAACATTTGCCAACAAAGTGAATCCCACCAGATTCAATGGGTTTTCCTTCTGAGTACTGTAACTGGGGTTTGTGTTGTGGATCTTGGCCCTCAGCAAAGTGACAATTTTCCAACACATGAACGGGAAACAGGTATCATCCATATTTTATTGAATGGCTACATCCCTAACTGACCACATAAAGATGTTTTGCCATCCAATGTTGCATGCTCCAGCTGGTGCTGATACCCATTGCTCAGGGTTCTACCTAGCACTATCCCCACAAAGAAATGATTGCAGGTTGCAATCATTCTCTGCACATTTTCTTCTTTCACCAGTGAGTAACCTATTACACCATCACTTTTGGTCGCCATAATCTGCATCTCCCCCCCCGCCACCCCACGTCCCGCTTCTGAACATAAACATTTCATTTAGCTGTTACAGCTGGCTAATACTTGTTTATAAATACTAATAGAGCTCCATGAACTGTCTGTTTAATAACCACTAATTTGGCCATCAGCCAAACTGTTTCTCTTGCAATGATTGTCTGGGGGAGAAGCATAAACTATTTTTCTTCCAGTCCCCTTAACAAAGCACAGTTCAATGCTAACAAAGATTTTTATTTTGTTCCACATGCTATTTAATAGCAATATGAAATGTTGGATGAGGTCATCATGAATTTGATATTTGAATGTTATTAATATGCTGATTACACGCAGGTCTATTTCTCATTGCCATCTGAGTCAGAGGAGATTAAGCAGATGCCAGACCTATGTCTGGACAGTGTGATGGGCTGGATGAGAGCCAATATCATGAAGCTATATCCCAACAAGATGCAGGTTCTGAGGATCAGTGGTTTTCCTGTCTGAGCATTGTATAGGAAATCCATTCTGGGAGGAGGTGCCTTCACTTTGAGGGAGCATCTACATAGCTTGGAAGTAGCTTCCCTAGATTCATCTTTGTCACTGAAGATTTAAATAGCATTAATGTCTTGGAGTGCTTTTGACCAACTTTGGCTGGCCCACCAGCTATTACCTTTCTTGGTCAGGAACAATCTGGCCCCAATAATTTATGTACTGACAAATTCCCATTTGGATTATTGCCATGCCTTAAAGGGGGGGGGGGCTGGCCTTGAAGACAACATAGGACAACATAATGCAAAATAGGCAGCTGAACTGCTGGAGGAAGACAATATACAAACTTTAGGATACCAGTTTTGAAGGCTTTTCCATGACTGCCAATATACTGTGGTCGGGTTCCAGGTGTGCATGATGGCTTCCAGACTTAGGTAACAATTTTCTTGTAAATGCCTGCCTAGTCATTAAGATTATTGGGGAGATGATCTGATGTCTTGCCATTAGGAATAGTACACCACATTGGGGTGGGGGTGGGGGACAATTTGTTCTAGCACTGAGATTGCTGTATGTCTAATGTTGTCCTCATTTTAGCACTGTGTTAAAGCCTAGCTTTAGCACAGTCTTTGTGGCCTAGTGAGAGCCTGGCTTGGTCTATGATCTGTCTAATTTCAAGTTTTATTCCCTTTGAATCAAATATATGATATTGTAATAAATGCAGCTGTCTTACAGAAGTTTATAAGGTCATGTAACTTTGAAGAGTTAGAAATATTTCAATGAATTTAAAAAAGAAAATAGAAATGAAAGGCTGTTAATGGTCTAGAATTCCTGTCCAACATGTCATCTGGATGAGCTATATAAACAGAGTAGCCCTTTCTGTATTTGAATGCTGTTCTGAAAAAAAAAAAGTTTGCCTTGTCTTCTCAATCACAGTGTATGTAGGCATCCTTCAGTCTTGAGAGACTATGGTAAAGTGCTCTGAACAGAAGCTTTGGAACAGTGTCTAGTGTGGCTGAGAAGGTCAATACGAGAGTGACAATCCCTTCCACACTGAAGGCAAATACAGTCTGTCCCCTGTCTTGATTTTGCTGGTTTCAGGACTGCCTCTTTGCCTCGGCCTGCTGAACAGGCTCTTCAAATTGAGAGAGGCCATGCTGCACCACCTGCCTCCAGACTGAACACTCAGATGTCAAAGTTTCCCATATATTGAGGACCATTCCTAAGGCCTTCAGATCCCACTTACAGATACCCTTGAATTGCAGCTGTGGTCTCCCTCTGGGGTGCTTTCCCTGCAGTACAGGAGATCTTTTGGGATCTGACCATTAGCCATTCTCACGACATGCCTGAACCAACGTACATGTTGCTGTTTCAGTAATGAATACATGCTAAAAATTCCAGCTTGTTCTAGGACTACTCTATTTGGAACTTTGTCCTGCCAGGTGATACCAAAAATTCATCGGAGACAACGCATATGCAAGGTGTTCAACTCCCTCTCCAGCCATGCACAAAGGGTCCAGGACTCACTGCAGTACAGTAGTGTGCTCAGGCAGGACACAGGGTCTATAGACCTGGATCTTGGTATATGCTGCCAGTTTCTTATTAAGACATTTTCTCTTTGTGAGTCTAGAGAACATGGTAGCTGCTTTGCCAAAGCATTTCTCCAGCTCGATATCTAGGGAGAGGGTGTCAGAGATCATTGAACCAAGGTACATGAAATCATGAACAACTTCCAAATCTTGTGTAGAGATCATAATAGAGAGAGGTGAGTCCATGCCCTGCCCTATGAATTGTGCTTTCTTCAGGCTGATAGTCCAAAATATTGGCAGGCCTTACTAAAATAGTTCATAAGTTATTGGAGGTCTTCAGCAGAATGGGCAACAACAGCTACATCATCAAGAAAGAGGAAGTCCTGTATGCATTTCAGTTGGACTTCGGTCCTCGCTCTCAGTATAGAGAGATTAAAGAGCTTTCCATCTGATCTAGTCCAGAGACAGTCACCTTCTGTTGCAGATCCAACGGCATGCTTCAACATAACAGAAAAAAAGATCCCAAACAGAGTCAGCGCGAGGACACAGCCTTGTTCCACTCTGCTTCGGATGTCAAAGAGATCTGATGTTGCGCCATCAAAAACTACAGTGCCCTTCATTCCCTCATGAAAGGACCTGATGATGTTAAGGAGTCAAGATGGACATCCAATCTTGGAAAGTATTTTAAGAAGGCCATCCCTGCTATCCAAATCAAAGGCCTTTGTAAGATCTATGAAGGCCACAAAGAGTGGCTGTTGTTGTTCCCTACATTTCTCCTGCATGAGGGGGAATACCATGTCAGTGGTGGATCTATTAGCTCAAAATCCACATTGTGATTCTGGATAGACTCTGTCTGCAAGCACCTGGAGCCTCTTCAGCACCACACGGGAAAGCAGAGAAGAGAACGCTGAGAAGAGAAATGCCAACATTGGTAGTTATTGCAGTCATCCCTGTCTCCTTTGTTCTTATACAATGTGATGATGTTTGCATCCTTCCTGTCCTGCGGTACTCCACCTTCCCTCCAGGAAAGACAAAAGATTTCATACAGCTTGGTGGCGATGATCTCTTTACAGCATTTGAGCACTTCAACAGGAATGTTATCCTTCCGAGGTGCCTTGCCGGAGGCAAGGGACTCGAAGGCCGCTATTATTTCACTGCCCAACTCTGCCAAAACACGCAGGCACTCGATGTTCTTTAATGCCTTTTGGGTTATTACATTTTCTCTGGAATATAGCTCAGAGTAGTGCTGTTCCCAGCATTCCATCTGCTGTGCTTGGTCCTGGATGATCACGCCTGTAGCAGTCTTCAAAGGAGCAGATTTCTTCTGTACTGGAGCTAAAGCCTGCTTGATACCATCATACATTCCCTTGATGTTACCTGCATCCGCTGCTATCTGTATCTGAGAGCAGAGCTGTAGCCAGTAATCATTAGAATATCTCTGGACAGCCTGTTGGACTTTGCTATGGGCAATTCAAAGAGCCTGCAAATTGTACTCACTAGGACAGGCTTTGTATGCTGCTAGAGCTCTCATCTTTTCCTCAACTGCTGGCATCAACTCCTCCAAATGGGCTTCGAACCAGTCTGCTATCTTTTTGGTATTCTTGCCAAATGTGGACAAGGCGGTGTTATAAACAGCATTCTTGAAATGTTCCCATTGTTCACGAGCATTTGCAATAGCTAGGTCTGGAAGGATTTCCTCAAGCACTTAGGCACATTCCTCCATTTTTGTCTGATCTCGAGTCTTTCTGGCGTCAACACGTGGTCTTCCTTCTTTTTGTGTGTGATACGATCTCTTTAGTTTCAGTTTTACTCTGCTACATATGAGGGAGTGATCAGTATCGCAATCATCACTGTGTGTGATCGTAATACTGGGAAGGCTAGAGCATCTAGTGTGGATCAAATTGAGCTGATGCTAATGCTTCAACCTTGGATTTCTCCAAGAGACTTTGTGTCGAAGCTTTGTATTAAAGAACATGTTGCTGACACAAAGACCACAATAACAGGAAAACTGCAGCAAGCATTGGCCCTTTTTGTTCATCTTCCCAATGCCAAAACAGCCTAGAGAAGTGGACCAAGAATTGTCATCAGCACCAACTCTAGTGTTAAAGTCTCTGAGAATGAACAGTAGCTCTCCCTCCAGGATTTTTTTGATAGTAGCTGCCAGATCATCATACAATTTGTCTTTCACTTCCACTATAGATGGCAGTGTTGGTGCATATGCAATAATAAGGGTGATCATGACCAGTCCTGCTGATTAATGGAGCTGCAGAGAAAGAATTCTTTCACTCCCCACAGTAGGTGGATCAATGGATCTCAGCAGAGTATTTCTAACCACAAAGCCAACACCATATTCCCTGGTCTCATTCAATGATTTCCCCTGCCTGAAGAATGAGAAATTCTTTTGTTTGACAGATCCTGAGTCTGGCAATCTCATCTCTTGCAGGGCAACAATGTCCATCTGCAGCCTACTCAGTTCCATGTCGATGACAGCTGTCTTGCGTGCATCATCTATTTCCTGCAGGTTGTCAGAAAAGCCAAGAGTCATTGTCCAAACATTCCAGGTTCCCAACTTTAGAGCAGAAGTTTTCTTATGATTGTTGCATGGGTCCGGATTATCCATCTGCTTCTCAGATTTCACCCTAAACCCCACGCCCCCCATGAGGTTAACAGACCATGGCGAGGTAGCACCTTAAGGCGGGCAATAGCTACCTAGTGAGTTGCAATGACCTTTCCCACCATCAGAAGTAGCCCCTGGCATCATGCTGTACACCAGTCGAGCAAAGACTTATAACCGGTAACTGCTACTTCCCGTGTTGTTTCAATGCTGTATGTGAAGCTGGAGTGTCCTCTCCAGAGCACAAAGCCTGGGTAAAATAATATGGAGGATAGACTGTTACCCAAGCAGACCCCCCCTCTCCATGTCACTGAAGTAGTCCAATGGTAAGCCAAGAGCAAATACAACTGGTTCCAGCAACAACGTAGGAGTTGCAAGAAGGTGACTGTACACAGCCACAAACTGCCTCCGGGACTCTGGCTCCGGAGTTTGCCTCAAGGTTACCTCCTGAAGCCTTTTCCATTGGTGGATATAGCCACAAGGCAGTGGAGGTTTGAAATCAGAGTTTTCCTTCTAGGTGGGCTGCCTTCCAAGGCTAGCGACCCCCACCTACCCATGGGGTAGAATGATTCAAAATGTTTTATTCGGTTGATGGGGGGAGTGAACAACACAGTGTCATTTTGTGCTAGTCCAAGATAACACTAATTTAATAAAGTTAACATAAAACATGAATGGTCTAACTGTGGCCCTCCAGGCATTGTGGGTGTGTGATTAGAACTTCTGTCAACTCTGGGTAGCCTTCAAGATGGTGAAAGGTGAAATTGATTGCTATTCTAGAGTGCCACATGTTGCCTCCTGTACTATAAAACTGAAACCACTTTAAAAAAAAACCAGATTGCTGTAATCTGGGAGCCAATTAGGTTTCTCCCCAGTGTCAATGAATTAGAAACTCTAAAGCACCTGATCAATGTGGAATGTTCAATAAAGAAGAGAAGAAAGGAGAAGAAAAGAAAAAGTTGCATCTGCTAGCACTATTGACATAATAGAGCATTTTATAGCCAATTTGGACTTCTTACATATTATTTTGTGGTTCTGGAATATAAATTTGTTTAAAAGTATTTGGGTATGTTATCTTTGTGTATCATCAACCAATACAAATACAGCTTGAGATCTCTGAACGCAGTTTTCCCATTAGACTTTTGCTGATATTTGCAATGGCCTCTTGGGCAAGAAATGGGAGACAATTGAATAATGGATGATTAATTGGTCAGCATTTTGAAAGCCACTTAGGAAATCAGATGTCAAGTGCCATTATTTCTGGACGTTCAGAAAAAGGATCATCCAGATGTCCTAGACAGATATGGAAATCTCGGTAGAAAGAAAACAAAACCCTTGTTGGTATGTGGGATGTGTGCTTTTTTGTCTCTTTGCTTCTTAATGAAAGGAGTTGTGAGCAGGATAATTTGACCATAAATAACTCAAGCTACAGTGATATCAGCACCATGTTCTCTCTCTCTCTCTCTCTCTCTCAAGATTTGAAGGGGAATTCACTCTGTTCCCAGAGCTGTTCTCTACTAATGCTTTCTCCACCTTGGCATTAGTGGAGAAAGACCAACAGAAACAATTCTGTTGGTTACAACTGAAACAAACCCTGTTCAGGACATAGCATTGGCTTACTGACCCAAAGAACCATCTGCTGCAACACTCCTGGTGGGAGAAATTGAGAAATGGCAAAATCGAAGAGTCCATGGGGGGTATGTTGTCATCTCACATCACCCCTTTCCTATCAAAACTGTGTTCCTCAAATAAACACAAGCTTTCTTATATCAATTGAAAGAAGTGTTAACATGGTTCCTTTACAACAGGTAAAATATGCTTAGGTATTCATTCTGAGTTTCAAAGGACTGAATTTGCATTTTAATGCTGTGCCACTACCACTGCATGTTTATTTTCCAACACTAGCCACTCAAAGCCCGTATCAACAGTCAACTATCAGCATCCACACACACACACTCCGTCATAAGAGTTAAATTAAGCAAAATAAGTTTAGAAGGGGAAAAAAATATTTGAATGAATGAAAAGGATAATTCTGAATGCTTCCTCTGTAGTTCCATGAAATGGCCAGGGACTACATCTTCATAGGCATCCTTCAGTCTCGAGAGACTACATACAGCGAACCTTTTCCATAATTTTCATTTTTTTTTTGAAAACACAGACAGACTTCTCTCCTGCTTCGTCTTGACATCATTCCAGCAAGCTATAATATGGTCCTGTCAGCACCAACCCAGTGGAGCAACAGTGGGAAATGTAACATTAAGAAAGACTGGCATTTGGATGTTATTGTGATGGGAATTAACTTCCACAAATCTTGGGCTCATGTTTTCTTCCAAAACAAGGCTGGAAACTGAACTTAACTGACTGAACTGCTGAACTTTTAAACTGTATTTTGCTTTAACAACAATTCGTGGAAAACAAATTTGCTTCTTAAATAACGATCTGAAGGTGGCTTGTTTTCAAACTGACCAGAGTTAGGATGACCTGTGGTTTCTCAGGTTTGGATGAAACAAGAAGCTGAGATCAATGAGAAACAAAAACAAAAGCTTCTGAACTCATCCTGGGTGCACTGGAGAAGAAGAGGGAGGAAAGGAGCATGTGATTCTACTCCTTTCCTAGGTTTATCCCTGTAGTGTGAACCATGGCTTAATATGTCTAAATGCAGTCAATAGTTTCAGTGGTCTTATGTTTCTCATATAACATATCTTTCTGTCTCCATGTCTAGACTTTCACAGTAAAGAGCCAAAGGAGCTAGTAAGATTTCATGACTTTTTCTAAATGAATAACTAATAAATTCAACAGTGCAAATGGACCTACGTTGAGTTGCTGGTTTTTTAAAATGTCCTTTTGCTGTAGCAAGTTCTTATTTGCATTTAATTTGAATATAGTGTATATTCTGGAAGACACAGGAGAAAGTTACGTTTGAAGTAAATTATTATCCAATTATTACAGAGAACCATAACATAACGGAAAGATACATATATGTATTTCTTATAGCTAGCACGCTAATAGGAAAGTGTTTGGGAAACCGCCCTATATGCTAATTACTGTTCTCCATAAAATATCTGAAAGACAATAAGCAGAATCTACAAATGCAAAAGGTCAACAGAATATAAATTTCCTGACCGCGCTTCTAATGGCATACTGCCCATTTTGACAGAATGGATGCCGTTTAGTGTAAAACTCATTTTGCAAATTGCTACTTTCTATAACAAAAATCCAACCTACCATAAGCAACATAGCCAGAGGATTTAAATTTTAAACAGCCCATTCACAGATGACTGGAAGGCAAGAGAAAGACTATAGAGCCCACCAAAGGCAATGAGCAAAGCAAACAGCAAGGCAAGGAATATACATGAGTGCTAATAAATTTAAAATAAGGCTCTTTCCAATATTTGTATCAACTGATAAGTTACGTTAGTTCATTGCTTCATAAGCTAACAATGCTAGTTTAATATTCTAAGCAAACAGGATAAAGCTGCAATTTTTTACTTCCCTGGGAACAAGAACTATTGAACTGCAGAGGACTTAAATAATACATACATACGATTGGGCTGTATAAGTATTCAAAGGATTTCCTATACATCATCTCAGTCATCCTTACCATAGCCCTGCAAGTTGCCAAATTCTAGGAAGTAGCTGCTTTAGTTTGTTAGAGCAAAAGATAAAGTCATATGGTATCTTAAAGGCATAGATGACAGCTGCATAGCTTTTACTGTATATAGACCAGAATCCACTTCACTGGATACATGAAATATCATCCATAGTTGGCAGAAACCTATTTCTAGGACTTTGTTTTTGTCTCATTTAGAGATACTTGAGAAATGTACAGAGGTACATATCCGAGCAGATCTAAGCAGTTTTAGAGACTTTGATTCAAGAGGACACAGAGACATAAACCAGTATGCCTGTTCCAAGGAGTTTTATGTTGCTGTGTATATACTGCTCACATATAATAATTATGTACTTTCAAGTCTATTCTGACTTACGGTGTCTGTTTTGAGTGTTTTTTGAGTAGTAGAGTGTGCTCAGAAGTGGGTTACATTTTCCTTCTTCCTGCCACATCCTGGGACTGTAAAGCTTGCTCAAGGCCATACAGGCTGGCTCTTCCCCTAGGAGGCACATTAAGGAATCGAGCTGCTAACCTAGATCATGAAAGAATATGATGCTTGCAGGACATTTCAAAGAAAAATAGGGAATCTGCTTGGAACACTAAAGCAGAATTACATAACTTCTCCCCAACCCTAAACTGCTTTGGCTTGTTTAAATCACCCTATTCTGACATATGCGTGTTTACAGTATATAGCATGGAGTTCTACATCAGACCTCACATAATTTTAATTTTGCCGTGTGTGGTTTTTAAAATGTATTACATGTTGCACATGCATCAATAAAGGAGGTGGTGCTGAGATTACTTTTGCTCCAGCTGAATCCTGGCTGGCCTCACCTCCTTTAGAAGAGGCAATTATTCTTGAAAACTTCACTCTGTTCTGCTATCCCTCTATAGAGTGAAATACTGATCTATCTCCATATCCATATTTGGATATATTTTAGAAGGTGTGCAGCATAAAAGACAAACATGCCAATTTGCAAAGTCCAATCTCTATTATATCTGAAATGCCTGACAAAGATTTATACCATTTGTTGAATTCCAATTGTACTCCATAGGAAGCACAAACATATATATTTCTATACCAAGGTTTGGATTTGGACTTGAATGGAGTTGGACAGCCTTCAAATTGGTCTCAGCCAAAAAGCTTATTTCAAATAGATGCATCAAGGATCACACTAAATTTAGTTGCTCATATTCATCTCTACTGGCATCCATCGTCCATCCATCTGTTCATTATTCCATTAATGATAATACTTCATGCATTCAGTAAATACTACAAAAGTTTACAATGTCATCAATATGTTAATAGCTTATCTGAAGTTTACTGTCACAAGTCAGATGGATGAGAAATTGTTGCAGTGATAAGTTATCTAATTCAGGATTCCAGCCAGGCATGCCCTCCTGCACCAACTGCAGCAGACAGAATGCAATTAAATCTGATTGGGTGGTTTTGGGTGTCACCTCTCCTTAAAGTGTCCTTTTACTCTAATTTTTGTTGTACTTGTGTCAGGTTTGAAGCTCCTCTAAAGACAACTCCCTCTTACGTATATTTGGTATTTTGGCTATATCTAGGGCAGCAACTGGAGATGTGAGTTTGGTACTAGACTGTTGAGCATCCAGTCTGAAAGATACTGATTTGTCAAAAGCCATTTTGCAAGTTCATGACTGGTACAAGATTTGAACGTGGAGCTTCATCCTGCTTTGCTGCTGTGCTATACCATGTGATAAAAATAACAGGCTACCCATAGAATATAATAGCTGTTCTCTAATGGTGAAAACAGAGAAGACAATGTTTCCCCAGAGGAGACACTGAACACAGCAGCCTTTCAGATAGGCTGTAAAAAGCTGTGTGTGCAAGTGTTTGCAAGTGTGCTATGTGAGAGAATGTACTTTGGTGAGATAGTGTCCTTTCAGTTAATGTAATGACAGCCCACGATAAATGGATGGAAACTGTATGCTGTTTTATTGCTAGACTGCAGAATTCATCTAATGTCCTCTGGACAAGGGTAAGTGTACTGCAATAACCATCCAAATCCCCTTCCTAATACTTAATGATAGCGCTTTTTTATCTTGACGTTTTCCTACTTCCACTTTTAACCCTCCTGCGTGCTTTCAACATATCCATCTCATTTCAGGTACTTGTGTACAGACTGCAGGCATGCAGCGAAAGGACAAGTGGTTCTTTTTCAGGAATGGGGGCAAGGAAGGAGAGTTAGTTGGTAAATGCCTCTCTCTCTCTCTCTCTCTCTCTCTCTCTCTTTCTCTCTCTCTGTCTCTGAGAAGCACCTTCCTGGCCAGTAGCCAGGAATTCCTAGCCAGCGAAGCCACTGCATATGGGACTTGAATGGTGAGCACAGGACAGATTGCACAGGGCAAAGCAATTTTCCAGATCTGCATTGCATCCACCGGGTAATGGCTGAAAAAGTCTTTACATGTAGGGCACTTTAGATTTAAGCGCTCTGATTGGCAGGTGACAATATACCAGAGGAATGAACGTAGAAGCTTAAGAATCACAAAGAAGCAAAGGAAAACTGGAATGGCAGGACAAAGGAAAAATCTGTAATGAATGGGGGGGGGAACGGGCAGCTAACATGATTAAGCTGACATTGCAAACAGTGTCAGATAATGCTGTTTTGATAAACGAGGAAGCGTAGCTAAAATGCTGCAGTTGGAAAATGAATGCTGAAGTAAGTCAAATTAGTGGTCAGATATTTCTACTCAGATGGGGGGGATGTATGATAGGTAAAACTAGGGAACAGAGAATCTGCTAGTTTTTCTTTCTCCTGCCTTTGATATTTTTAAAATCTCAAGGAACGGTTATTCTGAATGTTCTGCAAATTCTGGAAAATTTCTCAAAAAGAAGTCAAAATTCTTTTCTGTTGGCACTGGCTACATTGCATAACTACAGCTTTTCCCTACAGATCTTTTAAAATAAGCCACTCATATAATAATACATCTAGCAAGTTCACTGAGGCCAGTGATGGAAGTGTACAATCATATCTACATCACCTGCATCCACATAAAGTTCCTTCCACAGTCTGCACACAGATCTTGGTTGCTAAAATAGTAAACATGACTCTTTTTATATGCACCACCCCAATATGTAAGTCTTTGTGTGTCTTTGTGCAATACGGTTATCCCATGCTTGAACTGAATAATTCTCAAGGTGAAAATTAGAATGAACCACACTCACACACCAAAATTCATTCACATACAAAGAACCCTTCAACTCACAATCTCCTAATTCGTGGATGAAAAAGAATGTACACCCCTTCTGTTCTATGGCCTCAAGATATTGGATGCCTGTCACTATGTGTTATTTTTGGTGAAGAGAAACTCTTCACATTTAGTTAACTGGTGGGACCGAGCTGCTCTCTGCCTTGCATTAAGTTTGTCTTGGGAACCAGAGACTGCCCCTCTGCAATCATTCCAAGTTCTCCTAATAGCGAAAGCCAAAATCTCCTCTGACTTTTGCTACTTTAGGTGCCAGTCCAGCACCGTCTAGCAGAATGTTTGTCTGACTCATGAGAAGATAACTCCTGTGCCTCTGACAGGGGCAATTAATACAGCCGTAGTGGGAGACAATCTGATTGCACGGACGGCCTTGATGCTTTCCTGAGGATCTAAAGTATAAGCAAGGATGACTGTTCTTGAGTGAGGAAAAGGAAACAAGAAGGAAAAAGTAAATGGTAGAAGAATGGCGAAAACATTTTGAGGTCCTCTGCAGACCATCCTGAACTTAAAGGATGAGCCAGGGAGGAGGCAAATGATTATTATAGTCCCTTTTTCTACACTGCAAGTAACTAGGAAGTGTTATGGAACTGACAAGTAAGAAGTCTCTAGAAATATGAAGATCTCTTACCCTTGGTTTTATTGGGTTGTTGGATGATCTGTAAGAGGATGGAGCATCAGGTTCCAGGTGAAGCTGCTGGAACTTGATGCTCTTTACTTGCCCCAAAGTGGTAGCATATTGGTGGGAAATAATTAAATGGATAGAAATATTGCTGAATTAAAAATAATTTAAAATGAAACTTTATTTTTATCTTCAATATTTAAGAATGGAAATGTCAAATTATTCAATAAACACCTAATTGCACACCTTGTTGGTGCAGCAAGATTTGAAATTGCATGAAACTGGAGAAATGCTCAAGATCTTTCAGTACAAAAATCTGAGAACAGAATCTGGCAAATGGTCCTGATGGAAAAGCTGTCCAATCAAATTAAAATATATAGAGGGGAAATAAAACAGGATAAATTTATGAAAACCTGCCAACCATTATCAACATATGGAATTACAGTAGCTCAAGAAAAGAAGAATGTGATATGGGAAGTAATTTGGATTGCTGGCATGTAATATTTTAAAAAGAATTAGTTAAGTATGTTAAAATATGAACTTTGTTGTTTAGTCGTGCCCGACTCTTTGTGACCCCATAGACCAGAGCACGCCAGGCCCTCCTGTCTTCAAAATATGAACTATTGGATGTATAAAGAAAGACAATCTACTGAAAGAATGTGTAAGTAATGTGATAGTATTGTACTACAATTCTAACTTGCATTGTCATACTATGGATGTTAATAAAATTAAAAATTAAAAAAAACCCACACACACTGATGAATGCTCAACAGCAAAATTCTTGATTACATTTGGGATGGTAAGGCAGACTTATGTGAAAAGAGGACAAAATTATTTTGAGGTTGAAATGGGAGAGAGAGAAAGAAAGAGAGAGATGCTGAGAGAAAACCATATATAGACAAATATGACTATTTCTCTCCACATCATATGTAGACTTCTTTGCTCCTATATATGTATAAGCCACAATTCATTAACAGTTCTTAATTCACATATCTATCCTTGTCTTCCCTTATAGCCATTATTTGGGCCCCGAGACACAAAAGATTGTGCTGTCAGGGAGGACTGTTTTGTCTACTAACATTTAATTCACTGGAACCCATGCTTGATGATGTACAGACAGCTCCACTGAAAGGAATCTAATAATAAAATTCACATGTGAACTTTTACTTTGCAATCATGCATATGTTTCAAAGTTAAGGTTCCTGTGCCTGAATCTATAGTAAACTGTCTTGGCGATGCATTCTGAGTTGCCTGAAAACACCAATAGAGTGGATCTACTGGAAATTACCTTACGTGCTTACTTATCAGGTCCCCAATGATTCACTAAGTCTACTATAGCTGGGACTTTCAACAGGATTTCAATCAAGCATCTAAACTAGGGATGTGTGAGAAAGTCATTTGGCTTTCTGTTTTCATTTACAGTAATTTTTTTTTAAGTTGCACCTTCTGGAACCAAACACAGACCTGAAAACTGTTTTGTGCCCAGAAGTTTAACTTTCTCAGCCTACAGAGTGTTTTGGTGTGTGGGGAGTTAGGAATGTGCATTGAAAAGAACATCTTTAAAAAGTATAGGATTCAAAATGGAAATGTAGATTAAAATGTGTCAGTTTGAAAGAGGTGCCTGCAAAAATTGTGCTGATTGTGGAAAATATGCACAAAATTAATTAACAGTTTGTATGCGGGGGGGGGGAGGAAAGGCCTCACAATCTAATGCAAATTCATTATGAACTTGGCACTGTAAAATGCATAGAAAAATGACAAGTTTAATAAGACTCTGCTTGACAACGTCATACGTACCTGGTCTTACCTGCTATACACACATGAGGAAGCATTTCTTCTTGTGTACTGGGATTGGTAACCTGTCCCCTGTTTCACAAGATGGTCAATGAGAATATAACATCTGGCTTTCCATAAGAAGTTGAGCTCTTTCTGTGGCCATCCATGACAGCTGATGTGCCATGGAGTTCAGAAATGACATGTATTACAGTAAAATGGAAGCACATGTGCACACGGTATTTTATGCAGCAAGTTGGTTGGCTTCTGTCTATACAAATAGATAAACGTATTTGGGTATGGAACAAACACACAGGAGAAAGCACTTTGTATTTGAGTGGTGGTGGGGAGCTTTACAGGCTTCTTCATTCATCATGAAAGCAAGGAAACTGGCATAGATATAGAAAGGTTTTCTAGTGGGTCACTTCTAAAATTTGCATGCATAATCAAGCACTGCTGTCTGCAGATGGATCACCTTGAAAAAAGGGAGGCAATGCCTTCCGGCCACATTACGTGAAGAAAATGGCTGTTTTAGGATAACATTGACTCTCAGCATAAATACATTTTATAGTGATCCCAATAGAAAAACAAAAGCAAAATAAATCTGCAAAGCTCTTCTATCATCATAAAACACTGACTTGTAAGCCTTCATATACTTACGCTTAGTGATGAAAGGGTAAATGGATTAGAGATGCAGATGGTGCTTACAGTCAGTCTGGCTCTCTTTCTGTGAGTACATATTCTTTGCAACTTGGATGTATGTAGTATTTCGGGAGATGGGAGTCCAGCTGCTAGCACTTGGCATTTGTTAAAACTAGACATTAAATTATGCAGGGAGGAGGGTAGCATCATACCTGTATTTAGCGGCTTGATTAACATTTAAAAAACAACCTTACTTGAGCAGTTAAACAGGTAATCCCGTTTCATTTCAGAATACACCATGGTCAAAATATGTTTTCCTCTCCCTTTGGATTCTGAAACAAGGCTTGTAGAAATACATAAGATTTCTCTTGTTCCTTTGTGATATATGTGTTTTTCTCTCCTTAATGGCAGAGTGAAGACATCATCTGGCTATTAGTCTAATAGTACATGTGTCCCCATCGGAGCTTTGGGTGAAATTGGGCAAACACACCACCTTGCTTCAGTATGTTGTATGTTTTTTTCAACATAGCAGGAGGTCTATGGATTCTCATTCTCCTGTTTAACAGTAGGAAGTTAGTCTGTGGCATTACAATGTCAGAGAAAAAGGCAATTGCTATTTATTAATGTGGGGCTATGAATATGTTTTGTGCCTTACATATCATGATAAGATCAACTGTTGACAATTACCATACACTCTCATCCCAAACAGAGAGCTAATGCAAGGGCTTAGTCAGCACCATGGATAGGGCCATGACAATGTTGCAGCAGTCAAAGGACCCTAGCAATTTACCTACTTTTCCTGTTTCTTTGAGGAGAATGCCTAGCATTTTTAAACAAACATGACAGGACTTAAATTCAACAGAAATAAACGTATATTGTATATGTGAATACAATTACAAATTGAGTCAGTTCCCTCCCTCTTTTTGCTCCCTCTTTCTCCTTATTTCCTCCTACAACGATCTATGTTTTAATTTCATCCTAGAACTGTATTTTGTATCAATTTATAAACAAAACTGGTTTTTTATGAGGAGAAAATCAGTGAAATTCCTTATTTATATCTCTCCATTTTGAATTCAGGAAGCTTGCTTTTTTGAAAGCTGCAGAATGTGTACTGTTCAGCTCATTGTAGCATCTTATCCCAGTCTTGAAATATGGAGGCATCTCCTGTCAAAGGGATTCTGCTTCAACCTTAGACTCAGTACTTGTTGCCTCTTTCTCCCTTGTGAATTTCCTTTCAGAAAACCATCACTTGTTTCTGCTACTGAAACCCAGTTTCTTCTGCTTCCCTTTCTTGTCCTTCCAGTGAATCCTTAGCCTCTGTTTCCAGGAAACTACATGTCCTGGAAGTCATGCTGGAACCTAGGAGTGGTCTTTATATCCAGGAACCTAAATTTCAGGACATACAGCACAGGCAGCATTTTAGCAGAAGCTGTGCTTCTAATGGAGATTTATGCATGAACATTCTTCACCTCCATGTGTTGCAAATGAGCTTGCTTTCGTCTTGTGATGGCTCACCAGGAGTCAAACACAGAAGTTGCGAGTCACATTGCTCAGGCACAGAGCTTTGAAGGGAATTGTCTGGAGGGAAATTTGTGTAATAAGATAAAAATATGCACTTTTAGCATATAATTTTGATCCTAACGGGCAAGTATTGCATGCAGCTCCTTATTTCCACAAGCCTCAAAAAACTTTGTGTGTTTGACTGGCAAGGTAATTGAGTCACTCTGTCTTCAGCTTGCACTGTGAAAATGAACTTTTGTATCTTGTCATTGCTCTCAGCTACAGAACAGTCTCTTAAACATAGAGGCAAATCTCAACAGATGTGACTAGTCACTTGTTCAAGACCTGATAAAAATGATTTTCAACTACATTCTTGGTGCTGAACACAAATGTCTTGGAATATAATGGATCAGACTATGTTTGCCACCACATTTTAGAATATATGCCCAACACAGAATCATAGAATAATTGAGTTGGAAGGGGCCTATAAGGCCATCAAGTTCAACTCCCTGCTCAGCGCAGGAATCCAAATCAAGGCAAGCAAGGTAGGCTTATCATATGATTATGGCAAGTAAACATTTATTTATTGTTTATTCATAAATTATTTCTGAATCATCATTGGATGCAAAAAGAAGACAAAAGTCTGCCAATTAGTAATTCCAAACAGAGTAGACCCACTGAATCAAAGAAATCTACATAAGTATTGACTCACCCCTTATTCAATGGGTCTATTCTAGGTGGGCCTACCAATTGATATTTGTTGCATCCACCCAGTGTCCTTTGTTTATTTTCCCTAAACACATCCCTCTGGATGCGTTTCCTCACTTCACGCTGCCAGCAGGTATTATTCCCTCAATACCAAATAGATGTATCTTAGACACGTGCTGCCAATACAACAGATTTATTGATCTTGTTGTTATGCAAATCACAGGAGAAAATCACAGATGTTTAGGATTATTTATTAAATATCATTTGCTTTATGTTGGTTTGTATATGTATTTATTCACTGTTACAATATTCTTTGACCATCTGTTTATTCTCTATACTTTTGAACTCTTTCCTATTCTCTCTAGCATTCCAACTTTCCAATCTCTGTCTTAACTTTTTCAATTCCATCTCCTAACTCTCTCTCTTCAATTCTCTATCTCCAACCTCTTTTCTCTAACTCTCCTCTCTAACTGTCTAACTAACTGTCTAACTGTTCTTTCGGTTCTGCCCCTCCTGTCCTCTCATAGGCTCCTGCCCTTAAGCTCCCCATGATGAACAGGCATGACGTGGGGGTTCTGCCACAGTATTATACTGTATAATTTAAAATGTAGAAAATCACACACAAGGGGGAAAATAATATTTCAAAAACAAAGAATGGAACTGATACAATAAAAGCTCTATGAGATAAACATGGGGGAGAAGAGAGAGAGAGAGAGAGAGAGAGAGAGAGAGAGAGAGACTAGATTTCTTCTGGAGGGAGTCCAGATATCAGGATATTGCCACAGATACCACTGTTTCTTTAGGATTCTGCCCAGATTTTAAGAACTGGCAGAAGACGGCAGGCTCCTGGAGAAACAGCCATTCCTTCAGATCTTCTAATCCCAGTCCATAGAGGGCAACTAAATTGTGCCTGGAAACAAACTGGCAGTTCACAGCAAGGGTGGTCACCCTGCCTGAGATGGGCACATACTCTATATTTTATCATCAACCTTCTCCTTGGTGACCTAGCCTGAGAAACCTCCAGGCCCCACATTTCTTGCTCTGACGGTATTTTCTCATCAAGGGTTGAAGGGGTCAAGGAGAGCTCTTTGTCCTTCTGAGAGCCTACAAATTTCTTTGAGGGATTTTTTTTTAACAGACTGAAGGTGACCTTCTAGAGAGCCCCTTAAAGCAAAATATTGGATCAGCTGCTCTGGAAAGCATTGCCAGCCACTTTCTGAGGTAGCCCATTGCCTGAGCTGGGGAAGACATTATTGCACAATGGGATCATCCCTTCTCAGACCACACACCAGTGTCAAGCTACGCTACAGCAGCATTTGAAGAACCTGCCTATCTTTCGTCCTGTCCCTGTTTCCCACAGCTGCCAGGGCTCTCCAGAGCAAAAGCAAGGAACAGGCCTGGCAGTTTTTGATATGTGATATGCCGCCCTCCCATTTTGCTACTGGAGTGAGAAGACCCTCTTGCTTTGGGGGAGGCCAGGCCTAGTAAAGTTGGTGGAGTTCAATTTGGCTGCTCATTTTGCACTAGCAACAGTTTCTAGACACCCTTCAGAGGCAGCT
Organism: Pogona vitticeps; assembly: GCF_051106095.1. NCBI lineage: Eukaryota > Metazoa > Chordata > Lepidosauria > Squamata > Agamidae > Pogona > Pogona vitticeps. The sequence goes on along the minus strand of NC_135787.1, from coordinate 113,821,074 downwards.
CCGCATAGACTGTGCTGTGGCTTTCCCAGGGAGTGCAGAGTAAGCAGTCAGGCGCCTAATCTCGGTGACAGATTAATTAAAATTGATGCTAGAAGAAATACAGCTATTGCTGAACTGAGTGCACCGAAATTTTTCTTTAATTATAGTTTGAAGTGACTTAAATTCTGAGTAGAGCTCATGTTTGTCTAAGGGGTAGATGTCCAGAATATTTCATTATATCAAGAGCGCCCTTGAAATGAGACTAAAAGAAAGCCTCCTGACAAACAAGGCGCCTGGGCCGACAAAAAGTTTACTTTATTTTATGTACATCATTCAGAGGGACATTTCCCTCTGAACATATGCATAGATTTTGCAGCCTTAAAACTTTAAATAAAAACCTTAAATGAGAACATAATGAGAGAAACTTGGCAGCCGGATGGAGGAAACTGCTGATTCATGGGAAATTCTCCTTTTTTAAAATCTCACGACATGGAAGGTTTCATCAGTTATGCTTTTGCTGACTTTTACCAATTTCACAGTGAGGAAACCTTCCTGTGAGCACTAGGCACATATTTTGCAAACTGGGAAATGGGATCATGTAATGAAACCAGGCCTGACACCAAGGCACATGGTTCTCAGGCAATTTCTGGAGCTGCCGTACCCAGGCGAGCCTCACTGATGCTGAATCCAGGCATAGGTTGCCTTGTTAATTTCCCACAAAGCCTTCAAGTTGCATCACTTGCCACAGCACCCCTTGCAGCTGTGGTGTTGCCCCGATTTGTAGCCATTTGGTCTAGTTCTGCACCACATGTACATGCACCATACCGCAGACTGCCATCTTTAAAATGTGGCCACAGAGCGTCCAGGGACTTGGCTGGCCCTATTGTCTACCTCAGCACTTCAGCAGGCCACACTCATATCATGTTTTTCAAAGCTGGATGATCCCTTCTAGCTTTGAAAAAATTGAGTCCTTAGGAAGGCATGCTGTCCCTAAAATTGCCTTAGAATTGAGAGACTGGAGGATTCAGGAAGGTTTCCCTTTGGGAGACTGAGCATTTTTGGGGTGATGGGTGGGGCTCAGTGAGCCTGAGGGTTCAGAGGTCTATGCAAAACATCTCCTCACTAGGCTTCATGCATATCCCTGGTCCCATGTTATCCAGCCTTCATTTATAGCCTAATTTTGAGGGTTAGTGATTGTTGTGCACTATCAAATGTATGTTATTTAAACAGGATGCCAAAATAACACAGAAGCTGCAGGACAAACAGACTGAAATCACCTCAGTGACACAACAAATGACAGGCCTCCTTCCTTTGCTAAATATGCCAGATGATTAGGTATCAAAGTATGAAGCAATCCCTTCCACTCTGCATCTTGATGCTAATGAGCATTTTCCCAGAAATAAACATCCAATTAACTTTTTAAAGAATATTGATTCAATTCCCCTCCTCTATAGTAATAAATAACTAAGCAACAGTGTGGAAATGTTGATTTCTTAAATACATCTAGCTGCTTTTTCTGCCCAGAAATAATAGTGACGTATATTAGCATCATTTTGTTTCCTACTGCTCTCTATTTCAGTTCATGACAGATTTCACCAGGTTGCCTATCAATGGCAATGGTGCAATCCTGTACCTGTCTATTCAGAGGTAAGCACCGGAGTTCATGTAAATTACTCTCAGGTAAATGACTATAATATTGCCACCTACGCTATTTATCTGGCAGTACTGGTGAGAATGTCTATAATAAATTGATTTAATTAGACATAGTTATTAAAATCCCAGGGCTTGGAGCTATTAATACATTTCAATAGAAACCACCAGCATCATTTTCATGAATAGCTTGAAAAATGTGTTCAGAAATGTCTTCATTAAAGGAAAAGTTGCAGTCTGAATGCAACAGGAACAAGCTGGATATATTCATATGATTGATTGATTACACATATGAAAACTCCAAAACTATATCAGAAAAATTACATCTTATCTTCTCCTGAGTTATCTCAGGAATGCTAATTTTTAACTGACAAGTTTTTAAATGTGTTTCAATTATTTTTATATTTAATGGTTTTAATCTTAGTGTATGTTTAATTATATTTTTAAATGTGATATTTATATTGTGTTTTTAAATTTCCTGTTTTATCCATTGTGAGCCGCCTTGGGTCCCCTATGGGGAGAGAAGCAGCATATAGATAATTTAAATAAATAGTTTTCCTCCTCTCACCCCAATGGTAAGACATGAATGCATTTGCTTTATATTTTTCTCACTGTGGAACAAATACTTTTAAATAAATAAATATTTTAAATTAAATATTTTGTTTGAGGTTAATATTGCCTCACTTTAGAGGAGCAATATCAACACAATCTGCTTTATTCATTTTCTTTTGCACTATTAACTCACATAAGCCAGAATCCTATTGTGGATTTATGCCAGAGCAGGTGTATTTTTGTAAATTCCATGCATGAATCACATCTTATTAAAGAGCTGGTGCTTGTATTCCTGGTTGGTGCACAACCGAAAATGTGAGTGCCAACTCATGAAGCCACATCAGTTTGCTGCCACATTTTATGCAATTAGACTTAGTAGGCATCCTTCAGTCTCGAGAGACTATGGTAATGTGCTCTGTATGGAGAACTTGGAACAGCGTCTAGTGTGGCTGAGAAGGACAATTCGAGAGTGACAGTCCCTTCCACACTGAAGACAAATCCAATCTGTCCCCTGTCCGGCTCCCTGATTTTGCTGCTTTTGTGACTTCCTCTTTGCCTCGGCCTGCTGGGCAAGGGTCTCTTCGAATTGGGAGAGGCCGTGATGCAGTGCCTGCCTCCAGGCTGAACGCTCAGATGTCAGGTTTTCCCATCTGTTGAGGTCTATTCCTAAGGCCTTCAGATCCCGCTTGCAGATGTCCTTGTATCGCAGCTGTGGTCTCCCTCTGGGGCGGTTTCCCTGCACTAATTCTCCATACAGGAGATCCTTTGGAATCCGATCATCAGCCATTCTCACGACGTGCCCGAGCCAACGTAGACGTTGCTGCTTCAGTAATGTATTCATGCTGAAAATTCCAGCTCGTTCTAGGACTACACTGTTTGGAACTTTGTCCTGGCAATTAGACTTATGCCTGAATGAATTCTGAAAGGATTCTGGCCATATATTTTTATTTTGGTTCATGAAGTTTTAGTTCAACATATTTATCATGCTCATTGGGTACATGTCTTCCCAGAAATACCTGCAGCCCAGCATTTCATGCTCAGGGACTAAACTAGAGATGGGCATGAACTGAACCACAAACGAGAAATATAGATGAATGAGGCTAGTTAAATGATGCTAATATATGTCATTATTATTTCTGGGCTGAAAAAGTCAACTTAAAACCTGGCTATTTAGGCAGGCCTTCCCTCCGGACATCACTTTATCTATTTTTTTTCTTTTTCTCTCATCTTGAATGATTGTTTCTTGTTGCAATATTGTTATTACATTTTAATTGTTTTTATTCCACTTGTTGTGAGCCACCCATAGTAGTCAAAGATAAGATGGGTGGGACATAAGTATAAATAAATAAATAAATAAATAAATAAATAAATAAATAAATAAATAAATAAATAAATAAATAAATAGTTTGCAATTTCATCTGTGACCCGGTTGAGGGATCCCGTTTAGCTGAAGCAAAATGAAGCACCAAAATCCCTCCCCCTTGGTGCTTCATTTTGCTTGGGCAAACCAAGATGGCCCCCCTTCCCACTTGCCCCCATTTCCTCTCTATCTGCTTCTGCTGCCACTTCCTCCTCCGCTGCCACTGGCACTGCTCCACAATCTTCAATGGTAGATTGGTTTCCCTGCCAGGAGCCAATCCTGCTGCCTCTGCGCATGGGCCCACCTCTCAGCTGGCAGTGGCAATGGCGGCAGGACCTGGTAGGGGCAGTCGGAAGGGGTGGATAGGTGGCAAAGGAGATGGAGGGCAGGAGTAAATAAGTCCCCCCCCAGCACAAACCAGAAAAACAAATGCCCATGTCTAGAATGAACCTTCTAGAATGTGATATGAAAAACTGGGAGAATTTCAATCATTTGGTTGAGAATTTCAACCCCTTCCCATCATGCTCCTGATTTTATGCTTCCAGAAGAAAGCTGGTCTGTTCTGACAGGTATGAACCAAACTTGCTCTCTAATCAAAATTATTATTTTATTTATTATTTATTTATTTATTCAATTTATATGCCGCCCAAACTACCCAGAGGTCTCTGGGCAGCTTACAATAATTAAAATTCAATACAGCAAAAGATAAAATAATTAAAATACAATTAAAATACAATTAAAATTGCCATCAGACCCACAGCTAATATTATTTCAATTAAAAGCCTTCTGGAACAGGAAGGTTTTGACCTGGCGCCGAAATGTCATCAGCGTCGGCGCCAGACGAATCTCAGTCGGGAGGGCATTCCATAGTCTGGGGGCAGCTGCCGAAAAGGCCCTTTGTCTACAAGCCGTCCCTCTTACCTCCTTAAGGGACGGCTCTTTCAAAAGGGCCCCCTGGCTAGATCTTAACTGCCGGGTAGGTTCATATGGAAGGAGGCGGTCCTTCAGGTATCCAGGGCCCAAGCCGTTTAGGGCTTTATATGTCAAAACAAGTACTTTGAATTGGGCCCGGGCAGCAACTGGTAGCCAATGTAACTTATACAGAATCGGCTTGATATGTTCCGTGGCAGCTGCACCACTCACCAGCCGTGCAGCTCGATTCTGGACCAGTTGCAATCGCCGGACCGTCTTCAAAGGCAGCCCCACGTAAAGCGCATTGCAGTAATCTATGCGGGATGTTACCAGTGCATGTGTGACTGTCATGAGACTCCGCTCGTCCAGGTAGGGCCGTAGCTGGTATAATTTCCGCAGCTGAAGGAAGGCGCCCCTGGCCACCGAGTCCACCTGGGCTTCCAGTGTTAGACTGGGGTCCAGGAGCACCCCCAAGCTGCGGACCCTGTCCCTTAGGGGGAGTGTAACCCCATTCAGGGCGGGGAAATGGCCCTCCAGCCTGTCCGGTGAAGCACCCACTAACAGCACTTCCGTCTTGTCTGGATTGAGTTTCAATTTATTAACCCTCATCCAGTCCATTATCAGGTCCAGACACGAGTTCAGCACAGAAACTGCCTCACCTGGATTGGTGGAAAACAAGAGGTAGAGCTGAGTATCGTCAGCATATTGCTGACTCCTCAGCCCAAACCTCCTGATGACCTCTCCCAGCGGTTTCATGTAGATGTTGAACAGCATGGGGGACAGTATTGAGCCCTGAGGAACCCCATGACATAACTGCCATGGGGCAGAGCAACTGTCCCCCAGCACCACCCTCCGGACATGGTCAGCCAGGAAGGAGCGGAACCACTGTAAAACAGTGCCCCCAACTCCCAACCCAGCCAGCCTATCCAGAAGGACACCATGGTCGATGGTGTCAAAAGCCGCTGAGAGGTCCAGGAGTATCAACAGGGTCACACTCCCCCTGTCTCTCTCCCGGCAAAGGTCATCGTACAGGGCGACCAAGGCAGTCTCTGTACCAAAACCCGGCCTGAAACCCGATTGAAATGGATCCAGAAAATCCGTTTCATCCAGCAGTGCCTGGAGTTGCCCGGCCACAACCCGCTCCAACACCTTGCCCAAATAAGGGAGGTTCGCCAGTGGTCGGTAGTTGACCACCAGCCTTGGGTCCAGGTTAGGCTTTTTAAGGAGTGGTTGAATTACCGCCTCTTTCAAGGCGGTAGGGACCACTCCCTCTCTCAGAGAGGCATTCACAGCCTCCTGGACCCAGGTGCGAACCCCCCTGGCTGATCTTCCAATTAGCCAGGATGGGCAAGGGTCGAGCGGAGTGGTGGTGGAACAGACAGAACAAATTCCAAGGAGACCTGTGTGTTCTTTAGTCTAAGAACTAGAGTGCCTGTATAAAGAACTGAAAGGAATAAAACAGATGAAATCAGAGCTTTTCAGTGAATCATGTTTTATTGAGAAAATAAATAGAATTAACATTTAAATGGATAGCTATTTCAGTTTTCCCATGTTACGGTGGCAGGAAAGAAGGAAAGGCTACATAGGGTCTAACGTGGCTTTCAGGAGAATTGGGCTAGAATGGGGACTTGAGATAGATCTCAGAGAAGACAGAAAGGAGCTGGAAAGACAATACCACTCCCCCCTCATGCTCTGCCAGGAACACCACAGAAGGAAATGTAAGATCTAATGAGATACAGAGTCAGATATTAGGCATAAGTGGAGAGAAAAGACAGTAAACCACAGCTTCTCCTGTGGGGAATGTGGTATCTAGGGTTCTTAGAGGACGGGAGAAATAGCTCAAGTATGTTCTGGCAGATGAGGTCAACTATAGATTTGAGCACTGAACACCTTACAAAAGAATGAGGTGGTTTTGGAGTGGCAACCTCCAGGCATAAAGAAGATGTTCATTTGAAATCAAGGGTAGATGTGTATGATGTTTTCTACGTGTCTGAATCTGCTTCAGAAGATGAAGGCCAGGATGGCTTGTCTTAGCAGGAGGACCACAGAAGAGAAACGTGGGGAGCCAGCTAGCAGGAACCTCTCAGAAGTACAGCCCTTTCAGGGAGAAGGCCATGCCTCAAAAGAACAACGAGAATGTGGTGGACAAGCAGCTCCATGGTCCCAGAGGGGGCAGAAGATTCAGGGCAAAGAACCTAAAACAAGAGAAGCTGGCAGTTGGCCAACTACTGATCATGAAGTGGAATCAGCTGGAGGTGAGAGGGGCTCAATGAGGGGCCATAAATAAACCTATTTGGCTCGTATATCACTTACCTCCTACCAAGTGTGGGGATTCAAAACTGATTTCAGTCATACCGGTGGCTCAACTTGACTTGGGATTTTTTTAAAAAAAAAGACTTGGACTTGACTCGCTACCTAGACTCATTCTGTGCCACATTTTAAGTCCCTATTATTATTAGGTCTCCATTAAAATAATAGGCTATCAAAAATGTGAGTTTGAGTCTTTTTTTTAAAAAGATGGCATAGTGACAGGGAGAGAAGCCTTCACTTACTTTCAAGGAGGCAGCTGTGATGGGCATGCTGGTGGCAGTGGGTGGGGGCATGGCTGTAATGGGTGTGCAGGGGGCCAGGGTGGCTGTGGTTGGGGGACATGCACCCCCTCTTACTTGCATGAGGGTTACCATGTCCTTGGTGGTGGCTCCATCACCTTCTCAGCCTCGGTGGTGGGGGGCAGCAGCAGTGGGAGCAGCGGTGGCCATTCTCAGAGGCAGCAGGCTGGGTTTCCCTTCCAGGAGCTGGCTTCTTCCTCCACCTGTGCACCGGCCTATCAGCTGGGCAGCTGCATCAGGTGGGTGGAGGCAGCAGGCGGCACCTGGAAGGGAATCCCAGCCTGCTGCCTCTGAGGAGAGCAGCTGTGACAGAAGCAGATACGGAGGCCCAGCAGTGGGGAGGCACCACAGTGGTGGCAGGGGGGGCACCTCAGCAGGGGGGTGCAGCTGCAATGGAGGGCAGGGAGACACAGCAGCTGTAGGAGGGTGGTGGCGGGGAGGGGAAGGCAAAAGATTCAAGACTCAAACTCAAGCCTTGGGGCTCAGATGGGAACACTTTACAACATCCCTGCCTCCTGCAACCCTGACCTGTTTCTTCCTGATTTCCCTCTGCCTGACTTGGGTTGCCTTTTGGCAAAAAAGGTACTGGTACATCCATTAAAGCTGTGGGCAAGAAAAGACTGTCATCCCAGGAAAGTGAACACTAAAAATTGTTTGTGCACTTTATTCCACTTTATGACGCATTTTGGCTTGGCCTTTGCAGCCTTCTTCAATGGTGTGAATGTCATACTTTTGCTAACTAGAGGAACAATGTTACACCACCATGGAAATGTGAGAGTAAGAGAGCAAGCCATGACTTACCTGTCTCAAGACAACCAGAGTACTCCTTCAGCTTGTATCTTTGTTCAGCTTTCATCCTGAACCTGTTTTCTCTCAAGAAAGAAACCTAAAGGACTCATATCTAAGAAAAGACAAGAAATCCCTGAAGACATTGTTCTAGAAGTTACCTTTACAAGCCAGTGTAATGGCTTTTCATGAAGAATTTATGTGCATGAAGCGTGAAATGAAGGAAAATTCTTTAGACACCTAATTTGTTGCAGGGATGATAGCCCTTCTTTAAAGGGGCAAAATGTAACACTTTAATTATAAATTATAGGTTTAAACAAATGTCTATTACAACTCATTTATTTCAATGGCCTGTAATAGCATTATACTTTAGTCCTAAGTCAGTGGGTTGATCCAGAGGCTATTGAACCTACAGTGGTGCCTTGCTTAATGATTACCTCATTAAACAATGAAACCGCTTGATGATGAAGTTTTTGTGATCACAAAATGATGTTCTAATAGGGAAAAATCACTTAACGATGATTGGCCCCCTGCTTCGCGAACTGATTTTTCGCTAGACGATGATTTTAAAACAGCTGATTGGCTGCTCTAAAATGCCCGCCCACTGTGCAAAATGGCTCCCCACTGTGATTTAGGATGGATTCCTCGCTTTAGAGGCAACGAAAATGGCCGCCCCTATGGAGGATCTTCGCTGGGTGCTGAGGTATTTAGCCCATTGGAACGCATTGAACTGGTTTTCATTGCATTTCAATGGGCTTTTTCATTTCGCTTGACAAGGATTTCGCTTAACAGCGATTTCAACGGAACGAATTATCCTCGTCAAGTGAGGCACCACTTTATTTTCCTGCTATAGGTGAAGGACAAGATCTTTCTTGATTTACAGGTCATTCAAGGCTTTGTTTGATGTCTGCTTGCTAGTTGTACAAGGATGTATTAAAATTGAGCTGTAGCAGCAACTCTAGGTTCCATCAAATAACTGGATTGATGTCAACAGACACATAATATCTACTACACTGAATTGACTTGGCTGGCATATCTCTCTGCTCCTCCTTCAAGAGCCTTTCTATATGGAGAAGGTATATGGCCATCAAAGAAGCAAACGTGAGCTCAGGGGCACTATCTCCAGGATACCAGCCCAGAAAGATAGGAAAAGATGGGAGGACTGAGTGGAAATGGCTGTGGCAACTGCCAGCACCATCAGCTAACATCTACCACATGAGATAGGCATCTTATCCTACTTAGTGATAGGACCAGCCGTGAACTATATATATAGTTCACGGCTGGTCCTATCACTAGGTAGGATAAGATGCCTATCTCATGTGGTATTAATCAGGATTCTTCAAAACTATTGGCAGTTGATTGCATGGCATTTTCTGCCACACAATGGCTTTTCATGGCACAGATATAAGTGTCACATCTATGTAGAGTTCAAGGCAACACGTAATTACTCAGCTTGAGGGACTCCTGCAGAGAGGGCTGCTGCAGCAGTAAATAGGAACTGCTCCAAGTGAAACTGCTGTACAGGCTAGTGGTTATTCTGGTACTTGTAGTATAATAAACAGAGTTACATAAAGAACAACAATCCATTGACCACAAAGTTTTCCACATCTGTTTTTATCCATCTATCAGTACCTCTTGGATCCTCTTTACTTCTTCTGTTACATCTTGTGTTCTGCCTTGTTTGAACTCTACTAAAGGAAAAATACAGTTTGAACAAAGATCCTATGACCTGTTCTCTTCCACCTTTTCATAAGCCAGTTATTATTATGTCAGTAGGTGATGTGCTATCTAACTAGACAATGCTAGACAATGCTTCCTCTGCAGAACTGTAGGTAGACACTACAGGAAATTTCAGAATGTTCGCTCTGTCAGGCTTGTGGGTTTTTTAAAAAATGATTCAGAGAGTGGAGTACTCCGGAAAAATCGTGTTTATCCTATTCTTTGACAATCTCCATGGAATGAACCTGCTTCTGCATTTCACCCACATAGCTTTTGACTGACAGGTTGTCAGCAACACACCAGACACCTCTCACTGTTTGGCAGATGGCAGCTCAGCCCTCAACAAAGAACAATGAATGAAGCAAAATAATTGTGGTGGATGACAGTCACATCACTCTTCAAGGAAGACAAATATAGAGCCTGATCACCTGTTCATAGTAAGTTATGATCATATGGGCAAAAATACTCATTGCTGATGGTGTAAAGATGCTTTTGCATCAAGCAAGAAAACAGTACACCTTATACTCTGGGTGGCAAAGAATCGATTAACATTCTGGGATGTAAGAGAATCAACAGAAAGTGGCAGTCAACGCTGTTCAACGGGGAAAAAAAGATCTAACTCCATCGAGGGCACTTGACATAAGATATTGCCTCTTCCATGGATTAACTAAATCAGTTTGATCAATCTACTATCCTGCAGTGCATCTTCCTCACTTGAAGAAAATGTATAGCAGCCCCAAAGACTCCATCAGCTGGAAGGGGTTCTGGGTGCTGTACTCCAAAAAAAGTAACTTTTCCAAGAACTGAGCAACCTGTTTTTATCACTTAAGATAGTTATGAGGACAAAATGAAAAACACAGCAAATAGCACAAAGATTGTCAACCTTTGTTTTAAATATAGTTGCTTTCTTAATACACAGGCATAGAACCCATAACCCTGCAGCTTTTTGTACAAAGAAGAACAACACAGAAGAAAATGGAGAATAAGAATAAAGGCCAGCCAGTGCAGCTAACACAATTTCACTCTCCTATGCTTAACAAGAAGAGAAGAAATCAACCACCTGCCCAGAGACACAGGGGACCTTGTCTGACTAACAGTGCATTAACAGCCTTTCATTTGGATGCCTTGGTAAACTGACTAATAGAGGATAAACAAGACTCCATCTCAAGTCAGAGTACAGATAGCAACAGAGAGGCCAATGAGTGAAAGTTTACTTCTCTTAACATGGACACAGCTTGTCCAGAAATCTGCCCTGATGTCTACTGCAGCTAGAACATGGAATCTTACAAGCATAAATGCTTTATGACTTTGAGTGTTCACACTTTTTCTAGAGCAGGTTTGATCCCTCCCAATCCATATAAGGATGTCACATAGTAACAGAACCAGAGATTTAGCTTCAAAAACTTTTATAATTGAAGGAATACTGTAGTCATCTTCATGACAATAACAGCACACAAGGACAGCAGCAGTACTGTCTGCAAACTCAGATGTGTATTTGCATTGTTAATTCTGTAAGATTATCCTGAAAACAAGCCATACTCCTTAATGTTGCACTGTAAAGTTCAACAAAACTTTCCAATGCTTTGGAAAACAAACAGAGAAACAGCAACACATTTGTTGAGGTCTTCTGAAATTTAGACTCAATGGTTCTCATCACATATTGACAAAAAGTCCTCATCTGATAAACAAATCACTAATACCAAGAGGAATAGTAAAGACAATAAATCTGTCTGTTTCGACATTATACTTGGAATGTGATCAGCATCCTTGTGACAAGTTTCTCTATTCATGGTTGATTTACACCTAGAGTGGTCATATAGACCAGATGGGCGGGATACAAATCAAATCAAATCAAATCAAATAAATAAGTAAATAAGTAAATAAGTAAATAAGTAAATAAGTAAATAAGTAAATAAGTAAATAAATAAATAAATAAATAAATAAATAAATAAATAAATGTTCTTTACTTTCTGCATAACAGTACTTTGCACTAAAACAGGTTGCAAAAGTAAATAAATGAAGGAGCCATAATTGCAATCATAATATGTAATAAGATTAACTTATTAACTTGTGAATTTCGTTGTATGGTATACTGTGTATATACTTACAATGACAATAAATTATATTATTATGAATTAGAATGTACTTCACATTTCAAGAGCCTGAAAAAGAACATTGTATACCAGTATGTCAGTTAAGAGTGTCAAATATGCCTACATTAAAGAATCCAGTGTTCACACTGGGAGAACAAAAAGAAACCAGGTTCATCTGATAGCAGAAGAGGGATAAAAGGGAAATGGCCACAGAGCATTCCAGATAGTCCCTCCGCTAGCATTAAGAAGAGGTGCACCTCTCAGCAAACTCCCATCCTGAGCCAAGAAAGTATGATGGGGGCTGCTGAGATAGGGCCCTCTTATCCCATGGTAGCTGCTTTCATAGTGGCCACTAAGCTATGGAACCATCTCTGGACACAAGCACAGCCACTTTCAGAGAGACCCCGACAAGTGGCATCAGCTTGTAGATTTTGCTAGGGATTGGGCAAGGCAGGTGGGAACCAATCAAATCCAGGCAGAGAAATTACTTTCACTTTCAGTTTCCTGTTCTATATTGATATAAACCCTGCTGCCTGTGACAAATGCAAATTGGTCTCATTGAGTGCTCCATGCAATTTCTCAAAAAACCCACCACCACCACCACCGCAACAACAAATCTTTGAGAGGAAAAGAATGTCCAGAAAAGCCTTCATCACCTGCTGCATCATCCCTAACAAACCTTGTAGGCTACAGCGGCGAGGTTACTGATGGTGGTTATTATGGAAATGGAGGAGGCCCAACAAACCTATCCTCCTTCCTTTCCTATTTTGCAAAATGGAGATGGGGGGTATTCGTATTCATATGCAAGTCCGAATATCCCCCCACAGGTGCAGATAATGAGGGTCCAGCCCCCTGGGGCCAGACTGACCACTCATGATTCCACCGCTGCTACCGGCTCCACAGAGCCTTCCTATCGCTCTGTTGCTCATGATAGATTAGCCAGTCCTGGCAGAAGGCGGGATGATGAGCCTCTCTCCCAGGTCACAGAGTGGCTAATCCGTTACGAGCAATGGAGAGATAGGAAGGCTTTGTGGAGCTCACAGCAGTGCAGAATCGTGAGTGGACTGTCTGGCCCCAGGGAGCCAGACCCTCATTATCTGCACCTGTGATGGGATATTCATATTTGTACAAAATTTGTATTCAAATACGAATACCCCCTTCTCTAGTGTGAAAGATAAAATTGTTGGCTCTATCTCTTCCCACTCCATATCAAAGAAGTTGTTGTTTTCATAGCTACAGGCAAATGAAGTGCAGCCCAGGAGCCCATTCTTATCTTTGAAGGAGCAATCACATTCCACTTTGTCTTGGCCCCCAATATAAGTTTGTTTTTCATCTTAAAAATGCATATAGGGTAAAGAGAGGAGGGGAAAAGGATATAAACAGAACTGCGATAGCGAAATATTTTTGGTAAGCTGTGCCTGGTTTGATTCTTCTTGCAAGAATGTAGGTAGGTGTCGTCTGTGCCTAAATTCTCTCAGTATGCTCTAGTTCATAATATTTCTATATAAGAGAGAAAGAAAATTTGGCAAAATTCATGAAAACAGACATTTGTCTAAGGATGCACACAGGCTCTGACAATTCTGGGTTGAATTGCGGCTATCTGTGTCAATGTAGTGGCACCCGAAATCAAAATGGAAAGACTTCGCCTTGCTGTGGTTTGGATTAGGATTGTCCCAGTTTGCATGGGGGGAGGGGAGAAAATAACATTTGGATTAAAGGTTTTTCTTATAAAAAGATGTTCAGAAAAGTGGAGAAAGGGAAACAGAAAATTAGAATAATGTGCAAGGAAGTTGCTAAGGTGGCAACAGAGGATGAGGAAAAGGAAGCAACTGGAATTTACTGACTGAGAGCTTCGCCTACACCTCTGATGAAGACAAAGGACTCCTTCTGCACTCTTGAATTGTCAAGAATGAGAGAGTTCTTGTGTGATATTGTTTTAACTTTACATTGCCTGGAGTGCTGTATATTTGCTTTATTCACACAGGTGTTGGATAGGTTACAGTAGGTACTCCAACGGCTTGTGTGGTTTCAGTTTGATTTAGATCTGAGTGTGAGTGAGTGACAGTGTTGGTTGCTTGATTTTTTAAAAAACTTGGCTTTGAGTGATTAGGTTTTGAGTGATTCTGTTTCAGCACAGTAAGGTCTGTCTATTGTTTCTGCACAGTTTCCCTTTTTATTCCTTAGGAATTATTGGGTTTCCTTTTTTTTTTTTTTTTGTCTTTGCCACTAGTTGTGCCTTGTTTGAGATCTTTTATCTGGCATTGACCAAAACAAAGTTGTGGCTATTTTTTGAGCAGAGCTTCAATAATAAAAAAAATACCCATTATTGAATTACCAGGACTGAGTGGCCAGTAGCAGGGAAGAAAAAGGAAGGAGGCAAGCAAACTTGGAAGTTGGCTTGCCTCCATATCCTGCAAAGCAGCTTGTCTGCAATTTGCCATGTGATTCCTCCCATTGTGATTTCCATTTTGCTAAATTTCAAGGTCATGTACTCAACATTAAGCTTTGATGGGATCAGAGGAACTAGGCCATGCATGGTCAAACTAGGACCTGATCCAAAGTACCAAAATGTATTTGGATTGGATTGAAGTGCATCTCCGCCATGTGAATCATGTCTTTGGACTAAATTTTATCAACCATTTTGGATCCAAATTGCAGGTCAGTTTTGGAGAACTCAAGCTTTGATTCATTTTCTACTGTCATCCCAGTTTGAACCATTTTCTATGCAGATGCCATCAATGTTGGCCAGTGTATAACATTTCATATTTTGTATCTAATGTTGGATAACATATACTACCTAAAAAGCATGTCAAGGGATTATGTAGCACAACTGCAAATCTAATGTGAGAAAGTAACTGTCTATGGCAAAGATCAGGTAGAGGGATTGTGTGAGAAATCTATCATCCAATACAATCACACAATTAAAAATAAATGGAAACTGTCCAAGTGTATTGAATGGGTCTGTTCTTGCATGCACTACATTAATACATGTGACATTTCTTAATGGCAAGGGAAGTTAAGATGGATTTTTTATCTTGGGGTATTGATGGAATGAGTTGCTAGATATTTACAAAGCACAAAAAATGAAATAGCTCTGTGATTGTTTCCTGATATAGCTTCTGGAAAGATGAGCTTAGTTATGACTGTGCTACATTTTTAAAAGGTAAAATACAGCAAGTTCTTTTGTTGAGTAGTGTTGCAGACAAATGTAAAGGAAGAAGTGATTTTGCAGAAAAGACGTTAGACATTAATGGAATGACCTTGTGTGATTTTCTTTTTCCTGCTCCAAGCAGGTGCAGTCTCTGATAAATTATGCCTGTAAATCAGGGCTAATGTTGTACGGTCCCATCTGACATGTAAAGTGTTAAGTGCTCCTGATGAACTTTAGAAATGCCAGCCAGCAGGTGCATTTTCTGCCTATTAACATTCATAGATTTTATTAAAAATCCTGAAACAAAGAAATTTAGTTTAATGGAAATGTTGACCACCCTGTGAACGCCTTATTAGGATTATGCATTGCTCTGACTGCTCAGTGAAGGGGAACATCACTGTGATGTATGAGATGACAAAGGAAGGGCTAATGCAAATTGTGTATAATCTAAGGGTAAATATGCCAACTTCCTATGATACTCTGATTGGAATCCTGTTCATCAAAGCATAATGGAATATTATACCATCAAAATTGTGCTAGGCATTCCACCGTGGCAACAAGGATTTCAGAGCTGCTTATGTGGTCCCCACTTGACTGACTGCACAATGAGCCTGTGGAATTTTTTTGTGAACAGCACTTCCATCTTGGTGCATCTGTAGCTACTGTGGGTATAATGTTGAGAAAAGCTTACATAGCTATGTAACAGGATTTGTGCCACTATGTCCGAGCCAAGTAGAGATGACCTATGTGTGATCAAACAGTTCTTCTTTTCTTATAGAAAATGAGCTGAAATTTCAGGATTGAAATGATTATATTTTTACTTTATTATATACAGGCTGAAATCCTGTTACTTAGTGTAGTAAGTCACACTAGAGTACGCCTATTGAATCAATTGAATTTATGGAGGACTTGACTCACCAAATCCCCACTGATTTCATGACAAGTTCGAATGATTCATATGAGCCTGCTCTAGTTACAACTTATAAGTCACAAGGACTAGGCCCATTTGAATCAATTGAACTTATGGAGGAGTTGACTCACCAAATCCCCACTGATTCAGTGGACCTTCCCTAGTGTGACTTATTATACTAAGCAACAGAATTTATGTCTGTATTTGTGCCAGTACATTTTGACGGGCTGTTTTGGACTTAATGAAGTGGTGAAACAAAAGTGTGATTGAGTGTGACACATACAACAGAAAAATATACATACCCTTTAATGTCTCAGATAAACTAACGTTGCCACGCCCGCTCTGCAAAATGCAGACTAGAAAGCTGTCTTCCAGTTTCCAAACCCTTGCTCTACAAACAGGTTGCCTGCATGTTTTCCGAAAGACATTCCCTTGTCTTTTGAAATAAAAAGAAGGGGGGCTGGGATTTAACAAATATTGTCACTGGAAATGAAGGTCAAAATCATCAGTCTTCTGTTAACAGATGGGCAGTGAAGAAAGACAGGAGGAAAAAAAACAACTTCTTTGAACTGTGGTGTTGGAGGTGAGCCTTATAAATACTACAAGCAACTAGAAAGGCAAATAAATGGGTGCTCAATCAAGTCAAGCCTGAATTTTCACTACAGCAGAAATGAGTAAACTGAGGCTATCTTACTACAGTGGTGACTCGCTTAAAGATTACCTTGTTAAACGATGAATCTGCTTGACGATAAGGTTTTTGTGATTGCTTTTGCGATCGCAAAATGATGTTTTAATGGGCAAAATCCGCTTCCCAACGATTGGTTCCCTGCTTTGGGAATCGATTCTTCGCACTACGGTGATCAAAACAGCTGATTGTTGGGTTTCAAAATGGCTGCCCGCTGTGTAAAATGGCTCCCCACTGTGCTTTAGGATGCATTTTTCACTGCACAGGCATCGGAAAATGGCCGCCCTATGGAGGATCTTCACTGGATGCTGAGGTATTTAGCCCATTGGAACGCATTGAGCAGCTTTCAATGCGTTTCAATGGGCTTTTTTATTTTGCTTGACAAGGATGTCGCTCTACAGCAATTTCACAGGAACGGATTATCCTCATCAAGCGAGGCACCACTGTATAATGAAAATATAGAAGTGACCAGAAAAGACAATATTTCTGGGAAAGGGAAGGGGCAGTAGGAAAAGATAAAGACCTTATATAACTCTGTCTCGATAATGGGAGCCACAGTTGTTAGTTTGCAAGATCTGAACAGAACGTACTGGGAGAGACAATATTGCTAGGCAGGACATTAGAAAGAGAGAACAACCTAACATGACATGCTTGTTGGTTTACAAAATCTGTAACAGCAGAGCGGTTAATGATAACTCATATAGTCACCACACACCAGAAGTACTTGATGGCACCTTAAATCTTTGGATTGTTTTTTAAATTTACCAATCACTTGTATGGTGACAACATGGGTGAAATGGAGACTATAACAGGAAATGATCATAAGATATAGACACCAAAGCTCTGCTAACATCAAGTAAGACCATCCCCAACTGCAAAGCAAAAACCCCAGTAATGTCATAGTTTGAACAAGTAAGCTTGTGAACATTTGTTCTGTATTCTTTCTTTAATACACTCAAAAATTTTTCAATATCTGTATTTAAAAATGTCTTAATATTCTTTTTGTGTCTCCATTTTAGAACCAAACACAGAATCCCCTTGCAAGCATGATTATGAAATCCTGTTTGGCCCAGAAGAAATTAAAAAGTCAGCTCAGAGTCAGCTAATTATGCCCTGACTGACAGGGTGAAAAGTTCTGATTAACCCAGCCAATTTCCCCTTTGAAAACATAGATGAGTTGACTGTTTGTTCTCAGAAATCCTGATTCTTTTTTACTGAAGATACATGGCAAAATATCTTCCTTTCTGGAGGACTGTTACTCCATTACATTCTTTAAAGCAAACCCTTTAAAAAACTCTTTAAAGAAAACCTGTTTCTTCAGTCTGTTTCTGTGACCTTTCTGTCCAAAAATTTTCCTCTCCTACGCTTCAATGTATACAATGTTTCATTTTCACAAAGTTCCTGCTCGGAAATCTGTGCCATGCATGCTCATGTCTTATTACAAAGTGTCAATTTTTCTTTTTTGAAAGGCCTATTTTGAGGATGAATATTTCAGCTCCTGCAGCCTGAATTCTTTGTAATTTTTTTAAAAAGCAGGTGGGAGTCAAACATTCTCTTTCAAGATAAAGAAGAACAGTCTTATAATAATAATCTTAGAACCGGGTCCAGCCCCTGTTAAGAAGGCACAGTGGGGAACAGAGCTCCCACCCTATGGTTCCATAGTGAGATGCCTAAATCACTGAGCTATACAGCAGTCAATCTTTATATGAGCTATTTTAAATATGAGGACATTTAAGGTTGCCTTTTTCTAAACTGAGGGGAGGTAAAAACAGTCTCACTTTTTAAAAGTCATAACTTGAAAATCTTTTGCCCAAACTTCCCCAAATTTGATATAGAGCAAGAGAAGAATATTTGCTAGAAATGTAAAAAATGTAGTGCTGACCTAAAACCCAATTTCAATGTTGTAATTATTTGTTTGGACTTCTCCCATTTTTAGAATTACTGATTTGCTTTGCCAGCGTAAGATCATTGATGCACTCTCATGCAGCAATAAATTCTTGTGCAGCAAATAATCTTCAGTGCAGTCACTGTCACTATGGCATAAACATCTGCATTTGTGCTGACTCTCTTCAACAGGATCAAACTGTAATATTTTTACACAACCAAGTAGGAGCAAAGACTACTTTGTAGCTTTAAAATACACAGAAAGGAAGGAAAGCTGGCAAGAGAGAGGGAAGCAATTTATTTCAAAGTCACTTTTCTCCTAATCATCCTAGCTAGCTGTGGACCTTATTTGACCTTCATCCTCCTGACAAGGATGTCACAGAAACAATTTTGTTTGACACTTGCTCTAACTGTGCCTCTGCAGTCTCTCTGAAATGGTTCTAGTCCTTGAATATATTCTATTTTTGTTGTGTTGATATTTCATCACTTAATTAGAATGCAGAGTTTAATTTCTTCCTCCAGCCTTTTGGAGAGTTGCTTGAAAGCATGACTTCAGACAGAAGGGAGATAAATAGATCACAGTGAAAACAAGACAACACTTTGTCAACTTCTGAAATATAAACTTCAAGTTTCGAATGCTGCTGTTTTAGAGATGTGCTTCAGGACTATAGTTCCATTTCAGCTGTAAAGTGAGAGTTACTGAGTCTTTTAAACATAAAGAGAAATCAACTTTTGTTGAATATTTGGAGTATTGATGTACTTCATTTCTTTCTAAACCCAAGCTTTATGACTCATTTTACAGATGAATTTTTTAAAAATTAAAAAATGGAAGAGGAGTCCCAGTTACCATCTTTTCTAGTCCAGCTATGACACCACTCTCACTAAGGTCAGAGACCTGAAGTAATCTGTAGTTAATTGTCAGAGGGTCCTGCTCCTTCAAGCTTCAGTGACTGCTCAGGTCCTGAAGCTGGTACTACTTGTCCACCAATGGAGGTAAGTCCTTCAGACAATGATGATAAAATAGCCCCTGGTCCAAAAGAGATTTGCCAATCAACTGGATCCTCTGGGGCTTAGTGGCGACTGTAGCAGGTACCTGTACAACAGCTTACTGATGTGAAAAAAGGCAGATGACCGATGTCATCAGTTGAACTGAGGAAGTGGGGCAGAAGCCTGAAGGTTTGGGACTGCCCCTGTAGGATAAAGCTCTTATAAGAGTATCCACTTATTTCAGCCATGACCATGGGCAGTTATGATGTCCCTCTGCCAATGGATGAAAGGGACTACATATAGACTACAAGTATACAGTACAGTTAGTCTATAAAGTTTTAGGTTTCATGGCTTTCCTCAAAGGGTCTTGATCTTTGGAACTATTACATTCATTAGAGTTTCCAGAATTCTTTATTAGTAGTCAACAGCATTCTATAAGGGACTATTTAATTTGTCAGAGATATTTTCAAAACTTAAAAATAAATTGGACATTTCTTGCATGAAAATATGCCTCCAAACTGTGGACTGAAAGATTCCTATGACAGCCTTGCTGTCACTTGGCTATTTCAGCATGGTTTGAAATCGTCAGGTGGAATATATTGGGAAAGTGACAATGTTATTTACAACAGGATTTGGATTTGTACTTGCAAATTTTGTTCATAAAGGTACATATTGTTACTGTTCATTTATACTGTTGCAGTCAAGTTATAAACAGTCTGTGCTCTGAAAGCAAGAGGAAGACAATATTTGATTTACAGTGCAGTTGTATACATATCTACCTAAAAAAAGGATGGGTGAGAATTAAGTTTATTTAAATTAGCAATAATTGATATTTGCAAATGTCCTCATAAACAGGACAATGGGTATTTGATTAAAAAAGAAAACTACAATGGTCAGTTTGGATTAAAATGAACTCACATAATAATCGACCTTGATAAAGGGCTTTAAGCACTTCTTTCTTGAAAGACTCAAAACTTTGAATCTGTGGAGATTCTTACAGGGTTACAGTAAGAAATGAGGTTTGACAGTAAAAGATTTAACAACTGTTTAGAAGGCTTATGCGGTACGATCATTTCCATAACAAGAATAGCAGAACCTGGTGAATTTAAGCAGTTCAGATGAGTAAGAATTTCACTTGCTCCATTTTAAAAGTCATAACTTAACAGATCTCACATGTTTCTCAAAAACAAGACATTAGATGCTTGAGTTTAAATTGAGAGAAACATTGGGAAAGAGTGAACCTGACAGATCCATTCATCAGTATTCCAATAGAGAATCTATTGGTTTCAATGGAGAGTACTCCCTGTTAAGTGAGTAGAGGATTGCAATCTTAATCTTAAATACACAATTGCACCCCAGGATCTTGTATAACATGTACGTGTGAGGGTTCGTTCTTAGGGGCTTCTGTCACACCCAATAAAGTACGAGACGGTTTAACTTCAACAACATGGTCTTCATTTATTAATGTTCCAACATTAACTGTAACGTCCTTTTGAATAGGATTTAACATCTCTTGCTGTCGAAACCTTGACTGCAAGGGTGTCCAAACATCATTAACAAATGGGTTCAGTTTGTCAAACTCCCACGGTCCAGATAACACTTTGTCTACCACTGGGAGGTTACCTCCTTCTCCTTCACCCGCTAATAGCGGTAAGGTCTTTTCATCTCCGCTCCAACCCCAGAGTGGTGAACTCCCTCTCGGACTGGCCAGCCACAGTCCGGGAAGACTCCCATCTTCTGGAGCTCAGAAAGATGCCATGTCTTCTTGGCCTCGATCTCTCTCGCCACCACCTTACGTTCCTCATGAAGATGGCATCTCCACTCCTTTGCCTCCATCTCTCCCCAATACAACGGATGTGGTTGTTGACATCGGTGTCTCTGCCATTCAGCCTCCTCATGAGGAACTTTGACTTGTTCCCATTTCCTTGTCCAGGGATCCTGGACCCATATCCTTTCCCAACTGCCCAGGACGTCCTCCCGCTTCTCCCTTATATCTCCTGCCCCCGCCTCTATTGACCTTTCCCCTTTTCCCACCAAATCTTCACTGGTTTGTACCACCACGTTTAACCCCTTTATTCCCGAGACCAAGTCCTGGGTATCCACCCCTTGATGTTTCTGTCCCTCTCTGTCTCTCAGCTCCTCCAGTTCTTTAGTGTCCACCTTCTTACTTTCCTTCGTAGGTGGAGAAGGCGGAGGAGAGGTCTGAGTTTCTTTAGAGTAAGATGGGAGCGACGGCACTCCCACAAATGCTTCCTGGCCCTGTCTTGGAGTTTCACAGTACATCACTAGGAAACACTGACCATAATGTTATTAATTTTAATATGCCTGTGAGCAGAAAATGTTATGCAAACCCAATGCCAGTATATTTATTTGAATCTGGACCTAATAATAGAAATGTGGGTATTATGTTTCTATCTGAAAGAGGCCATGGGTTGGAAGCTGTCTTTTATGTGAGAGTCCAGAAGGTCAGAGTCGGAAGAAGAAAGAGGAATCCAGGAGAGGGCAAATCCAAAACTAGATAAATCATCAAGGATGTAGTACAAGAGAGTCTAGCAGAGCAAGAGGGGTGGAGCATGTAATCAGGGTCCTGTGCTGATGCATAGATATTTTCCCAGAAGCTCTCCTTGCTTACAATTAAGGCTTACAAAGCTGAACTCTCATAGAAAGTGATGAGTTCCCAGTCCTTGGGTTAGTACTCTGTTCTTCAAATTAAATATATATTTATATATCTGCAAAATATTTATTTGACATATTTTCTATTCATTTCCCAGACTGAATAGCTCAAGGGCATTTCTTGCCCACTTCAACTATTATATTTTATCCCACATACTTTCCCAAGGTGTCAGCAGATGAATGATGAAAGGTTCTAATGATCTTCAATTCTACAATGGAGCTGGCAGAACTTGGGGAGGTTATTTTTTTAGCCAACAACCCTCAACCAGCATGACAACTGGCCATGTTGGCCAGGGCACTGGAGAAACTGTAGTTCTCATAAGCAACTTTTTCTGGTTATGTGTCTGAGGCTGAGAGGTAGCTCACCATCTAAGGAACTCCCTGGCTCTTGGTTCTAGCATATCACAGTCTTCTCCCTCAACCCTCCATGATCTTTATGCTCCATGAGCCTTCACCTCATCTGCTTTTCTACCTTGTTAGAACTGGGAAACTTCCAATCATCTTCCTAACAAGATTCCTTCATTGGCAGCAATATAACATCAGAAGCAGATAACCAGTGAGAGAAGCAATATGATTACAGGTGGGAAAATGGCTGAGAAAATAAAGTCATTTTTATTTTATTTTATCATTGCCTGTCATGGCAGATGTCACCAAGAGAAACATGCTGGAGTGTTTCAGTTCAGTCATGAATAAAATATATATTGGATCGGTGTCACTTATTATCAGCGCCAGTGCCAACATGTTGATAGTTTGGGAACGATAATTGTCAATGACTGCTTTAAACACTCTCTAAATAGTGCCTCATTTGAAAGTGATCAAAGAGTGAGGCAATAGCTAACCAGATGCTGTCGGTATCCGGCAGCTGTGTAAAGATCTGTTTAGACTCAGGTAGCTTAGATGTGAAGCACTTTTTTAAAAGGTGTCACAGCAGACATAACATTGTAAAGAGAAAACAAGACAATTTAACATTCTTTTTTCAAATTAAGCCAATAATTGCTACATGTCCTTGCAAACTTGCCATGTTTTTTAATGTGACACAGTTGTGTACAAAACCAGCTGTGATTAAAAACAACTACAACACAGGGAAAGCAGCTCAAATGTTTCACTTATATTTTTAACCCAATATATCCAACTGAAAGAGACTCCTTCATATATTTTAATGTATGGGTGCAAAAAACTAACTTGCCATAACAAACTGTGTTGGCTGACCAAGCATCTTTTGTTTCCATCAAATTAAAATGTTTCTCTTGGCAAGAACCTGCAAATTTTTCTTAAAATGTTAACTTTTGTTTTGATTACATGGGGGGGGGGGGGAGACTTAGATCTGCTGTGATCCAGTTTTTCAAAGTGGGTCTCTGCTGGAGTCTGTTGGTGAAATTCTTTTAGTCATCCATATGACTAAACATTTTTCAAGTTTCTTTTCACCCCAGTTCTGGACTAAAATTGACACTATTGATCTGACAAGGTGCTAATAGGCAACTTTCACTTCACAATATTGTGAGGAAATTATGCTCTATTAAAAGTTTAGTCTCCTAGCACTGCCAAAATATAATTCAAATCACACTCCTAGAGAATTTAAAGATCATGCAAAGAACAGGTTTGACTCAAAGGATCAGGAGTCAGAAGAACTATGGGCTGAAACCAGAAGTATTACCAGGGAAGAATGCAAAAAGCCTATTCCTGTAGTCAAAACAAAGGAAAAGTCTCAATGAAAATTGTTAATGGCTGATGAGAAAGAAAATTGTTAATGACTGATGAGAAACAAAAATAAAAAAAGAACTGAAATAGGGCAGAATTCTAAATGTGACTTTTTGGCAACTTCCACATATTATAACAATTACTGAATAAAAATTAAAAGAGAGCAACAACAACAACAATAAAAACAAGAGTAGTTTTCCATAAGATCCAATCATTTAAAGGGAAATTTAAATCTAAATTCAGGATGCTGAAATATCATCCTGGAGGAACATTTGGGAGCTGTGGAACAGGAAACAGAATATTTTAAAACTGGAAAACTGTCACTGCTAAGATTGGGATCAGCAGTGATGGTGATTTTCTGGCTTTAAAATGTTTTCCCTCCCATTTTGCAGCTCCTGATAGTTGTCCTGGTTTGAAAGGATTCCCTAGGGAGCTTCTGACATACTTCTGAACAAGCAGTGTGCACGTCCTGCTGCCCCCCACAGCTGGTGGTGAAGGCTTCAGAGAACTGCAGTCCAAGAACATCTGGGTTAGCCTAGGTTGAGACCCTTGGCTAACCAACTTGGTTAACTTCACAGGGGTTCCCTGGAGTCCAGGTTCTGGAAAGTAGCAAAGAGAGGAGAACTTAAGTTCAGGAAGCAGTTGTGTTAGGGAAGGCTTGTACACATGAGCAAAAGAAGTTAGGCTCTGTTGCTCATCTCTGCCTGTCATAACTTGCCTCTACAGGGCTGTGCTGCTGTCCAGGCTAACAAAGCCTTGTCTAAGCATTTGGAATTTCTGGTGTCTAGCTCCTGTCACCAACCAACCCACCAACCCACCAACCCACCAACCCACCAACCAACCAACTCATCCAGTGTTCTCTTCTATTGCATCCTCACACACATCCTATTCTTCAGAGGTAAGGAAAAACCCTGTGCTTTCTCAGTCCTGCTTTTTTATTTTCCTTGAGCCTGTCTCCTCCAGCAGTTCCTTGTCAGGCAGGCATACCTCCTTCAGCTGCATGGACTCCCTCCCTCCAGCTTGATACTGAAGAAACCTGCCCTGACCCTAGCTGCCTAATGCTTGAGTGCTGGAGCCCAACAGCTCAGCAGGGATGCACG
Source organism: Pogona vitticeps (assembly GCF_051106095.1). NCBI lineage: Eukaryota > Metazoa > Chordata > Lepidosauria > Squamata > Agamidae > Pogona > Pogona vitticeps. The sequence goes on along the minus strand of NC_135787.1, from coordinate 113,796,326 downwards.
CATGCGCCCCCTCACAGGGTGTCAGAAGAAAATCTGTTTGTATATTATAGATTGCAATACAGCTGCATGGGTCAAGGGTCAACATCTGTTCCTCAGCAACTCACCACACATACCGAAAACATAGAGGTTTGAAAAGTCCTCTTTCACCCTCTAGGAAACCTGGAGGCAATTTTGACATGTTTGGGGCTGTATTTTGAGGTGCAGGGGCCCTTACATGCCTCAAAAATAGGACACAAATTACGCTTTTAAGTAAAACAAACTTTAAACCTTTCTTAAGAACATAGGGGGGATGGGCATGGGAATGGCCATCTGTGGCCCCTGCATGTCTTGAGACTGCTCACACCTGATATAGCTAAATGGATTTCTTACACAAAACAACACAGCTTTGGGTCCAAATTGACCTGAACTGAATAAAGTCTGACTCCAAATTGCTGAATTATTATGTTTCTTGTAACTAGAAAAGCCACTTGCTTTGACTTTAGTTACAAGAAACATAATAATTCAGCAATTTGGAGTCAGGCTTTATTCAGTTCAGATCAATTTGGATCCAATGCTGATTCGAAAATTTGGAAATCTGAATCTTCACATCTCCGGCTGATTTGCACAGGGAGATTGAAATAGATATAACTTTTTAGAATTTCAGTGGATATGCAAGCTGCTTGACAATATGGTAGCCTCCCTCAGAGAGGATTATTTGTGCCAAATCAGAGATAAATATGTTTAGGGTTTTTTGTGCTAGCCAGTTCTAATTTTTGTTTTTTAAAGACACTGCAACTTTTTGTTTTGTTTTGTTTTGTTTCACATGTGTTCATAAAATTTGAGGGCATTATTATTGATGATTCCTGATGAGTTCTGACATTTCATACATTCAGGTTTAAGAGGTTTTGGGTACTCATCTTTAAAATGTGCTCTAACATGCTTTATGCTTCTTTTTATATGTGCTGCTTTTCTTCGCTATGGCAGTTTCTGGGAGTATGTGTGGTGTTTGATCAAAATTTTATTGTAAAGGTGAAATAAAGAGAGTAAGCAACAGAAGGTGAAGACAAAATTAAACGCAACATAAAAAATTAAGGTCAGTATGTGGCCAGGGGAGTGTAAGGGGACCAGGGAATTGTCATTCTCTTGTAGAAGTATTATTGCTAAAATAATGCAGAGACCAATACAAACATACTCAGGTAAGAAGTATATACAGAGAGTGAGAAAAATATTTGTGTAATAATTTTGAAATTTGGTCTCCACCTCATAAAATCAGGTTCAAGGACTGCTGAGAAACATAAAGCCATATGTATGACTGTAGCGATCAACCTTGTTGCTCCTATTTGTTTGGCCCTCACAAGGGATCACACCCTTTTTCCTTCATGCTGCCACCAGGTATTCTCCTAATACCAATTATGTTATACAGACCTACTGGGATCTGCCACACGTTAACTAAGCTGCCACCAACCATTCCCTATAAGAAGTCACACAGACCAGGGATGGATTTTCAACAAATAAAAGAATAAGGTTTATTTAAATCGCACACAGGGAAAATAAAATGATCAGGTGAATAAGATTTAGTAACGTGGCTTAGTCTCATTCATACATGCATACAGTTTGGTTCACACAGAACCCTTAACTTGAAGCACAGACCCTGAACCTATCAGTTCTGGCTAACCATACAGACACCTGAACCTATCAGGTTGGTACTGACACACAGTAGTACCCTGTCTGACACACAGACTCCCACACCAGCTTCTTCTTCCCAGCTGCTGCTTCTTCACATCCCAGCGTCTCCTGAACTTCACCACACACGCTCCACATATATATACAGTACAGCCCCTCCTCCTGATGTCCCGCCTTCCACTCCCCATAGGATGGAACTTTCCCTCCAAACCCATGACAGACAGGTAACATCAGTGCTGTATGTAACACCTCCCCTCTTTATAAGTTGTTTTGTAGGGGGAAAGCTAAGGTGCTTTTTCCCAAAAAACAACCTGGATAAAACACACAACAACAGTTATACATACCATATCATACTTACTTATACTTACATTCTAAGTTAACCATAGCAATTAGGCATTTAAACATTTACCATATACATTACATCAATTTACCTTTATTCATACAAACCAAGTTCAAAAAACAGGTACATTTAACTTTTTGTCATCAATATATATACATAGTCCATGTTTCTTTCGCCGTCTTCATTCTTCAGGTCTTCTTGACAAGGCGTCAGCAACACAGTTCACTGACCCTCTGACCACCTTCACTTCAAAGTCATAGTCCTGTAGGTTTAAAGCCCACCTCATAAGTTTGCTATTGTGGGTTTTCATTGTCTTTAACCATTGCAGTGGTGAATGGTCAGTGCACAGAACAAAATGTCTCCCCCAGATGTAAGGCTTGGCCTTCTGGATCGCGTAGACTATGGCCAAACACTCCTTCTCCACGGTTGCCAAATGTCTCTCACCTTTTTGAAGTTTCCTACTCAGGTAGGACACTGGATGCTGGTCACCATTCTCATCCTCCTGGCAAAGAACTGCTCCTACCCCACTGTTAGACGCATCGGTGTAGATGATGAACTCCCGGTCGAAGTCTGGAGCACGCAGCACTGGATACTGGACGAGCGCCTCCTTCAACCTCTGGAACGCCGCCTCACAGTCGCTGGTCCACGGGATGCGGTCATCAGCCTTCTTCCTCGTCAGATCGGTCAGCGGAGCCGCAATCTCGCTAAACCTCGGGATGAACTTTCTGTAGTAGCCCACCAACCCAAGAAATGATTTGACCTTTTTCTTGGTGTTGGGTCTAGGCCAATCACGAACAGCTTCTATTTTGGCCTCCAGGGGTTTTATCACTCCTCCCCCTACCATGTGACCCAAGTATTTTATTTCTGGGCTACCCAGCTGACACTTGCTCTCTTTACAGGACCTAGGCCAAAGCACTCCCTCCCCTGGGTCAAAGTGCCTCTCTCTAGCTTTGTGGTCATCCCCAGCTTTCTTTCTGACCTTTTGAGCTTGCAGGGTCTCTGCTGCTAGCTCTAGGTTTCTCTTTAGGTCATTCCTTAAAGAGTCTCTATATGTCACAACGTCTTGTGGGTCATCCTGGGTGATCTGCTCCCCATCTTGCTTGATCAAATCAAGGGGCCCTTTCACCCTTCTCCCAAATAGAAGTTCAAATGGACTGAACCCGGTACTGGCTTGTGGCACTGATCGATAAGCAAACAAAAGGGATTGCAGCTTCTGGTCCCAATTGTTTGGATTCTCTGCCAAGTAAGCCCTAATCATGCGCATTAGAGTCCCATTGAACTTCTCAGTTAACCCATTACTTTCAGGATGATAGGCAGTGGTTTCCTTGTGCTTAATTCCACAGATTTGCCATAAGCGTTTCATGAGCTTTGATGTGAATGATGCTCCCAAATCTGTGATTATTTCTGAGGTAAATCCCATCCTGGACATATACCCCACCAAGGCATCTGCCACTGTGTTAGTTTCAATGTTAGTCAAGGGTATGGCTTCAGGGTACCTCGTGGCATGGTCCACAATGGTGAGAATGAACCTGTTCCCCCTCTTTGTGGCCTTGGGCAAAGGTCCCACAATATCCACCCCTATGCATTTGAACGGAGTGTCAATCACAGGCAAAGGGCACAACTTTGCTTTGGTCCTGTCGCGGCTATTCCCCTGCCTTTGACACACATCACATTGTTTACAGAACTCCCTGATCTGCTTCCCTATGTCAGGCCAGTAAAAATTCTGTGTGATTCTCTGCTGTGTTTTGTTCACCCCTAAGTGTGCAGCAAACATGTCAGAGTGCCCCCTTTGTAAGATCATGGGGCGATACTTTTCAGGTACCACCAGCTGACTTCTGATCCCATCTCCCCCTTTTGAGATATTCCTCAGGGTCTCTCTATATAAAATCCCCTTTTTCTCCAGAAATCTCACTGGGGTTTCAGGTGTTAGCTGGGCGTCAGTCACCTGTTCAAAACACTTTTGGAGAGTGGCGTCTGCCTTTTGCTCCTGGCCAAATCTGCTGTCTGTGGTTAAGGTTTCCACCACAGCTTCTGAACTCCCCTCTGCTTCTGTCTCTGGCTCATCATTACCCCCTTGAACTGTCCCCGTGGTGGCTTGTGAACGTGTAATCACTAGCACCCGTTTCACATGTTCAGCCAGGTCATTTCCCACGAGCACGGCTGCTGGCAGAGTCGATGAAATTGCTAGCCGCCAAACTCCCCTCCAGCCTTGAAAGTTCACAGGTACCTCCGCGACTGGCAGTGAGATTACCTGCCCCTCAATCCCTGCCACCTTCATGCTCTCATTTGGGATTACATATTCCCTAGGAATAATATCTGGATGGCACAGGGTCACCTGGGAACAAGTGTCCCGCAGCCCCCTATACTGATGGCCAAGTATTCCTACGTCCACCCCTGCTGTCTCAAACAACTGAGAATCTGTTCTCACCAGCAGGCAGCGCCTGACCTCTACAAGAGGACCATTTTCCTCAGCCTGATCAGCAGATGTCACTGTTCCAGATTGAGTCGCCATGGCAACAGGCTCCCTCAGTGACAATGAGCCTTGCTCTTTCTGGACACAGAACACAGCTTTTGGCTTGGTTCCACTCGACTCCTGAGGCACAATTCCTTTTAGCTGCTTTAATTTCTCACACTCTGAGATTAGATGGCCCTTTCCCTGACAGAAATAACATTTTCTGGTGTATTTTGAATCTCTCTCATCTTGTTTTGGTTTTCCCTCCAAAATCTGAGGTCTTGGTTTCATGTCTGAGGGCTTCCCTTCACCATGGGCCCCTCCCCCTTGCTGGCTTTTCCCTGGTCCCTGAGAGTACTTGCTGTAGGTTTCTTTAGGTTTTCCCACAGATCTCCCCTCACCCAAGGGCTTTCTTATTTGGGAAATAAAATCTGCGATCTCGGCTGCTTCTGCCACAGATTTTGGTTTCCTTTCCCTCACCTGGAATTTCAGTTCCCCATGCAGGACTGAATAGAACTGTTCCAGCGCTATCAAGTCTTTGAGCTGCTGGTAGGTCTCTGTCCCCTCCTGAGATAGCCATTTCTCAAGCAGCCTCACCAATTGAGCCCCCACTTGGGTAAAAGTCTGCTCTGGTTTCTTTGTGAGGGACCTGAATCTTTGCCTCAGCTGTTCCGCATTTATCCCATGTCTTGCAAACACCAGTTTTTTAAACTCTGCAAAATCTCTCATCAGTTCCTGTGGCATCTCTGAATAAACCTCAGCCAGGCTACCACTGATTAAAGATCGCATGATGGTCATCTTCTCAGTTTCCCTCACTGAGAAGTCCACAAACGCTCTTTCCACTAAGGAAAAGAACACCTCAGGACAATCTCCCTTGTGGTACACAGGGAATTTCTTCAGGTCAGCTTTAGACAATTGGCCTCCCTCAGAATCCCTATTATTATTGTTCTGGTTCATCATTTCCAATTTCCTTAATTCAAACGCCATCCTTTCTTTTTCCAGAGCAATTTTCTCTCTCTCCATTCTTTCTTCCCTCTCCATTCTCTCTCTCTCTCTCTCTAATTCAAATTGCCGTTGTTTCTCTCTTTCCCTTTCCTCCATTTTTTCTCTCTCTAATCTTTCCTCCATTTCAAATTGCCTCATCCTCAGTTCATGCTGTTGGGCTATGAGCAATTTTCTGAGTTCTGGGTTCTGTTCTCCTGTGCTGTCACCTTGCACTGAGCCAAATTCATCCTCAGAACCTTGGTCAGCCTGGGGGTCTTTCACTTCACCCATTTCTGCCATCTGGCTTCGAGTCAAGGGCATAATCCCCCCCCAGCACAGGCTGCTTTAAAAAGTCAAGCCTCAAAATAAAACGACCACTTTTTTTTTCTTTTGCCTCAGAACCAGCTTTCTCTATAGATTGCTGCTGTCCTTCAGCACTACTTGCAACAGTTGCGAGCTAGAGTCTACCCCCCTCTGCTGGGCCTCTCAGCAGACAAGCTAGCTCACTGCTATTTCACAGTTTTGCCTCAGCTTTTTCCCGCCAAAACAGGCTGCCTCAGAGCTCCCTAATCTAGCCCCCAATCTGAGGTTACACGTTCTTCTACTAGTGCACCCCCCCGTGAGGCACACCTAGAAGATTACCTACGCGCTCTCAGATTGTCCCTGACTAGACCCCCCTTGCTCTGGGCACACTTGCCAAGGCTTTGCTGGACCGCTGGACAACTGGACCAGTCGTATCCCACACGCTGGACACCAATCAATGTGACAAACCCAGACCTACTGGGATATGCCACACGTTAACTAAGCTGCCACCAACCATTCCCTATAAGAAGTCACACAGACCAGGGATGGATTTTCAACAAATAAAAGAATAAGGTTTATTTAAATCGCACACAGGGAAAATAAAATGATCAGGTGAATAAGATTTAGTAACGTGGCTTAGTCTCATTCATACATGCATACAGTTTGGTTCACACAGAACCCTTAACTTGAAGCACAGACCCTGAACCTATCAGTTCTGGCTAACCATACAGACACCTGAACCTATCAGGTTGGTACTGACACACAGTAGTACCCTGTCTGACACACAGACTCCCACACCAGCTTCTTCTTCCCAGCTGCTGCTTCTTCACATCCCAGCGTCTCCTGAACTTCACCACACACGCTCCACATATATATACAGTACAGCCCCTCCTCCTGATGTCCCGCCTTCCACTCCCCATAGGATGGAACTTTCCCTCCAAACCCATGACAGACAGGTAACATCAGTGCTGTATGTAACACATGTGTGCTGCCAAAACTAAGGGTTATTGAACTTAGGAATCAGAGGTTTAATTAACAAATATTATTTTATTGTCAAGTAAATCATAAAGGTATATCATGTATGAACTATATCAGGTATTAACAAGGACTGGATCATGTATGCAATCACTTTTATTCCCAACTACTATATACTTTCAATCAATATCTTACTTGTGCTACTTATAATTTCATTCCTGCTTGTTCAATCTTGTTTAACCTTCTCAATTCCCTCTCCTAACACTCTCAGCTCAATTCATTAGTCCTTTCCTTCTCTCTCCTAAACCCTGCCATTCCACATCTCCCACTGTCTCTCTAACTCCCCCCTCCTGCCCTATCCTTGGCTCCTTCCCCTTGAGCTTCTGTGATGGACATGCAGGAATGACATCACCTGTTGGCCTTTCACCACAGTGACAAACAGGCTAATTGAAAGCAATGACATGAAATGTTGGGAAATTTAACAATCTTGCATGCAGACCTGACCTAACATGGGGTGTCAGTGGAAAGGGGCTTTCCACAGTCTAATATGTCAGTCTCTTGCCACTAACCAATTAACAAAGCCCTACCTCACCACTCAAAGAATGCCTCTCCTTCTTGAACCTAAACAGCATGTTTGACTATCCTTGGCTTGCCCTAGTTTGTTTTTAATATACAGTGGCACCTCGCTTAGCGATTGCTCCATTTAACGGCAAAATCGCTTAGCGACACTGTTTTTGCAATTGCAAAAGCGATCGCTTTGCGATGTTTCCTATGGGGAAAATTCGCTTTGCGATGATCACGGGGAAGCGATCATCGCAAAGCCCCCATTTTTGGCCAGCTGATCGGTGGTTCCAAAATGGTCGCGGGGGAAAAAATGGCCACCCGCTGTTTTACCTCACTTTAGAGGCACTGAAAATGGCTGCCGCAATGGAGGATTTTTCATAAGGTTAGTTTTTAAGCCCATAGGAACGCATTAAACACATTTTAATACGTTTCTATGGGCGTTTTAAAATCGCTTAGCGGTGTTATTGCTTAGCAGCGATCTTTGCTGCACGGATTAACATCGCTAAGCAAGGCACCACTGTACTTTGAGGATGGAAGGCTAAGTGACCTCTGTGGAGCATGGGGGTTTCTATCCAGCCACATGGGATGAGAAATCCACCTTTCTTCTACTATCTTTCTTCTTCTTTTAGATTTTCAATCTGTGAAGGCAGAAGACTGTAAGGATATTCATTTTCTTTTTTACTTAAAAGTGGTATAAGCATGACTTATTACATACAGAGGGGGTGAAGTTGAATTTATGCTGTTCCCTCTATCATGTTTCCCTGTGCTGTAAGCCGGATATTTTACTTTTATGCTCTGCTACATAAAGGAACCAACCAATGTTTTAAAAGATTTTGGAACATGAGATGCATTCAGCAAACAATATTTCAAACAAGAGCAAGCAGGCAGGCACCTTCCAAGCATGTAATCCTCCAAAAGTGTGAGTGCCATTCCAGGGTACATGCATTTTGCAAGCAGTAGCTCACTCCTTGCCCTAGAAGGAGTGCCAGTGACTACCGTATTTGCCGACGTATAAGACAACTGGGCGTATAAGATGACCCCCCCAACATTTCCACTCAAAATATAGAGTGGATGGCTCTGCTGCAATGCCTGCGGCGGCTGCCCGGCGCTCTGCCCAGGCCCGCCCTGGAAGTTTATGGGTGGCGAGGAGGAGGGCGAGGAGAAGGGGAAGCAGCCAGGCGGGCGGCGGTAGTGGAGGAAGAGGAGGGAAAGCGGCTCTCGGGCAACGGGCAGGCGGGCAGCTGGCTCAGCGGCGTGGGGTGGCGGGCTCTGGCCACTCAGGCATGGCCAACTCTGCTTCCCTCCCTCCGTCCTGACCGACCGCCTGCCTGCCCGCCTGTCTTCCTCTCCGGCCGGCGCAGCCCCGCATTACTCACTCAACCACGGCAGCTCCTTCCTGGCCCAACTGAAGTGCACCCAGCATATAAGACGATCCCCCCCACTTGGAGGCATGTTTTTTGGGCAAATACGTACCGTATATGCTGGCAAATACGGTAAGTAGGCTGCCAAGGATGTTGCAGGTTTGACTCCCTACCTTCTGAGAACTGATGACCAAGATGTATTTATTTTGGACTGAGAAAATAGGTGGTTTGAGAGAGGTCCCAGGGAGGCCATACATGTGTATATGGAAAATCCCTCACTCAGCAGGGGTGGGGGTACAATCTGTTTCCTATTTATCATGCTGCCACCAGAAAGACTACTGTTAACCACTGTTAATGACCCATGATCTCATGGCAATGAGTGGAGGGGGACTGCAGAGGTGGGATTTTCACTCCAAGCACCCCCCCCCGTCCTTTGTCCATCTAATGAGTCTATTCAGACCAGGGGTAATTGAAACCATTGTGGAGAATATATCTGGGATCTCCTACCAACTCTCCTCAGACTGAAGGAGCTACTTGGATGAGCAGTGAAACATTTCAACCTAATCAGAAAGAAGTCCAGTTGCCATGACTCGAGTTCCAGATTTCATATCTCTTGTGTATACAACGACCTTGCTTGCCAGAGCTGATTCACTGTTCTTAGAATACTTGTAATAAACAATATTTTCATGCTGCAATTTAAAATGAGTTTTAGGGCAATTTTCTATACCCGCCCCCAATTGTTCTAATACTCGTAAACAGACAATGTATCAAACCGTGACACTGCTTTGCAACATTTTGAAAAACTGCTGTCTGGTTTTCTTTTAGAGTCTGAGTTGCTGAAGTGATTGGGATTGATCAGGACCCTTTTTTGAGCCAGTATGATCTGAACTAGTCCAATTACATTTGGGATTTTATTGAATCAGTTGAACTGTAGTTATATTGTCATTCTTTATGTACTGTATTTTTTGCACCATAAGACTCACTTTTTCCCCACAAAACAGGGGTGTGGAAAGTCTGTGCGTCTTATGGAGCGAAGAAAACAGATTATATTTTCCTGTTTTCTTCTCCTAAAAAATTGGTGCATCTTATGGAAAGGTGCGTCTTATGGAGCGAAAAATACGGTATGTAATTATAATACATCAGCAATGTACATGGATATTTTACATGGTTGTTTTTCACCATTTGTCAATTAGATAGATTTGGCTAAAAAGTAGGGTGTGGCTCAAGTCACCCACTAGGTTCTGTGAGTTAGCAGGGATTTGAATTTGGATCTCTTTGTTCCAAGTTCAGCACCCTAACTATTACACTAAACTAGCTCTCTTAGATCAGTGCTTGCTATCTTAATTGTGTCAAGGATGAAACAAGAGTAAACAACAATGCAATTACTGCTCATTTTGAATATTATGCAAATTTTATAATATGCTTATAATATACAGGACAGTTTCCCATGACTGAGGCAATCCTATTCAGGCGTTAAAACCTGGCAGTGGATAGGGCTCTAAATTGCAGTGGGAATGATTGCACGTCCCACTACCAGTGTGCACCATAGATACCAATGAGACCTTTCCAGGTTCTGTAATGAAGGTCTTAAGCAGAGCTTGTAAGGCTGATGCACCAAGTGCTTCTGTAATCAGAACTACTGGTAAGGCTGGGCTCCTTGTAATTTAAGAGCCGTAGACCTGTTAATCTGTAAAGAATTGGAAACTCCTCTTTGGGCTTTCACTCTCCAAGTCTGAAGAACGGATGGTAATTAGGGTGATGTTTGAGGGACTTCTATATACATCTGCTTCCCCATCATGATTGGTTGGTTGGTTGGTTGGTTGGTTGGTTGGTTGGTTGGTTGGTTGGTTGGTTGGTTGGTTGGTTGGTTGGTTGGTTGGTTGGTTGGTTGGTTGGTTGGTTGGTTGGTTGGTTGGTTGGTTGGTTGGTTGGTTGGTTGGTTGGTTGGTTGGTTGGTTGGTTGGTTGGTTGGTTGGTTGGGCCTCAGCTCCTGAAATCCCGCAACCATCACGGCCAGTGGCTATGCTGCTGGATAACTTAATCCTTATTTGACATACAGAGTGCTTCTTTTCTTCATTGAGATTTCTATAATGTATGCACAGAATCTCTGCAACAGTCCAAAGGTATAACAGGTGTAAACCTATTGTTTTTTTTCTCTTTAAGAAGCAATTCATCTGAGTAGGGGTGTGGAGAGAATGAAAAAGAGAGAGAGCATGAGATACCATTCAAAGAAGGACTGACTGATAGTTTTAAAAAGATGCAAATAATCCATTCAGTGCTTCTACTTCTCAAAAGTCCATGGAACAAGGCTGCAACAATTGTAGTTCTCAGCAATTTCTGCAAATTGGCCAAAATACATAATTTGCACAATACACAATTTGCACGGTTTATACAATTTACATAACATTGAGTGGGATTTCCCCAGAATGAGGGAAAATATTTTTCCATTCCTTGTCTTCACCTGTGAAGATGAGAGAAGCAGGTCTACACCTCTGTTACAATCCCAAAGGGACAAGGCACACATAGGACTCTTCCTTCTTAACATATCACTTCAGATTTGTTCTCAGACATTGAAGGGATGTCTAAGTTTTGGCACACTGTTATTTCCCTCCCACACCTCTCAGAGCCTTATTATTGCAATCACTTAGAATGTGTTCCCCAGCTGACAAGAAATGTCTCACAGAAAGCATAAAAATGTCCTCTGAGCTCTTATACAATTTAATGCGTCTGAGCAAAGTACTTCCTTTTGGCCAGACTTTTGCTATTTTATGATGGACATATACTTCACTTTACAGTTTAGTTAGCAGAATCCATTCCAATTGGAGATTGTCATTTGGATTACTCCTGGAAAGAGACCTTGACATTGTCCCATGTTTCCTTATTTGACATACAGATGTTAGATTTGGTCCCAGACTTAGTTAGTTGCCCTTCGTTTCTATCAGGAAATTACAAGGTTTGTAACAGAAGAAATTAACATCTTAGACTGAATGTGTAAAGGAAGTTGTTAATCAGCCATATTGTACAGCTGTGTATCAAGCTGAATCATGCTGACTAGGCAGAAGGCTGATGTAATTATTAGGAGATCACCTAGGATGAGGTAATGTTACCTGATTGGTAATTTGTACTATATATTGTACATAGCACACATGTATTGTGGAGAGTTGGAGAATTGCCAGAGAACATGCTGCTGGAGTATTTTGTGAAGACTGTACATATGTAATATAAGTTATGAAGAAGAAGCTGTTGTCTTACTTCTCTGTGAGGACCTCGGAGGTTGGTAGTAAACCTGCTTTGCTCAGTGCACCCCAATTCCTGATACAGGAGTTCAGATACACGGTTCCTGACAGTTTCCACTCAAGGAACCACCTCGTCTCCATTTCACTTGCCTTGTTGATTTCAGTGGTAAGTACAATGCAATAAACTTGGCCTGAATAAAAATCCACTATACGTATATGTGTAAGTACGTACATATTTATGTAATCAAGTAGCAACCATTACCAATGTACTTCTAAATCTTCTTTTTTAGCAGCAGCCTTCTTCAATGCCCTGTCAACACCCTGTCAGGGACAAGGCAATCCTATTCATGTAGTATAACCTAACAGTGGGTAGGTCTCTAACTGTAGTGGAGATGGCTGCAGGTCCCACTATCAATGTGCACTATGGACATCAAGTCTTTTAGTCTGAGTCCAAAGTCTGAATCCAAGTCTTTGGTATCAAGTCTCAAGTCTGAGTCTTTAGTACCAAGTCCTGAGTCTCAAGCCCCAAGTCTGAGTTCCTATTGAAAACAAGCTCTTTTCCCCCAGAAGAAAGGAAGAGGGTGGGTGGGTTCCGACTGGAGTCCGACTTGTTGGAAAAGAAGCAAACAAACCCTGAGTCAGGTCACCCATGAGACTTAATTCTGACTTGATGAGTCTTGCAGCTTAAGTCCCCAGTCCTGATGGATATCAATGAGATTATTCCAGGTTCCATATAAAAGTCTGAAGCAGAGCTTGTAAGTGTGTTTAGCTGAATGCACCAAGTACTTCTGTTATCAGAACTACTGGTAAGGCTGGGCTCCTGGTGTAAGCACTGTAAATCTGTTATTCTGTAAGGAAGTGGAAACTCCTCTGTGGGCTTTCACTCTCCAAGTCTAAATAACTGATGGTAATTGGGTTGATGTTTCGGGGACTTCTATATACATCTGCATCCCCATCATGATTTAGAGAATTAAATGTTTCCAGCCTACTAGTTGTTATATGCTGTCAAGTCAGAACTGACTTATAGTGACCCTGATAGGGTTTTCAAGGTACATGAGATATTTCAGGAGATATTTTATCAGTTCCATCCCTCTCCCAGTAAGTTTCCATGACAGAGCCAGGGAATTGTATCCAGGTCTTCTGCATCCTAGTCCATTACTGTATTTACTACACCACAGTGGGTAGCAAATCTTTTCCTGTTGCACATTGCTCTTCCCTCCCATTTCCTTCTCACTGAATCAAGCTTATTACAGGATCACAGTATTATGCACACCCCAGTTTTCTGAGTTGTAAGATTTCAGGAAGCCCAGTGCTTATGTGGGATTTGATTTCCTTGAAATCTGAACTTGTTTGATAGCTTCTCGGAGCCATATCCCCAAAAAGTGAGTTTTCTAAGCTTTGTTTAGAAAAAATTTCCTAGAGAGTGTGGGGTGTTATGTAATTTTTTCATTTGCATTGAAGTTAAGCAGGAAGAAGGGTTTCACAGCACTAAAACCTCATCAGATGACCCCAGGTACTCTGGTCTTCCATCAGACCTTCTGGGAGACATGCCAGCAACCAAAATGCTGTTTCAGAACTCACTCAGCTCTTCCTTCTGCCCCCACCATGTTCAACTGCCATTTTCACAACACAAAATAATGGATGGTGAGATCATGGACCCAAAGTGGGATGTGCCTTATCTCAACATTTTTATGGGGGGAATACACACTGTCCCATTCACAAGCTACTGATGGCTTAGTGACTTCATCTCCAATGAAAAGATAACAGAGAAAGAAAGATATGCCCTTTTGTGTTTTTGGCTATTTCCTTCCTGAAATGTAGTCTCCTTAAAAAAAGAAGGGAGGGGTATGACAGTATCTGCAGATTCAAAGTTCTGCCCTTTGCATGCTTCTGACAACCCACATCAGACAAAGACACATCTACAGAAAACCTTTAGATATATAGAAAGATGAGACGGTGAGAGAGAAAAGCTGCCACTTGGACAGAATTGTTTCCTCTATTTGTGATGTTCACTGTGCAAGTATATATACTTCTGCGACCACAATATTACCACCCACATTCAAGAGGAAGATATCTAAAGGCTTGGGAAATCCCATGGCTTGCAAGTGTAAGAAGAGATCATGGCATCATAGAATATCTGCGTTAGAAGGGGCCTATAAGGCCATTGAGTCCAACCCTCTGCTCAGTGCAGGAATCCAAATCAAAATAAATCTTACAGATGGCTGTCCAATTTTCTCTTGAATGCTTCCAGAGTTGGAGCACTCACCATCTCCCAATTGATTGCATTATTGTACTGTTCTAACAGTTAAGAAGTTCTTCGTGGTATTCTGCCTAAATCTGGCCTCCTGTAGCCTGAACCCATTATTATGTGTCCTGCACTCAGGGATGACTGAGAACAGATCCTGCCCCTCTGTATTTGAAAAGTGCTATCATATCTCCCCTCAGTCTTCTTTTCTCAAGGCTAAACACTTCCTTCTGATCATCCTTGTTGCCCTCCTCTGAACTGTGAACTTTGAATTCCTAAGGGACAGACTCCTGGAAACAACCCAGAATAAGATCATTCCAGTGGACATAGATACAGTAATGGCCAAAGTTTTGGAAGTCAGAATGCAAAGCCACCAAAAAGCAGAATGGAATGGAACAGTTGTTCTTCTCAATAAAATTTTGTTGGTGTTTCCATTTGCTGCATTCTAAAGCAATATCCTGAGGGAGAGTGGGAGAGATAAGGTATGCGAATTAGTGGGTCCCAGATCCACTAAAATGATGTTTTGCCTGTGAACCTGTGTGCATATAAATGCAACCAGAATTGTATAACCTTCTGTACCAATGTCACCATTCCTGATATGAGGATTGTAGAAGGATGTTATGAAGGTTAACTTCAAGGACAGTTAAATCAGATTGGTGGTGATATTTTCATGAGTATCAGAGAAAAAGAGAGGGGGTGGGGAGAAAGAGGGAGAGCAAGAATTACTGAATGGAAAGCACACTGTTGTGGGAAGAAAGAGCATTCCTGTTAGCATTGTTTAGTTAAAACTGGAGGAGGACAGGCAAAGTTGATGATGAGACACACAAGCTTCACATTCCAAACAAATGAGATAGAAAAATCATAGCACTAGAGTTACATGGAATCTGTTTTAATTGTAAATTACTTTCTTCCTCTCCCATTCCCTTCCTTGATAATAAATCATTTGCCTGTCTTATGTGGTGTACCCTATCTACCACCTGTTAAGTCCAGAATTTTGAAGAGGAGACCTTTTATGTAGGCAAGCACAGGGCACCACTAATTCTAACTTGTGCACAGTGCAACTGTGAATAAAGATGGGAGCACTTCCTGGACTGGTTGCGGGGGATGCCTTTCCCCAGCATAGGTAGTCACAAACCATCTATTTATAAAGGTGTTATGGGAAATATATCCAAGAGTCTAAAACTTGGCCCTAAACCAAAAGAGATTGGTGCCTATCTCACTGGGTCTGCACTAGTTTTATTTTACTTCTTTATTGGTTTAAAGCACTACTACCCATCAAGTAGCAAAATTTGCCCTGGCAGCAAAGAAGATTTGTGCCAAGCATCAAAAATCCTAAATATTTCTTTTTAAGTGAAATTGTGATATGACAGTGCCACATATGTTTGATGCTGTCATTGATATATTGCAGAGGTGGCAAACCTTTTTGGGCTAGTGTGCCCAAACTTAAATCTCACACTTTCTGGATTCAGATCATCATACAAAGAATAAAGCATAGTATTCAAATGCATTTCAAACACAACACATCATTCTTTAACACTAATTTTTTTTAGGAAGCAATAAAAAGTCAGAACTTCTTAAAAAATAAAGGGTTGTGTACTTTTCTCCCCCATCCCCTTTACTCCTCCATTCCCAATCACCCGCTTCAGAAGCTGTTCCAGAAAGACCATCTGTGTAGTGTTGCATTCATTTACATCAAATGGAAAAAGTTTGCTTCAGATGCTTAAATTCTGTAGTCATGGGTGGGGGAGAGAAAGAGATGGTACCTGAAGAATGTCAGCATTAACTCATGTATGAATACTCTGATAATGTGCCAAAACAAGTGCAGGAGAAGGTGATACCTTTATTAGACTACTAAAAAAAATCAAACAGTCAGAGCAAATTTTCATGGTTAAAACCTACTTCTTTAGACCTTGTACTAATGGACAGTACAGAAAAATTATAAATTAGTGTCTCAAGAATACATGCCAAAAGTCTGCCAATTATGCTTCTTAAGGTCAGCTCAAAGTTGGTTACAACTGGCCTTTGGGGGTGTGGTTTAATGCTTGAACCCTGCTAACATGTGGTTGGTAACATCTCCCAAACCTTCCCCAGTAGAGAGTGCTTCCTTGGTACATATGTATCTGTCAGCTGCTGCAGGGAGCAGGTTCTCAGCAAAGTACAGTACTCTCTTATTCTACCCATCTGTCCTGGTAATTATATCTGGCTGGACAGGAATGAGACTAAGAGGACTTTGTGTTCCATTTCAGTTTTGCTTGAGCAACATGGTCTTGTTCAGCATTGATGCGTTCTACAACCATGGTTGTTCTTTGGTCCTAGCTTCTAATTTGCTTCTTGATCTTATCTTCTGATTTATCATTTGGTTCTGACTCACTCTTCAATCTAGATTTCCAGCTCATCCCAAAATATTTTGTTCCTATTTAGTGGCACTCAGCTATTTGTGTCCATCCAATTCTATTTGTGCCCAACATTCAAATTGATTTGTAAATCTGGAAACTCAATGCATTTGAAAACTGAAATAGCTATCACAGACCGTCCTCTTTGTCTACTAGTCCACCCTACTCTTCCCAACAATGTGCAGTAGTCTCTTCTTGTCTCTTCTGTATTTCCGTTGCATGTTTATGGTATGTATTTTAGAAAGACAATTTTAAAAAATAGAGAATAATATTCAGAGCATATTGAAACTCGTTTAATGCGTTCCAATGGGGAAAATACATTGTCGTCCTGCGAAGATCGCCCATAGGGAATCCATTTTGTGAGTGCCGATCAGCTGTTAAAATGGCTGTCCTGCAAAGCATGGGTCCCGAAAACACAGGGAAGCCAGTTTGCGAAGCCGCTGATCAGCTGTAAAAATCGTCGTGCGAAAAAACAGTCCGTGAAGCATGGACCAAATCATCGTCCAGCGAAAATCCCCCATTGGAATCACTATTTTGCGAATCACTGTAGCGATCGTAAAACCTCATTGTCATGCAGATTTGTCATTTTACGAGGTTGTCGTCTAGTCATTTTACGAGGTTGTCGTCTAGCGAGGTACCACTGTAAATACCATCTTTTCCATTAAGTCATCCTTTGGTTCCTGCTCTTTATGTTTGCTGAAAGTGCTATGTGAAAATGAGGTCAGAAACTAAATCCACAAGAGCCCTTGGGATGAAACCAGGGCTCCAGCAACCAGTCCTGAATCCTGTTTCCAGTTGTTCTGAAAGCTGCACACAGATAATGAAACCAACTATCACCGCCCATCTTTTGCTCTCCAGCAAATATAAACCATCAGGAATCAGCATGATCAAAGCCTGTAAATGAAAAAGAAGAATGGACTAGAACTGCAAACACTCACTCTGAAGCCCACCTGTCTCCTTCATCCAAAATGTGTCCCCTCCACTATGATTTCCTCTAGAGAAAACTGGGTCTCCCTTTAAAACGAGGGATGCCTCTTCAGATAAAAGATATCCAGAGAATTTACTGGGAAGATCCTTCCTGCACATTGTGTACATTACTGCTTGCAGTGAGTGTGAAGCTGATGGGGGCAAATGGGGTACACAAGACCACCAATTGTCTAGTTTTCCCCCCTCCATATGCATGTTTTGTATTGAAATCATGCTTTGGAATCCTACAGGGCTGAATGGAAGCAACATTTACAGGGACAAGCAGCTGGTGGCTGCTACCTTTTTGTGGCAATAACCTGGCTCCCAATGCTCTTTTGCAGTCTAGAAGCAGGAATTCTCACCTGTTTGTCTATACAATGTATAGGCAAGCCCTGAATGTAAACCTACCTCACTAATCACAATGTGGGGCTTCCACATCCATTGAAGTCTGTAAATTAAAAAGAATGAACTAGAACTGCAGATACTCACTCTGAAACTCACCTGTCTCCTTCATCCAAAAGGTGAACGGTGCTATAACTTCCCTCTGGTGAAAGTTGGTTCTCCCTTTAAAACAAAGGATGCCTCTTTCAGTTAAAAGACATCCAGATAATTTACTGTACAATATGCATATTTCTGCTTGGAGTAAGTGTAAAGGTGATGGGGTGGAGAAGCCAGATGCATAAGAGAAAGGTGCTCACATCCTCCCACAACAGCTCTGTTTCCCAGTGCAGGACCTCCCACTGTTCAGTTCCTCACTGGCTTTTTAAAATGTAATAAATAATACAGTGGTGCCTTGCAAGACAATTGCCTTGGGGGACGAAAAACCCACAAGACTATTGGTTTTTGCAATCCCCTATGGGGCTCCACAAGACTTTTTTTCCTATGGCTGTGCTTCACAAGACTTTTTTTTTCGAGATTTCATTCGTCTTGCGAGGTTCCCATAAGACGATTTTAATTCATTCCGCGAAAATCGGCGTCTTGCTAAAAAATCATCTTCGCAAGATGCCAATTTTTGCAGAACAAATTAAAATTGTCTTGCGAGGCACCACTGTATATAACCTCTAACTTGCAGAGTCTACACGCAGCAGCTTGAGACGCATTGATAAAAATGGGGACCCACATTGCAGAGTCAAATTTGATGTTCTTTCTTATGTGTCTTTGTGCCAGCAATTGAAAAATAATCACTTGTACTTTGGGTTAAAACATTAAATAATGTTTACTGCTTAGAAATATATGCAAAATATAACATGACATGACTCAGTGCTTAGACATGTGGTATTTGTCATACATGCTCTTGACTTATGGACAGACATATTTTCTCTAGTAAATAACTGACTCTTTCATCATTATACTTTTACATTTGTAAGCCCTGTCTGACCCTATCAAATCCTGCCAGTTACATCTTTAACCTTGTCAGCCCTATTACGTATTTTAGTCCCTGTCTCATATTGGACCCTGTCACTGTCTGTGTCTGACACATGTTTGTCCTTGTCTTAGTCTGACCTATTACGCGTGTGTACATGTCTCTACCTGACTCTATTACGTGTTTGGTTCCTCTCCCTATCTAACAGACATCTAACTGACATTTGCCTTATATAGCTGCCTGGCTCACTCCAGATACCTACTGATTGGTTAGAATGCTATACTATATAGAATACAAGGTTCTGGTCTTTCATAGCAAACACATTTTAAACATACATATACACATACACATATTGTGTTGTATAATTGTATACACACATGCACCCCAACATTTCTCTTCCTCCATGTGCTTGTTTTGTACTAGACAGAGGCTTCAGAATCCTGCAGAGTTGGATGGAAGCAACATTGAGAGGGAGAAGCAGCAGGTATCTGGTACTTCTCTGTGGCAACATCTGGCTCTCTATGCTTTCTTCCAGTACAGGAGCAGTAAGTCTTGCCTGTTTGCCCCTACAATGTTTAGATGAGCCCTGAATGTAAGCCTATCCTCACTATAAGCACAGTGTTGGTCTTTCTGCAGCAAGCTGCAGAATGGGAGGGAAAGGGGACATCCCACTGGGAGAGAAAACACCTTTTCATTTCTTACCCAAGATGCCAAAGATTCCATTGGACTTGTCGCACATGGTAGCCGTTCCTCCTTCTGTTCCTGTCACTCCTCAGAAACATTGACATGAGACGACACAACAGGTCAGAAACTGAAGCCATAAGAGCCCCACTGGATGAAAGCAGGGCACCAGCATCTACATCGAACTCCTGTTTCTAGAGGTGTTCCACGAAAGCCTCAAGCAGACCATGAAGATGCCATTTGCTCTCCAGCAACTGATAAGAACTAAGCACAGGGATTACCTATAGAAATTATTCCTGCATATCTACAGCTTGTTACAGTTTTTTTTTGGGGGGGGGCAATAATTCTTAGTATTCCTGAGTCAAAGTGCAGGATTTGGGGAACTGTCACCCAAAAAGTAGCTTTTACAAGCTCTGTATATAAGACAAGATCACCTTTAGGAATACAGCAGGGATTTTTCAGACCTTCTATATGTGTGTCTTTGAGGGGATTTATCAGTTCTCTGAGCTGGGCCACAATTCTGTAATTTATTTAAGGCCATAGCTGTGCCTCTCTCTGATTTTTGAATAAAAACTAGTCTAAGTTTTCACATGGCTCAATGGTGGTTATGAAGGTTAGGCTGCCAACTGCTTCCCTTTTCAGCATCCCAGGCCATTTTGCTCTTTATCTTTCATCTTTACTAGTAACTCATTTTGCAAAGTAAATCCTCAGCATCTTCCAGAATGAAGATTCCTGAGACAGCAGGGGTTGATTCAGGATATCTGGGCTGGGCTGAGAGGGCCTCCCTTCTTTTTCTCACTATGGATGCCAAGGACCAGAAAATGGTCTCCTGGGTTTGGGGAAAGGAGGACAATCATCCCAGCCAGCCAGCTATTCTTCAGAAGTTCCCTGATCTCTTGTGTCTGTGTGAAGACTTCCGGCTCTATTTTGCATTCCAGGTCTTGATCTTTCCCACGTCGCATATCATGTGTTGGGGGGGGTTATCTATTATTGGAGGGCATGCACCTTGTTTTTTTTAAAGAAGCCTCCTCAATTTCTGAGGCCAACAGGGAACAGACTTAATCAGGCCTGACCAATCCAGTGGTATAGACCTGAAGAAATATTTAACTGTCTTTTCAGTTAGCCTTTGGACCTGGGACGGGAGGAAACTCCATTTTGTTCTTTGTGACATTATTTACGTCATCCTGATATGCACAACAGAAAGATCTCCCTGCCTGTCCAATGGTGTGCTTTATGGTGGTACCCAGAGTCAGTGCAAAGAGGCAGGACCTGTACTCTAATATGCAAGATACAGTCATGTTAGAATGAACAGACCTCTCCTACTATTTAAGAGAATTTCACTTCCAAATGCAAGCTGAATATCTTTCTGTATTTTGACCTTGTGGAGTTATAGCTTCTTCACCTTCACAACAGGCTCAATAATGAGCTTTTCCATGTGTTTTGTTATGCTCGCTGCTGGCCTACTGTGATCTATACCCTATCTGCCTTCTCAACTGCTTAACTGTTTCCTACTTCATGGACTTACCCACCTCACTTCAGAGACAGGAAATATAGCTCTTTTTTAAAAAAACTAAAGCTCTCAGATTCAGCCAGGATGTCAGTAAGCATGATGTATGTAGAATTCTAGAAGCTATTAAAAACGTTTCCTCCCTTTGCTCCAGTTCCAGCCATACAAACTTTCACATCAACTCATCCATTTACAGCTAATGAACATTTGCCAATACAGGTGCCCTGCTTGACGATGATAATCCGTTCCATTAAAATCACTGTTAAGCGATATCGTCGTCAAGCGAAAGAAAAGAAACCCATTGAAATGCATTGAAAACCATTTCAATGCATTCCAATAGGCAAAATACCTCATTGTCCATTGAAGATCCTCCGTACGGGAAGCCATTTTTGGTCGCTGTCTTCCGGAAAGAGGTCTGGAAAACAGCGGGCAGCCATTTTGAAACCCGATGATCAGCTGTTTTTGATCATCGTAATGCGAAGAATCGGTTCCCTGCATCGGGAACCGATTCTTCGCATTACGATGATCAAAAACAGATCGTCGTCAAATGGATTTTCCCCATTGAAGTGTCATTTTGCTATCATAATAGCGATCACAAAAAACTCATCGTGAAGCGATTTTGTCGTGGAGTGGGGTGATCGTCAATTCTTTTTCCCTGAGGTGGGCAAGTCTTTGGGCCAGGGGAGTTGTGGATTTAGTGGACAAGTCAGTGGTTGTCTAAAACATGCAGGAAACCTTTCTAGAAACTACTGCTCTTAGTGATGGGAGGGGTTTCCACAACACCACTTCCAGTTCTGGATTTTCTTTGTAAGCCAGTTTAGCTAGGTGGCATGTTACCAAGGTATCCTCTAGGTGTAATGAAGGAAACTGCCCCATCATCATACCTCTGTGACTAGCTTATTGGTACCAGCCAGAAAGTATTTTGAAATCCATTCTGAGGCTCTTCCAGGAAATCTTGTCATGGTAAGACCAAGGAGTCTGACACACACATCCATGTAAAAATTGCATGCAAAAACAAACAAAGAAGTACAAGCCCTACAGCAGTGGTTCCCAACCTTGCATCCCCAGATGTTCTTGAACTAAAACTTCCAGAAACCTTCATCACTAGCTGTGTTGATCTGGATTTCTGTGAGTTGTAGTCCAAGAACATCTGGGTACCCAAGTTTGGGAGCCACTCCCCTAGAGAGCCACCTTCTGCATCAGTGCAAGAGTGCTGCCAATTCTCGTAGAGCATGCCTTGGGATCACCTTTCTAAAATTGCAGAAGGATGAATATTGTATTACTGCTTCTAGGATGTTAGATTTCAATAGATCTTATTGAATGAAAACGGTTTGGTAGTAATGTAGGATCGCATTGCATCAGTTCTATTACTCTGGATAGAATGGAAACATAAGCAAAACTAGGGAGTCTGGACCTCTGGCCATATGTAGTGGCGGGTGGCAGGGTGTTTTGTTCCTTCTGGGCTTTAATCTGTGGGGTGGAGAACGTCAACTCCACCAGATGTTTCCAGAGGGTGCAATTCTATATTTAAATGCTGTCCCACTTCTCTAAAGCCCAAAATAGTTTTTCTGCCCCCTTCAACAAAAAGGATGGAAAATGATTGCCAACTCATTTGTGATTCTCTTCCCCCTGTATAAAGGCACCTTTCTGACTATTTTCTTAAGGCTGGACCTGAAGTGACAAATACACCAATTTCATGATCTCTGGAAGAACATTTTCAGACATATTCAAACCTCACCTCTCAGATCAGATAAAGAAAGTCAGATCGTAATCTAGCTCTCTGATTCCAATCAGCCCTAGCAAGCATATAACCATTATTGTTACTTATTAATCTAATGTATATCACATCTTTCCTTGGTCGACTCAAAGGTTTCTCCCACCCCTTTATCTTGCCAAAAACCTTGTCAGCAGGCAAGGTAGTCTACAGGATAGTGACACCATGTATGGGAATATCCCAGAAGCTGACACTTTTTTTTCATCAATTAACCACTTGTCACCCAAGTAAAAAGCAATTGTCAGGACTGTTTTTCAAGTGTGAATGGTACTGAGCAGAAAGGAGTATCCTGTAGACCATCTTGACTGCTGACATGGGTGTTGACAAACCTTCAGGTTGCCATTTGCTACGTAAAGCTTGGCATGATTTTTCCTGCTGGCAATGTGGGCACGATATTGCGCAGCAATATTGGGCCATTTCCTGGCTTTTTCAGTTGTGGGTACAGAAGCACAATATCCCCCATTCAGAAACCAGAGGATTTTTTTTAAAAGAATTGAATGTTTAATTTCATGACACCCTGCTTCCTTTCTTGAATTCAATTTAGATTATTATGGCTAGTCCACTCCTCGCTTATGTTTCACATCTTTTAACTATATATTATGTACCAAAGGTATATAAATAATCTAAGGAGGTACAGCATATGAGAAGGTACTATTTGTAAGCACAACATCTTGTTCTGTACATCACCATTTTCCTCCCACTCTGGCAATCATGTGATACATAAAAATAAAGAAAGCGTCCAAATGGTTTTCTTAAAAACAAGCAGTGATCTGGTAAGTGAACTTTGGGATCATGAATTTAACAGCTGAAATACACGGAAGGAAGGAAGGAAGGAAGGAAGGAAGGAAGGAAGGAAGGAAGGAAGGAAGGAAGGAAGGAAGGAAGGAAGGAAGGAAGGAAGGAAGGAAGGAAGGAAGGAAGGAAGGAAGGAAGGACGGACGGACGGACGGACGGACGGATGGACGGATGGACGGACAGATGGATGGACAATGACCATTCATGGCAATCTAGCCCAATAACATGAGTAAATAAGCCCTGAATCTTTCTGGTCAGTTCTCAGGAAGCCTTCTGTGGTGGAACAGGTAGACAGTCCTGGAGTAGATTCTGTCTTGGATTTTAAATGGGGAAATAAATAAATAAATATTTTAAAAGCATCCTCACTGGGGATCAAATCACAAGATAAAATAAGGAAAGATGATGGACAGTTGACATCCTGAGTTAGACAGGTCTCCACTCCTTTTAAATGATCCATGAAGGCCTACCCAGAATCTACATCTGAATAAAAGAGCTGCACTTCTGCCATCTTGCCTTTCAAATTGTTATTTATGTCTGCTGATATTATTTGCTTTGTATGTTTGTTATTTTGATTTTGATTTTGTGCTTGACTTTGTATAATTATCTTATATTGATAATTGAATGTTGTATATTTGTTTGATGATATTAAAATTTATATTTTATATGCTATTGTCCCATTGAGTGTAAACTTCCCAGAGTGGCCTTGTAACCAGATGGGTGGTATAGAAATCAATCAAACAATCAATCAATAAATGAATAAATAAATAAATAAGACAAATGCATGTTTTTCCTTCTTACAAAATTATCCTTCTAAGCATGAAGACATTTCAGTGTTACCTGCCTAAGCTGTCAAACATGTGAACAAAGGTATGCTGTCTCCCAGCTGGCTGGCTGTAAAACAAAAGTAGAATACTTTGCCACATGTGGATTGAGGCAAGCTTGTGTTCGAAGAAAAGAATCATTTTTTCCTCTATTGAGTGCAGTATAGGAACAGTGGAATTAGTGCCTTGTCCAGTGGGGCTGAGTGAAATCAAGGAGACAGTAGAACCCATATAAGTTCTGGGAGTGAGCTCATCCCTTGAATCATGAGAGAAACAGACTAGTCCTTTCACGGTACTGTGTGTTGTTCTGAGCCACAGATTTCTATTTAGAGTCTGTTTCTGTTTGCTGCAAATTACAATACAATGCCCCTGGGGTCAGGATTCAGCAAACTCTTATGAACCTCAATTCAGCTAGTGTAAATGAACAGAAAAAGATATACTAACACTATCTAACCTCAGGATATTCGTTTATAGTAGGGAGGTGTATTCAAATTTGGAATTCATTGAACGATACCATATTTGGATAGTTCCAAATATATCAGAATCTGAAGTTGATAGTGATGAATATCTCTAATTATAATTTCTAATGTTCAGAGTTCCATTTATTCCTATAGATGAGAAAACAAATGGCTGGGTTTCTGTTTGCTAGAAGAAGGGAATGTGAAACCTATTTCTCAGGCATCCTGGAGTGAGAAATGAAACTCAAAGATACTCTGGAATCAAAGATAGTGGGGGAAAACAACTCATTGTCTCCTGACTGGGTTGCCATGGATTTTCCAAGGAGAGGGGCTGAGGTGACAGCAAAACCTATCAATGATATCTGTCTATACCAATAAAAACTACAAGCAGATACAGACACCAGGAGCTATTTTTTCATATTGGCTCTTTCCAGTTGAAAGATGGATATAGCTGCTTATAAGTCTCTAGAGCATTTGTTATTAGAATAAACCCTGCTGCAAGCCTACACTGTAGCAATTTTCTCTGTGTCCTTTTCTGAAGTCTCACATTTACATTCTCTACATCTCATTGTGTATTGGTTAAACAATATAATTAGGAATAAGATTTAAAATTAGTAGGCCCATAGATTAATACATTATAAACCAACAAGGAAATATTCTATGAGGTTTAGGTCACATTGGGGTATAGTAGGCAGGGGAATAAGATTTTGTTATACAGTATATATAGTCAGACCCATTAATAGATTTTGTGTCTGTGTGTGCATGTGTGATTTTCATTAGAAGGGTTTGTGTTCAGTAGAGTCTGCAGGCGGTATGAAATTTGGGTGTAGTAGAAGAAGTAGGCACATGGAGAAGGTTGCAGGAATGCTGCCTGCACCCACTGCAGCAGTCTATACTGAGAGGGAGAGGGGAAAGGCAGCTTACAACAGTTATTATGAGCCCCCAAAACTAAAGCTGTAACCCAGCTGTCTTGCTTGTCTTTGTACATTCCATCCAGGGCAGCCAAGGCAAAAGGTCAAAAAAGATGTGAAGACACTTTCCTCCCAAGGAGATGATGTGCCAGAGAAGGGCAAGATGGCATCAGTACTCAGACTGTAGGCTTAGGCAGCAACATTGCTTCTGCTTTTGTGACTGGGAAAGAAATTTCTGAAGAGCACTAAATATTGCCTTCCATATCCATACCATGCAGCTCCATTATATTCAAGGTACGGCTTACACCCAGTACTCAGAACTAGAAAATCTCTCATGTGAAAAGCAGTGTTGTGGCTGGTGGGAACTCCCCTCTAAGTACACAAACATCTGGAATGGGAGAAGGAGACTGATGTGGGCACTATTTCAGAAACATTTGACACTGAAAACACCCCTGCCCTTCCACCTCCATTTGCTGGAATTAGCAGAGTTAGGAACATACAGTCAAGCACTACCAAGAAGTTAATAATCTGGAAGCATTTTCAACAGTGTGCAACACATAGCTGAGTGCATGTACTGCAAGAAGGTGCTCAAGTTTGGGTAGGACATGGGCCACCTCTCCGACAATAGCATGTTCAGCCACTTGAAGACTCAGCCCAGGGCACTGCTCTTGGCAAATGGAATTGGTACTGTCAGAGGACAGAGATTGAGCAAGTAGCCCAGGGGAGCAGAGAGGTAGACGGGCAAGTAGCAAGAGGTAGAAGGCAGCAAATACCTAGATCTCAAGTACGTATAAGGATCTGATAGAGGCAGAGGCAGAAGTGTACATGCAGGACTCCTACAAGCCAAAAGAGACTGATTCCTTGTCTTACTGGGTTGACAAGGACTCTGGGAAGATCTGGCCAAGGTGGCAATGGGGTTACTGTCTTGCCCACCAACTAGTGTGCCCAGTGAGAGAGTGTTCTCCCAGCAGGGGGCATTTTCAGTCCATACTGTTCATAGCTGGAACCTGGACCTGCAGAAAAAGTTTGTTTCCCTCCTTAAGGTCACCATACCATTTCTGGGCTTCCCTAAAGTTTCTTTTAGTAAGAGAGGATAGCACACTCCGCACACAGTATTAGTTATGCCACTTTTTAGTCTGTTGTTCACTCTTGCCATTTTCATGCTTCCAACTGCAACTCCAAGATTGTGCTCGCTTAGTCAACTGTGCTGTGTCCAATGTTCCCTCTAAGCTGCATGGATATGCAGGAGTGCACTGCTCCATCAGGCACGCACAGCCAAATGAGTGTATTTCAGGAACAAACTTAAAACCTGGCTATTTGGGCAGGCTTTCTCTCCTGCCATATCTTAATTTCTTATACTTTTGACATCTTGGATTTATAAAATATGCTTATTGATTTTATTGTTTTTAAATTTGTAAACTGCCCAGAGTAGATCTTTGGTCTAGATGGGTGGGATAGAAATCTAATAAATAAATAAATAAATAAATAAATAAATAAATAAATAAATAAATAAATAAATAAATAAATATCCCCGTTTGCTTCTGTTTGCAGATGGAAGGGGATAATTATGGCTATACGATATACTATTCATATTATGATATATAATGAAGTTACAGAGATCTATAAATCTTAAAATTCTGTCCTCACTCCAAAGGATTGTAATTTCAAAATCTGAATCTGAATTCCAAAGCTGAATTTTGATGCTAGTGTATATTTCCAGTTTACAGGGTACTTGTATGTTCTTTCATATGATCATAAATGATAATGATAATATAATCTATCCTTAAAATACTCTTCTGACATGTTTTCCATTCACTTTGTGGGCTTAACAGCTCAAAGACATTTCTTTCTCACTCAAGGTGTTATTATATATTATTCCACACAGCATGGTAGCATGCCAGCAAATTAATAAGGAAAATATCTAATGATTTTTAATGGTACAATGTTATGTTAGGGATTGGTCTCAGAAAATTTATTGTTTTGCATGGAAGTTCCCAGAATTACTCTGAATTTGTACTTGTCTTTGTACTCCTCACCTGGTTGCCGCCACACACACCTGACACCATCTGAACCAAATAAGTTTGGTTCAGATGGTGTCAAGTAAAATTAGTTTCATCAGACCACAGGACATGGTTCTAGGAATCCATGTCCTTAGTCTGCTTGTCTGCAGGAAACCGCAAGCAGGCTTTCTTGTGGATCATCTTCCTTCTGGGATGACAGCCCTGGAGACCAATTTGATGCAGTGTGTGGCATATGGTCTGATCACTGATAGGCTGACCCCCTACCCCTTCAACCTCTGCAGCAATGCTGGCAGCACTCATACATCTATTTCCCAAAGCCAGCCTCTGGATATGATGCTCAGCACGGGCACTCAGCTTCTTGGGTCCATCATGGCAAGACCTGTTCTGAGTGGAACCTGTCCTGTTAAACCGCTGTATGGTCTTGGCCACTGTTCTGCAGCTCAGTTTCAGCATTTTGGCAATCTTCTGATAGCACAGGCCATCTTTATGTAAAGCAACAATTTGTTTTTTTTTTTAAGATCCTCAGATAGTTCATTACCATGAGGTGCCATGTGGAACTTCGTGACCAGTCTGAGAGAGTAATATTAATAACACCTGCTTCCCCTTCATACCTGAGACTTATGACATTAATAGGTTCATGATAGGGAAAATGGCTACTTGGGCCCAATTTGTCACTTAGAGGTGTACTCACTTTTGTTGCCAGCAGTTTATACATTAATGTGTTGAGAATTTTGATTATAACGTGTATTCTCATAACATCAGCAGAGTAAGGAGATATTGGTTAGCAGAGATACTTATGACACTATGACACTGAGAGAGTAAAACCAACAACTTAGTCTATTAAGATGTATACACAGAGAATAGACATTCCTCTGGCAGCATAACATGACACGAAGCAACACACAGCATAGAAAAAAGGGATCTGACTTACAGCAGAGTAAGACGTTCATTTTACACATGAATTATGTACAGTTCTGTGACCAATCAGAAAATATATTACTTCATTTTCTGTTTCACAAAGTTTCATCATGTACACAGCTGTACAACATGAAGTCTTAATCCTTGATACCCAAACCTGAATACAATCAGTATAGAGACTCAGGAAAAATCAGCCATTTTACATTTAACTACACAACATTAATATTTAATATATTTTCATATCAAAATCTCAACATAATGGCTGTGTGTTGTGTTATTTTGAGGGGACAGCACATTTACACTGTTATACAAGCTGTATACTCACTCCTTTACATTGTAGCCAAGTGTCATTTCTTCAGTGTTGTCACATGAAAAGATACACAGTACTAAAATATTTATGAAATGTGAGGTGTACTCACTTCTGTGATAAACTGTATGTATGTATGTATGTATGTATGTATGTATGTATGTATGTATGTATGTATGTATGTATGTATGTATGTATGTATGTATGTATGTATGTATGTATGTATGTATGTATAACCACACCTTTCTCCTTAAAAGAGTCTTAAGTGGCTTACATCATTGAAAGCCTATTAAAGCTAACAACAGTGAGTATAGAAATACTATAAACTATCAAACTAATGCCATTAAATAAATAAATAAATAAATAAATAAATAAATAAATAAATAAATAAATAAATAAATAAATAAATAAATAAATAAATAAATAAATAAATAAATAAATAAATAGGCATCGCCAAAACACATTCAAAGCAGGAAGGCACTGTGGCGACCACCCTGCTTTGGCTCATGAGGGAGGTTGTTTGCATACACCAATGGGAGCTGTTGGGAGGCGGAGCAAGATAAACCAGAAGGGAGGGGTGAGTCAGATGAGAGAAGTAAGTTAGTTCATTCAGATAGAGTTTAGGAGGGAGATAGAGAGAAAGGCTTGAGGAGAAGAAAGGTAGTTTGGGTTTGAAGCAGAGAAAGAATTTAAGGAGTGAATAGTCAGAGTGTTATCTGTATTAGTTAAGATAGAAGAGGTTAAAGGAAAATATTGAAGCTTTGTGTAATTGTAAGAACGTGCTTAAGAACTATTCCTGAAACAACTTGTAATCAATAAACCTAATTTTAATTCAAAGTTAAGTACTGAATGGACCTCAGTCTTTCATAGGAAACATAGTTGGTAAAGAGATCAACTGGTGGCAGTGAGTTAAAGGGCGTGTTGGGATACTCGCGTGAGCTCTGTGTTTGGTGAAACAAGCAGGGGCCACAGGGTAAATGCCACAGGCACTATCATCCATTTAAAAAACCGGTGCCAGGACTATTTCCTGGCTTTTTGCCTGTCTCTAATGCATTAATCAATCAGCCAGAGAAGAGAGATCCAATAGATATTTGTTTATTTTCAGCTGAAAGCAAGCAAATAGTCACAAACTTCACTCGCAGAAACATGCAGTGAAGAAGCACGCTGTGCTCATTACAGAATATACTGTTTTAAATGAGAAGGGGAAGGCAAGGGATGGGGAGAAGGAGGAGGAAAGGAGGTTTTGCAGATGTCATCCCTCCCAGTTCCAGGCGGTTAGACTCCCAGGTCCCTTATCACTTACCAAGGACACATTCTTGGTTAGTTGCAAGCAAAAGCAATTCAGGCAGCCACCCTCCTTTGTCTAGTTTTTTCTGCTAAAAAGAAACCCTGATACAATAGGTTTACACATTCATGTTGCAAGGCAAGTTACAGAAAGCAAGATGGCGATGGTTAGGCTAAGATATACTGTTTAAGGTAAAGCAGGTAAACTTCTAGGCAAACATCCCCTCAGTGACTGGCTGCCTGAATGGGTTTTGAAGGGGTCAAATTAATACAAAACCCACTCAGGCAGCCAGTCACTGAGGGGAAGTTTGCCTGGAAGTTTACCTGCTTGCAGAATAACAGCAAAGATGGGGCAGGCTGTCCTTCTGTGAGAGTGAGTTCCAAAGTCTGGGAGCAGCAACAGAGAGGGCCCTCTCCTGTGTCCTCATCAAATGGCTCTGTGAAGATGGTGGGACCAAAAGAAAGTTAAGATCCTGATGATCTTAACACTTGAGCAGCCTCATAAAGGGAGATAAAGTCCTTGAGATAGCTTGGGCTCAAATTGGGTGTGGCAGGACTAGGCTGGACAGAGAACTATAGAAAGCAGAACTTACTGCTTTGTTGACCAGAACTTGGAAAAATTGTTGTTGCTGTTTTACTAAAACTCTCAAATACATACAGCCAGAATGACCGCCCTAAAATAAATGTTTCTAACTTTGGCTGCTGGCCAGACAAAGAGAGCAGGCTTTGGGTATGGCTTTTAGTAACTAGTACACATAGCTAGTGCAGAAACTTTCACATAGCCTACCGGTGTCATGAGCCAATGTACCTTTTTGTGCCTGAAGAAGACTCTGAGATCTGAGCAAACTCAGAATTTTCTCAATGACCAACAGTTATTATTCATTAATAGGCAGCAATATTAACCGACAACATTTCAGAGACATTCCTTTATGTCTCTGAAATGCTTTCTCTGCCCAATGCATTTTAAACAGATGCAGGTGTTTCTTTTCTCTTGGCACTATTTTAACTGGTGTGAGGGATGAAAAGAGAGAGGGTGTATTACCTCTGCTCCATCTGGCCTTTGCTGTCAGGTGTCATTTCTTCATAACATCTTGGCTACTGATGATGAAACCAGAAAAAATTGTTTCAGTTCAACAGCACCAGCAGCAACTATGACAATAAGTCTTTCCTGACAAATTTGCAGATCCTGAAACAAACATAACAAACCAACAAAGTGTATGAAAACTTGACTTTGAATATTGCTCCACATTACTCACTTCTTCAGCAGTAGAAGTAGATGGTACAACTTTGGGCTTTTTGCTTGCTTGTTTGTTTGTTTGAGAAGACATAATTTTGAGACAGGGAACTTCGGAAACTTTACTATTGTTGTAATTATGATAAATATAGGTGCTTCAGCAGAGGAGAATATATACTCCTGCAAATGTCATATATTCAGCAAAGGAATAGGGTGCGATACTGCAGCCTCCTCAAGATGGGTCTGTAGCACATTCTAGAACTCCACTGTTTCCTAATTGTTTCTCTGAGACTGTATATTAATTCCATAATAGAGCCAAGATAAGAAAAAATTGGGTTGCATCCAGCATGAATCATATATAGCTGTGCTATGCCAAAACCTCTTTTTCATTAATCTGAAAGCTTCCATTTTCTTGCCTCATGGTGCCGGTTTACATTTTCTTTTAGTGTTTTTGATCAGCTTACCTTCTTGTTGTAAAGTGGCTAGTGTTAAACTGTGTCCATTTTGAGTACATGCCTCCCCATCACTCTGAAACTTCTCTGCTGGCTCCACTCCCTGATTTGAAAAAGTACCATGGGAATAGTTTCCTCATGGATCTGCTCTTCAAGTGCTTCCATTGAAGTGTAGGATGCTGAGGAGAATGCACAAGACAAAGGATGCTGCAGCCGCTGGAGGGTCCACCGACCTCAAACAGCAAGGCTGGGTCTTTGCCCTCCATCCGGGATGGCACGAGACTGTCTTAGTCTCTTGAGACTTGCAAGTGGGAAGGGGGCAAACCCCGGGTACTTAAAGGGCTTTCCCCCCTCGCGCTGCCCTCTTCTTTTTCGAGCACGGAAGGAGAAGGAGCTGTGTGGCATTGCTGTCTCTCTAACTGGGTCACTTGGCTATTGAGTCTCCACCGGACGGGAGGGTAGCACCTGCTCCCTCCCAGGGTTTGGTTTCATTTATTTATATTGTTTTATTTTCAGTGAGCTTAATATCTTCTACGTTCACTTGGTTTTATATTGTACTTAATTGGGTTGCATCCAGAAGGGGGAAAAAGTGACAGCACGGTTTCGCACCTACTGCACCTCGATGTAAAGGGCTTTAGATAATAATAATAATAATTAAATAAAATAAATCAGAGAAACTACAAGAAGCAGACTATAGTGAGGGGAGCAATAACACTAAAGATAATAATTGTCAATTACAAAGGTAATTAGACAAATATAGTTAAGCAGGAAATGTGTTACAGAGTATATTTGGGTATTGAATTCTGTTGTGTTACCGAAGGGTTTTTATTTCAGTTTGAAATGGTTGCTTAACTTTACTTTCTGCTTGTCGGGTGTCCCTCCATTACGCAAAGAGCTTCAAGGGATTTAGGGACCCACTTGTCAGTTTTCCCGCCATCCACACATCGATTCCACCCCCCAATTCAAACCTCAACAGTCAGGTAGTAAGCGCAGCTAGGGGACCAGACAGTCACTGAGCTAAGCACGTTCCAGTTCAAAAAACAAGAAACAAAAACAGAGAGAGAGAGAGAGAGAGAGAGAGAGAGAGAGAGAGAGAAACGAAGCCAGACAAAGAGTTTATAGAACACAGACCAGACTTAATAGATAACAAAAAAGTAGAGAAAAGGAAAACAATAAAATAAAATAATAAAATTATTAAACATACGTTAGAATAAAAAAATAAATTAGATAATAATAATAAACTACTTAGGTGATTGATAAAATATTTTTATTGATTACATTATTCTCTTAAGTATTCAGTAAGGCACTAATTAATTGAGTGATTGATTAAATATTTTATTTATTAGTTACTGGGGAATTAATTAGAGGGGAATATGTTAAATAAGCGTGTTGTTGAATTCATTATAGATATATCTGGGATAATACTCAATTAGGATAAATTCATTGAGTAGTTAATTAATCAAAAGTTAATTCATTGTAATATTGATTACATTAATAATTGATTACACAAGGGTCAAATAATAAATAAATATATTTTGATTATAGATATCATTATCAGGAGGGTGCTTCAATCGTAGTAACTGTCGAATGCTAGATATCTTGTGATACAGATTGTGTGGTCCACAATTATTCCCTAGTTAGCCTGGCGAAGCGCCAGGAGTATTGGCAATGCTAACAAGGCCTAGTGGGGCATTAACAGAGAATTATGCAGAGCCGTCTGCAGTGGCCTGCATGGTGGATTGTGTGGTCCACAATTAGCAAAGTGTGGCCCTTATTTAACCCATATCACTGTCTCACGTCTTTATTTTAGGGTTGGGAGGGCAGTGTACTATTTGGATTTTTTGGACTCGCGTTCCCAGAATTCTCCAGGAGTTTCCCTGGCAGAATTCTGGGAGTTTCACTCACAGTGGCGGACATTTATATATTTTTTTCACCTGGAGCAAGGCCTACCTCAGATGCTGCATTCTGACCTCAGTACATGATGCAATGCTTCCTGGGCATTGTTTTTCAGAAGGCTCCTCTATAGAATCTAAAGTTTAAAGGACAGCAAGATTATGATGCCCAGGAAGCATATGGACTGGAACTCCCAGAGTTCTGCCTAGAGAATTGCTGGAGAATTCTGGGAATCACTATAGAACACGAGATTGCTCTCAAATAAAAACACAGAACCATAGGTGGCTCAAGGACTAGAGCAGGTAATGCCTTGCCCCAAAATTTCAGGGGGCAATCCCTACCCAGTCACAGCTTCCCCATTAGCAGACGCTAGTCCTCTGGCCACCTCGTAAGCAAGGCAAGGTCAAATAGCCCACATCAAACCCAAAAGAATTTGGGTCCTATGAACATTTTCCCCTCTGAAAGAAGTTTTTTTTCCTATTAATTTGAATTAATTTTAAACAAACACACACACACAATTATCAGCACCACACTAACACCTAAAGCAGAGATGGGGTTTCTTTGGATCGCCAGCTGTTTTAGACCAGTCATTCTCGGGGGGGCATATGGCCACCTGGGGGGCACATGTGAAGGGGGTCACAGACTGCAAACAATTCTTCACACACCACTGTGCAAGGTTCATTACACAACCCATACAATCCGGATTCAGCTTATATTTCTTTCATATTGTGTTTATGGCTGTTGCAAAAAAAGGTTGAGCATGGTTATTTTAGACTACACTTCCAAATATCAGGTATTTATTAGTGTGTAAACACGGGGACGTGGTGGCACAGGGGATGTGGTGGAGCTGCAGGCTAAACCGCAGAAGCCTGTGCTGCAGGGTCAGAAGACCAGCAGTCTTCTGACCCTGCAGAATGCAGAATGTGGAATATGACAAAATGATTAAAGAACTGATAACTAATCTAATAACAGCAGCTAAATTGATTATTGCTAGACAGTGGAAATTAAAGACTGAATTACAAATTGAAGAATGGTATAAAGAAATATGGAATATAGCATTAAATGATAAATTAACTTGTAATTTAAAGATGAAGAAAGGAGAGTTGAAAAAGAATAATTTTTATGTAATATGGGGCAAATTTTTGGAATATGTGTTAATAAGGGGAAAAGGGAGAGCTCCAAATCAAGAATCTATGCAGTTCTGGAGAGGAGGACAATAGAAGAAGAAGAATGAGAAGAAGAAGAAAAAGAAGAATATGGCAAGAGGTCCCGTATATGGTGGTGGGGAACACTGTTATTGTGTTGTAAGTGTATATGTTTTATGTATATGATTTTTTTGTTATAGTTATAAATAAATAAAAAAATATATTTAAAAAAAAAAAGAAGACCAGCAGTCGTAAGATCGAATCCACGCAACAGAGTGAGCGCCCGTTGCTTGTCCCAGCTCCCGCCAACCTAGCGGTTCGAAAGCATGCAAATGCAAGTAGATAAATAGGGACCACCTCGGTGGGAAGGTAACAGCGTTCCGTGTCTAAGTCACACTGGCCATGTGACCATGGAAGATTGTCTTCGGACAAAACGCTGGCTCTATGGCTTGGAAATGGGGATGAGCACCGCCCCCTAGAGTCGAACACGACTGGACAAAAATTGTCAAGGGGAACCTTTACCTTTACCTTTAAACACAGGGGAAAGTTTCAGCAGAGTAACTTCAAGGTCCTTGTTGCAAAATGACTCACACAGACACGATCAGCTTCTTCCACCACCAGACGTATACAGTATTTACAGGATATTTACAAGTATACAGAGCGACAGCATGACGCCATGAATTCATCAGAAGAGCAGGAATACATCTTCTCTGCACAGTCCACATATATACACTTACGCATCTGACTGTGTCCAATCAGCACAGGTGTTGCATCATCTTTGTGCCAGCCCTCCTGAGTCACAATGACTCAGCATTTTGATGCACCTGAACATCATGGCTGCTCATTAGGACATTTGTTCTGCTCAGGCCTGTAAATTTTATCCTCTGACAGTATTCCTGGTCTGAGGCAGAAGGCTGCCTCTGTCAGCTTCTTGCTGGTAATGTGCAGAATTCTGATTGAATACACACACACCCTCTTCTTCTACAAAGACATGTGTATTAACAAAAATATATACAAATATACAAAGCAGCAGTCCTTTGGCGTGGCAGCAATATAAAGACAAAGTGCATAGAGGATAGCAATATAGAGGAAAGAGAAGATAAGATACATTTACATTCACATTGTTCACTTATATACACTTGAGCTGATGCTTCTGTCCAATCACGTCATGTGTTGCATCATCTCCTTTACATGGGTGTTGCATTATCCACAGATGTTGCATCATCTTCTTCATAGTCACCATGACTCAGCACTTGCACAGGTGATCATCATATGGCAGCTCATTAATATTACAGTCAGGACCTGTTCAGGCCTATAAAATTCTCAATACTCTGACAGCCTCACCACACCATCTTGGGTAAGGCATTGCGTCCACTCAGCTCCTGAGTGGACCGACTCCCCCAATCTCTTATTATAGACTATGATGTCTTGGGTTTTTAAGGAGCTGAAGAGTGGATAATTGGTGGTGAAGCTCTAATATCAATCTAGTCATAAATATATACACGGAGCCACTCCAAAGTAGGCCTGGAGGACAAAAGATTCCTTACTTTTCACTTACACCCCCTGAGGTAATGACTCATCTATGTACCATTCAGTTCAATTGCTCTTCTCCAAGTACAACTAAGTCTGGATCCAGCTCTCTATTACAGGTACATTATCTGATTATTTTCGTGACTTCCTAACAACTCCATCTTGTGTAGCAGCTACAGTACCAAATAGTTTATGTTGTTTCTAAGGGCAACCAGAGTCAACTTGATTCTACCATAACTACTAATTTCTTCTTTTCAAATATATTTCCATGGTATAAAAGAAAAACAACAGCAGCAATACTGAGTTCTCACCTCTTCCTAAATTAATTGCTGGTTGGATTTAATTAATATATTTTAAATTAGAAAACATCCTGCTGCCCACAAAGGGCCTTTTCTTGTGAAGCTTTATGTGCCATGTAGCATATCTAAGGGTTTACAGCAGGTCAACTGAGCAGACACACCAGGTTATTGCTGCAAGAAATCTTCTTGAGCAGACAACATAATGTAAGTTACGTTAAAGCCAATAATGAAAGCTTTAGCTGCAAGCCTGCCATAATGTCCTCTCTGGTCAGAATTGCTATTGATCCCCTGTGCTCATCATTTGTCTGCTGGTCTAGATAGTATGGAAATCTGAAGCCACTTTAAGTTGTTTTCACTCTAAAATTTGGTTTGCAGGGAGATTAGTTGAAGATTAATAGTCCAGAGTGCTCTAAGCGTGATGAAGGAACTAATGGTTTCATTAAATAAACATCAGGGAAGAGAGAACCACACCGTGCTAGTATTCTCAGGCTGTACTAGAAATGGAATAGACAGCTCAGCCGTGAAGAAGAGTTATTAGGTGAGTGGATTAGACAAGATGAAATGACTAGGTGCAATGGGCAGCAGAACTCCTATACTTTTAGCACTTCAGAACAGAAGACATGAGGTGTGAATCTGTGGAAATTTTCCCTTCTGCACTCTATTAACGAACATGTGTGCCTTCCTTGTTTGCACCTGTTCATTCTATCTTTCCCTTGTAAACTCTTCATTTTGTCCAGGATGGTGGATCTTTCACTGGCAGTCATTTTGAGCGACATCTTTCTTTCTTTCTTTCTTTCTTTCTTTCTTTCTTTCTTTCTTTCTTTCTTTCTTTCTTTCTTTCTTTCTTTTGTTCTTTACTGTGGGGGAAATCTCTGCTAGACCAATATCAGTGACACATTTTGCTGGTGGCATTCCAGAAGGCCTTTTCAATGGTTGTTCCACGCTGCGGAATTCCTTGCCTTGGGAAGAAAGACTGGCTTGCCCCTCCTGTCCTTCTGCTGATATGACTTTTCTCTTTTGGCAAATGAATAGACTACAGAGAAAGGAACTTTTTACCGGGGGAGTCTACTTTTTTGCTTTCTTTTTGGTAGTTTCAAATAAATAATTTTTTTTCAAGACTGAAGCTGCCTTAATATAGTTTATTCTCAATTGGCAATATTAAAACTGCATTTTTTATGCTATAAGTTTTCGTGGTTTCAAGCTGTACCTGATTTTTAATTGTTATGTCAGCTGGCTTGGAGTACTATATTGGGAGAATGAAATTAATGAATTAATCAACAGATATCTGGAACCATGTGGCATAAAAAGACATACACAGTTCATCAGATGCACTGATGAAAGATGTTGGAAAAGAAACCTCCTTCCATAACCCATTTACTTTGGAAATATTTTGTTCAAAAAGTTTTGGGTTCAGTCCCAATGAAGAAAAATAATAACGAGCCATGGATACCTGGATTAAACAGTGATAGACCAATTGTCAGACTCAGTATATCACATGAAATGTCATAAGCAAAATCCCAACGGAGACTTACTCAGGTGTGCCTATATTGGTGGCACATAATTATGAACTGGGCTCTAATTGTTTTTTAATGTAACTCTTGCTCTGTATTTATCTTCAGTTTGCTGCTTTATTTAGACTTTCTTTTCACTACCAACCTTAATTTAAAAAAGCACGTTTTACTATGACTACCCTTGGTTATCTTTGTGTTGGGCTGCCTCCTCAAAACCAGTCAAATTCCCAGAAGAACAGTCCTTAGTGTCCATGTGTCACACTGAAAAGTCTGGTGCACTTAAGTAGTCTCCTTAAATTGCAGGGACAGCCAAAAGTAGATAATCAGACAGTCAAGTTTGTAAATCATTCTGAGGAGTCCATGCAAGGCAAAGATGGACAGCAGTGAGAGAGGTTGTTACAGAGTTCTCTCCTGTAAACTACCTGATGTAGCTTACAACATTTATAGTTCTCAGCATACCTCTCCCTCTCCCTGGCATCTGTTTCCAGTTAATTATCCAGAGACCTTGAGATGCTGACACTGCTCTTGCTTGAATCTTCATAGCCATCACCTTTTTGTCAAGCAAATAAACCTCACAACTGCTAGATTATTTCCAATGTCTGACACATCACTGTCAGAACAGGTCTCAGTACTTTCTGTCAGGTTTCCTCAATGGTGCTGTCAGCTGGACCACTATGTTTCTTTGGTTCACTGGCTCCCTCTTCCTCCAAGATATCCTCTTCTCCATCCAAATATGACTAATCAAGGTGAGGCATGACACC
This sequence comes from Pogona vitticeps, assembly GCF_051106095.1. Classification (NCBI taxonomy): domain Eukaryota; kingdom Metazoa; phylum Chordata; class Lepidosauria; order Squamata; family Agamidae; genus Pogona; species Pogona vitticeps. The sequence goes on along the minus strand of NC_135787.1, from coordinate 113,757,180 downwards.
TTATGAAGACACCCTTGCCCCACAGCACCCTGAGAGTATGGGTGGAGTCACTGCTCTGGCCTCATGGGAAGGCAAGGAGATCAAGCCAAGGAATCACTGGGGAGTGGGATGAGAGGGAAAAGCTGGTCCGAGGGGAGGAGGGAGCACCAGCAACATTAAAGATGTGTGCAGGTGAAAGCATTGGTCTTCTGGGTATGTGATGCTGGGTGAGAGTCATCCAAAAAAGAGACCTAGTGATCTGCAGCAGATGAGCTGTCCTCTGCACATTCAGAGAGCTGGCCTGAGAGAAGGACGACAGTCCTTGGCAGGAGACTCTGAGCTGCTTCACAGCAGGTAGAGACAGAGCCCAGGAAAGAGGTGTGTCCACTATCCTATTCCCAGGAGAGATACCAGCCCCCCCCCCACTCCATGGAACCTGAGAGGACTGACAGGTCCAAAAGCACCCAACCCCCCTCGGCTGAGGTGCTGTTGGCAGAAGTGCTAGCATGAGAGAAGGCTTGCCAAAGAGTGAGAGGATGTCTCAATGAAAGGCTCCAAGCCTCACACTGAACAGGGCTTTTATTACAAGGCCTGCCTCAGTGACAGGAACTTAAAATCTTAAAAGATGATGCTGTTAAGGTGCTACACTCAATATGCCAGCAAGTTTGGAAAACTCAGCAATGGCCAGAGGATTGGAACAGATTTGTCTACATCCCAATCCCAAAGAAGGGCAGTGCCAAAGAATGCTCCAACTACCGTGCAATTGCACTCATTTCTCACGCTAGCAAGGTTATGCTCAAAATTCTACAATGTAAGCTTCAGCAGTATGTGGACTGAGAACTCCCAGAAGTACAAGCTGGATTTTGAAGGGGCAGAGGAACTAGAGAACAAATTGCTAACATGCGCTGGATTATGGAGAAAGCCAGAGAGTTCCAGAAAAACTTTTACTTCTGCTTCATTGACTAGCAAAAACTTTTGACTGTGAGGACCACAGCAAACTATGTAAAGTTCTTAAAGAAATGGGACTGCCTGATCACCTTATCTGTCTCCTGAAAAATCTATATGTGGGTCAGGAACCAACAGTTAGAACGGAATATGGAACAACTGATTGGTTCAAAATTGGGAAAGGAGTAAAATAAGGCTGCTTAGTTAACTTATATGCAGAATACATCATGTGAAAGGCTGGACTGGATGAATCCCAAGCTGGAATTAAGATTGTCAGAAGAAATTTCAACAACCTCAGATATGCAGATGATACCACTCTGAAGGCAGAAAGTGAGGAGTAATTAAAGAACCTCTTAATGAGGGTGAAAGAGGTGAGTGCAAAAATGGTTTGAAGCTCAACATAAAACAAAACAAAACAAAGATCATGGCCACTGGGCCCATCACCTCCTGGCAAATAGAAGGGGGAGATATGGAGGTAGTAACAGAGTTTACTTCCTTGGACTCCAGATGGTGACAGCAGCCACAAAATTAAAAGACACCTGCTTCTTGGGAGGAAAACGATGACAAACCTAGACAGCATCTTAAAAAGCACAGACCTCACTTTGCCAACAAAGGTCCGCATAGTCAAAGCTATGGTTTTTCCAGTTGTGATGTATGGAAGTGAGAGCTGGACAATAAAGAAGGCTGGCCACCAAAGAATTTATGCTTTTGAATTGTGGTGCTGGAGGAGACTCTTGAGTGTCTCCAGGACTGCAAGGAAAACAAACCTATCAATTCTAAAGGAAATCAACCCTGAATGCTCACTGGAAGGATAGATCCTGAAGATGAGGCTCCAATACTTTGGCCATCTCATGAGAAGAGAAGACTCCCTGGACAAGACCCTGATGTTGGGAAAATGTGAAGGCAAGAGGAGAAGGGGACAACAGAGGACTAGGTGGTTGGACAACATGAATTTGACCCAACTCCAGGAGGCAGTGGAAGACAGGAGAGCTTGTTGTGCTCTGGTCCATGGGGTCACGAAGAATTGGACACGACTTAACGACTAACCAACAACAAAATATGGGAAACTCAATCACTTGGGATGCAGGAAAGAAGTGATGCAGAACTGGTGTGCAAAGCAGCTTGTTCAATAAAAAGCCATCTCACCAATGGCCTGGTGCCAATGGAATTATTGATGGAAGACCCCAAGGCCGATGGATCTACTGAAGGTAGGAGCAGTTGTGTTCACGCACCCCTAGAAATTAAGGTGTGGGTGGAACATGAAAATGGACTTTGGCTGCCTGCCTGGTATTTAGTATTTTATGTGGGGAAAGTGAATCATTTTGTTTTCATACAGATAAAAAGAGAAAGACAGTCTTACTCCAGGGTCAGTAATGGTGTACCATGGCTGATCTTCCTCTAATGTGTTCTTATGTATTAATTTTATCTGCAGTACAGAAATTATAAATAGAGTCATCTCAAAAATTTAAAATTAAATTAAAGTCCTCAATAATAATTAGAGAATTGGGTACAATGGATGCTTGATCAATGAATTAATTAGGTGATCCTGGCTTTACTATGTCTTAATTAAAAGCTTGTAAATTAAGCTTTTAGAAGGCTCTTTTTTTCTTTTTTCTTTTTGCATTATGTCCACAATTACCAGAAGATGTTCAAGCAACAGCAGGTGCGGGTTGTATAGAGAATTATGTTCCAATTACATTGTTTGGATCTGCTCTGACGTACCCTGCAATGAATGTGATACAATCAGGTGGGTGGTTATAAAACCTTTTCAGGCATTTTTGTCTACAGAGTTTTTTTTATCATGAACATACTCTTTTTAAAAATTTCTTTCTTTTTTTGGTGGGCTCAGTGTAGTAACTGGGGAAAGAATACACTCAAAACAGAAGTAGACACGGTCAAGAGCTCTTCAGACACAGGGAGTGCAGGAAAAGTAGATTTTGATCCATGGAAGCTCATACTGGAATAAACCTATTACTCTTTTAAGTGCTATAACATCTACATATAGAGACTCACTTCAGTTCCCTCCTCCCCAGTTTGTTTTTGCCTAAATCTGACACAGACTCACATGGTAGCCTCTTTGAAATCTATGCATCCCCAGTGACAAATCTGAAGCTCTCCATATGAATCAGGCAGGACCTTGTTAGGTTTATGGTCTAGAATTGCTGTGTGTACCAAACAACTGTTCTGCAAAGGGCGTGAAAATAACTGTCTAGAAATAGATACCATGCCCACTATTGTAAAGGACAGAACACAGAAGGATAAACACAGAGAGAGGAAGAGGAAGACATTGTTATGCACATTACCGTCTCCAGAATGCAGAAAAATGTGTTGCAATTCTCCATATTGCTTACAGCACAGTAGAAAACTATAGGAGTCAGTCTGAAAATGCTTGCATCAGAGAATGAGAAGGTCTGACATGTCATGTTCCCTGTGGCCAGCACTGGCATAAACATGGGCTTAGAGGCTGAGGAGTTAATAAAGGAGAACCAATTAAACCAGGCTTTAGATCCAGAGTTGGCCAGATCTGACTTCCATAGGATTCTATGCTTACAAGAACCTTTCCATCTCCAGGGTTTGTGTCTGGTACTTGGACTGAACAACTTCTTCCCCAACTCCCTGATGCCAGGAGCTATGACATCAATGCAAATAATGTGTCCAGCAGGAACTCCTAGAAAGGTGACAGAGTAGAAGTCAGAAAAACTATCCCTTACGGGCAGTGGTGAGCATTTTTTATTCATTCAGGGAGTAATTTTCAGTCCCTGGATCCTCCTGGAGCCACAACGTCCACCAAGAGTGCAAAGAAGGACAGAAAAGATATCCAGTAGTATTTCAAGGCATTATTTTGGCAATAAACATTACAGGGGAGGCTGCAATAGATGTAAAATGGAGTTGGTGCTCCTGAAACTCCTATTTGGAGGAAAGGGGTTGGGATTAGCTCTGAGCCAGCTGTATCAGAGGCCTCATTTTAGCTCCATCCATTATTGGAGCCAAGTGATCAGTGGTCTTGCACTTTCTGGCAGCATGAAAGACATTCTAGACCAGCCCTACAATCTTCTTCTTCTTCTTCTTTTGGTACAGCATTGGAGCATTGTGTTTCTTTTCTGTAGACCATGTAATTATACAGGTGATTCACCCAAAGGCAAATATATGTTCACACCTAAACTTCCTGGTGGCACAGCGTTGGTAATAAACATAAAATATGAAAGGCAGTAGAAAAATTATTTAAGTTACAACTTGTCTTAAATGTTGTGAAAGCTCTATGCATGCAAATTAATGACATGCATCTCCTTCCAGTTCTCTGTATTCATCATTCTATAGCTAGGATATAGTACTACCAATAAACATCATCCTGTTTTCCTACTGCAGGTGGAAATGATTAAAGGAGTTTGTCAAATTCAGCCTTGCTTTTATAAATATAGTAAATTTTGTCTCCTTTGTCTTTTTCACTACTGTATATGCAGGTGTGAATATGTTTTGAGTGTTAAGCAAAAGCAGATATATTTTGGCATTCTGTAGGATGGCAGTGAGTTTGTTTCTTTTTTCTTTTTTTCTTTTTCTTCCAGAGGCAGGACATCATTAATAAGTTTGTTGTTGTGTAATGTATGGGACGTTTCAGCATATTCTTTTTGGGTAAGTAATTCTGGCACATCATGGGAAGGTAAGCTTCTCTGGAAAAGACAATAATGCTGTGAAAGGTTGAAGGAAGCAGGAAAAGTGGAAGACCAAATACACAATGGATTAGCTTCCTAAACAAAACTATAGGCTTGAGTTTGTAAGAGCGGAAAAGGGCTGTTGAAGATAGGACATGTTGGAAATCTCTCATTCATATGGTCAGCATAAGTTGGAAGTGACTTGATGTCACATAACAACAACAATCTCAGCCAAATTTCAGAAATGTAGTTTTGACTGAAATATTTGCTAAAACCCCCAAAGAGCTATCTTCTATTAACTTTAGCGTTTCTTTGAACACTTTATCAAGCACAGGAGTTTTGTCAGTTTTTGTTAGACATACTAAATTTGGATTTCTGTATTTGCAGTCCTATGTCAATGTCTGGGGGAATGGTGGTCTTCAAACAGCATTGGAACGTATTCACTCCACACTATGATCCTATCATTAATGAAAGAATTTGAACTATTTTAATCGAATCTGAGTATGAAAGAATTACTGCTATCCATGTAATTTTTGAATAAACATGGTATCTTGTTGATCTTCTTATATATATTAAAGGAGCCAGGTTCTCTAGATTTTCTCTTTTTCTACACCGTTTGGACCACCATTTTCCTTTGGTTTCCCTAATTTTGTTTTGGATGTTTATGTCCAGTCCTCTGTACTGATGTTATTGTTGATCACAGACAAGCTCTAATATATCTTCTGTCATCTAGATAGTTTCCATTTTCTGTTTTTAAGGTTGCTGTTCACCACATTGCTTAATACTTCTGTCTATTTGGAGTACATGACATTTATATCTAAGCTTCAGTCTTACTGATGCCTTAACAATATATACACTTTGGATCACTTAGTTATTTTTTAAACTTCTGTTCTTTTTAAAATTTTCCTTCATTTTGAGGTAAATTACTGTGATGATGGATTATAATGTGAATTTGTGCTTTCATTATATTCAGATTATTTTTTCAGTGTCCCTGATAAATTAGTATATAATCTGTTCAGCGGCTTACACCATTATTGCTAATGACGTACTATGGGGATTTCCAATTATATAGTCTCCTTGGTGGTAATTTATATATGGGATTGGTGACTGCAAGTCTATCTTTGTCATAAAATTGTATCCTTTATTTTTCCTGTTCATTTTCTGTCCCTAAGCCTCTTGACTGAAGGAAGCCTGTTTACAGAGGCAAGGTATGTGCCGTTTTGTTCTCTCCTCAGCTATCTCAGCTTACTTCCGTGTAAAAGACGCCCCTCAATTTTTAGGGTAATGATTTTAGGTAAAAGTAGCATCTTGTAGATGGAAAAATATGGTAATATAGTGTTTTTTTGTTGCCTTTCACATACCGTTACTATGGCCAGTTATGATGGGTACCATCATAGCTATAGCTTTGCATACAAAATTTCAACTGACTTCATTTTCCTTTGCTCTCTGACTGTTATGAACTGTTATCCTGCTGCCCAGGATTGGGTGGCTTTTAGAAGTGATGCAGTTCCTCAAGCCTTTATAGGCCTCTTGATCAACCTCTTCTCCCCAAAGCTACTGGATTTCTTAGGAAGTGAGTTGATGAACCATCACATGATGCTTGGCACAGCTGAAAAATGTGATGGAGCTACTCAACAAATCTGGTTCAGATACCAGCTCTCCTGTCTCCAGTTGCTTCTGTTCCTTTGTAATGCCTTCTCTATCTGTTCATGTGTGGGAAAACAAAAGAAATCTTTTAAAAATAGGTGCTGAAACTGAGCTGAAAAACCTGTGCACTTCTTGGTGTTGCTGCACTCCCAGTGGTCAGACACGGTGTGGGAATGGCAGTTCATTGGCATCCAGAGGGCCACATGTTCTGCCACTACAACCACCCAACTCTAAAAGTTGCTCCTGACCTTCTACCCATCAAGGGGTGGTTTGGGGACATTTTCTTCCTCAAGGGGCTATTGAGGTGAAGAAAACATTCTGCAACGAGATATGGCAGTTTCTGTTGGAGACAATCAGTCCTGAGGTGAATTTTGAAGGATGATTGAATTTCTTTTGAGAAATGATTATCTCTTTGGGGTGGGGCAGGTCAGGTGTGTCACCGAAAACAATATGTCTTTTTTCCAAAGGGAATGCTGTGCTTTACTGGAGAAGGAGAAGGAGGAAAGGTTAAAGCGTCATATGAAATATCTACATTGCAACACATCAGCACTTAGTTGTTGACTCTGTGGTTCCCCAGTATTGATTTCTATTGTGTTTTTATAGATACTATGTTAGAAGATTAATTTTTTGCCATTCACAGCATCTGTTCTCTCCTTGGGAATCTTCACCATGAGTTCTGCTGACAAAGAAGAATCTACAGTTTTGGCAAAACAGTAAAATAGATTTATACAGTATGCTAGCTCTTCTGCACGCATACTATTAAGTCTGAGTGTACCATCATCTGAGGCGACTAGATAAAGTCTTTCTTGAAGCAACTGAATGCCTATATGCTGTGTCCTCTCTCACATACTTCCGGCTGATAGATATTGTAAGCTCCTACAAGAATCGACTTTGGCTGATTTCCAAAGTAGTTTATAAATCTATGTCTCCTAAAGAAAACCCTGCTGTGCTTTGGAATGTTGCCATTTCATTTGAACAGGAAATGGCTGGAATTGCAAGGGTCCTAAAGTCTGCCCTGCAAAGTAATAAAAACTGATGTCACTTTGTCCTACACAGTTAAATTTGAAACTTGGGTTCCAATCAAATTAATATTAAAGCATAGTTGTATATTTATTTATTAAAATAATTTTACCCTGTCTTTCTCCTTAATGAGGAACCAAGGCAGCACCTTATGTTGTTAAAAGACAATATTTAAAAACTAAAAACATTAAGTGTACAAATATTTTTAAAGGATCAAACAAATATCAAACTAAAAAATGGTAGGCATAATCAACACCAAAACACGTTCAAAGCAACAAGGCACAACACTGCATTTAAAACCCTTCTCAAACAGCCAGTCACTAAGAGAAAGCTTGCCTTGAGAGGACAACAAAGATGAGCCCAGCCTAGGCTGTCATGTGATGGACTCCCAAAAGTCTGAAAGCAGCAACAGAGAAGGCCGTCTCCTGTGTTCCCACCAAACATACCTGTGAAGGTTGTGGGGACTCAGAAAAAGGCATCTCCTGGTGATTTTTACAACACTATTGTCAGCAGTCAAAATGGTTTACTGAATACCCTCTACAGCTTGGTCTTTTCAATTATTATGAGCTATTTTAAATCTGAGGGTGTTTAGGGTCACTTGTTTCTGCACGGGGAAAACAATTTTAACTTTCTAAAATGATAACTTGAAAATAATATGCACAAATGTCCCTAAGTTTGGCACAGAGCAAAAGCAGGCTGTCTTCATCTAAAGACCAGTTTCAAAGTTACAATTTTTGTTTGTTTGAGCTGCCCCCATTTTTAGAATTGCTTTGTAGACTGTTGATGTGTTCTGCTGCACAATAATATTCTTGCACTTTTGTGTAGTGATAATTAAATAAAATATTGGAGGGGGCCAGATTTATCCGGTGTAGAACTCAACCACTGAAGATAAAAAGAGGGGAAATAAGATCAAATATTTTTATGCTATTTGGGGTAGATTTGTTGAATTTGTATTAGTGAAAGGAAAGGGGAAAACTTCTAAACTACAATCAATACAATTGAAGATCGTATTAAAAGTATTGCTCCAAGGGGTCCTGTGTGTATGGGTGCACAGTAGTTTAGATTGTATAGTAAATATTTTGTAGTTTTGTATTTGTTTTTGTTCTGAAAAATATAAAAAAATAAAAATTAAAAAAGAACTCAACCACTTCTGTGTTAGAATAAATTACTTTCAGAATGGCTACATGTGGCAATAGAGATAAAAGAGAAGTATGATAACGTTATCCACAAGGCTACAGTCCTAGATTTGTGTGAAATGTTGGCCTCAGTAGCTCAATAAGAGATATCTGGTGTGGTATCGTGGACAGAGTGATGGAATAGAGCTCAGAAGCCAGAATTCAAATCCCCAGTCAACTATGAAAACTCAGTGAGGGTTCAGAATTTGTAAAACCACTCCTTAAATATTTCACTTACTTTGAAAATCTTATTAGGGTTGCTATAAGTCAATTGTGACTTGACAGCACGTAACAATATAACAAGTTTAAGAACCTCAAGTTTTGGCAGGTAAAATTCTGCTTTATTTTCTCAAGTAAATGCAAGGACCCACTGCAAGAAAACTTAGTATATTAGAACCAACTTCCCTTACTGTCAAGGTAAAGAATAATTAATTAGACTGCTATTGATTGCATCTTTAAACTACAGTGATAGAGGGCAAAGGTGGGGCAAGTGGGGTTGAGTGTCCAGCACCACTGCTAATTTTAGATAACCTTCATTTAACCCTAATTTGGTCTCTTAGGAGATGTTGCATAAGTTGAGAGACAATAAATCACTCATGAATAATAAAATGGCTCATTCACCTTTGCTGGGCTGCCCATGTTGGAACCTCGTTAGAACAAAGCACTAATTGAACACTGTGAAGGCTAGTGTGCCTTTGGCTTTTAAAAATGAGGTGAAAAATGAAGTGGTTTTATTCATCCTCTTTACAAGTTTTGGTTTAAAACTCCCTCTCTCTTATAAGAGTGATTTAACAAACAGAAGTATTTAAGCAAAACAGTTTCGTTTCTGTGTTGTTCAGTTCAAATAAAATATGCCATTCTGTGAAGCAGATGCTTTTACCAGAGCAGGTGAAGGAGGTGGAAGCTGAAACGTTCTGCTAAAATACTTCAGTGGATTAATCACTTAGATATCTATATCTATCTGGATAGATATAATGTGCCCAATTGTGACTTCTGGAGATCCTTTTCAGGGGTTTCCAGGTAGAGAAATACTCAGAAGTGGTTTACCATTCTCTTCTTCTGGGGGCATCCAAAGAATGTGCAGATTGCCCAAGGCCACACAGGCTGGATCTTCTGGGGGGGGGGCACACTGAGGAATTGAACCTTCAGCTTTTGCAGCCAGATATCCAACTCATTGAGTTATCCATCCAGCATTTGTATCTGTATGTACAGCCACCTAGAGTGGTCGCAATGACCAGATAGGCGGGGTATAAATAAATAAATAAATAAATAAATAAATAAATAAATAAATAAATAAATCTATATCTATCTATCTATCTATCTATCTATCTATCTATCTATCTATCTATCTATCTATCTATCTATCTATCTATCTATCTATATCTGCACATGCATGATCTCTGTCTCTCTCTTGATCTCTCTCTCTCTCTTGATCTCTCTCTCTCACATGCACACACACACACACACACACACACACACACACACACACACCCCTCTTTCCAGAGGGCTGTGAATATTGCATTTTATATAGTCTATTTTTCTTTGGAGTAGACAATAATAGTAACCACAAGGTCCTTTTTTGCATGTTCTGATGCTTACTTGTGGTTTTGGGTGCACATATGTATATAAGTATGGATGAAGGTGGATGATGGGTGCAAAAAAAGAAATGTTAGTTGCTATTATGGGAAAAAAATTAAATAAATAAATATTACCAACAAATTGTGACTAAACCATTCATTGTTCTTATGGTCCTTTATATATGTATGGCACCATTACATATATAATGTTACATAAATTCTGTTGATTTATCAGAGTTTGGAGGCAACTAGCTCTAAGTAACCCAGTTAACTACAATGTTTCTTTTGGGGAAGCAAGGGTGTAATTAAATTATATTTTAAGAGTAATGCTCAGCATCTAATTAAATATTTATGTCTGCATGAGTGCCATTTTGAAATGCGGAGTAGCAAACAGCCACTAATTAATGAGTTCTCAGTTGAATTCCTAGTCACATGCTGAGTCATGCAACTGATGTGGACCTGGAAATTCAACCAGGGACTAATAGGTTATCAGCAATTTATTGCGTCATGTCTTGCTACTGCACTTAGGCATGAACATTTGGTTGGATTCTGGCCAATGTCAGAAATAAAAAAAATTACTGGGGAGGCATAATGTGCAAGATTTTCTAGTTAATGTGAAAAGCTGCTGTTGAAATGCATGTTAGAGCATTTAAGGCAACTACGCAGGAATTCCTTCACGTTTTTTTGTCATTCTCATATCAGTCCTAAGTGTTCTGTTTCATCTTTTGTATTTTCGTTAAGTATTTCCACAGCCTAGTGTCAAAACTGGCCGTTAGGGAGCATCACTTTGGATCTTTCTGGCTCTGTAGTGATCACAGCATAATATATTAACCACATGCAGTGCATCAGACAAGAAAAAATAATAAAGTTTTTGTATTTGCAAAGGCTTTCACAGCCTGGATCTAATGGTCGTTGTGGGTTTTTCAGGCTCTTAGGCCGTGTTCTGAAGGTTGTTCTTCCTAAAGTTTCGCCAGTCTCTGTGGCCGGCACATGCTGTCCTCTGAAGATGCCAGCCACAGAGACTGGCGAAACGTTAGGGAGAACAACCTTCAAAACACGGCCAAAGAGCCCGAAAAACCCACAACAACCAATAAAGTTTTTCTCCCTTAACTAATGTGATGAGTGCCTTTTAAAAAGGGGAAACATTCAAAGTTCTGTGATTTATATCAGTGGTTCTTAACCTTTGTTACTCAGATGCTTTTGAACTGCAACTCCCAGAAATCCCAGTCAGCACAACTGGTGGTGAAGGCTTCTGGGAGTTGCAGTCCAAAACTCCTGAGTAACCCAAGGTTAAGAACCAGTGATTTATATTATGCTGGCTAAAATCCTCTTGCTCAGGATAGTAAGTCACAAGTAGAGAAGACCCACTGAATCAATGTGGATTTGAGGAGTCAACTTCTCCATAAGTTTCACTGATTCAATGAGCCTGCTTTACTGGAAGCTTCCTACACTAAGCAACAGGATATCACTCACTATGTAAAGTTATTATGTTATTTATTATTATTTTAAAAGCCATCTTAAGAGGACCTTTGTTTATATTAAACAGATGAATAACTCATGAATAACTCAGCTAGTTCTGTACGACTTTACAAGTTTTGTTGTTATTGTTTAGTCGTTAAGTCATGTCCAACTCTTCATGACCCCATGGACCAGAGCACGCCAGGCCCTTCTGTCTTCCACTGCCTCCTGGAGTTGGGTCAAATTAATGCTAGTAGCTTCGATGACACTGTCCAGCCATCTTGTCCTCTGTCCGCCCCTTCTCCTCTTGTCTTCACACTTTCCCAACATCAGGGTCTTTTCCAGGGAGTCTTCTCTTCTCATGAGATGGCCAAAGTATTGGAGCCTCAGCTTCAGGATCTGTCCTTCCAGTGAGCACTCAGGGTTGATTTCCTTGAAAATGGAAGCAAGTTTACCTTACACCAAATGTGGGGAATCTTTGGCCTTCTGGATCTTTTGGCTTCCCACAGCCCTTTACTATTGGCCATGCTGTGGAAGGATGATGGGACTTGTAGGCAGAACAGATAAGTAGTAAAAGTCTTCTTTATCGCTCTCTTAGTCTGAGTTTGACTTTTGGCTCATTCATTAGCTCAATAATCCCTGACTGGAGGGACCCCTCCAGGATTCCAGACAGACATTGTCCCTTTTCTTACTTGGATGTACCAGGCACTGAGTCAGTAGTTTCTGAGTGCAAAGCATGTGTTGTGTTATTGAGCTCCTGGATACTCTCTGTGTGAACTGGAGCCCTGAAAAATGAGGTTTCCATCTCACATGGATAATCTCCATGGATAATTTCTCTTCTACGGACTGTCACCCTCCACATGTAGGGATGATGATAGAGATAAAGACAAAAGTGTGAGTGTGTATATTTAATCTACATGCGAAGTAAATGCATGAATAGGACTAATCTCTGTGGATTTGTTAGAAGATTTAAACACTTTGAACTTTATTTGGAACACTGCTTAACACTGAGGCTTGTTAGACATCCTTCTATAGAAACTTTCCACCTGTACATCTACTTAAAAATGTATTTGGGGCAAAGTATGGCTGTGAGGTAACTCAGTGGTGCATCCAACACATTAAGCATATGGGAAATTGTTGAAGCTTAGTTTTAAAAAATGGAGAACAATGATCTACACACATGGCTGACTACTGCAACTTGTTGTTAATTTGTCCATGCAGCATCTCAGGGTTCAGCAGGGCACCATAGATCAATGTCTGGCACTCACTCCATTTTGTCCCCATGAAAAGGCTTGGCACCTTCCCTAGTAAGTCTTATGGAAGAGAAGATCCGAGGTGAACGGTTTCCAGTTAGAAAAATAAATTTGATTTTATCATATTGAAGGAAAATAAGATGGGCCTTTGTAATTGGATTTTTCTCCACATGTCAGACTTGGCACTCAGTGCTCTATCTGTCCCCAGGAAGAAATAATTCCAGCAATTGTAATTTGTTGGTGTCTCTGATCAAAGTGAACTTATGGATTTAAATCTAGGATAATGCCTTTGATGGGAAATGTAACTCTGAGATCATTATTATCTTCTGGGGGATTCTCACATGGTGGGAGTAAACATATAAGTTTCATCTAGCAGAAGCAGACAGGTAATTTTAATGACTGAGTTGCTAGGCAACATCCATTTCAAATCTATATTTTGATTAATGCAAAAGAAAAATTGTGTATCTGCCTCCTCCACAAAATAGAGAACTCTAACCAGAAGAGACTTGCATATATAAAAGTGCCCGAGAAGGAAGCAGGGTTTTCATTCCTTGTGAACATGCAACTTAATATGACAATTTCAGGCAACAAATTTGCTTGAGCCTTCTCTGAGCTTCCAACAAACAGATTATACATTCTGAGGCAAATTTACCTGATTTGTAACAATTATCTGAATCAGGCATGAAGAGCAACAAGTCTTGAGAAGGAGAGTCTCCACTATCTGTGGAGGTTTCCCAGCTGAGGCTACACACTGATTTTCCAAGGTCCTGATTCTTGGGGATAACCTCCATCGATTGTTAGACAGACTACCATCCATACTTGTCAAAAAACAGCCCTGACAATTGCTTTGTGTTTGGGTGAGAAGTGAAGGGGGGGAGTCAGCTTCTGGAATTTCCCCTTGTTTGATATCACTTTGTGAATGGTAGTGAGCAGAATAGGGGATCCTATAGACCATCTTGACTGCTGCCATGGGTGTTGTCAACATTGAAGCTACCCCTTGGTATGTAAAGTTTGATATCCTTGTTCTTACTGGCAAGGTGGGCACGATATTGTGCAGTAATATCAGGCTATTTCCCAGCATCAGTAAGATGGCTGCTGGGGGAGGACAGAAGACAGAAGATCTGGGATGTGGCTGTAGTTCCTCTGTGCCAAATATTTTGAAGGATGTTTTTGAACGTAATGAATTGGTGAAGCAAAGACGTGGAAACTGCAACACATATAATGGAGAAACATACACACCCTTTAACCTCTCAGGTATGGTAAATGATTGTTGCCATGCCCCCATCAGAGAATGCAGACCAAAAAGTTATCTTCTAATTTCCCAAACACTTTCCTTGGGGTAGGCAATCTGGGGAAGAAAAGCTATATTGGACCAATAGCTCTATGGGACAGATTGTGTGCTTATTTCCCAAAAAGTGTTTTCCCTCATCTTTTGAAATAATAATAATAATAAAACAGGAGGGCTAAGTTAGCAAAAACTGTTATTGGAAACCAAAGTCAAAATCATTCATGCTATGTAAAAGAAATACAGTACTGTGAAAAAGGGCGAAATTCAACTTATTTGAAAAGTAATGTTGGAGAGCCTTTCAGATACCACAGACAGCCAGAATGGTAAGAAAGTGGGTGCTCAGTGAAGTCAAGCCTGAACTCTCACTAGAGCAAAAATGAATAAACTGAGGCTATCCTGCAATGTAGATATAATGAAAATACAGAACTGACCATAAAATACAATATTGCTGGGAAAAGTGGGCCCAGGGAGCAGTAGGAAGACACAAAGACCTAACATGAGACAGATTGTCTCAATAAAGAAACAGACAGCTGTCGGCTTGCAAGACCTGAGCAGACCTTACTGAAAAAGACAATATTGCTAGGTGCAGTAGGAAGACAGGAAGATCTATCATGGTACAGTAGGATCCCCATATCCATGAATAGTTATTAACAGCTTCACTTATCCATGATCTGAAAATATTAAATACAGTGGTGTCTTGACTTAAGAACGGCTTGAGTTAAGAACATTTTGACTTAAGAACCACTCTCATAGGAAAATATTGACTTGACTTAAGTACTTAGATTTGAGTTAAGAACTGAAAAAAACCCATGTGGGAGGCAGGGAAAGTGCAAAATTTGAACTTTCAGTTAACTGTTGGCCAGTGAAAAGGGTGCCTGTCTGCTTCCTCACTCCTCCCAGCGTTTCGAGAGTGGATTGGGAGTCTTCAGACTGCCTGGTACTGCCTGGACTGTATTTTCCCTGCCTTCCCTGAACCTTTCTTGACCTAAGAAAAAAAGAAACAAAATATCCCCCTCTAGTGGTCGAAGGCGGAATAGCAGCTTCCCATTAGTTTCTATGGACGGAAAAGAGCAGATACAGATCAAATGGTTTTCAATGCATTCCTATGGGAAATGCAGATTTGACTTGAGAACTTTTTGACTTGAGAACCGCCTTCCAATACGGATTAAGTTCTCAAGTCAAGACCCCACTGTAAAAGAAAAATTCCCCAAAATATTTATTTCCACGATAGCATTGCCAGAACTAGCCACTAGAGGGAGCCAGAGACCATGCTATGTATAGCATTCACTATTACTGTGGTTTTCGTTATCCACAGGGAAGCTTGGAACTGATCCCCACAGATATGGGGATCCTACTATATGTTGTTAGTTTGCAAAATCTGAGCAGAGCTATTAAGGATAAGCCATGTGGGAGGTCACTAATTAATATTAACTACATATCAGAAGTGACTTGATGGCATATAACATCTTAAGAGTTTTTTTCCTTAATTATCAAAAAAAAAAAGTATAATTGCAAGATTGGTAGAATGGTTGAAACTATGAAAAGAATATTGAGTAAGACCACCCACAGCCACAAACCAAAAGCAGTAATTTAACAACTTAAATGAGTGGACTTCTGAATATTTGTTCTCTATTTTTTTAAAATATATTTTAAAATATTTTTACAGCCAGACTCAGAATCCTTTTGCCAGCACAAATATCTGTTTTGCCAGAAAGGAGTTAAAAAGTTTGGCTCCTGAAAGCCAGCTATTTGGGTCCTGGCTGAAAGGGTCAAAAGTTCAGGTTTTCCCTTTGAAAACTGGTGTCAGGAGCCTGGTCTCAGCAACTTTGAGAGAATATTTACTGAAAGCACTCAAGTTTGAGACAAAGACAACTGTTCTGTGGTTTTTTCCATGCAAAAATACTTTGAATGTTCCTTACAAAATTGTATGCTAATTCCCTGGATATACATGGTAAAATGTTTCCCCCCTTTGAAGGATTCCCCCCTTTGAAAGGATTCCATTACTTTCTTTAAAACAAGACTTTTTTTTACTTGCCAAAGAAAACCTGTATTTTGACTGTTTCTGTGACCTTTCATTACACTAGAGACATCAGCCCTCCTAGCCCATGAAGCTGCAAAAGTGTATATATCTTGAAATACTCTTGCTGGTAAGCCTGTTCCATGCACGCTCAGTCTTATAACAAAGTTGTTGTTATATCTTTTGAAATGTGTGGGTTTTTAGGATCAATATTTCAGTCCCTGCAGACTGGATTCATTCTAAACAAAAAAGTGAGTGGAACCAATAATTTTCTTTTAGAATAAGCAAGACTGATCTTTTCACTCGTTATGAGCTATTTTAAATCTGAGGACGTTTAGTGTCACTTGTTTCTGCAGGGGGTGGAATAGGTTTAATTTTAGAAAATCATAATTCAAAAACCCTTTGTCCAAATCTCTCGAAATATGGCACAGAGCAAAAGCAGACTGTCAGTTACATCTGTGCCATATCTGGTGCTGATCTGACATCTGGTTTCAAAGTTACTAATTTTTGCTTGAGACTGCTGGACAGCTCAGTGGTTTAAGACATCTGGTTGAGAGTTTGATTCCCCACTGTGCCTCTTTGACAGGGGCTAGACTTGATGAACTATTGGGTCCCTTCCAGCTCTGCAGTCCTAAGTTGATGCAGAATGTCAAATTGTTTTGCTGTACAATAACATCGCTGCACTACTGTGCAGATATAATTTGGGCATTTCAAAATGGGTTAAAATGAATGTGTGAGGAGGTGTATGTTGTACCTCCGCTCCTTTTTTTGTCAATTTAGATTAGCATAGAAAGAATGACATTATGACACTGCAACTATGTATGGAGGCTCTCCACATGAGGGGAGCCCTGCTTTTTCAGGGCAAGGCTGGGAGAAGACTGGTCTTCCAGATGTTATTGGAGTATAACTCCCATCATTCCTAGCAAATAATGAAGAATTAAGGGATGTGATGTCCAAGAATATTTGGAGAGCTGCATTTTGCCCAGACTTCTTTCAGTTTTATGGACTGCATGGAAAGTGCCTGTCGCGATCGCCTTTGAAGTCCCTATTTCCCTGGTCTTCACAAGGTCCTCGCCCTTCCTTCCTCCTCGCTGCCACCAGATATTAATGTTTTAATATCATGTCAAAGCCAGGACAGTGTGATGCCAAAACATAAATCATTTATTTAACAGGGAAGATGATAATTAGTGAGGATATGTAGAATAAATTACAGGATGCAAATCACTTATATAGAATCTATTAAAATACTTTATCTTAACTCTTTCACCCTCTGTTTCAGTCTCCACGCTTACAGTTCTTTAACTCACACTTCACTCCTTTCAACCCACACACAATCTCCCCCCCCCGACTCTCTCTACCGGTCTTTTTATCTTTTTCCCCTCCCCCTGGCTCCGCCTTCTGTTCTCTCATTGGCTCCTGCATCAATGTTCTGCAGTGACGGGCAAGTGAGGTCAGGGATGTTCGCTACAATGCCCATGTTTAACAAAGGCTCTATTACAATAAGAGAGTGAGCAGAACTAAGTTGTGACTCTTTCCCTTTTAAATGTCTATATAGAGCATATGGGTTTTTTTGTTTTGTTTTTTGCAAATGATGCAAGGAGTGGTGCACGGATGTGAGGGTGAGGGTGGGGAGAGAAGGAGAAGATAAGGAAGAATATAGACACTGGGTTTGTTCATTTAACCCCAAACCATGCTTTGCATATGCTACATCTGAAATGATGCAGTAAAACTGTTGTGCAAAAGTAGCACCATACTATTCCAAGGACTATTGACACAGCAGTTGACATTCTAGAAGGACATTCTTAATTGACTGTCCTTGCACTGCAACTCTTCACTGAGTTGTGTAGAATTATGGTGCCAAGGGTTGAGGTACTGAGGGCCAGCAGATGAGATATGAGGTGGAGGAACTTGCCTTTCTGTTCTATGTTTGTATTCCCTTTTACCTCAGCTTGTGTTTCCTTGATAATAGTGTGTGTGTGGGAGGGGGGATTAATAAATAAGAAGGGAAATCTGTTCTCTTAGGGCCTCCTTGACATGTATATGTTCTTGACAATTGTTTATTAGGAAGAAATTTTCACTGGATTGAGTAGGATTCAGTTTGTAGTAAGTGCACTGAGATAGCCACCCAAGCCCCAGAATTAGCTTCATTTAAATTCAGCTCTCACCAAGACTGTTGCTTATTCAGCATTTTGAAGCAGTCGGAGCAGTGATTACTTATAGTATTGACCAAAAAACAGGTTTATGAAAATCAGATCGATACATGATTTAGAGAGATCCAATTGCACATATTTCATTTGAAAATTGTTCATGGTCGGTTTTATTAACTTTATTATGAAAAAAGTGCATCCCTTTGGCCTTGTAGAAAATCAATCCTATACTATCTAAAAGTTGGCATACAATTCTGGATGGTCTCCATCATCCTCAACCCCCATTTTAAGTACCTTGGGACTTGTATGTGAAAGAGTTGGTGAGGAAATGTATGGGCATTTTCGTGCAAAGATTTGTGATTTACAACTGGAAAGATTCAGAGGAATAATTATTTTAAAAATCCTATTCGAGATATACACAGAATTCTGAGGTTCTTGAATGAAGAAACATCAACAATTTAAGACATGCAGATGACACCATATAACTGATGGAAAGCAGAAATAACTTGTGATGATGAAACAAGTAGGAAGGGGGGTGTTTGAAAAGGTTGTGAGCATATTTCAGCACAATATTGTACTAGCAGAGCCCCTGGCCATAGTATTTGGGGATTATGGGACTTGTCTTGGAAATAAATAATTTTTCCAAGCTGTGAAATGAATTCACAGTTAGGAGGCTAGGTCCCAAGGGAATAGAAAGATAAGTCCTTGTTTTTTTTTTTTTTTTCATCCTTGGGCATCAGAACAAAGAATTGAATATTTTCTCCTCCTCACTTATGAGAAGATGAAGGATTTGCTGGTGCTATTAGTAATAGTTCTCAAATACGTTAAAAAAGAGAGTTTTCCACAAATTGTGTATATCAATGGTTCCCGACCTTGAGTAACCCAAGTGTTCTTATACTGCAACTCCCAGAAATCCTGGCCAGCACAGCTGGTGGTGAAGGCTTCTGGGAACTGCAGTTCAGGAACACCTGGGTTACCCAAGGTTGGGAACCACTGGTGTACATTCTGCAAAAACTATGCTACTGCCTTGCCATGTGTACATTTAAAGTTCTTTCCACTGGAAAGATAGCGTGCCTTAAATTCTAGTAGAGAATTCTGAGTATCTCTCTAAATAATGAATCTCAAGATTCTGTAGGATAGAGCCATGAGAGCTCAAATGGTATCAGACTGCTATAGCTGTGTCAAATAGATAGATTCCCACACAGAGAGTCACACTTGTGTTGTTCAACACAGGTTGAAATCCTCTTCTCCAGTGTAAACCAAGTTACATCCTTTGGTCCATTCCTCCATGGTAAACAAACAATCCCTGTTGAGATTCTCGGGGCACTTGTGTATGAGGACTTGGCATGTCTGTGCATGCACCCTGGAACTCAACTGCCGGGATGCTTTTTGTTTACCTGGGAGGAATAGATAGAAAGTTACAATTTCAGCCATAGAGGTATAAAAGTCATGTAAGAAGGGAGACAATGGACTTTGGAAGACAAACTGACTTTGTGTGCAAGGATTCTCTTGAATAGTGGTAGAGCATACATTCATAGTCATAAAATGCTATTGCAGCTGCTCAAACTGTATAACAAGACAGTGCTCAAAAAGTCATTTTAATTTGATTTATATTCAGCATTCCAGACAATTAGCATGCGGAATTTTTCATTCTTTCTGGAAAAAAGAAAGAAAGGTGTTGTCTGGATGCCAATAATTTTCTTAATTTTGTTGGAAGACAAACTTGCAGTTCAAAGAAACATTTCCAAGGAGAGGAATGAACTGGATACAAACAGATTCCCTCAAAAGCTCCAGTCAATCTTCACAATTTTGTGAACTTTCGAGAACACATTGAAGCATATATTCTTCCTCAGCAGCCTTTTTTCCTAGAACATTTTCAAGTGAACCTATTGCATCACCTCCGCCTGAATTTTTGAAAGTTTGGTTTTAAAGTTTGGAAAGCCTTACCCATGCCAGTAAAATGCCGGCAAAGAATTATTATTTTTAATCGCCTAAGCGTAACACACAATATCCTCCTGTCTACAGATATAAAAGGGGACAGTTTTCTTGTTTGTTTGTTTGATCCTTTTCAGGTTAGAACAACAAGCATCATGTCTATAACGTCAGCAGAGGGAGAACCAGGACTTTGTAGATCAATGCAGAATGATATGATTGGTCTTTTAGGCCAGATGGGCGGGGTATAAATAAATAAATAAATAAATAAATAAATAAATAAATAAATAAATAAATAAATAAATAAATAAATAAATAAATAAATAAAAATAGCACAGACAAATGAAGTCTGACCGGAAGAAGATGGAGAAATTAGCTCCAACTCCAGTGACCCGAGGTAAACCACTACTGGACAATGGAGAAGAGCAACAATTAAGGATGGTTTCACTTCTAATTTGCGGGGGGGGGGGGCAGGGGTAAATGCCAAAATTGCTAGACTGGACTATTAAACAACTGAGATGCAGGCAAGATATTACCATACGCACCTGACAGGGGTATGTCTGAAATTATGTACGAACTGAGGCTGTAAGAACTGTAACTGTAGAAATGTAAGGACTGATCATTAAATGGAGATTTGAACAGCAATATACTGCCTGTTAAAGGCTACTTCAGGGCAAACAGCTACTTTTGCCAGCTTAGTGAAATAGATGTAAAAAGCTATTGGTTCTGTAGACTAGCAAAACACATAGGGTTTGCTAATCCAATAGAGAATGCTTCCCATAGTTTCTATAAACATGGAATCTATGGTTTCCCTCCATAGATTCAAACTGACCAATGGCTGGATGAAAACTTAGATTATTTGTTTGTTTGTTTGTTTAACTCATATATCGTCCCTTTAGTTAAATGCACTATTCTGGGCAGTTTACAACAGTAGTGATAAATGACATATACTATAAAATACAATGCGTACTAAAAAGTTAAAAATTCAGCGAATAAAACCAAATGGCACAAATAACTTATTGTTTTTGATATGTGTGTCTAAATATGTCGAAAGGCTAAGTAATATATTTCTACTTTTATACATTGATGTATTTTAAGAACTCTGCTTCTTTGACTGCAAGTTTAGTTTCATGTTCTGGGTTATTTTTTATTTGCAACTTTCTGTAGTTGTAAGAAGTTTGATGATTCTTGCATGATTTAAGCATTTGTACCTACAACTTTGTTCATGTCTGTAAAAATGGTTTTGCCTGTGACTTCTCAGAAGTTATATTTTTTCAGCCACTTTGAATACATAAGGAACATAAAAGCAATGCAGATATACAAAGCTCGTAGAAATAGACAAACTAATGTTGCCTGGAATCATTTCACAACTTATGCTTTGATATCCAGATAAACTTTGATACGACTGAAAAAAATTGTCTCATCTCACAGTGGAGAAGAACGACTTGAATTAACCCATTCAGGTATAAATGTCAGCTGTGATGGACCACCATAGACTCAAAGTACTATAATGTTATAGTATTCTTAGGACTTTGTTTGAGGGTCATACATTTGACCTTGACAGATGCACTTAAGAATTAATCTGTGTTCAAGATGTTTATGTAATTCCTTGCAAATCTATCTTCTTTTCCATAGTCTACTATTTTTGCTTAGGTTGTTTTTAGCTCCTCTACTTCATACATGACTGTTTCAGGGCATTAGACTATCAACAATTGTTTTGTTCTCTTTTTCCTCACAACTCCACCACCTCTTGTTCACATTCTTAGACCAGATGTTTGTTCTCTCCAATGCTGAGATGTTTTCTTGGAAGGCAACCTCTAATTCAAAGGAGGAACATCAGTGCTCCTGCTGGTCTAATTAGCGGGGGATGGTAGGAGAGAACATCTGGCATTTTCCTGTGGCAATTAAATAAATCACTCCTACAACCAAAACTGCCACAGCAAGCAGCACCTTTGCTCATTCTTCCCCCCTTCCTTTCTTTCAAAGACTAGGCCTGAGCGAATTGCTTCTGTGTTAATGAAGTGGCTGTTCAGAAATTCCTCCCTTTAGTCCTGGGCAATATGCACAGCAAGGCAAAAACATTAATGCAGTACTTCAATTTTTAAAAAGCTTTTCGCTGAGGGAGCCTGAAGCTCTCTTAAAAATTTAACGTGATTCAATAAGTTCATTAATCACTTCCTAAGCTCTGAGTGCTCTAGAAACTTGGGGACTTTTAGCCACCTTCTTCTGCTTTGTGTTGCTCTTTGGACATTTGGAGGAACACAGACATTCTTTTCTTCCCCCCCCCTTCTCTTCTTGTAATGAAAACAAGAGAGAGTTTCAACTGCAGCCTCACAGGTGTTACGCGGTTCCCTTGCATCTCTCATCACATAACTCAAACACTGATAATTATTGTCGTTTGCTGATGTGCTTACTCAGCTTGTCCATACGCAACAGATGAGGTCCTGTGACCAATTACCACCAGTCCTCCTTGGGTGCTATCAGGAGTGTTCTCTTGGCAGTTAATAAAGGGAGGCACTGCCCTGATGAGGAGAGGCTTTGAAGGAAATCTGGAGTCTGAGGAAAGGATTTATCACTACATAGTGAGAGGCTAGAAAATCCATTCCTCTCTGGATATTAATTTAATTAGCTTTCTCTCAGACTACTTTAAAATAAAATGACTTATTGACAAAACAAATGCTTTCACACTTGTTTTAAAATGGAGCACAGTGTTGTCAGAAGACAAATCTGGAGACACTTGGAGGATGATGTCCAAATTCCTCTTCATGAATGAGAGAATATTTGGCTGTTTTGTATGTATTTATTACACACCTATCACATCCAGTTCAAGAATACCAAATGACTGGGGGAGGGGGGGAACCAGCCCTGCCTTTTCTTGTGTCTTTTGAAATAGCCTAATATTCTGAAACAACAGATGAATTTATTGATGTTGGCACATTACATGGTTTTTAAAGGTACGGAAGCAGGGGCTTATACAAATTTTGGCAACCCTAACCAGGTCACAGCATCCAAGTAACACAATTCAACTTTCTCATACCTAGAAAAAGAAAGGGGGTACTCAGGGCCTGAACCAACCCTGCAAACATTACACTGCAGTCATGTAACCACTCAGGTATATAAGAAAAGAACTCCATACACAATGGGATATATATGAGTCCTCCTGTGCAATCACAGCTCATAATTGTACTAGGTCTATAGGAAGAACATTTGTCTAGGTAGAACGCTTCACATTTTATGTGTTGTGAGCTACTGGTTCAGATCCAAGCTTTCAGATTGTAGTAGGAAGGAGGGGCTGGTAGATGCTTCCTATTTGAGTACCACTAAGCGGTGAGGTAAGTGCTGCATATACCATTAGCTTGGCTATATGTTTATGAAGGAAAAGAGTGAGGTCAGCTGGATGAGGAAGGAGACTTGGAGAACATCCAGGATAAGACCCCTTGTATATTCCATTTCTCACTTTCACACACACACACTCTTGAAACCTAGAAACCTCTGGAAGTTGCTATTCACCCTTTAAACAGGAATGTTTTTCTGGCACACACAAACCCCATCACCACCTTAAGGTGTGCATCCAAGAAGGAGCCAGAGGCATTAACAGTTGGAAAATACTTCAGCAGAGTTTGCTTCACATTCTTTTAACACAACTCTGTGTGAGAAAGGCACATTCATAGTCATATTTTGAAGGGCTAAGCAATCTACTGATCTCATTTGTAAAATGGTTCATTTTCCTTCCTTTATCCCTATATCCTACTCAAGTACCTACCACACAACAATTTATCCATTCTATGTCTGTGGTTTTGTGAACATAGATAATATTGTGTTTACTGGATGTGCTAAATGCCGAACAATGTTTAATTATACAATAGTTCCCATTAAGGATTTCTCCTTGATGGCCTTCACATGTTTTAGGTCTTAAACATTTATTCAGTTCTTCATGAGAAGAGATTCAGGTCATGTCGTGATATCTTAAGAGTTTCACACTGTGATTTTTCTAAAGAAATGGTGCTGGCTCAAGTGAACTTACTCACTGAGCTAAAATAGCAAGTTGGTGGATTTGTATGTATCTTTTTCCAAATAATCAGGACTCAATGAGGAAGGAGACTCGGAGGACATCCATGATAAGACATCCAGGTTTCCCTGGTTCCCCCCCTTTTTTCTAACTCATAGAAACTTCCAGCAGTTACTACTGATCTTTTAAACAGGATACTCAGTGAGTTAGGTATCTGGCTGAGGGGCTACAGGTTGAGTTCACTTCCCCACTATGCATCTCAGAAGAGCTAGCCTGGGTGGCCTAGGGCAAGTTGTGCAGCCACAGGATGCCCCCAGAAGAAGGAAATTGTAAACCACTGTTCAGTACTCTCTACCTAGAAAATGCTGAAAAGAACTGCAGAAATCAAAATTGACTTAACAACAAACAGTTATTATATTAAGCCTTTTTGCACTATTTACCACTAAAATTTGCAGATTTCTCACAACTGGACTTAGATTTCCAGCCAGTTGCAGATTCATTTGCCGGCATTCTCTCTCAATCCATGCAGTCTTCGAGGGGGACTAGGGAAGAAAGTTGGTCCCAGCTCTGTTGACCTTGCCCAACCCTGCTATAACACAATTCATGTTCTTTGTTTTCAAAATGAGTAACACTCCCATAGGCCTCCTGGAAATGAAGTTTTTTTCCCCATGCTCCCTCCCTCATGTAACCTTTCTTTGGCTCTCTGTTTGTCAAATCTCCTAAGAATTTTTTCATCCAATAGTGTTATAAAGGGCTGCTGTTAGCAGTTAATCAAAACTTTCAGGAGGGGGGGAGTGGGAATTTTGAATCTGTAAAAGGGCCTGGAATTGTTTCAGTGAAGCATTGGAATTGTTGGAATTCAGTGAAGAGTGCTTGCATTTCCCTTCAGTTATTCTTGTGTGAATCTCTGTGTTAGTGCCTTCCATCTTCAGTTCCATTGCCTGCTTGCATGCCTCTCTGCCTCAATCCTGGGGCCTTTCCTCTTTTTTTAAAACTTTCTTTCTTGATTGGCGAGGGGGTGTTCCTCTTTTTTTTCCCTTTTTTTGGAGTATTTTTGCTGCTGTCTAGCCTGCCTGTTGGATTCAAACAGTGAAAGAGAAAACATGAAGTGGTAGTTGGGGAAGAGTTCTCACCATAATCTAGATATTTTGGGTTAGAGTGGGGGCTTTGATTGTATTTATTTGACTTTATTTGCTTGCTTTTCATGGTTTTTGAGAGGAGACGAGTGTGTATGTGTTTGCTATTTTTGGCCTATGTGGGGGGTGCACACAACCTTTTCCTCTTTGATTGATTTTTTTAAAAAAAGTTATTTGGTTAAATTACTGTTTTTATTCTGTTTCTATATATTTTTGGCATGTTGGGGCGGGCTGTTTTATTGTGAGGGTGTGTGGGCCGGACAGTGGACTTTGTGACTGTGCCAATGTGTTACTGGGCTATGTGGGTGGCTGTTACTGTTCCTTGGACACAACTCGGGGCGTTTTGTTCTTATTGGTTTTGGTTGTTTGTTGCTTTGTCTCCTTGTGTCAGGCAGGCAAGGCCTGGCTGACTGGCTGCTTCTTTTACTTTTTTCAGTTGTGCTGCCCAGGCCGAGAGGGTCAGCTGTGTTAGGCGAGTGGCACTGAATTCATATTTTGGTGTTCTCTTTCTGTCTCTCTCTCTCTCTCTCTCTCTCTCTGTGTGTGTGTGTGTGTGTGTGTGTGTGTGTGTGTGTGCGTGTGCAAGCTTTACTGATTTTTAAAATACTGCCTTTTTCATGAACTGTTGTCTGGTTTCGAAGTAGATTGATTCTATGTTGTCTTGCTTCTCCTTTCTTTTCTTTTCTTTTCTTTCCTTCTCTTCTCTTCTCTTTTTTCTTTCTTTTTTCTTTTTGGAATAGTTTCTAAGGCTTCTTAGGGGCTTTTGGAGTGCCAGAAAACATGAATGTACTGTAATTAGGTGACTATCCACGTATTCATTAGTTATATTTATAACCTACCTTTCCTCTAATGAGCTACTTTATCCTCATTCTCTTTCCCTTCTCCTCCCCACAGCCCTATGAGGTGGGTCAGGTTGAGAAAGAATGACTGACCCCATATCAGCCAGTGAATTTCAAAATCAGATGAGATCAGGTGTAACAGCTAGAGATCCCCTAGGGAAAAATCCAGGATATAAATGAAATTTGCCAAGAACCTTCTCTTGAAAGGAAGAAGACTGGAAGGAGAGAAATAGGTAAAGGTAAAGGTTCCCCTTGACAATTTTTTGTCCAGTCGTGTTCGACTCTAGGGGGCAGTGCTCATCCCCGTTTCCAAGCCATAGAGCCAGCATTTGTCCGAAGACAATCTTCTGTGGTCACATGGCCAGTGCGACTTAGACACGGAACGCTGTTACCTTCCCACCGAGGTGGTCCCTATTTATCTACTCGCATTTGCATGTTTTCGAACTGCTAGGTTGGCGGGAGCTGGGACAAGCGACGGGAGCTCACTCCGTCGCGTGGATTCGATCTTACGACTGCTTGGTCTTCTGACCCTGCAGCACAGGCTTCTGCGGTTTAGCCCGCAGCGCCACCACGTCCCCTAGGAGAGAAATAGCTTGATGAAATACTTATAAAACATTGTCCCAAAGTTTCCTTACCTTGGAATATCACAATTAAATACCCAAGAGGACTTTTAACTTCGGTGTATCTTATCAGATTTCCCCCCTTCACAGTTCAGTTTTACTGCCCCAAATTTCACATTCTTTCACAGAACAGGACCCTGTGACCTAACGCTTTCAGAATTATTAGTAGGAGTCTGTTTCTTTGTCATGAGGGCACTTCAATCAGTACTGGAGCTGAAAAAAGCATGGTGAACGCCCCTGTTTTGACAGCTTGTCAATAATTCTGGCCTCTGGTGCAAAAGGTCCCTAGAAAGGATTCCTGTCTTGAATACTGGGAAAGAGGGTGTAGAATGACCTTAGCAAGGTTTGAGTAAAGCAAAGAATAAAAGCTTAAACTTTTATTGCAAGGAAATAAGCCAGGGGCAACTGGCTGTTAGAGAATCATCCTGCACATTTTTAAAAGAACTCACATGCCCATAAAAGTGTGTGTCAAACAAATAATTAATGAGTGTTTAAATTGCTAGACAGTAAAACCCTATGCACTTACCCTGGCCACACACCTTGTCAGTTTTCAGCTGAAAAGTTAGACAAAATAGTTACTTACTAAAAGTCAAACACCCCTCAATCTCCCCCCCCCCCTTTTCCTATCAGCAAAGTTTCTTTTTCCAATTTGCTAGAAGACCTTTAGAGACTATAAAAAAGCTACTGAAAAAGGAAAGAGGAAGCTTGCAAGTCCTTCCAATATAAGTAACAGTCAGAAGGAATTATTTTGCTCCACAGAAGATACCATCTGTCTTGTGATTGGGAACCTTTACTGCTTAGAAACAATGCACTTACTGAGAAAGAACATATGGGTAAAGGTCCTATCAGATGTCCACTTGTATGACTACAAGAAGGTATTCATTCTTTGAATATGTCTTGAAAGCTTATATATGAGGCACTCTATGTAGGAAGGTCTTGTGATCATACCCTCCTCTACTAGTCACAATATAGACTACAGGTCAGAATATACACTCTACATTTTTATGTGGCACACTTTCAACAGCTGGTGGGAAATGGTATGTTATCCTTGAATTTTCTCTCCATCAATAACAGCCTGAACACTGACAACTGAAGGCTGCTTCAGAACCCTCCTTACTTTCAACAGAGCTATAGTAGCAACCTTTTCTTACTATGCTATTAAACAGGCAAGAAATCACAGGAATTCAGTTAAACTTTGGCTCCATTTGGCACATAGCAGTCCCACCCTAAAAAACAAGAATTTTGGAATGTAAGTCATCATTTGCACAACTATCATTTCAACAGAGAAATTGGTTTGCAAGACATTTGGGAGTAATGTGTGGCAGTTTTCCAAGAAGACTCATCTAGAAATACAGTAGAATGTAAAAGTTTGCATTTGAGAATTAGCCATGGAGGAGATCAGTTTGGAAACTGCAACATCTCACCCCCCCCCCCAAATCATTGCAATAAAGTAAATGGGTAGGACATATACTATAGATTTTATCCCAGCGAGAATACATAATTTGATTCTGGCATTCATGCAAGCCTGCCAAGAGGAAAAAGTGACTGGAGTTCCATTGCCAGTAGGAATGTACAGTATGAGCTGAAGTCCCAAGTGTATCGTTTCTTGTTTCTTTTGATTCCTTCCTCCCCAAACTTCAAGAAATTGTGCAGAATTAAAAGCAAGCAAATGACACTCAAGAGACATCAAGAGACAGAGTACCTATCGGCAAAGGCAATTCTGTCATTTCATACACAAGCCTGTATATTACATTATTGTATCACTGTTTTAGGGGGGAAATACTTCTTTTAGTCAACTGAAATAGAAGTAGGTCCTTTTATCTTCATAAACTAGGTATATGAAATGAAGGTACTATTTAGAGCACCCTGTCGGGGGGGGGGAGGAAGAGGGGCAGAAATTTTTTTTAACCAAAGAGCAACTTCAGGGTCAAGAAACAATGTCACCACAAGTGAAACCACCCTCCCCTTTTAATGTCATTGCTTCTATTAGATGCCTATGCTCAGGAATAAATCTCTCCTCCTTCACAAATAACTTCTGACTGCTTGAACCCTGATTGGTCACTGAAACAATGCCAACCAACCAGGGAACACCTTACACCTTGATACTATGGTGTAAAGAAAATCATCTCACACTTAACATCAAAAAAACTAAAGAACTCATAATTGATTTTAGGAGGAAGAGAAATGTACATTTACCACTGTACATAAACGGTGAGGAAGTGGAGAGAGTTGGTAGTTTTAAATTTCTGGGTACTTACATCTCAGAGGACCTCTCATGGACTATAAATGCCAACATGCTAATAAAGAAGGCACAGAAGAGGCTGTATTTCCTGAGAATGCTCAGCAAGTTAAATTTATCACAGCATTTACTTCTGTCCTACTACCGTAGCACCATTGAGAGTGTCCTAACTTATGGCATTCTGGCATGGTTTGGGAGTAGCTCTGTAGCGGACAAAAAAGCTCTACAGAGAACCATTAAAATTGCCCAGAATATCATTGGGCTCCAGCTACCAACCCTGGATGACATCTTCACATCCCGCTGTCTGAGGAAGTCACACAGCATCCTAAGAGACTCTTCCCATCCTGCTTATAACTTTTTTGAACTGTTACCGTCTGGCAGAAGATATAGAACAATTAATACTCGGACCACACGTTTTCTAAATAGTTTTTATCCTAGAGCTATAATTGCAATTAATAATGAGCTTAAAGACCACCAGTAGTGAATAATTAGTTGGACTGTGTTACTTGGCCTGAGGTGTAGATGTTTGTATTTTTAGTGGGGGACTTCTAGTGGGTGGGGAGTGTTTGGGGAATGTTATGTTTGTGCATGTGTCTGGTCTCTGGGTGTCTGTGAATTTCGTTGTATGGTATACTGTGTATATACTTACAATGACAATAAATTATATTATTATTATTATTATTATTATTATTATTATTATTATTATTATTATTATTATTATTATTATAAAATGGATGCCATGTGCTATGCAACGCCATCAAAATGGGCTGAACTACTCATCCCATTTCATCATCCCATATTGACAGGCAGAGAGATGTAGGAGGCCATGTTGACAATTTTTCAGAAGGGATGTTTGAATTTACCTCCAGCTACATTACACTTCTCCTTGCAGTTTTTTTCTCCAATTCCCCTTCAAACATTTTTGTCCTATTTATTTATTTATTTATTTATTTATTTATTTATTTATTTATTTATTTATTTATTTATTTATTTATTTAGTTAGTTAGTTAGTTAGTTAGTTAGTTAGTTAGTTAGTTAGTTAGTTACCACCCATCTGGCAGCCAACACCACTCTGGGTGGTTTACAACAGCTAAACAGAAGAACAACAGAATAATAAATCATGACATCAATAAATTTAAAAGTGCAAAACAAAATACCTTAGAATACAGTGGGAGACATAGTAGAATACAATACAATACATGTAATAGCATAAAAACATCGCGGTATGTTAAATATTACATTATTGAAAGCACTGTTGCATCAGGATGTTATTTGTTCTTGAAAGGCCTGTCTAAATTGCCAGGTTTTTAATACTTTTGAAAAGTGCCTATTAAGGGGGCCAAACGAACTTTGGGCAGGAGGGTATTCCACAGTTGTGGAGCTAACACAAAGAAGGCCCAATTTTTGGTGGCTGTTTTCCAGGCCTCTCTCAGAGTCAAAACTCTCAGCCATCCTACCTGTGACAATCTTACTGGACAGCCTCCAGAATGAGGCGCTCGGCTAGATATCGAGGCCCCAAACCATTTAGGGCTTTATAGGTTAATACCATCATCTTAAAGCTGAAATGGAAGCAAAGACGCAATCAGTGTAAGGTGGCCAATGCGGGGGAGATACAGTTGTGTTCAAAATTATTCAACCCCCACTGAAATTGAATGTTTTGGCCATTTTGACATTGATTTTGATCATTCAGTCATCTTGCTTACATTTACATGAAAGAGGCACTTGTAGGTCAGAGAAATATAACCTTAAGTTTATAATGAAATAACCACAAATGTCTTTTCTGTGCTCACATCATTATTAGTTTTTATTCAACCCCCAAGTGACATTCAATCTTAGTACTTAGTACAACATCCTTTTACAGTTATAACAGCTTTTAAACGTGAAGCATAGCTTGACACAAGTGTCTTGCAGCGATCTACGGGTATCTTCGCCCATTCTTCATGGGCAAAAGCCTCCAGTTCAGTCAAATTCTTAGGCTTGCGCACTGCAACTGCTTTCTTTAAGTCCCACCAGAGGTTCTCAATCGGATTTAAGTCTGGTGACTGCGATGGCCACTCCAAAATGTTCCAGCCTTTCCTCTGCAACCATGCTCTAGTGGACTTGGAGGTATGCTTGGGATCATTGTCCTGTTGAAAGGTCCAACGTCTCCCAAGCCTCAGGTGTGTGACGGACTGCATCACATTTTCATCCAATATCTCCTGGTACTGAAGAGAATTCATGGTACCTTGTACACGCTGAGGCTTCCCTGTACCTGCAGAAGCAAAACAGCCCCAAAGCATTATTGACCCTCCGCCATGCTTCACAGTAGGCAAGGTGTTCTTTTTGTCATATGCCTTGTTCTTCCTCCTCCAAACATAGCGTTGATCCATGGGCCCAAACAGTTCTAATTTTGTTTCATCAGTCCACAGAACACTATCCCACAACTTTTGTGGTTTGCCCACATGACTTTTGGCATACTGCAGTCGACTCTTCTTATTCTTGGGAGACAGCAAGGGGGTGCGCCTGGGGGTTCTGGCATGGAGACCTTCATTACGCAGTGTGCGCCTTATTGTCTGAGCTGAAACTTCTATACCCACATCTGACAAATCTTTTTTCAGTTCCTCAGCAGTCACACGGGGACTTTTCACCACTCTACGCTTTAGGTAGCGCACAGCAGTCGAAGTCAGCATCTTCTTTCTTCCACGACCAGGTAGCATTTCAACAGTGCCCTTTGCCTTGAATTTGTGAATGATGCTTCCTATGGTGTCTCTTGGTATGTTTAACTTCTTTGCAATCTTCTTATAGCCATTGCCCTTCCTGTGAAGACAAATCACCTCTTCTCTTGTCTTCCTGGACCATTCTCTTGACTTCACCATGTTTGTAACCACACCAGTAAATGTCTAGAAGGAGCTGAGTATCACAGTCATTTTAAAGCTGCCTAATTGGTGCTTATTATGCTTGATTGGTGCTCGGTGACATCCACAAGTGTTTTCAATACCTGATCGAAAACACCTGAATGAACCTCTCTTCTTCAGAGTGGTAGTCTTTAAGGGGTTGAATAATTGTGGCAATGAAGAAACCACAAAAGAAACATTTACTACTGTATTACATAAACAATTGATGTTATTTTAGTTGCATTTGGTTCTTTAAAACGTCCTTGTAGGATTTCATTCTGAATACAATTCCAAATGTACACTATAGTCCCTAAACCCCTTTACAGCATTGGGGGTTGAATAATTTTGAACACAACTGTACATTGGTATTTTCTAACCACACTCAGTAGTCTGGCCGCTACGTTCTGGAGTTGCCGTCTCCGTAACAGTCCCAAGGGCAGAGCTACGTAGTAGGCATTCATAGAATCATAGAAAAGTGAAGTTGGAAGGGGCCTACAAGTTCATCAAGTCCAACCCCTGCTCAATGCAGGAATACAATCAAAGCATATCTGCCAGCTGATTGTCTAAGTTTTTCTTGAATGCCTGCACTGCTGGAGCACTCACTAACTCCCAAGGTAACTGGTTCCACTTCATACTGCTCTAACCATTAGGAACAGTTAGACTAGCATTACATTAGTCTAATCTCAAGACTACCAGCACATGAACCAGTGTGGTGAGGGACCCGGTGTCAGGGTAGGGATCCGCTGTAGATAGAAATAGGCGGATCAGACCACAGACACTACCTATGATGTCATTGATAGTGCTGGGTCCAAAAGAACCGTATTTTTCACTCCAGAAGACGCACCAAATTTTTAGGAGAAGAAAACAAGAAAAAATAATCTGTTTTCTTCTCCTAAAAATTGGTGAGCCTTATGGAGAGGTCCATCTTATGGAACACACTGTAAGACCCTTTGGAGGCTCACCCAGCCCCCCCGGAGGCCAGAGGGGGTGAAATCGCCACCTTCTGAGACTCTTCTGAAGCTTCCCAAGCCTCAAAAGAGTCCCAGAAGGTGGCAATTTTGCCCCCTCTGACCCCGGGGGGGGCAGGGTGAGTCTCTAAAGGGTCCTAGGGCGTGTTCCAGGACCCTTTAGAGACTCACCCTCCCTCCCCGGCGGTCAGAGGGGGCAAAATCACCACCTTCTGGGACTCTTCTGAAGCAGGATTTCCGTCTTGTCCAGAGTCATAAAACAGAGCCATTGTAAGTCCTCTAGATGCTGCATGAACATTCAGAATACGGGGGAGAGGCTGCACACATCTACCTTATCGCTGATGGAACCTTGGCACATTCATATTCTGGAGAGAATAAGTCAATGGCACCTGGAAAATATTGTTGCTATAGGCTGTAATAGGCACAGCTCTGTTTCTTACATTATACATTTCTAGGGAACTGTTTATTACTTGCTTATATTAATGTGGAAAGCTTTGGTGTATTTGGCTCTGGTTTATGTCAAATGATAATTGAACAATAGCAGTGATTCCCTGTCTTGTAGAAAAAATATTATGTTATGTTCAGGTTGCACTTACTGCAATAAAGTATTCTTGTTGTGTTGCCCAAATACATATTCTTGGTTTTGTATTCCTGTTTTTTGTGCTTTAAGTGGCTACAACCAGATTGTATGAGAAATCAGGATATAAATAATGTTGTGATGCTGTTGTTGCTACTGATGGTGGTGGTGGTGATGTTATGCCATTCACAAAAGATTCTGGAGGAGTCAAGCTCAGCAGGCCATATTTTCTGAGAATGTCCTTGGAAAATTACTTCTAAAAAGGATAGATAGAAAGATACGCTGAAGCCCTTTATAACAAAACAGTGGTAGGATGACAGTCTTGGAGCTTCATCATACCATTGTAGGGTTATAGATGGCTTCAGCATGTCATTACAGTATATTCAGTCTTCTTAAAAAGGCCTTTGTAAGTGCTGCTGTAGCATCATTGGTTAGGGCATAGCGACCAAAGGCCACCAGGAACAGCAAAATGCATTTGTCTATCCTACCTAAGGAGTTAAGGACTATGAATTGAAAGTCTCAAAGCTTTACTCTCAAACAGTGTCAGAAACTAGCTTGGAACCTTTTGGTGTTCTTAATGTTGTTTAACCCCCTCCTATTTCAATAAATTCTGTTTTGTTACAAACATCTGCATCTTCTTTTATGGAGCAGAAAATGGATGAAGGAACCTGACAGAGCTGACAGGACTCACTGTGAGAAAGAAGACAATGGGCACAGAGTAATTCTCAACTTTGACTAATTATAGTTCTGTACTAAAGATGACTAGTTATCTGTAAGATTAGAGTTCTTCACAGAATAAACACTACACTTTCTACAGATCAGTAGTGTGTCTGAGAAGGCCAATTCAAGAGTGACAATCTCCTCCACACTGAAGACAAATAGAGTCTGTCCCCTGTCCAGCTTCCTAATTTTGCTGGTTTGGGGACTGCCTCTGCTGGACAAGGGTCTCTTCAAATTGGGAGAGGCCATGATGCACCGTCGCCTGCCTCCAGGCTGAACGCTCAGATGTCAGGGTTTCCCATCTGTTGAGGTCCATTCCTAAGGCCTTCAGATCCCACTTGCAGATATGCTTGTATTGCAGCTGTGGTCTCCCTCTGGGGCAATTTCCCTGCACTAATTCTCCATACAGGAGATCTTTTGGAATCCGACCCTCAGCCGTTCTCACAACATGCCTAAGCCAATGTAGATGTCGCTGTTTCAGTAATGTATACATGCTAAAAATTCCAACTTGTTCCAGGACTACTGTATCTGGAACTTTGTCCTGCCAGGTGATGCCAAAAATGTGTCTGAGACAACGCATATGGAATGTGTTCAGCTTCCGTTCCTGCCGTGCACAAAGGGTCCAGGACTCACTGCAGTACAGGAGTGTACTCAGGACACAAGCTCTATAGACCTGGATCTTGGTATATGCCTTCAACTTCACAGACTCTACTGGGAGTTGTTTATAGAATTCAATTAATATTTCTCATGGTTAGATATATGAGAAGGCAATCTAGGTGCACCTCTTCTGAATATTGTGCTGGTATAGGAGGCATCACTTATCACTAACTTTAGACTTCCAGTTTTCAAGCTAATACACAGAAGCATATTGGTTTTTAGTGAATATGAGAAGTATTTGCCTCTTCTCTGCTCTGTTATGTATACAGAGAAGGAAAAAGGCATTAATGGCCTTCAATTGTTGTCACAATTTAGTGGTTTAATTGGACAATCCTGAGTGTAGTTTGAACTATTCTCGGCTGCAGAGATTAAAGAAGAGTGAGAAAGGTGAGATACTTCACTCAGGAGCAGCCATTCTCAGAAGGGACAACATGGCCCCCTGGGGGGGGAGGGCTGGCACATCTGAAAGCGGGCACAGATTGGAAACAGTTATTCACACACCATCTTAAAAGGTTCATCACGCAACTTCTACAATCCTGATTTAACCTAGGATTCTTTCATATTGTGTTTCACTCTGGGAACCAACTTTGGTAGTGACCACAATCCCTTTTCTGGAGCCAAGAGAATTTATTTTAGGACCTGGAACAATAGCCCTCAAAGTAACTTTTCAGAGCTTTGTCAGTTTGTCTCATTAACCCCCAGGGGGAGTCAGAAGGCCATAAAGAGATATAAATAAAAGACCTAAAGAAGACCTAAGGAGCTGTTTGCTTTTTGTTGTTTTGTTTTGTTGTTTGTTGTTGTTTTTGCAGCAGAAAATCATTGTCCTGCTTTTTCTAGTGATAAAACTTTTATAATAAATTAAATAATTGATATTTTCCTTGCCATTAATGATACAGTACTCCAAAATTCTGCTAAGGCCAGTCACTTCATACTATATAATAATAGGAGTATATCTGAGTAAATAATAAAACCCCATTCAAAACTAAGGAAAAGTGTGTGTGTGTGTGTGTGTGTGTGTGTGTGTGTGTGTGTGTGTGTGTGTGTGTGTGTTTGAATGCTTCTCTGTCACCATTTTGAAAGCATGCCATGAAGGAGGCTATTCTAAACTTTCTGTCTTTGAACATTCAAGTTTATATGTTTCCATGGCACTTAATGCAAATCTGCAATCTTCTCGAACAGATTTAGTCTAGGAAAAGTAAGAATCTGCATACTACTTCTGTATGCAGTCCCTAATCACAACAAGAATGTGCAGTAACATCCCCTATGGCAATGCCTCATATGAAAGTGGTGATGTATGAGAACTCTGTCATATTGGATTATAAAAAATGTATTTTATCTATAAAGGTTATGCCACCTACCTTGGCTAGATTTTGAAGACTAGAAGTCTAGTCTAGTTGTATTCTCCCCTTAAGGCCATGGGGAACTAATTTCTTAGATAAAAATTAGCATTTATTTATTTTTTATCAAAGCCCTCCAATAACTCAGCAGTTGCTTTACCCCTCACAGACTTTGAACTACTAGAGCTAATACCAAACATTTAGCATCAAATTTCAGTTTGCATCATTCTTGAACCTGTGGGGCTTGGTGAAAAATAGAATGGGAGTCTTATTCCACTGACCAACAATCACTTATACTCAGCTGCAGCCACAGTTACAGAATTATCCTTGAAACTCCTGCACCACTGAGACTTTACTCCCATGCAGCTCCCTCACCTGAGGAATTAATTCTGGCCTTGATATGGCAGTCAGGACT
This sequence comes from Pogona vitticeps, assembly GCF_051106095.1. NCBI lineage: Eukaryota > Metazoa > Chordata > Lepidosauria > Squamata > Agamidae > Pogona > Pogona vitticeps. Next base: position 113,720,702 of record NC_135787.1, on the reverse strand, counting down.
CAGGAACAGTCCTCCACATGCAGTGGAACTGAAAGTTTGTTGAAAGTTTAGGATTGCGATTATTTATAGCTGCTAGTCAAATCAGTAATCCAGAGAAGGATTCACAAAATAATAAGGAGGACTGCTTTACTCTCTCCCTCCCTTCCACCCTTTACCACTTCTTTGCCATATCTTTTCACTCAAGATCTATATAGCTGATGTTATTTCTACTCCAGGGTAGAGAGGAAAGAAAATCAGAGAGGAATTCGAATGAAGAGTTTCTTCACTCATGTCGTTCACCTCACGTAGACATTTGTGTCTATTAACAAAAGTGGTCAATAGGAATGATTCTTGTTATATTAAGAAATATGGCAGGGGGCAGAAGTTTTATTTTATTAACAGATAGAGGCATGGGTAGATACTGTTGACCTGCACCTCATACCTGCCCTCAGACATTCCTAAAGAACAGACGGTTTTTTTAATATGACCAATTTGGTTGCCATCTTAGTGGCTTTAGAAGGAAATTATTAAACAGGAAATGCATGGAGAGAAGGTCTATCAATATTTATATGAGTGTTACCTAGTTACAAGAGCTAAATGGAAGTTCCATGTTCAGAAACAACACATCTCAGAAAAATAAAATTAAGCAGATGATGGGGCCAAGGACAACTCAGGATGACTTATCTTGGGTGAGATATTGATGGCAGCACTCAGAATCAGCATCTGTGTTGGAGGATACACAACCTTTGACTCCTCTCAGCAAAAAGCAATGTTTTCATTCTGAGTGACATATTGTTCATGGAAACAGACTCTTTGATTTTTACACGGGGGAAAAAAAGAAAAGATGCAGAACTCTCACCATAAAGTAAAAACAACAGGGTGTGTTGTGTCTCCCAGTCTCATTTTGGTGACAGGCTCCTTGGTTCAAAGTACTGTTGCTCAGTCTTAGGATCTTGAATAAGAATGTAACCATCCTGGATGAACATTTTTATTCAATTAAAAAAAGGCTTTTATCACACAGATCTAGCTGGATAAGACTAGTGGTGGGATGGTAAATCTGTTGTGACCTTGCCTGCCTGGACACTCTGTGAAGCAGAAGGCTAGACTTGGAAGGCTGGAGGTAGAATTGCAATGGTCTGTCATAATTCAATGCCTCTAATCATGTACCCTGTCCTGCAATCATCTATGATTAGATGTATGTGTCCAAACGCAAGTGATAAGAACAACATGGTCACTCTGGTGGTGTACTGGTCCCCAAGAATCTCTCTAATTTAGTCATTGGCCTCAAATGTAGTGCTGGAGTCCTTTGTGTTGGAAGAACTGATCATATACACTGAGGCTGATGCATTGTGATTGGGTCCAGAGTTCATGGCCTCCCCAACAACCCAAGTCTGTTCCAGATGATATCTATCCCACTGATTATGTAAGGGGCATTCTGGACTTCATTTTTTGTGTTGAGTAGGTTGAGAGTAATTTCTCAGAACTTGTGTGTGTGTGTGTGTGTGTGTGTGTGTTTGTGTGTGTGTGTGTTTATGCATATTTGATAGATGCATAAATGCTCTCTTCTCAGTGTTGTAGGGAAGCTGCTTGCCCATGTTGTGCTGAAGAGACTCCAGGTGCTTGCAGACAGAGTCTATCCAGAATCACAATGTGGATTTTGAGCTAATAGATTCATCAATGACATGGTATTTTCCTTCAGGCAGTTGCAGGAGAAATGTAGGGAACAACAACAGCCACTCTTTGTGGCCTTCATAGATCTCACAAAGGCCTTTGATTTGGTTAGCAGGGACGGACTTTTTAAAATACTTCCCAAGATTGGATGTCCACCTTGACTCCTTAACATCATCAGGTCCTTTCATGAGGAAATGAAAGGCACTGTAGTTTTGGATGACTCAACATCAAATCCCTTTGACATCCGAAGCAGAGTGAAACAAGGCTGTGTCCTCGTGCCGACTCTGTTTGGGATCTTTTTTGCTGTCACGCTGAAGCACGCTTTTGGAACTGCAACAGAAGGTGTCTATCTCCGGACTAGATCAGATGGAAAGCTCTTTAATCTCTCTAGATTGAGAATGAAGACCAAAATCCAGCTGAAATGGATGGGGGACTTCCTCTTTGCCAATGATGCAGCTGTTGTTGTCCATTCTGCTGAAGAGCTCCAACAACTTATGAACCATTTTAGTAAGGCTTGCTATGATTTTGGATTAACAATCAGCCTGAAGAAAACACAAGTCATGGGCCAGGGCCTGGACTCACCTCCCTGTATTATGATCTCTACACAAGAATCAGAGGTTGTTCATGATTTCGAGTACCTTGGCTCAACGATCTCTGACATACTCTCTCTAGATGTTGAGCTGGATAAATGCATTGGCAAAGCAGCTACCACGTTCTCTAGACTCATAAAGAGAGTTTGGGTTAATAAGTAGCTGATGGTGTGTACCAAAATCCAGGTCTATAGAGTCTGTGTCCTGAGTATACTCCTGTACTGCAGTGAATCCTGGACCTTTCATGCACAGCAGGAGAGGAAGTCTTCCATCTTAATATTCTCAAACTCACAGATGCCAACAGATAAAAAGTCAGAAAAGACTGGTTTATAAACAACAGCCAGGCAAAGAAGATGAGACCACTGCCCTCATAAATAAGTCCTCTGGCGAGAAAATAACTCTCTATAGTTGGAATGTCACTCAACAGGGTCCTCAAGGGAGCTATCCATGGCCCACACCTCCCTGACTGATGCTCAAAACAGCTTGGCCTTTCTTTGCTTGCCTTCTTCTAACCTTGCCTGTGGGGGTACCATTCCCAAGGTTGCTAAGCCACATGGGTGTTCTAGTGAGGGAAAACTCTCCTAGCATCCTGTGGCTGCTTCTGAGGGGAGGAGCTGCCACCATTACTCCTCTTTCTCATCATCATGAAGAGCTTGCTATAGAGGCCTTCCCTTAGGCCAATGAGAGGGCTTGATTAATTGCCTTTCTCCAGACCAACCCTAATAACATGATGTAACCATTGTCCTATCTGAACTCTGTCTACTATCTGTAATGCTGTCACTACCTGTGACCTTGTAATGTTAATAAAAGAGCAGTCTCCTGGGGGCAGGCAAGCAGAACATTGCAGAAGGCAGAAGTCACAGACGGAGAAGACTTCTCATTCTGCTTCCTTGCTGAGTCGCCCACCAGGAGTACTGCTGGCAGACATCCATCTGTGTGTGTGTGGCTGACTTCTTTAATCTATTGCTAAAAGACTCTTTGCTATCCTATTATCCATTATCTGGTGATCACCACAAAGCCCATCAGCCTGCTCATTGCCTGAACCCAACACTTGCCTACTTTGGCTTGCCTGCAAATGAAATGGTTCGACAGGAACAAGACAGCTACGAATCTCTTTTCTCAGCACTGATGTCAGGGTCTTCCCATGTTTAGGACAATAGTTTTCCAGTGAAGCACTTTCTCAGGTGACGTCATCTAGTTTAGCTGGAGCCCCATTGTTCATTCTGTGACTCAGGTGCTTTTCTTACATGAATGCCTCCTGTGATTTGGAACTCAGTACAGTAAGGAAACACTGAATGCTGTGTTGTCATTCACAAGCTAATTTGCTTCTTCAAATTATAGTATACAGTAAACCAGGAGAATTAATAATGTCTAAAAAAAATCTTTTATTAAATTTTCAGTTTGATGAATTCCATCATTTAAAATACCAAGCTAGTTTTCTAAATCTTGCATGAATGGAAACAATTAAAACTTTTATCACAACTGTTTATCAAGATGAGAGATAAATAGAGTTATTAAACTTAATGTCCTTCTAACCTCATTTTCTTTCTTTAGATATGTTCCTGGCATCTAATATGTTATGGTTAGTTAATAATGTTATGCTTTTCACACTAAAAATATGAACATAGTTGGCATTTAAGAGAAAATATTTGCACAATATAGAAATATTGCCCCATTTATGGCAACAGCATTCATTCAGATTTCCTAATTAAGGCAACAGTGCCGTGTTATTGCATGGTGAATAAGAACTCAAGCCTTTTGCAGCTCTTGTGGTGTTCATTTTTAAAAGAAGCTGGAGACATTTTGTAGCTTGATTTTACTCCCCTTTTGCAGATGAGAAACAAGAGGATGGGGTGGGGAGGCAAAAAATGCAAATGCTGATAGTCCATGACAAAGGCAGAACTCAGATTTACCTTTCTGGAATCGAAGCGCTGTGCTCCCACAAGGAGATCATAGAGCTTCTCAGGGCTAACTGAGGTGTGAAATGAAATGCATCTTTGGTTCTGAAAAATGTAAATGGCATTAGCATTCTGTATGCCCACGCTGATAGTGGGAGCAGAAAATTAACCTTTCCGGTCCCTTCTTTTCAGAAAAAAAAATCTCTCCCTCTGCAGCTAGTATTTGTATTGTGAGGAGAGAGCCCACCAGTACATTTCAGAAACTTTGACTCATGTAAAACCGGCTTGTTTATTTTTGCCATTACAAAGTAGAATGAGAAACAGTAGGTGAAGACTGGGGTTTCTAAACTATAGAGCGATGGTCCCCAACCTTGGGTCTCCAGATATTCTTGGACTCCACTTCCCAGAAATCCTTGCCAGCACAGCTAGTGGGGAAGGCTTCTGGGAGTTTTAGCCCACAAACATCTGGGGATCCAAGGTTAGGACCCACTGCCGTAGAGCAACTGTGAATGACAGTTTAAAAGTAGAGGATCCCTGAAGCATTTTCTGTTTCCAGAAAATGCTTGAGGGCAGAAAGTAGTGTGGGGAAGCAGTCCCATCTCTTCAACCACTAGTAACTCCACTCCGGCCATTTTATGGGATTCTGTAAATCCTAAAATGTCCTTCAGGTGGGCACAGGGATAGTATAAAGAGATGAAAATAATCAAAGATTGCCTTGTTCCCCATTCAGCCACCAGAAAATTTCCACTTGCTTTTGTAAGAGAAAGGTCTATTTATTTAGAAGAAATCATTTTTAGAGTCAATTTATTAAGTGTACATAACTGAAGGATGGATGTTTCACCGTGACATTCCCACCCCACCCCAATATTAACTATATAGGCTAATTAATCTGAATTATTCTAAATAAATAACTCCCTTCCTTTCTTCCTTTATGAAACGTTGTGAGTAGACTTTTATTTAGTACTTTGCAAAGTTTTTTTACTCATTAAAAATACCAGAGACTGAAAGGTTAATTGAGACATAAAAAGTAAAACTCAAAAGTATGGAGAGAAAAAAGAAAAAAGAACAATGTCTCAAAAAATTATCCAGTAAGTTGACAAGTGTCCTAAAGAAGATGTTACACCGCGAATTTTCTAAAGGATTTGACAAGAAAAGGAATGAACATTGAGGACACAAGTCGCTTTCAGTTGTTTCTTGTTTACCCATATTGCTAAGCTGCTTTCCTTCCTCTTTTTTTTTTTCAAAAAAATCATTATCTATTTAAAGATTGTAAACTGCTGGTTTAGTTTCCTCATTAAACTCTATATGATACCACCTGCTAGGTAAAGATAATACTAATTAATAATGATTTGACCTGTACATATACAAAATGAATTCTGTCACATGTAGTGCATGGGGGGGGGGCAAGATTCATATCACGGCACTGAAATTGTTCCCATCTAATAATAGTTTTTTTTTTCAGTCACAAGAAGGAGTTGGCTCTCCAAGGACATTTATCCCTCTTAAATTAGCATTGTACTACTCTTTGTGTACTATATAATGGATCTCACCTTGTTTCTTAGCCAGGAATCGAAACTGATTTACAAAAATGGTTAAAAAACATATTTCTAAAGTCTAGCAGCACGCATTAGCTTCAGCTAAATGCAGAATATTGAACCAACTTGGCCAGATCTTGGCGAGGTCCTGAAGAAGAATGGGTAGATTTCATTCTGTTCCAGGGTGGAGCAAAGACTGTCTGAGCTGATTCAGGTATTAGAATATTTAAATTGGGGGTGGGAGGGGAGACTGGGCAGAGAGATTAAGAAGTGAATGGAAGGGGAGCTGGGTTTTGCTCCGTGACAGCCATAAGAGGCAATCTGATGCTTCCTTCAGTCGCGGCTTTCATGAGAATCCCAATAAGCAAACTCCTGCAACTAGTAATATGAAATATGGCACATTTACTCCCTTCTTTAGGGTCTCCAAAAATCACATCAGTGCAAACAGAAAAGAAGTTCCAGTTATTTTGATCTCCAGTGCAAGTTCTTGAGAAGCTTGGTGACCTGAATTTACAAATTGATCCAGATATGGGAAACAAATGCAATAGAGTGGGACTCAGATGACAATAGAGAGGATCAGAATCCATCTCAAAGCATCAGATTACCCTGCATTGGAAGATGCATGTAGAACCTTATTAAAAAGCATGATAAATTACAGTATTTAAACCCATTTATGCATTTTATCCAGCCACTTCTAATTTTTGCTTATTTTGAGTTTTTTTAAAAAAATTTTAAAAATTTATACCAGTGGTTTCCACCCCTGAGTCCCCAGAACTGGCAGAAATCCTTTAATTTGTATTCCTGCACTGAGCAGGGGATTGGATTCAATGATCTTATGGGTCCGTTCCAAATTTATTATTCTATGGTTCTATGATGTTCTTGGACTGCAAATCCCCAAAGCCCTTGCCAGCACAGCTGGTGGTGAAGGTTTTAAGAGAGTTTTAATCCAAGAACATCTGGGGAATCTTTGCTCCATATGATGGGTTCACCACCCATGATGTATAATATATGACGGGGTCAGAAGAATGAGCTGCTATATAGATTTGTTGAGATGGATTCTTTTCCCATAGAAATGCAATAGTACAGTTCTGTGTTTCAGGTCAGAGATTAGAAAAAAAGGACTGTTTTGAACTACAGATTCCTAACCTCCCAAGCCAGCAAGATCACATCTATGGGGGATGTTGGGTTTTTTTCCAAAATGTAACTTTTTCAAGTTCCTTCTCAAGTCTACATGTAGACCTGGTGAATTAGCTATTCACCAGATAGAGCAGAAACACAACTGTAAAATATGTTTACACCACCCTGTGCTCACCAAGAGCACACTTTAGGATTTACAGAATGTTGCAAACCGTAAAAAATACCTAGGAAGTTCTATATGAATACATTTATTTTTCTATGTCGATCATTGTAAAAACAGAATTTTCTGTGTTGCAATGACTAACAAAGAGATAAAAATCCTTATGGAAGAATAAGAAACCAGGGCTGTGGACTAGAAGACTTGACTGCAAGATGGCAAGAAATTTTATGATAACCTCAGTGAGAGTGTTTACTTTTGAGAGAATGAGTTTTAGACAAATTGCGCAATTCATGTAAACTGAGCAAAATGATTAATGTGTCCACCTTGTACAAATGGCTACAAATTGGAAGTCCTGAATAGGTTATCAACATCTTTTGAAACCATCAGCCATCCATCCCATACTTGCTGCATGCACGCACATTTTCCTACAGTGAAACCTCAATGAAACTGAAGCAGTGGTGGGATTCAGCAGGCCAACAAACGGTTCTGCAGAATCAATAATACATTAGCTACCGGTTCTGTAGAACTGGTGCGAACCTGCTGAATCCCACCACTGGCCAGGATCAGTGGTGGGATTCAGCAGACCAACAAACGGTTCTGCAGAACCAATAATACATTAGCTACCGGTTCTGTAGAACTGGTGCGAACCTGCTGAATCCCACCACTGAACTGAAGTATTTTTTTGTCCCTGTCCCTGCTGGCAGTGAGAAATCTTGTGAGGGGTTAACCAACTCCACAAGCTATATCAACCTGTCAAGGCAGCCTTGCCCTAAAACAAGACATTTAGTGCAATTTCATCTTATTCCTGGAGTGAGGAAAGGTCGGGTATGAACTGAAGTGTCACATCTTGAACAAGCATCAATAGTTGTAAACACATGTTCTATTTATTCGGTGTGGGGTGGGGCTGAAGAAAGTTTTAGCTTCCTCATGTTATTTAATGACTTCTGGTGTGATGTGACCAATGGCAACTGGCTGGAGATGGTTGCTTGCCAGGGCTGGATATTTTATGGGTTCCCATCTTGATGATGATAGAGCAGAAGTTCAAAATCCCTTTTCCTCACCACTGAACGAACTATGACTAACTCAAATGTTATCTAAGATGTAGAGGGAAGAATATCCAGGCAGGGAGATCTGGCTTGCCAGGCAGGTGTCAGGATGTGTTCACAGACAACATAAAAGAGATGTGACAGCAACGTATTCTCTCCAGGGATCTACGATGCAATTTGCTTCCTAAGTTCAAACATTTACAAGTGTGTAGGAAAGGCAACAGGTTTTGAGCATTATCCTGTTTTAATATGCCTTACATGCAGAAAACTAGCATATTGGGTAAGAGGCTGTGCTAGAAGCCTTTGAGTTCCCAGAATATATTAGGTTTTGGGGGGAGGTATTCAGGTGTAGAGTCCTTCCCCTGCACTTGGAAATGTTTGTTGTTAAGTGCCATCTGGTGCCATCTGATCACCTGTGACTTATGATGCCCCTCTGAATAAGCAATCTGCAAAATGTCATCTCCTTAACAGGTCTGCTCAGCTCTTGCAAACTCGAGCCTGTGATTCCTTTAGGAAGTCAATTCATCTTGTATTTCATCTTCCTCTTTTCCTGCTTCATTCAACCTTTTGTAGCATTATTGTCTTTTCTTGCCATGTCATGATATGCCCAATGTATGACAGCCTCAGTTTTATCGCTTTTGCTTCCAGATATAGTTCAGGCTTGATTTGCTCTAGGACTCACTTGTTTGTATTTCTGGCAGTGTGGGATACCTGCAAAGCTCTCCTCTAGCACCCCATTTCAAATGAATTAGTTTCCCCTGTAAGCTTTCTTCACTGTCCAGCTTTTACACCCATATATGGTGATTGGAAATAAAAGAGTGTGGATGATCTTGGCTTTGGTCTTCAAAGATCTTTTCTAATTTCCTCATTGCTGTTCTTCTGAGTCTCAGCTTTCTTCTGGTTTCTTGGCTGCAGTCTCCATTTGTATTGATGACTGAACGAAGTATACAAAATGCCTAACTATTTCATTTTCTTCATTGTCAATGTTAAATTTGTGTAATTCTTCTGTAGTACTGGTTTTTGTCTTTAAAATGTTCAGCTGCAGTCAAGTAAATGGTGCAATCTACCAAATTTTTTTTATTACAGAATGAAAAGCATCATACAGTAGGACTAAACTGCATGTGAAAATACAGTATGTGAATTAAAAGGGCTATTTTTTTAACACTAATGTGTATGTGTGATCCAGAAACTTCCGCTGAATTAGCATTTTATTTATAAATTCTTCCACAATGAATCTGGGCCTTAATAACACCAACCAAAGTCTTTCTCCAACTTGTGTAGAGAAAGATTGTTTTTGGAACTTAAAAAAACCCAAAGGTTTAACTTTTCTCCACCAAATACTAATGGACCCTTTCTGGATCTGGGCTGCACACGGTTGCTTATTGATCGGACTCTTGAAATGCATGTTTCTCCTCCTCCTCCTCCTCCCTCATCATCATTATCATTTAGTTTTGCTATTTAACTTTTTAAGCCTTTTGAGTGCTTGATTTGGGCACCTGCCACTGAAAGCTAAACTACATGCTACATTAAATAGAACATTTAGTGGTTTTTTTTCCTAAGTAAACACTGGCAGAACGTCTACTCTCACCAAGGTCTACCCGGATCACCCGCGTGAGTCAGGAGGTGAGGCTGAGGAGCTTGATGCCGAGAGAGGCCCAGAAGGGGAAGACACAAAACCGGTCCTTCTCGGCAGTGGCTCCTCGCCTTTGGAACAACCTCCCTCCAGTGATTCGCGCGGCCCCTATGCTGGGCATCTTTAAAACCCAATTAAAAACCTGGTTGTATACCCAGGCCTTCCCTCCAGTTAATACTTGATTTTCTCTTTATTTGTTTCTCTTAATTTTTCTCTCTTTTATTATTATAATTGTTATTGAAGGCTTATGTATATTTTTGTATTTTACTGTTTTCATTTATATTGGAAGCCACCTAGAATGGACGAGTAGTTCAGATAGGCAGGGTATAAATAAATAAATAAATAAATAAATAAATAAATAAATAAATAAATAAATAAATAAATAAATAAATAAATAAATGAATGAATGAATGAATGAATGAATGAATGAATGAATGAATGAAAGGCAAGCAAAATGAAGCAAAAAAACACAAACCATTGAAACACGCTACAACCCCATATACGAACAGCACCTCTTACTCCATACTACACACAATGTGTGCAGTTGAACTAACCAAGGTTCACTGTAATGGAATACACACCATTGACTAATTAACTCTGTCCTAGTTTGTCACTGAGTGGATAATCTGTGTGTGGTCTGCCCCAGTTCAGAGTCCAGGTAGGATCTTGATTCAAATCCCTGCTCTACCACAAAAGCTTTTGCGAGGGGTTGGCATTGATAAAACCACTGCTTAAATACTGTACTTAACTAAAAAGCAGATTTAGAATCGCTATAAGTTGGATGGAACTTGACAACACATAATACACCCACTGAATCTAAGAGGCACATCTCTGTACTTACCATTGCCAACAGTATGCATGTATTGATTTTGCCGTAGCTAGGCTCTGCTAATAGTGGCAGCTCCTGCAGGTAACAGTTTATTTTTGATCTTCGCCTGCCAGAAATTTTGCCCATCTGTTCAATGTTATCTGAACTAAAGGATGACTACGATAAGCAGTCCTCAAGAACGTTTGTTCAATATGATGTTAACTTAATAAGAAATTCAGTGCCTGAATGTTGTATAAAAGCATGCATTTTATAAAAGTTAAAAGGTGAGGCACTTGCACGTGTACACACACACACACACAGACTGACTAGAAAGATATTTTTAAAAATGCATAGCTGCCATTAAAAAACTCCTAAACAAATACATAAAACATCTCTCTGAATGGATGGTGGTATTAGGAAGAAGTTGATATGAGGTTACAATCATATTACAAAACACACTTGTCTTACAGGCCACAAGTAAACATGCTATGTCCTGTGAAGTTACAGCCAACTTATAGGAACCCTAATAGGGCTTTCAAGGTAAGTGAGATATTTGAAGGGTGGTTTTACTATTGTGTTCTCCCCCCCCAAACACACACCCATATACCCCACACCTTGAGTTTCCATGGCCAAGTGCAGATTGGGACTCAGGTCTCCTAAGCCTTCATTTGTCATTCCATTGGCTATACCACACTGGCTGTCAGACCAAATTAGCTCTCGTAGTGAGTTAATACGGCAAATATAAATAACCTGTGGACTTGATAAAGTGATAATATAAATGATATGTTTTTAATTATTGTTTAATATTTAGATAGCCTGGAATTAAAATTATAGTGGACACTAGTTTGTGCACCCGGCTCATTTAAAGAAAGGCCTTGAGGAAGAACATCAAGGGTTCAACATTATTTCCTCAGGAAAATTTCCCAGCATGCCTCTGTGAGGAAACTGGATGGGTTATGTAGATCTTCTCAAGCCTTTTGCAAGTGGTGTTTTTTTTGATATGAAAGAAGATAATTTGTTTTCACGCTTTGTGCAGGCTTCTTCAAGGTCATGCTGAGTGGAGAAGGAACACAACATTCCACCCTAATCGTGTGTCAGCAGAGGCTCTCATGAGAACTGAAAGGAGGGGTTGAGAAAAGTTATATTTTGAGAGTGAAGTTACTGAACAAAGAACTTAAATTTGATTGGATAACATATTTGGGGGCATTAATTTAAGACCTGTCGAAGAGCTAGAAAAGAAGAGGAGAAAGCAGGAGGCAGCTACCCATCTGCTGGTGCGCCCATTGTAGTTATTGTGCCAGAAAGTACAGCAGTCAGCATTAGGCAGAGCCACTGGCAAAAATGAACATCCCTGTACACACACACATACACTTGTGCATACACAGAGGGGCAGGCATACCAGCAAACATTCACACATACACATACAGAGGCAGGCAGGCATCTATTGAGACCTCACCTAGGTCCACCCCATCCTCCCTTTTCTGCTGAGCAGCATAAAAGTACAATGTGTTCCCAAATGGAAATATTCCTAACTGATGGTGTTTCTTACTTCTTTCTTCATCCAGGTTCTCTAGTAATGTGAGGCTGGGAATTCAGCATGAACCCAGATGGGAACCTAATTCTCTGCTTCCAGATATAGCCTGATAGACCAGCCTCCATGCTTTACACTCCTGGAGTTAAATCTCCATCCATTCTTTTCAGATTGGTCAGACTCTCATGTGCTAAGAGATACATAAAGCTCCAATCTTCAACATGTGGTCCTAGTTGCGTCTTGCATCAACTCATGCCTTTCAGCAAGAAACACCAACTGCCACAGATAATGCACCTTTTTGCCCCTCCATATGCTAATCTATAGCTTTCCTCACTGTCCCTTTAGCTGTTTACAGAAAACTTCACAACAGCAAATATATAGGATGAGAACATGGTTGATAAAGATATATGGGAAACTTGAAAGGCACACACTGCTATCTAGTGGCAAAAAGAAGAACCATCGCCCAACTGAACAAGGACTAAGCAGAGTCAAGTGCTTGTTGCAATGGCCAGGGCTTTTTATCCCTCTCCTTTTGAGTCCTGTTTATTGTACTGTATCTGCAATGAACATTTTATTTGTGTTGACACTAGTTTTTCTCCTTGCAAATTCCCAGGTGGCTCTTCCATCATCCTACTTACTTATGCACATCCATAAAGTTCACATGTATCAATGGCTTCCCCTTCCCATCTTTACATCTGTTCTATTGTTTTCATGTCTGTTTTTTTAGTTCATTTATGCACCGCCCCATTAGTGCAAGCAGTACTCTGGCCAGTGTTTAGGTTTTAACCAGTTTCTTACAGGTTAAACCCTAAAACCCCACAAGATCCCACATAACAACATATATTCAACCAATAAGGCTAGATGATTGTAAAGTCTAAAATTAATACAAAAAGAAAAAAAGGAAATGGAAGGGAAAGGGGAAAATGTATCATCCTGGAGATGTATTTGTTGAAAATACCTTTGTATAATTGAGCTTTTACACATTTCTGGAACATAAGGAGGAAATGAGCCTGATATATCTCAGTTGGTAACTTGTTCCAAAGCCTTGGGGGGGGGGGTCACCACTGAAACAGTCTGATTCCCTGTCATTGCCTTTTCAGTCTCCCTTGACGTGACCATTTTTATCTTCCTATTGAAATAATCTGTTCATTCAGTGGCTGGTATTAAGATGTAGGAATACTGTATGTGAGATCAAATCCATCCCCATTCACACAATGAGAACCTCTTTGTGCATGTTTTAAATCTGTCTGTCTTCCATGGTTCTTCCACACAGTGCTCAAACACAATCTCTCGTTGCTTTTTAGCATTGAGGAAAGCGTGTCTAAGCATGTTCTGGGTGTCTTGGAAAAGCACACATTTTTTTCTGTACACACCCAAACACTGGACACATTCACAGTTGCCTGTCAACTTGAGGACAGCAGGACACAGACTGTCTTTGCCTCATGGAGAGTCTGGAAAGTATGCGCTGAGATGAGCCCATCAAACCTTGGACTGAAATTAGATTCCTCACATGTCCCTACACCCTACTGCCAGCCACTGAATGAACAGATTATTTTCTGCCTCCACAGCTTTCCTTCATGCAATTTCCATAGGGCCAAAGTAATTGTGACACTGAAAGCATCTTCAGCAATTGTAGCTATGATTTAAAAACTAATAAGAGGCACAGACAGGTGTGTGCGTGCGTGCACATGTATATGTGTGAGAGGATGGTTTTCATTACGTCAGTGCAGTGAGAGATGATTTTAACTCTTTCTGATATTTTTCTCTCTGCCATTTCTCTGTCTTCGTTTTATTCCTCTCTTTCCACTCCCTATCTCTTTTCTCCTCCTTGTCCCTTTTATAAGTGCTCTTTGAGGTAAAATTTTGTTTTCATAAGCACAAGGCAGTGCAGCACAATGCAATATAGAAAAAATTCTGAATAAATTAAATTCTGTTGTTACCATATTCCCTCCCCTGCCTTCTCTCCACTCAAACTGTCTGGGATAATACCTGCTTATGGATAATAGGCATCAGTTTTTATATCATGGATTTTTATAACTATACCATCCTCCCTGTGTTGACTCAGCCTTCCATCCTTTTGAGGTGGATAAAATGAGTACCCAGCTTGAAGGAGGGAGGGGTCAAAGTGTTGTTTGCATAGTTATTTTGTAAACCGCCCAGAGAGTTCTCTAGCACTATGTGGTGGTATATAAGTCAAAACAATGACAACAACAAATAAACTGCAGGAAAAAGGGTGGAAACATACTTCATAATTGAAGTATCTGGAGAAGAAGGGAAGATATCAGCCCTCTCAGCAATACGTTCAATTCAGGAGTCAAAATGGCCACAGTCAGCACAGCTTTAATAATGCATACTTTCAATACAGTTTGGTTAGGCAACTGTACAACGATGAGATCAGGAAACAGGGACAAAAGTATTGCATGTTTCTTTCCACAAGGCAAGAGTGGCTTAGAATCCTATCCATTTTGTAATGAAGAAATAAAGCTGTTCAAAATTGTTATTTCGACCGTGACATCTCAAAACAGAACCATAGTTGGAAGATCTTTACAGTGGTCAATATTTGCACTATTATGCAGAACATTGAATATACTTGAAATCACAGACCGCCACCCCCATATGCAGTATTTAAGGTGTGTTATTCTGTCAATAATCTTCTTTCTCAAGGAGTACCATTTAAGAAGTAAATTTTGCAGAAACTATTTTCTTCAGAAATAGAAAAGACATGAGAATACAAAACATGGTCTTGCACATTACAGTACAATGTTCAGGAGGTTTTCAGTGACCGGGCTAGAGCATTCTGTTTTTCAAAAAAACAAACAAACAAAAACAAAAAACAAAAAAACAACTGTTCCTTTGTGCCATTAGGAGAGTTCTCACCCAAGCCTGGAAAAGTCACTTTTTTGGATGACAGCTCCCAGAAGCCCCCACATGCACTGCAACACCCACGCCTCACTCTATCACACGCTACACTGCTAGGTGTAGCAAAGCAGAAACTCTCTAGCCAAAATTGAAATAAAGAAGCTGAGGAAATAATTTCTTCCAAATTTAGCCATGGTCGAATCAGCAATCTGGTCCAACCCCCCAAGATGTCTTGGATTAGACTTCCATACTTTCTGTTGGCCGGGGATTATAGGAACTGTCATCTGAAATGTTAAGGGGACACTAGGTTGCCTGATCTTGGGGGAGACATTTAAACAGTAACACAATACATCAGGAGTGGGTGAGCAACTTCCAGAGACTGAGGTGACCTTGGAGGACCACCTGAACCTCTGCCCCCCTCAAGACCTGAAATACTCCCCCTCCTTCCATGTCTATTTTACTCCTCACAATAACACTTGAAGAGGGCTTTTGTTTTGTTAAATCTGGTCTCCTGTCCCAAGTTTCTGAAATTACAAGGGTCTTGTTTTTATTTTTAATTGCGGATGGCATTGTGGTGCATCATGCAGTAAATATAACCAATAAATGCATTAGATTAATTTTTCTTTTTAAAAAATTAACAGGAGGTTGTTGGGGTTCCTAATCTGCACAGAATCTTTTAAAAACTCTAAACAAAGTGCAGAGAATCTTGATTTAGATGCTTTTGTATGTGATTCTGTAATGGAAACTGTCCCTTTATATCATCCTGACACACCTTCAGCGGTGATTTCTCACAGCATCTAAACCTGCCACATGAATTTCTCAATTTAATGCCTAGATATAAGTACTAGCAAACACCTGGTGCAAATGACTCCTTGAATAAATCCAGTAAATAAAGACTATTTTAGTGACAAAGGAAATCTTTAAAGGCAAATCTACCTAAAAATAAATATTGCTGTACACAGCACAGAACATGGTAGAAAGGTATTTTTGGAAGTGTGTTTTATTAGCAAGACTCTGGAGAAAAAAAAATTCTGACAGAATTCTATGGTCTACTACTCCTGCTTTCTTGCAGATGATGCTGCTAAAGAAGAAGAAGAGGAGGAAGAACAATAATCTGCCTTTTTAAAAGCTTTTAAAAATTGTTCTAGTTTTTAAAAAACAGTCAATGTGGTATAGCAGACAGAGCAATGGACTAAGTCTCAGGAGATCTAAATTTGAATTGCAGCATGGCTGTGGAAACCTACTGGGAGTAGAAATGGTAAAATTACTCTTTAAATATCTCAAATACTTTGAAAAAATCTTCTTAGGGTACATGTAAGTCAGAAGTGACATGATGGAACATAACACTGTTTTTAAAAAAATAATATTCAGAAAACCAGAACTGAGAGCGGCTGTTTCCACCTGCTACTTTAAAAGTTTTGGGAATTCTTTTCCCCATAGGCTGCTTAATTCACTTTCCCTTTGGGGGAGGAGCAATAAAGAAGGGCTCTTTATTATTTTTAGGGACATTGTCCAACCCAATCTGTATATGGACATTTGCTGTAGAAACTGGGACCGACCCACTTCAAGCTGTTTTGGAGGTGGCCTGAACTGATCCTTTCTTAGGTGTGTGCAGATATCTGTATGTTGGCAGATCAGGAAGTGGACTGTGAATGGGAAAAACAAAGTATTACGTATGACCTGAATTGGTGGTGATGGGGTCACCACACAACACCATCATGGTGATGTTCTAGCCAAAGCACCTACCAGCATCCTTCCTCTCTTCCTCCCTCCACCTCTAGAGAGCCAAGTACCCAACTCCTTGTGCAGTTCCTGCCCTTCCAAGAAACCATCCTGCAACAGCTGAGCAGTGTCACCCAGTTCGTACTCATCTCTGGACTTTGTGGAAGAAAAGTTGACAATAATGCCATGGTGTTGAATGCTCTTTCATTATCTGGGCACTGTTGCTCAGCTAATATGTGTCGCTGGATCCTCTGAAAGGAAATATGCTGCAAAGATCACTGGCCTTAATCCCCCCGGCCTCACTCCCACCCACCTCTCTCCTCCTCCTTAAAGACTATACAGGCAAAGTTCTTCCTCTTTCACCCCCACCCCCAAGATCCGGTCCCTTATTTTTGTAGTCCCTTCAAAACCCTGAGTTGGTGCTAGCCAAAATGTAAGGTGTCCTTCTCATCCTTACACTGGGTCTTTATACAACAAGTGTGCCAAAAGAGAGGCTCCAATAGTTTCTCTCAGATGCTTCTTTTTGGGAAGGAGAGTGATGGCATGACACCAGGTAAAAGCACTATTTTGGACCATGGCACTGATTGCAAAGGGATCCAGCTCTTGAGGGGAGAGTATGGTTTTGGCAGGGAACACTGGGATTCAAGAAAGCTTCCTTTGTGTGTCATTATGGGGTGAGGTACTCAATTTCTCCAGCGCTTATAAGGCTGGTTCAGAAAACAGGCCTAGAGGAAAAAGTTCCTTCCCAAGAAAAACAAAAACTAAGACTACATCCAAGGGAGAGCAATTCTAAGATGGCGATGAAGACAGCTGCCTACTTTGGAGAAGGAAGCTGGCAAACACCCGTGGCCGGACTGATGAAAAAGGGTGGATGACATTGTTAAAAAGGAAGTGGAACATGCAACAACATGAAGCAGGAAGAGGTCCTCTTCCTCAGGGTTCCAGCTAATCATGTCTTTTTGCAGAATACTCCATTCCATTACTAAGCTTTCTGTTTCATATCCCAAACCAAGATTCATCAATGGACTCGAGTCCAGAAATGTTCATCTTACAATATCTTACAGTCTTCATGGTGTTTTGGGATTCTTTGCAGCTTTTGCTGCAACAAACTAACATGGCTTCTCCCTTGGTGCTTTGTGTTTCGGAAAGCGATGTAGAATGCGTTTAAAGTTTGTTGTTATAAAATGTGTTTCATAGTCCACAATGAATACCACATGTCTAAAAGCTGTGCAAACAGTCTTTGCAATTGTCTTGCCATTTGCCACACACTTGGATACACACCCAGATGCACAGTGAAGCACAAGGTCTGTTACCTAATTTCCAGTTTCAACTGTACAATCCTAATAGGATCATGGCCATGGAGTTCTATGTGTTTGCAATTTGGCATTCTTCACTTATTGCACATTCCAGTACTGCATATTTGTTTGGATTTTGAAATTTTTTCCCCTTTTGGAATTTATTTAAAAACTTGCCTCCTTATCTTTTTTTTAATCACCTCAAACACATATGAGAATTCAAGGAGGTCAAACTCATCAAACGTTCCTAGATAGGATCAGTAAAGAGGAAGGAAGAGCCTTTCTCTTACTTAAATATTTCAAGGGAAGTTGGAAGAAGAAAAAGAAATTATTTCTCCCTGGAACAGTTCTTAAATTCCCTGCAGAAAAGCTTCTAGCACTTCACCCTTATTGAATCCAGATAAAGTGGGTTTATCTTTGTCTAACGGTAGAACCAGTGGACAGTGTTAGCCCCTGGATACCCTTTCTAGCTAGTGTGCTATAGTGGTTTGAATTTTGAGCAATGACTTGGGAGATCCGGGTTCAATTCCCTCCTGAACCCAAGAAACGCACATATTGACCTTGGGTGAGGCACTCCCTGTCAACCTGATCGTCTTCATGGGATTATTGTGATGAGAAATTGGGGACAACGAGAGCCTGTATGCCACTTTGAATTCGCTGGAAGGTATAAACATGACTAACAAATAAATGGCTCAATGGACAACTCGGTGGTTGAGGCATCTGGCTTCGAAGCTTGATTCCTCACTGTGCCTCCTGCAAAGAGAGCCAGCCTTGGGCAAGCTGCACAGTCTCAGGATACCCTCAGAAGAAGGGAATGGTAAGCCACTTTTGTGTATTCTCTACCTAGAAAACCCTGAAAAGGATCGCCATGAGGCAAAATTCACTTGACGGCATATGATTTTCAGAACTAACTAACTAACTAACTAACTAACTAACTAACTAACTAACTAACTAACTAACTAACTAACTAACTAACTAACTAACTAACTAACTAACTAACTAACTAACTCAATGAATGAATGAATGAATGAATGAATGAATGAATGAATGAATAAATAAATAAATAAATAAATATAAGCTGCCTACTTCCAAGAGAAGCATGGCAGCCTTGTATTTCCTTCCCTTATTTTTACTGAGTAGGCATCCTTCAGTCTTGAGAGACTATGGTAACGTGCTCTAAATAGAGGTCTTGGAACAGCATCTAGTGTGGCTGAGAAGGCCAGTTCAAGAGTGACCATCCCTTCCACACTGAAGAGAAATACAATCTGTCCCCTCTCCAGCTCCCTGATTTTCTGGTTTCGGCACTGTTTCTTTGCCTTGGCCTGCTGAGAATGCATAGTAAAATAGGATAGGAGGAAGCGTCTTTGCCCTTTGAATTTCCTTGTAAGTGGAAGCTCATGAAATGACGCAAGACAAAGGCACCTGGGGGCACCTACTGCTTTTAGTGCACAGGACTGACACTTCATGCATTGATTGGCCCCCATTCTTGAAATGAAGGGAGAAGGTGTTTTAATTCATTCGATCCACACCCAGCTTGGAGCTCTCAAGGGCTATGAATGGTGGATGAATTAAAAGGGCTTGGCTACCAAATGGACAGAGAGGTACTTTGATATAAGACTCTGTTGCAGTGCTCAGTGGAATAATATGGCTAATTTTACTATTATCCTTTCATGTGTTGGAATAATAGTGTAACAGGACTGTAAGCCATGGGGATAAAAAGCTTAATTTTGCTATAGCACAGAAAGTTTACTGACAAGTCAGATTCTTCTTCTGTGGAATGCTGTGTTTTCTATTTTCTGCTATCTGACCCACTCTTTCCCAATATTCACCAAAGCTCAGCATTTCTAACAGCTGCCCTTTGATAAAGCCAGTACACTCTATATTCACTGGATATCCCTTTTGTGTAGAAAATTGTGTTTTTTTCTCTCTTTTTTGCCCTAAAATATAAAGTGCAAAAATAGAATTCCTCCCCCATGCTAACTTGACTAAAATGTTGATATTCAGAGGATGGTTGACAAATTGTTAATGACTTCAGCCAGACAATTAGCCATAATAAATTAATGGTTATTTTATTTGAGACTTTTAGTGCAGAGATGAAAACCCATTTATCCTACACTGAATGACATACCACAGGCAAATTCACATTGTATAACTGCACAGTGTAACCTGAATCAGGAGCCAGAAGCATTTAATTTGAGGTAATTAAAACCTTCTATCCCCCATTCATTTAGCTTCCAAGGCTCTTCTGGGCTCCCCCCCCCCTCCTTTGGGAAGTCTTAGGACGCACTGGTCAGGGAGACTTTAGTGGTAAAAATTTGCTACCATAGCGTTACTACTGGGAATGGGACTGCCAGCAGTGATCTACTACTAAATACCATCTCATACACACCTGGTATAGTTAATTATCGATACATATATATGAAGCCATAACAAAGGGAAAGGATGTTTTTGTAAGATTTGTGCAACTTTCCACAGCCAATTGCAGCTAATTATAACAGGTGCTGGGTCACACCTTGGTCACATACCTGGTTATCAGCCCGACTGTGCAGCTAAGATGTGCTCTGGTATTTTATCAATTAGTCACTATTAGTTGCTGCAAGTTACCCAGGCAGTATATAAACTCCAACAGGATTCTGGTCAGTAAGGAATAAATTAAATAGCTAGGAATTTACGGTCCTTTCATGATACCCCCAAATGACTACCTCAACTTTGCTGCTTCACTCTACTTAATGGTAGAGATGGCTCTGCAGTTCCCAATAGTACCCCCTCCCCAGAGCACAGAGGAAAAGACTGAACACCAACCCAGCTATCTTTCTCTGTTGCTGTTCCTGCCTTTAAGAATTCCACCAGAATAACAGAGAGTGAGATATAGGAGAGAGAGCATCTGCAGAAAGCTGCTAGAAACTGGTTTCTATTTCCAGTGTCTAGCACTTTTCAGGAGCTCGTTGATGTACTAATTGTGAACACCAGCAAAATGTTAGCATAACTGACCCTGGCATATGTGTTCTAGTAAGTGACAAAGAGTTTCAGTGGCCACTAAGTTTCAATTACCGGTATTGCTGATTTTAGAATGAATTCAAACCGTTCTAACATTTGAATTACTAAAATAAATGACTTCCTTGTTCTGTCTCATTATGTTTTGAAAGTAACTGGAACTAAATGGATTTCTGTAATGTTGCATGTTGGTCTGCTCTTTGTTTTGGACTTCTGCTTTTGTTACTAAGAATTACTTTTTTGATGGAATTGCATGGAAACATGAAAGCAAAGGCGGAAGAGAAGAAAGGAGACAAAGAAATATTCAAGAGAGGAAACCAAGACCAAGACACACCTGATCATCACTCTGAACACCATCCATCTTGTTTAATCTCAAGAAGCTAAGCAATGTCCAAAGTGGTTTAGTTCTTGGATGGGATGCCCTCAGAGATCACCAGGTAATGAATCTTGTCTGGACCCCGGTGAGATCCTACCAGTCATAATACTCAGGTAGAGGGATTAATGATGGGGCTCAGTGTCCTCTGTCCTTAAAGATCCTACCAGTCATAATACTCAGGTAGAGGGATTAATGATGGGGCTCAGTGTCCTCTGTCCTTAAAGAGAACCCAGGCAAGAGGATACCAATTGGAATGCCCTTGATTTCTCTCATGGGCCACACTTTATTAAATAATCATTCTTGCGCTCTGTAAAAGGGGGGACCTGCTGCAATGCAGAATCAGGTTTAAGCACAGAGGTCTCAATGGACCCCTTACAAAAACAAATAGGCGAGTCCCTAGCCCCAAGTTCTCGAGGTCGTGAAGACTGCGAGAACCTGGCCAGCCCAAATTTGAACACCCCCAGACCTCAAGCCACCTTCTGTTTGTTGACTGTTGATCCGGATGTGGTCCCAGCACATCTTCCCCCCACCTCAAGCAATGTAATCGCACAATCCGCAGCACTGAGAAGTCAGATGAGCTACACATTACCTGTGATTGTGGTGGGACTGACCGAAACTTGTTCTTTCTGCACTACCTGCCTGTGTGACCAAATATTTCCACCTCTCAAAATGCCATTGCACCTGCTCCAGTGTGGGATAGGCGAAAAATTCCCACATCCAAAAGCCAATCAGGATACGGGCCAAAAATTCCTATCCAGCCTCCGAAAGCGACCAGGTAAACTCACACTAGAAAATAGGCTGGGTGGGTAGGTGGCCAGCAAGGAAAAGGATGGATGGAGGGAGGGACACCAATTAAATAGCTCACTTATTCCCCCCTCCTTTCCAGGGATGCTCTTGCAAGACTCTAAGTGTCTCACATTATTTGGGGAAGAAGGCAAAGGGGACCAACACTGCTGAGGGTATCCAGCATTAGCTGTCATGCTGTGGAAGTTGAAGAAGGAGATGTGTGTGTGTGTGTGTGTGTGTGTGTGTGTGTGTGTGTGTGTGTGTGTGTGTGTGTGTGTGTGTGTGTGTGTGTGTGTAATAGGACTTTGTCATTCTGGTTATGCCTGGCACACTGCTCTAGCTAGCACTGGGAAAGCAACCTTCCCCAGAGCCCTTTGTGCATGACATGCTGCTTTTCCAGAGTGCCAGATAAAACATATGGAAGAACAGGAGAGAACATTTCTCTCCATTCCCTGGCTACTGACACAACAACAATAAGACATGGCTGGAGGGATGGAAAGATGCCAGGGAGCAGGATGGGGCTGAACATAGTTGTATTCTGTATAACATAACTGGGCAGAACAAATCTTTAAAGATGATGGGAAACAGCATGCCTTTCTGAATACAGTCTCAGACACATTTCAGCTTCAGTTTTTAAATACCTTGCTTGTTAACATCATACTTGTGTTATGCTTGCCATTGGTTAAGACACATTTATAAACTTAAGCAATAGAATAAACTGGAACAATGGCAATAAAGAGAATAAGCTGCCCTTTTCTGTGTGAGGCATGCTGAAGTATACTAGGGGCTTTCCCCTTTCACAAAGGGTGTTTTTGTTTTACTTCAAGGAAACACAATACGCACTTATACAACGCACACACACACAAACACACACACGTGGGGGTTGTGGGGTTGTGTATACATACATATGTACATACAGAGAGAGAGAAAGGGAGGGAGGGAGGGAGAGATTTTAAAGATTTTATAGTACTTGAAAAGAAGTGTATATAACACTTCAAAGAACACATAGCCACTAGGTGGCAAAATGGAGTTTTCCTCTTAAAAGACAATGAAGTTTTTTCAGTAAGAAACTATTTTTAGTATGTCCTTCTGAAGAATATGCCTTGTCTTAGAAAGATTTATCCATCTGGAACTCCCCATAACTAAGCAATATGAATAATATTATTGCAGTATTAGTGCTTCCAGCCATTGTAAGGAACTAATTTTTAAGGGACTTTAGAGGATATGCTTCCAAGGACTATAAACAATGAGGAACAGCACTTCTGAACACCACTGAAATAATTACTGAAATCAACATGAAATCGTGGAGCACATGCTGCTCTGTAGAAGCTGCAATGCTGGCTGCTCCAGACTGCTATTGACATTCGAAAAAGAGAAAGAGCAAGAGACAACAGTTTCTTGGCTTGCAGGTCACAGAGACCAAGATGGATTGGCACATATTAACAAGTGAGGAGCAGGTCTTTTGTGAAGGGAATGGCTCTTTATTCCCCACTCAAGACCAACCTATCCTCAATTACGTTTAGAAGTATTTTAGAAAATACTTGAAACAACATATATTTCCCGGGAACATCCATTTTTTCCCCAGCTCCTGAGAGAATTGCAAATAAGTAAGCTCATGAGAAGAGAAGACACCCTGGAAAAGACCCTGATGTTGGGAAAGTGTGAAGGAAAGAGGACGAGATGGTTGGACAGTGTAACCGAAGCGACCAACATGAATTTGACCCAACTCTGGGAGACAGTGGAAGACAGGAGGGCCTGGCGTGCTCTGGTCCATGGGGTCGCGAAGAGTGTGACACGACTTAACGACTAAACAACAGCAACAAAGCTTATGGGGAACAGAGAAGTCTGCGACAGATGATGTCACAGTCCTAGCTACTCGGAAAGGTCCTAGATGTTTTGACCCTTCAAGCCCAGGCTATACTATCACCTTCTGCAGAGAAGGACCTCATTGCACAGAAGTCATCCACAATTTGGAGCATTTTACATAATATAAATCATCTTATATTGTATAAACTGAGGAGACTCACTAGCTTGAAGCTCACTGTCATTCCCAACCATATATGTACATATGATTTTTGAAACCCGTACTTAATTGCCATTATTATTTTATTATATTACTGGATATTTTTTATTATTTTATGCCTTCCTGTTGTTGTTTTCATTCATTTATTGTATTATCTGTGTCAGTAGTTCTTAACCTCTTGTTTCCGATTGAGCCCCTTTAAATATCTTTTGTTGCCATGAACCACCAAGACTTAACTCAAGATTTAAAACTCTAAAGTGCATCAAATATGTATTTAAAGTTTCTCATGAACAGTCTCATCAACAAATATTCCTTGCTATAATAGTAACACTTTTTAAGATGACTGGAAGAAGTTTCATTTTGCTTTGAACAAGATGCACCCTCATCAACAGTATCAGTTCTTTTATGTTTCAGATTCAACCAGCAATCCATTCTGATGCACAGACAAAATGTATTGTTATGAAATTCACTGCGATAATATTGAAAAGTCACTTTAACAAACAATAATGAAGTGGTTTTAATAGCAGAAATCAAAGAAGAAATAGAGTCACAGTCCCTCCAAACACTCACTCACACTGACACTGACTGACTCTGACTCTCCCTTCCCACAGCTACTGACTGTGCAGTAGCAAGAAATGTTACATGTTGTCTCTCAGCCATTCAGCATCATTCAGTTTCATGTTCTCACCATCTGCAGAATTTATTATTATTATTTTTTGCTGTCGAATAGTTATTTCATGACTGATTTTTACTTGTTTTTAATGGAGGAGGTAGGTTAGAAAAATCAAGTTTTACACAAACAAGCAATCGAAATTAAAATTTTGTTCTTTCTTTCTTTCTTTCTTTCTTTCTTTCTTTCTTTCTTTCTTTCTTTCTTTCTTTCTTTCTTTCTTTCTTTCTTTCTTTCTTTCTTTCTTTCTTTCTTTCTTTCTTTCTTTCTTTCTTTCTTTCTTTCTTTCTTTCTTTCTTTGTATTTTAACTGCAAAAGACCATAACATTTCTTCAAGCCTTCATGGTACCCCTCTGAGGATATTGCAGCCCCACAAAGGTTCATGGACCACAGATTAAGAATCTATGTTCTATGCATTCTCTTATTACTTTAGTTTGTATGATTTGTTTAATTATGTAAACTGCCCTGAGTAGTATTTTACTAAGCCAGGCAGTCAAAAAGCTCAATACATAAATAAAATACATAAATATTTCCTAAGGCTTCAGAATCTTCAAGGTTGGTCTGCTCCAGCATATCATTTCACCCAAGAGGTATCACTCATGTGTATGTCCGACTAACCTTAGCTAACAGTTTGATTATTTTATGCAATAAAATTTTAAGCTTCAGTATCCAGTCCTATATATTCTAATACCTGTGCAGATTTACTTCATATTTGTTATTTGAAATAGCATCTCAAAAATAGATGCCATTTTTGTCACCAAGATAAATGTACTGTTTGATATTCTAATAAAATCCAACATTTCTTATGCTGTGCCAGTTTGATTCAAGATGACATTTTTAATAGACTGAGAGACTGTGCTTGACCAAGCAGATATTTTATTTTTCATGTCTTAAAACACTTTGATCTGGGCATTCAAATACATGAACACAAGAAATGAAAGATGAGAAAAGAAGAAGCAGAGCTTTGGGTAAAATTTGCACACACCCACACACAAGAATCAAAGCAATACACATAGGGTCACAGTTATGAAAATCAGGCTTCAGAATGTGACATCTTTGGACACTGCTAGGGCTCCAGCAGCATAACAATGAATTGATTGTTGTCACCTTGACACCTGCCCCCGCACATGACTTTCATCTCATGTGAGTCACCTGTGCTCCAAGCTCAAACAGGACGTCTTTAATTAGTCACAATTTGTCATTGACTACGACACCAATCACAGACACAGGTTAGCAACAGGATACTGGCCATTAACAACCTTTTGTGTCACATATGAAGACAGCTAGAATTCCATGGGTTAATTTTAATTTAATGTAAAGTCAACAAGTATATAGATTTATAATGTACAGATGAAAAACCAGGCGCCTTGACTGCAATTAAAAAAAGGAATACAATACAATACACCTAACTTCTGTGGGGAAGACAGCAACGAAGTGACCAACTTGTTTCCTCAGACTGCTGTCTGGATGCTGAACCATGGAACTCTTTAGGACTGAAGAGAAGGATAGCATAGCATGCCACGGCATAACTCAACTCTTCATAAGCAACTTCAAGACTTCCTTTTTGTACTTAACCTTGTAAACAAACTTGGGCTGGATAGTGCTTCAAGGAGTAGATGTTTTACCTAGCAGCCTTTCAAAACAAAATATTTCCAGTGTAAAACAGTATTAAACACACGGCCACCCTACACAGCAGGAACCCATTCCTTCTGATCCTCTCAGCTATTTCTCTCTGTTGGAAGAAGCCTCGTACTGCATGCATTAAGTTCATTATGTTAGCCTCCTCTTCTCAGGTGTAGTGGTCTGGCGGAAACAGATCCACCACAAGTGCTAAAAGAGTTAAATCACACAAAGCGTTTCATATATAATATATTACGTGATTACTAGTCCCAGTGCTGCATGTTTGCTGACCACATTATTCCCCTCTTATCTGCATGTGGAGCTTAGTAAGTGAATTTCTTTCTTGCAGGCCAGTTCCCTTACTTTCATCCATTATGTGCTCCGGAGATTAGATGTTCTGGAAACAGAAAAGAACAAAAAGAAGGGGGGGGGATCCAAACTTTCCATTAGAAATGCTGTTTGAAATAAAGGAACATCTGGCAAATTGTCTATAAAGTACGCATGCATAGATGTAATTTTGGAAACCCAGAGGAAAAATTTGTCTTGAACATCATGGAAATTACATTGCTTTGCAAGTCAGAAGATCTGCTGATTTTAAATCGGGGCATACTAAGGTTACTATCCTGATATGTTTGAAATCTGGAAAACTCAGAAGGGTATTTATTATATCTTCTGAATAAAGGGGGCACAGAACTTTACCTAACGCAAATGTACTCAGGGAAAAATATTGGAGCAGTTTTGATGGAAGCCAAAAAAAAAGGTTTTGATATTTGTCTGGTGCATAAATACTCCTCACAAAACACAAGAAAACATCTTTGTAATGTGAAATGTCAGTGGGTGAATGCTATTCTGGAATTGATCATTGTTATCTTTCATGGTTGCACATTGTATGTTCTGCATTGTCTGCTTGGGATATATACTCAATGAGTAGTTCCTTGTTTACTGGTTTAGAGTGGGTTCTGTTTCAAGACAAAGGAGTAATGTTTATTAGAAACTACAATGTTTTGTAATAGAGAGGGATGCCACAGCTAGCAACATGCCTAGAGAAGAGAGGGTTTCAACTGAGAGTGAGGAAGTGAACCCCCCCTTAAGATTATAGGTCTATTCAGCCATTAACTATTTGTGTCTACTCATCATATATAGAGGAGGCCGTTTTAATCTACTCTGTCCCCAGTTTTGACACCTGTTTGTGGGGACTCTTCATATGAGCTAGAGTCCTGATTTTCTCAGGTTCCAAGCTCAGAAAGGTTCAGAACAACAATTAGAAATTTGGGCACCTGTGGCAACTGATACCATCTTCCATCTCACCATGATGTATGAACATGAGTATGGCCTCATAAGGTAAAGGAAAATGAGAAATGTGGTGCTCTCCTCCCTACCCCCCCCCCCCCAAAAAAAGAAACATGCTTTTAAAAGAGGAAGCAAATAAGGTCAGAAAGTGTTCGTCCCCCAGAGCCAACCCAGGAAGAATGCAAAATGTAGGCAGATGGGCTGGCCCATATCAACAAGTGAGGAGCAGGTCTTTTGTGAATTGAATGGCTCTTTATTCCCCACCCAAGACAAACACATCCTCAAATACTTTGCATTACAAAAAAGGCAGCTTGCAAGAACATCTGTTTCCTCAGAAAATCCATTTCTGTCCCAGCTCCTGAGAGAAGTGCAGGTAAGTAAGCTTACGGAGAGAACAGAGCAGTCTGTGGAGGTGGTGGATGGCAGATAGTAATGTCATAGTCCTTGCTACGTAGAAAGGCCTTAGATGCTTTGACCCTGCAAGCCCTGGGTCCACTACCACCCTCTGCACAACCATATTTTAACCATCTTCAGTGCACAGAAGTCATCCACAATACAGGGCATTTGACATAAACCAGCTTGTATAAACTGAGATTTCACTAGCTCAAAGCTCCGTGCCAGGCCCAGCCAGATGCACCATTACCTAAATATAGCACCTGAAAGACTAAGAAGTTGTATCTAGGATTAACTTCTGTGGAATGCCATCTCCATCATCCAGCACATAGAGTGTTACCTGAACAGTTAACAGTCTTCAGGTGAGAGGGTAATCTACGTATGTGTCTGTGAAGAACTGCAAAATCAGCAATTTCCCATTCCCTGAGATTTAAAGGATGAAACCGTGCCCATGGATTTTTCCACGGGCTTGAGTAACTGTGTGTACAGACAATGTCGATTTACTGCACCCCTCCTAAACAAAGATTATGCGAGTAACATATATATGTACACATTCACACCAAGTCAGATGAGCCCTGGTGCCACCACACGTAATAAAATAAATGTTTCCTTGCTTTAAGATTTTTCTCCCCCTTCTACTTCCCAAATCCAAGGAAGCATAGTTATTCGCTGAGTCATGAAACCTGGCAACCATATGTAGATGAGAGGGAGACAGGTCAAGAGAGAACAAAATACTTCCTTTTTATTACACTGATAGTGTGTTAAAGTGAAGGACAAACCCTGAATGGCATGAATGGAGGTTAATGTCTGTACTTGGTATGTTGGGCATAACGTAATCTTCCACATCAAAAGTTAAAATGGATATAACCCTTGGGATATTTTCTAATGTATTGATTCTAAACCGATAACCACCAAGGAAAGGAAATGCCACAAGAAGCAGGAAGATGATGAATGGTATTGGTGTGTTATTTATATTATGCAAAGCAAGAGGCTGAGTGAGCAGGCAGGACTGCCAATGAAAGATGAAGAGGCAGAACCATCAATTTTAATTGTACACAGTGATGCTAATGTTGCCTTAGTAAGTTGACACAAATCACTTCATTTTCTTTTTAATTTTATTTTTTATTAACTATTACAAAGACAACTATATAACAACAGGGGGGGAAATGGAATTGACAGCTAAAAACAACAAAAAATGTATAAACAGGAGGATATTTGTTTTCATACAATATCTAAAAAGCTCTTGACTTCATGACTGTGATGTAGTAATCTCTAATGCATTCTCTTATATCTGTTTCTGGGCCCAATCGTAAAACGTTTTCCAACTTTCCTTAATATATATTCTCAGGTTCTCACGTAGTGTCTCTGATAAGCTATCCATTTCTGCAATATCTAATAACTTTTAAGGTAAGTCCTCTTTCTTCAGAATTCCCTGCATTTTCCACCTCTGGGCCCAGTTCAACCTGGCAGCTGTGAATATGTGCAACAGCATATACAGTAATTGATTTTTTTATCAATAATTTATGGAATTACACAAACCACTTCATAAGCATAAACCTACTATTATTCAAAAATACCAGACAATGTCAATCAAAATTATAAAAACACTGACTGGTATTATATAACAGATACAAATTTTAAGCAACAACCTAAGTACAGTATCTATTAAATATCAGCACAGTAGGTATGCTATTCCTAATACTGTATTGCTGATTTTTTATAGCTCTGATGGTGTGATTTCTGAGATCTGCAACTGCTTATAATACAGTGTGAAATTTCTTGGTGTTGTTCCCAAAGCCCCAATGACTATGGGGACCACTGAAGTGTGTTTCATCCACAAGCGAGATGTTTCAATTGCCAGTTCTTTGTAATTCGTTAGTTTTTC
The DNA here is from genome assembly GCF_051106095.1 of Pogona vitticeps. Lineage (NCBI taxonomy): Eukaryota > Metazoa > Chordata > Lepidosauria > Squamata > Agamidae > Pogona > Pogona vitticeps. Next base: position 113,690,801 of record NC_135787.1, on the reverse strand, counting down.
CAATTCTTTATTTTTAACTCTGGCATCCCCTGGAACTGCAGTGTCAATAATCCAGACATTTCTTTGTTCTATTCCTACTATGTCTGATGTGGTATGTTTGGATCCCGAAATCCCACAAGATCTTGACTTTGTCATTTTCTGCATCTCTTGCTGTGGCTATTTGAGGAAGTGCTGGGAGTGTCTTGGTCACATGTTTAGTTACGTGCTGAAATGCACAACGAAGACACAACCCAGCACTTTGTCAGCTAGCTGCAATTACTTACAGCAAGTAAATAAACCTTACTTGAATGCCAATAAGATTCTGGACATACTGGAAAAGTATTGACCAAAAGGCTATATATTTAGTGATGTAAAAAAGGTATCTCAGGTTCATCTAGCATGATTGGGAGTGCTTGGAAGACTCCTACATCTGCTATAAGGAGGGTTTTGTTTGGTCTGTATTTCTGCATTATTCACATTTCCAAGATTGGAAGCTGAATGGAACACAGTTCGTGTTCTCCATTTTTTTCCTGTATACAGTACTTCTTGGGTATGAACCATATATCAACATTGATTTCATTGACTGATTTAACTTAAAATGCCTATAATTAAAATGCATAAATTAAAATAGTTGTATAATATCTATTTCAGCCTTTGGATGCCAAATGCATATTTTGTGATTGATCAATTGTTTGATTGTAATACTCTTGGATTGATGGAAGAAATAAAGCTGTTACTGAACATAAGTGAAACAAATGAATAGCTTTTGTAAAGCAAGATGCAAGACCGCCCACTCTGGAGATGATTTGTCTGTGACAATGATCTGTGACATTTATTCCTTTATCAATGATTAAATATAATGGTTTCAAGGGCAGTACACATAGTGTCTCTTTTGCTAAAGCAGAAGAGCTCTGGTTACTGTTTGGAGGGAAGGTACAGTAATCTTAAAACCTTACCCAAACAATCTTGAGTTCTGTGGGAGTTGTGACGAAGATGTTTGCTCCTTTTGTCCCAGAAAAGCACACTTTTCTAATGTAATGTAAGAGAGAGAGAGACACAAAATATTTTGCAATTTGAGACAGATCACCTGACTTCTGTTTCCTCCTCCTCCAGTGCTCTGCTTCTTATCTTTTCTACACCTTTAATTCTGCCCACCATCAGATGGCAGAGCGATGGTTGATGTATTTACCTGTTGCTCTCCAGGTATCTGTAGGAAAAGCTGTAATACAGCCTACAAAATGTCAGTGAACTCTATCTAGCCACAGGAACAAAAGACTAGCCAACAACACCCATCAATCACAGTGACAGATCATCTCCCACCTTATTACAACAAAACACCCATAACAAAAAACACCCTGATCACAGGAAATGCCCAATCTCCTGAAAAGAACAAAAAGTTGATCCCACAGCTACAAATATTCAACTATCCCACACACTACACCAGAACACAGACAGAGTTCTAGCTCCTGTCCTCTGAAGATGCGGGCCACAGGAACTGGTGAAATGTTAGGAAGAAAAACCTCCAGAACACAGCCAAACAGCCTGAAAAATCCATAACAAGCAAACACAGGATTCATTTGTCAGTCTGATTATTCAAGTATGGCACTTGGAAGGAATTGTATATCTGGAAGTAAAACGACATCATGACAAAAAAAAATTTCTTTAATGTGTGCTCTGATTTGCAGCTGCAAAGAGAACATTCTTCTTACATTTCTACAGAGTGGGGGGAAAGGGGTTTTTCTCCCCCACGTGTGTTTTTTTATTTTATTTTTTAACCAAGTAAGATGACAGTAAGACTCCTGTGCTTAAGACTGAACCAGAGGCATCTCAATTCCACCAATTTCTGCAAAAGGCACAGTGCTTTCTCACAAAGCGTAAAAATAAGAATAATTTTTAAAAGGATCAAGATCTGAGAAGATGTTGGCCCTAACTAGTGCTACTGTTGCATTATCATAGGTGGAGTGGGGCAGGGACAAAAATATTTTTTTATAAAAACATTTTTCTCACCCTGTTGAAATGATGATCATGACAGGGATTTGTTCAATGTGGAAAGATAAACATAGTTTCTTCTTATCCAGTCATAGCACGACTATTAATGGACTTACTTGTTCCTCTGAAACTCTGAAGCAATTTTGGTCTCAGCTCCCTGCCCATTAATTATAAATTAGCTTGAAATAAAATAATGTTACATTAGTATTGTGTATTAGAGCCAGTGTTATTCTGATCCTAAGGACTGTGTCTTTTGTGAACCGTTTGGTGTGGTATCTGTCTGTCAGTCTCACAAGACAAAACTGTGCACTGTGAGAAACAACATGGGATTCCCAATCCTCCTTAGGATAATGGTGAAGTGATGTTGCACTTGTTCAGGTAATTAAGGTAGAAAGGTATGTTACAGATAACCTGTCATTATAGTTGAAACAAGTGTTGCAGAGCACTGCTCTGGGCAGACTTCTGTTTCTGAGGCATCAGGCCCACAAAGAAAGCTTGTATTCAGGTCTCAAAGACCAATCACCAAACAAAGCACAATAATTGTCAGATTACATGGGGTAGGAAAGCTCCTGAGGTGAGAAAAGCTCTTGCAGTAAAGATCACAAGATATCAGCATTTAACAAATTCCCTCTCCTAAGGATGATTGTCTGGAATGTATAGGTGTGTCCTCACAAGAAAATTAGTACAGTACTTAACCGTTTCCCCAGCCACCAATGCTCCACTACAAGCCCCATTCTCTGAGCATTGAGGTGTGTATGCAAGAAGCAGGATACAATTGGATACAGTGGTGCCTTGCTAGCCGATGATAATACGTTCCACTGAAATCGCTGTTTAGCGAAATCATTGTCTAGTGAAAAGCATTTCCCCATTGGAATGCATTGAAACCTGTTTAATGTGTCCCAATGGGGAAGAATCATCGTTGTCTAGCGAAGATCGGCCATAGGAAAGCTGCTTTGCGAACTGTTCATCAGCTGTTTAAATTGCTGTCTTGCGAAGCTTAGGTCCCGAAAATACCTGTTTTGCGAGCGCGGAGGGGGCTGTCGAAATCGTCGTCTAGCGAAAATCGGTTTGCGAAGCAGGAACCAAACATTGTCCAGCAAAATTCCCCCATAGGAATCACTGTTTTGCGAATCGCTATAGTGGTTGCAAAAAGTCAATGTCTAGCAAAAAAAACTGTCATGTGGGGTAACTGTCTAGCGAGGCACCACTGTACTACAATTGGGTCCCATCAGTGGATCCAAGAATATATAATTTCCATTTGCATGCAGTGCCCACACTATGACATACTCCTTCTCTCTCCCCTCCAAATGCTAACACTGCCTGCCACCTAGTTGGTCTTCGTTTATTTTTCCCCCATGGCCCTGAAACTGAAAAGAAAGTTCAATTGTGGGAAGAATGACCAGTGAAGGGCATTGGCAGCAGAGAATTAGAAAGCCACTCCTGTGGTTGAGCACCTATTTCCCCCTTCACAGGCCTTATTTGCCCCCAAGTCCATGTACAGATTTGAGAACATGTCTTTGCCAAGGTAATGTGTAGCTGCATGCTCGGCTTCCCCTACACGAGAAGGGAAGGCACAGTGACTTCTAAGGATGAAATATCCGTAAGGGCAAAAGGACATGAAGGTGACTAAACACTTTGCCCATCAAGCATTTCATCAGGTTTAGTGACATGTATCACATTTCCTTCTTTCCAAGTCTGACCTCTGGCTGCCATAGTATACTGTTGGTCCATTCCCATAGTTCCTCTACTTGTGTTTTCTCATTAAAAAATGTCTTTTTGGTACTCACTAAGACATGGAAGAAGTCCCAAGAGAACCCGTTTCATAAGGAGAAGAAAAAGGGGCAAAAGAAACCTATTTCACATTTAGATTGTCATATATTCATTTGGTTAGTCTGGACAGAGTTAGTTTGCTCCTGTTCTTGAATCACATTGATGCTAAAGGTTGATTGCAACAGGGATACAATACCCAGCAGCTTTTCAAACATCATAAACTAATTAACCCACTCTGAAAAAAAACTATTTCCATATGTTATCATATACCATGATGCACTCATTTAAATGCCCACACTTGCCACCCACATATGTTCACAATTTCTCCTTATGGCAGCAATTCAACAGCAAGTCTGCTTTAACAAAAGCTTTAGTGTAGGAATATGACAACTCTCATGCTGAGTTTCATTGCATTTCTGAGTCCAGCCTGGCTTCCCCTCCCACCTTTTGTCTCTGTCATGTGAAAATTCTTTCTGTTTTGCTTTCCATGTGGACATTTCTATACAATTTATGTTTGAATTTCCTGTAGCATACTGGCTTACTTATTTTACAAATCTCTGCATGCTTTTCCCTCTTTGGCAAAAATGTACAGTATTCGTTTCTGGTCTTCAGCTGATAACAATTCTAGCTAGGGCAGTGCATAAAAATGTACCACGAAATTAGCGAACATACAAATTCCTAAGGCAAGATGCCATTTGCCTCCAAACAGATTTTACAAGGCAAGAAATAGATAACATTGGCAAGCACCTCAAAATCAACAAAGTTATTCCCTATCTCTTCTTATTTGTCCTGCCATTTATGTAGATGGTGCATGGCACAAAGCCTCATCATTTCTGAACCTTCACTGTCAATATTCTCACATTCCATCTCACACTAAATGAGGAGTGGGTGGGTATCAAATTCACAGGATCTACCTGTTGCTTTCCTGGATGCCCACCAAAATGCAGGCTCAAGTGGGTGGATGTACAGTATGTTAAGAATTAAAGAACAGTGTTCCTATGAATGCAAACTGAGCCAGAAATCAGTATCAGTATCAGTACTGTGATCAGTATCAGAGGCAAGTTCACAAATCATTGCACACATAAAAATCCATTCCTTGTTTTCCTCAAGGATTTTTTTTCCAGCAACTCTCTTCAAGGGTACAAAGATTTTGTTGAGTAAATGGGCGTCAGCCAGACATCCTTGGTGACTGGCTACAAACTACCAAAGATCTAGCACTAGATCTTAATCTACCATCTGAGCTCACCCCACATAAATCTTTTTGAAGCTATGAGTAGACTTTTCTTGATGACAGACTCGGCCATAAGCAGTAGATTCCAGTTACCTGTTTTCCATGAAGTGGTTATGTCTTTTGAATACAAGAGTATTCACTACACAACTCCAATATTGTACAGTATCTGGAAAATATTAACTAGATGTCACTGTTTCAGTATTCTCTTTAAAAACACAGAGCCAACCCCAGGAGAAGAAACAATAGTAAAAAAAATAATACATTACAGTAGGCCCACTTGAATCAGTTGATTTAGTTAATAGAAACGAGCCTGTTCTAACTGCAATTTACTGTGCTTAACGTCTTGACTCATTAAATCCCCCTGATTCAATGGGCCTAATCTAGTGCAGTTTACTACACTAAATAACAGTATTTTTGGCTTTTGTGTCTTTCAGAATAACTAAGAAACATAATATTTTTTTAAAAATTGAAAACTGCTTTGGTGCAATTCATGGAAAAGATGGAAAAGACAAAACGATGGAAACTAAACACAGCTTTGCTCTTTGTGCAGATTGATAGGGCTGAGCTGTCCCCCTTCCCTCTGATTTGGAAAGATTACAGCTGAAAATATTTTTTTTCCAAAATAAATTAAAAATAAGTTTCTTCCCCCACACCATCACATTCTAAAGTTTTGTCCCTGCTCTATTCTCACTTTCATGAAAGAAACTAAGAAGAGAGTCTAAAGGTCTGTCTGTTCTTATCCTTTTCACAAAACATCCAGAGATCACACCAAGGAAGGCTGAGAGTGAGGACCCTGTTAAACAGTGGTGGGATTCAAATAAATTAACAACAGGTTCTATGTCCTAATGACAAACAAACAAACAAACAAACAAATAAACAAATAAATAAATGCCCAGGACAGTGGGATCCAATGAGGGTTTTTTCCACAGTGGTCTCCCTACTGCCTATCATTACAACTACTTCTCACATGATTAAGACATCTGGATAAGTGTATCTGTTTGGGCATACCGCTGCTGTTACCCTCACCGTGGGCATGTGCCAAACACACACAAACAAACACACACCTCACAGTGGGTGCTTATGACCAAGTTTGACAGAGAACTGACACATCTCTCCTTCCCTTTACCTCCTATTTCACCCTATAGCTCACCAGTAAAAATTGCTTCCATCCCCTTTCCTGCTCCTGAAATGACTGATAGCCCTGTTTGCTGTTACCTGGAGGCCGCCTTTGCGCACCTGTTGTGGAGTTATTCTCCCCCCCCCCCGCTTCCTTCTGGCTTGGAAGGTATGGTCTCTTTTCAATCTGTCACCACTCCACCTCAACCCCACCACCTCAATCGGTCCTTCAGTTACTGACTCCTCTGAGGTCTCCTCCTTCTCCATCTTTCCCCTCCATCCTGCGCCCACCACTTCTCCTCGCCAGTTGCTTTGAGGGGCATTGGTGTTGGTGGCGGTGCTGGTTGTGATGATGGCTTCCCTCAGAGCCCTGGCAAGCTCCACCTCCCCCACTCACCCTCAGCGGCCACTTCCTCCTCTCAGTTCCCTCTTTCCCTTCATGCCACCGTGGCACAGGTGGCATGGTTGGCGAGTTGTCCTCACAGCACACCAGACTCATGGTACATCCCATCCAACCATGGTACATCCCATACAGTACCCACCGTGGCAGGTAGGTGCTTTTGACTGTGGCACCTACAGCGGCCTTCGGTGTCACTGAGCTCCGGCTGTCCAGAGGGGGCAGGTCAGAACTCCCTCTCCCCCCCCCCCACATACACACACACAATGCCCAGAGTGCAGGCTCTGCACCTGGCACTTGCAGCTGTGCCTGAGCATGGAAGGGGCTGCTGAGCCTTCTCTTACACACGCACCCTGCTCCTCCCCCTGCTGCCCTCCCTGTTTCGGATTCCTGTCCCCCCCCCCGCACCCCACTATTCCCTGCTTCCATGCCGATCTCTCTTCCCCCCCCCGGCATGCCGTAAAAGGGGTAATTCAAGGATGAAGCTCCCCCCCTCCCGAAACACCTCAGGGAGTGGCAAAGAGGGGAGGAGAGCAGCCTTAGGTGTCCAGCCAGAGGAACTGTTGAATTAGATGGCACCGTGCCGAGAGGGAGAGAAAGAGGGAGCGGGGAAATGACTTTTCCCATGAGTGAGACAGACGGACACGGAGACATCAGTCCAGTGACAGTGTCTCAGAAACAAAAGGCGGCCGAGGTATGGGAAGCTGGTGGTGGGGCAAGTTCATGGAAACTGGCACACACGATTAAACTATCCTCTGAGAGCAACAAAGAGAAGCAGTGTTGGGTGGAGAATGAAAGGCATGGCATAATAATAGGGAAGAGCAGGGCACTCCGACCCTGGAGCGGTCAAGCAGCAGCAGGCAAGGCACAGGGTCAGGATGGAAAAAGGTAAAAAACAGCACAAAAGCTCATCTCCCTTCCCACTACCAAACACACAGATAGTACTGATCCAAATAATTGTTTCCTATTCATTGGAGAGGGCAGCTCTGGTTTACTTCAGCCTCCAGCATACACTCAGGATGCAGGGTTAAATCTGAACGCGCAGATACTGAACATGACAATCTTCCTAAGCTGAGTCCCAAAGAGAGTCCCACAATGCCCACAGCTGTATTGAACCATGCCAACAAACAGGTGCTAGCAATTTTCGTTTCCACCAGGGACAGGTATTTTGTCAAGTTTATGGGTTTTAACTGTCAATTCCAGACCAGCCCATCTCCAAATGCTGCATATTATTATTATGACAGGAGGGATCACTCGCAGCAGTGTGTTGTTGTTAGAAATATGGATTTCCCCACCACTAGCTACTGTGAGAATTGCAGCTAAATTCATGAAACAAACAGGGGGTGTTGCTTTGGGTTGGAGAAGATCCGTTGGAGCTGCTTTCCTGGGGAAGTCAAGAAGATAACTATTTATCCTGCCCTGTGCCTGCCAGGCAGTTTACAGAACTTCAATAGAACTCAGGGTGTTCCCCCAGAAAGAACTCCAGATTCATCATATGGAAGTTAAACTCGCTTTGGCTCACTCCAAAAACTCTCCCCCCCCCGTAATCTTCCGTTCTATAAATGATATTTAATCTATGCACAACCCGGATCTCTCCGTATTTACACAGGAGAAGTCCCCTTGAGATCAAGATGGTTTAAGCAAAGAGAATACACCTGTTTCAATTCACACGTGCATACACACAAACAGCCATGCTTGGATCATCCCTTTTCCCCTCCTGCTAAAAATGGAATCAATCCTGATGATGTTTGGGGGATGGCCTTCCTTTCTCCTTTTACACCCGGGATTTTTCCCCCACAGAAATGGTATGGCCTGTACTGATTTTGGTCAATATAGCACCTTGGAAAGGTTGTGTACCATTCTACATATCTATATTTCTTCATATGCTAAATTACATGTCTCATATTTTAAAAAAATCCTATGAACAAAAAGAAGCATTCTTACTTGAAAGTAATCTCAGAAATGAAAGCTTGAAAGCCAATCTCAACACTCCAGTCCTCTGAAAATGCCGGCCACAGAGACTGGCGAAACGTCAGGAAGAACAACCTTCAGAAAATGGCCAAAGAGCCCAAAAAACCCACAACAACCAATATCAACAAATGTTTGATTAGTATGCTCTCATGTATGTCTTTTCTGGAGAATGCTGCCTTCTCATGATGGTCCCTCCCCCTCGGAGTCCCTCCGGCCCCCACCCATCCCCCATATTGACCTGTGGTCAAGATGCACCTGAATGTCTGGAGAGAAGAGTTTAGATTCCCCTTATCTATTGATATGTTTATGTGTTTTCCTTTCTTGGCCCTGGATATATGGCTTTCAAGAACAGCAAATCTTACTAGTGCTAAAATACTGATAGCTGTCTTCCTCCTTCTAACAGAGTGGGCCATCTGTGTGCCATTTGTCTCCCGAAATTGTCAGTTTTGGGGCAGGAGGAAGAGTTCTTTGTTATTCTAAATGAGGCTTGGAGGTTTGGGTGTGATCTCTTTATGGTGTGAGTGGCTTTTCTATTGCATACCTTGCTTGCATGGATCAGTGAGACTGTCACCGGTTCATGCATTGGATATTCTCTGAGATTAAAAAAAACTGTTGCTAGGCAGAGCAACAGTCTTATGTGGTACCTTTAAGTTGAAAAAAATCATAATAAAACCAGGACGGTTGGGTGTTTGACTGAAGTGGTCTCACCCCAAAACTTTTTCCCTCTGTGTCCTGCCCTCATGCCTTGTCAATCACCCCTCCGCCTCGAGGCCATGGGCTTTCCTCCAGTGACGTCAAGGACTCATCCTCCCCCCTCTTTCCCCCAGTGACGCCTCTGCTCTTTCCAGGGCTTTATCTCTCTCACCCACACCCCACCTCAGACGGCTCAGTGTGGCGTGGGAAGGGAGGCAGCTAATTGTGCCCCCCTCCCCCCTGCTTGTCACTGGTCACCTGGCCCCTCCTCCTTCATTCATCTCAGGCCAGCAAACGGTTCTAAGAACCAATAGTACATTTAGGAAGCGGTTCTATAGAATAGGTGCGAACCTGCTGAATCCCACCTCTGCTGTTAAATTACAAGTGTGGTAAGAACATGCTTTACCAACATCTAGATCAGTGGTGCCGAACCTTGGGCCCCTAGATGTTCTTGGATTACAGCTCCCAGGAAATCCTGGCCAGCACAGCTAGTGGTGAATACTTCTGGAATTTTAGTCCAAGAACATCTGGGGACCCAAAGTTCGGAATCACTGATCTATGTAAGTAGGCATTTCCAATGGCTCCTAATAGGAATAGTGAACTACCAAACAGGGGACGATCAAAATGAAAACAAATGTTAGCTCTGTTACATTCATGAGGAAACAACAACAAAATCCACAATTCGCCATGTCATCATTAGGACCATTTACATTAGCTTTCAAGGGCTGTAGAACTTGGCAACCCTGTATGCACTTGAAATAAGTCATGATGGAGCAGTAGCTTGCACAAAAGTACATGATGATGATGTTGATGATGACAATCATTTTCCCTCTTTGGCCTACAAACCCCATCAACCATATCAAGAGATTAAGGAAGTTACATTCCAAAAAAGATCCCGTTTCTGGTGTAGAAACACTACCTCTGCTTCCAGGTAAGAGGGCTGGTGAAACAAACTGTGATATTCAAAACATAATTTAACCCAGCCTCATTCCGATCAAAAGGATTAGAACCCTGACAGAGGCTCATGGGAAAGAATCAAGATATAAATGACAGACTAGGTTGCTAATTGTCTAAAAATGCATTTCCCAGCCTCCCATACAAGGTGTTTCTGGTATCATATTTATTTTGAAGAAATTTTCCATTTCTTCTTATACTTTCTTCTGAAAGTCTTCATTGTTTAAAAGATTTGTATTTAATCTCCTTTATAGAACTTTGGAAGATGTCTGTAATTGCAGTAATATTGGACTACGGTCTGCAAAAGTATTTGCAAGAATGTCTGTTTCTTTCATTTCTTTAAACAAATTTGTCAATATCCAGCAGGCATCAATTCTTGACCAGCTTTTATGTCTATTTGAGAAATGTGTATAATCTCTTTGTGTCGGATATTTTGTTCTCCATGCATTTACAATACGTAAACCTCTAAATGCTTTCTAATAGGCATGTAAGATTTCTTCTATAAGAAATTTTGATACAAGGGTAGTTTTAAACAAGCACCACCTCCTTTGTGCTCTGATGTGGTTTCATTCTGGCACAAGGTCGTACTGTTCAGAAACAGCCTGGTTGAATCAGCTGTTTCTCACCTTTTTCCATGCTGTGCCAGCAGGACTTTTAAAATTTGCGTACTTCATCATCAACAGTGAAATAGAATAAAAAATTAGTAGTCAGGATTGTTAGCATTTTGAAAGGTATGTTAATTTAATCGGAGCTTTTAAACTTCATATTACCCGTCAATTTTACTTGAGCAGCCATTCATCTTAATAAATTACCTGACTTTCTTCTTTAAAGACAGCTGCAAATACAAAGATAACTCCTCGGATAGCTCTCTAAAGGGAAAAGTGCTATAATGAATATTGGCTGGGAAAAAATACTATAATGAAAACTGCATCAATGATTGTTATTATAGCCTCCATCTGACAACAAATGTGCATTCTCCTCAGCCTTTCTTCTTCTTCTTCTTCTTCTTCTTCTTCTTCTTCTTCTTCTTCTTCTTCTTCTTCTTCTTCTTCGAGTATTTCAAAATATTACGGCATGTTTCTCCACAGTTAAAAGCATCTGACTGAAATATATACCACACTGGGAGTTGGAGAGCTTCTTGGTATTACAAATGGATGCAGTTTGAAACTGTTTTCCCTGAATAATATCCTGTTATTCCAGATCAGTTGGTAAACACAGCAAGCACCCAATGCATATCAGATTTATTTTAGAGTGTCTGTGTTATAAACATAGTGCCATGTATACGTATATAACTTCAAAAACTACGTAAGTGGCTATCACCACCAATTAGTAAATAAGCTTACCTACACCAATAATTTCCCATAATGATATCCCACAGGTAAACAGCGTTCCAAATCTAACTCGCGCTGGCCATGTGACAACGGAAACTGTCTTTGGACAAATGCTGGCTCTCCAGCTTGGAAATGGGGATGAGCACCGCCCCCCTAGAGTCGAACACGAATGACTAAAATGTCAAGGGGAACCTTTACCTTACCTTATTCTAACACCCTCTCTTCTTAGAACTATTCATGTCCTTCCTTCCTTTATCTATTTACGTACCATTTTTCTCCCTATGTAAGGGACTCAAGTAGTTTACAACATTTAAAAGACATATAAAACACAATCAATAAAGCATGAAAAAGCAATAGGAAAAACAAGAATTAAAATCACTAAAGCATGAATAAAACATATATAAATATTAAAATACCAAAGTCTACCCATTTTACTCAATCTAGTCTGGAGGTGCAACTGAGGGGCCTAACGCTGAGAGAGGCCCGGAAGGAAAAAACAAGAAACCGGGTCTTCTTGGTGGTGACTCCTCGGTTGTGGAACAACTTACCTTCAGAGATCCGTATGGCCCCTTCGCTGGGTGTTTTTAAAAGCCAATTAAAACCATGGCTGTTTAGGTAGGCCTTCCCTCCGGCCATTATTTGATTTTTTTTTTCTTTTCCATCTTGAACGATTATTCATTTTATTTTTGGATGCTAATATTATTTTAATTGTGTTGTGTTTGATGTATGCCGCCCAGAGTAGTCGAAATGACTAGATGGGCAGTATAGAAATGTAATAAATACAATAAATAATAAAATAAACTACTGTACTAAACTCCATCTTATTTGCAGGCACATGGAGGGCAAACACTAGAACAAGAAAAAATCTGCATTTCCCACAATGGGTGGTTTGATTCTTAGAATGGTTATGTTGGACAGAGTAAACCAGCCTAATTTGAGCTGTTGTGCTCCTGATGTTAACGGGAACATACAACTCCCCTGTTACAGTAGCTCCCCTGGCTACCAATCCGTTTCCGAGCACAATTCAAAGTGCTGGTTTTAACCTTTAAAGCCCTAAACAGCTTGGGTCCAAGCTATTTAAAAGACCACATCTCCCTCTTTGAGCCTGTCTGGGAATTAAGATCAGCAGAGAAGGCCTTTCTCTTGCCCTCCCCCCCAGGCACACGTGGTGGTGACATAGCAGAGGGCATTCTCCCAGACTCTGGAACTCCCTCCCATGGGAAGCTAGGCTGACCCCATCTTTGCTGTCCTTCCATAGGCAAAGACCTTTCTCTTCAGGCAGACTTTTCCTTAGTGATTGGCATCCTGAGGGTTTTTTTGAATAGGGACTATTGTCAAACCAGTTTTGAGTCTCAAATCTGAGCAAACAAAATCATGGGCAGCTGCTGTACATAGACACCATTCCTACTGTCGGTAAACAATTCTGCTAATAATATTTAACTCCTACGATGAATTATTCTCAGCTACCTCCATTATGCCACAAGCTGTATTTAAAACAAAGTCTGGCAAAATAAATCTCATACAACTTATAAATGTGATTTGCTTCTTCCTGTGAATACTGTCTAGTGAATGTGCAAAGATATTTCTAATTTATATACATATTTATTTCATGTCAGGTGTTACAGTCAGAAGGTGTTTGTGAATGGGTTGTGTTGTAATAAAGCTATTGGGTAAGGGCAGTATTTCTTAGTTCAGAAAGAGGAGGGGGAATAATTGAATGGGGAAAATATATTTCTTTCTCCTCAGACTTTAATCGGGGGCAATAAATGGTGGAATAGATCACCAACACATGGCAAATAACAGGGAAAGGAGTAGTTAGATAAACAGCTGAAGTATGTTTCTCTTTTCTTTTCTTTTCTAAATCTAAGTCACTACTCTTAGGCTTTCTCCTTTCCTTCTTCTTTCTCTGAGGTTGAATCTTTCCTCCCCAATGTTTGCTACAGAAGGGCAGACTCACATGTGGTCTCCATGAGAGCTGCCTGAGGACATAGACCTGTAAACATAGCCTAATGTAGGGCTTTTCTTCAAATAATTTAAATTTCTTTCTATGCACCACCCAAGTATGGATTTCTCTAAACAATAACAATGAAGATCTATGACTCCGTCCCCCACTGTGCCTTACTACCAGTCCATATATTGATTATTTCTATCTATTCAGTAGGCACAGGGCACCTCTCTCTGCTGCCCTGCTGTAAACTCGGCAACCCCACCACCCTTTGCCTTCTACTCAGAGTACATATCCACAAAACTAATGGTTGAACAGTGCTAAATATGGAGGATCTTTCAACTGTCTTGCCCTCTCTGCAACGGCACCCTGCTTAAAAAAAGTAGTTAGACAAGTTGCTATCTCTCAGTCTGATTTCACAGTATATTCCATTTAAATTCTGTGGGACTTACCTTCAATATATTCGCGAAGGCTTTCACGGCCAGGATCTAATGGTTGTTGTGGGTTTTTTGGGCTCTTTGGCCATGTTCTGAAGGTTGTTCTTCCTAATGTTTTGCCAGTCTGGCGAAACGTTAGGAAGAACAACCTTCAGAACATGGCCAAAGAGCCCGAAAAACCCACAACAACCGCTTACCTTCAAGTTCAAACCAACACAAAAAGGGGTAGGTATAAGCTTCTACTGCCCTATCCAGTTTTTCCATGACACAGTCATACTATAGGACTTTATACAGAAGGATTTCTCTTTATTGAAATCGTAGGGCATCTTATTTGATAGACAGAGAGTCGTGTACTTTCCTATGACACATGCTATCTTAAGATCTACAAATCCCATACTTCTTGAATACCTTGTGACATTCTGTATACCTGAAAGTCAACAAGGCAAGTGAGTGGTTGTGAGAAACACAATAACCCTGAGTAATGATCCAAAGAAGCAAAAGAAGGGAGCCATTTCTACTTGTTCATTCATTAATTCTGTATCGCAACCTTCCATGTGGCAACCTAACATCTGTTAACAATTCTAAATCTGCACTTGTCCTTGATGTACAATTCTACAGACTCGTCAGGAGTTTATGACAATTATATTTTGTGATAAAAATATTTCAGAAATAAGTTAATTTGTATTTATATTGTATATATTTGTTTATAAAGTTGTTCGGGTGGATATAATGTATTATTTTAAAATTTTCTTCATTTAAAAATAGTTATATTTATTCATGTTTATTTGGCATAGTGTGAACACACCTGAGCATGATGTAGCAGGAAAAAATGGCACAAGATAATCAAGTGATTATGATAATCTCTTGATTTAGATACACAGAGAACTTGAATGTGAAAAGTAGGATGAAAGCTGTGTTTTATCTTCCTTCCCATGGCATGCTGGAGACTGTTCTGTTCTTGCATGAATTATGGACTTGATCTTGGAAGAAGCACATCCACAATAAAAATGATAATGATAAAATGCCAGTGATTTTACTTTAAAAACCCACACAAATACTGCCTGATTTTCAAAGTTTTTCATTTATTTCGTACAAGAGAACAAACTCAGTCTTGCAATATAATACATACATCATTGCTCTCCTCAACTTGTAGGGTCTACAGTGCAAACAATGATTATAGCCAGACAAATAGAAGAGAGAAGGACACAGTATTAAAACTTGTGACCCCTAAGTGCACTTATAGGACATAAAACAAACTGAAACTGATAGGACTTTCTTTGGAGAAATTGCTCCTATGGAGTTAGCAAACAGTCCTGACAGAACTGCTGAACTAAATGAACACTTAAACCCTATAGCAGGGGAAATAACTACAAACTTACTTTGAACTCATTCAGTAGTGGAAGGAAGAGTGGAAGGAATCATAAAGAACAGGGCCAAAACAACACAACAAAAAATTGTATTACAGCAGTAGTGTATTACAGCAATATAAAACATTAAACATTGTTCATCAAAAATGGTCCATACTCTTTGAGAAAAAGTGCTAATATAAAATAACAAAAATATAGCAACATTATCAAAGAGGCACCGAACAAGGGGAAATCCCAGAAGATGACTCCTTTGTTCATCACTTAGCTACTTCTCACCAAACCACAAAGCAATTGTCAGGGCTGTTTTTCAAAAAGTGAGAATGGTAGTGAGCACAAGGGGGTATCCTTAGACCATCTTGACTGCTGCCATTGGTGTTGGGCTGCCCTTTGCTATGTAAACATTGGCATCCTTTTTGCTGCTGGTAGCGCAGGCAAGATATTGTGAAGCAATATCGGACCATTTCCTGGCATTTTGAATTCTTAATGCAGAAACACAATATTGCACATTCATGAACTGCAGGTTTTTTTAAGAACTGAATTTGCAAATGGATGGAAAGGAAGTTTAAAAAAAATAGCATGTGGGAGAAATGAAAATTGACAGACTTGTCCATATACACCTAGTGTTTTGACTGCCTAATTCTTCAAATCTTGGTTTGAGGTTCCATGCATTTTAGATATGTTACTGTTGAATCCGAGTGGCCACCTCTTTGTGTAAAACTCCTCATCCTTAAAATATATATGGACATAAAGGTCCTTTCCATGCTGCAAATAGTGGCATCTACTGAACTGTGCAAAGAATTTACAGAAGTTTCAAATAACTTTTTTTAAAAAGCAGGGAGGGATAAAGGCCATAAAGGAACAAAAGGAAGCAATTCCGAATGCAAACAAAAACAAGATATTTACAAATCAGGATCTGCATCAACTTAAAATAAATAAAAAGAAATGACAGAACAAATATTTATTCCAATATCTTCCAAGCCTATTAATCAAATTCAAAGTGTTTTAAAATAATGACCATAAAACCCAATTTGAATGTAGAGATCCAAATATCAAAAGGTCAAATTAAAAAAATCAGAAATATTTGCAAAATCAGAAATACACATACAAAAGAGGGTTTCAACTCTAGTTGACAATTACATGCAGAAGTTTCAAAACAACATCAAATGCATTTTGACCTTTTGGTCTTCTGCAGTGGCTTTTCAAATACATGATAAAATGAAGGCCAGACTTATGGGACACCCCAGGAAACTATTACTACAGGTAAATGTCAAAATGAAATGAAATGAAATAAGATAAAATATAAAAGCTGTACATTTAGCAGAAAAACAATTCTAAATAATGTACATTCTCTCCTCTGAGCTGTGGCACTGAAAAAAAATTAGTCTACAGGTTTAAAGTAGTGAGATAGAATAATCCTCAACAAACTGTTTTTATAGCTCCATTCAAACATCCTTTAAGGATGGTCTAATAAAAAGTAGACAACATTATTTGATTTCTCATTTAACAATGAACCTTCCATTGAAGAAAAATATATAAACCACATAAAAACTTTAGTAAGCATTTATATAAAAAGAAACCAATATGTAACTGGTGATATTCAAACCACATACAAGTACATTCCTTCTCAGTTACTGTATCATCTCTTAAGAACTATAGGGTAAACTATTGTACAACATCACATAGTGACCAACTGCTATGGCACAACAAAGTTTCTTTCAATAATTGGCCCTGGGTAATCAATATGCTGTTAAGTTGTTGTCTCAACATTATATAAGAAAGTAACAAAATGGAACTGCTTAACTTTTTTTCCCTTTGTCTTTTGGGTCAGATAGCTTATTTGGCCAGCCAGTTATACAGTGCCACATAAACTATAAACAGTCATGTGAAAAAGAGAGCGCAAACTCTTTGAACTCTATGGTTATACATATCAGGACATAATAAAAACCATCTGGTCCTTAGTAAGTCTGAAAATTAGGTAAGTACAGCCTCATATGAACAACAACTCTTGATATATTACACTGTGTCATGATTTATTTTATAAAAATAAAGCCAAAATGAAGATGTGATGAGTGAAAAACTAACCATACCCTTACTGATTCCATAGGAATTAAGAGTCTAAGTAGCAGTCAGGTTCTGCTAACCAAATGCCCTTGAGTAACTGAACATCAGCAAGTATGACCACCTCTATAAAAGCCAAAGTTTTACAAGATGGTCTGGATCATTCTTGTGTGAGCTAACACAATGCTATAAGAGGCAAAACAACAGAAATGATCTTAGAGAATCAGTTGTTGCGGCTTACAAATTTGGGAAGGGTTATATGGCCATTTCAAAACAATTTAAAGTCCATCATTCTACAGTGGGGAAGATTATTCTAGAGTCAAATGTGAGGCCATCTGTCTGACAGCCAAAGCTTAGCTGAAACTGGGTCATGAAACAAAACAATGATCTCAAGCACAACATAATAGCTGGAAAAAAAAGAATCAAGGTATTGCAATTGCCCAGTTGAATTCAAGACCTCAACCCAATTGCAATGCTGTAGTGGGCCCTTAAGAGACCTGTGCTTTAACAAACGCCCACAAATTCAATGAACTGAAGCAATGTTGTGAAGAAGAGTGGGCCAAAATTCCTCCACAACAATGTGAAAGACTGATAAAGTCATGCAGAAAACAATTACTTCAAGTTATTGCAGTTAAAGATGGTTCTCTAAGTTACTGAATCATAAGGTGTACTTACTTTTTCACACATGACTTCTCAATTTTGGCTTTATTTTTATAAAATAAATCATGATACAGTGTAATATGTCATATGTCTGAGGTTGTATTTAATCTAATTTTGAGACCTGCTAAGGACCAGATGGTTTTTATTATGTTCTGATACTTAAAACCATAGGATTCAAAGAGGATGGATTTTCACATGACTGTATGTAAAAAACCTGTTCTTTCACATGCCTCACTTGGAAACTCCAACCTTCAGGTTCATTTAATTTAACAGACCAAAAACTAGACTCCAAAGATGGTTAGCTCATTAACTAGTTCCTCAAAGACAAATTAAATGTTACAATTCTCAGAAGCTCAGAGCTGCCCCATAAAGTCCTCACTAAATCTACTTCAGGTGTTCAAAACGTTGAGAGGAAAATAATAGAAAAGGAAAAACCAGAGACCTGTTCAGGAAAATTGGAGATATTAAAGGAACATTTTGTGCAAAGATGGACATGATAAAGGACAAAAATGGAAGGGACCTCACAGAAGCAGAGGACATCAAGAAGAGGTGGCGAGAATACACAGAGGGATTATACCAGAAAGATTTGAATATCCCGGACAACCCAGACAATGTAGTTGCTGACCTAGAGCCAGACATCCTGGAGAGTGAAGTCAAGTGGGCCTTAGAAAGCCTGGCTAACAACAAGGCCAGCGGAGGTGATGGCATTCCAGTTGAACTGTTTAAATTCTTAAAAGATGAGGCTGTTAAGGTGCTGCATTCAATATGCCAGCAGGTTTGGAAAACTTAACAGTGGCCATAGGACTGAAAAAGATCAGTCTACATCCCAATCCCAAAGAAGGGCAGTGCCAAAGAATGCTCCAACTACCGTACAATTGCACTCATTCCACACGCTAGCAAGGTTATGCTGAAAATCCTACGAGGTAGGCTTCAGCAGTATGTGGACCAAGAAGTCCCAGAAGTATAAGCTGGATTTCGAAGGGGCAGAGGAACTAGAGACCAAATTGCTAACATGTGCTGGATTATGGAGAAAGCCAGAGAGTTCAAGAAAAACATCTAGTTGTGCTTCATTGACTATGCAAAAGCCTTTGACTGTGTGGACCACAGCAAACTACGGCAAGTCCTTAAAGAAATGGGAGTGCCTGACCACCTTACCTCATGGCGCAGTGGTTAAACTGCTGTACTGCAGCCAAAACTGTGCTCACGACCTGGGGTTCAATCCCAGGTAGCTGGCTCAAGGTTGACTCAGCCTTCTATTATTCCGAGGTCGGTAAGACGAGTACCCAGCTTGCTGAGGAGGCAATGTGTAGCCTGCATAATTAACTTGTAAACCGCCCAGAGAGTGCTTGAAACATTATGGAGTGGTATATAAGCAGCACGCTTTGCTTTTTGCTTTTATCTGTCTCCTGAGAAACCTATATGTGGGACAGGAAGCAACAGTTAGAACTGGATACGGAACAACTGATTGGTTCACAATTGAGAAGAGTATGACAAGGTTGTATATTGTCCCCCGGATTATTTAACTTATATGCAGAATATATCATGTGAAAGGCTGAACTGGAGTAATCCCAAACCAGAATTAAGAATGCCGGAAGAAATATCAACAACCTCCGATATGCAGATGATACCACTCTGATGGCAGAAAGTGAGGAGGAATTAAAGAACCTCGTAATGAGGATGAAAGAGGAGAGTGAAAAATATGGTCTGATGCTCAACATAAAAAACAACAACTAAGATCATGGCCACTGGTCCCATCACCTCCTGGCAAATAGAAGGGGAAGATATGGAGGCAGTGACAGATTTTACTTTCGTGGGCTCCATGATCACTGCAGATGGCGACAGCAGACACGAACTTAAAAGACGCCTGCTTCTTGGGAGGAAAGCAATGACAAACCTTGACAGTATCTTAAAAAGCAGAGACATCACCTTGCCAACAAAAGTCTGAATAGTCAAAGCTATGGTTTTTCCAGCAGTGGTGTATGGAAGTGAGAGCTGGACCATAAAGAAAGCTGACCACTGAAGAATTTATGCTTTTGAATTGTGGTGCTGGAGGAACCTCTTGAGAGTCCCCTGGACTGCAAGAAGAACAAACCTATCAATTCTAAAGGAAATCAAGCCTGAGTGCTCACTGGAAGGACAGATCCTGAAGCTGAGGCTCCAATACTTTGGCCATCTCATGAGAAGAGAAATCTCCCTGGAAAAGCCCCTGATGTTAGGAAAGAGTGAAGGCAAGACGAGCAGGGGACAACAGAGGATGAGATGGATGGATGGTGTCACCATCATGAATTTGACCCAACTCCGGGAGGCAGTGGAAGACAGAAGGGCCTGGAGCGCTCTGGTTCATGGGGTCATGAAGAGTCGGACACGACTAAACAACTAAACAACAACAACAATTAAGGGTTTTATGTCACATGAGGGATAGCAAGGATTTGATGTCGAGGGCATTTTGCTGAAAATGGAACGTATTGGGGGCCACATTTCAGCAGTGGTCATGTACATCTCTCTTTCACCACTTTCACATACACACATGAGCAAACATGTGTGCATGCCCACACATGCAGACCCCCACACACACACACACCACACATGCACAGGTACATAGAAAAACAGACAGGAAAAAAGCAAAGAGTAGGATCAAAAGGCTATGAGGTCTATTCAGCTGTGTGCCTATGAGCAAATTTCAAATTAGGCCTTGCTCTCCAGTGAGAATTTGCATATATTCTCTGCCACCACCTTTCTTTAAAGATTGAACTGCTCAAAACAGCATAAAATAAGGTGTGAGAGGCAGGTTTATGGCAGGCAGAATCACATGATCTTATAATATATGGTACTGATGCCATCAGGTCACTACTGAGCATCAGCAGCAGCCTAATTGTCTATGTTGACAAATTCAAATTTTTGCAGCATTTTAAACAGACAAATGGATTCTCAAAAAAGATAAAATTATCCATACAAGGTCTTCCATGAGCAATTAGTAAAATGTTATTTACAGAGTTTAAGATGCTGTAATTGAGACATAAACTACTTGAAAGGCTATTAATGGCTGAAAATTTCAGAATGTATATTGAGGACTGAAAATTTCTTATGAATATTTTGTGATTTCTATTTTGATACCTTAGCTACATCTCATAGATGTTAGTAACATTTTCACTTCTTAGGGACCACCTCCAGTTTTTACCCATCTTCTTGCATCCAGACAAGTTGAGAATCCCATGAGTGAGAGAGCAGGGTCTTGATGGATCATCTGAGGGTCAAACTGAAGCCGCCTAGAGTGGTCACAATTGACTAGATAGGCGGGATATAAATGAAATAAATAAATAAATAAATAAAATAAAGATTATGGCTAACTTATCAATAAAAGTAGCAGTTTTCCTAGGTGCTGAAATACTTGTCCTTGTCACAGCAGGAGCTTTTGACATCACCTCTCGTTGGCACATTTGCTTGTTTCTTTTGTGGTCCTTCTGAATCTAAACAGAGTAGCCATTGCAAATACTGTATGACTGCTCGGTCACAAAGGCATGTCTCAATTAGGTCTCTACAACATTAACAGATTTCAGCTTCTGGTAATGGGTGAACTGTAATGCACAGTCTGTCACTAAGCAAAATAAATTATTCAACAGTAATCAGTAAAATCTAAGCAGACTGATAGATGAAACGTCATAGCAGATGACAAGGCAATCTGAATATAATTTTAACAGTACATCTTCTGTCTGCCTATAACACTGTCATTCAATGCACAGCCTGAACTAGACAGGCTGGTAGGTATATATGCAGTCAAGTACTATTAGGTCACTGAGTCTTCGGTCTGTTTTACAGTTATTTGATTTATGTAGAAGAGAGATCGTTCTCAATCACAGTGCAGCCTATGTGCATTGCAATCAGAAAACTATACCTGTAAAAAGGTATATAGGCACAATCGCCCTTGCATCATGGCTAATGCCATGGGAACAACTTGTGAGATCATTTCAGAGAACAAAACCCATTACAAGGGGAAATATTCCATAGGGAGCTATTATGTTGAAACAAATGACTACCAGCTGAGTGTTGCAATTAATGAACTGACACTAGACAGTGTCACCTAGATGATTATGTGGCCTGAGGTAACTGATGAGCATTTTAGGCTTCATTACCTTTGCTTCTGTACAAGTTTGCAGACAAATTTTAGGCTAAGAATTTGAATTTCTAACATGGATTTTTTTACATTGCCTAATTATAGGTCACCCAGTTCTCAAAATGATGTGCTGGCACAAAACCTATTAAAATTACTGGAGCTTGCTACTATAGATCGCCCCAGGACTGCACTTGTTGGTATAATTGGGTAGTTGTTAAATAGAATACATCAGTCCTTCTGCAGTTTTAGGGGCTGACAAGACCAGAAATAATCTAATCCTATCTCCTGCTGTGCAAGAAAGGCAGAATAAAGTGGTTTCAAATATTCTTTATAACAGTGGCCCTTTTCACATAATTCATTTTACAATTGCCTGTATGCCATTTGGTTACTTAAAGCATTCTGCAGAAGTAACAGCAGGTAAAACACCGCATAGCAGGCTGTTGAAAGAGTTGTTTATCACTCCTATTGTTTTCTCAGATGATGGAGTCAGTAATTGGCACCTCATGGCCTAAATCTTGGCTTGTTTCCCAGCTACCAATCCAGAAGCAAATATTACTATGTCAGGACTGTTATCATAAAATGATTTAGGAATGTATCATCTGGGGATGAATTCCATTTTTAAAAGACAAAATCACCACTACTGCTGCCATCACCTTGCATTTCTCATTACGGTCTTCCACTACTGAAAATGCCAAAGACACGCTTCCCACAACTCATTGAAACCAGTTCTCATTTCACCTTAAGTAATATGCCTGATCTCTGAGTTTTATTCACAAAACCTTGTGTTTAATGTTTGATTTTTAGTGGTCTAATCAGTGGTTCTTAATCTTGGGTTACTCAGGTGTTTTTGAACTGCAACTCCCAGAAACCCCAGCCAGCATAGCTGGTGGTGAAGGCTTCTGGGAGTTGCAGTTCAAAAACACCTGAGTAACTCAAGGTTAAGAACCACTGGTCTAAATAAAGGTATCACCTCTTCTACTTTTGGAACATGTAAAGGACTAGCTGGCTATCTCTGTTGTTGTTTTAAACCCTTGAGGATACCTGGAAAAACATGTCTCAGCAAGACCAAGGGAAGTACATGGACTGATGGGCTTTAAACATTGTCAGGCTGGATTACAATCAAGAATAACACCTACCTGTTAAAACTCACCAGAAAAATTTGGCTGTAATTGAGCATTTACTATCTGGTGAGTTAACCAAAATGTATCCCAGCTTTAGGATGAGGATGGCTAAGTCTCTGTTGGCATTTCTCACACACACCCAAACGCCAATAAGGAAACCTGATTTCCAAACAGGAAACATGAGTTAGGGTGGGGAGAAGGTACTTTCAGGGGCTATTTCTTGTTCTGAGACTGAATGGAAAATTCCAGCCAAACAGCACCAAGGGAGAGGCATTTAATACACCCCTCCCCAACCTGGTTGAAACCAGCTTTCAAGTCTCATTAAGCAATGTGCCTGGCGGATCATCTCTGCCATGACCATGTTGGGATTTTCATTCATAATGTTTCTGCTCCAAGCCTGAAGAAGTGAATTTTATCTGTGAAAGCTTGTGTTTAATGTTTGATATTTAATGGTCTAAGTAAAGGTATCACCTCTTCTACTTTTGGATTGGGTAAAGGACCATATGGTTATCTCTGTCGGGGTTTTTTGGACATAGGGTATGACCTTGCTTCAGAACAAAGTTCCAGCTAAGCATCAAAAGAGGAAAAAGGATGTACATGTGAAGCCTTTCCATTTCAGCAGAATTCCAATACAGTGGGGTCTTGACTTAAGAACAGCTTGAGTTAAGAACATTTTGACTTAAGAACCACTCTCATAGGAAAATATTGACTTGACTTACATACTTAGATTTGAGTTAAGAACTGAAAAAAAAAAAAACCTGGGAGGCAGGGAAAGTGCAAAATTTGAACTTTCAGTTAACTGTTGGCCAGTGAAAAGGGTGTCTGTCTGCTTCCTCACTCCTCCCAGCGTTTAGAGAGTGGATTGGGAGTCTTCAGACTGCCTGGTACTGCCTGGACTGTATTTTCCCTGCCTTCCCCGAACCTTTCTTGACCTAAGAAAAAAAGAAACAAAATATCCCCCTCTAGTGGTCGAAGGCAGAATAGCTGCTTCCCATTAGTTTCTATGGATGGAAAAGAGCAGATACGGATCAAATGGTTTTCAATGCATTCCTATGGGAAATGCAGATTTGACCTGAGAAGTTTTTGACTTGAGAACCGCCTTCCAATACGGATTAAGTTCTTGAGTCAAGACCCCACTGTAACTTCAGAAGAACAATTGATAAAACAGCCTACCATTTCTTCAATAAAGATTATCCTCAAGTAGTCTTCTTTATTTCTGGTGAATGGGATTCATGTATTGTATTATGTTTTTGGTTTTTGATTTTGATTACAAGTTTGATGAAAACGATGAGACAACATTAAAACATAGAAATCTAGAGGTTGGAAAAGTCACCTTCTTGCAGTACAAATCCCAAAATCTCCCAGCCAGTATGAAAAGTGTACATTTTGCCTAGGAATTATGGGACTTATAGTCCAAAGGGGGGAACATTTCCACAGCCCAATTCAAATCTAGAAGACAACATTCTTCCCTCCTTCCTTAGCAATTATGCTCATTTTTTCCCTTCTCCCAATCTGGCACAAGACAGGAGTGGGAGAAATTCTTATTTCAATGCACTTTTTCTGCCAGAGGCCATACATTCACAGAGACATTAAGTTCTGTGAAACTGCCTTCCAAGGAAATGTGCACAGCATTTCAGCATGAAGTAATGTAAGAGCTTTCCCAAGTTCTGAATCCAGCAACATTAATATAATTACATTAATAACATTATTAGTTTCAGGAAATCACATAACCTATAACCTATAAAACCCTAAATGAGTCCACGTTATCTAAAAGACCACATCTCCCCGTATGCCCAGGTTTGGGGATCATTAAATGAGGCCTGTCTTTTGGTCCAACTACCTTAATAGGTGCATTTGGTGGGGACATGAGAGACAGCCTTCTCTGTCACTGATCTCAAACTACGTCCCACAGGACGCCAGGCTGACCTTATGTCTGCTCTCCTTCTGCAGGACAGCAAAGAACTTTCTATTCAGGCAGGATTTCTTTCAGTGACTGGGTCCCTAAAATCTTAAAATGAGGCTGTTGTGTTGTAATATCTTAATACGTTTTGGATTTTTATACTGTAAGCCACCTTGGGTGCTTTTCAGGAAACAAGAGGGGTATAAATAAATAAATAAATAAATAAATAAATAAATAAATAAATAAATAAATAAATAAATAAATTGAGTTTTTTCTTTAACATTTTATGTACCCATGGATCTTGGACCCAATTTAAACATGATATAGAGTATTTTATTTTTAATCGATGTCGAGTACTATATTTTGGAGGTGACTAGGTACAACTCAGTTGATACTTGGGAAGATTTATGTCTTTGTATGGAAAGGAGGAGGAGGAGGAGGAGAGAGAGAGAGAAGGGCTTTGTCACGTTTTCTAGACAGTTCTTCACCTGCTCTGACCTGTGTAGATTTTCTTTTAACCTTAGATTGCTGTTCTTAGGGTTGTTGGTGTCATTTCTTTTCTTCTCACATTCTTCCTTTGTTCTCCAGAGATGACAAGTGCAGTCCAGACTCTTGAACTCTGCAGCTAAATTGGCTAGTACTGGGAATTCTGTCACCTTTCCTGTCTGAATGTATTTCTTTAATAAACAAAAGTTTTCTTATTTTTGAGAAAGACGTGTGCACATGATTCCTTTAAAGAAGTGTACTGATGTACTCATTCTGTGCTTCAAACGGCTGAACCCAAAAATTTATGTTGTTTCTATGCCACTGTTTTACTTTCTCTTCAACACTGTCCACATGACATCACTTCAAAAACTGTTTACCCATAACAACACACATAGCAGAAATAGGGACAGGTGGGAATTTTGTTCAGATTCTGTCCCTAGACTGTGTACACCTAATCCAGGCATTACTTGCATGCTAACAGTTGCACCAGTAAACATCCTATTCCAAACATGACCTTAGTTACCCAGAACTATAATTTTTAACAATATACCATCAAGTTTAAACCATTAAAATATGCTCATGATGCTGATTGCATTGTGGGCAGCTCAATACAATTACACACATTACTTCCAGTGTGCTTAAGCATATTACATGGTGTCCAGTGTGGTGTTGCAGAAAGAGCGATGTACTAGACCTTAGGACATTTGAGTTCAAATCCCCACTGGACTATAGAAACTCATTAGGGGGTTGCACTGATAAAATGACACCTTAAATATTTCACTTCTCTTGAAAATCCTATTACTGTATATGTCTGATGCAACTTGACAGCATATAACTCACATAAGCATATTGTAAGTCCTTGAAGGGAATAAAATCAGAATCTTGCCAACCTAGAGAAAGAAGCAGCACTGAATTCACCTCAGAAGGGCTCAATGTGCAAGCCCTGAGGGAACATTAAAGAACAGTGGGAAGCAGATTAGGTAGCAATAAACTCCATGTTAAAGTTCAAAGTGGACTTCATCATTTTAAAAAAGCCACACACGTTTAAACTGGGCACATTGAGGGGAAAATGGCGAGGCAAGCCCATACCAGCTTCCTACTGAAAATTATCCCAAATGAGCCCACAACAGGCAAAGAGAATACAGTTTTCATCAGGAAATTAGTGAAACTCTAATCCAGACTGAGAGCATATTATAAATCAGGGCCTAAGACTTCTTCAGAACAAGAATGGACAGCTGAATACACCAGTGCTCCTGGAAGAAAATGCCTCATCTCAAATGCCCTTTAAGGTGGTCTTTATGCAAACAGCATCTTCACGAGCAAACAATAGGAAGACAGTTAATTTTCAGCAGGAAGCTTGCTCAGTTCTTTAACCCATGTTTTGAATAAATTTTCAGGCTGAGGTTCCAGGGCTGTTATCCATAATTAAATCGATCACTTGACTACAAAGAGGGACAATTAAGTGGGTAAACTATCAGTAGAGAGGAGAATATGGGGCCAAGATTATTTAAGATCATTTAGATGGTGCTATTTCTTTGTTAAACTATGCAAGAGCCAGCTGAAATCCAGACCCTATAATGATGAGAAATAATGGGAACGTTTGGAGGGCCAACAGTTCCCCATGCCAGCAGTATAAGAACAATTCCTCCTCTTCCTCCCTTATGTTCCAAAGACTGCTACTATTCTTAACAGCCGAGCAGATTCAGCAATCCAGGCAGCAAGCAAGCAACTTGAGCACTTTTGTCCTCCAAGTAAAAACTAAATCAATCTGGAATGTATTTAAGAGCGCAATCAGAAGCTTTAAAACCATTATAGGATCAGGATTTGAACGTTCTGTTGCACAGTTTAACAAGTCAAAAAAAAAACACACTGGGTCATGATGGCAGTTTTTTGTGTCAGATTGTGGCTAGATTTTAGAAATCTGTTCATTCATTTGCACTACTTCTTACAGAACATTATGACACACTGGCATCAGTGGGAGATATTTCCACATTAGTTTTATATTCTAGCTTTGTACAGGCTGGCATAGCCCTTCAAGCACTGTTCTCCAGCTGTTTCCAAGATTTCAAGAAATCTTACACTATGCGGCTATCATTTGGACACACTGTGCCCACTCATCTGACTAAAGACATGGTCACTGGAACCCCAAAACAATACCCATTGCTGGGGCGCACAAGAAGGCTTGCCTGCCACAAGGCGGATCAGTCTTTCAGCTCTGTTTCTCTGATCATTCTCCTCCCTGCCTCAACGTGCAAAAACTATGTTCTTGTTAGGGAAGTCAGCCAGCTAATGACCAAAATGAATAATGCAGCTTTCCAACTCATGGATACATTTAAATTGAATGAAATTGATACATTTTAAAAACAAATACTTGCAAGATAAACACACATACCCCTTCCAGGAGCTGGGGTTTCATGTTCTTGGAACTATGGCTCTAACAGATTCTCTTTGATCCTTACAAGATTAAACAAGAATTCTGTGCACATTATTGAAAAAGAGTGACACTTACTTCAGAGTTAGTATACACAGGACTGGGCAGCATAACAGGTTAGTCTTATACAACTATCCAGAAGTTACTCCCATTGAGTTTAACATGGTTCACTCCCAGTCCCACAAGAAATGAAATGGGAATTCCTGCCTTGCATCTAACTCAGGCCCATCAATAGCAACTCAGAACAAAGGCAGGCTTTTTCTTAGTAACCGGCTACCCAAGAAAAACAGCTCTGCTACATGCATGTGTTCAATGTGTCCTTAGGACAGTTTTAAACTGTTTTTAATCCACTCCTTTTTGATGTTTTGTAATAGTAATAATTTATTGAATTGGTTTTTTAAATACTGTATTGTTTTTGGTATTGCAAGAGTGATACCTTTATTGAACCACTGAAAATTCATACAAATTACAAGCTTTTGTGAATAAATCCCACTTCTTCAGGCTGGTCACCACCCCTTCATGGATAGTGCAGAAAAAGTGCAGGTTAAAGTCTTCAAAAGTTGAGTCCATTGGTATGAGACAAATTCAGTGTTGGGCTGTAAAGTTTTTTTTAATATTCTCAGCTTCATTTGGGTCTTCCTGAGTAGAAAAGCACGTTGAAAGAAAGAAAGAAAGAAAGAAAGAAAGAAAGAAAGAAAGAAAGAAAGAAAGAAAGAAAGAAAGAAAGAAAGAAAGAAAGAAAGAAAGAAAGAAAGAAAGAAAGAAAGAAAGAAAGAACTGGAAGGGACCCTATGGATTATCCAGTCCAACACCAGTCAAGGAGGCATAGTGGGGAATCTCTACTAACCAACTAACAGTTCAATAACAATGTGACTTCAGTGGAGCTGAAGAGAAAGAAGGAGGGCATGCAGGATCAACTCCCTGGCAGCTATCATGTTTCCCAGAAAATAAGACAGGGTCTTATATTAATTTTTGTTCCAAAAACGCATTATGGCTGATTTTCAGGGGATGTTTTATTTTTTTTCACATACAACAATCTACATGTATTCAAATGCAGTCATGTCACCTTCTTCTGGCTGCTGCACAATGCTGCCCGTGGTGGAGGGCAGGGTTTCACTTAAGTGGGGCTTATTTCGGGAGAAGGGCTTATATTATGAGCATCCTGAAAAATCATACTAGGGCTTATTTTCAGGTTAGGGCTTTTAATAGTGAGCCATTATCGTTATGAAAAACCCGTTTCTTACATGTTGGCACCATGCACCAATCCAGCTGCCTTCATTAGGTTCTCTTTATCGGAAGGCACTGGCTATGGGGAGACTGTCACTTCCAAATTCACCAGGACCCCAAATAAAAAAAAAAGGGCTACAGGACTGCCCTCCCTCCCATCAGGCGGTGGCCTATTTTCCCTTTGGCTTCTTCAGCAACACCGCGGGGATACTGGGTAGGAAAAACTCTTTGCCAACCATGGCGTTATTCACAAGAGCACAAATAATCTTTACCCCAGCAGCTGTCTACCTGTCTCTGCTACCATTTTCACGCTAATCTAGCTCCCAAATACAGTACGCCTCCTTCCCTTCCCCTTCCCCAGTTTTCTTTTAATTGGGGCCCGCCTCGTCCCTCCCGTTTATTTATTTATGAATTTAAATAATGCGCCTGGTGAGGTCACGACGACGTAAATTTTGTGAGGGGAGGAAAAAGAGAGAAGGAGCGCGACGGAATGGGAATGAAGTGACGGGCGCGAGAGTCACCGCCCCTCGACGCTCCTCGTTCTTTCTTTCGTTTTTTTCAACGCCCCCCTCCCCTCTTTTCTACCCGCGCCCCCAACGTTAACGGGTCCCCCCTCCTTTTCGCACATGCGCTCTAGCCGGCCCTTCTCTCCCAACCGGCCCACAGCGAGAGAGAGAGAGAGAGAGAGAGAGAGAGAGAGAGAGAAAATCGACGGGATAGGCAGTGCGCCGGCCATCGGGCGAGACTCCACAGTTTGGCGGCGGCGAGGAGGAGGGGGGGACGGAGTGGGGGGAGGCAGACAGGCTCGCGACGGAGCGCGCGCCCCCTCGTGAGCCTCAGGCGTCGTTGCCGCGGTTGCTTGTGCGTGAAAAGGGATCGAGGCGGCGCCCGTGTGGAACCGTTTGGGCTGCGTCCAGGCGACGGCCGTAAGCGGCGTCGTGGAGGAAAACTGAGGCGTAGCGCTGTGGCGCGGGGAGCCGAAACGAGGTCTTGGGGGTCGAAGAAGAGAGAAGAGGAACCGGAGTGTTTTGAGGGGGAGAGAGGGCTCACGGTGTTCCGTGTTTGTTTTTAAACCCCACCCCACCCGAAAGTAGCCTTTTTCGGATACTGTATATTTCTGAGGGCCGCCTTTTTGCCTCTGTGTGGACCCTCTGACTCATTCAACCCGTGGACGGCGCCTCCCTCCTTGCGGCGGAGTGGGTGACTCTTCGATCTATCGCTGGGTTGTTGTTGTTGTTTTTTTTTCTCTCTCTCTTTAAGGACGTTTTAGACCCTGAAAGGGCGACGTTGGTCTTTCCTTTATTATCGTCATTATTTTAAATTCTTCAACTCCCAGACCGACAAGATGGGCTGCACGCTCAGCGCCGAGGACAAGGCGGCGGTGGAGCGGAGCAAAATGATCGACAGGAACCTGAGGGAGGATGGCGAGAAAGCGGCTCGAGAAGTCAAGCTGCTCCTCCTCGGTAAGGAGATACCCTGACGCAGAGTGGATGTCTTCGGATATCTCTTTCCTTCCTTCCCCGTGCTGCTCTATCTCACCTCCTTCTCCCGGTTTTCTTTCTCCTGTGGTGTCCAGTGGCCAAAAAAATAACAAGCCCTTGGACCGAAGTGTCTGTTGATCTACTCGCTCATGGGATTTTTTTTGCTCGTCACTTAAGCTCTTAATTACTCTTCAGAGCCAGCAGGATTTTTAATGCCACATCCCCAAAATCACATCCTTATTCTCCACTTCCACATTTTGATTCTTACAAAATTTTGTGGTAACGAGGTTCACTGTTTCAGTTGTACTGTACATTTACATTGAACGTGGCAGGAGGAATCTTTCCTATGAAACACTTAATAAGGTTGGGCCAGGGGTCTTGCCTCTTAAAGTGTCTTTAAGAGATACTTCATCTTTATTAATTGAGTTTGAAATCAGTGAGAAGGGCTATTTTTTTACTGTTTGCACAAGTCTGTGTGCTTAAATATATACTGAATGCCTTCATGTGATATGTCATGTGGGCCTCTATTGTGACCACTGGTCTGTTTCTGTCGCTAACAGAAGTGGAACTAAGTACTGTAGTTGCATAGGTGAAACATGGATTACATTGAGGCTTGGGTTTTTTGGGTTTTAGCAGTGGGATTTACTGCCAAGGAATTTTCTTAGGTTTGGACTGCATGTTTCTTGGAATAGTTGATTTCAGAATAAGAGTTTAAGATTGCACTGGCCACCTTTTAAAAACATATTCCCTTCAAAAATAGGAATATATATGAATTTAGATTAAGGAAAAGAATATATACAGTATATATGTAGTACATATGGGAAACCCATGAACATTTAATGTGTTTAGAAGTCATATTATGATGTCTAATGTGGAATAAGACACTAAGTAGGGTGTTTTTTTTTTTCTTTTACCAGAAAAGTTTATATTCATCTTTCTCAACTCTATTTCATTTAACCAATGCATTAGGCTGTTTCATATGGAAGCTTGTGCCACACAACCAAGCTACCAGTGCTTTATATTTCGCAGGTATCTTTTTCATAGATAGCTGTTGCTGAATTTAACATTACATGTGATAACATTATATAGTATTGTTGATTTTTGGGGTGGGGGGAGGTTGCAGCCACCATAATTTGGCGCTGTTTTGTTTTCTTGCTCAGTAAATATCTCTGGTGTTTATCCATGCATTACACTAAGTACCTCTTGAATATAGCATACCCTATATGTATAGAAAAAGTGCTTTGACTAATGTATTCAGAACAGCTTGACTTAATATATTACATGTTTACTTGCCGTCTTGGCTGACTGCATTGGGGCTGAAGTTACAGAGGAAGTTGCTTAATATCAAGCAGAAGCATTGACCCACCAAGCTCAAGGCTGCCTCTGCTGTCTGGCAGCAAATATCTAAGTTTTCAGAGAGAATTGTTATCAGGCATACATGCAGTTGCTATGGACTGAACCTAGCAACTTCATGGGTTTGACTATTAAAGCAATGTAAGTAAGTGTACATAGGATTATAACCTAATCTTTGTATTTACTGAGAAGAACATCACAGTCCTCTTAATCAGTATCACTTAGATGTATGACATTTACAGGCATCCCTCAAGGTAAGTCCCCCTGGATTCAATGAAACTGGTTAGAATAAAATACTTTGAGAGCTGTAATTGAATTTTGGGTTGCCTGGTCAAGCTCCCCTCTCTGTATTGGAATCTTGCAACCACAATCACTGGCACATGATCATCCTATCTGTGGTGAAGAAAAGCCCAGCACTTCTCAAGGCAATCTGTTTCACTGCAAGTAAGTCTTGCTGTTACCTAATACTTACCTGCAATTGGCTTCCTTCACTTTCTACCCATTAATTCTAGTCCGGTCTCTGCAGCAAGAAAACAAGTCAGCACATCTATTACATGACAGGCCTTCAGATATTTGAGACAGCTGTCATATCCCTTTCCAGGCCAAACAGTTCTTTTAGCTGTTCCTCTAAGATTGTGGGTTTCAGACTTGTCACTATCATGACAGCCCTCCTTTGGAAATGCTCTAGTGGAGAGGTGTGCAGCACAGGGTTCACAGTCCATATGTGTCTGTTTACCTCTTCGTTTCAACCACTGTCCCTATCCACTGTCACAAAAATTGTAGGACAGAATATTTCTAGGTTCTGGAAAACAGAGAGACTGTGGTGCATAGCATGCATACTTCCATCACCCCACTTAACTTTGATGGTAAATGTGGAGATTGCTGCAGAATTTTGAATGTGGTGGAAGAATATGAGGTGGTGGTGCATCTCATCTAGGTTCATACTCTAGAATTATTCTTATATTCTGGCACCTGGAACTAGAGATAGTACTTCACATACAGTGCAAGTAGTGTAGAATAGAGTCAACCCATTACTTTCAAACATTTTTCTTTTAAGAGATACTTGCTTAGGATTGTGTTGCTTATACAGTGGTGCCTCGCTTAACGATTGCTTCGTACAACGAAAAATTCACTTAACGATGGCTTTTTCAGAGCAATCTTGTGCTTCACTTCACGATTTTCCCTATGGGCGATTTTCGCTTAACGATTTCGGGACCACGCTTCGCTTAACGATGACAGTTTTAGGTCCCCTTATTTCGCTTAACGTTTTTTTTACAGCCCCGTTTTTGCTATTTTTAAAATATTCTAAAATGTTTAAAAAATGTTTAAAATGCTTGGAATCGTTAGTGCACCTAATAAAACCTTCGTTAACTTAATTTGGCTTTGTTCTGAGTCTTTTTGAATTTTTTGTGAATTTTTTCCCCCCATTGAAATAGGCTACAATGCATTTCAATGGGTTTCGCTTAACGTTTTTTCCTATGGGGATTTTCGCTTAAGGATGGTAATCCGTTCCAATTGGAACGGATTATCCGGTTTTCAATGCATCTCTATGGGAAATGGTGTTTCGCTTAACAATGTTTTCACATAGCGATTTTTTTTTGGAACCAATTAAAATCGTTAAGCGAGGCACCACTGTACTGTATACATGTCTTGGATTTACTGTTTTAAAAGCTTTCTACTTTTCAGTTGTGAAAATAAAGTAAAAGAAAGAGAGAGAGAAAGCTGTCTTGAGATGCTTATAGGAAAGACAAACCAAAAATGAAATAAATATTATAATCTGAATTTGCATATCAGTTACTACTTAAACTTTAACTTAAGGTTTATTTGTGCAGGGGGCAAAAACCTTAAACAGTTTCTTGTATTACTTGTTTTAAGGTGAGCATCTGAAATTATAGCGGATTATAGTGTGCAGTCTACAGTAATGCATCATTCTTAAAGATGGGTGTGTTTTAAAAAAGTTTTAATTGGACTATAATGTTAATGTAATATTTTTCTGACTAATATCATAATTCTGAAGACTGATGATAAGAAGATGTAGAAATCTTTTTTTCCACAAATAATAATTTTGCCACTATTTTCCTTTTCACTGTGATAGATATAGTAGAGGGAGACTTAATTCTATTAAACGTTGTGTACATATTTAGTATTAAAAGACCAAAGATGAATGTGACAATTCATATGCTGTAATACATCTATTGAGATAAATTTGAAGAAATTTGTGCATATAATTTCTGTGCATTAATAAAATTCTTTACACAAAATTCTTCAAAATACATTTTATATTTGCATATCAAGTGCATCTAGTACAAATGTAAGTGCTGGATGGTGATTTAAAATAGTCTTTAAGCATCCTCTTAGGAGTGTGTAGTCCCCCCTGCTCCCAAGTGTTGTGCAACAGGTCTGGGCAGATTTCAGGTTTGTGAGACTTATTTTGTCTCTTTAATAGATCAATTGTTAGAAGCAGCTACACAGTAATTCTTGAGTGAAGAACCAGATGAAAAAGTTGTGGCTTAGACTTAGAGACAGTTGCCTATTCCAGATTTACAGAGGCATGACCTCTATATGGAAATACAAAACTACAGCTTAAACTAATACAGACTGGACATCCTAAAGCCTTATTTAAAAGGATGGGGTAGTTATTATATTGTTGTAATTGTTAAAGACTCATGAGTGAAACTGGCTAACACAGAAGACCCTTTAGTGATTATTACTAGCAGATCTCCTTATCTACCCACTCTAGTTGTACGATAACTACATCACTCATAATATTTGGTACTATCAAATTCAGCTTAACTTTTATGAATAGTTGGGCTGTTGAATTGTTTTTCTATAGATTCTCCTCAAAATATTGGAGGGTATTAGTCTTTTATCTCATGAATAGCAGGACATTAAACTATGTATATATCAAACAGATACCACTTCAAAATCACTTATCACAGAGGTAAAGAACTTGGGCATTACAGAAACTAAAATATAAATAATCATAGAATCCTAGTTTTAGTAGTTTTACGCACTTTTAAAAAACCCTGATATTTAGTTTTAAAAATACTGTAATCAATTGTATTATTGGTGCAGAATTCCATCTTTTTCTGTTGAATAGACCTATATCTAATCTTCAGCTTTCAACAAAGCAAGATGTCATAAATAGATATGTAAACTGATTTCTTGCTAACTGCATAGGTAGCTCAAATTCTGGTGGGAAAACAGTTAAAATAAAAAAATATTTTTCAACCAAGTGAAAAAAAATCTTTTGTTAAATCACCCATATGTACCACTGTTTTATTAAGACCTGTGGGATAGTATTTAATGTTTATAAAGTAAGTGAAATAAAGAAAGGTCACATCTGAAGACTCTTTTGATGACCAGGGTGGATTTAATTTTTAAAAAAACGGTTTTTTAAAATTTAAATTGAAACATCAGTTTTGAAATTTAAATCGTGATTAAATAAATTTGATTTTAAAAAGTAACTGATGTTTATCTACCCTGATAAGTATATGAAACAGGAATGGCATACTGTGGAAATGTGTGAGCTATAAAATGCAAACAATTATTAGAGGAAGTTCTCATGAGTTTTGAAAATTACAGGGTTTTAGTGTAAAAACAGTGGTTGTTCTGTATTGTGATGGAATGCAGGGCAGGGCAGATAGATTAGATGGTCTGTAGCAGAATTTAAAGATAATTGTTGAACCTAAGGATTGAAAACAGTGGGAGGAGGGGAAGTCTCCTGTATCAACAATAGGGAAAGAATCTAAGCAAATCATAGCAAAAGATATATTCTGGTCTCAGGTAGAATTAAGAATGTATAAAATTGAAAAGTAGCGAAGGAAAACAAAACAAAGTGTGCTGTTTATATCCTACTCCATAGTGCTTAAATAATTCTCTGGACAGTTTACAATTATGCAGGCTACACATTCCCCCCCCCCCCGGTGAGTTGGGTACTCATTTTATCAACCTCAGAGGGATGGAAGGCTGAGTGAACCTTGGGCCAGCTACCTGGGATTGAACCTTGGGTCATGAGCACAGTTTTGGTTGCAGTACAGTAGTTTAACCATTATGCCGTAAATGCCACAGTTTAGCATTACAGTCTACTTTTATTTTTGATAATTCTATAGTAAATGTTTTCATAAAGTGTTAAGCATGTTAAATCCATGGTTTGAAGTTTTTGTAACCTTGGAATCCTGCCTGACATTTGCACAAACTCGCCAACAATGGATGCAGGACAGAAGTGATCTTGTCCATTACTTGTAACATACTAATACTATAGGAGAGAAAAGTAAGGCACACTTTTTTGCCATTGGAAGTACGAAACATCTAACTGTATACCTGCACAGTACTCTTTAGACATTCCAACCAAGTTTTAATTTTCATCCATGCCAGTGACATTGTATGTTTCTGGATCTCCATTTAAGAATAACAACATTCTTATAAATGGGCAAATGCAATACTATGATTTGATATTGGGATAGGGGCTATGCAACAGTGTCAGTTTTGGGGATATAATAAATATCGAATGTGGTGTGCTGTATGGGGACCTTCTCAGGTGTGGAAAGTAACAGCTGCACTTTGACCATGAAAGGAAGAATGAGCCATGTCTTTAGTTCCTGTCTAGTCTCGGGATTCTTTACATTTTAAGGTTACCCACCTCCCATTATGCCTCAGTGCTTCTTCCCTTGCCATGATTCTCCATAGATTCCATTCCAGGAAAACTGTCACTGCCAATGTTGATTTCCATTTTTTTCCTCTGGAAGCAGGGTAATTCTGTCTGCCTGGCTCCTAACTTATCCTGGATAGCACGAGCTGGCAGGGTGTGGGGGCAAGACCCACCTAATGCCTTGTTTACTCAAAGCCCAAACCCACAGGCATACTCATTCACACACACAGTCATTCCTGAAAGTTTGGTAAAATAAATTAAGCTCTTAAAAAATTATTAATAAACTTAAAGGCTGATACATAGCTCTGTGAAATGGCTAGCTGAATTGCGGTTAGGAGTATATATGACATGCTGATCTCTCTCTCTCTAAGCCCTCCTAAGTGCATCCAAAGAAGAATGTGGACTTTACTAGAGAGTTTAGGTGCCCCCTGCCATCTCTTTTGTTTCCAGCACTTCAGTCTGCTAGTGTTGAATATACTTTCAATTTTGCCTTTTCTCATTTCAAATAACTGGCCTTCTTTGAAAGCTTCTTAACCCTCAGTAATGTCAGGTAGAACATAAAGATTCCTTGTGTGTGTTTGTGTGTCACTCTGTCCCATAGGCCAGGGGTCTCCAACCTTGGGCCTCCAGATGTTCTTGGACTTCAACTCCCAGAAATCTTGGCTAGCAGAGGTGGTGGCGAAGGCTTCTGGGAGTTGTAGTCCAAGAACATCTGGAGGCCCGAGGTTGGGGACCCCTGCCATAGGCAACCAGAGATGCTCTGCTTTGCCCTGTAGTTACCTTGGAATCACACATGTACCCTACTTTGAGCTGTTTTTGCACATTTGTCCAAGGACGGTGCATGTGATATTTCATGGCCCTAAAACTTTAATAATTTGTTAAGTTAACGTGCAGGCATTTTCATACTGTTTACTGTGTGTTAGATTAGCTTTCCCTATTAGATTATCTTGTTTTTAAAATGAATTTGGACTACATTTCTTGTGTTTGCAGATTTGTGCGTCCCAGTGGAAGTACATTTTGGAAAGAGATGAGATATATACTGTACTGGTTGTGGTTTGAAACAGGGAGCAAATGGCAATGTTTAATAGTGTTTTGCATGTTTTTTTTTTTAAGGAGCTGGTGAATCAGGAAAAAGCACAATTGTCAAACAAATGAAGTAAGTTAGTTTTAAAAATTGACAGCCTAAAGTTCATAAAGTTAAGCCATGTTAGATACTAAAGAACTGCTTTTTTTCTTGGTAGGATTATCCATGAAGCTGGTTATTCAGAAGAAGAATGTAAACAGTATAAAGCAGTTGTCTATAGTAATACAATTCAGTCTATTATTGCTATCATTAGAGCAATGGGGAGATTGAAGATAGACTTTGGGGATTCCACAAGGGCTGTAAGTATTGATACATTTTCTAATGTAAGTTTTTTTAAAGTGTTGTACTTCATTTTGAAAAACCATTTACATAAATTCAAGAACTTTGTTATTCATTGCATTTTCCTCCTTTTTCCACACTTTTCTTATTTTATTCTGGGCTAGGGAGAAAGGGAACACCTTGGTTCCTAGGATTAGTTTTCATATGCCAACTTTCTGGAACGTATGTGAATGTTAAATAAATAAATATACAAGCTTTTTAGTCTTTTCAGAGGGTTTGGGTAAAACTAACAGGTGCAGAAGACAAGTCTCCCCTACTAGTGCTAAGTCCAGCTTCTTAAGGGAGCTTAAGTGAAATGGTTGTTCAGTGTTTCTAGAAGAGTTATATTTTAAAGAATTTTCATTAAATGATACATTTATATATCATAGGCAAAAAATAAAAGTTCATTCTTCCATATGTATGGTTGGATATTTTAAACTCTGATTTGGAATTGTAAATGTCCTTAGGGAGAAGGAATATCATCTGAATATTGTCAATAAATAAGAAAAAAATTAAAAAAGAGAAGTCTGTGGGGAATACAGTATATGCTTCAGCAATTCTTGATTTTACTATTACATTGCTATCCCAACTTTACACTAAAAACTTTAGTACCTACGTCAGCTAATGACAACTTATGAAACAACTTATTGTCACTAACAACAAAATTAAAAAAACCCCAGTATATTTGACAGTCAGTAGACGTGGTGGCGCTGCGGGCTAAACCGCAGAAGCCTGTGCTGCAGGGTCAGAAGACCAAGCAGTCGTAAGATCAAATCCACGCGACGGAGTGAGCTCCCGTCGCTTGTCCCAGCTCCCGCCAACCTAGCGGTTCGAAAGCATGCAAATGCAAGTAGATAAATAGGGACCACTTCGGTGGGAAGGTAACAGCGTTCCGTGTCTAAGTTGCACTGGCCATGTGACCACGGAAGATTGTCTTCAGACAAATGCTGGCTCTATGGCTTGGAAACGGGGATGAGCACCGCCCCCTAGAGTCGAACACGACTGGACAAAAATTGTCAAGGGGAACCTTTACCTTTACCTTTACCTTTTTTAAACATCAGAACAGTTAAAAATACCAGTTGAAAAATATGTGTCTTTACACCCTTCCTGAAAGTTGTGAGAGTGTGAACCAGTTACACATGTGGAAGCAATACGAGACAGTGAGCCCTCTTTTGTGTCCATGTCAAGCAGGCCTCTAAGGATGATGACCCAAGACAGCCTGTCCTGTGTCCTGAATATCTTGAATCCTTATTACTTCTCATAATTGAAAAAGAAATATATCGAGAAGAGAAATAATTTTTTTAAAAAAATTGTGTAGGATTAGATGTCTCTCAAATTCTTTTAGTTAGGACTTTCATATTAGTCATTGTATCTTAGGTGAGAAACAGATATTAATAGTTGGTGACTGTAAAGGGAAATTTATAACTAATTTGAATGCCTGGGTGTTACCCTGGAAATTTCTGTCATCAGGGATTATGCAGATCGGCTTGCTTTGTTTGGTAATTGTTCTTGATTCTTTTGAACCCTGATTTCACAAATATAGAAAGACTGCTTCAGTTACTTCCCTACAGCATTAATGTTTTTTAGCACTAATTGTAAGGTGTCTGTTTCTGGCCATCAAAAAGCTACTTTAGAAAGCAATATATAAGGCATGCTTTAATATTGGATTGATTTCTTTCATATAGGTTGATTTGTCATCCCCCAGGTTATATATATGATTTGCAACAGTTATGTAACAGTCATGTTGCCTTTATGGCGACATAAAAAATTGTGTAACTGCTTCTCTCACTAAATGAATGAAGTTACTTAAATTCTTCATAATTTTCTTTTTTAATAGGATGATGCACGCCAACTTTTTGTTTTAGCTGGAGCAGCAGAGGAAGGCTTCATGACAGCAGAACTTGCTGGAGTTATCAAGCGATTGTGGAAAGACAGTGGAGTTCAAGTTTGTTTCAACAGATCAAGAGAGTATCAGCTTAATGACTCAGCAGCATAGTAAGCATAAAACAAGAATTATGCCTTCTCCCACTTGCAGAAGTATTATTTCTTGCTTTGTTTATTGCACATGTATGCTGCCTTTCTCTCAAGTGGTGGGACATAAGGCAGTTATGGTATCAAAATACGTCTTGTTGAAAAAGGATGCAACATAGCAAGGTGTACAAATAAGAAACACTTGAAAGCTCTCTTTCTCTCTCTCTCAAAGAGATGTACTGTAAATGTCTTAGGAGCTGAATTGACTCGGATTAAGAAATCACTATAGATATTATATGTTGTATACTGAATTGTATGACTTACATTCTTTGCATTACACTGGGGAAAAATCCCAATAAGATTTTGGTCACAGTAATTAAAGTCCTATGCCAGAATGATGTTTGAAATCATGGGAGGCCTAAATTTGTAGTATGTGCATAAACATGTGTCCCATACAGCCACACATCAGCAAAACCTTTAAAAATTTAACATGAGGATCTGCAGGGGAGCCTGTAGAAGAGCTGGACATATTTGCAGTGGCCCCATGATTGTTTATGTGATAACAGAGACAGTGGCTTGCTCCATTACATCCAGCAGTAGATTTAGAAAAAAACCCAAGAAATCTGAAAGGGAGTTTGGAAAATTTACTAAAAAGAAACAAGTTATTAGAATGAAAGATAGGTTGGAGAAGATTACTAACAGGGATCAAATAATAGCAATATTAGGACTGGAAAGAATATCTTGGCTTGATTTTATCCAAATAGAACAATGGACTAAAGAATGGGTAAATAGAAATGGTAAAGATAGAGCTCTTACAGGATTTGAAAAAAAGAGTAGTATTGAAGAAAAAAAGGAGAAGAAAATAAGACACTGAAAGGCATTACAAGTAGAATTTATAAGCTGTTAATAGAAAATGTTCTCAACTCAATATGGAAATTTGATTTGAGGGAAGAATTAAGCACTGAGCTGTGGAAGAATATATGGAATAAAAGAATATAAAAGTGCAAGGATAAAGGTATTTAATGATGAAATTAAATCTTATGTATACTAAATATTCTAAATTATGTTGGTGAGGATGTTAGGAAGTAGGTACTTATTTTCATACATGATGGGAATTGGGATTATGAGAATATATTAAACTTTTGAAGGTTGGTCTTTAAGGAGATAAATAAAATACTAAAGTTAAATACAGAATTTCCCCCTAAGATGGCTCCTTTATCAGTACAGTGGTGCCTTGCTTAACGGGTGCCCCGTTTAACGATGAATTCGCATACCGATGAAGATTTTGCGATCGCAAAAGCGATCGCATAATGATGTTTTCAATGGGGAAAAATCGCTTTGTGATTTTTCCCTGTAAGCCCCATTTTCGCGCAGCTGATCGGCGGGGCTTCGGGATGATCACAGGGAAGCGCTGTCCCTCCCATCATCCAGAAGCCCCGCCGATCAGCTGGGCGAAAATGCTGGCTTCAGCAGGATGGGGGAGGAGGGATTCCCCTCCCCATCCTCCGGAGCTCAGCGAAAATGCCGGCTTCGGGAGAAGGGAGGGGAAAGGGATTCCCCTCCCCATCCTCCGGAGCTCAGAGAAAATGCCAGCTTCGGCTTCGGCAGGATGGGGGAGGAGGGATTCCCCTCCCCATCCTCTGGAGCTCAGCGAAAATGCCGGCTTCGTGAGGAGGGGGGGAAAGGGATTCCCCTCCCCATCCTCCGGCGCTCAGAGAAAATGCTGGCTTCGGCTTCGGCAGGATGGGGGAGGAGGGATTCCCCTCCCCATCCTCCGGAGCTCA
Organism: Pogona vitticeps; assembly: GCF_051106095.1. Taxonomy (NCBI): domain Eukaryota; kingdom Metazoa; phylum Chordata; class Lepidosauria; order Squamata; family Agamidae; genus Pogona; species Pogona vitticeps. The sequence continues at coordinate 113,648,985 of NC_135787.1, read as the reverse complement.
GCGAAAATGCCAGCTTCGGCTTCGGCAGGATGGGGGAGGAGGGATTCCCCTCCCCATCCTCTGGAGCTCAGCGAAAATGCCGGCTTCGTGAGGAGGGGGGGGAAGGGATTCCCCTCCCCATCCTCCGGAGCTCAGAGAAAATGCCAGCTTCGGCTTCGGCAGGATGGGGGAGGAGGGATTCCCCTCCCTATCCTCTGGAGCTCAGCGAAAATGCCGGCTTCGTGAGGAGGGGGGGAAAGGGATTCCCCTCCCCATCCTCCGGCGCTCAGAGAAAATGCTGGCTTCGGCTTCGGCAGGATGGGGGAGGAGGGATTCCCCTCCCCATCCTCCGGAGCTCAGCGAAAATGCCAGCTTCAGGAGGAGGGAGGGAGCCATCCCTTCCCCATACCTTCCCCCAGCTGACTGGTGGCGGCGGAGGAGAAGATGGGGGTGAGGGGTGGTTCAGGGAGAGCTGGGAATCAGGGCAAATCCCGGGTGTTCCGGAGGCCCTCCTCCCGAGCCCTCGCTCGCCCGCTGCCCAAGGACGCCTGGTGTCTCCCGGGCTGGCTGGCTGGCGAGCGAGCGCTGGGTGGATGGCCCACCCCTTCCTGCCCTGGGCGGCTGCCTCTGAGCCCTCGCTCGCCCGCTGTCTAAGGACGCCCGGTGTCTCACGGGCTGGCTAGCTGGCTGGTTGGCAGTGCTTTGCCATGATCGGTTCCCTGCTTGGGGAACAGATCATGGCAAAGCAATGCTTTTTAACAGCTGACCGGCAGTTTCAAAATGGCCACCCACTGTTTTCTGGACAGATTCCTCGCTTAAGAGGCACGGAAAATGGCCGCCCCTATGGGCGTTCCTATGGGGTTTTTTGTTCCGTTTAGCGATGTTTCCGGAAAGCGACGTTAATCCTGGAACGGATTAACGTCGCTATGCGGGGCACCACTGTACTTGATAATGATCAATGGAGATGGTGATGAATTTCTTTTTAAATTTATTAACAGTGTCAGTAGCAAGGAATTGGAAGGTTAAGCATAATTTTAAATTGGCACAAAGAAGTTTGGAATATAGCAATTAATGACAAAAATAATGCATTAGAAAAAGGCATAGGAACTAAAGTACATCATTGTAGTGTCTGTGGTTTTTTTCAAGGAAAAAGTCACTCTAGAAGTTTTGAAGGGCAATGATACACTAAGATTAAAGAAAGAAATCTGACAGTAACTTGAATTATGACAAAAGTTTTAGTAGTTGAAATTTTCCTTCTTTGAAAAATATCCCCTGCCCCAATGATTGCTGAATTGACTAGTACCTGCCAACTGACCACATCAGATCATTTTAGCTAGCACACCCAATTTATGTTATAATTTACAGAACCTTTGTAGCCAGCTTCATAGATCTCAACAGAGAGCAAAAGTGACCATCACTTCTAAGTGAAGAACTTCTGGTTGATTGTTTCTGAGAGTACTGTAGTGCATGCAGTGTACTTTTAGAACCTTTTAGAATTCTTTGAAAATGCCAACAAGCATGTGGATGATGGCGAAGCAGTGGATATTGTCTATCTGGATTTTCAGAAGACATTTGACATGGTCCGTCACCAAAGGTTGCTGAGAAAACTCCACAGTCAGGGCATAAGAGGGCAGGTCCTCTTATGGATTGAGAATTGGTTGAGAACCAGGATACAGAGAGTAGGTGTCAATGGGCAATTTTCACAATGGAGAGAGGTGAAAAGCGGTGTGCCCCAGGGATCTGTCCTGAACCCGTGCTTTTCAGCGTGTCTATAAATTACCTGGAGACAGTGATAAGCAGTGAAGTGGCCAAGCTTGCAGATTACAGTGTTGCCTTGCAAGACAACATTAATCCATTCCACATTTAATGCCATCCAGTGAAAAGGTTGTCTAGCGAGGTACGGTTTTCCATAGGAAGGCATTGAAATTTAATTAACGCGTTCCTATGGGGAAAAAAGTCCAAAACAAAAAAATAAATAAATCACTTACCTCAGAACAGCAGGAAAAAGAGCGCGAAACAGCTCAGAGACAGCACCCAGCAGGGAGCTGGCAGCCATTTCCTGCTCTTCTCCACTCCAGCCCCTCCCTGCCTTACAGCTGATCGGCGCTGGTTTTAGAAGCTTCCCCAGGTTTTTCCAGTAGGTAAACAGGCAGTGGAAATGCACTGGGCAAGCCTCTGAAACCTGCGCTTTGCCAGGGTGGAGGTGTGGGGGTGTGGCAGGGGCAGGCCCACCCCCCTCGGCAAAGCACCGCTTTCAGAAGCCTCCTGGAGCTTGTTCAGCAGTGATAATGCACCTTTGAAAGCTGCGCCTTGCCTGCGGGGGGGCGCGGGGCGGTGGCGGGCCTGCCCCTGCCATACCCCCCCCAACCCCAGCAAAGCGCAGGTTTCAGAGGCTTCCCCGGTGTCTGTTTACCTGCTGGGAAAGCCCAGAGAAGCCTCTGACACCCTGCGCCGATCAGCTGTTAGGTGGGGAGGGGGGCGGGAGCAGAGAAGAGCACACACGCCCTGCCCCCCCAGCAAAGCACCACTTTCAGAAGCCTCCCCGGGGGGTTTGCCTTGCAAAACCGGGCCATAGTTAGAGTCGTGAGGCACCAAAACCCTCGCCGGACCCAATCGTCCAGCGAGTTCTTCATCCTGCGAGGCAATTGTCTTGCGGGGCACCACTGTACATGAAACTTTTCTGGGTGGTGAAGACAAGAAAGGACTGTGAAGAGCTCCAGAAGGATCTCTCCAAACTGGGAGAATGGGCAGCAAAATGGAAAATACATTTTAGTATAGGAAAATATAACGCATATTAGGGTGAAAAATCAAAACTTTACTTATCAGTTAATGGGTTCTGAGCTGTCCGTGATGGATCAGGAAAGAGATCTTGGTGTGCTGGTGGACAGCTCAATGAAAGTTTCAACCCAGTGTTGAAACTTTCATTGAAGAAGGCAGTGAAGAAGGCCAGTTCCATGCTAGGTATCATTAAAAAGAGGACTGAAAATAAAACAGCCAACATTATAATGCCATTGTACAAAATGATGGTAAAGCCACACCTGGAGTATTGCGTACAATTCTCGTCACTGCACCTCAAAAAAGACATAGTGGAAGTGGAAAAGGTGCAGAAGAGAGTGACTAAAATGATGACTGGGCTAGGGCACCTCCCTTATGAAGAAAGGCTATAGCGTTTGGGGCTCTTTAGTCTAGACAGAAGGCTCCTGAGGGGGGACATGATTGAGATGTATAAAATTATGCAGGGGATGGATAAAGTGGATAGAGGGAAACTGTTTTCCCTCTCACGCAATACTAGAGCCAGGGGACATCCACTCCAGTTGAGTGCAGGAAGAGTGAGAACGGACAAAAGAAAATATTTCTTTACCCAGCGTATTGTTAGTCTGTGGAACTCCTTGCCAGAGGATGTGGTGATGGCATCTGGCCTAGATGCCTTTAAAAGGGGGTTGGACAAATTCCTGGAGGAAATGTCTGTTACAGGTTACAAGCCATGATGGGGATGTACAATCTCCAGCCTTAGAAGAAAGGTACCTCCAAATGCCAGATGCAGGGGAGAGGTATCAGGAGACAGGTATCTAGTTGTTTCGTGTGCTCCCAGAGGCATCTGATGGGGCCACTGCGAGATACAGGGAGCCGGACTAGATGGGCCCTTGACCTGATCCAGCAGGGCTTTTCTTATGTAATGCATCTCTAGCAATGATAGCTATTTCTTCCTTTTTAGCTGTTCCTGCGCTTAAATGATAGGCATAAAGGCAGATAGTCTTTCAGTCCTTACAAGTCCCAAAAATTCCACTGATATGTCTTATGTAAGGAAAGCTGTAATACACAGTATGCACTTAGATACATGGGCCCCATTTGATTTGCAGATGGCATGTGCCCCTTGCTTTCATAGCTCTGGATCCCTATGACTCAAATTTTTAAAACTAAAATTGGGGGAAGCAAACTCCAGGAGGCATAGTTCCCTTGAAAAATAAGACACACATCATTTACTCCTCTTATGTCAGCCAAAAAATTGGATGTGTTTATTTAGTGACCGAAAGTCAGTCAGTCTGTCTCTCTTTCAAGTAGGATAAAATCACCTATAATTACAATTTATCTAAAATCTCAGTGTTTAAGATTAAAATAGATAAGCCTCCTATACTTTGAAATTAGACACAATGAAGTGTTTCATTATTAATTAGCTGGAAAAAGCCAGATGGAACCTAAGAAAACAAGCCACTGGGATTATTTTCTTGAGAATCTTCTTTGTTTAATCAGATTGTTAACATTGCTGTGTAACGTTGGTTACATTGACGGTTGAGAGATCTCCTTATAAAGCCATTTATTTTAATTCATTCTAGCAGTTTATTCATCCAGTGAAACAGATTTTTATCAGTTTGAATCTTGTAATATCTGTGCAATGGATACCAGCAATGCCAAGAACAGTATTCAAGAGAGAATGCTCATTTTCTCAGTATATGTTCTGTTCCTAAATTTTTAAAAATTATAATTCTAAAGGCTGTAATACTGGAAAATGGAACTTTTCCTACACATTGAAATTAATATTGGTTATATAAATAGTCATGATGCTGTCTTGAGTGCAGACTGTTTCTGCCTAATCATGCATAAAATCAGTCTCATTTTTCTCTAAGTTTATTAATGTGCTTTATAATAATATGTGGAATTGAACTTTTAAAAGAATAGTTTTGCTTTGTAAATTAACATTTGTACCCAGTAATACGTACTACTAAAACTATGGCTTATTTTTAGAATTCAGTGTGATAAAATAATTTTTCTCTAATCTAGGTCCTTGTCTATATTAGCCTAGAAATAAATTGCACACATCATAATTGGACTTATTTTCAAGCTACATCTTGGTGTAGCATTAAATTTGATCTTTCTTGTGCATACTTTATTGTAAAATTGCATAATATAAAAGTATAATTATCTCCGTTATTTATATTTAATTGTACATTATTTATTTTATATTTTCAGTTACTTGAATGATTTGGACAGGATAGCCCACCCTCATTATATTCCAACACAGCAGGATGTCCTCAGAACTAGAGTGAAAACTACAGGAATAGTGGAAACACATTTTACTTTCAAAGATCTCCATTTTAAGTGAGTAACCACATGAAATGTGAAAATACATTTTGTTACAGTTTTCAATAGCAGTAGTAAATACACCTTACATTTTCCAGGTAAAGATACTTTGCTGATATGCATTGGAAAATCTGTCATTTAATATGAAGCATGTTAACATGTGTGAACACTTGTATTGCTTATACCAAAGTTTAACTATTTTCTAGAAAGTGCTTAACAGTTTTGATGTTCTCATTGGCAAGATCCAAGAGCGTATGCAATCCTGATGCTTAAAAACATATTAGGAAATCTAACAACAGAGTAATTCATTGTGCATATCTTTATAGGGAGCTATTTTACTATTAAACTGTAACTCAGAACCTGTTATTGGCAATAGTTCTTTGTATTTGTTCTTGCTTGGAAAATTGAGACCTTATGGTCACCAGCTGTTATAAGCGAATGGAGAGCTCAAAACTATGATGAGATCTTGCTCCAGAAGAGTGCTTTTCTTTTTCTGTTAGGAAAAATGTTGACATACTTTCTTGACAACCAGTTTCTACAAACCAAGTTCTACAATCATTAATTCAGTACCCAATTCATTCTGTCTCCCGGTGTTTATCTGTTATCATTTTAGCTAATCTGTTACTGAATATCGTACTTCTTGATATCACAGCTTGGTAATAACAGCTAATATTTCTGTGAAGATTCTCAGTTATCCAGGTGAGGTTATCTGGAAGTTGAGTCATGGCAACTGGACTTCTTTCTTATTAGGTTGAAATGTTTCATTACTCATCCAAGACTGAAGAAGCTACTTGGATGAGTAGCGAAACATTTCAACCTAATAAGAAAGAAGTCCAGTTGCCATGACTCAGCTTCCAAACAGCTAATATTAGGTACTGCTCACACTCCTTTTTTCTGCCTTTCTTTGGATAAGTGTAGATGCAGTTCAAGATAACCATATATAGCAATCAGAAAAAAAACCTTACTGTACTGTTGCAGTTCTTCATAATAATGTGATTCCAGTTACCTGTTCCCTTAATGTCTTGCTGTACCCAGATTTAAAATAACAGACTTAACTCTAATTTACTACTTTTAGTTGCCAGTGGAACAATACATTTGTGGTCAGGTACTGTCACCCTGAAAATAGCATGTAATGTCCTTAATCAGAACTAAGTACAGTGATAGTAGACATTTTAAACAAAACTGCACCTTGGCTGTAAAAAACAAAACAAATGATGAGCAGAGACAGAGAGAGTGTCAGGCAGAGCCAGGGTCAAGTAAACCTGATATTTATTTATTTATTTAACTTATATGCCGTCCACAATACCCAAGGTCTCTGGGCGGCTTACAACAATTAAAATACAGTTAAAAAAAAAAAAAGAAAACGATTAAAATATATACTCTAAAAATTGCCATCAGGTTCCACAGTTGATATTATTTCAATTAAAAGCCTTCTGGAACAGGAAGGTTTTGACAAATCTCAATTGGGATGGTGTTCCATAATCTGGGGGCAGCTGCTGAAAAGGCCCTTTGTCTACAAGCCATACCTCTTACCTTCTTGAGGGATGGTTCTTTCAAAAGGGCCTACTGGCTAGATCTTAACTGCCAGATAGGTTCATATGGAAGGAGGCGGTCCTTCAGGTATCCAGGGCCCAAACCACTTAGGTCAAAACAAGCACTTTGAATTGGGCTCGGGCAGCAACTGGTAGCCAATGTAATTTAAACAGAATTGACTTGATGTATCCTCTAGTGACCCCACCACTCACCAGCCGCTCAAATCGATTCTGGACCAGTTCCAGTTGCCAGACCGTCTTCAAAGGCAGCCCCACGTAGAGCGTGTTGCAGTAATCTATACGAGATGTTACCAGTGTGTGTGTAACTGTCATGAGACTTTGCTCATCCAGGTATGGTCGTAGCTGGTATAATTTCTGCACCTGAAGGAAGGCATCCCTGGCCACCGAGTCCACCTGGGCTTCCAGAATTAGACTGAGGTCGAGCAGCACCCCCAGGCTGCAGACCATGTCCCTTAGGGGGAGTGCAACCCCATTCAGGCCAGAGAAATGGCCCTCCAGTCTGTCTGGCGAAGCACTCACTAACAGCACTTCTGCCTTGTCTGGATTGAGTTTCAGTTTATTAACCCTCATCCAGTCCATTGTCAGGTCCAGACACGAGTTCAGCACAGAAACCGCCTCACCTGGATTGATGGAAAATGAGAGGTAAAGCTGAGTATCGTCAACATGTTGCTGACTCCTCAGCCCAGACCTCCTGATGACCTCTCCCAGCAGTTCCATGTAGATGTTAAACAGCATGGGGGACAATATCAAGCCCTGAGGAACTCCATGACATAAACGCCGTGGGACAGAACAACTGTCCCCCAGCACCACCCTCTGGACACGGTCAGCCAGAAAGGAGCAGAACCACCATAAGGCAGTGCCCCCAACTCCCAACCCAGCCTGCCTATCCAGAAGTACACCATGGTCAATGGTGTCGAAAGCCGCTGAGAGGTCCAGCAGTATCTTTTTTTTTAAAGAGGTCCAGGAGTATCAACAGGGTCACACTCCCCCTGTCTCTCTCCCAGCAAAGGTCATTGTACAGGGTGACCAAGGCAGTCTCCGTACCAAAACCCAGCCTGAAACCCGATTGAAATGGATCCAGAAAATCCGTTTCATCCAGCAGCACCTGGAGTTGCCTGGCCACAACCTGTTCCAACACTTTCCCCAAATAAGGGAGGTTCACCACTGGTCGGTAGTTAACCACCAGCCTTGGGTCCAGGTTAGGCTTTTTTAGTAGTGGCCGAATTACCATTAAGGTGGTAGGGACCACTCCCTCTCTCAAAGAGGCGTTCACGGCCTCCTGGACCCAGGTGCGAACCCCCCTGGCAGATCTTCCAATTAGCCCAGATGGACAAGGGTCGAGCAGAGTGGTGGTAGAACGGACAGATCCAAGCACCCTGTCCACATCCTCAGGTCCCAACAATTGGAACTCATCCATTAATACTTTACCTAAGCACGGCACGCTAGACACAGCCTCTGATTCTGCAGTAACGGTGGGGTCTAACCCACTGTAAATCTGAGTGATTTTCCCTCACAATGAATGCCAAACTTATCACAGCGAGATGATGAGCAGTCCGGGACCTCCACCGGATTTCCTGGTTGAAGAAGATCCCGGACCACCCAAAACAGCTCTGCTGGATGACATTCTGAGGAAGCAATACGGCTGGAGAAATATTGCTGTTTCACCAGCTGTATTGCCACAAAATAGGCACGATAATGGGCTCTAAGTCGTGTTCGATTGAACTCCCAATGGGATTTCCTCCACCTGTACTCCAGCCGTCTCTCCTCTCGCTTCATCGCCCACAGTTCAGAAGTATACCAAGGAGAGCTGTGTGCAGGGAGAGGGCACTTAGGCACAATTGTGTGAACCGCCCGGGTTATATCCCTATTCCATAAGGTGACCTGAGCTTTGACAGGAGTGCCGACCATATCAGATGGATAATCCCCCAGAGCATTCAGGAAACCATCTGGATCCATTAGTCGTCTCCCCTCTCGCTTCATCGCCCGCAGTTCAGAAGTATACCAAGGGGCTGTCTGGGCTCGGCGAGCAGGGAGAGGGCACTTAGGCACAATCGTGTCAACAGCCCGGGTCATCTCCTTATTCCATAGGGTGACCTGAGCTTCGACAGGAGCGCCGACCATATCAGATGGATAATCCCCCAGAGCATTCAGGAATCCACCTGGATCCATTAGTCTCCGAGGGCGGATCATCTTAATAGATCCCCCACCCTTGCAGAGGGAAGAAGAAGCTAATAGACTAAACTTGACCAGGAAGTGGTCTGACCATGACAATGGGGTCACAACCAACCCTTCCACATCCAAACCACCATTTTCCAGTCCCATTGAGAAAACCAGGTCCAAGGTATGGCCCTTCTCATGCGTTGGGCCGATGACACATTGAGACAGCCCCATGGTTGTCATGGTGGCCATGAAGTCCTGAGCCACCCCAGTCAAGGGAGCCTCGGCATGAATGTTGAGATCCCCCAGCACCAACAGCCTGGGAGTCCTCAACACCAGGTCCGAGACTACCTCCGTCAGCTCAGGCAGGGAGACGGTTGGTACGCAGCAGGGTGGGAATCTCTAATCTGTCTTGCAAGCCCAACACACAATGCAGGCTCTCAAGACCTCCTCTCAAAGGGATAGGAAGCCTGGTCAAGGAGATAGAACTCCTATAGACTATAGCAACTCCCCCTCCCTGACCCTCCGAGCGACATTGGTGCTGGACTGAATACCCAGGCGGACACAGCTGGGAGAGGGGAACACCACCCTCCTCTCCCACCCAGGTCTCAGTAATGTATGCCAGCTCAGCACCTTCATCCAGAATTACATCATGGATGAGGGCAGTCGTATTTTGTACTGACCTCGTGTTCATCAACAGCATCATGTAGCTCGAGGGTTTGCTGATATGGTCACCTGGTACCATCTGGTTGCGGGTAGGACTAGAAGAGGGGATAGATGTAAGATATCTAACCTCTCTTCTCCTACGTGGGCATGTTCTACCCCCACCACCATTCCTTCCCCTACCCAGCACCACCTCAATGGCTGCCCCCTCCAATGCCCTCCCCACTTCCTGTGCCCTCAGATCCACTGTGGGTCTCTACATACATAACCTGATGGCAATTGATAATCACAATAAAAACCCCTTCTAAAGCCCCTTCTCCCCCTGAGCCAGGTGGCTGATGTTGAGGAGGAGGAGGAGTGGCAACCAGAGGCAGCAAGGGCCCAGTCCTGCAAGGCTGAGGGAGTCCAAGCCAAACTGCCCCAGGAAGGCTGGCAACCGGCAGCAGCACAGGCACACTGTCTCTCACTCAGTGCCTGAGGGATGGCAGATGATGAAGAACCCCCCCCCCCAAGCAGGAATGCTGGTCCAGCAGGGCCCTGGCACAGGCTCTGGTTTATAATGCCCCCTCTCCCCTCCGAGCCAGGTGGCTGATGTTGAGGAGGAGGTGGGGAAGCCAGAGGCAGCAAGGACCCAGTCCCACAAGGCCGAGGGAGTCCAAGCCAAACTCCCCCAGGAAGGCTGGCAACCAGCGGCAGCACAGCCACACTGCTTCTCACTCAGTGCCTGAGGGACGGAAAATGATGAAGACTCCCCCCGTAGGCAGGAATGTTTGGAAGGAAATGTTCCAGTTTCGTTCCAAAATTAGAATTATTCAACTAAGCCTGTATGGCTATTACCCAGCAAGGTCTTGATTAGTGTGTTTAAATTAATATCTAATTACATACCCTCCTTTTCACCTTTCTTGGAAAATAAACTGATTTCCCTGTAGAGTTCACAATAGGGGACAGGACAGTTAAAATTATCTTGTAAGAAATTTCTTTGTCCAGTTTTGATATCTTGCCCTCCCATTTACTTTTATAGTTGATTCGGAGAAAAATAAGAAGCCCAGTTCATGCATGTGATGTTGGAGTTACCCACTGCCTTTATTCCTACTTTTGCTACAGCAACAGAAATAGTCATGAAATGTGATTTTTTTTTTTTGGTCTTTATTGAAAACTTTTCAGTATAAACTTCCAAGTGACAGGTAATCCACGCAGCATCATATTTGGCCTTAAAAGTTCTATGCAGGCTATGCCTTGGTTAAAAACTGCTGCTTGAATTAAGGCAGCATCCCAGCATTTGAAAATGAATTCTGTGTATTCATATTCTATTGGGATTGCATATGCTTAAAATAAACATATACAGTAAACCTATTCTGTACAATGGTCTTTGGTTCACTTTTTGAAACCGGCAATTCTCTTTTGCCTTCATGAATTGAATATATTTATAATTGTGTTGCAGTTTTTATATACATTGTATCCTCATTATCCTATGATAGTTAGAAATAAGTTGTGGTACATTAGAATTACTTTGTTTGATGCCGTTTTTGTTAGTTCTTCATCAGAAATTTCTGCTGAGGCAGTTTCAATCATTCTTTTCTAGTTTGGAAAACTTTTTCAAAAGAGGAGAAATTTCTGAAAAATTCAGAGGGTCAGAATTCTTGCTGCTATCCTGCTTATGAGGAAAATGTATGTGTGTGGTGTCTGACATTGTACTAGCATCTGTGGCTATCACCTGCTGCAACCTGGAGCTTCCCTCATATAAATAGGAGAAGATCTTAAGGAAGTAACTATTCCCACAGGGCTTCTTCAGATCAGGAGGTGGCAGGCGATAAGGGAAACTGCAGAGTGGTGGAGAGATAAAATAGAAAGAAAAACCAGATGGAGCTATTTTGGCCCAATTAGGGGAAATACTGATGTATTTTTAGAATAATTTCTTGTCAGTCAGTCAGACTTTGTTTTCTATATTGCAGGATGTTTGATGTTGGAGGCCAGCGTTCAGAAAGGAAAAAATGGATTCATTGCTTTGAAGGTGTTACAGCCATAATTTTTTGTGTGGCACTTAGTGATTATGATTTGGTCCTTGCTGAAGATGAGGAAATGGCAAGTAACCTGTTTTGAAAACATTTTACCTAAGACAGTTGCAAAGACTTTTTCAGAAAATTAATCTCTAATCTACTGCTTTTCTAGTAATACATCATTTTAGTTAGTCTAGAAGTGTGTTGATTAGAGGTGGGAGCATTTGTATACGAATACAAATATTTCCATGCACCTAGACTTAATGAGGGTCCACTCTTGGGGCGGGACCGTTCACTCACATGGCCGGTGCCAAACCTGCTCATCCTTCTAATCACGCCTGGAGAGCCACTCTCTTCCCGCTCAGCTGGCCGTTCGGCAGCTGTGTAAGGAGACTTGTTCTCCCTCCCCCTGGCCAGCTGAGCAGGAAGAAAGTGGTGCTCCAGGCATGATTGGAAGGATTGGGGGCACCGGCAGCGTCAGACACGTGAGTGGATGGTCTGGCCCCGGGGGGTTGCACCCTCGTTAAGTCTAGCTGCAGGGGGATATTCATGTTCTTATATGACTATGAATACCCCCATCTCTAATGTAGATATTTAGAAAATATTGATGGAAGGAACTGCATAAAAACTTCTCCCCATTGCCAGGATGTCCATGAAATGACTGATATTTCAATCAGTTGTATGTCCAATACCATGGATGTTGCACACACATTTTTTTCCAGATAGGATCATGGCCTGTTATCTTTTTATCAAATAGTAAAATAGTGTTTGAGCAAGCTAATTTAAATTTTATCTTTGACATAATTATTAAATAAATAATAGCTTCATGTTTTTATTTTCCATACATAAATAGATTGTAGATGTAGCTTGTACTCTTTTAAAAATGGTCTTCACAATTACTGAAATTTTGAGAGAAACAACCATATTCCTGTGGCATCTTAAACATGTATAACATTTTTAAAGCATACCCATTCATCTGCAGTTGGCTACTGGTATATGACAGAATGGGTTATAGTCCAGATAACATAATGCTATAACAGGGTTTAGGGTGTCTCAGGACTCTAAATTGTTACAGACAGTTAGGAATGGACTGAGGGAATGCACTAAGTTGTGAATTGAGTATCTTGTTTACTCTTCCTTTGCTCTAACCTATTTTGCTATTGAGTTCCAGTCTCCTTGGCAAATTAGAATAAAATTCTAAAACTATTACAGAGGGGAATATAGATATCAAGAGTTTAACAGTTTCTCTCTAATAATGCAAAATTAATTTGTCAAATTGCATATATAATTTAATCTATTGGGAAACCTACAAAACTTTGTAAATGATGAACATTATTTTTATGATACAATAAACTGTGTCCCTTATGATTTATGGAAAATGAAGTAGTGTTCTTATCTTGCTTCCAGCTAACCCATCAGCAGATTAGAAAATAATCTTTATATTAAAAAATCCCAGAAGCAACAATTGTGTAATACAATAAGGGAACTTTAGTTGGATACTGCGTCATTGACAAATCATAGTTGTATTTATTTCTACTTATCACAGTTATATTGCTTCCATAAGGCAGCAAATCCTTCCATGATAATTTACATCAACAGCCATTAATAAAATCACAAAAATATTTGTTTACTCAGTAACTGAAATCCTGTTTCACAGCTTTGCATGCCAAACAGGGATGACATCAGCGGCGGCAGCATTATATCACCACTGATTAAAGGTAAAATGTGACTGGTTAAAGGTGATTCCGGAATGCACACAACTGGTACCCAATGCAATGAAGTCACATATACCTCGAAATCCCCAAAGGAAACCCATAATCATGATGGTTTGCAGTTGCTACTGATGCAATCCCTATTGTGCATTTGGAGCTATGCAACAGGGTTTCAGCCAGTATTTGTTTACTCAGCCAGCGAGATGATCATGGGGCTCTTACTGACACCAGGTGAGCAGATTGGGATCTGCTACAGCAAGCTACACCTATAGATACATATACTGTCTAACATCAGACAACTAACTATAAAAAATATTTCTATAATTTCAGTACTGCTTTTTTTCATGCGACTGTGAGGCTGAAGTGTGAAGGAATGTTGTCATACTTTATGTCGTATTGATCTTCCAAAACTTGTCAGAGGGCTCCCGCCCTCTGACAAGGCAAACACTGTATCATCTCCAACTCCACGAAGATAAAAACAGAAGGGGATCTCGTATTGTTTTGGAGTTACGGAATCAAAATAATGTCCCGTTTGAATTGGCTGCTGCACTTGTGAAGAGTTAAATAACTGGGAGAATATCAGGATACTCAATGTTAGGAAAAGAGATATTTTTGCTGTTGCTATGGAGAGAGGGTTGAACTGATATATCATCTCTTTCAACTGCAGAACAGAATGCATGAAAGCATGAAATTATTTGACAGCATCTGCAATAATAAATGGTTTACAGATACTTCTATTATCCTCTTCTTAAATAAGAAGGATCTCTTTGAAGAAAAAATCAAAAGGAGTCCTCTTACTATTTGTTATCCAGAGTATCCAGGTATTTATATTTTAATGTGGAATAAAACAACACAGGGATGTTAGAATGGAGACATCTTGATTTGAAATCACTGAGTGTAATAGAAAAATTTTGTAAGTAACAATTGTTGTCTAGCAATATTTGGTACTGCATCTCAGACACATTGGCTGTACAACTTATATGCTCTGATGTGACCTATAACATAAGGTGGTATATACTAGCAATTGGTATAGTTTTATGATCATATTAAATAAATCTATATGTGACATCCCAAAAACTTAACTGTGAATTATTATACCGGGTGCCTCTGAGAGATGCATTAGCAAGCAGGAATGTACTACCACATCTATTTTCCACCTGAGGTCTTCCACCAACTCCAAACCAGCCTGAACTCAGATTGAAGAATATTGAGATAATCAGTTTCATCCAACAAAAGCATAGAACTGCCCTGCTATCCCTATTGCAACACCATACTTTAAAACGAACATTTTGAAACTGCCTGATAGTTATTTAATATTTTAGGATACAATAAAGGCCTCTTCAGCAGACATTTTACAACCATTTCTAAAAATTTGGAACATAACTCTTTTCTAAAGTATTTAAAACCTAAAACATCCAACTTGCCAACTCCCCTCTAGCAGATATCATTAGGCAGCATAGATATATGTCAGTAGTTGGCCTCACAGCTCCAAACAGCTGTTCAATGTCCTCATATTGAACAAATTGGATGTCCTCTATCAAAAATTATCAAGTTGCCTCACTGGAATATTCTTGTAATATGGAGCTCATGTCTGAGCTGCCTTGAGTGCAGTTTTTGGAGAAGGCCAATATATGTCAGATAAATAGGAACAGTTTTGCCAACCAGAGTGTTTTATAAATTCACCACAACAATTAATAGTACTTTGGAGTGAATGTGTCACTCATCCAGGTCATCTCCCTGCCCCACTGGTGAATTAGGGCTTCAACAGAATCACCCGTTCTAGCAACTGAAAAAGTCATCCAGGGATTCAGAATTTTTCTGATTCGTCTCTGAAGGTACACTACAATATTTTAATAGGTTCACTAGCCCTACAAAGTGTAGGATTCCCAGAAAATAAAATCGTAATACTTAGAGATCTGTCCACTATAATATAAACTCTGCTAAATAAGGAACAGTCTTTTCTAGTTGGTGATTCTCAAACCTGTCTAACAACAACAGTTTTGGAAAAAAGGAAAGCATAGGTTGCAAAAAGTATTCCAGTACCAGTATATGAAATTGCAAACTAGGTGCAGTGGCTCTTTGGATTATCTGATCTGATCTCCCACATATTTTTAGAAATGTGAATGCATAGCCATTAACAGGACAGTATTTTAAAAAATGCACATGCTGGGAAAAACCTGAGCAATTCTTCAAATTTTCAGAGGCAGAAAAGGGGAAATTAGTTATTGTTAGCCTTTTTAAAAGTAATGTACTACAGTGTTTTGTTTCAGAATATTAATCTTGTGCATTTTACCATTATTTTAGGGTCAAATACATATGAAGAGGCAGCTGCATATATTCAGTGTCAATTTGAAGACCTGAACAAGCGAAAAGACACAAAGGAAATTTATACTCATTTCACATGTGCCACAGATACTAAGAATGTACAATTTGTCTTTGATGCTGTAACTGATGTTATCATAAAAAATAATCTGAAAGACTGTGGTTTATTCTAAATACTTATATCAAATTGTAGGTTTTTAAAAAAATAACCAAATGAGTTCACCACTTTTTTTTAAAGACCATTGATACTTTTTGAGTTTGTTCTTATTTATGTAATTTGATTTATCTTGTCCTGGATTAGATTGTAGAGCCATTTCACAGAACTCAGATCACCTTATATGGTATATGGTAACAGAAGCAAAATAATGGCCAGATCAATATAATACTTGGTCCTTTGAACAGTTTTATTTATGTTTATTATATATGTTTAAATACCATGAGCCAGCAGTTAAAATATTTTGACTGTGTTTGCTTTTGAGTGTATGTGTTTTGTTAATAGAAACTTTGAACAAAATGTTTTAATAATATGAATTTGTAGAGTTCCATGGTTAAAGAATTATTGTTTCTGTAAGACAACTTTGGTTTTTTATCTTTTTGATTTTCCATTATTTAAATAGATTCTTTAAATATAAATTTCTGTATGAATGTTTTTTGTTACATTTTGTTTATATATCTGTAATTTGTAGGGAAGAGTTTTTATTGCATAAAGGATTATTTACGCTTGCTCAGGATTAAATGGGAATGTCTCTAAATTTTCTGAGTTTGTGTTCCTCAAACTTTTAGAAATCCCTTTCTGATAGTTTAAGGAACGTCAAATGTTATATTTTTCTTTGCCAGGCATTTAACAGAACCTGGAATCCGTCTATGCTGTAATCCAGCATTGTGGAAGCAAGATGCTCATGTACATGGGGAAAAGGTATTCCCTGTACATTTGTATTAGAAAGTGTAACATTGGGAACCTAATGCTTTTCTGTCTGGATTATTTTGCAGCTGGTTGATATTTATTTGGAGTGCCTTTTTGTTAGCTTGTAAGTATCTCTGATGTAAATTACTAAAAGAAAATATCCTAGAATTAAAGTGAGGAAGGAGTTTTAGATTTCCTGCGGTTTTACCACGTTTGGCTTTCTTTGCTTTTTCTCAGGAGATTGGCCATTACTTTTACCTGTATTCCATTAAGTAGTTATGTTGTCTTACAAAGTATTTTTACTCAGATTGGTAGGAACAGTGTTTATTATAATCAAAAGACAGAGACAGTCTTGGGAATGGATTTGTGTCAGAGTAACTTAATACAGTACAGCTGTTGGAATCTAGAAAACCCCATCCATATATGCAACAACATTCCATTCTCAAATGGGAGAGAATATATGGCAGATATTCTATTGGCACTGGTCTGGAGAGCCCCTGACCTTCAGAGTTAGATTTGAGCAACGTATGTGCTGTTGCAAGTGTAAATCTAGAATATGTAGAACAGCAGACATAGAAGGGGCATTTCTCATCAGTCACTCCAATTCCTGAGAAGACAAGCTGTTACCATATACTTGCTGCTTCAGGAACAAGAACTTCTGCAAGAAAATCCAGCTTGTATTAATCTTACAATTATGTAAAATCACTTTGATTCACTGCCTTATGGTAGTACATACAGAGGGTTTTTTAATGTGTACAAACATAAAACGAGGTTTTGAAAATAAGTATTAGTGGAGCTTTCTTGGTTCTATTGTCTGAAATACACACATAACCAAGTTGCAAATGCTGCTTTCTGTTAGTGTGTTGCAGGATTTTTGAAATAATGTGTTTACAAACTCCAATTTTTTTCTTTTCTATTGTAAGGGAAAAAAATTCTAAAGCAAGCTGTTTAGTGTTATCTATGACTGAACACTTCCAAACATAGCAGATCCCTAATATTTATTAATCTAAATAGTCAAATTAACATTTGATAATATCCTTGAATTATGCACATTTGAATCTGAGACATCAGTATTAATCGCATTGGCATCCTGGCTTTCCTCCAAGAAAATGAAGGCAGTGTGTAAAAGAGTAACCAGGGAAAAGTAATCCTTTTACTAAGGGGAAGAATAGCATTTGGTTGAACAAGTATAAACCAGACTTGCTTTCTGGGAAACGGTTTCGCATAAGTGTTCTGAAACAGTCGTGCAACATAGTACTAAAGTCATAATTATGTCAACTGTTGTATTTGGTAGTAATTGTATCTATATTGTTACATTAGTTTTTGTACATTGCAGTTTTTTAAAATCAAGAAAAATTACAAGGAGATTTCAGTCAGATTTATTTGTGCCTTGTCTTGAAAGAAATATTTTTTCATTAAACACAACTGATGGAAAGCCTTCTGTAACCATAAGTGAAATGAAGAGATAATAAAGAATAAGTTTAACAACGTGGAAATACAAAAACATTTTTGTAATAATTGCTTTGGTGTGTTCATAATTTGACTAATCATTAATATTTCCTCCACCGTACCACTACTTAATGTTCAATATAAAACATCTATTTCAATATATTCTCTGAATCTTTTTTAAATGTATGCCAATATGTTGAAAGTACCTTTGCTTGTTTGCTTCTGCAACTAAGTAATATTGGTAAAAATATAAATAACCTCAAAAGCAATAGTTATAATGGGGATAGTATTAATTGTAACCAAATAGGTTTGGTTCTGCTAAAATCTTGAATTTTCATTTCAACAATTATAGTTCATATATGGGTACTGTGCTAATGATTCAGTTGAACAGCCAGCATTACAGTGGTGCCTCGTTTAACGAGCGCCTCGTTTAACGACAAATCCGCATAGCAACGGATTTTTGTGATCGCATAACGATGTTTCTAATGGTAAAAAAATCGCTTTCGATGATCGGTAAGCTGTTTTGCTTACCGATTTTCACATAGCGATGTTTTAAAAACAATTGGTCGGCAGTTCCAAAATGGCCACCGGAAAAAATGGGCGCCCTATGTTTTCGCGCCAATTCCTCGCATACTGGGCAGCGAAAATGGCGACTGTATGGAGGATTTTCGCTTAAAGGTGAGTTTTAAGCCCATAGGAACACATTAAACAGGGTTTAATGCATTCCTATGGGCTTTTCCTTTTCGCATAGCGACGAATCCGGATAGCGATGATTTTTCTGGAAGGGATTATCATCGCTATGCGGGGCACCACTGTATTTGTCAAATGAAATTGTCATTTAGCAAATGGGCTGGCTATTGAAATGAAAAAAGGGTACCTCCTGGACTTTGACTAAAAAATTCACTGCTGTCATAGGTGTCAACAAAAACTCAACCTGAGTAATGTTTCTTAACCTGTTCACAGAGTGCACTATTAGTGTATATTCTGCTGTGACTGGTGCTGCATTAAGGAATAATTGGATGGGTAAGACACCTGCATCTTTTCAGTAGCCATCCTTAGTAAGTAAAAGAGTGGCGGTAGGGCCCTTCTAGTTCTGGATCAGCTACCCTGAGATACGTTGCATTGGGATAAACAGGTTTAAATATTTGATCTGGAGAATATTTTGCGGATGGGTAGAATTATATTCTATGGACTAGAATGAAGCCCTTTTCATGACAGATACTAGATATACTTGTAACAAAGTCAATTACTGTTGAAAAATCTCCATGCTGAATTATGTCTTGCACAGAAATCATTTGTATGAGATACTGTGTTGCTCCGTTTCTGCTGAATGCAGCAGAACCGAGTAAGGATAAAGTGTTGGTGGTTTCGTAGTCTATACAGCCATTTGAAGTGGTTGTTCTGTTCATCAAATTAAATTGCACGTGCTCACATTTTTTTCATGTTAGCCTGGTCCAGGCTTTCCAGTATGTTATAAGCACTTCCCATTGCAACATTTTAACATAGAGGGCTGTCAGACTATATCTGGTGTGCACCTGTGTGGGTTTTTCCCCCCTCTCCTTGATGTTGACTACTCTCACTAGGGTAGTTCACTGCAGGCTGAAATAATGTAGCAGCAAGTGCACAGATGCAACTGAGAACACGAAGACCTGGATACTTTCTCCTCCCCGGTTTGTCTTTTACTTTGTCTTCTACTGTGTCTGTAGTTCTCCCCCTCACAGCCAGTACGAAGCAAGAGATGTTAGTCCTATTTCCAAGGCTGCTTCATGGCTTACATTACACCACCTTTTAGCATGCGGACTTGCTGTCTGGCAAGTGAGATGGTTTTTCAGCACAGATCAAGTGAATGCAGTTGTAAAGACAGTACTGAAGCATCTCCAGTGACTAGAAGCACACCTGAGAACTGGCAATAGCACCCAGTGGATCCCTACAGCAGAAGCTTGCTAACTCCAGATTCATTTGAAGATGTGAGATTCATGAGTCTTATACAGGGTAAAAATAAATGAGTAGGCATACACTGATGGAACAGGGAACAGTCATTCATGACATTTATTGAAAGATGGTTGCCAACTTGTGGCACAGTATGGAGTAACTGTTGCAGAAGAATCTTTCACCATACCGGTTCAATGTATCTCCAAATATTAACACCCCAAACAAACACAATGATGGACTCTGCTTTGTAAAAAAATAGTGAATTGTTACTGATATATTGATCAGCCAGACTGTTCCTCAGAGTGGCTGCTCAATGGTGAAGTCACCTGTAGACTCTACTGCATCATACAAGCAGCATTGTCAGATCTCATGTACGATTTCTGTGGTGGTCATGGCAGCAGTATATCTCTGATAGCTCTAAAAGGCAATCTAGTATAAGCCATCACTGCTCTCATTGTTTGTTCAAATGACAGATCTAGTGACATGGTCTAGATCTAGTCGCTTCCTAGTGCATTGCAAAAATCAGAACTGCAGCTTTAGGTGTCTCAAAGTCCACTCAGTCAAAGTCAGCATCATTTTGTTTGTGTCTTTGCCTTCCTGAACAGAAGTAATAGAAATCATAGAAAAGGGCATCCCCAGTATCTATAATGCAAAGGGGAGAATGGCTGGGTTTCATGCTGCACTCCACACATTTGAGAGTGATAAGCAAACAGCTTGGTCCTTGTTGTTGTTGCTTAGTTGTTTAGTCGTGTTCAACTCTTCATGACCCCATGGACCAGAGCACACCAGGCCCTCCAGTCTTCCACTGCCTCCCAGAGTTGGGTTAAATTCATTTTGAAATCCAAGGCCAAACTTTCCTGTTGTTCCTTTTATCTCTTGACTCCCTACTTTAGCATTCCAATCCCCTAGAATCAGAAGAACATCTTTCTTTGGTGTCAGTTCTACAATGTGTTGTAACTCTTCATAGAATTGGTCAATTTCAGCCTCTTTAGCATTGGTGGTTGGTGCATAAACTTGGATTATTATGATGTTGAAAGGTCTGCATTGGATTCATATTGAAATCATTCTATCATTTTTGAGATTACAGTATATCCCATTACAGCTTTCCCCACTCTTTTGTTGACTATGAAGGCTATTCCATTCCTTCTACGGGCTTCTTGCCCACAATAGAAGATATGATAATCATCTGAATTGAATTCACCCATTTCTGTCCATTTTAGTTCACTGACACCCAAGTTATCAATGTTTATTCTTGCCTTCTCCTGTTTGACCACATCCAGCTTCCCAAGGTTCATAGATCTTACATTCCAGGTTCTTATGCAGTATTTTTCTTTGCAGCATCAGACTTTCCTTTCACTTCCAGGCGTGTCCGCAGCTGAGCATCCTTTTGGCTTTGGCCCAACCACTTCATTAGCTTTGGAGCTATTTGTACTTGTCCTCCGCTCTTCCTCAGTAGCATGTTGGACGCCTTCCGACCTGAGGGGCCCATCTTCCAGCGTCATATCTTTTAGTCTTTTGTTCCTGTTCATGGGGTTTTCTAGAAAAAGATACTGGAGTGGCTTGCCAATTCCTACTCCAGGTGGATTGCGTTTATTCGGAACTCTCCACTATGACCTGACCATTTTGGGTGTCCCTGCACAGCATAGCCCATAGCTTCTCTGAATTACTCAAGCCCCTTCGCCACAAGGCAACAATCCATGATGGAGAGCTTGGTCCTACTGAATGCCTATAAAATGGAATACCACAAAATACTATTGATTATGTGGAGGATCATCATCAGCAAACTGTACAACTGAATTGTGAAGTTGTTGCAATTTCTATTCTTTGCGTCTGGGCTGGAGGGCTGTTATGGGGGAAAGGATGCTGTGCACTCCACTAAACTTATCACATGGGGGGCCAGCAGTATTTTTAAAAGCAAGTTTTTTTACAGTAAGTTCTGGATTTTCTCTTGGGAAGAAAATGAAATTATTAACACAAAACATGAAATATTTAAAAACATAAGATACTGAGTTGGCGGATGAGTACATCCACTCCAGTTGAGTGCAGGAAGAGTGAGAACAGACAAAAGAAAATATTTCTTTGCCCAGCGTATTGTTAGTCTGTGGAACTCCTTGCCAGAGGATGTGGTGATGGCATCTGGCCTAGATGCCTTTAAAGGGGGGTTTGGGCAAATTTCTGGAGGAAATGTCCATTGCAGGTTACATGATGGGGATGTACAATCTCCAGCCTTAGAAGAAAGGTACCTCCAAATGCCAGATGCAAGGGAGAGGTATCAGGAGTCAGGTATCTAGTTGTTTCGTGTGCTCCCAGAGGCATCTGATGGGGCCACTGCGAGATACAGGGAGCCGGACTAGATGGGCCCTTGGCCTGATCCAGATAGACTCTTCTTATGTTCTTGCATACTACTTGTGAAAATACTTTCACCACAAAATAGATCAGATCCTCACAGACCCCCTCCCATAGGCTGGATGTAGGGTTCCATAAGCACAATGTAATTTGCTTTAGAGGGTTGATGCTGTGGGATATTGGTTTCCATATTCAGAATTATCTCTCAGCCTTAAACTCTCATTGTTTCTCCAGTGCGCTTAAGGGATGCAAAATATTCACAGTGGATTTTCCTTGAAGCCATTATTCAAGATAAATAATCATAAAAGTAAATGCTGGCTCTTGAAGCAGCAATTTGATAAGTGCCTCTGCAAGCAAATAAAATATTTAGCAGTGGTCCAGTGAAAGTGCACTCAAGGATATTGCTGTGAATGGAGCTCAAACCACAGCTATGCTAATCACATTTGGAGTTCTACTGATTCTAGTGTTCTCTTTCTCCACACACCCCTTTAAAAAAAAACCTTGCCATCAACTATCACAATAGCTTGTTTTTCATTTTCAGTTATGGAAGTTGCAGAATTTATATTAATTTCTAATCCTGTATTTCTTTTCAAACTCGACACCAGATTCCATAGGCTGCAATCTATATGGAGCACTTTATACCTCTCTACCCAAAATGGAGCCCCCCAAAATCTTCAGACTTGAAAACTGGCAGATCAAATTGGAGAATATAAAAAGCTATGGATGTGCTATATAAGGGCTCATGGAAGTTGTCGGTCCCATCTTTGCCCTTTTGCATGCAATCCAAGCCTAATCCCTATCAGATTTTTGCAGCTCTGGGAGGACATCCACTCCTAAGAATGTAGAAAAACAAATGCCTGCAACTTTGGAGGGTTGCACAGTACCATTAGAATTATTTCTGGCAGAATCATCTGCCCAGCTCCAACCCAGAGGACACAGCTGTTATAAACTCTGGCTATGGCACCCCTACACCCAAAAAAATGAAACAAACCAGAAACCAAAGAAAGGACTGCATCTCCCAAGATACCCTATTATAATAGTGACAGTGGAATACCTACACCACACAGAGTACAGAAAGCTGCCTTCTACTGGGGCCCAATTTAGACATGGTGGCTGAAAACGCAAAGAATGAACTCTTTTGGCTTTCTGCATGCTTAGCTTGTGCACTGCCACCAAACAGCACATGCTCTCCTAATTCAAGGAAAAGGGCGATGGCTAGAGTTTCACTCCACTTTGCTCCATGGATCTGCAAGACATCTGCACAACTATGATCTGACAAGATTTGTGCAACTGCAACTGTGATTTGACCTGGATGGGAATGTTAAGCCTTGACCTCAATTTCTTCTGATCTCCATCTTTTTAAAATACCCTTTTGAAAAACAAAGGCATTAACTTGATTAGAGAGAGTTTTATCCAGGTGTACTGTATTCAGCCAGACAGTTGCATAAAACAGCCATATCATTTAGAGAATGAGAGAGAGAGAGAGAGAGAGAGAGAGAGCAGAGAACAGCATTGTTTGCTTATAGAGGTGCCTGCTGGTAATGATGTTCAAGGTTGTTTCTATAAATAGGACCATCTTTCTTCCTGTATAACTGTGTTTACACTGTCGGGGGAAAAAAATTGATTGCTATGGCCTGAAACAGGAAACTTTCTCTTTCCTTGGCCAACTCGCAAGGAATTTGCAGTGATGTCAGAGCCATCAAAAGTGTGGGTGAGGGCATAAGAAAAGGACTATTTGTTTTCTTTCCTACAGCCATGTACCAAAATATTACCGGGTGAAGTACAGTTACTGGACTGCTCACTTTGAAAGCACACATTTTTAATTATTGCAAAAGCCATGTGTGACTGGGGACAAAGGTCTGTTATGAGAAGAAAAGAAATTTCCCAGGTGTGTGGAAATCCTTTGAAGTTGATTCTTGGTTAAATTCCCACTTAAGTCAAGAAGCTGGTAGGGAACCTTTGACCCTACAACTCCAGTCGGCCCCACCTGTTATGGCTTGGACAGTGAGAATCGCAGTCCAAAACACTTGGACGATTAGGTTTCTACTCAAGATCTTGTAGATATTTCTGGTACTCTGACAACTAGAATGGCACTTCTCCTTCTTCCTTTCTGATTTAAATGGCAGAAGGCTGAATGAAGTAATGTTCTGAGGCACATTCCAAATATTCACCTTAAAAAAGGGAAATCATGTTAATTTCTGCCACACTGGGCTTGTTTTGAAAGGGAGTGTGGCTTTGTTGGAGAAATGTGACTTGGAATTTCAAAGTAGGCTACTATGCCGGGAAAGAGTCATCATAGTTGCCACAGAAACGGCATGGATGTTGTATGGCTGCAACATATCTAGAATACTGGATATCCTCAGCTCCTGCTACAATGAAGCAACAAGTATGATTTTGTTTTTGTTAATGCTATATTCATTGCAGATATTTTTGTTATCATTTTGGCTCATTGTCCTTTTTAGCCCATTTTACTAACTCTCTCATCTTCCCTTGTTCCCTTTCTTGTCCTCCTGGAGATTTTGGGTTACAACTCCCAACGATCAGCCAGCATTGTCAACAGTGATAGTTGATGGGAGTGGCAGTTCCCACCCTTTTATACAGTATGTTCAGTTTTCTCTAGGTCACTTTATTTCTCTCTGAGCCTTTTTTTCTCTGCTACTCTTTCCATCCTTTCTCCCTCCACTGCCTAATGCTCCTTGCACACCACACTATGGTCTCTCTCTCTCTGCACTACCACAACTGTACTGCCCTTCCTCTAGTATCATCCCTAATTCTTTGCAGCTCTGTGGACAACCTTCAGAGGTCCAAGCACCTCACAAGCCTACCTCTGGGCCTTGAAGAGCTACAGTTTTGGTCCCCCGGGCTTTTTTTTCTGACCCAAAAGAGAGTTTTATTGAAAATGACCCTTTTGCATCCTCTAGTGGCCAAAACATTTTAATTTTAATTAATTTTTAAATGGCATGAGTTTGCTGAGGTTACTCAAAAAATAGCAAAAGTGGCCTCCATATCACCCGGAGGGCACAATGGGACATTTTGAGGGTGAAAGCCAAAAAAGGGAAGATCTGTGGAGTTGCCAAAGACTGTGTTTGGGACGCAGAGAATTGCATGAAGCCCAGCGACCAGATGTTGCCCAGTCTTGCTTTATATCTATCCAAAGATCTCTGTTATCAGAGTCCACAGAGTTTATGTCACTTTAGCAGTCATAAGCTCATCATAGGCCTCTGCATTCTACCACTACAAATAATCAAACCGTTGTTCTGAAGTTCCAGTCATCCTTCACCACTAGAGATACTGGCTAGGGCACAAAAAAAGGAGGGGGGGGGAAGGAGCTGCAGTCCCAGCCATATCAGAGAATTACATATTCCCTATTAGGGTTACATACCTTTCTGCCACTTGTGGCAGTTGCACTAGTGATCAGTAGCATTTGAAGATGTGCAGAAAAAAGCAGGGGGCTCAAAAAGATTTTCCCCTCATTTGCATGAGCATTTCTCCCTCAACCATATAAATTAAAGTAACCAACTGTCATCGCCTCAGAAGCTTTAATCATATCTTCTTTTATTTCTGTCCTCTGGGAATGTGGAAGTGTCTTTGTGAAGCCAGGCTAAGCATATTCCACAGCAGCGTGTAGCCCAGCACAACATTTAAGGGCAGGCACAGAGACTCAAATCAACAGGGCACATCAATGCTGTTGGGAAATAAAACACATATGCTTCTTATTAGGCAATCGGATCATTTGGGCGTAGAGTTGCAAAGTCTCAGGGTGCCCAAGGAAGTCGCTCTGCTTCCCCAAGTCTTTAGGATGGGGAGAAAAATTCAGAGCAAATGGTGCTGCAGGAAGAAGCAGTTGTGTTTGTGTTTGTGTGGCAGCTTTAACACTTGAACCCCCTTTTCTGGATCCTATCCCAGGGCTCATGTCTCAATGTGAAAGTGTTGTGCTTCTGTAAGGCTGGTGCACCAAAAAGGCAGGAACAAGGAGAGGAGAGTGCAGAGAGAGCCAGTGGATGCATGTGCTTGGGTCAATCAAGTTATTTGATGTAAATAGTTTTTTAAAAAATCCAGGGACTTACTATCATGTATGGTGCTCATGCGGGAAAAAAAAATGGTTACAGGTTTGGGAAATGTCGCAAGAAATTGTTCAACAAAAATTAAGTTTTAAACCTGAAATGTTATTATTGAATATAATGCCAGAAATCATTGATAAGAAAATAAAATACTGTATAGTTTACTGTATATATTTACTGCAGCTAGGTTACTCTGGGCCCAAAAACGGACGAGTGGTATATATATAGTACTGGATATTGCGAGAACTATATATGCCTTCAGAGGCACTATAGGATCAACCGAGACATTTTGCAAAGGAAAGCTGGAAGCTGATATATAATTGGGCCCAGAAAAAGACAGAAACTTAGGAGAAGAAATAGTTTATGGTGAATCAGTGCTCACTAGAATCCTTTTATAATATTTAGATGTTCAGACAATGGTGAAATTTCTGATCTATTTGTGTAGTATGGATGTTTAGTTTTGGTGTTTTGTTGTTATTAGTGTTTATTTCTGTTTGGTTTTAGTTTTCTCTTTTGTATATTTGCATGTATTGTTGCTACTGCAATTTGTGGGTGAGAGTTTAAATTCCGCCACCTTATTGCTGTCAGAATTTAAAAAGGGGGGGAGTGATAGGGGGCAAGGATGAGGTTTTGAACTTTACAATTTAAGACAACACATGCTATTTGATT
Organism: Pogona vitticeps; assembly: GCF_051106095.1. Lineage (NCBI taxonomy): Eukaryota > Metazoa > Chordata > Lepidosauria > Squamata > Agamidae > Pogona > Pogona vitticeps. Next base: position 113,622,162 of record NC_135787.1, on the reverse strand, counting down.
CACATGTACTTAGCATTCATAATCAGCATTTTACACAAGTGGTCATGCCTTGTACAGTGGTGCCTCGCATAACGAGCGCCCTGTTTAACGAAGAATCCGCATAGCGATGTGGATTTTGCGATCGGTAATGCCCTTCTCCCGCTCCACCTCCTCTTCTTCCTCCGAGGATGAGGCGGCGGGAGCTCAGCTCAGGGCCGGCAGCGAGCGGTGCTTTAGCCGGCTCGCTCCTCCCAGGGCGGGGGAGGTGGCACGGGAAGGGAAAGGGCCGGGTGCCTGGCTCGCCGTCTCTGCCTCCATCTCCTCCCCTTCCTCCAAAGGCCGGCCACTGGCTGGCTTGTTCTTCCCGGGGCTGTGGAGGAAGGAGGAGAGAGGGAACGAGCCCCAGCGCTGCCGGGCGCCTGCACGCCCTCCCCGCCTCCATCTCCTCCCCTTCCTCCAAAGGCCGGCCACCAGCCAGTTTGTTCTTCCCAGGGCTGTGGAGGAAGGAGGAGAGAGGGAATGAGACCCAGCGCTGCCGGGCGCCTGCACGCACTCCCCGCCTCCATCTCCTCCCCTTCCTCCAAAGGCCGGCCACCAGCTGGTTTGTTCTTCCCGGGGCTGTGGAGGAAGGAGGAGAGAGGGAACGAGCCCCAGCATGGCTGAGCGCCTGCACGCCCTCTCCGCCTTCCCCTCTTCCAAAAGCCGAGAGCTCTCGGCTTGCTCTCCCGGCAACAGAGGGGAAGAGAGAAGGGAAGGGGCCCTGGCGCGGCTGGGCGCCTTGCTCCCCGTCTCCTGCTTCACCTCCTCCTCTTCCTCCGGAGCAAGGACCCGCCGGCCAGCTGGGGGGAAATGCCAGCTGACTGGCGGTTCCAAAATGGCTGCCGCTGTTTTCTGGATGGATTCCTTGCTTACCGAGGCGGCGAAAATGGCCGCCCCTATGGAGGATCCTCGCTGAACGGTGAGTTTAAGGCCCATTGGAACGCATTAAACAATGTTTAATGCATTCCAATGGGTTTTTGTGTTCCGTTTAGCGATGTTTTCACATAGCGAAGGTTAATCCAGAACGGATTAACCTCGCTATGCGGAGCACCACTGTACCTGTAATTGATATGTTTTTAAATAAATGTGACTTACATATAGACTGAATTGATGCACTGTCTTTATCTGTTATTCCCTGCCAGAGAATTGGAACCAAAATTGGGTGCTAACAGTATGAAAAAAATATGTGAGGCAGGGAGGCCACAACGCCCAAATCGTCTTCTTGCTTGGAAAACTCTCAGAGTGTTCTGTAGGCACGGAGGTGTAAAATGTGGGAATAACTGCAACAGCCACTGTTGTTGGTTTCTTTTTGTCATGTGCCCACATGTCAAGAGAGCACCCCACAGTAGCTCAGCATTGTCAGATTGCCTCACTAGCTGGATTTACCCTGGATTCAAGGTCTATTTCCCTGGATTTTCCAAATGTTAATTTCCACAGTTAACTGGCCCTGAGGCAGCTCCACTTCAGCCGACTCTTTCCTATCCTGCCTCTATGCAGTGGCAAGGGCCTGCCTCATAAACTTACATATAGCCCCCAAATCTCAGGAAATAAGAATGGAAGTGACTTGGCACCCCTATTTGGGATTCAGAGAATAAAATGGAAGATGGCATTTCTCAGCATGGTTAAAACTCTTCCTTTTTTCTTGATCCATGATCAAGGCCCATGCATTCTTCAGCATCCAGTTATTGGATATTCTTACTTGGTCCATTTTGAAATGGCTGAGGCATGGGGAGGCCAGGCCATATCCAGATTAAATAGTGAGTGTTATTCTTTTTTCTGACATGCTTTTAACTTGTTTTCAGTCGGGGATTACCTTTGTGTAATAATGTGTTTAAGTAAAAGTAAAATACTATTGCTGGCTGTAGGTGTTTGGGCTCTGCTTTAGAAAAAAGGCAGTTTATGGAATTTGGAGGGGGAGGGTTGGAAGGGGAGAAGAGAAATTAACAGACATAGCAGATTGCCACAGCTAGGTTTCAAAATGGAAGGTTCCCCCCTCTTTCCAGTAGGAACTAGTGACATGAGAGTGACTGTCACACCCCCCCAGTTCCCCTGTTTGTTCTTCCACACAGCCCAGATTCACTTTCGGGTACGACATTTATTTCTCAACCCTTTTCCGCTCCCACTCTATCAAATATGACTCTTAAATCACAGTTCTCCAATATAACAATTTATTATATTATATACAATTTATTTATGTGTTTATCAGTAAATCATGTAAAGTAAATCATGGATGGTCTTATTTTATTCATTTAATAAATTGTGCTTTGGTAACATTTATATTTGCATAGGTAGAATAATTTTAATCAAGGTATTTATTCATTTCGTTTCACTTCTAACTCTTTCCAATCCTAACCTTAAACCATACAAGGTTTGTACTTTCCTTATCTTATTCTCTATCTCTCTATTACCCTTCTCTAACACAAGGCTGGTCCTAACTGCCTAAACTGCTTCTCTCTAACTGATATCCCTAACTGAAGTCCCTAACTCTAACTCATATCCCTGTCTTCCTTAACGGATCTTTAACTGTCTTCCATTCTTCTTATATTTTTCTTAGTTCCGCCTCTTCTGTTCACCCATTGGTTGTTAAATCAGGGTTCCATCGTGATGGACAGGAGTGCTTACTGACCTGTCCATCACAGTGACCATGACAGGCAGATGTATAAGGTATGTAGAATCCTATGCAAAAGTATATAGACGAAGGCACTCTTTGGATACTGAGATGTGAGAGCACCAGGTGTCGTGCTAAGGACTCTGGTAATCAAACTAGACCCAGTTGCCTTATTCTTTGTATAGTGGTTTGATAGGTGAAGTTGCAGGTTAGTCCTGCAGATAACAGTGACCAGAGCTTAGTACTCAGCAGGGGTGAGACGGCTGAAAAAGCCAATAGAATTCCAACTGCTCCAGTAAAGCCAGTTCACAGACTCCCTGTCTTTTTCCCGCTGACTTGCTTAGCTAAGTCTGTTTATCCAGTACTTAACATTCTTGCCAGCCCATCAGCATTGACGTAACGATCTTAAAACTAACAACATTACAACAACACTGTGAAATGGCATTTTCTTCCTCTGTGACCCACGTCATTTTCAAAAGCCAGAGCAGCATAGCCCACAATTACTGAAAGTCTTTTGGAATACAGGGTAGGATGCTGGAGGAGTTCCATTGAAGGCACTTCAGGATGAGACATTGCCATCTTTCTAGCATTCAATATGATTCACACTTAATTTTTTCGTTTTTAAAATATGAATATACAAGCAAGTGCTTTCTGCCCAGGGCTGTGTGCTGGACTTTGTGTATTCTGAGCAGGTCTCATCCACGCAACCGTTGCACACAGCCAAGCTGTGAACCAAAAGCCCTTGCTCAGCAAGTCTCCCAATTTAATTATGCACTCGTCTGTGTTTTATGCTTTCATGCTGCGGATTGACATTCACATCTTGTTTCATTCACTTCCAGCACCTGAGAGAGCTGTGCACTTTTTAATTTTCAGTTACTTTTTCTTAGAGAAACGTACCCTAACCTATTCTTGTTTGCTTGGCTTGGTAGCCTGAGTAAGAAGCAAAATAATTCATGTGTTCTATAGGGGACATGTGGTGAGGGAAATTCATAAACCATTTTGCTTGATATTTTTGCTCTGAAAATAAAATGGGTGAATTCGAATACATGGTAATGTCTGCATGACATACGAAGCTGTTTCAAATCCTTCCAGCCTTTTTGCTGCCAAAGTGGCTTTCCCCCTCTACTCCTAGAAAGCTTCAGATTTTTTTATGATGGAACATTTTGATTATGTTTATTTAGAAGATGATGCATTTTACTTTATATATTTTTACTTTTAACAACTTCGATATCTTAAGAGCTATATTCTGGATTTGGTTTTTTGTGCCTTTTTAGGCTATTAAACTTGTATTTTTAGAATGCAATTGAAATATTCTCATTTTTCTTTTTTATTCTTAAAATATATTTTGCTCCTGTTTTTTGGATTGAAATATGGCTTAAGTATTTGCCTAGAACTTAAGATCAGTTTTCATATACTTTAAGCAATTCTGCTGATAGTTTTTCTCACAACTGTAAGAGTGTCTTCAATACATTTTGACTTGTTACTTTTTGAAGGAATTTTGTGCTTAAGGAACATAGAAGCAAAGTAGATAAATAAAGTTCTTCTTCGTGGTCTCTGTGAATGCACACTAATGAGTTTAGTCTGTACTTGCACAGAGGTTTCTGGAATCTTCTAGAGCTTAAACATTGTTTGCCAGGACCGCCCCCGCAGTACACGTGGTCTGTCCATCCTGGCAAGTGCCTCAGTTCCTTTTTGCCACTGCCGAGGTTTCTTCTCTCCAATGAGCTCCATTCGCTAGCATGTTCAAAAGGGACTTCTGTGAGATTTTTCCTGTTCTACCTCCCTTGCCAATCCCTCCCTCCGTAGTCCCCCCTTTTATCCCTTTTTCTTGTTTTTTTGCTATATAGCCTCCTCTGCACGAATGTGGAGATTGTTGCAATGAGCCCCCAGCCTATATCTCATGGTACAGATCTGGGAATGGTGTCTCGAACGTCATATATTCCCAATAGCCATTCACATTTCTACTCACCACAATCAACTTGCAGATTCCCTGAGCAGGCGCACCACTCAAATGCATGAGTGGTCCCTTGACGATATCATCTTCCGTCGTCTTTCCAACCTATGGGGACATCCACACATAGACATCTTTGCAACCGCAGAAAATGCAAAATGTCCCCGTTATTGCTCCTAGGCAGGAATCGGCCCCAGCTCCTTCGGCGATGCCCTCATGATACCATGGACACCAGACCTGATTTATCTCTTCCCTCCCATTCCCCTCCTCCTCAGGACAATTGTCAAATTGCATCAAGAACAATCCAAAGCAATCCTCATCACCCCATGGTGGCCGAGACAGCCATAGTTCACCATGCTCCATTCAATCTCCATAGACTTCATCTGTCTTCCCAACATTCCACATCTCCTCATTCAAAATCATTTCACCCCGATCTTCACATGCTCCACCTTACAGCATGGAGGATTCGCCCACTGTAGCTGCTATTTTGGGAAGTGCGAGAAAGCCCAATACCAACCAATTATACACTTACAAATGGTCTGCCTTCATCAAGTTTGCATCTCAACATCATCTCCCTACAGCACCTACAGCGCTTCACGCTGTAGTCCAATTTCTTACTCACTTATTCAATAGACATCTCTCTTTATCTACACTCAAGGTGTATCTATCAGCTATAATAGCCCATCAACCACAAAGTTCGGACTCCACTACGCTTTTTCAGCACCCTACCGTGAAACAGTTTCTTCAGGGGGTATCCAGCCTCCAACCTGAGCTAACCTGACACTCAGAAATTTTGTAAGTGGTTTTCTAGGTAGCATGAGTTGTGTGCAGAAAGGATGGGGTTCTCAGAGCTTTTACCTACAAGTTTATGCCAAGATGCACTCTTCAAGGACTTAAAGACTCTTTAAGGACTTAAAGAACAATATAAGTACGGATGTCTTCTTAGCAGTGTCATTTGACCATGGATATCTTCAATATTGCTTGATATGCCACAAACACAACACAGAATAATTTATTTCTACCCACTGAGTCTCTGTTTTCTCTCTCTTTGCTAAATGCCTATCCAGCCTTTAAAAAACAACAAAAAAGCCCAAGGCATTAAACTGCAGGGAAATACTGAGCTTGTAGAGAGGATCAAGCCTCTGCCAAGAACACATTGTTGTGGAGTCATCCTGCTCATTGTCTACTAATCTGTCCCTGTTAGCATTCATGCAGCAAAGAGTGTGTCATTGGTCAAGAATGTACTGGCTGAGATTTGAGTCCTGCATTTCATATGGGAATGAGCTCTAGGATAAAAAGACATCATGGAGGCATTTGTTTCCATAAGAGTAAGAGGGATGGGATCATTTTTCATGCTTTACGAGAAGAAATCCCCACTCTGTGCCAGGTTCCTCATTCCTGCAAGTGAGCATTGACGTGGATATTCAAGTGCATACACATGTTTTCCACTACAGCTTACATTGTACTGACAAGTGTCTTGAGAATATACCTTGACAAATGTTCCCTGTACTCAGCTAAAAAAAAATCAAACATGCCTTGATGTGTATACATGGCAAATATCTCCTGTGTGCGGGGATGGACCAAATTAATTTTTGAGAATTGGTAACTTAAATAAAACAATGTCAGACTATGTCCATTGAGGCATCATGAATCTGATGACTGTTCTCTACAGGTTGATGGAAGTGCTCTAGCCCTACCTGGTTCCCTACCTGTTCCATCATCCTTCTACACATGGAAGGCAATCTGCAGTGGCGATCCTCTGCTATCTCTGGCACTCTCCATATGTGTCATTTTCCAGGGTCATGACTCATCTGGAGAATGTCCAGACAGCAGAGTTGTGTCTTTTCAGGCCCAATGGTCTCTACAGGTAGGACAGTAACAAAACAGAATATATAAGATCTGTATAGATCTAGAGTTTTCCCCTCTCTTCTGTTGTTTTGAGAATATACAGCCTTGTCGTGCTCTTTTCCCAGTTTTTTTTTTATTACAGGTACAGGAAACTGATGGGTGAGGATGGTTCCTGATCAATCATATGAGTGGCCCCATATTCATTTTTAAAAGAAATCTGAGGTTTCTTCCATTGGATTGAAGAACTTTCAAATTTTGGAAAGTTCTGGTAAAAAATTGGGCCAAACCAAATTCTCACCCACTTTTGTAATCCACACAAATGCCTAATTTACTTGATTCTTGATGAAAAAAAGGTGGATTACAATAAGAACAAGAAGAATGCACCTGATTCCTCAGACAGGAGAACTTTCACCAGACTGTAAACATTTAATCCAGTTTTAAAGGATTAAGGATTGAAATTTGGAGCTGTTTGCTTGCTGCCATTTTGGCAAATAAGAGAAGCTGTTTCTGTTGCATTAGGCAAATCACCTGTTCACATCCTATACCAATTTAGGGCCATTCCAGAGAGGAGTACATTTCCACTGATATTTCCTGGCAAAAGGAAAAACCTAAAGTAGCAATGGAAGCTCAGAAGTCAAATTTCTGGCCCCTTAATCTGGGCTGAAGGAGCTATAGTTCTGAATGAATGAATGAATGAATGAATGAATGAATGAATTAATTAATTAATTAATTAATTAATGAATTAATTAATTAATTAATTAATTAATTATGTGAAGCTAATGACATTAGTTGCTGTGTCTTCTTTGTATGTATTGCTTGTCATTATTGTCCGCTATCATTTCCTTCCTCTGCAAATGCTACAGGAAGTGTCATAATGTTCAGCTATTCCATAGCTGCTTATCATATAATGACCAGAATCAATACTGAATGACACCACACATTATTTAGAAATTTAGTCTTATTTGCTGATCTCCCTTTACTTATTTTATCCTGGCATACTAAATTACCACTTGGCTGAACTTCAAATGTTGCATTAAATCCCAGAATATGTGTTTCTGTGAAGGCCTATTTGCAGTTAACTCATGTCATTTTAAAACTGCATATTCCAGAGAGTACAACTGCATTTCCTTATGATTATATTAATGCTAATGAAAATTTCTTTCAAGGATTGTGACAACTCAGGTTCACTTTTCTTTATGTTCAAGATGTTCATGGGTTGACCTTGTCCACTCATTATTTCTCAGGTAACCTACTTCACATGGTTGTTGTGAGGAAAAAGTGGCAGGGGAGGAGCAAAGAGCAAATTTCTTGAAGGAAGGGTAGCTAGATTGTTTGGTGTGTGTGTGTGTGTGTGTGTGTGTGTGTGTGTGTGTGTGTGTGTGTGTGTGTGTGTGTGTGTGTGTGTGTGTGTGTGTGTGAGAGAGAGAGAGAGAGAGAGAGAGAGAGAGAGAGAGAGAGAGAGAGAGAGAGAGAGAGAGAGAGAGAGAGAGAGAGAGAGATTATATAAACACATCAAGTCGAATCACTGATGTGATGCTATTTAGGCAGTTATTTCCCAAACTGAATGTAGGCTGACAACAAGATTTCCTGTTGGAGCAGAAACATTTCTGGACCAGACACAGAGCATGCTTTTTATGGGTTCTGGGCCATTCTAAAAATAAACAAGAATCTGGAATAGTATAGATTTAGATAGCCTCCAGGCATGCTAATAACCACTTCCCATAGAAAACTGGGGAGGGGGGGAAGCCATGAAGATTTGGTTCAGGCCCCTGAGCCCTGAAGACAGATCCTATATATGTTTATTTAGAAAAAGGCTCACTTGTGTTCAAAGGAACTTATGTTCTGAAGGCAGGAAGCAATGCTCTATGTCATGGTGTCATCACATAGTCAGATCTGACTGGCTGTATAATTGCATGACATTTACATGCCAAACACCTGATTCTTGATTGGTTAGATGACATAGCAAGATGGAAAACCATTATACGAAAGCAAATGGCATGAGAGGCAGTGGAGAAAATGATGCAGAAAGCTAAAGTTGTGTGCGGCTTAGGAGGGCAGGTGACTGCTTCAAGTAGCACATGTGGGATGTCCTGAAAGTCCACCAATGGCCTGATGATTACTTTGTTATTCTGTTTTTAGATCTACCAAATGAGAGAACAGCTGCTGGGGTTTTCTGCTCATGTGCCAAAATGACATGGCTTTGGGTACCACCCACTTTGGCTTGGATCTGGAGACATTTGTTTTTCTGCCTTTATCTATCTATCTATCTATCTATCTATCTATCTATCTATCTATCTATCTATCTATCTATCTATCTATCTATCTATCTATCTATCTATCTATCTATCTATCTATCTATCTATCTATCTATCTATCTATCATCTATCTATCTATCTATCTATCTATCTATCTATCTATCTATCTATCTATCTATCTATCTATTATGCCCTGCCTTTCTCCTTAAAAAGGACCCAAGGTCGCTTACCTCATTGAAAGTCTCAGGCCAGCCTTCATCATCTAGTTCCCTTTTTCCTAGTTAATCTGAGCCTTGAGTTTACTTTTGCTCTGAATAGATCTGAGTTCCCTTCCCTTCCCTTCAAAACAATACATTCCTAACTGATATTTCAAATTGAGCTGTTAGGTTTCCCTCTACTTTCATTTTGCTACCTGTCATCTTTGTGGCATAAAATGCAATGAAGGGAACTATTCCCATGGTCCAAGTTCTTTGGCTGAAATCCTGTTGTTTAGCAGAATAAGTCACAACTAGAATAGGCCCATTGAATCAGAGGGAATTTGGTGAGTTAACTCCATTGTAAGTTCCATTGATTTAATAAGCTTACTCTAGTCACGACTTACTACACTAAGCAATGGAATTTCAGCCACTATGTCCTTCTTTATCATGGATTAAATCCAGAGATTTAATGTCTAGAGAAGACCCATTGAAATGAATGAGATTTATTAGTCAGAAAAACTTCTGTTAATTGAAATATTCTGGGAATGTATTTGCAAAGGTTTTCACGGTTGGGATCTAATGGCTGTTGTGGGTTTTTCAGGTTCTTTGGCCGTGTTCTGAAGGTTATTCTTCCTAACATTTCTCCAGTCTCTGTGGCCGGCATCTTCAGAGGACAGGAGTTAGAACACTGTCTGTGCTCTGTTCTGTACAGAGTTCTGACTCCAGTCCTCTGAAGATGCCGGCCACAGAGACTGGTGAAACGTTAGGAAGAACAACCTTTAGAACACAGCCAAAGAGCCCGAAAACCCCCACAACAACCATTCTGGGAATGACTAATATTTGATTTGCCCTGTCTTCTTTTCAGATGTTTATTTAAATGCCCTTGTATTGTATCAAGTTTTGGGCCATGTACTGAGTTATTTAAGAGGTCTCAAAATAACATTTGTTGAAAGTCAGGACATATTTAGACACATGTTTGTTTTAATGTGATATTTTGTGTAGCCGAGAAGTCTCTTAGAAGATGCATTTGCAGCCAATAGCGAGGGGGGAGGGACAGGGTCAAGGAAATACTACCTTCAAAATATTTTTTGTTTTTGTCTGTGTTTAATTATAGCATGTTATACAGCAAAAAAGTCAATAAAATACTGGCAGGAGAAAGGCAGCGTACTACAATATGCTTGTATGTGACATTTACTTGCATGTATACTTTATACACCTATATACTAAACAATGATCATTCACTTAATCCATCCAGACATAAAATGGAGATGATTTATAGATCTGATTATAATGGGTGAAATTGAATTATGTTCAACCAAGTTAACCACTGAATCAAAAGTCCTAGGATCACCTCTTAAGACCAAGTTATATCCTATATAGTTCTAGTGACTTGTTGTCCCTATACCTCCCGCCCACACCAACTCCATAATTGCTGCATTTCAATAAACCCCATTCACTTGAAATGATTAATCAAAGATCTCCAGCATAAGATGCACAGTGGCCCTTGTTCTCTGATTTGATTTGCTTTTTTTTAAGGGAAGGACTCCACCATTGTAAGCTGATGTTATGAGAGTGGAGCAGATCATCAAGGTGGAGGAGGATTTGAAAGAGAAAAGTAAAGCTCTGTGGGGAAGCAACTAGATGTGTTACTAGAGTCTCAGACATGAAAGTGATGACCTCATTGTTCATTTGACAGTCTCCTCGTGAGGAGGTAGTGGGGGAAGAGGGGTGTTGATCTCCACATTCTTACATACCATTTCTACATATATCTTTCTGTTTGGGAGAACTTCAGTTCAGTTTTTGTAAGAATTTCCCATGATTTGCTAATTTCTTTACACCCCAGATTAAAAGATTTGGAAGCAACAACCAACCAAACACAAATAAATAAGTGAGTGACACTGACATTCATCCATATAATCCTAGGCCTTTTGAGTGATTAACTTAAAAAAAACATGAATTGCTGTGTATTTAACCATCTTAGTGTTGCATTAGGATTACAACTCTTTTTCTTCCTGAAAGGCTCATCATCTTTAACACTTCATAGCTAGAAGATTCAACATGGTCTTCTCTATCCTGGGAATAACTGTACCTATTGAATTTGGCCAGTATGGGTGGATGAACATTTTGTTTTGGCTTGTTCTGAAGGCTTTGCAAAAAGACATAATCTTATATTTGGGACTGAAAGAACTTAAGGTCCAAAACTTTTTAATGCAGGAGAAAGCAAAACTGACAGCTTTCTTCATCTCTGCTTCCAGTGCCACATTAATGATACAAGCCAAATGATGTCTCTAGTCTAAATACTTCCCTCAAAGAGTTATTTATACATTTATTTATTACTTAAGAAATCCTATAATTTCCTCTGTCCACTTTCAGTAAATCCATTGTTCTGTGAAATTACATAACTCATTATAGCAGATTATAACCTTAGAACTACAGAGCTGGAAAGGATCAGAGTCCAACCCCTGTCAAGGAGGCACATTGAGGAATTGAACTCCCAACCTATAGATCTGCAGCCAGATACCTAAACCACTGCTACTAATTTATGAGTGGTTGGTTGTGCTACTGGATTCACATCTGGTGCGCATCTGCAAATGCAGCCAGCACCTCATTCATTAGCAACCATTTGTCATTTTGACATGTGATTTCATTTACCCATGAGTAAATTGACAACAGGATTCTAGCCACTCTAAGGAAGAATTGCCTAGTGACCAGACCCAGGAAAAAAAAAATGCAGGAGAGGTGATGGTGATGGAAGAGACTTTCCTCTCTCAGTGGGGCTAAAGCTGTTTTTTTAAAAAAAAAAACCCAAAAAGTGCATCTATTTATACATATAAAGAGATTCTCAAAAGCCTTAGAGCATTGAGAAATGCCTATGAAAATATATTTATCTTCAGATGTCAAACATAATGGAAAAAGTGAAGTCATTAAAAAAACATGCACACATAACCTAAAGCCACAGTGGTATGTTGGAGGCATTAAAAAGGAAACCTGCAGGGCAAGGATCAAATCTTGCATAAATCAAAGGCGTTCTGCATGTGTTGTACATTACTAAATCCTTCTGTTTCTCACCCATGGGGCAGAGAGAAATGAGGCTCACTTTATTGCAAGAAAATGGTGACTGGTAACTGCGGAAAAACGAAAAACAAAGCCATCCAACCTTGTAATCTTTTGGCAGGAAACGGGTGCCTCCAAAGTGAGCCTGATACATTTTGAATAAAGGTCTCAGTCCAGTGCCCTGACCCCTGCATTGTTTGGCTGGATCAAAATAAAGACAAAGTGCAAGCCATTTCTAAGACCCACTGCTTCAGAATTGGGACTGGGATTGTAAAGTTGCCCAGATCCTGCTGTCTAACTAGGCATCATGACTGACATGGAGTGGCTGCCACTCCTTCCTTTCTCCTACTTGGTGCTGATGGCTGAAACATATGGCAAGCCAAAGGTTCTCCACTCCCAATCTGTTTAGACCTCGTATGACCTTGAGATCAGAAAAAGAAAAACAGTCACAATAAATTTCAACTGGATTTTGATTGCCAGTGTTATATATGAAGGTTTATAGAGTGTCCCTCTGTTGGCTGATGGCGTTCCACTTTAATATCCCAATAGGGTGAACCACTTTGACCTTCCCCTTTTTTCAGATAAACCTTCATATGGTGGAAAAGAAGCATTCTCTAGTGTTCTGAGTTTAATTCCAGAACCACAGTGGCCTTATGGTGTGGCCTACATCATGAGGACTGCAGTGCTGCCCACCAAACTAGTTCCACCACATCCTTTGGATACTTCATTTCATCCACAGCTCCTTAGCTGGTTATCCTAGGTTATCCTGTGCCTAGCCTCCACTGAAGTAGTTCCATTCCCTATCATCTGGATTTTAGCAGCAGTACTGTTCAGTTGCAAAGCAGTTCAGAGAATTTGCAATCCATGCATACAAACTTCTGCGTTAATATTCTTCAAGAATGCACCATTTCCCATTGCTGTTTCCTTTTGATGTACAACTTCATTATTATTGAAAACCTCTCTCGATGATCCAAGTATGGCTTGCCATAATTTATTTTATATTGATGCATTTATTTACTTGACTTATCCCACCTTTCTTCCAGAACTGGTACTCAAAGGCAGCTTGAATTATAGGTGACCAAGTAAGGAGACCATGTAGAAAACAGAAAAAGTTAAGCAGAAATATCTGCTTCTTAAGACAATGGTTTTCAAATTTGGTTCCAGAGTTTTCTAGGATGTCCTGAAGATTAAGTTTAGATTGCCTTGAACTCTGAGTCTGCCATCTAAGTATTCCTTAGAATCCTTTGGAATGCACATGGGTGCTGTGTCAAATACAAGGGCTTCTTCAGCAGATAAGCTGATGCAAACTCTGATCCTCATGAAGCTTGAAAATATTACTTTTTTCAACTACGGCTGCCAGAATCCCTAAACCAGAATGGTCACAGATCATCCTTGGGTGTATGTGTGAGCTGTAGTTTAAGAAAGTAACTTTCCCAAGGCTTCCCTCCCACACTTCAGAAAATAGCTTAGCTTTATGAGGGTTGCATTCTATTGTATTCTTGGTGGTCTTATAACACAGATCCATTTTTACTTCTACTTTCACGATCCTTGCTCTCCAACATACAAACACCTAAATCCTGTCTCTCTTATGTCCCATTTACGTACCTGGCAGCAACAATGTAGTGGCAAATGTCAACATGCAATTGTTCACTGTGACATTCCCCATAGACAACCACCATCAATGTCCACAAATGCAGGCAGCTGGATCATTCCACGTTGTCAAAGGAGGTCCAAATCTAGTGGCTTTTAATTTCGTGTTTAAAAAAAATCACCCTCAAGAATTTTGAGCGACAAATATAGATTGCTCCTGCGAAATTCATTTTTCTTCAAGTTACTTTGAGGATTGTAGCTAAGTTCAAAAGGGAAGAAGGAAGCTTCAAAGGGGTGGCTGATGATGTCATAGTCCCTGCTACTCAGAAAGTCCCAGGGCCATAACTGTGTGAGCCCTAGTTTCACTACACCACTGCCTGGCACTGGCAGTGACGGGGACTTGCTGGAGAGTCATCCCTTCACCCCATCCCTCATTGCTTTCCATGTTGAACAGCAGCATACCAGGTATATGAACCTTAAGATGTGTTCACATCTCAGGTACCTCAAAGTGCCCATACTAAAGTTCCAACTGCCCTTGGAAACTACATTTCCCAGACTTCACAGTGCTCTGGGTGTGTTGCATTACCAAATATTTATGCAATGGAGGGAGTTTCAAATGAACCCTGGGGGGAAAGGCCACTCAGTACAGCCAAGCATCAGAAGGTAGACACGTTTATATTCTGGGCCAAGTAAATAAATACAAAATGTACTACGTATTTTTGAATATCAAATTGTGGGCTTAATCTAAGCAAAGGCTTGGCTTTGAAAAAAAAATGGAAGGATTTTACTGGATCTGGAAAATGTTTTGACAACCTAAGTTAGCAGTTGTGTGTGTATGCACATGCATGCATGGGCACGCGCACACTGTAAAGATACATTTTACAATTGCAGTAAAAATTGCCTCCACCTATTTATTGCTTTGCTATGAAGAAACTGTAAAAAAAAATAACCTTCGAGGAAAGCTCTGTTCCAATGTGAATATTGCATGCCCTCATAAATGATGTCCTGTGCTATACTAAGGGCCTTTTCCTGTTTATTAGATCTATACAAAATCTAATACTTGGAAATGACAACAGTAAACTTTATTGAGATGATTAAATTACATCTAATTCTACCAGACCCTTAGCTCCCTGGCAGAGCCTGTGCTCTGCATGCAGAAGATCACAGATTCAGCGCCCAGCATTGTCAGGCGAAGGCAGGAAAAGATGCCTGACACACAGCAGAGTCACTCCAAGTCATAGCTGGCAATGCAGCCGTTGACAGACAAACAGTCTATGAGCCCAGCTCCTCTGAGAATAAAAAACGCAGAGAGGAGGCTGAGATGGCAGGAGCAGGGGGGAAGTCGGTGGCAGTGAGGATGCACACATCTAGCCAAAATCACGTGATTTTAGCCAATTTTTTTTAAAAAATGATGTCTCCCAATTGTGAAACCAGGCTCTAAGTTCGTAGAAGGCAACTTCCTACGTTCTTGAAACCAGCCTTCACCTTTGGCTAATGGTGCTCTAAATTATTTATATGTTTCAGGATTTATACCCTCTATGGTTGCCAGTGGAAAAATATTTTAGCCGAGAGCATGATGCATTTAGGAAATAGACCATTTAATTTTAAAAAGAACACTAATGTTAATGTTTATGTCAAAACTTAACTATTGTTATTCTATTGTTTGCACATCATTGATACAATATCTGAAGGGAGAAAACAAAGCATTTCCCTTCCCATGAACAATGATGTGAAGCCTAAAATAGGTAAGTTACAAAGATCAAGTAAGCCCCAATCTGGGCTTTTTCTTTTTTTTCCTTTCCTTTCCTTTCCTTTCCTTTCCTTTCCTTTCCTTTTTTTTGTGAGTTAAGCAAAAAAGAAGGGAAGCACACTCTTCAAATGTATAGTCACATGCTCGCTGCAAAGTGTGATGTGAACTGCTTTCCCAGGGATCAACAATATTTATTTTACAGACTATAGTTCCCAGTGGCCATGGCGATTGGGCAATTATGGGAGCTGCAGTCCAAAAAGTAATATTCCCAAGTTCTGTGCCATCACCCAAAATCGTAGTGTCAGATGTAATAAATGCAGATCCTGATACACAATTACATCCAGTCATTTTTGTCAGTAGGAAAGTCTCCCTTAATGGCTGGATTTTTCCCCCGAAAGCCTGATTTATTCTTATTCTGCTTTAATACCTCACACATCAAGGGATGTCTGATTCGGCCACAGCAGGCACTAAATCAGAACTTTCACATCTCTTCAGAAGCAGTAAGGGTCACTTTATACATCAAGAATACAATTCCCAAGGCAGTTCTTTTCAGATGTTGAGCGGGTGAGGGAGATGGATCATGCATACCAAAAGCCATTTATATCGGAGATGCTGTATGTCTTGTTCCATTAGGTATCTGGCTGCCAAGCACAGTTGGGAGTTCAGTTCCCTGCAGTGCACCCCAAAAGAGCCAGCCTGTGTAGCCTTGAGCAAGCTGCTCAGTCCTTAAGATGTCCCCAGAAGAAGGGAATGGTGAACCACTTCTGAGTACTCTCTACCTAGAAAGTCCAAAAAAGGGCCTCCATAAGTCAAAATTGACTTGGCATAGTTTTTCGTATTATTACACGGGAAAGGCTCTGTCTGCAAGATAAGGAACCCTGCATTTCCTGATTGCATGGTGAAGACTTCAGAAACTTTGTTGGAAAATGGAGATTTTGCCAATTGTTACCAAAAGCTGCTGCTCAGATACGAAGGATATCTTTATGATGTGCAAAACATATTATAAAATGATACTGGAATGAAGGGAGGCACTGCATATATGAGGCAAATGCTCTCCCTCCCATGACTGATGCAAAAGTGTCTAGCATCTTTGATGGGAGGAGAAGCAGATGCTACAGCAGAAGAACATTTGTTTTTCCTAAACAGAAAAGCCAATAAAAGCACAATATTGTAAGGGGAGAAATTGTGAACGGATGTCAGTACCGCACGTTGTTTAAAGTTACTTTCTTTCTTGGTAGACTCACAATAGTTATTGTTACTGTATTTGAACTTGATTTATTTTGTGTTCTTTTTATTTCTAGCCTCAGGCAATGATACATTTTACTTTCATTCTGTATTAATGAGTTCAGTTTATGGCTATCATCATTTTAGGACTCAATGTCTTTTGAAAATGTGCCCCTGTGGGAGAGGCATATTTTCATGCCTGAATAATTAAAGGAGAAATTGTTGCTTTTCTTAGAAGCACCAGAATCCCTGATGCTCATGTATTCTTATGTATTCTTGGCATCATTTGAATCTTGCTTTCAGAGGCACACCATTTTCTCAGCTTAGGTTCATGAAGGGAATGAATGATAGCCATGACCTTGTCTTGACGAAGTGACATAGTCTGCAATCCATGCAGAACAAAAGCATCATCAATGCACATGCAATTAGCAAAATCAAGTAAGTGTGAAGCATCCATGATGAAATAACCCAGAGCTTGGATAACAGAACAGGGGAAACTGATTAATTGAAGGACTTGGTTTATTTACTTCATAGACTAAAACCAAAAACCTAGGTGTTCCTAGTGACAACACCTTAGCTATGCATTAAAAAAGAGAGCTCAACGTAGCTAACACACATAATTAACATAGAGTGAAAACCAATTAAAAACATTTAAACAACAAGAATCCTGCTGATGTTCGTGCCTGAATACACACACACACATATACATATACATATACATACACACACACACATATACATATACATACACACACACACATACACATATACATACATACATACACACACACACATATGTGTATATATGTGTGTATGCATGTTTGTGTATGTGTATACACACACACACACACACATACAGAGATATATATATATACACATACACACATACACATATATACACATATATACATATCTACATATACATATACTATATGGCCACACACAAATATGTACATTCTCCTCGGCAAGGTTTAAACCTCCCTTTCTTGTCAGATCATGCAGGTTTAAACCTAGTCTCCCAAGCTGTTAACATTGCTAAGGTATATGGGAAATCGCTCTGTGATTCCCACATGAACTACTGTTTCTTTGGTCCTCACAACTGTTTGGAAAACATCAACCTTGGCCCCACAAGACCAACATCACTGTTCTGGAGCTGCTAATAGTGCCAGAACAGTGCCTCCCCTCATCACTTAGTTGATAAGAAGGGCTGTGGGAAATGTGAGCAGGTTCCTCACCAGCTTTTTGGCCATGGTGGAAGTGTCCAGCATGCTACAAGTGGCCTGTGAACCACAGTGCTCACATCTGGTCTAACAAAAAACATTCACTGAAGGCATCATTTTGACCATGTTTCTCTGAGGGCCATACAGTTCCACATATGAGTAACTAGAATGGCAACTCCCTTAAAAGAGATTGTCTGTCTATTCTAAAAGAAATGTGCCTCTATCTACATTTGGCAGATTTATTGCCTTTTGTTATGTAATTGGTCAGCTGATATGGTACATCTTTTGTTACATGTCTGGAAGGGCACGTAGCCCTGAAAAATTTGCCTGCCTGGAAGGATAACATTATAACCAGAGGATTTGCTTTAACATGTGAAGCATTTTAAATAGCCTCCTTTGTCGTCCTCTTGCAGGCAATTCATTTGCTTAGCAAACCAGAACATCTTATTCTAGGAATGGCTGGATAAAAATCAGTGTTTCTAGGAATGAAGGAGATGCAGAATGCTGTGTTCCTATCATTCTCCAGCCAATATTCTATTCCTGCACTTAATTGTGTTCTGGATATTGTGTTCTGTAAATGGTTGTTTGGTAGTCAGAGATGATTTGCTCTCTTCTTCCCATCTTTATGTTGGAGGGGGTCTGACTGATTTTGTCTGATGGAGATGGGACTACAGCGCTTTCACTGGTAATGTGGCAGACACCCTCTTGCTGTTTCACCCTGATTCAGCATCATAAACACATGGATATAAATCAAGCATTCATATGCAGATTTTGAACTACAAAGAACTCAAACCTTACTAGGAGCTTTTTCTTTTTCTGGAATCTACCTGAATTTCTTTTGTATCACTTTGTTCTGCATGCAAAGTTTTAAATACTTTAAATTATTTTTTGCTCCCCATTGATTAAATTAGGGGGAAACTGTGAATTCTGTAAAGTTCTTATGTAAAAACAACAACAACCAATCAACCAAAGAAAGTCTAGAATTACCCCTAGTTATGAATTGGCCAGACACTAACAGTGGGAGAAATCTGGTAGTTCACCTCACTTGAGTATTATAATAAACCCTATGGAGTTATAGCAAGCCCCATGGCTCAGTACTGTAGTCAAGTCTCTGCTCTCAACCTTGTATTTGATCCCAACATGTTCAGGTAGCCAGCTCAAGGATGACTCAGTCTGCAATCCTTCTGAGGTCAGTCAAATGAGCTCACTGGGGGCAAAATGATCCTTGCCTAATTATTTTGTGAACCACCAAGAGAGAGTTCCAACCACTATGGGACAGTATATACAGTAAGTCCAATCAATGAGTTCCAACCACTATGGGATAGTATATACAGTAAGTCCAATCAATCAGTCAATCAC
Organism: Pogona vitticeps; assembly: GCF_051106095.1. NCBI lineage: Eukaryota > Metazoa > Chordata > Lepidosauria > Squamata > Agamidae > Pogona > Pogona vitticeps. The sequence continues at coordinate 113,603,088 of NC_135787.1, read as the reverse complement.
TCACTCACTCACTCACTCACTCACTCACTCACTCACTCAGTCAATCAATCAATCAATCAATCAATCAATCAATCAATCAATCAATCAATCAATCAATCAATCAATCAATCAACTGATAGTACACAGGTAGAACTGAAATGGGAATTGAGGAGATGTGTATGAACATAAGCATCCCCACACTTATCTGGATGTTGAAGATTTTATGGTGAGTGTAGAATTCTGAAGAGAGCTTTTAGAACTGCACTCAGTTGATCTCAAAATGAGAAGGACTTGATTGCAGCTGCATGCTTGGGGACACCTGCGGTGAAGAGAATGAGTGCCCCCCATATCCTCATTTCCATTTGAGTTCTATCGGTGTAAAGCCTATGTTCCTCCATAGAATACATGGAGAGCTGTATTCCTGTTACTGCTGCCACTTGCAACAGGGAAATCTGACAATTTTGCTTTCTCACATTTGAATTTTAAACCTTCACTGTCATGAATGTTTGATTTGCAAACATTCCTAAGTTCTTCAAAAAATAAATTTAAGCAAACATCTCCTCCATCTGCATTGGCTAATTTCAGTAAAGACTTCCCTGCTGCAAGGTGGAAGCTGGTTGGAATCATACTGGTATTTGTGTCAAATTTGCCTCATTTGTCACCATTAACTGACAAGTTGCTGGGGTGCATCTCAGTCGGATGTGTGACCAGGCATGTGATCGAGATTCTCTCCAGTGCCTCATCAGCTAGCTGCAATGAGCTGTGCTAAGTTATGTGAGTCTTGTGCAAACACTAATAGGATTGTGGGTACTGCATAAATCATCCAAGACTATACTGTTGATGCTGCACTACTAAGTTCAGGACCAGGGATGGGGAAGAGTGCAGGGAGAAAGAAGGGCAAGTGTGGAGAACAGCAGGCTCTCCTAAATGCCTTTTAATCAAACAGGACCATGTCCATTGCTCTTTTAAATGTCCCTCCCTCCCTCGCCTGTGGCTCCTTTAGGGATCTGATCTGCTCACTGGTGACACTAAAGCTCTCAAGTGAGGTTGTGTCTGGAAAGTAGGGGGGGAAATAAAAATAAAACAGAGCACCCAGCTCTGTAGACTGTTCTGTCCAGAAGTCTTTCCATCTCGCCTGCAGTATTCAGTCTATCACCTGCCTTGCCATTTGCATTTTCCTCATTTACAGGAATGTGCACTCCCCAAAGAGAACCAAAAGCACAAACAATGTTGTGATGTTGGAGAAATATCAAGCCAATGTGTCTTCACAAGAACACAAGGTAGTGTGGGCACCAATTTGTGTGCCTTTATCTGGGTTTAGGTGGGTCAGGAGGCCAACTTTGTAACCTCTTTGCAAGATAATAAATTGCTTTCCTGTCAGAACAATACAACAATGTAACCATGTATTTCCATAATTTCTGTCTATAGATCCACCCTGTTGACTCACCCTGTTGTAAAATTCTATCACATCTGTGATTCACACTCTGATAAAGTTTGGATTCCTTTGTAATCCCATCCCTTCTGCTAATAGGTCATGAACCATCCATTTCCACCTATTTCTCCTCCTATTTCCTTGTGTAACCCATGTTATAAAAGTCCTAGTCTTCCTCTGCATGACACGCTTTTTTTCTTGCCTACACTTGAAGGCATGAATTCTGTCTTCCTTTTATTTAGCTAAATAAAACAGCAACTATTTGAATTCTCTCTCTCATTTCAATGTTATTGGCGTTAACACTTTGACTCGCTATTCCAGAGACTAGCTCCTGGTTTCAATACTGTATTATTTATTTATTTATTTATTTATTTATTTATTTATTTATTTATTTATTTATTTATTTATTTATTTATTTATTTATTTATTTATTTATTTATTTATTTATTTATTCTATTTGTATCCTGCCTTTCTGGTCTTTGCGACCACTCTAGCCGGCTTACAACACATCACACAACAATAAACCTATACTATATAAAAAGAAAAATTAGTACACTAGATAGGGATTGAAGTGTACTAATTTTTATATATATGTTTATTGTTGTGTGATGTGTTGTAAACCGTCTAGAGTGGCCGCAATGACCAGATAGGCGGGATACAAACAGAATATATATGTAAAGAAAAATTAGTACACTAGATGGGGATTGAAGCATAGATCTTCGAGAGTGGCAATAAAAACTCAAAGCAAAATTTGCCTTCTTCCATGTTCAGTTTTCTTTCGAAACCTCACATTCTTTAAAAAGTCTGCAGATTTTGGCACCTTATTATGTGGAAGCAAGCTGAAACAATATTATTTACCTGTAACTTCTACCAATTGAGGTTACAGACTGTTCCTTTCAAGTGCAAAGTGTGGTGAAGGGCAGTCAGTCAGTGAGCCAGTGGCTTGAAGAAACAAGAAAGAGTAGTTATTTGAGAACTGTGTGTACACGGAGACTGTGCAAGGACCAAGAGGATCTGAGGTTTAAGGGGCCAAAGGCACTGAAACTTCAGTGGCCAAGTTTGTTAACTGTCTCATCTCAACCCTGCTTCAGGGCACAAAGGAACAATATGGGTAACACAACATTAGAAGAGGGAAATCTTTAAAGGACTGATGTGTATGAGTGTCTGTCATGACAGGAATTTGCTTCACCTTCCAGGGTTTGCAATATTAGTTTGCTTTGGTTTTTTTTATTGTTCTTCAGGGCTAAAACAGAGGAAGCCTTTGAAGTCTAATTTCTCAAACATAAAAGTCTTCCTGAATCACAACTCTCAAGGCCGACTGTGCTTCTAACTCTAATAATTGGTTAATGTCTACATCTGCTCCAGTTTTGTTGATAACCATTGGTATTTAAAAATTACGTCTCATCAACTATAAAACTAACATGAATCCCCCCTTCCTTTTCTAACTTATCCTGTAAAAAAACCCTAGATCCTGGTTAGTTTGCTAAGAAATTTAAGACAAGGCAGTTAGTCTTCAAATTGCCCATTTCAAGGAAAGCAAAAACATATATATAGCTAATTCTGTGACAGCCAGTTGACATTGCTATGTTCTCACTAGGCAGGTTAAGAACTGCCTAGTGCTCTGGTTTCTAGGAATCTGGAGACAAATTAGATACTCAGAACAGCTGACAGTTTCTGGAAGTAATTACATTTCCGGTGCACCATACTCCACAAAGATGGAGTTATTGCAATAAAATGAAACACGATCTATGTCTTGTACTTTTCATACTACATTTACCACAAAGCCTTCATTGAACCTCCTATTAAAAAAAGAAAAACAAAGAAAACATCAGTGTGCATATTAAGTAGCTACTGAGCACACTATATTTGATGTACTAAGTGCTCAGACCTATGTAACTTTTTTGGGGACAGGAGGAGAATTGCTACTACTGAGATCCTGTTGCTTAACATAGAGTTGCAACACAGAAGCCCCATTGGATGAGTGTAGATTTGGTGGTGGCATCACAGAGGAAACACAAAAGCAGCCAGGCTGTTGACACAGTTGCTTCAATTGCTACTTGTGGAGTGGCAACGTAAAAAACAGAAAGCCTTGTGGGGAAAAAAGAGAACCAGCTATGTGACAGCCATGACTAATGGGTAAGCCGTACCTCAGAGAAATTGATCATATAATTTTTTTCTTATCTCTGCCTATTGAGTGGAGAATTTCAAAAGGCCATCTGTGCACAGGTATCGTACGGATGACTGAAGTCATGGCTACTGCGCTTTCTCAGTTTCTCTGCTGTATAAGTTACAAGTTACAGTGGTGCCTCGCTTGACGACGATAATCCATTCCGTTCAAATTGCTGTTAAGCGAAATCATCGTCAAGCGAAAGTAAAAAACCCATTGAAATGCATTGAAAACCAGTCAATGCATTCCAATGGGCAAAATACCTCATTGTGCAGCGAAGATCCTCCAAAGGGTGGCCATTTTCTGATGCCTGTAAAGTGAAGAATCCATCCTGAACACAGTGGGGAGCCATTTTGCACAGTGGGGAGCCATTTTGAAAACCCAACAATCAGCTGTTTTCGATCATCATGAAGCGAAAAATCAGTTCCTGAAGCAGGGAACCAATCGCTGTCAAGCGGATTTTTCCCATTTAAACATTGCAATAGCGATCGCAAAAACTCATCGTAAAGCGGATTCATCATGGAGCGGGGTAATCGTCAAGCAGGGCACCACTGTATTGGCTTCAAGTTTCATCTCTTGCCTTTCCTCTTGTCCTTTGTGGTTTTCGTCTTTGACATTTGGCTTGGCAGGAAGAATTCAGCATTTCCCTGCCTCACCCAGGAATTGATATGAATCCTTCCTGAGTGGGGAAACAGCCAAACCATGGCTTCTTATTCACCACTGCCAGTTCAGAAGACCCCAGCACTGACATTCAGGTAAAAGAAAGGCTAAGTGGGAGAACCAGTTCTTGTATGTATGCTTTCCTAAGACTGGGTTCTCAAAAGGTGCTGGTGGCAAGTACTAGTCCAGTCTAAGAGAACCATCTGCTCTTCAAGGAAACTAGTTCCATTTGCTTACTCAAGTCATTTTCCCCCCACAACAAGCTTTTTAAAAAAGTGGTTATTGCACCCATCTCTGTATTGGCCATGATTGAATACTACAGATGTGCAACCAATGCAGAGATGGAGCAGATGGTTTATCCTTGTTAGAACCTGATTGGAAGGAAGCAAAGTCTGAGCATTAAACCACAGAGCATTAAATAAGTTGCTGCAGCCAGCAACCTGTTCTTGATCCTGTCGTCTCACAGGAACTGTTGATCGATTCATTTACCATTACACAGTAACAAGTTTTTTTTTCTTGGCACATGACTGGGGGATTAATCTCCTGTGCATTGATATTTATGTCTGGAGCCTTGCTCCAATACTGAAGCAATTGTTTTCACAGCAAAAGCTCACTAACGTCAGCAACCAGGAGAACATCCAAAAACAGCTATAATAGAAAGCTTAGATAAACAGGGCTGCCCTTTAATTACATTTGCATTTGAAGACAGTCTGCTTAAATAAAGAGTTCATCCTCCCAGTCTCACAGCTCTGATTTAGGCTGGTTTTAGATCAGGGGTGGGGCATGTGTGGTCCTCCAAATCCTGGATTACAAATCCCATCATCTTCAACCACTAGCAGTGGTGGCTAGGGCTAATGGGAGTTGCAGTGCAATGACACCTGGAGGTCCAGACCTTCTCCATATATGTTTTAAATAACAAGATGGCATCTTTGCATGGACCCCATCCTCCTTCTCACTCTTTCACAGGAGGTCCACCTACCCCAACGTCATCATCTAGATACAGAAAATGGCCAGGTTTCTCTTCCTTTCTTTCTCTATGCTCCACTGGAGAAAACCCAATTCCTATTGCTGTTCCTCTTCAATATATTGTATCTTTGAAAGAAGCTTCTAATGGGGGGAACAGGAGCTGGAGAAGAGTGGCTTACAGTGCAGGAGCATATGAATAGATAATTAAAGCAAATAAGTGGTTTACCAGGAAACACTTGTCCATTTTGCCACGCGTCACTTTCAGAATACACAAATGACATTATTTATCAGTCAAGGAGCTATTTATATTTCATGAGTACTAGACCAGAATCCCAGTTTCAATATGCAGCTCCTCCATATGCTCAGGCAGATGTTTGATAGAAATAAATTGCTAGTCAGCCGAGTTGAGCGATTATTGCTGAGACCATGTAGAACACACTGTCTTGTTTGAATATCCATCATTTAAAATAAATAAACAACAAATAGCATTGTCTGGATAAACTCCATGCATATTCTTGCGGTGGTAAATCTTAATTAAAAGCTCAGGGCTTTCTTTAAATTCACATTTGTTCAGAATACAAATGTGAATGACTAATGTGAACTAAATAGAGAGGGTGGGAGCACTGCTAGATACTTCCAGAAAATAATATGCATTCTCAGTGTTGAATTGGCCATCTTAGTGGCAGGCAATTAATAACCACTTTAGGCAATGTAGCTCTGTTTCTCCATCTTCTTATTCATTGCATTTCCACACTCCACATGATCCTTGTGGACATTCTAAGCAACTTTTACATTGAAAGACAACCATGAAAATATTTTTTAATGGGAATATGTAAACAGAACACAATTTTTAATTGAAAATTGCCCCTTGCTGAAAAATCTAGAATACCACAAAGCAGCAGAACAACGAAGAGAGTAATTGAGAAGATGGTTGTCAAAGTATTGTACTCAAGATGTGGTTGGAGAGCAATTCCCAGCATTTCGCATGACTAGCTAGGGTTGATGAGAGTTGCAGTCCAACATCTGGAGTGTTCCCTCTAAGGTGTGCAGATGCTCATACTTGCCCAGAGCTCCATTGGGGTTGTGCATGGGCAGCTGACAGTTGGTTTGTTTACTTCCCATTTCAAATGATGTCCCGCCAAACCCCCCCACACACATGGAGCGAGGCTCTAGGTTTCTCCAGGGCAATGTTTCCCAACCTTGGGTCCCCAGATGTTCTTGGACTACAACTCCCAGAAATCCGGGGCTGTTCAGCTAGTGGTGAAGGTTTCTGAGAGTTTTAGTCCAAGAACATTTGGGGACCCAAGGTTGGGAATCATTGCTCTAGGGAGATGATTTCAGGAGAAAGGTTGCCTGACACTAACAAATCTCATATTTTTATCCCACCAATCTGACTTCAAAGCGCTAGTAGAATGAAAACTCTTCCCAGTCTGGCCTATTGGCCAATTATGAGCCTGCTCTTCCTGCACATGCAGTGCAAGAGTCCTTTATTTCATGCCAGATCCAGGAGTTCATTATTATCTCTTGAAAGAAGCCATTGTACAAACTATTCATGCCAGAGGCACAGTTGTGTTACTCCAGGATGACATTGGTGCTGGGAACATTAGCCTGTATCCAACATAGTATTAATGGGAGCACTGGCATTTTTGCCTCCTTTCCCCTGCAACACTGTCCACCAAAAACAAACAAATAAACAAAAAACCGTCTCCAGTGGGTTTCCCAGCACTGCAAAACAATTTTTAGGACATGTGAGGAGCTCAAAAAAGAAGGAACACCTCCATGAGTAAAATAACACTCCTGTCCTTTTGTTGGATAGTGCCAATTGCTTATCATGACATCTTTCCCTGCTCTCAAGCTATGTTCTTGTACAGTTTTCTTTGTCTCCCTGAGGCAAAAATTCTCCTTGACGGAAATATTACTAAAATAACAACATGAGTTACAAAGTTCTGTAAAATCCACTGAATTTTTTAACCTTATGGGCTGGATCTTCACCGAAACCTCAAATGAAGAACTGGCACTTTCATTGATAGGGTTATTTGTCTGAGAATATAATGAATACTTTAGAGAAACTGAGGATCATGTGATGACAGCCACCTTCTTTGGACCACAACACTTTGGACTGCAAGTGAGGAATATTATGCTTGAATTTTACTCTGAAGCTACCACCAACTTTTGTCTAAAAGAAAATTCTAAGATGGATTTAAGCCACCACCAAATGTGATTGTTTCATTTTTATTCACATTTCTCCTACTGGATGGGAGACCAGCCACCTTTATCCTAATACTGGGACTCAAACTGAGTCATGGCATTGTGAAAAACAAAAACAAGACAGAACAAATACCAGAAGCCTGAAGTCCTATTACTTCTATTACATGTCTTCTATGTTATCTCTACCTCATTAACCTCTCAGGGTTCCTTCTTTCCCCCCTTCCTTGTGGAATGCATGCATCAGCTGACAATGACACAGTTGGAAGAGTCCTCAGCTGTGTGTTTGTTCAGCTGCAGTAGAGATGGGTGGTCTCAAATAGAGACAAGGGACATTTTTCAGATTTGCCAATAGGCTGCACTCCCAGGGTAAGTGGATGTGCACTAAAGGAAGATGGTGTGGCCAAATGGGCTAACTTACATGTTTTTAAAAAGTATTTTAAAAATTAAATATAGTGATTATGTAGTGTAAAACTTGTTGCAATGGGTTTTATTACTGAATTATGGGTTGAACTGAAAAAGGACAAAAATTTTTAAATCACCAAAATACACCCTCTAGAGCAAAGATCCCCAACTCCTGTCTGTGACCTGGCAGCAGTCCACAGCCAGGACCGAGCCACGGACACAGATCTCCTACACACCCATGAGCGCTCCCCACAGGCAACATCTCACACATGTGTGTGAGTGCGTTCTGCCCCCTGCGAGCGTGCCATGTGCTTGCATGCAAGTGCCCCCACATGAGCATGCTGTGCACATGTCTGCGAGCATGTTCCACCCCTATGAGCACACTGTGTGCATGTGTGTGAGCACAACATGTGCATGCGCATGTGCTAGCTCCGTCCCCCTGGGGGTGCGCCACACACACTCCAACTGGTCCACGCTTGGGAAAAGGTTGGGGAACACTGCTCTAGAGGATATATTTTAAGTTAAATTTGAGCCTGTGGTGTGCAGACCCATAAAAATGCACATGAGGCATGACCACCCATCAGCAACACACTAGTTGCTCTAGCAGAGTTCCTGGATGATGTCTGAGAGGTCACTATGCTGCTAAGAATAACAAAGCTGACCTGCACAGAGCTTGTATACAGTGGCATTCGCTGTCCAGTTTTCATAGGGTGGCAAGTGGCAAACTCCAAGCCTTTGCTTGGCACATAGCTTGCATGTACATAGGCAGTATTTATCTCCTCAAATGTACGGATGGAGGCTAGCAAGTGAGGACAAGCACACATTCATAGACACCAATGCATTGTGTGAACAGGAATGTAGTCCTGCACAACACAGATAGCGTCCCCGTCACATTTGTTCCAATGAATTCAGGACTCTGTGTCTTATTGGATCTGTGATTGTACAATAAAGATTGGATTGAATTGACCCTATATGTACCATTCTGAACTTTTTATTAGCCCTCTGTTATGCAGTTCTTCACATGCAGTTCTTCCAAGATTATGTTGGGCAGTAGAACCACAACCCTGTCTTTACAATTCTCCCTCAGTTATCTGTAGGTGATAAATATATGCTTGGAACAGTCAGGCATTAAAAAAATTCTTTGTATGCTGTGACAATATTTTTCTGTCACACTTGTTTAAAAGCCTTAATTGAGTCTCATTAAGGTTGAAAAATATAACCAGTTCGCTTCTTCACAGGCACATTTAATACATCGTGTCTCTTTATAGAGAGAACATTGACAATCCTCCATAATCGGGCTGAACCATTTATAATTAGTGTTTGTCGCCTGAAGACTTTCTGGCATGTATTTATAAAGACCTTTCATGGAATCCAAAACAAACTGAATCATCAGATGCCTTAATTAAATGGGACCCAAAATGAGGAGAGAGAGGTTTAGACCAAATCCAGCTGTGACTGACACTATACAAAAATAGCTGTTAGATTTGCTATCACCACCCCACAAATATTTTTTAAAACAGTAGACGGACATATTTGACATGTTACTGGAGTCAAAGAAGTCCTGACAAAAATGTACCATTTTGCAGTATGATCTCAGCTGGCTGACAACATACATTATCCAATGTATCTGCATGGAATCTAGATGTCAAGATTGTTCTCCATACATGCACTGAAAAAAGCTGAGGAAAGTTACATTTTTGGACTACAAGTCCCAGGATCGACTATTTTAGGGGATCTGGGAATTTGTAGTCCAAGCTCCTTACTCTTTTTTCTGCTGTGTGTGGGAGGAAAAAAAGACATCCACCAGTGCCATCTTTAGCAAGTAGCATGAATATGAATAGGCCTGTGGAAAGATGGAGGCAGCAGCGTTCCCTCCAGGTTGCCTCCCTATTTCGTTTTATCTAGTTTTTTAAATTTCTTAAACTTTTAAACTTTTTAATCCTTTTTTAATCCTTTTATACATGAATACAAACACTGCCGTTTGACTGAAGAGCAAGAGGGAGCAGCTGGCGACTCTACTTTGCGGTTACAAACCCGGCCTTTATCAGCAGCCTCATTAACTTTGTTATGTCTCTGAAGATAAAGAAGCAATACTATCAGGAGTACTATAACAAAACATACATCTCTGGCCTTGTAAAGAAAGGAGCCTGTTTACCGGACCACTGGTTTTTTTTCTAAGCTACAGTGGAAGCAGGAAAAGAGCTACCTCTCTGGATCTCAGATGAATGAAGGCAAGTTGGCGTTCCGGCAGTAAGTCCTGCTATTCTTTATCTTTATCTTTTGTCGCCTACTACTCCTCCTTATTTTATTATTTTACTACCTTCCGTTAACAATATGCCTTCGATTCTGAGAGCTAAGAGGAAGAGGCCTACCTCCTCTAAAGACCAAAAAAAAGGGAAAGCAATTAAAAGGTCCAAAAAACAGCAACAGGAGCCGGTCGTGCAATCATGCTTCGACTCATTTCTGCAGTCGTCTCATAATCTGCCCTCACCTGCCCATGCTCCAATGTTGTTGAGCCCCTCATCTCACCAGGAAATAACCAATCCCCCGCAAGATTTAACGGGCTCACCGGTTGTTAAAGACATGTCCCCAAATAACTCTCCGGTCTCCGAGGAGAAGAGTTCTGGCCAATCTCCAAACGCGAAGAGCGGGCGGAGCGACCATTTTGTATCTTTTTTGCGTGAATATCTGGCAGCGTCGGATACTCCATCATTGCCGCTAAGCCCCTCCGCGGAAATTCCCCAGTCTCTGGAGCAAAAGATTGGCGACTCTTGCTTGATTGCAGCCCGCGCCTTTTTGGTATTATTGGAAAGACTATGTTTAATTGAAAAACAAATTGCCTCAATTCAAACATACAGGGAGGAAAAGGCCGGAAGTCAGAGAACATGTCCCTCCGGTGGCGATCTATTGAAGAGCACACTCCCGACTGCCAATTTATGTAACCAAACCACTCTTGCGGGCCTCTCTGTACCTTCTAACGTTAAATTGACAGCTGCCCCGAAGGAGGATGACAACAAAGCTAACAACAAAAAAATTCAGTTGATCTGGTCCCCCAGAGATGTGCTCTTGACGTTCCCAGCCAGTGATGCTCGACAATGGTCTAACAAACTCAGAATTGCTAAATCGCTATCCCTACTTTTGGACTATAATACAGAGGTACTGGATCTAGAGTGCTTCTACTACCTGCCAACAGCCAAAGGGTACAAACGGCTCTTTCTTACAACGAAAACTCAGGACCTGAGTAGCAGAATCTTAAGAAAGAAAAACAAACTGCTCGCTTACGATATTGGGGCCCAGAGAGTCTTTAAGCAGGTGAGTGGACACCTGCATTTTAGGATGAAGCCTAAGAAAGATGGAGTCAATACCTCTTCACATCTATCAGATTCGTCCGATAGACGGCAGTCGACCATTGAACGTCGTGATACTAAATTCACCTCCGTACATTATTTAAGATCAACCCCTTCTCATCAACCATTTCTTACTAGACAAACTACTCATTTTTGTCAAACCACCAGTCTATCTGACAAGGTAGAGGCGAACAGCAGGGACATACCATCTCCTCGTCCAACTTCTCCCTCTGTCGCCGCAGAAAAGAAAGGCCCAGTCTGTGATGGACCGGAGATCCAGGACAAAGACCCTTCCACCCCTGGACCCCAGTACCCTGTGAAGCTGACGCCTATGAAACACCCGCACTCAACAGCAGCTACGGTCCCCCCTCTGGCGCTCTCTCCTACCTGCATCATAAACAAAGATCCCCGGGGGGGAACATTCACCCTTGTAGATGCCCAGGCTCAGTCTGTCCCCCCGCTGATCTATGATTACACTGCTCCCAAACAAAACTCCTCTTTACCTCCCCCACCCAACAGAACAATCTCTGGCACTGGTAATCAGGTTGGTTTAAATACTCTTTCTAACATTTATTCGGAACCAGAGCCTCCAGTTCAATCCAGGCCCTCAAACGGTTGTGTCTTTCAAGACACCACAGAGAGTTTGGATCCAATCGACCATCCTGAATGACTATCAGCCCCCACTCCTGTTCCGATCTCCACATCCAAGGTGAAAATTTTGTCATGGAACATCGCCGGCTGGGGCAATAAGTCATCGGACCCGGACTTCATCAACTTTTTGACACAATTTGACATCATCTGTCTACAAGAAACCTGGACACCGAGAGGGCCTCACATCCCCGGTTTAAGCTCTTATTATGTGCCAGCTTTCAAATCTCACAAAATGGGCCGTCACTGTGCTGGCCTCTGCTGTTTTATCCAACCCTCCCCACGTTTTTCTGTTACTCCCTTTACTTTTGAATCTTGTTACATCCAACCCTTTATCCTTCTAGGTGGCGAACTACCCATTCTCTTGGTTAATGTTTACATCCCCCCTAGAGAACCGGCAGCTTCAACCAGTTGGAAGGAACTGACGTCGCTGTTAGACTCTGTGTCGCTCTCCTATCCATCAACCTATATAGTAATAGCCGGAGACCTTAACTCAAGATTAGGCCTTAATAATAACGAACTGGCCAAATTCCTTAAATGGGAACTTGACGAAATGTCCCCAGCCTGGCTCCGCTTGGATAGAAGATCCAAAGACAGTTCCTTTAATGAGAATGCCCGCCACTTAGCAAACCTTTGTTCTACTTACAATCTTCACATCATTAATGGCTCACCCGGGTATCCCCACGCTGATAATTTTACCTTCCTCTCCCCCCTCGGTGCCAGTGTGTTGGACTACATTTTGGTTTCACCTGAACTATTGACCAGCTGCAGCAACTTCTCCATCGGCGCCCGCATTGACAGTGACCACTTCCCACTATCAATTAAAATTTCGATCTCCTCCCCCCAGGAACTCAACGACAGCCAGTCCCATCACCCCAAGCTTTGGCCCAAATGGTCCCCTAAGATTAGTTCTGCTTTTGTCCAATGGTCTCTCAGCCCTGACATGATTCTCTTAAGAAATACAATTCGGTCTACCACATCACCACCTCTAGCTGCTTCATCCTACCAGAAGATTACCCACTCCCTGGCAGAATTACTTGGCTCTGTAGCTAAATCAAAAAATAAAGTCGTATATCACACCTGGTTCGATGCCGAATGTTGGGCCACTAAACGCTTTATTCGCCACCTATTTTCTCTATCTCAAGCCAACAATTCCCCAGAGATCAAGGCCATTTACGGTAGAATGAGAATTATATGGCGCAGACTTACCGACATTAAGAAGCACAATTTCGCTTTGCGGAAATGGAGTCAGCTCTTAGAGGCCATTACTACAAAGAACAGTAAACTTTTCTGGTCACTGATAGCACACTCCATCACGGAAGACCCCTATAAAAGCTCCCTGCTGATCTCCCCCTCTGACTGGTCAACTTACTACTCGAAAATGTTTTCTTCCCAGGATCCAGCCCCGAGCCTAAAGAATATTCCTTCTGAGCTCCCCCTCTGGCCCCCGGTCTCTAGTGACGAGATCCTAAAGCTCATTCATTCCCTGAAACGCGGAAAGTCTCCCGGCCCTGATGGAATCTCCAATGACCTCTTAATTAACAACGCCCAATGGTGGGCTGACCCCCTGGCAAATCTGTTTACTCTAATTGACGAACATGGGTCTATTCCGGAAGACTGGCTCACCTCTATCCTAGTCCCCATCTTCAAAAAAGGTGACCCATTTAACCCAGGTAACTATAGGCCGATTAGCTTACTTTCCACAATTGGAAAGCTATACAGTAAACACCTTCTGGTCCATCTTAACACCTGGTCCTCTTCTGCAAATCTTCCAGGTCATGAGCAAATTGGTTTCCGCCCGGGTTGCTCAACACTAGACCACGCATTAATCCTCTCGTATCTAGCAGAGAAGTACACATACCAATTTAAAGGGAAACTATTTGTGGCCTTCGTTGATCTGAAAGCGGCCTTTGACTCAGTCAACAGATCCATCCTGTGGGGAAAATTAGCTACGTGGGGAATTCCCCCCCGTCTCCTTTTTCTAATACGCAAATTACACCACGCTAACTCCTGTCAGGTTCGTGATAATCATAGTGGTTCCGTCTCTGAGAAGATCCCAATCAACAGAGGAGTGAGACAGGGATGCATCTTAGCTCCATCTCTATTTAATCTCTTTCTAGCCGATCTCCGTTCCCAGCTAGCATCTGCCGAAAAGTCTGCCCCGTTCCTAAATAAGATACCTGTACCCCTTCTGTTATACGCGGATGATGCTGCTCTCCTCTCTATATCTAGTCTTGGTCTAAGAAAACTTCTCTCCTTGTTTCAATCTTACTGCTCATGTAATGATCTTGTAATTAATGCTGAGAAAACCAAGATTATGGTCTTCTCAAAATCCTGGAAGCTCTTTCACTGGAAAATTAATAGCCAACCGATTGAACAGGTGAGATCTTTTAAGTACTTAGGCTTACTTTTCCACTTTCAACTCAAGTGGACAGTACATAGAGACTCTGCAACTGCATCCGCTTCACATTTTCTAGGAGCTATAACCAAATTTCATTATAAAGCTGGGAACCAGTTCATCCCAGCTGCCATCCAAATTTTCCAGGCAAAACTGATCAATCGCCTACTATATGGAGCCCCAATATGGATTAATGCGATGGATAACAAAGTTGAACTATTGGCTGCCTCTTTTTACCGCCGGATTCTAGGGATTCCAAACTCAATTAAACTATCGACCATAGCCCTAGAGCTAGGCACGCATTTACCCTCAACGTTAGCGTGGGCACTTACCTTCAAATTCTGGCTCCGTCTTTTCTTTAAATCAAACCCAGACTCTCTCCTTGTGCACCTACTTAAAGATCATTACCAATCTAAGTGGTTTTCACTTTGTGAAACCAAACTTCAATCGATTGGTATATCTCTAAGCTCCATCTCTAACAGCAACTTTGAACAGGCGCTTTCTATTATTAAGAAGAAACTATGGGAGTCTGAATATATTTATCTAGTTTCCAGTATCAACCAAACATGCTCCCCAATCTACTTCGGTATCTTCCCCACCTTTGGCTCCGGACATCTTTATATACAGTCCCTGCTGAACCCTCTAACCAGGAGGGCTTTTATGTTAGCGCGGATGAATATCTTCCCTTCCGAAGTTCTCAAGGGTCGATATGCCAGAATACCCTTTGAAGAAAGAACTTGTAACCGCTGTGGATTAGAACCTGATTCAGTTACGCATATTCTATGTCATTGTCCAGAGCTAAGAGATCTCCGAGACCGTACTCTAGGGCCAATCATTTCAGGCTTTCCGGGTCCCCCCCAGCTTCTGACAGGTTTTCTTCTTCATGACTTCTCTCAAGAAACAACGACTTTAGTAGCTGAGTTCCTTGCACAGGTTCTCACTTCCCAGTCCTCAAAAAATTAACTTGACTCCTCTAAGCACCTCTGCGGGCTTATTCCCCCCCCTCCTAACTATTTCAATTATTCACTCAACGGTATGTTTTAACTGTTTTTGTCTTTATGCCAATAAAGGTTGTTGTTGTTGTTAAGAATAGGCCTGTGTGCATATGGATTTTCTACTGAACACGGAAAGGGTATTGGTGTTGGCAGAACTGGCAAGGATGTTGGTGATCTAGGGCTTGGTGATTTTGATAGCCATAGCTCCATCCCCTGCCCTACAGATTTCATGCACTCATGGAGGATATTTGCAAATATGTGACTTGATGGCACACAACAACAACAACAACAACAACAACAACAACAACAACAACAACAACAACAACAACAACAACAACAACAACAAAGCAAAATAACTGAACCATCCAAAGATGCTGAGGGTCAAATTCTCTGAGGGATCTATCTCTCCAAAGACAATTTGGACATGGAACAACTTAGAATACTAAAAAAAAAAAATGATATAACATGGCTGGTTTGGGGTGAGGTGAACCTGGATATATGTGAGGAAGCTGTTTGTTGTTCTACCTCAGGCAACAAAATGTGTCAGGGACAGTGGCAGATCTTATGCTTTGTTGACAGAAGGTGACAGCTTCAGTTCCCAAAGCAAGTCTGCCAGACTTGGCAATAAATAGTGAACTACATAGACCAATTACCTGAGATCAGCATGAGGTCACTTTCATTCCTATGTCAAGCTAGCCGTGAGTGGGGCTTTGTTTTCAGGTGTGACTTCTTACCTCTATGTATGGGCAGCTCCCACTGTCTGCAGACTGAACTGCTGTGAAAGACATAAGATCAATATGAACTAGAAGGGCTTTTCGGTTGGCAGTGCCAAGTGTAAGACTGGATTCACCTATGGGGAGCCTTGTTTCCACGATGCTGCAGGTAGACTCTCAGCTTATATACCCAAATGGCGTTTATGGGACTTTTATCTAGCCAGAAATCTAATATGGAGCTAGTTTCTTTCCCTAGAAAAATGAAGAGAGGAAAAGGGAAGTGGGAGGCAGGATCTCAACAAAGAAAACAGAGAAACCTTCAAGGAACAAAATTGACTGGAGAGGCAAACTTGAGATGAGTCATGCTGGTGTCTGCAGAGCAAGAAATAAAAGGCACGGCTAAAAGGCAGACTTTGCCATGCAGAGCTATAAAATATCACCTCCAAAATAAAAAAAGGGAAGAAAACAAAACAGAATGTGCAGAGTTTTTAAAAATAGCAAGCACAGTTTTCTTGTGCAATCTCCAAGGTATAAGAGAAGTTATGTCACTATGCACCACTTATTGCTGTCATCCTTATTTAACTTATAGAAAAGACAGTGTGTCTCTTCCTTGCGCCAGAGGGAGCATAAAACAGGGTTAAATGTAGTTCATGTGCCCAACCAGCCAGAGGAAGAAGCTGGATACGAATATTGGAGGAATTGGGGGACATTTCATTCGCTATTTAAACCTTGGATCTGTAGCCAAGGGTACTCTGGCAAGGGTGGGCTGATGCTGTAGCAAAAAACTCCTCCTCAGCCTTTTTCACGAGTAACCCATTCAGTCCCTGATTGCAAGCCTCCTTCACCTCGTTTGCCACTCTGCAGCTCTGTCTTTTTAAGGAGGTCTTCCTGCTTCACTCACACCCTCAACCTGCACAACTAAAAAAGAAGCATGTGAGGTAGGCCAGGCCAAAAGGCATTCCCCTTTTCTTGCCAGGGGCTCCTGAATCCTAGTGGCCAGTCTGACCAACCCCTTTCACCCTCTAGGTGCTTAGTGCTTACTTGTGATCACCTGTCCTTTTTCTATACTTCCCACAACAGACAAAGAACAAGCATCTACGGATCCTCCCCTTTCTCTACCAGACATTCCAATGTTATTCCTCAGGCCTCTCTCCTGACCCAATAAAACTAAGCTGTTGCCTCCATGTGTCAATTGAATGTTGCCTACTCTATAGAGTGACAGCACTCAAAAACAGTGGCTGGATGAGGAATGAACTGACCCAATCTAGACTCAAAGGAATTTGGAAATTCTTCCTTTGCCTGGATGATCAACCCCCCCCCTCCCAATGCACCCCTGCCTGAGTAAGATAGCTTCCCCACAGTGACTACTCCAGCCAGTGGACTTTTGAGAGCCTAAAACCTTCCAATGCCTATCACACAAGTGCCTTGTCCTTCAAGGGTCTTCAGTCACTGCCACCCAGTTGTGCCAACAGTAATTTGGAGGAGCTGCTTTGTGTCTGGGCAAGAGGGCAAAGAGCCAACTAGGCCAAGGCATACTCCTCTGGCCGAAACATTTCCTGTTTGACCAATTACCGAGGCTCAGTTTCATCCCCAGAATTCCTCTGGTGGTCTTCTGGGCACTCCAGTATATTGTGGTGCCCCCATGGCAGGACCTATTGATGAAAACTCAGCTCTCTGGCCTCTAAAACCAAACAAAAACAGAAATAAGTAACTGAAGTATCTGAACAGTCTCACAACAGAGTTTACTCTCCAATATTTGGATACAGGCACCACAACACCCTAATTTCCAATATCCAAAGGCATATATGGTCATGCCCTTCTGCCCCACAGCAGTAGCTGTGGATGCTTCGCCAATCTGAAAAGAGTGGGTGGAGAAACAGACTCTATGTGTCAATAATCAGAATGGGTATTTCACCAGCAAAAAGCTCTTTTGCTGCACCAACTGTTGGAGTTATTACAACATCACGTGCTGCCTCTACTGGGTTTGACTGGGAGGAACCTCTCTGGGCTGGAGTGACTGTCGACCTATCCAACACTAACCAATAATTCCTTCCCTGATTCTGAATTCAAAGAGAGCATGCTTCTCTGCTAAGAGCCCTTTTTCCTCTCTTTCCTCTGTTGGAAGCAGTACATGAGTCTGTTGAGGCCTGTTGCTGAAAGCAGCAGTTTGTTGCTTGAGTTATTCACAGTAAGTAATGAAACCTTATCCTTTCTCCTACTAATGTCTCACAGTGAGTTATTGAGACTGTAAGTGCCAGTTAATGAGAAAAAGGGGCGGGCTAATATGGGGAACTTGAAGCTATCCTGCTCTGTGAATCCAAGCACTTCTGCTGCCCTGGTAGAGAAATTTAACCAAAAATTCAAAACTCTGTAATCCTAACAGAACTTCTCTCCCCACAACCATCCGCATAGTGCAAGGTATTTGCTCATAGTCTTCTCCAGGCAAAGCTCTTCCTCCATACATGGCTCAAAGCCATTCACCTTAGAAGCCACTGCCAATTCAGTAATTCACACATTCCTGAAAAATATCAACAGGCAAATAGCGTGAAACACACATTCAAAACCCAAGTGGCATATTACCCTCTCCGTTCTTCCAAGAGTCTCCTGAATATGGGCAGAGAAATGCACTTCGCCTCGCCTCTCTGGGTCCCCAGATTCCTAGTCAAACCTTTTAATATCTTCTGCAGTCTGCAGTCAATGCTGTGGTCTTTTCAAACCTGTTCCTTGGCAAAAAATGGCCTGGTGTAGCCATTGGGAGTCCTGGGAGCAGCAAGGAGGGAGCCTTTAATAGTCATAAATCACTGCCAAATTGCTGGCAGCATGCCCAATCACAATGGCAGTATTCCAGGAACAGTTTTTGACTGTTCAAAGTTTCTCTCCACCCTCTTCTGTCTGAGGCTCCCAAAGGCTACTCAGTGGCAAAATGAAGCTCTCAGCAGCCTCAGAACCTGAGAGAGGGGGTGAGGGAAAACTTTTTAAATTATTATTTACATTAAATATTACCGGCTGCCAATTATGACTACCATCTGGCTCCACAGCATAAGTTTATGCCGACAGGATTTTTCCCAATGTATAGCTCCGTGAAGTCAATGGTAAACAAGACAGCACCCTTGTACTTTCCATCACACAGATAGTATCTCTGTATAAGTATATGAAATAAGCATGGAAAACCTGTATGCCTTATGAACAATCAATTCACCAAAATCACTGTCTCAGAACTACGCTCTGTAATGGGCCTACCTTGTGCAGCCATAACGAATAACCATTACACAGCCTCATTTAAATGCAGACAAAAGCGTTGCTCCATATAATTTACTCAATTTATTAGTCCAGCAAGATAACATTAATGGATATTTAGGTTGTGCTAAGTGTTTCTGAGAAAAGAAAATTTATTTGTGCCCCATGATTCATATGCTGAACAGGAACCTTTTCTAATGGGTTGTGGTAATTTAGTGATAACCTGTGACTCCCCAATTCATGAGCAATCAGCTCCATAAGAAAATATTAAAATTTCCCTGTCACATTTCCTCAGAAAAAGGTTATGTCATATGCATCCTCATCGTATTTATTCAACTTGGCCAACAAAATATTTTCCCTCCAAAATGAACCAGAACAAAGACGCCAACTGCTCTGCTCTGTCGCAATTTGGACTGCTGTAGAAAATATAGAAGGACAGCTATAGAAAATATAGAAGGACAGATCATAAGGAGGAAAAACCAGTCTTTCACAACCTGTTTTGCATCTGTTTGATTTTAAAGAAAAAGCAACTTCTGTCTGCATGGAGTAAAACTCCCCCCCTCTTTATTGTAATGGAGCTACACCCTAGTAACTATTCGTAAAGAATAGACTGTGGCAGCCATGTTGATCGGAAAACTTGATTACTTTTGTCTGTTTTAAGATCTGCTGCCTATATTCAGAGAAACTGAATTTTATCCAAAATATATTGGGTTTTTAAGTCATATATTTAGAATTGGCCAGAATCCTACTACTGTAGGACCACTTTATCTGTGGAATCAGTACCTGTGGTTTCAGTTATCTGTTGTCTCAAAATACAATGGTGCCTTGCATAGCGACGTTAATCGGTGCAGCAAAAATCACTGCAAAGCGATTTTGTCGCTATGCGATTTAAAAAAGCCCATAGGAATGCATTGAAACCCCTTCAATGCGTTCCTATGGGCTTAAAACTGACCTTTAAGCGAAGATCCTCCATACGGTGGCCATTTTCGCTGCCTGGTAAGTGAGGAATCCGTCCCTAAACACAGTGGGTGGCCATTTTTTAAAGCCGGTGGCCATTTTGGAACCGCCGATCAGCTGGGGGAAACCATCGCTTTGCAATAATCGGTAAGTGAAACGGTACTGATCATCGCAAAGCGATTTTTCCCCATTTCAAACATCGCAATGCGATCGCAAAAGCAATCGCAAAAAGTTCATCGGTATGCGATTTCGTCATTAAATGGGGTGCTCGATAAGCGAGGCACCACTGTAGTAAATAATATCCTCCATATATATATTTCCAGGTGTACTACCAGAACTTGCCACTAGAGGGAATCAGACATTATGCTATATATATAGTGTTTGCTACACATGGTTTTTGGCATGTGTAGCAAATATTACCAAGGTCCGAGTGTAATATTCTCCCATATATTAGCTTGCTGTGGATAATTGTGGCTCCTCAGTTACCTGCAGCAAGTTACACAAATTTAACTGATAGGATTCCAGCCCATTACTTCTTGGGGAATGACCTTTGCACTACTACACAACATGAGAGATACATTTCAAGGCACAATGCTTTTCAAGCAGTAATTAAAATGTAATTTCTGTTTTAAATTCTATGGACATACTTTATAAATTGGTATAACATTCAGGAGATCAAAATATTCATCCTATAGCCACCTTTTCATGGAACTGACCATATATAACTTCAGCATTCTCCCACAATCCTGATAACCACTGCTGTTGGATATAGATGGTGAAACTCTTGCCACAGAGTGGGAATTATAGCCCCCATTAACCAAAGTCTGGTTCCACTGGAGAGTCCCAGACCTCTTCCTATCTCACCCATGACCCAGCATTATTCTTGTCATGGGCAGTCTACTGGAGGGAACTTTGCATGATTTTTTCTTTCTGGATTCATTTCTGTTCAGCCATTTTGTGTCCAGATTGTTCTGGCTGGCTCCTGGGCAAGGCAACTGATTCCAGAACTGGATTGACATGATGTGCCTCAGTCTAAACTATGGCCAAATTGGGCCCCGAAATGCACTTTTTTAAAACCTTGGGATTGGGGATATGGCCAAATAGCAGGCATAGTGCTCATTATGTAGAAAGGAAAAGAAAATGTAAAAAAGAATAAAAGGGGAAAATAACTACTGTTTAAAGAGAGAAGGATTCTTTGCTGGGGAAGGGTTTCTCCTGCAGAGCAGGAGAACTTGTCCATGCCAGTGAAATACAAGGCAAACATTCACTTGGCTGTTAGCTTCCTTGCCACCCATGAAATCTACTTTGTCTGTGTAAATTTACATAGGATTATGCGGCAGGCTTCCTAGTCATGCAAGGCGAAGGACCTAAATAGAATGTCATAAAGAAAATTAACAGCTCTATTCCCCCGGTTGTTCACCCTGTAATTTGAGAACATAAAGCCAGGGTTTTTATTATAGGTTAATGGAAAAGAGAGAAGTCCTCAGGAAAACCTTTTAAATGCTGTTGAGTCCAAAGCTGCATACCGCGCGTGCTTCTGGAGCAAGAGCATATACTATAATTTTTGTGGCTACAGCAAATGAGAAGTCATACTTATGGCTGAGTTGGGGACAAAAGATCTGTTGCAGATGGTTTGGGTTTTTCCTCCCAGTGAGTCAACAGGGAAAATAAATCAAAGTTGGTAGTGTGCCAGCTGCATTTGTATGTGTTCGGTGGGGAGAGAGCAACACAGCAGAATATATTGCTGAACCAATGCAGTTTACAAGGCATTGTACTTCATATCCTTGATGAAGCAGGTGTCCAGAAGCTGACCTGATCAACATCGATAAGACTCTTCGAGGAAGTGAAACCAGTGACGTAGTGGAACCAGGTCTCACAGGGTCAAAACCCTGGGGCCTTCTGAGTAGCAGACATTGTAACATCAACTAGTTGCCATCCTCACAGTAGCTAGAAGATAAATGGATTTCCCCAGGAGTTAGATATTTTTGTAAGCCATCCCTCTTATAATTCAAGAAGGTATTTGAGGGTAGTTAAATGTGGAACAGGCAATTAAGAACCATTAACTTCACAAAAACCTACTCTTCCTTTGTTGATATTGATTGATCCAGTTGTCTGCCTTTCTGGGGTGTGGGGAGGCTAGCAACAGAGACTGCCAGCTCATCTATGCTTGATGTCTGTGCTACCGTCCAATTATTATTTGCTAACGACCACAGTTAAGGCAAACTACTCCATGAATCAATAGTGGGTTGGCAAGGTTCCTCAGGAGAATGTGTGTGTGTGTGTGTGGGGAAATGGCACATAAGGGTGTCTTTCATATACTCTTATAGAATAGGTTTGCTGTTCCAACGCAGATTTAAAAAAATTCTTTAATCTGCTCTACTGAGTTCCTGATGACTCTCCATGGAAGCCTGATCTTATTTTGCTGCCTGCTGCATAAGAGATACCCCTGCTTGCCAGAACATGATAGAGAACCTGGCTTTCATTGTGATCTGTGGGACATGGAAATTGTATCAAACAGAAATATTAAGACCTTTATCAAGTGAAGGTTGACAAAGGTAATTTACAACCTTTACAAAATGTAAATTCCATGGTCTTCTGAGGAGAACAAAAAAGACCCAACAACCCAAACCCAGCCCCATACCTGAGGAAACAGTATTTCCATATAAGAAAAACTTTCCTCAAATCATGACATAAAATGTTTTAGGAGTTATCAGAACCATATCCTCTTTATGACAATCACACAAACACTTTCATCCAAACCAAAGGATACTCAAAGACTAGATTAGTGTGTTCATTGCTTCTCACATTTTGGTGCAGTTTCCACTGCATGCTTAATATATTTTCGGGTAGGCCAGATTTTGGTTAGAATTAACAATCCTCTGGCATCTTCCTCTATGACTTTTGTGGGGGAATATTTAAAAAAAATCCAGCAAAGCACATATCACTGTCATTATTTCAGTGTAGTTGAAAATAATGTCAACCTCAGAGTGGTAAGCTATCCAAACACATCTGTAACATTAGATTTCAATGTGGTTTGAGATTCCAGTGAGTATACATGGAGAGGAAGTATGTATCCATCTATCTCCTTTTCAGATTTCTCCATCTGGGAAGTCTAAGATCAACACTAGACAGAGAACAGTGGTTATGAGGCAATTAAGAAATGTGATTAAATATAAACAAACAAACATGCCTACTGTCTTTATTTACCAGGTATTCAATGTGTTTTCCTTGTCTCTGTCCTTTATATATACCACTTTGCCTTTGAGGAAAATATGGAGATGTCTTTGAAAACTTTGTCAGCTTATATGCAGTAACCTTAAAATCCCACATGACTTCCTGTCTGGATAATAAATGTAATTGAATAGGTTGCAGCTATTATTTAAGCAGTTCCCAATTGTGAGATGTAAATTCTGCTCAACAGCATTCTTCTGTCTGCCCTTGAAAAGGGGAACTGTTTTGGTTAGCTTACAAACTCTCCACTTTCAGAAGCCATAGAATAAATGGATATTGCAACTGACAGGCAAGTAAAAAACTAGTAACAGTGGATAGTTTTGGGTTTCCCGGCAGTGATCCGTATGAGACAACAGACATGGGATAAGGTGAAAAACATCCATATTGGGTGATATGATGTAAATAGATCTTCCCACCTATTGTCTTTATATGTTAGCACATAAGCATGGAACTATAAAGGCTCAGAGGCATGTACAGTATAAAGGTAAAGGTTCCCCTTGACAATTTTTGTCCAGTCGTGTTCAACTCTTGGGGGCGGTGCTCAACCCCGTTTCCAAGCCATAGAGCTAGCGTTTGTCCGAAGACAATCTTCCGTGGTCACATGGCCAGTGTGACTTAGACACGGAACGCTGTTACCTTCCCACCGAGGTGGTCCCTATTTATCTACTTGCATTTGCATGCTTTCGAACTGCTAGGTTGGCGGGAGCTGGGACAAAGCAACGGGAGCTCACTCCATCGTGTGGATTTGATCTTACGACTGCTGGTCTTCTGACCCTGCAGCACAGAGGTTTCTGTGGTTTAGCCCACAGTGCCACCACGTCCCATGTACAGTATACGCAGCAGTAAATTGTCAAATCTAGAGGACTATTTATTTAAAATATTCTCACCCCATGTTTCTCGTTAAAAATGACACAACTTATATCATTAAAATACAATATTTAAAGCTAAAAAGACTTGACAGCTGTGAACTGGTGGAACAGAATCTGGTCGGAAACACTGAAAAGCTAACCTGCAAAATAAGGGATCAATTGAAGTAATGCATTTCTAGAAGCATGGCACTCTTTTACAGACTATTGTAAACAACTGAAACTTTTATCAACCAGTAGTTTCCTAACTCAAGTTCTGTAGATGTGATATTTAATAAATAAGGGACATACAAAAAAGAATGTGTAAATCCAGAAACCAGTCATCTTTTGCTTATGTGACTAAGAGCAGATGTACTGAAAGTTGGATGGATACATGATTTAAAATGCTTGATCTCTATGTTGCAGTAGCTGTAGCACATTTCTTTTTCACAATCATATTTGTAATTCGTGATCATGTTAAAATTAATATTACCATATTAATAAAAACAATAATATATATTATTAGTCTCTAATATTGATGAACGTGTAAGCAGAGCCCATTCAAAGCCGCAATAATAGGAAGGGAGGGAGGGAGGCAGGCAGGGAGGAGTTGTAATAGCAGTAGTGTTAGTTCAGGCTAGTTATAGAGTTAGTTCTTCAAAATATTTGTAAGTTCATTTTGTTGTGGGTAGGGAGACATTTCTGTTTCCACAGACATTCAAGGGGTGAACAAAGCAAAGCATATGAGGAGGTTGCTGCATAGGATTTGGGACCTGCATTTTCAGGATCTTGAACAGTATGAAGTGTTCTACTTAGGATCAAGTGGAAAATGAGGATGTGGAACTAACCTACGTGGAGTTTATTTTTTAAATTTTAAATTTTTAAAAAATATTAATGTAGCTCCCAGAATCTCCTAACCAGCATGGAAATGTTGTGTATACATATAGAAAGACATGTCTACAACACATTGGCTAATAATGATGCTATATCCCAAATCATTAAAAACAATTCACATCAGACAGAATATGAATTTCTTATTTTCACTGAGGTGGAAGGTAAAGAAAGGGATGTGGTGGCGCTGCGGGCTAAACCGCAGAAGCCTGTGCTGCAGCGTCAGAAGACCAAGCAATCGTAAGATCAAATCCACGCGACGGAGTGAGCTCCTGTCGCTTGTCCCAGCTCCTGCCAACCTAGTGGTTCGAAAGCATGCAAATGCGAGTAGATAAATAGGTACCATCTCGGTGGGAAGGTAAACAGCGTTCCGTGTCTAAATCACACTGGCCATGTGACCACGGAAAGATTGTCTTTGGACAAACGCTGGCTCTATGGCTTGAAGAGCGGGATGAGCGCCGCCCCCTAGAGTCGGACACGACTGGACAAAAAAAATTGTCAAAAAGGAAGATAAAGAAGAACGTCTGCAAACCAGATGAGCAAATATATGACCTAATGAACTATTTTGCCATTCTTACCATGTTTAGTTGGTAACTGTGATGTGCATCCCATGTCCTTTGTTTATTTTGTCTTAAACACAAGTCCACCCTCTGGATGTGTGTCCTCACGTCACGCTGCCACCAGGTATTATTCCCTTAATACCAAACAGATCTTAGACACGTGCTGCCAATTCAACAGATTTATTGATTTTACACATGTCATGCAAATCACAGGAGTAAACCACAGATGTTAAGGCTTTTTCATTGAATATCATTTGCTTTCATGTTGGGTTTGTTTGTTTTCATTCACTGTTATACTTTTCCTTGACTATTGATATATTGTTTACACTTTTACTCTTTCCTATTCTCTCTAGCAATCTCCCTTAACTTTATCAATTCAATCTCCTACCCTCTCTTTAATTCCCTATCTCCAAAATCACTTTTCTCCAACTCTTTTCCCTAACTGTCTCTCCAGCTGTCCTCTTGGTTCCGCCCCCTCCTGTCCTCTCATAGGCTCCCGGCCTTGAGTTTCTCATGATGGACACGCATGACGTGGGGGTTCCGCCACAGTAACTCTTAGTGGGTAAACTGACATACACAAGATCTGTTGAAGGATTATATTTGGCATGTAAGTTATTCTTGCAGAACCTCTTCTTTATTAGCCCATTGAAATCCAATGCTGGATACTGGCCTCCCTTTTTTGCTTCCACATGCTTCTCTTTTGTGCCGTTCTATTCTTCAGTTTTAATTTTATTATAATTATGATTAGAGACAGACATGAATCTCCAGTTTGGTGATTCATTCTGGTTCATTTTGCAGTTGAACAGGTATTCAGCAGTTCTCAGTCCAGCCTCCTCTGGCGGGCACTCACTCAGAGGCAGCACACAGAGGAGGTGGGGCAGGGGAGCTGTCAAGCACCTGTTTGGCTGCAAAACGAATCAGCACAAACCGAAGAAGTGGCAGTTCGTGCCCATCTCTAATTGCAACTACCAGGCCAGCCATGTTAGATATACAAGATAAAAATACAACAACAAGGCATACAATATTTACAATCAAGTCAAAGCAGGCTGAAATTCCTAATTAACCGTGAGTTCCTAATCTAATTACTGCAGTGCTTTTATCATCTGTTTTCTTTTTATACAAGCCATTCTGCATAATTTTGTAACCTTAGCTCTACTATCACTTGAGGAACCAGAAAGGAGAAACTAGAACATAAATCTATCAGGTCTACCAGGATGATTTTTTTTAAATTTGGAAAATAAGTAGATCATGTGAATCTTTATAAAATGTGCTCTACAACAGGACCTGTTGCACAGTTTCCATCATACCAGATGGGTGGGGCAAAAACGTGGGTCATAAGGGATACACAAGTATCTTCCCTTCGAAAAGACTAAAGGCAGAGTATTGAAATGGGCCAGGATGCAAGCTCTCCAGTGCTTCACAAATTCTAAATTAGAAAGGTAATCTGCTGAGATAAAGGTCCTATTGCGATTCTATTCTATTCCAATCTATGTCACTACTGCTGTTCTTTAAAAATCATCCATACATGTACTAGGGTGTAAAGCCTGTAGAATGTGATGGGACCTCTATGGCATGGATAGGATCGGACTGACAATTTTTGATGTATTGTGTATACTGCATTTCTTTTTTGAAACCTGGACACTCCGTGAAACTTAAAAAAAAATTAAACTAGGTGAACAAAACGCGTTATCCACGATGGCCAAAGTTGGAGGGGTTCTGGCATATTTCTTCTGATCTTTTAAAAACTCACGCCCATCACAGAGGCTACTAGTGCTATATTTGAGACAAATATGCAAGCAATATAAAGTAGATGATGCCAGGGCGCCCTCATGTGGCAACATCATGTATATGTGTTAATACAATTACTTGTTTCTGATGAGAATGTCAATTCTTTTTACACTCCCTGGAGAATAACTATTCCTGAACCCTCTGCACCAGTGTTTTCATTGTGTTTAATTTATTTTTATTATGCTATCCACCCTCCACATTCTTTCAAGGAAGTTAAAAGAGAAAAGAAGAAGAAAAGATCAGGGAAAAGTGCGAGCATGTGGAGAAATTGGTATCAAGTCTTCCATGGTGCATGTTGAGGGGCATATATTGACGTAGATGGGAAGCTGCCTGTTCTCAGCATTTGCAAAGGTCTGTGTCAGTGCAAAAGCCCCATTCTTTCAGACCCAGTAACAATCCTCCTAAGGACACAAATGGGAAAGACATGCTTGCTTCATAATCTTGCAACAGTCATTCCAACTAACTGCATTAAGTGAGAAAGGTGAGACAGTATGACAACTCCCCCTGTACTGCACTTTTAGTTGAACCAGGATCAAGATCTTCCCCCCAGTAGTGGCTGCTGACCATTGTTGCTGGTGCAGTGGAAGGGGTAGCATAAATGGACATAGCTGGGATGACAAGCAGAGGCCCAGTTCCCTAGTGGAAAACTCCAAGGACGGAACACTATAGCTGTCAGTGGCTCTGCTGTTCCTAGTCTTGTCTGGTTGATGTAGCCACATCCTTTACAGTATTTTGTCTTGTTGGTGTAGCTTGTGTCTTGGTGAACCACTGGTGGTAGCAAGTAGTTTACACCACTGGTTCTTAACCTTGGGTTACTCAGGAGTTTTGGACTGCAACTCCCAGAAGCCTTCACCACCAGCTGTCCTGACTGGGGTTTCTGGGAATTGCAGTTCGAAAGCATCCGAGTAACAAAGGTTAAGAACCACTGGTTTACACCTTAGATATTGGATGATCAAGGGAGAGTCAAGTGGAGCTGATTCCCCTTCAGCACTTTCTACTTGGGCGTGCAAATTCCACCTCTGGTTGTAATGTACCATTGCCATGTTCATGCTGCTCTGAATACTTGTTGTGGGTTCTGATTCAATCTGTGTTCTTCTTATTCAAATTGCAGTGCACTCAACGCAGCGGGATTTGAACATCCATAAAATGGCTCCATATGCAAGCATGCCTCTGTCCCAAATGGTTGAAAATTGTCTGCTCAACAACTGCTTGATCAGGGGTGTGTGCATTGTATGAATGGAAAATTGTGGAACTTACAGACAACCCATCATAACGCTCAGAGCTTTGAAGCAAAAACCAATCATTTGTAATTCATACTTGTTTTTGCCAATTGGCTGAAGTTCTGTTGCTTAGTATTGTAAGTCACAACTAGAGTAGGCCCATTTGAATCAATGGAATGTATGGAAAAATGTACTCACTGAATCGGCACTGATGCAATGGGCCTCTTCTAAAGTAACTTTACTACATTAAGCTATGGGATTTCAGGCAATGTGTTACCATTTATGATGCTACTAGTGTTATATTTTAGCTGTCATGTTAATTGAGTCTGTTGTCTTTCAGATTGATATGAAAGGCCTTAGAATGTTATTTTTTAAGAATAGCTAATTGCAATTATAGTTCTAACAACAACAAAAACAGTTATTATTGTATTTACAGTTTAATAACACTGATGCTTCACCTCATTACTTTTGTGGTATAATGCAGGTAGTATTATAAATTTTGCTGTGGGACAAATAACTACTTGTTATGTTTTCTCACTACTTGTGAGCAACTAAAAATGTCTTCATGTGGCATTTGATTTGCTCCCCCCATTTAAGTTCATTTTCTTGATTTTTGCACTGATTTTTTTTCTTAAAAGAAACAACATGATGAGAACTGATTGGAATGATTTATTAAACAGCTTTTGCAGTGCTAGCAACAATGACCTCCTTTCAGGAAGTTTGTAATGAGTTACATAATGAACTACTTTTCTTTTCTTTTCTCTTTTTTAAAAAAATTATTTATTTTATTTAATTATTTGATTTGTACCCCGCCTATCTGATCTATAAAATAACTTTATAAATCTCGTTCTGGTGCCAGTCATTAGGTAGGCAGCGATCAAGGGCAGAAACCAACCAATATACATAAATGTATGAGCAAGGCTTAGTTCTTAGTTCATCTTAAATGTGTTTTCTATAAAAATGTGGATTTTAGATTTTCCATTTTTTGCCTCTTCTCTAATCAAAAGCTTTGAACTCATTATACAGAAGGTGTCTTTTATAACATCTGTATTAATACATGGTTATGTTAAGGCTCCTCGTCCTTTAAATTTCAGCTTTTGGGCAACTTCCTTTGATGTCATTTCAAATGAAATATAAATGGAGTGGCAGATATATTAAATTTTAAGTCATCTGTAACTGAACATGATTAAGACTGGATGGAGACGTTCAAACCATCTCCCTCATCTTCTCATTAACCTTTTCCCAAGAAGTGGAGAACAGAAAAGAGTCAGCCCAGACAGGAGCTACTTCAGGCAAGAGAATTTGTTTGTCCTGAAGGACGGCTTGATCTTTGCTTTGTCGTTGTTATATTTTTACTGTGAGGGAATCAAGGAAAAGAGCTTGTTGGGTTTTCTCTTTCATGTGTCAAAATAATTTAGTTCCATTTGGGAACCATACATGTTACCTCTGGCACCAAAATGATGTTAGCCAAGCCTATGAAGAGAACATTCTCCCTGAGCCTTGTGGGAATCACATTCATCAGTTCCACCCCCCACTGCCAGCTAGCTGGCTGGCTAAGCCTGCAGTTAGTGGTTTCACTGGCAGCCATGTTAAGGAGTCCTACGCATATCCAAAGAAACTGTTCATCCAATGAGGCCAAAGTTCCTCACTCAGATGGAAAAACCTCTGTGTACATGAAGAGCACCCACATCCCTTTTGACTGTGTTGATAGAATGGCCTCTCCATGAGGCGTGCAGCTGCCAGGGAGGGGCTTCTTTGCCCACCAGGCTGGAGGAGAAGGATGCAGTTGTCCTTCGTCAAATCAGGCGAGTGGGCTGGGTTAGGCAGCCTTTAAGAAGGCAGCCCAGGTCCACCTCACCCTCTCCTTCCTGGCTTCGCCTAGGGAAGAGGTGCAGTGCGAGCGCCGAGTGGTTTTGTTTTCAGCTGCATGGCTCGCACTGCATCAGCACAGCCCTGTGGTTAGAGGGGCCCATAGAAGAGGGCTTTTTAGAGCCTGGACAGGCTCTAGAGTTTAGAAGTATATATTAAAAAAACAGGAGAAAAGGGGTTTGTATGTTTAACTCTATCGTGAGGGGGAGTTGGTTGGTGATTGTGTGGGGTAGCCTCCCCTGGGAAGGGGGACCAGGACCCTGAGTGGGGGATGTTTGAAGTGGTTGGATAGCTAGGTGGTGATCGTTCCCCTCCTAAGAAGTAGCAGAGCCCAGAACTGATCTAGCAATCCAAGGCCAGATTGAGGCTCCAGTATCTGTGAAGGTGTGGCTGTGAATCCCACTGCTGTCCAAGTTTAAGGGATATAGAAAGGGATTTAGGTCAAAAGAAAGAAAGAAAGAAAGGGAAAGGAAAGGAAAGGGAAAGGGAAAGGAAAAGGAAAGGGAAATAGCAGGGTATAAGATCAGAGGTAGTACAGGCCCCAGGACTAGAGAAGGTGCAAGAGCCTGGGAGGCCATCATAAGAGTCTTGCGACCCAGACTGCAAGGTTTATAAGGAGCCCAGTTAACAGCTTAGTTGGTGGATGAGGTCTAAGAAGCATCAGGAGAGGCAAAGAAAGGGAAGCAGCCTGCAAAGTGCAAGCCCCCTCAGGTCACCTCCAGCTATATATCAGATGATGAGGAGTGGTCCATGTGAGAGAAGCTTAGTGTGTTGGAAAGGGAGAGGGCTCAATTGAGGGAAGCAGGAGATCCACCTGCAATGTGGAGGTCCTGTAGGGAGTCCAAAGCACTTAAACTGGCAGAACTTAAAAGGATGGGGGACATTATGCTCTCTCAAATTGCTGTCTTAGAAGGGGAGCAACCCAGTCCTTCAGGAGCATCTTTGGCAGTGGCTACTGCCTCAGCTCAACAACTAGAGTCGGTGGTCACAACATGGCAGCCAAGAGGAATGTGGCTGTCGTGGGCAAGTACCCAGACACAGACGGACAGTGAAGCAAGGCTGCCAGGCAACACTGTGGAAATAGGGCCAAAACAACAGAGTATAGCAGAAGGGCCCAGTCTGAGTGTGCCAGTGTGAATGGAGTCCACCCCCACCAGTGTTTCTTTGGGGACTTCAAGAGAGACACAGTCAGGTGAGGGTACTGTTACACCAGGCACTGCACAGCCTGCAGATGCTTGGCTGTGGCACACCAGGAGCCAGGCAGTGCCGGTCCCACTTGCAGGCGACACTGGGTGGAGTCTACACATTTACAGAGGCAACTACTGCTACAGCCCCAGCAGCAGGGGCCATTCCCCAGGCTAGTGTAGGGACAGGCCTTGTAGGAGCCCAGCCAATTATTCCTGATGCAGGATATAATTCAGTTGCCCATAGTGTACTTCCAGAAGGCCCCTGGGGATCATCTCCCACCAGCCACAGTTGAAAAAAATTGGAAGGGTGAGTATGTGGATGTGGTTGACGTGTGGCTCCTCCACGATGAGGGGTTCCGTATGCATGTGTCATTGCACCCCAACATATGTTGGGATGTTCCCCATGATGCTTTGTGGCTTAGGCTAAGGATGCCCTCTCATCCCATTGTGGGGGACAGGTTTGATAGCAGCCACTTGGTACAAAGGGCATCACAGATTAGTACTCTGTTGATGGACTGGTTCAGGGTCTTGGCACCGGGGGCACAGCTTAAGCAGAGGTCCTACCAGATGAGGTATGGAAGATTGGAGGGCTGAGGCCAATAGGCCCATGAGCTTAGCTGTTGCCCCCAGCACTCATTGCAGCTATTCAGCAGAGTGCAATAAGTTTTTTCAAATTTTGTGAGGAAGAGGTTAGGGGGCATTCATATCCTATCCCAGCGGAACATTTTATGCAATTTGAGGTTTATTTGTATAGGAAGGGACTGGCACTTAGGCCAATACAAGAGAGAATGTCCACCTTGGTCTTTTATGCCAAAGCACAAGGGATTAGGGACCATTCCGCGTTTGGAAGATGGCTGAGGGATGGAGCAAGGAACAGAGTGCCATAAAGAGTGGTCGACCAGACCAGATGGGCGGGATACAAATCAAATAAATAAATAAATAAATAAATAAAGGACACCTGTACGCCCATATTACCAGCCATTTTGGATAAGCTAGGGAATACATGGGACGAAGTTTGTGTAGATCACTTTGAGGCTTGTCTTTTTCAGGTGGCAACATTGATAGCATTTTTGGGAGGCCCTCCGGGTAAGTGAATTAGTGGCAGTGGCAAAAAGTGATGCATCCCTATCCTCTTTGCAGAAGAAGGATGTAGTGGTGTCAGATGAGCAGACTGCCATCCACTCAACGTAGGTCAAAAAAACGGATCAGTGGGGGAAGGAAGGGGCAGATTATTGTCCTAGGATGGTGCTCCATAGAGGGGATCTGCCCTGTGAAGGCTGTGCAAATATACCTACATCTCAGGAGAGATGAGGAGGGAGGATTTTTGCACACAAGAATGGGACACCACTGATGAAATATCAATTCTCAGGCCTTCCGCAAGGTCGAGATACAGGGGTGGCGATTTGGGATCCATTCCTTTTGTATTGGTGTTACATCTATGGCAGCACCCCTGGGATATGGAGTTGAGAATATTAAAAGAGTGGGGAGGTGGTCATCCCACAGATACCGTTCCTATGTGCAACCTCTACCACAGTTTTAGGTGCTGTCTTGTTTGTATTGTTATGTCATTTCAGGTCCCGAGTTGCCATTGTCCCAAGTTCGAATTATGTTAGGCGGTCACAGTTACATGTTTTGGGCGGACAGATATGCCGGTTGGACCAGTTTGGGTTGGAACTTGAGAGTCGGAGCAATGGCTGTGCCCAGATGGAGGGGACAAAGAGGAATGCTCTGGGATGAAATATCAATTCTGGAAAGTGAATTAGCATCCCAGGGTACTCCGGATGTGACCCCTGATATTTTGTTGATCCATCTTGGAGGCAATGATTTGGCCCAAAGATTGGGCAAATCTTTGATTATACAGGTGATTGTTGACTTGAGGGCTTTTGCTGCACAGTACCCAGCAACACATATTGTGTGGTTGGCAATTATCCCACAGTGTGTATGGAAAAGTGGTTGTGACCCAAGGTGTATTGATTGGGCCCTGAAAGGAGTCAACAAGGAAGTTGGCTGAGCCATTAAAGAGGGCCTGTGATCCATTATAACACATCCTAACATCAGGTTTAGCCAGCCTTGGTTATACAGGGTGGATGGTGTACACTTACCGGGCACGGGGCTGGGTGTTTTCTTAAGGGATTTACGAGGTAAATCTCCTCACGCACAAGTTGTTGGCTTGGTGAGAGGCAAGGGGCAAACTTTGTAGCTCCTATGACGTGGTGGGTAGTGCAAAAATAACAGGTACGAGTGAGTTCCAAAGGGGGCACACAAGAGGTGCAAGACCCTTCTCCTCTCTGAAAGGAATTAGCAGAGGTTTAGATGAGGGGAGAGTAAGCAGGGGACCCCAGGGGATGATGGGCACTTTGGGCCAGGAGCACCACCTGAGGGTACTCCAACTATTTGAGGAGTGAGAGTGCACTGTACACTTCTGGAAGAGGAACTCCCTAGGGCATGGTCTGGACCAGAAGGGTAAGCTTGACCCTGGTTACAGACCTGTTTTTGCACTACGGTAGGCCCCCTTGTGAAAGGGGAAGTTCAGGTTAAATAGGTTAATAAAGTTGTGGCTCTAGTTACCCCATGCACTGTGTCTGCCTCTTATTCCAGTCTGGGTGGGCAAAGTAATTGACATCTATGACAAAAAAAAGAATTTTTTTGCAGGAACATGAGGAACACTGCAACAAAGAACAAGCATAGAAGCTGCTGAACTGGTTGAGATGAATGGGCTATTTTGCCTCACATTTCACAAACCTCCACCATGCGGTGTGATCCATGATAAAGGAGATATTTATTCTGGACATTTGCTTATCTCTATGAAAACATAACCATATGAGTGAGGTTCCTGTTTACACAATCCATTTCTGACTATGCATACATTTTCTATCATATGGAACTCACTTTGATGAAAATAATGGATGGAACTAGATTATTGTTGTTTTCCTTGACAAATCTTGTAGAAGGAAGTGGAATGTTGGGTTTTCCAATTCCTTTTTCATGCAATACGATATACAGATGTTTGTGTAACAGGACTATTTTTCTTAAAGTTCCTTCTATTGACAATGTTTATTTATTCTTGGGGATGATTAACAGAAACCATATTCCTGAATGTCTAAACTGCAGTTTGGAGCTGTTGTTACGGACCATCAAATCATTTCTTACTTATGGTGATCTTAATAGGGTTTTCAGAGTACATGAGATGTTCAGTGGGTGGTTTAAAATTGCCAGCCCTCAATGACTTTCCATGTCCAAGCGGGGATTTGAACCCAGACCCTTTAATCTGACACTCTTCTATTGGATCACTTTGGCTGAAACTCAATCCTAGAAGCTAATTTTAAATAATATTTTGAAACTCCAAACAAGCCTACGATCTCCACATCTTAATGATGTCTTCTGCCTGTATGGATGTGACTACTTCATTCTGATGTATCCACTGAGGGGTAGAAAAATAGTAGTCTGTGGGCTGTACAGGGCCCCCATAGCCCAAGTGCAGAAGGCTAGCACCCTTGGTAACCCAGTCATCCCAATTTTTTTAAAAAGACCTACATAACATTCCCGCCTATTCTGTGAAAGTTTTAGAGACAGTTTTTCCAAAACTGGAAGTGCAAGATTGTCTGAGAGCACAAAACTGTCTTTCATCTGTTATGTCTGGAGTTCTGCACCCCTCTCTACTTTTGGGAGGCCCCTCTAAAGTGCAGCACATTTGTAAGCAAGTGAAAGCTTGTTTGTCAGAGCAAGCTTTTAGTGATGTAAGACAATTTGTGTGCATTTCTGTTAAAGTGTGGTACCCTTATTTTCTATGAAGAGAAATGCCCATTAGATACTAAGAGATGCAGGGTCTTCAATGAAGTGATGAAACAAAATCCAGAACTTACAAGAGAGTGATACCTTTATTATTGTGGACCAATTAAAATGGTACGATTCCAACATTCCAAAATCCTGAAATTCTACAAGAGTGCAAGCTTTTGAGTTGTCAAGAACTCTTCCCTGGGATATTGTTTGGTACAGTATTTTTTTTTAAAGATGGAGGATAAATAGCAATACAGTATCAGAAAACTTTGCAGATAAATTATCTGGATGGGAAGAGAATATATGTTATTTATCTGGAAAATGATGTCACCATCCATGTCAATTAGCTAAGATGCTTGCTTTTCTCAGCGTTCTTTTACTCCCATAGATATAATTATGTATGTTTTTATCAAAGTACTTGCACTTCTGCTCTTATTATCTGACTGAAATGCTAGTAAGGATACTTTCTTTCAATTCTCTGCAAGAAATAGGAACTCTATTGTGTTGTTCTTAAATCTTGACTTCTCCGCAAATGATAAGAGGAGCATCTTAGCGCTGCCTTTTCCATTGCCCTTACTTTCATCCCATGACAACAGGAGTCTGAGGAGAGGGAGGCTCTTCTGTTGAGGCAGGCTCTCCATAGAAGCCAGGATTCCATTTGCATGTGTATTTACAGTATGTGTGATGTGGCTCATGGCGGGAGCCTGCACAAAGAGAACAACACCCCCCTCTTCAGACTTCTGCGTTCATGTAATAAAGATGATGGCAGAGGTGGCAGAACTAGCTTGTTCCCTACATCATTGTGAAAGCCACACACCTTAAGAAGACATAGGCTCGAACTGGGACATAATCCCAATCAATGTAAAAGTCCAGCAATGCTGATGAGAAAGCAAAGTAATATGCTGTCCTCTGAAGATGCCGGCCACAGAGACTGGCGAAACGTTAGGAAGAACAACCTTCAGAACACAGCCAAAGAGCCCGAAAAACCCAGAACAACCATGATATGCTTAACTTTCTCCCCATGAAATCAGTTGAGCTTAGAAGAGCTTAAATCTTGTCAGGAACGTATCATTAATATATTTTGCTTCACTCACATTCATTCATTCATTCACTCACTCAGTAAATACCATTCCTTTCTCTTTTCAAAGTGGGAAACATTATAGCTAATAAAATAAATACAGTTAAAACATAAAGCAGCTTGAAGCATCAGACATTTGGGGACATTTTTTTAAACTCTAAGGGGAAAAATGCACTCACCTGAAAGAAAAGCCTTTTCTGCAGCCATGCCGAAAGAAAATTACACAAAGCCCTACTTCTCAGAAAGCTCCCTGTACTAGATAGTTGAGAAGACCAGTGAAACAATGCAATTCACAGCATGTCAGCATTTGAGATTGAAATTTGGTTAAGATTTAGTGTTTTGTACTGATGGTACTATTTTGGATGTTGGGGTCAGGATAGAAGAAACAGGGAGGGGGCAGGGGAAAGGGACAGGGAAAACAAAAGTATCAGCAAATTGAATTGCCTGAGCTTGCCTATATTTGAGAGCACAATGCTGGGAGTAAAATGCAATATGGCCAGATTTGGCTGCATTAACCATTGATTCCAGTCTTGCCCAGCCCGAGCACAGTACCATTCATCCTCTCAACTTCCCTCAGTTTTTCTTTTCTTTTCTTGCCCAAGCTCATGCATACTGCATTTACTCAGAAGTAAGTGCCCTTAAGTTCACTGACGATGCAATCAGACAGTGATATCAGGTTCATATTGGATTGCACTGGAAATTATCCCTTCTAGGGTGTGATCTTAGAAGGGACCTTTTAAAATCAACATTCTGTCCAGCTCATCTCCCCTCCCCCCCCCCAAAAAGCAGCTTTACCACTGGACCCAAAAGGTCCAGACTGGGCACAGACCAGGGCTGGACAGGTTGATGATCAAGAGTATGTCGTCCGGTTGCAAGCAAGTAGAATAAACCAGACTGTGCTGTCAGCTTTCGACTAGTGAGCTAAATAACCATGCCCCAATTTTCCTGTCAAGAAAATGTGCACAGTAGTGCAGGCCTAATCAGAAACACTCTACAAATTAAGCAGAGGCCATGGGAAAGAGAAAGGGGAATAGCGGAGTGAAGGAGGTCAGGGTGTGGTGGAGGGGGCTAGAAGAGGCCACAGTCCTTCAGATTCTCTTTGATGATGATGTCTGTCACAGCATCGAACACAAACTTAACATTCTGGGTGTCCGTAGCACAAGTCATGTGGGCATATATCTCCTTGTCTTCTTTCCGTAGATTTAGGTCTAAGAACTGGTTCTTAATGTAATTTCCTGCATCTTCAAAAGTGTTGGTTCCTAGTGGGCAAAGACACAGGGGATTGCTCATAAAATATAACGATTCTTTTTAAATGTCCCCCCCCTTTTTTTTGCTCACACAATTTGTCCATAGGTATCATCCCTTTTAAAAAAGAGCATATAACGCATGTAGTCCCCAAAGTGCACCTGAAGGGCTCAAAGGTCCAAATCCTGTCATTTACACTTGTGGAAGGCAAACAACGTAACTCACAATGGCTTCTTGCTGCTAACTAATGAATTCCCTCTGAGGTTGGGGAGGAGGGTAGCATTAGCAGTTTGGGACCATGGACCATCATAGCTCCTGCCCACAAGGGTACCCTACTGGTGGCAGTATTTTAGGACATGGCACCTAAGCCCAAGTTGGAACAAGATAATGTACCTTTTCTGAGTTCTGGGATTGACCAACCAAATGGTCACATAGCAGTGGCTTGAGTAATTGTGAAACTTTCAACAGGAAGGCGAGAAGTGGAATGTATAAACTCACCATCGTATTCTGGAAAGCAGACGCTGAGGTGAACTTTGGCAATCTTCTCTTGGAACAGGTCTTTCTTATTTAGAAAAAGCACAATAGAGGTGGCAGCAAAGTACTTGTGGTTACAGATACTGTTGAACAGGTGGAGGCTTTCATGCATTCTGTTCTATTGAAGTGGAGAAAAAGTGACCGTTAGGCTCCATAACTGTCGCTCACTTTGACTCTGAAATACTTTTCCTATCAAGGCAGCAGGGATTCAAGTGATTTAAACCTCCCCAAGGTTATCAGAGCATAGATTGTGAATAAAGTCCCTAATAAACCATCCAAAGTGACATGAAATCCTTTTCAAGTCTTCCCCTCCCCGGTTTCTTTTCTCAGCTGCCGCTGTGACTCACCACTTCTTCATCTTCTACCAAGACCATGTCGTAGGCACTCAGGGCTGCACAGAATATGATGCAAGTTACCCCTTCAAAACAGTGAATCCACTTTTTCCTTTCCGATCTTTGTCCTCCCACATCAAACATCCTACATAATGAAACACACAACACAGCATCCACTTACTACATATATATTTGTTTCATCATCAACACATGTAAGATCTACTGTAGCATATCAACTAAAAGAAGACACTGTAAGTCAAGAAGCCATAGGTCCTTCACTCCTTTGGACAGCTGTTATCAGCCCTGTATCTCTTTGAGTGTGGAGACACACTATGTGTGATCTGTTACGTAGAATTTGGAAAAGCTACTTCTTCGGACTTCATTCTCAGAATTCCCTAGCCATCACAGCTCTTGATCATGCTGACTGGAGGATTCTGAGAACTGTACTCCAAAAAGTAACTTCTCCAAATGTTGGTACCGTGTGTGTGTGTGTGTGTGTGTGTGTGTGTGTGTGTGTGTGTGTGTGTGTGTGTGTGTGTGTGTGTGTGTGTGTGTGTGTGTGTGTGTGTGTGTGTGTGTGTGTGTGTGTGTGTGTGTGTGTGTGTGTGAAGGGTTATATAGAAATACTAAGCATTCTTGCATTTTGTATTGTTAACACTGACATGGTTTTCTTAGCTGCTGTTTCATTTTATAGCCATTCTATGATTTTTTCTTTAAAAAAGACTGACTTTTACAACACTGGAAAACTTGGAGACTAGTTCTCTTTCTTAATAAAGTTTTCAGGGGACATGGCAATGTTAACACATTCAGCTGAGTTAAGCAGTGGCATTCATAGCCTCAGATCTCTGGGTTGAAGTCCCCAAACAGTGTCACAGCTGTTGCTCCAACATCTTCTCCTCCTCTCCTTTTTTAAAACAATGTTTAGAGAAGTGGTCCCCAACCTTGGGCCTCCAGAAGTTCTTGGACGTCAGCTCCCAGAAATCCTGGTCAGCAGAGGTGGTGGTGAAGGCTTCTGGGAGTTGTAGTCTAAGAACATCTGGAGGCCCAAGGTTGGGGACCACTAATGACTTTGGAGCAAAGTGAGGAGCGGAGGCCTCATAGATCTTATTATCATTGTGGGTTCAGAGTGCAGTCTCTCCAGAAATGTTCTGCACAGAGGGCTGCAAAGACCTCCCCTATGCCCATGACAGAGAGTGGAAAAGGCAAGCCCAACGAGGCAATGAGGTGAAGGAAACCAAGGGTTTGTTTTCCTGGCCCCAAGGCTTCCTGTGTGATTTGTTTGCAAGGGGAATTGTGATTCCAACAGGCTTCCAGGAGCACATCTTGGAAATAAGCTGCATAGGGACCACCTACATTGTTTTCAGGAAACCAAGGTTCTTTGCTACTGATGTCAAAGAAGCCTTTCTCCTACAAAAATGATTGGGAACCTCACTTACCTTGTGGGCCACATATCATTCACTCCTTCTCTAGAGACTTAACAGGGTTACTAAACACTTAAGACCAGGGTTTCTCATGGCTTCTATACACACCCTAAAACTGTTTAATAGCCATTCTCCCAAAGGCCAAAATACAGTAAAGTCAAAATACGGACAGTGGTAGGTATACAGGAAAGAACTGTCTACAACTAAAGAAGGAAGACATTTAAAAAAGACTGTTGGGACATACATCAAATGCATCTGCAAATCTTGTCTGACAGTTTGTTATTTCTTGGATATTTGCTTGCCTAATTTTGTAAATAACATGCAAAGCAACTTACAAATACTGTCTGATTTGCCTCTATCTCCAACAACAAGAACCACTTTTTAAATATTAGAACTGCAAATCCCTTGCTTGCCCTGTGTTGGTGAATGAGTATCCATTTCTGCAGCCTGATGATGTGGTCAGGACCCTTGGGTTGGTGAGGGCGACCATGTGCCTGCTGGATCCTTGTCCTTCCTGGCTCATAAAAGCCGCCAGAAAGAGACTGGTTGATTGAATAGGAGGAGTGGTGAATGCCTCCTTGCAACAGAGTAAGATCCCATCATATTAAAAGGAGGAAACAGTAAGACCACTTTGGACCCCAAAATACCGAGTAATTACCAACCAGTATCTAATATCCCATTCTCAGGGAAGGTGCAAGAGCAGGTTGTGGCCTCTCAGCTCCAGAAGTTTCTGGATGAGACAGATTATCTAGATCCATTTCAGTTTGGCTTCAGGCCTGGTTATGGGACACAGACTGCCTTGGTCACCTTAGTGGATGACCTATGCTGGGAACTGGATAGGAGATCTGTGTCCCTGTTGGTTTTGCTGGATCTCTCAGTGGCTTTCAATACTATTGACCACAGTATCCTCCTGACCTGTCTCTCTGGACTGGGACTTTGGGGCACTGTTTTACGGTGGCTCCAGTCCTTCCTGGAGGAAATAAATCAAAAGGTGATGCTGGGGGATTCATGTTCAACATTCTGGCCACCAACCTCTGGGGTCCCTCAGAGTTCTATTTTGTCTCCTATGTTATTCAACATCTACATGAAACTGCTGGGAGATATTATCCAGAATTTGGGGGTTCAGTTTAACCAGTATGCTGATGACACCCAGCTCTACATGTCTTTGCCACCTAAATCTGAAGAAGCTGCTTCAGCTCTAGATTAGTGTTTGGTATCAGTAATGGACTGGATGAGGGTGAATAAACTGAAACTTAATCCAGGTAAGACAGAGGTGCTCCTGGTCAGTCAAAAGGTAGATCAATGAATAGGGATACAACCTGTACTGGATGGGTTTACACACCCATTGAAAAAAAAACATTAGCACAACTTGGGCGTGTTCCTAGATGCATCTCTAAGCATGGCTATCCAGGGATCACATAACCTCCACTGGCTGCGAATCAGCTTCCAGGCACAATTCAAAGTGCTATTTTTAAGCTATAAAGCCCTAAATGGCCTGGGTTAAAGCTATCTCAAAGACCGTATCTCCCATTATGAGGCGGCTCGGGTGTTAAAATCATCAGGAGAGGCTTTTGTCTAGGTCCTACCACCTTCCCAGGTGCATCTGATGGGGACATGGGAGAGGTTCTCCTCTGTTGCTGCTCCCAGACTTTGGAACTCCCCACCACCACAGGCCAGATTGACCTCATATTTAGCTGTCCTTCCACAAGCAAGCAAAGACCTTTCTCTTCAAGCAAGCCTTCCTCAGTATCTGCCTGTGTGTGATTTTTAGATGGATTGCCATGCATTATTGTTCTGACTGCATTTTTACTACTACTTGTATTTTCCATTTTTGTATTTTTCATTTCTCTGACATTTTTTTTAAAAATGTATATTTATTGTTCTTAGCTTTAATATTGCCTTTTAATTATGTAAGATGCCTCTTTACTCATAGTTCTAAATACTATCTTTTAATGATGTTAACCACCTTTGTGCACTCATCATTTTCAAATTCATATGTTGTCTTTCAGTGTTATTAGCCACCATGTGTCTTTTTCAAGCAGAAAGGTGGGGTATGTATAAATAAACGAATGAATGAATGAATGAATGAATGAATGAATGAATGAATGAATGAATGAATAAATAAATAAATAAATAAACAAACAAATAAATCTGTTCCATCCCATAGTCAACATGCCTCTCAGAATGCAATGGACATAGATGGAAAAATGATCTCTATGGGGGTTTGGACCTATGCACACTGAGCCGCCTATGTGTGCACATGTATCAAGCTAAGCTTTTTGTCATACAGCATACACTGATTGCCAGCTCTTTTCCAAGTGCATTTCTGGGCTCTTGTTTTTACCTTTAAAGCCCTATGCAACTTGGAATGAATGTCCTTGAACTAGTACTTGGAAGGTTACTTTTAAGAAGGATGAATATAATGGCATCATGAAGCCAGTTCATAGCAAAGCAATGGCAAGAAGAATCCTTTGCTTGGTTTTGTCCCTTCCTGGCTCTTTACCTTGCCTTTAGTCCAGTGTTTGCTTGTTATGTGGCATCAAGTGACTTATAGTGACCCTATTAAAGTTTTCAAGATACATTAGCTATTTAAGGAGTGGTTATATTAGTGTCATTCCCCACCCTAGTGAGTTTCCATGACTGAGCATGGATCTCCTGAGTCCTAGTCCATCACTCTATCCTCTAAACCACACTGGGCATGGTACTCTTGTTTTAATTCTGTATCTTATTTCTGTAAAAATGTTTGCTTTTATGCTTCATTAAATACTTCGAGGAACTCCATTTTGGAAAGGAAAAGAGAAATATACAGAAAGCTAGGCAGAGCACGGCCCAGCTAGGCCACATAGCCTTCCAGC
Source organism: Pogona vitticeps (assembly GCF_051106095.1). Taxonomy (NCBI): domain Eukaryota; kingdom Metazoa; phylum Chordata; class Lepidosauria; order Squamata; family Agamidae; genus Pogona; species Pogona vitticeps. The sequence goes on along the minus strand of NC_135787.1, from coordinate 113,560,146 downwards.
TTTCTTCCAGGTGGGCCACATTTAAGGCTATATCTGTCAGATGGAATTCCCAAAATGGAGAATAATAGGATTTGTAGTCCAAAAAAATTCCAAAAATCTCATGCCTAATGAACAATAGAAATAAGTGTCATTTCCAAAGCATAGACATAAGCTACCAAAGACCAAGTAGGAAGAAGTGAGCTACAGTTAAAGACAGGCTGGCAGGATGCATCCCGAAGTTTCAAGGATGGATTTCTCTACAGGAATGAGGATCTAGAGCATCTGCCTTAACAGATCCCTCATTGTTATCTGTTACAAAGGTGCAGGGTGTCTTCTAGACCAGGGAAATGCCAACACGTTTTAGCTTAAAGCTCTTGGCACTATTAGCCAAGATCTCATCCTTTTGAAATTGGAAGTCTGGGAAATCATAAATCAGCGGTGTTATGACAAAGCAAGTGTGACTATCTGGGGAGCCCTAGAGGGCCAGATTGGGATCCCAAGAGGGCTCAATTTGGCCTTAGGGCCTAAGGTTCTCAACAGCTGTTCTACTACCAGACAGATGATTCATAACATCACAAATTAAGTTGTTGATGCAGCAGCTTTGGATTGTGCCATTTCCTTCATTCCACCATAAACTACACCATCTAAATCCTCCCTTTTCTGTTTCTCGGTTCACCTACTGACATGTTAAAGTTTTGTGTGCAAGTGGACAATCATGGTGATTCAAATTAACCTTCACATCATGGCCATACTGTGTCGAACAGATGCTGTAGGAAACCATCCAGTACTTGGTACAATACCTTCAATTTTTTCCCCGTTTGATTTTCCTTGTCAGCCTCTTAGAAGCAGATAGTATACAGACAATAGCATATCTCTGTTTTGGAATAATTTACCTAAGCTAGTACTGATGAAATAATTACATTGGCTCCTGGGTAGAAATGCTGATTTGGGGATGATTTTGATTACTCATTGTGATCATAGCCATCCCAAAGTCCTTAATTGCCTTTTATGTCATCCTGGGCTTCTTTGGTTCTCATTTATTTTGTTAGTTAGATTTAATGCCCATCTTTCTTCCAGTGAGCTCAAGACTATGTGCACAGCTTCCCTCCCCCAATTTTATCCTCAAGTTATCCCTGTGAGGTAGGTCAGGGTGAGAGACAATGACTGGCCAAAGATCACCCAGTCAGTTTCATGGCTAAGCGAGGATATGGATCTAGATCTTCTGTGTTATAGTCTGATCCTACCCCACACTGGCCTCCCCTGGGATTTAGGAAGAAAACAATTCATACCTGAAATGCAAGTCCTTAAACGAAAACTGAGTCTCAATAATCCCTGTTGTCTTGACTCTGGAACGAAGGACATCTTGCTCATTTGGGACATAGCCAGGAGCAGTTAACCTGTCCAGGTCATTCAGATAGCTGCAGAAACCAGGCAGAGATAAAGGAAGAGACTAAGCATGGCATTCCTGCCACTATTTTGCAAGACAGAAACAGGGGTGTACCTGGGCTGAGTGGGTAAGCTTGAGGCAAAGTCTGGCAGTGAGAAGTGGACAATGACGACAATGGAAGGCCAAAACAACTGAGGCCAAACCCACAGCATGGGAAAATCTAAAAGCCTCTCTCTTCCCCACTGTTGGGTCCTGATCCCAATTGGCCCCTCTGCACTGGATAGTTTTGAAAAAGCAGCCAAACACTAATTAAAGGATTTGTGCTCAAAGTCATTGGATTCTCAAATACAGATGGAGCATTGTGTAAAGCAATAGGCATTTAGCTACATCTAGCATGTGGGGACTATGGAAGTAACTTATCACTTACTATGCAGCCGAGTCATTGAGTTGATATTCTGATGCTCTTTCAAAACAGGCCTGGATCCCCGGGTCCTTCCACAATCGTTTGATTATGCTAGCCAGCTCAGGTGGCATTGTGCCATCTTCCATGGATTCTGTGATTGCAAAAAGCTGCCTTTCATCTTCCTGAGAATGAAATTTACATTTGTTTTCTTCTAAAATTCTGTGCAGTCCATTGCACGGTATATATAACTTGCAATTGGTGCTTAATTAACTTTACACAATTATCATCATCTGTGTTATTAGAAAAATATATACACGTTTCTATTATCATCTGCAGATCTTGGAACCTAATAATTTAGGACTTTGGAATACAAATCAGGCTAAATCCACAAGAAACAGATAATAAACATCACATGGGAATGCATAACATAGACATAAAATTTAATGGCCTGTTTCATAATGACCTCCAGGCCAGATACAATCTGGGATTTCTGCAGTCAAAACCTACTCATGACTTTGATTGCAGATTTTTATCTGTGTCCTCTTTTTTCAATTACACTCAAAAATTATTTCATTCATTCATTCATTGATTGTTCGCTAATTCATTTGTTCATTTTTATTTTTATTTTCTTGTTCCTCTTCAAATTCAGAGCTATGCAGAGTATTAAAAAACATAAAAACAGTACCTGATCATTAAAACACTCTTACAATAAATTACAGGCAGCAACAAAGACAAGTGTTGCACGTTTGTTTAAAGTATATACAAGTATATATAATGGACAATGCTGTTGGGGTGCCCTACAGACACAAAAGCAATATAGTAGGTCACAGTTTTTACAGTAAAAACAAATAAAGCAAGCCCCAAATTGTCAAAATGTTAAAATTGGAAAGATTCACTGATGGAATCTTGGCAAATCTTTGGGTCTGAGTCCCACGTTTGAGTCCAAGTCTTTGGTAACAAGTCCCAAGCCTCAAGCCTGATTCCCTATTAAATCAAGCTTTTTTACCCCAGAAAAAAAAGGAAGGAGCAGGTGGGTTCTGAGTCGCAAGTCAGGTCCGAGTCATTGGAAAAAAAATGAGTGAGCCCAAGTCAAGTCATAGGTGGGACTTAATTCTGAGTTGACAGCAAGTCCCATGATTCAAGTCTCTATCCTTGAATATGACAAAAATCAGAATGAACCAAACCAAAGCTTTAGCAGCCAAGAAATAAAACTAAATGACAGTCAGACATCATCCTTTGCAGGATGAACACAGGGTGAGAGGAAAATAACCTCCTTTGCAGGCAGAGGATTCCATGTATGGGTTTCTACCACCAAGAAATCCATCTCAAATGTTGTCACAAACTATACTTCTGAAGGCAATAGTGCTCAGTGTTACCATTGATTTCCTTTACTTCTATGCCATCTTTCTTCCAGAAATGGGACTCAAGGCAGCTTACAAATACATTTAGAAACAGAAGAAAACAAAACATGAATGCGAAAGTGGAATTAAGTTCATCATGCAATTAAAATTGTAAAACTCATAGCATCACTGAATTTAAAAATATTAATATTCACTTTCTTTAATAACACAAAAACACGTGAAAACAGCATGTCAGTTCAGATGTTATGATTTGAGGCTGTTAACACACACACACACACACAGAATATATATCTATATATATGATGCAGTATAAAAATGCAGTACGTAAATAAATAGATAAATAAATAAATAGCCAAAGGCTTGCCTGAATAAAAAGATATTAGTTTGTTGTTGGAAGGAGGGTGGGGGTAAGGAGGGGATGAGCCTCTCTTGGCAAGGAGTTCCAAAGCCCAGGTGCAACAACTGAGAAGACCCTCTCTTGAATCCCCACCAAATGGGCCGCTGAATGTGGTGGGGCCCCACATTCTCGAAGCTGGGATGGTCTTTATGGAAACATACTCTCCCAGATACCACCAAGTTCAAACCACAGAGTTCATAGCCAGGACCATGTAGTCCAAATCTTTCCTAATCTTTGCTAAGCAAGCTTGAATCTAGAAATTGGGACATTTAGAAAACCCCAGCACCCTATGCCAGCACTAGCTCAGCCATTTTCAATATGGAGCCAATAATGTTGCTTTATTCGTTTGATAACATCAGTGTGGGCGTCCTTGAAAGGCCTGAAAGACCTCTGATGATGCACCTCTCAGTCGTCACATTTTTTAAATCAGTCATCAGTTGCATCATCCATTTGGACCATTTTCAGGAGACATGCCTTTTTTCTGATGGCTAGAGGCCCTTCCCTCCTCCCAAATATACCGTAGAAATAACTGGAGAAGCCCTAGGTTGGTGACGTCAGGCCTGAAAACGAGGGAGCTGGGTAGCTGGTAGCCACAACGTGGCTCCTGGTGGGGGAGGGGTCATATGCAAACCCCACTCTCCCACAGACCACATTCTGCCCACCTCCTGTTGTAAGGCCTACAGGAGAAAAGTATGAGACTTTGACTAAAGACCATTCTGGGGAAAATAGGAAAGAACTTCCCTGTTTGTTGACACCTTTAGCTACAACTGCAGATGTATTTGCTACCTTTGTGAGACCAAGGCGCTGGTAATTTACAGTGATAAAATGTTGACTTTGGAGCAAGAAATCCCAGGGAGAGATAACTTTCTGCAATTCTGTTTTAAAATATCTCAACAGCATTGTGCAGAACTGGAGGTTGTAATAAAGGAGATAAACTGTAGGTAAAAATGACAGGTAACATTCAGGCATTGACCTTTGAGATAAGTCATATTTGGATCATCTCATGAATATGGAGCCTTGCCTTCTACACCCATTTGTGCTGGACTCTGCCCTCTCAGTTCCCAGCCTCCCCACAGTGGGCAGGGAGAAAGAAGTGTTTGACTAAACATTCACTTGAACTTTCCAAACAACCTTCAAACCAAATACAATATATTCTCATGTTGATATAGCAAGATCAGAGACTAAGAGGACAGATATTGGTACATTGATGCAGATAGTGAATGGGACAACATGCGAAGCCCATCCCTGTACAGTTTACCAAATGTGATGCTCCAGGTGTTGTTGGATCTCACCACCCATCATGCATGCTGATGGGAACTGCAGTTCAACAATTTGTGGTGGGCCACGAACTCTGCATGCTCCCTTCCCTATGCAGGTCCCGCTGAATGACTAAAGACAGTTTAGCAAATGTATCTAAAAACACACTTCCACCATTTCTCATGAAGTATATAACCATTTACACAGCGATACTGTACATATTTATTCATGGGTACCCTGTGTAGTGTGATGGACCAGAACTCTGGAGACCAGGGTTCAAATCTCCTCTCAGCCATGGAATCTCACTGGGGGATTGGAACTAGTAAAACCACTCGTTAAATACCTCACTTACCTTGAAACCTCTATCAGGGTTGCTACAAGTCGGTGCCAACTGAACATAACTAACAAACTGAAGTCACACTGGATGTTAGCTACAAGAACCAGAGACCTTCCAAAGCAAATCCTTCTTGTCCATTTTTTATTCCTTTTTGATTGGCCTTAAAAAAAAGTATCACCCAAGTATAGATCCTGATAAATCAGACCGGAATAATTTTTTGTTGGGAAACACAATGCTGCTTTGAGACTCTGGTGGTTTCCTCATGGTCACAAGTGCACTAATTAGAACTGACAGGGGTTGCCCCAGAAGTGTACCAAACAAGTAGCCCTAGGCCAAGTTTGATAGAGGCTGCTGCCAATCTTGGTATACACAGATTTGATGGTGACATCACTTCAATGAATTCAAAGAAAGAACTGGAGCCATATAACCATATGAGTTAGAGTGTGTGTTTTTTAAAATGATGCTCTGGAACAGTTCAGAGCAGAGAAGAACAGTAACAAACATAAATAGAGTTAGCTGAGTTAGGTTTTGTGAGGAACTTTCTTAAAATTTTATTTCAATTCAACTCATGCAAGCCAAGGTGGCAGGTAATCTGTTTGCCCTTCCCCATCTAAGCATTTCATGTCCAGAGAATGGGAGAGGAGAATGAAGAGGAAATCGTAATATACGAAATTAGGGAGAGAGCAAGAACAGTCCATCAGCACTCAGCTTCTTTTTAGTAGGCATGAGAACTCACATGGAACATCAGCCAGCGCTTCAGGTGTAATGGCTTCAGCCATCTGCTTATGTAGAAAATCTCTTTCTATGATCAGTCTCCCTCATCTCGCAGGCTTGATCCAATATTCTACTGGGGGTGTCTGGGATTTGAGAGATTTTTATGCATTTCCCTCAGAAATGTTATCTCTCTTGTGTTTGATATGCAGCTTATGTGTAAACGTATTCTTAACAATGGTTGTTAGAAGAGCTGGATGCCCCCATTCTTTTTAAATTGCACCCTTATGGATTGAGTGAGGATAAAAGTCATTTTTAGAGCACAAGTTTTCTGGCCATCACAGAAACTGTAATCCCAAATATTCAGAGCTGTAGAGGCAGCCCAGCTAGAAGGTGGATGGATCTCTTAGGGGTTACAATAAAAGAGTGGCAACTTGTTATTTAATTTGATATTTTCAAATAAAATTGGGGAAAGAGCAAGAAGCCACTTCACATATTCAAGGGCTCCTCTTTAACATCACGTCATAACAGTCTACCAGGGCTCCCAGGAATTTTCAAGTAAGCAAACAGCTGGTAGACATTTGACAATCATTAGCCTTCTACTAGATTAGGTGTTGGCACAACTTCAGTGCCCAGTATTATTGCTACCTGATAGGAGAAGGAGACATTATTGGGCAGAATGACAGCTATATATACTTCAGTGATACTTCAGTGAAGTAAATTGACTTGTGATCAGGGCCAGCGCTGTCTCAGGCAGTAGATTTGGGAAAGCACAGATGCATATGGTATAGTTTAGAAACTTCCTCCTGAGACACCCATCCATTCTCCTCTGGTGGAAGACAAATAGACCTGTCAGTACCTCATGGATGCCCCATTCCCTTCAATTGCTGCTTTTTGACATGGTGAGGGATATTATTCAGCTTGTTTGGGTGTCCAGATTAGCAAGGTTGCTTCTGAGCATGTGCAGAGTGTGAGCAGCAGCAGGGGGATTCCACAGCCGGGCCAGGGTGGGTTCAAGTAATTAATAATTAATCAAGATTATAGGGTAATAATTGTACAATTGGCTGTTTAAATAATGTTTTTGGTGTTTTGGGGGGGAAAGCCTCCATTGAATTTATTTTTATTTTGTAACTTAACTGTTTCTTGGTCAGTTCACTAAGAGACATTTCATGGCAACCATTGTAATAAAATTGTATTGATTGCGGGTTTAATCCAGAATGATTCAGATGAAACATTCAATACATCCTCCTGTGTCTTTTTTTTTTTTTTTTTGGTCTTTCTATGTCCTCCTTTTGGTACCCATGTATCTGGCAACCCTACCTGTATGTAACCTGAACAAGCATACAGTTCTGAGGTTCTGTGATCAAGATTCAAAATGGATGACATGAAGTACTGATAACAAGTATGAGAGAGTGTTTCTTGTGAAAGGCACCACACTCACCTTGCTTTCTGAGTTCCCATATTCAATACCCAGTGTGGACATTGCTTTTACAATAGCCAGAATGGATTGCAGTGTGTTGCTGTAAACCACAGATCTAAACTCTCTGCATTCCTGATCAGTGTAGCCATCTTTATGAATGATCCTAAAAAGCAATAAGAAAGCCTGAAGTAAGAACAGGAACAGCCAACACTTACCTAAGGCTTTGATTACACAGGCAAAAGAAACCCATTTTAAATCACATGTATGTTCAAATGAGTCAACCTTTGAAAGAGTGTTTCCATTACAGAAATGTAAGCTTGAATTACTTTGGCGGGGAAGCATGTTTCATAGTGTAATGCAAGCTAAAACACTGTTCTGCTAGAGGGTTGTTTAAAATAGTGCGCACATGAAACTCAGATTATTTTATTCATTTCTACATATGTACACCCCTGTCGTTGCACATTGTGCCTTGGGATAAACAGCAGAAGAGGTGGGAGAAGCAGCAGGAAGGAAGGAGGGAAAGAAGGTAGGTGCGCTTGTAAAGTTGTTTGTAAAAAGCTTGACTGCCTCTGTCTCTTTCAGAATGCTTTTGATGGTGTCTGGGAGGCAGAGAGAAGGGGAGGACTCCGATCAGCAGGCAGCGGCCATGGGTGATGAAGGCGGCTAAGGCGGCTGCTGCTGTGTCCTGGAGCATTTCTGCATGGGAAATGTTTGTGTTTGCTTTTCATGTGTGCTGCTAGGTCCACGTAATGAGAGACAGCAGGTTAGTAGCCATGGAGGCAGAGGGGAACAGGTGCTCTGAATGAAACCGCATCCCTTTTGCAAGCTCCAGTTGCCACGAATCCTCCACTCCTTGAAACAAAGAAAGGTGAAAACTGAAGCCAAGCATTTTCCCCAGGCTTCTCATGTGTATGTATGCACACACGTGTGTGTGTGTGTGTGTGTGTGTGAGAGAGAGAGAGAGAGAGAGAGAAAGAGAGAGAGAGAAATAGAGAGATGGTGAAGGGGAGGAATAGAGAGAGAAAAAGGTGTGTGGGGGAGAAGCACATCCAAACCAAAATGCGCAATAGGATGCACCCCGGTCCCCACCATAAAGGCAGGAAATAGGGAGATGAAGGGCAAGTAACCTGACTTGAGAGGCAAGGATTTATTGCTAACCTGTGTCAATGCTTTTTTTTTTTTTTTTTTGGTGGTGGTGGTGGCAGGGAAGAGAACCAAACACACAACTCCACACAGGGACTGCTGTTGCTGGCTGTCTCCCAGTTGGGAACATGAATAGTTACGTGATTTTAAATTGAATCCATTTAGAATGGAGCTAATTGAGGGGTAAATGTAAACCCCAGCTGGATGTGGGCATGTAATTGCAGTCCATGCCTGGTGACCCCAACACAAGGGGCGTTCACAAGACTCTGCCATATCTACAGCCAACGTATATTCAGGATGATAGGCTTGTTCCAAACACCTCCTGGTCTGCACCTCCAGCCAGAGCTTGGAAGGCATTACTTTTTAAGACTACGGTCCCCAGAAACCTTGTTGTCCAGTGGGCATACTAGTTCGTGTTGCTGTACTCATTTTTTAAAAAACAAAACCATCTTCCCAGGCTCTGCGAAGGGGAAATGTTGTGAGCACTAGCTTGCTGACAGAGGTTTTATGTGGACAAATAGGTAAAATCCCATTCATTTCTTAAACCATGTACAAACCACTTTTCCCCACCCTCTAAGGACCCTCCTTTTGAAACCAGGAGAAGAATTCTATTCTCCACAGTGGATAGAGAATGAACAAAATGCCAGGATATGCATTAATATACAAAATAACACACTAGAAGATCCTTTCATCAAGAAAATGTCATATTAGCTTTTCTGAATTAATGCCCTAAGTATTCAATACACCTTTTGACAACAGGCCAAAATCTGCAGTACATTTAAGGGAAAGTGTTTTTGTTCATTTGGCGCATCTCAAACCTTATCTTTTTCTTTATCTTAAAAACAAATCTTGAAATTGAATGGACAAGGACATTCCCACATTAAATGCTTGGACAAAACAGCTGGTTCCTAACTGGGAATCCATCACTACTATTTTTATCTTGATTTGCATTTTGGGATTGAAATGTGGGCTTATCTGTTCACCCCACTCCTTTTACAATGTAGTTTACACAGCATGTTTGCTGTACCTGACAGCCTGTGAATATGGATGTACCTACTTCATTTGTTTCACGATAGTGCTCTTCCCTGATTCTCCAGCTCCTGCAAACAAAGAACAGGCATAATTATGATAGATGCCATGATAATATGGGTCATATCACTGAAGCAGAACCAAATGAGAAAAAGAATAGGAAAGAATGTAATGGAGGGATGAAGCACAAACACATATCCAAAAGGGATATATCATGGGGGGAGGGGGAAAACATTTACTAATCTCAGCGAAGTTTGTCAAGCCTAATATGTGGAAAAAGTTATTCTAGGTAATGATCTCTTCTTCTACTCATGCAATCAAGGAAATAAGATGAATAAGGCATTTTTAATGTGCATTTACAGAAGAGATTTCAATAAGTATTAACATTTAGAAATAAGGGATTAAGGGAGCAACTATACATCACATACAAAAACATGGAAAGAAGGCCCAACGGCTGTTTTATTTAAAAAACATGAAAAGTACTATTAGGAATCACTGGTACCATTCCAGGTTGGTTTAGCCATGTACAAGGAGAAACATGTAGAGTGGAATAGCTTGAAGGGCAAGATTTAGGCAATGAGCAGAAAAAAAGTTATTTGTTTATTTATTTATTTATTTATTTGAAAGCTGCCTGGTTTTCATTACTTGAATTTGCAGGTAGCCTGTAATTTGCCTGCCCAAATTCAAGCATATGGAAAACATTCCCTAAAACCCATCATGTAAGAGAGAGAAACCACAGCAGACATACTAAGTGATCATGCAAAGTTGATTGAAACAGCAGTGTGCTAATGCCATATAAATGATGGCAACATTAGCTTTTGCATTTAAGACTTGCAAATTCAAAGGTGGTCTCCAGGAACAACTGAACGCTTTTCTGATCAAGCCAGAACCAATCATAAATGTCTTTGGATACACTGTTTTTATTATGGCCCTCTGAGAATCACAGATGCAAAATACAAGGAAGGTTGAAGAATCAGAGTAAAAATAATAACCAAATGAGTCTCTGTTCATTGCATCTGAAAGGCAAACCTAAATTGCAGGAAGGATTAGGCTAGTCATTTACAAATTGTATGTCCAAGCACAGGAAATGTGCTGTGAGAGTTCTGTTCACATGCAGTGAGCAATAAATCATTAAATAATTCAAATCTTCCATAGGGCCAAAGTATGCACCTACCAAAAAAATTGTTTGCTGTTTCTTTCAATGATTCACACCTTTGGCCTAACCACAGAGGGTCAGGAAGCAAAGAAGACAAAAGTGTCACAGCAGATTTAATGCTAGAGCCTTCCAGAATGATGAACAAACACATCAATTTAGTTTCTCTAGCCTCTCAATTTTCCAAGCTTCCACAGATGTCTTCCTGTTCCCATTAATTTCATAGAATCATAGAATAATCGAGTTATGAGGGGCCTATAAACCCACGGAGTCTAATTCTCTATTCAATGCAGGTATCCAAATCAAAGTATATCTGCCAGATGGCTGTTTTAATTTTCTTTTGAATACCTCCAGCATTGGAGAGTTCATCACTTCCTCAAGTAATTGGTTCTATTGTCATACTGCTGTAACACTTAGGAAGTTTTTCCTGATATTCAGCCAAACTCTTACTTCCTGTAACTCAAGGAGACATTTATTAGGCCCATCAGGAAGAAACCAAGTTTGGCAGCGGACAACATTGGCAACTATAGGCGTGTCGCCAAAGTTTTCTTCCTTAAAGTGGTAGAGAGGGTGGTGGCTGACCAGCTCCAGGTCCTTTCAGATGAAACCAATGCCCTGGATCTGGGCTTCAGGCTGTGCCGCGGCATGGAAATGTTTGATGACCTGTTGAGGGAGGCCAACAGGGGCAAAACATCTCTGTTGGTCCTTCTCGGTATCTCAGCCACCTTTAATACCGCTGACCATGGTATCTTCCTGGAGAGGCTCTCCAAGTTGGGAATCGGTGGTCTGGTGCTTGCCTGGCTCCGATCCTTCTTCAAGGACCGTCCTCAGAGAGAATAGCTTGGAGAGAGTGTATCAGCTCCATAGAGTCTCAATTGTGGGGCTCCACAGGCTCGATTATCTCCCCAATGCTGTTTAATATCTATATGAGGCTGCTGGGTGGGGTCATCAGAGGGTGTGGGGCTTTGTGTCATCAGTATGCTGATGACACCCATCCCTACATCTTTTTTTCCAACAACAGTGGATGCCGTTCTGTCCCTTCAGCACTACCTGGAGCCTGTACTGCAATGGATGCAGGAGAATGGACTGAGGCTGAAATCGGACGAGACGGAGGTCCTGAGGGTGGGTGGTCCTGAGGGTGGGTGGTCCTTCCATTGGTGGTTTGGGAAACTCCCTCTCTTTTGGGGGAGTGACTCTCACTGCAAAGAGTGAGATTCGCAGCTTGGGGGTCCATCTGGATCTGGGACTTACCATGGAAACCCAGGTGGCGTCAGTGATCCACTCCACCTATTTCCATCTCTGGCAGATTGCCCAGCTGTGCCCCTATCTTGATGTTGGGGTGCTCACCACTCTGGCCCATGCGCTTGTAATCTCGAGATTAGACCACTGTAATGCTCTCTATGTGGAGCTACCTTTGAGATTGATGCAGAAGCTTCAAATGGTGCAGAATGCGCCGGCCAGCCTTCTTACTGCATATACTGTTGTATGGGTATACTGTGTATATACTTACAATGACAATAAATAATAATAATAATAATAACAACAACAACAACAACAACAACTACTACTACTACTACTACTACTACTACTACTACTATTATTATTATTATTATTATTATTATTATTATTATTATTATTATTATTATTATTATTATTATTATTATTATTATTATTATTATTATTATTATTATTATTTCTTCAGCATATTTTCCCCACTCTGACTGCCCTGCATTGGCTGCCCATTCATTTCTGCACTGATTTCAAAGTGTTAATGATGACATATAAAACCCTAAACAGTTTAGGACCTCGATGTCTAGCGGAACGCCTCCTCCCACCTAGATCTACCCGAATCACTCGTTTTAGCCAAGACGGGTGGCTGAGGGGGCCTAACGCCAAGGGAGGCCCAGAGAGAAAGAACAAGAAACCGGGCCTTCTCGGCAGTGGCCATTTGCCTCTGGAACAGTTTGCCTGCAGAGATCTGCCTGGCTCCCTCGCTGGGTGTTTTTAAGAGCAAACATAAGACCTGGCTCTTTAGGCAGGCTTTCCCTCCTGTCATCACCTAATTACTTTTGCCATCTTGAATTATATTATTACTGTTGTCTTTATTTTATTATATTGTTTTTACATTTATATATTATTGCTAGCCGTCCAGAGTAGACTTCAGTCTGGATGTGCAGGGTATAAACAAACAAACAAACAAACAAACAAACAAACAAACAAACAAACATAAATAAATAAATAAATAAATAAATAAATAAATAAATAAATAGAGCCTATTATTACATGTCAGGAATGACCCCGCCCCTGCTTTATATAACTATACTTCTGTTAATATAACTTTTTTATGCCTTTTTTTTTTTACAACCACATCAAACTGTTGGCTAATATTTGCTTATGATCAACAAAAATTCTAAGATACTTCTCACTCATAGTAATGCTGAGCCAATTTTTCCCCTCTTGTAATTGTGTGTTTGGTTTTTTTGTTCTGAAGTACAGAGTTTTGCACTTTTCTTTGTTAAATTTCATTCTTTTATTTCCAGCCCAGTGCTGGAGCCTATCAAGAGTTTTGAATTTTGTTTCTCTCTTTCAGGGTATTAATTATGACTCCAAATTTTGTTTCATCCACAAATTTGGTAAGCATTCCCTGCTCTTCCTAATCCAAGTATTAATAAAAATGTTGAAGCGCACGAGGCCTAGGACTGAACCTTATGGTACCCCACTTGTTACCTTTTGCCAGTTTGAGAAGGAGCCATTGATAAGGACTAAGTGTGATTCTATAACTAACTGTATATCCACTTGACAGTAGTTTTATCCAGCCCACACCTAGTTAACATGCTTAGCAGAATATCATGGGGCACTTTGTCAAAGGTTTTGCTGAAGTCAAGATATAATACATCTACAGCATTTCCTCTGTTACCAGATAGGTAACACAATAAAAAAATGAGATAAGATTAGTCCGGCAGGATTTGATCTTGACAAATCCATGTTGGTTTCTAGTTATTACTGCTTTGCTCTCAAGGTACCTGCAGAATATCTGCTTTATAATTTGCTCAAGAATTTTCCTTGGGATTGATATCACACTGACTAGTCTGTAATTCCTAGGTTCCTCTTTTTTTGTTCTTTTTGAAGACAGGGGTAATGTTAGCCCTCCTCCAGTCATTTGGCACTTCATTCATTCTCCATGATTTCAACAAAATAATAGACAGTGGTTCTGAGAGCTCTTCAACTAGTTCTTTCAATACTATCATATACAGTTCATTGGTACCTGGAGATTTGAAGATGTCCAAAATATTTGGGTATTCCTTGACTATTTGTTTATCAATTACAAGCTGCAATACTGTCCCCTCCACTTTTACTTCACATTTGCCTGGAGGGTCATAAACTGTCTTTTGAGAAAAGCCTAAGTAGGAATTGAGCACTTCTCCCTTTTCTTTGTTGCCTGTTATCATTTTCACATCACCATCAAGTAGCTGAGCCACTATTTCTTTTCTGTCTTTTGCTATACACATACCTAAAGAATGTTTTTTTGTTGCTTATACATCTCATGATTACTTCAGCTCATTCTCAGTTTTTGCCTCCCTAACACCATCCCTGCAATTCTCTGTACTCTTCCTTTGTACCCTGGATTTCCTTGTACTTTCTATATGCGTCTTTTTGTTATTATTATTATTTAAAAGTTCTCTGAGCTTTCTGTGAAGCCAAACTGGACTTTTTTTTGCTCTGTTCCACTTTTTTTTTCTTGTTGGGATTGCTTGTAGTTCTGCCTTTAGAATTTCCTTTTTAAGAAACTCCCACCTGTCTTGAACTCTTTCTCCTGTTAGGATCTCCTACCTTACCATTGTTCTGAGTTTATTAAAATTTAGTTTCCTAAAATCTAGTGTACACTTTATTTTTCTCTCCTTTGGAATAATGAACTCAATTAGGATGTGAATTTATCCACCAAGTCATCTCTATTGGTTAGAATCTGAGGCTGAACCTGGGCAAAATGGAGGTCCATCGGGTGGTGGCCCAGACATCAGTGGTTTGGGAAACACCCTCTCTCTTTTGGGGGGGGGAACTCTTACCACCAAGAGTGAGGTTCGCAGTTTGGGTGTAAATCTGGACCTGGTGCTCACCACGGAAACTCAGGTGGCGTCAGTGGCCCATTCCACACACTTCCATCTTCAGCAGATTGCCCAGCTGCATCCCTATCTTAATGTGGGGGGACTTACGACTTTGGTCCATGCACTACTGTAATGTGCTCTACATGGGGGTGCCTTTGAGACTGACACGGAAATTCCAGATGGTGCAGAATCCGGCGGCAAGACTTCTTACAGGGGTAAAAAGATAGCACCATATTTCCCCCTCTCTGGCCACCTTGCATTGGCTGCCCATTCACTTCCATGTTGATTTCAAAGTCCTATCGATGACATATAAAACCCTAAACAGTTTAGGACCTCGATATCAGGCAGAGCGCCTCCTCCCAACCAGTTCTGCCAGAGTCATTCGTTCCAGCCAAGCTGGGTGGCTGAGGGGCCTAACGCCAAGGAACCAGGCTTTCTCAGCAGTGGCCCTTCACCTCTGGAACAACTTGCCCATGGAGGTCCGCCTGGATCCCTCTCTGGGTGTCGTCAGGAGTAAACTTAAGACCTGGTTATTTGGGCAGGCTTTCCCTCTCACCATATCTTAAATTCTATATTTTCGCCATCTTGGATTTATTTATATGTTTATTGGTTTTACTGTTTTTAAATTTGTAATGCCGCCCAGAGTAGACCTTTGGTCTAGATGGGCAGGGTAGACATCTAATTAAATAAATAAATAAATAAATAAATAAATAAATAAATAAATAAATAAATAAATAAATAAATAAATAAATAAAAAATAAAAAAATAAAAAAATAAAAAAATAAAAAGCAAGTCAAGGATACCTAATCCTCTAGTTCACTGGTCCCCAACCTTTTTGGGACCATGTGTGGTGTGTGGACTCCATGGGGGGGTGGGGGCACCGCCACACTCATGGGTGGGTGTGTCACACTTGCAGGTGGGCGTGTCATGCTCGTGAAGGGGCACGTCACACTCACAGGGGGCATGTCACGCTCACGTGTGGGCACAACACGCCCACCTAAAGTGCAACACGCCTCTCCGCAAGTGCAACACACCCACCATGCATGCATGCAGGGGGCGGAGGT
Source organism: Pogona vitticeps (assembly GCF_051106095.1). Lineage (NCBI taxonomy): Eukaryota > Metazoa > Chordata > Lepidosauria > Squamata > Agamidae > Pogona > Pogona vitticeps. Next base: position 113,544,402 of record NC_135787.1, on the reverse strand, counting down.
CTGTCTCTGCGGCCAAGTTCCAGGAAGCCCATGGACTGGCACAAGGCTGTGGACCGGGGGTTGGGAACCCCTGCTCCTGTTCCTTCCTTCATGTTTTGTTGGAGAAAATTATCAGCCACAAATGCCAGGAATTTCTTGGAAAGGCCATACTTGGCAGAATTTTCCTCCCAACATATATCAGAATAATTGAAAACTCTCATCATTACTAGATCATGTCTCTCTGACATTCTTGCAGTTTATTTTTGAAAGGTTTCATCTACACCTTCTTGATTGGGTGGTCATTAGTAGACTTCAATTACCACATTCCTTTTGTTTTTGTCCAAATTATATTAATTCAGATGCTTTTGATGGGACAACCAACATCCTCCTCCTTTATTTCTATGCAGGGATATGTGTTTGTTTTCATATGCTGTGACTCCACCTTCCTTTCTATTCTCTCTATTCTTTTTTTAACAATTTATATCCTCCAGTTGCTGTTTCCCAGTCATGGGAGTCATCCCATCAAGTTTCAGTTATGTCCATCAAGCCATATTTACCCTCTTGAACTAAGATTTCCAGTTCTTCTTGTTTGTTTCCCATACTTATGGCATTCATATATAGACACCAAAGATTGTGTGATCTGTGACCTGCTTTCCTTTCTACATTTTTATGAAGATTATTGTTGGGCCCCCTTAGAGCTGCTTGGTCTGTTCTTTTTATTTTGCATAGGCCTCTATTTTTATCTCTGAGCTTGTATCCCCCTCCCCTTTCCAATTCAATTTAAAGCCCTCCTAATGAAAGTCTTCATGCTGTGGCCAAAAACATTTCCCCCAGTCTTTGTGAGGTGCAACTCGCCACTTGCCAGCCATCTATTTTCCAGGAAGAGTGACCCATGGTCTGAAAATCCAAATCCCTCACATCAGCGGGACCTTCATAACCAGTCGTTCACCCAGAACATTTCCCTTTCCATTCCTTTTTCTGAGTACTGGTAGGATGGATGTAAAGACTATTTGAGCCCCTATGTCTTTGGGTTTCCTTACCAGAGCTTCTTGGCTGTGTCCTTTGTTCCCACATGGATGGGAAGAAAGGCTATGCATCCATAGGTTTTATGAGTGATAGCAATTATTCCATCATATTCCTAATTCGTCCTCCAAGGAAACAGCATAATTGGCAGGTCCATGGATCTTCCCACCATATTTCTTGGCATATTTCAGTTTCAATCCTATGTAGTAGGGAGTCTCCCACTACAACTACTTTTCTTATTTTTTGAAGAGTGTGGGTTCGGTGACTCTCCTTGGCTGAGCTTAAGCCTCTTACATGTCCTCCTGCAGAGTCTCTTTTATGTGTGCCGTCTGCTAGACTCCTCTCCAAGAATCTGAAAGTAGTCTTGCAGTTCCACTGTCCCTTTCTTTTGCTCCTAACTGTGACTATTTCATGGTGCTCACTCCACTATGGCTGTTCTCTCCTCAGCGTTCTTCTTCTCTGCTTTGTCCTGCTGTTCTTCCACCTTTAGTGCCTCCATTGGGTGCTGCCACTGGAGAGTTCTGTCTATGTACTTTTAATCTTTTCTTATAGCAGTTGCCACTCACTGCTCCAGTTCTTTCACTTTTTCTTCCAACAGTGCAACCTGTTTACACTTGCTGCACGTGTGCACTGTATTGTTCTCAGGCCTGAAAACAAACATTGCACACACTTTGAAGGTCACCACCACTGAGGTGTCTCTTCACTCCACAATCCCTATTACCTTTTTACATTCTTCTATGAATGCCCTTTCCTTTGTCTTGCTTGCCATGAAGGATGCCGGGAAAGTCCACTAATATATAATTCTCTACCTTTCTCTCCTTGGTCTCCCTTTTCTTTTGTCTCTTCTTCCCATAGACTCTTTCCTTACTATCTCTCCCCTGTCAAATCCCTGTTAGCTGCCCGCTGCCTTGGGTCTGTCTCAGTTTTATTCCGGTGCTGTGCTCTGTTAGTACTCAGCAAACAGAAAGGCCTGTGCTCTGAGTAAACAAACAGAAATTTGCAACATTTCTCTTGGAAGCAAACAAACACACAGAGCAGAGAAGAATTCATCCTCAGAGCAGTGGGTGGATGTTAATTTAATTGTAAAGAAGGTTCTCAGTGAAAATATCCATTTCACATTCCCTGAGACTTGTTCTGAGACAAAACACACCTCATTTCGTAAATCTGCACCTTTGTGAAGTTTTCTGTGTATTTCTGGGGAAATAAAATCTGCACACACACACACACACACACACACACACACACACACACACACACACAATGTATTTCAAAAATGCAAAAAGCTGCAAATGCATGCAGTTCAAAATGCATACAAACCAAGGCTGTTCAAAGTTCCTCTGATTTGGTTTAGGACTTCATTCAGAGATTCAGATTCAAGCCTGATCTAGTTTTAGACTGATTAAGACCTGATCCAATCGGATTCCAATCAAAATCAAAATTCAGAATCTTTATTTCCAATGGATCATCATCATCATCATCATCATCATCATCATCATCATCATCATCATCATCATCATCATCATTTTGTGCCATCAAGTTAGCTTTGACTTATGGTGACCCTTTTCAGGGTTTTCCAGGTAGAAAGTATTCTGAAATGGTTTACCATCCCTTCTTCTGAGTGCATCCTAGAACTGTGCAGCTTGCCCAAGGCCACAAAGGCTGGCTCTTCTGGGATGCACAACAAGGAACTGAACTCCCAGCTTCTGGTTCTGCAGCCAGATACCTAATTCACTGAACCAGCCAGCCAGCTATTGATTTGCATTAGGAAATTTAAACTTCTGTATTTTTTCCTATTAATCCTAACAAACTCTAGGCAAAAACGTTACTTGCTATACCCTTTTAAATATTTCCTTTGAAACAGCCATAATTTATTTTTTTCATAAAGTAACATGAAATTTGGGGAAACAGGTCTTTCTGACTCGACGATTCCTGAGTAGTTTCACATAGGTCAGTGGAAAGGTTTTGTGCCAAACAAACTAACATGCTTAAGGTTTAACTGAATAGATTCAAGCTAAGCTTAAATGAACAAAAGGTCTGGTAATGAGCAGACAAAACCACAGACTAATTAAGACAATCAACCACCACTGAAATGATCAGTGCACTTTTTAAAAGTGATCTGTGGCTAACATCTCAAGAAAAGGAAAAGAATAAAGAGCTGCATGATATAACTCAATAGATCCAGATCAAGTTGGTTTAACTTGAGATTTGTTATCCAGGGAAATCAGTTGCATAGGCCAGTACAACACATTTTAGTCAGTGAGAGAAATGTATGCAAACATTCTCTCTCTCCCTCTGTCTCTCTCTCTCTCACACACATACACACACCCTTTTAGGTACAGGAAAATATGCACATATTCGTCTGAGAGAAGGAGAAAAACCAAAGACTGAAAACAAGTAAGTTGCAACTAGAGCAGGCCCATTGAATCAGTGGAGATATGGTGAGTCAACTTCTTTGTAAGTTCCCCTGATTCATGGAGCTCCCACTAGCTGCAACTTACTACTGGATTTTAGTCAATGTCTGAAAAATAGACACAAACCAAGGGTAGCACAAGAAGAGAAATCGGATTTGGGGAAATGCAGTGATCCTAAGAATCAGACTCAGAGCTAGTATATCTGGGTGTTCATCAACATTTATTTTATTTACTTTCTGTTTTTAGTAAATTTTAAGTTCTTCAAATTTACTTTAAAAAAGTTGCCATGACAAATAGCTGTAAACCTTTATCTTCATAAAGACAGAACTGAAAGCAATAGTGTCTTACTTTCTTTTCTTCTAACAAGGACTTATTTAGTTGCCTGATGATGATCTTTCTTTACTGGCCCTTTACTAGCCAGCCTTTTACCAAAGAAACAAAGCTGACATCTGGTCCTTAATACAGTGACACAATAAGATCAGACAATTTTATAATCTGTTTTAAGAAGCTCGAGGTAATCCATACCAAACAAAAAAAAAATTTTTTTTAACTAACAGTATCTTCTATGGTTATAGAAACAGTACTAAATTTTTCCTAAAGTGACATTTCAAGATGAATCTGGTAATTCCTGATGGTGGCAGCAGTGATAAACATTTTTTTTAAAATGACAATTGTTAGTGAAAAATAACACACTCCCAAAACAGTTTATCTCACAGACTGACAACCAAAACAACATGCACAAAAGAAAAAGATTAAGAGAGAGAAGGAATAATTGAAACCCAGTCATTAGTTCTTAGTTACTCATTTTATAATACAGTGGTACCTCACAAGACGAATGCCTCGGGCAACGAAAAACTCGCAAGACAAAAACATCTTGCGAGTTTTTTGGTGCCCCGCAAGACGAAGATATTTTCGTCTTGCAAGGTATGTTTTCCCATAGGAATGCATTTGAAATTTAATTAATGTGTTCCTATGGGAATTTTTTTTTAAAAAGTCACTTACCAGGTATGGAGCTGGGGAAGCACCATCGGAGGACTGGCGGGGGTCCCCTGCAAGCATGATCACCACTTTCATGGGTCCCCCAGCAGTCCTCTGATGGTGCTGGGCAAGCCTTCCCCAGAACCATTTTTGAACTTCCTGCCCTTTTCCTCTGCCTTTTTTCTTTTGGAGGCTTGCCGAGCACCATCAGAGGCAAGCCTCTGAAAGGAGAAAGGCAGGGGAAAGGGGCAGGAAGTTCAAAAATAGTGCTGGGGAAGTCTTGCCCAGCACCATTGAAGGACTGTCAGGGGACCTCTGAAAGTGGTGATCAGGGTTGCAGGGGACCCCTGCCAGTCCTCCAATGGTGCTTCCCCAGCTCCCTACCTGGTAAGTGACTTTTTTTAAAAAAAAAAATTCCCATAGGAACGCATTAATTAAATTTCAGTGCATTCTTATTGGAAAACTCACCTCGCAAGATGTAAATTTCACAAGATGGCAGGTCTTACAGAATGAATTATTTTCGTCTTGCGAGGCACCACTGTACTACAATCGAATAATCATCTACTTAATACAGTGGTGCCTTGACTTACGAACACCCTGACCTACAAGCAATTTGACTTATGAACAGCTCTGGAGGCTAAATATTGCTTTGAGTTATGAACAGAGCTTTGACTTACAAATGAAAAAAAAACTTTCCTTTTTTTGACCTAAGTTCATCTTAGGTCAAAAGAAGAAAAAAGAAAGAAAATTCTCCCCCTAATGGTAGAGTACGGATTAACCGGATTTGCATTAGTTCCTATGGAAACTAATGCTTTGACATACAAACCGTGCCTTGACATAAGGACAAAAAACAGCCGGAATGGATTAATCGGTTTTCAATGCATTCCTATGGGAAATGGTGCTTTGACTTACGAACGTTTTGACTTACGGCCACCGTTCCAATACGGATTAAGTTCGTAAGTCAAAGCACCACTGTAGTAGGTCCCATCAAACAGAGTGAGATTTACACACAGGTATATGTATATATGACTGTTGCATCTTTGTTCTTTCTGACAGGAAGGAAATAAAACCTATGGCAGGGGGAGATGCTCCAGTTAATGATCTGCCTATGAACATAACCATAACAAAATGTCAGAACAAATCTGGAGGTTCCTAGTTACAAGAAACCTATGAGGAATTTTGACAAAAGCCAAAAGATTTACTAAATTTTTTTGTCAAATTTTACTAAATATTTTGGGTGGGAGACACATTAATCCACACATCCCTCACCCAACATTTGGGATACAGGCATCTTTGCTTGGACACATGTCCTGTTGAAAATTAACAAGAAGGCAAGACTCTTTCAAAATTAAATCAGAATAGAGCAGTTATTCTTCAAGGTGCAGTAACATTTTTGTCCTCTTTATGGTTGAATTTTTGTTTTGTGTTTGCCTGACATAGTAGCACAAACTAACAAGGCTACCTGTTCTAAATCCTCTGACTTACAATAACCCTTTCCAAGGTTTTCTATGCAAACAGTACTCAGAAGTGTTTCATCCTTCTCTTCCCTTCTTCTAGGGGTGCTCTGGGACCAGGCAGCTTGACCAAGGCTACTCAGGCTGGCTCTTTGCCTGGGAAGCACAGCAGAGAATCAAGACTCTCGGATACCTGACTCCTGCCAGTACAGAAACAACCTGCCAGAAATCTGTCTTCTCAAAATCAGCTGAAATAAATGCTCCCAATTAATATTCAATTGTGCTATGAAAGGCCTGCTTCCTGGTGGAACAGTTCCGTAGAAATTTCAGGCTTTCCATCAGCAGCTGTTGCGCTAAACATTTTGCGAGTGATTTTTGTTCAATGAACATTCATTTTAACCATCAGAATTTGTACGTCCTTCCCACTCACGTAGACTGTACCACCCATTAAAGGCTTTGACTTAACAAAGCAGCAGATTTGGAAATGTTATATAAGTAGCCACTGTTTGCATGTGGTGATGCTTGTAATTATTCAGACACAAAGAATGTAATATGCAATGAAAACCTAACACTGGTTTTGAGTATTTGTATTGTACAGCATTGTGTATTCTTAAATCTACTTTCTGGTGCGGAATCTAAAATAGGGCAGTATAAAAAGGACAGAAACAGTTGAAATGCAGATTCAGTCTAAGAATTTATTGGTTCAAGAGGATAATAAATTGGGAAGTACTAAAGGAAATGAGCAAAGACCAAGAAATCATGGAAACGCATAAAATACAGAAAGATAGAATGCTTTTCTCATGGAAAGCTGACACAATTGCTTAGGGAATGTAATAATATATATTTACCCAGTAACAACAACTTGACTGTCCTGGCGTCTCTCACTGCATCTTCTTGGAGTCTTTTCTCAAGTTCCCGTGACCTTTTGGCAGATTCTTTTGATTCAGAGCTGACTCCGTTGCCCATATTGTGGATTAGATGGTATTAAATTTGAATTATTGTCTAGCTACAAAATGCCTGCTGCTGAAATAGAAAGTACAGCAGGAAGACTACAGGGAGGTATAGCACGTTCTCTTCCACCTTCTTTCTGTCTGCAGGCTATCTTCACACTAAGTAGTGGCTTTTGATCAGCCCCAGAGAATAGGATGCAAATGGATTTTGTGGATATCTATTCAGTCAGCTTATTATGATGTCAGACATGTAAATGTATCCATGTTGCTGTTTAACCATCGGAAAGTCATGTCTAAAAACAGAGCAAAAGAGCAACCAGGAGTGTTTCATAGTTCAGAGAAGGTTCTTTGAAAGAAAAACATGATCCTATCATCAGTTTTTTTTTCAGTTTTTCAGTTTTTTAAATATTGTACATTATACTGTAACATTGAATATGACAGTAAATAAAACGGGAGAGAGATAGTTTTTTTAAACACACAAAAGCAGTCAATGAAGATTATGATTATGATTATGATTATGATTATGATTATGATTATTATTATTATTATTATTATTAGTAGTAGTATTCTTATTCTTATTATTCTTATTATTATTAATAATAATAATTATTATTATTTATTTATTTATTTATTTATTTATTTATTTATTTATTTATTTATTTATTTATTTATTTAATTTATACCCCGCCTATCTGGCCCACCGGACCACTCAGTTTAACAGATTGTTAAACTGAGTTCAGTTTCAGGTTTTCTATGTGTTCCCAATAAGTTTTTTTGCTATCTTGTTCTAGTGTATTTCCATCATTCTTCATATTGTCTTTGTAATCTATGTGTCTTTTCCCATAATGTAAAGAGATACCATGTTTACATGAAGTTCCTTATGCCATTTTTCTTTTCTGGGGTAATTTCTTTCAAGCCATTGTCTCCTGTTATCTCTTTTACCTCTGTGTGTTGAAATCTTTTTCAGTGTTTTCCAATTCCATACCATACTCATTTTGTCTACAGCTGGCATAAATGAGATTAAATATTTATGCAATGCATTTTCATTTATTCCAATGAGAAAATAGAATAATACTAGGTCAGCATCATATTCACTTTTTTGTCCCATCATACTGTATGTTGCATCAAATCAAGTATATTTTTCCAGTACGTTTTCCACTTTGGGATATTCTTTATATAATGAAGGGATGCCCTATCAAAAATAACCCTTTGTGATGTGAATTGAACATAAGAAGAGAATGTTAGGATCAGATGAATGGAAAACTCACTGACATTGCTTGTTGAAATCAAGCCTGTATATTTCTAATTTCATTTGCTTCAACCCCCTACTGATCTTTGTCCCTTTTTGTCATTCTCCTAGTTACATTTTTATCTAACACATAGTTGTTCTTTGTGCTTCCATTCTGTAATGATCTTAATATGATTTTTGAGGTCTGTGAAATGTTCTGGGATGGTTTACCATTGCCATCCTCAGTGAGCGTCCATGTACAAAGAGTTGTACAGTGAGAGCTAGCCTGTTACTCTGCTACTACAGCTTACTGATTCTCAGCACAGAAGTAATCTTCTGAAACCATCTGGGTTATACAAAGCTGACACAGAATAGCTGACTAGGTATAATCCAATGCAGTCTGACTGAACTGGAATAAGAACCAGGGCCTTCTGAGTCTGGTATCTTAGGTGCTATATAGTAATGATTGTTTATTGCAAACTGTCTGGGAAAGGCTGTCTGTTTTGGTGCATTTACTGTCACATAATTTCATTATTGATCATCATCATTGTTGTTGTCGTTGTTGTTGCATTCCCCTTTCTTTTTCCTAAGTCAAGTCAAAGGGACTTAAAGATGCTGATGAATGGTTGGTTGTGCTTTTGTTAGATTGCAGCTATTGTCATTTAAAAAGGTGATCAGATGGACATTTGTCCCACTGTTTGGTCTACTGCAAGGATGAGTAGGTTTGTTCTTCCAGTGACCACATGACATGTGCTGGAATGACCAAATGGTCCCCAGAACACCCCTTTCCACTCCTTTCTGATCCCCTGGCAGGGGCTTCTATTTTTTTTTTTTTTTTTTTTTTTTTTTTTTTGTGGGAAGGATTGCTCTGGTTGGATCTGTTTCCAGCACATGTGATCACTGGGAACAGACCAAAACTGAACCTTATGACTGTCAAGACTATGTTTTGAATATCAGATATTGTGAACTGACTTAATAAGTGAAATACTTCAGGTTATTGGTAAACTGAATACTTCCTCTGCTCTAGCAGAGGGGCAGACTCTAGTATATCATTGTTGATGCACTGCATCACTAATAAAGTAAAAAAAAAAAAGTATTCTCTTTCCCTTGTCTGAATTGCCAGTTGAGAAACCACCTGCAACCAAATCTGTCAGTGCCTCCCTATGGATTCAGCTGCAGGCAGTTTCTTGACCAGTCCTTTAAGATTTAGCACAGATTTTGTTTTCATCAGGTAACTATGTACTTCTCACCCAAACACAAAGTAATAATCAGGGCTGTTTTTCAACAAGTGAGAATGGTAGCGAACACAAGAAGATATCCTGTGAACCCTCTTGACTGTTGCCATTGGTGTTGTCAACCTTCAGGCTGCTATGTAAAGCTGGGCATTCTTTTCTTGCTGGCAGTGTGGATACAATATTGTACAGCAATATTGGGCCATTTCCTGGCATTTTGAATGAAAGTCACCAAAGCGCAAGAGCCCACATTCATAAACAGGAGTGGGTATTTTTAAAAGAATTGAATACAATTGACATCACAATGCAGAGACCTCACAAACATGTAGGTGTCCCCACAATACAGTTTTTATCATGGGCTGAAACTCCTGGTCATTAGGGTTTCTGTTATCTTTTAAGTTTTTCATTATAAACACTTAATTTTCTTGGGACTGGTTGGTTGATGAACTTATATAATCTAATCATGTTACCATCGCAAACTTAATGAGCATGCACTGGATTGCAGGTTATGAAAACTTTGTTCCAATATGAAAAGTATCAGTTATTTCCACTGAAAGTAGCACATACCTGTGAGATAATTTGGGTTTGATTTGCTCTAGCACTCACTTGCTCATTTTCCTGGCATTCCAGGGTATACGCAAAGCTCTCTTCTAGCACCAGGTTCCAGAGGAATCTCTTTTGTTTTCCTTTCAGCTTTCTTCACTGTCCAGATTTCACAACCATACATAGTAACTGGGAATAAAATTGTGTGAATGATCTTGTCTAATTCCTTCATGGCTACCCTTTCGAATCTCAATCTTCTTCAGATTTCTTTGCTGCAGTGTTGCTTTGGATGCTTTAACTAATGTATACAAAATCTTTCACCATTTCAGTTTCTTCATTGAGAACTTTAAAGTTGTATAGTCATGAAGTTTGTCTTCTTAATGTTCAGCTGCAGCCCTGCTTTGGCACTTTCTTCTTTCACTTTCACTAAAAGTAGTTTCAAGTCATTGCTGCTTTCTACAAGTAAGATGGTGCTATCTGGATATGTTCAATTATAGATATTAATTCCACCAATTTTCATACCTCCTTCAACTGAACCTTTCCATATGTTCCATGTATGGATATTGGTGACAGATTTGGCTTCAGGCAGTTTCTTAAGGGGCCCTTTAAGAAAAGGCAAAAAAAAAGTTGTGTTTCATTTTGTGCTTTGTGGTCATGTGGCACATATACCTGGATGAGTGTCCCCAAGTGTTTTAAAAGTACCAGTTCATTTCCTTCCATTTGAATTGTTATGGCTGGCTACACCATGGTACTGATTTATTGCATCTCTTGTTTTATGGGGCATTGAAACTCCTGAATTTTGTTTGTTATTTGTTTTAAATGATACGTCAATATGTCAGGTTTTGTGTGTGAGTGAATACACACCCACAAACACAGTATATGCTGTATACTGAGACTATGTGTGTGTGTGTGTGTATATATATATATATATATATATATATATATATATATATATATATATATATATATATATATATATATATATATATATATATATATATATATATATATATATATATATATATATATATATATATATATATATATATACACACACACACACACAGAGTATGTATGTATGTATGTATGTATGTATGTATGTATGTATGTATGTATGTATGTATGTATGTATGTATGTATGTATGTATCTGACTGACTGACTGACTGACTGACTGACTGACTGACTGACTGACTGGGCAGCTATAAGGCTGTAAGGATAACCGCCTTCCCCAGTGAACTGGCTCACCCACGGGATCACTTGGTGAGAGACAATGACTGCTCTTGCATGCTTGTTGCTCTCCCTGTGGGATTCCGACCTATGCGTCTCCTAACTTCTTGTAGGATTGGGGCCTCCTTGTAATTGGCTGCCTCCACCTTCCACTCTCATTGACATCTGACACATTAACAATGGGGTTTTTTTTTTTGGTTTTGGTTTTGCCCATTTGGGGGAGACACAAAGGCAAGGGACAACCTTTGTGTAGAAAGGGACTCATTTTTTATTTCCCTGCCTGCTGTTGTTTGTGAATTAATAAGACTTGCTGTCTGTTGCAGGAGGAATGTGTTGTGGGTGGGGACGGGGAGTAGGGAGCTGCCGTTGGTACTATGCTAGGTAGAGGGAGATATGGAGAGAGGAGACAATTGTATTATTATAAGGGAGGGGGGAGGAATAGGATCCTGGTTACCCTCAAATTGTCTCTCAATTCAGACAGCCTACATAGCCTTGGCAATAGTCCCTGTTAGAGATGGGCATGAACTGGAAAAATGCTGCTTTGTTTTGATTTGTGTTTCATCAAGGTTGATGAATTAGGAGTGATGAGTTTATTATTTTTTTCTGATGAATCAATCAACAAATCAATTTGTCAATTCATTTTTGTTTTTAAAACCCTATAAAATGGTCCCCCAAGCACCTAGAGACTACAAAATCGCAGAGTAGTTTTCCCTGACTCTCCTCTACAAACCCCCCAGGTTTGGTGAAGATTGGCTGAGAGATTCAAGGAGCTGTTGCCTAAAGAAATATTTTTCCCCAAGCTCTGCTCATGCTATTGGGCTGGCTGAGGAGCATCCAGCAGAACATATCAGGAAAGGGAAGCAGGTCACACTGGTACAATCTTGGAAATAACAACTCCATCCCCAGGCAGCACTACCTTAAAATAACGAGCTAGATGAAATGAAAGGCGGTATTTTTGCTTCACATCCAAATAGCTGAGATAGAATTTTGAGAAGCCCCGTAGCCCAGTTGATGGACTGGTTTCATTCTCTAGACACTCCACTTGAAAACAGCACAGCAAGAAGCAGAGTTGGGAAGGGACTTGACTGGGAGCTGCTGAGTAGACTTTAAGGGGCTGGTAGGCCAGTTCATCATGCTGACTCTGAGTATAGAATTTTCATATTTTTATGCATGACCATGATTTGGGGAAAAATAGAGAAAAAGGGGCAACGAGGGCAAAAATAGTAGTTAACATGTCCATCCACAGCAACCATAACATTTAATCAAATCTTTATTGGCAGATTTCTGCTGTAGAAAGCTGTTGAATTATGCTTTTTTTTTCCTGGTGCTGTACACTAGATGGTGCTAAGAACACCTGTGGTTGGAAATGGACAGAAGTCACGAAAGAGGGTGCAATTTTCCATGAACTCTGAAACTTCTGAGGCTATGGTATATATTACAGGATGGAAATCTCAACCGATTAGACTTATCAAAGAGAGAATGGCATCCCGTTCCCCCTTTTACATTTGAATGTGGCTGTTCTCTCTGAAAGAGAGAAAACAGGACAATAACATATCTGAACAGAAAGTCGTGACATTCTTGAACCTTAGAATCTGAAAAAAAACCTCAGGGAGAATAGTTAGAATCTGCAAGGATGGAGTCGGGAAGGCTAAGGCTCGGAATGAGCTAAGGCTTGCAACAGATGCCAAAAACAACAACAAAAAGTTTCTTTCAGCACACTTAAGGAGCAAGAGCAAAGTCAAGGAAATGGTTGGTCCACAAGCTGAGATCATCTGTCTAGGAACAGACCTGTTAAGTGGCCTTCTGATATCAGTTTGATTACCTGCATGCAGCTCTCTCCTCCCAAACAGACCTGTAGCAAAATTTCTTGTTGACCTAGAAAAGGCTGATACAGAAGACCAAGGAAACTATCTGTGACAGACAGCTCACATGTCACTCCTGTCTGTCAGGTTAGAGCTCTGGTGTGGGAGCCTATGACAGGACAGGAGGGGCGGAACCAACGGAATTAAGAGGAGAAAAAAAAAAGACAGTTTGGGCCAGTTAGGGGCAGTTAGAGAGTTAGAGAGAAGAGACAGAGATATATAGAGAGATTGAAAGAGTTAAAAGGGATAGTTAAGGAAAGATTGAAAACAAGAACTCAGAAAGTTGGTGTGGTTAAGACTGGAAAGTGTTAAAAGTGCTAAGAAATAAATAAATAGTTGAATATAGTAATACCTTGATTAAAGTGAATCTACATAAGCAAACATAAATGTAATCAAAGCAACGTTTATTGAATGAAGAATAAAAGACCATCCATGATTTTCTTTATGTGATTAACCTACAAACCCATAAATAAACATTGTTATATTTGACAGCACTGATCTAATAGTCATATTTGGTACAGAGAGGAACATATCCTCTGGTGGCAGCGAAAAAGGGTGAAAAGTACATGTCGTGCCCAAAAGGGAACCTGGGTGTGTAGAAAAACAAACAGGGGAACTGGGGGTGCGTGACACCAGCCCAGTACATTGTCAGCAATCTGGGTTCCACTGGTCCATCTCTGAGCCTGTCAGAGGTCCACCAGCTTTGGACAGTGGGTTCATGGTCAGCTGGCTCACTGATGGATCCTACTGAAGAGGAAACATCCTGTTTTAAAGGGAAACCACCCCCCATCACTATCTGCTGCCACCACCATCTATTACAAAGCAAAAATGGTCACAGTGCAATACACCTATTTTTGAAGGTGCAGTGTGGTCCCCAAGAAGATTGTTCATCTCCTGCATTCAGTATGTATATGGTTTCACAGAAAGTTGAGATCAACCCATATTTGGATGTGGGCTTGAATGAGAATCACTGAATCAGGTGCCACCGGCAATGCTGAAAAGTGTGGAGGTGCTATGAAACCTATGCATGCTGTGAGCCTAGGCCCTACCCACCATCACAACCATCTCTTATCTGGTCATCCATTCCAGCTACACCCATAGAAGCCCCTCCTAACAGCCATGTTACTTAAAGCGGACATTAGATGCAGCGATCCGAACTCCCAGTAAAGGCAAGGTGCATGAACCATACAGTTATTGCTCTTGTACCCTGTTTGTAACTTGCTCAATGTCATGACTTCACCTAAGATATTGCCCAGCGAGGACAAGTCAGAGCCTCTTAGATCTGACATGGGGGAGGATTTGCCAGAGCTGTCAGACCCAGGAACCCTCCAAGGTTCAGGAGGCCAGCTCTCCAGATGGGAGCATATCCTTGCAGGCAGCTTGAATTCCCAGATGAAAGCAACTCTATGGTTGAGTGGGAAGAAACTGGATCACACACATCTGCCTGATCATGTAAGTTGTCCAGGTTGAAAACACAAGCTCCGAGTGAAGCTACAAGAAGTCCTTGGCTGCATGGAAAGTCTTCTTGGGAGAAGGTGCTCAGTCCAAAGCAAGAAGGTGTCAATAAAGCAACGCTCTTCCTCCTGGGAAGACTGGGGATCCAAACACTGCAGCTAAACTCTTCTACCAGCTAGCCAAATGTCAACAGCTGAGCTCAGAGTCTGCAGGGCTCAGGCAGCTCAATTAGATAACCCTTGAATGGGAAACAACACTGCTTCTGGCTCCTGATGTTGCTACTGACAACTGTGGTTTCAGACTCTTCCTGTTTGTTTACATGATTCTTGCACTGATTTGACTTCAGATGTCTTTGACTCTGGCTCTCTGCCTATGCTTCTGCTATGGAGAAGTCACTGCACTTATTCATTCATCCGTTTTTATATATCATCTGCTACCTGCCCCCTGCCAGCTTCATCATATGAGGATAATTCAACAAATATGTCAAGACTCAGATGTAAAGCTTGGATGCACATAGCATATCCACACACCACTGCTTGTTCCCTCCATCAAAATGACCTGATATCTGCTGGATGCTGCACCAGATTTATACTCCCCTTTGCTGCCACACCTCTACCACAAGAATCTGTCCATCTGATGCTCAATTATTATGTGGCCCTCCTCCTGGCGTGTCTGCACATGACCTGATGTAAATCTTCATTTATCTCTTAACAGTAAGATAAAGAACCTCTCTCTGCTTGCAAGTATGATGGGCAATCTGTTTTTATGTTGATGTTTATGTTTTGTACAAAACTGGCCTTTTGTGCTAATTACCGTATTTTTTTCATGTATAAAACGACCCTTTTTCCTAAAATGATTAGGGGAAAAAATGAGTGTTGTTTTATACATGGAAGGAAGCAGTCACATGCGCACTCAGGCGCCTCTTGCTGCCGCCCAATTGGCTCTTCCAGAGCTCACGGATTGTCCCCTCTGGTGGCCCTAAGGGGGCAGCAGCAGGAGGCGGTAGTGAAGGAGCATTCACACATGCTCAGGTGCCTCTTGCTACTGCCTTTCCCGCAGTGACGTGAGCTGGAGGTGAGCCTCGGCAGTCGCATTGGAGGAGGTAATCCAGCGGGCAACGGAGACAACAGCAGCAGGAGACGGAGGTGGAGGATCAGTTGCCCATTAACTGCTCCTCTGCCTCCATCAAGGGTCAAAATTAGGGGGTCATTTTATACACTGGGGGGGTCGTATACACAGTAAAATACAGTAGGTCAACCTTTGTACAATATTGCACAATCCATGCTATCTTGTGACGGGACAGAATCTAGCATAGATTCTTCTTGCTGAAGAATTTGAAAAACTGAACAAGTTGGTTTTGCCTTTCTTTACTATAATCCCGTCCTTTTATGCTTGCTTTCTGTGTGTGCCTTGCTTCTCAAACAGAAAAGACACAATGTAATATATACACAAACTGTCTCATTCTTGATGAAAAAGGTAGCTTGACATATCAAGACATGCCATAGAAAAGATACTCAAGTGCTTCAATATTTTTTTTCCACTCCTGTGTAAAGGTGAAACAATTAGTCCTTTTTTGCAGCAACATTAACCAAAAAACCAAACAAACAAACAAAAACATGTGTTTTGCACCAGAATGTTCATTTGCATCAAAATGTTTTATTTTTTATATTTAGAAACCTTTGTCTTTTGAGTTTGCATGTTTAGTTTCCAACCATGACTAATCAGAAAGCTACAACGCAACCCATATTGGTTGGTAGTAATAGAGGCAAATGAACTAGAGCATCACTCCCAATGACTGTGGGAAATCAGGTGATAAAAACTGTATATACTCAACAGCAAATGTCTCTCAGCCCCAAAGTTTGTCATGACTTTATGCACATCATGACTTTCAAACAGCTGTGGTGGTAAAAGTAATGAAAAGGGCATCATTAGAAACTGAAGACAAATGTTGTGTTGACGTTTGGTGTCTCTTAAGTTCTAATGAGTTTCTTTCAATACAAAGGTCACATCACAGATGGACCAGAACTGCATGATATAATGGAAAATGGTTGTTGTGGGTTTTTCAGGCCCTTTGGCCATGTTCTGAAAAACCCACAACAACCATCAGATCCCGGCCTTGAAAGCCTTCGAGAATATAATGGAAAATGTTTGCGTGGAAAATAGTGTTTAACATATTGTAAAAACCAAAGCAGTTCCACTTTTTCTTGGGGCTCACAATAACTTAGCCCTTCATGCCTTAGTAATGCATAACATGTTCAAAAATTTCTCAGCTGGTAACCTGCAGATGCAGTGTCTGAACAGTGGTTATCATCTGATGATGTTGCAGACATGAAAACTATCTATGCCAGAAATTATATAAAGGATGTTTGGGACATTTCTTTATGTCCTCATGTCAGGAGGCCAACCTACAGAGACTTATTTATCTGTAGCCATCCACCACATCTTATCTGGCTAGGTCAGTCAGGAGAGCAGAGTGTCTTTGCAAAGGTCATCTATCTGTTCCACCAGATCCTCCCAGACAATGCTGCTCCAGATGGCCACTGCAAAGAAGGCCAGGAAATCATCCATAAGAAGCTAGACCTTCTTCACTGTGTCACCAACACTCTGGAATCAGCTCCTGGTGGAACTGCCCCTGGCCCCTGCTTCTCAGAGAAGCCTTTCATGGCATCCCTGCCTGATTTTATGCCTTGAGTTCCACCTTTGATTTTGAAGCTATGCCTCTTGTTGTTTGTTTACTGTCTGATTGTTTTGCGTTTATACTTTTATTGCTGTTGGGTTTTATATTAGCAAAATTGTAAGGCTCCCAGAGTAGTGTGTTGCACTAATGGGGTGGTATATAAAACAAACAAACAAGAAGGCAAGCAAGGAAACAAGAGCAGGCTCTGTAGAAAATCTACAAAGTCCAAGATGGTGCACAACACTTTTGCCAGTATGAAAAATATTGCTACTTCATATTATTTATTTATTTATTTATTTATTTATTTATTTATTTATTTATTTATTTATTTATTTATTTATTTATTTATTTATTTATTTAACTTATATGCCCCCCACACTACCCGAAGGTCTCTGGGCGGCTTACAACATTTAAAATACAATTAAAAAAGCAAAATAAAAGGGCAAAATAATTAAAATGCAATTAAAAATATATACTCTAAAAATTGCCATGAGACCCACAGCTGATATTATTTCAATTAAAAGCCTTTTGGAACAGGAAGGTTTTGACCTGGCACCGAAATGTGATCAACGTCGGCGCCAGACGAATCTCAGTCAGGATTACAGTTGTAACCTTACAATGAGTAACTTTTGCAGCATGACACTAACTCTTAGGGTCAGAGAGGCATAACCTCATTTGCTTGTGGTGCAAATTACGTGGTTCAGGTGCTGGTTTGTGCTGTTTGTTATTCATAGTGCTGGTTCTTGCATTCTTGTGGGTGACACATTGGAACGGAGGAGAGTGTGTCTTGTAATGCAAGACATCAGCTTGCAGCGTTTAGATCTTTTTCTTTTTATGCGAGTAAATGTAACTATTTTAGTTGCTTTTAAGAAATGAGAAAGTAAAGAGGAAAACATTTTTTAAAAAAATCTTACTGTATATTGGTAACTAACCATTTTTGTGGTCTTGAAACAATAACTATACCTAACTGCTTTTAAAAGCTAAGCTTCTAAGCTCTGGAGCTAACATTTGAATTTGGAAATAGATTGGGAATCTGTAACAACAGATTAGTTCAAAACCTTCAAAATGCCCACTCCAAGTTTAAACATTTCTCTGCAATATTTGAACAAGATTTTGAGCTAACTGACAATTTCTGGACTATTTCCAAAGGCAGCCTCGGGGCAATGTACAACTAACTGCAGTAATTCTGCCACTGTAATTTCACAATCGTTTAAAAACTTCTGGTCTCATGTTCAAATTTATGACAATATGGGATAAAGTTTGTGACAGAAACTCCCTCTGCCTCTCTGAGGTCACTAATATGCAAGGCGGGGGGAATGCTGTTGACACTTGGAACACTTTATCTGTGGCATGACTTAGTTAGCTATGCAGCTTCTGTGATAGATCTTATTTTTAAACTGGGGAAATGAGTATGTTCTTTCCAAATCTTGTTGACACTTATCCCCCTAGACTTTTGTTGTATTGAATTTACAGAAGATAAGGGTGTGAACCTTCAGACAGGATCAAGATGTTTATTAACAAGTCCCGAGAGAAAGAGAAGGTTTGGGAAAGAGAAAGGGTCAGTAGAAGAACGTGATGTTTTATTCTGGAAAACTTCAATTCCCCATGGAACACGCAAGCCTGTGCAAATCCTCAGTTCCCATAGTGCTTTCTAACGCACAAAATGCGACAATAAAAGATTACGTTTGTTGTTTGTTACCTTTTCCTTGATGTATATACCTATACATTTTTTTCAAACCACGTTTTCAGTAACATGAGGAAAAACTGAGCACAGTTGACCTTTTGTGTCCTGTTCAGTCACATTTTGTCCATTTCACTGGTGTTTGTTGTCAGTTTTATTCTGTTCTTCTCAAAACTTAGAGACATTCTTGTTTCTTCATTATCTGTCAGCCAGGGGAGGGCACCAATGAATCCATCACGGAGAAGGCTCAGTTATTCATTTATTTGTGTGAATAATATTATGCAGTCATTTGACCCACGGTTTATTCATTTAGGTGTCAAACTGTTCTGGAACTGATTAGGGTGTCCGATATAATAATAATATAATTTATTATCATTGTAAGTATATACACAGTATACCCATACAACGAAATTCACATATGATATGCTGTCAGAGTAGAGATGGGCATGAATCAGAAAATTGGTGATTTGTTTTGATTCATGATTCATCAAGGTTGAAAAATCATGAATTATGAATTTATGATTTTCCCCCTGAGGAATCAATGAATTGATTTGTCAATTCAGTTTTTACTTTAAAGCCATATAAAATATCTTCCTAAGCATCCAGAGACACTAAATTTACAAAGAAATTGAAATATTTAAGAGATATTGGATACCTTGGCTCAATCATCAATCCAAATGGAGGCTACAGACAAGAAATCGGATGAAATCTGAAACTAGCAGGGACAACAATGAAGGAATTAGAAAATATAATAAAATGTAAGCATGTGTGATTGGAGACCAAGACTAAAATCATCCAGATTCTTGTCTTTCCAGTCACAATGTAAGTGGTGAGGAAAGCTGACCGGGAAGAAATGATTCATTTAAAATACGGTGCTGGGGAAATGCTTTCTGGATACCTTGGACTTCCAGAAAGACAAAGAAGTAGATCCTAGATGAAATCAAGCCTGAACTATCTCTGGAGGTTGATAGGTTTGGGATAAACCTGGAGGAATTGTTGAATACAATTTTGTACAATGAAATAAGTGTTTGTAAGAATCAGTGCTGTAGAAAAAAGTAAGGCTAGAATTTATACAGCTGAGTTAATTGTAACAGCTGAGGAAGAAATCCCAGGATTGGATAACCCTGGGATAAAGCTAGCAGACCTAGCACACACACTCTGTTGGTGTCGTCATGGTGCTGTGCTGGAGAAATCCTGGAAGAAGCTGTGTCTTTGTGCTGTATATTGGAAGAAGAACTCTGGCTACTGGACTGAAATATGGTACAGTGGGGTCTTGACTTAAGAACGGCTCGAGTTAAGAACATTTTGACTTAAGAACCACTCTCATAGGAAAATATTGACTTGACTTACATACTTAGATTTGAGTTACAAACTGAAAAAAAAACCACGTGGGAGGCAGGGAAAGTGCAAAATGTGAACTTTCAGTTAACTGTTGGCCAGTGAAAAGGGTGCCTGTCTGCTTCCTCACTCCTCCCAGCGTTTAGAGAGTGGATTGGGAGACAGTCTTCAGACTGCCTGGTACTGTACTGCCTGGACTGTATTTTCCCTGCCTTCCCTGAACCTTTCTTGACCTAAGAAAAAAAGATACAAAATATCCCCCTCTAGTGGTCGAAGGCAGAATAGCAGCTTCCCATTAGTTTCTATGGACGGAAAAGAGCAGATACGGATCAAATGGTTTTCAATGCATTCCTATGGGAAATGCAGATTTGACCTGCAAACTTTTTGACTTGAGAACCGCCTTCCAATACGGATTAAGTTCTCAAGTCAAGACCCCACTGTATTTAACTGCTGAACGAATTTACAAGGACTTTGACTCTGATTTATACATTGAACTCTGTTGAAACTGCTGCGTATGAATTCGGGACTGGAAACAAGGACTAAGCTGTACATGTATGTATATATCCTGTAAATAATACAACTATTCTGCTATCAACACTGATTTATTGCTTGGCGTCTTCATCTCTCAGGGAAGTTTTCTACTGGTTAGCGCCACCTGGTGTATCCTGGTAATACCGCAACTCTGTCAGAGGTAAAAATATTGAAAGTGAGGCTGTCCTGCTTTGGGCACATCATGAGAAGGCAGGATTATCTGGAAAAGACAATGATGGTGGGAAGGGTGGAAGGCAGCAGGAAAAGAGGAAGACCAAATATGTGAGGATCTGATTCCCTAAATGAACCACAAGCTTGAGTTTGCAAGAGCAGAGCAGGGCTGTTGAGCCTGAACATTTGGGAGATCATTTATTCATAGAGTTGCCATTAATTGGTAACTTGATAACACACAGCAATTTTCCAAACATCTGTATTTTCACAAATTCCTTTGCATGTCATCTAGAGAATAAATTAATGACAAGGACACAGCACACACATCCTGTGTCACCATACATGAAACAGGCACTGTGGTGGCAGAGAGTCTTTATTCTTTTAGGGCCCTTTTATACCAAGAGACCTTGGTATAAGCCACTACACAGGAATCTGTATAGGTAGGGGTTTGACTTCCCTCATGCTCCTCAGTCACCATTTTATGAGCGTGACACAGAACAAAATCACAAAAGAGAGCATTCACATTATTAGCTGGACAGGATACCAGCAAAGATCACATACAGCCCTCCTGGGACAGGATCTGAAAACCAACCCAAAAATACATTGGCCAAGAGGAAGAGGCAAAACACAATGAGGGCAGCCAGAAACACACATTGATGGAGAACAGAAGCCTCTAATGACTCAGTCCATAAGATATGTGGATGGGAAGTAGGAAGACAAAAGTTCACGGGAAAGGGGGCAGCAGGATATTGTTCGCCATCTCCACACCAGGGAAAGAAGGCAAAAGCCAATCTCCTGTCAGGGAAAAAGAGGTCATAGTGGCAGCTAGTCAATGGACACAGTGTGTGGTGTGTCTCTCACCCCTCATTTCCCCTCACCCCACTCTCAACTGCAACAACCAGATATATATGATAGGAAGATGCCTAAGAAGCTTCACTGCCATGTGTGCCATGTTATGTTTTATCGTTTGCACCATGCTGCTTCTAATCCAGATGCAGAGAGTCTCCTTAGAAAATATGTCCCTTTTGCTTTTTCCCTCATCCACTTGTTTTTTCAACCACAGATTCCTTCCATTTCAAAAATAAAGACATTTGCAAATATTGGTCCATTTTTCAAATGTGAAATTCCAACCATTCTCCCTAATTCACATGAACCAAATTTAAACATTCCAGCTATTCCTAAGAGGAGGCAGTCCTCATATTAGAAGAAAAAAAAATCTGGAAAAGGTCACATGGTTGTGGAAACAATACAAATGCAGGAGCAGGTGATACCCTTAATCAACCATTAAGAATATAAAACAACAAAACAAAACAAAAAACAGTGAGCTTTTGATAATAAATCATCTTCTTCAAGGCTGGGCATCAAGTTCTCCCAGCACTGCTGTCAGAAGTCTCTCCCCAACCCCTGAAATCCAAAATTTATTTTTTTTAAATGTACCCCGACAGGTAAACTATGTTGTAGTGACTCACACTATGAGTGCACAATTATATTAACATGCTTCTACGTAGCTTTGCCTCTCACCCTAGAAAAGTTCCAGTAGATGTGTTCAGTCGTGCCAACAAAGTATCTGATGGTACAATGAAGCCCCTGCAAAATCCTGAAGAAAAATTAAAACAAAGAAGGCAAAAATGTTGTGGCACTTTACAGACTTACTGCTATCCTTTAACACGAGCTTTCATGGACTAGTCCACTTCTTCAGACTTGTCCATGAAAGCTCACATTAAAATATAGCAGATAGTCTTTACAGTGGCACAATGTTTTTGTCTTCTTTGTTTTTATTTTTCTTCTGGACTTTTTGTGATATACTAACACAGACTAAAACAGCTAATACTCTAATACTACAAAACCCTGCTACTCCTCAGAGAGCATCGTTGAGGGATAGGATTGTGCCATTCACATGCAGCAGATTTTACCCATCTGTGTTACTGTTGGAGCTACATCTCAAAGAAACAGAACTCACCAAAAGCTAGACAATGTTTGCTTAGTTAAAACATAAGCCGTCCTTCACTTTCCTTTGCCTTTCTCTGATTTTTCTTTTCTTTTTTCTTAAAAAACCCAAACAAACAGAAAAAGAAAAAAACAGTCTCAGTATAATTAACATTCATGTTATTTCTATCATTGTTATTCTATGCCAGAGGTTCTTACACCCCTTACAGTACAAACTTCAGTGGAATAGATCTTAATATCAAACATACTACAACCCCACTTTTAAATATCACATTGGCTTTCTTACCAACTGACCACAATCCCTATATTTTGATGCCATGTATTAATATTTGCCATGTTATCTCTCTCTCTCTAATGTCGGTGAGTTTGAATTTAATCAACAAAGCTCACATTCAAATCTAAAAGTCTTTAAGGTGTCATGTAGTTGGGTTTTTTACTTGTTTTTCTATTTCTATTTTAACTTTTAAATCTTTTAAAACATTTAAAAGACAAATATCTAACTAAATAATTTCCAACTAAATTGTCTGGGCATTTCATAAGTTTATAAAAGGTTGAGAGACTTGATGACTTGATAAAAACTCTAACATATGTGAAGTCTTCTTACATTTATGAGGGACTGTGTTTACATTTAAGTTGGAAGGCTTGAATTCTCAGGATCATCAATCAAACAGAATTTGAAAGAGCTAAGGGCAAAGATCAGGGTATGTACTATACGTAGGAGATATGTATACAGGATAAAAGGCAGATATTAGCAGTGGATGACATGGAATTTCAGTCATTGGTCATTGACATAGCTACTGTGGCCATTGCTTCATACTTTGGGGAGACATTTACTTGCAAACAAATGCCTGCAAAGCTGTATCTGCATGTTTCTTGTATGTTATGTGACAAATAGAGCATCAAACTAAACAAGTGCAAAAGTAGAATAGGGCCATTCATTGCTTTTAATTAGAATGAGTAGTCAGCAAAAACTTGGCACACGAAAAGCCAATGTAAATGGTGGGGGGAGGGGGAAATTGCAGCTAATGAGCTCCAGTTATGTCAGTGTGAGACAGGGTGGATTCAGGCTTGAAAGGAAGATAATGTGGACCACATCCATTATCCAGTGATGTCATTTGATCAGTGGAACAGACACTGCTTCTGGACTGAATTTATCCTCCCCACTTCAGCTCCATCCTACCCACTTCCAAAACTCTTATATAGATGTTTTGTAATATCCTGTGGTGGGACAGCAGAAGGAAGTGAAATTCCCATTTCACATTAGAAGTCTCTTCATGGCATCATGTGACTCCAGGACTGTGTATCAATTCCACCACAGAAGGCTTCCTGAGAACTGACCAGAAAGATTAAGGGGTATTTTGCTCATGTTATTGAGCTAGAATGCCATGAATGGCCATTGTCCATGCATCCCTCCCTTCCTATCAGAACACTGCACAATTTAAAATTATAGCTGTAAATGAAATATAGATAAAATTAAAAGTGAATTAAAATGTGCTGACAGAACAAATCAAGGTCATCGTTCTTTGGGCACATTGTGATAAAAGAAGACTGCCTGGAAGGGACAATGATGCTGGGGAAAGTGGGATACAGTAGAAAAAGAGGAATACCAAATGAGTGATGGATTGACTCAATAAAAGAAGCTATGGGCTTGAATTTGCAAGAGCTGAGCAGTGGTTTTAACAACAACTCTCAGAGGTCACTAATTCATAAGATTACCATAAAGCAGAAGCATCTTGAAAGTCGCCAACTACAACAACCAATATCTGGCATGAGAAGCGTGAATGATATTTGAACTGTATTTGTAGTGTGGTGAAAGCTTTCATCAGGCTGGCTTTAGAGTCTCACAGAAATCAGTGCATCTTCTTAGTCTCTGGATCCAACCCAGCGTGGCATAGGCAAAGGGTTAAAGCCTTCCTCCCTCCAGGCCTCAATATGGCATGCCCCTTCTCCTTTATTTTTAGGATTAGGACAAAATGTTTTTCCCTCCTTCTTTTCCAGTCGACACACCTATCCATCCACCAATAAATTGTATTGTTTTCTTATTTCAGGTACTGCTGAAGATTTATATCTTTGGCTTTGATCCCTGTAAATATTCTCACATGCCTGTGTGCATCGTTCACAATCTCAAAACAGGCAAGCTGGAAGCATTCCTCTCCATGAAAACACTTCCTCTTCCTCTTCAAGGGACTCCTCCTATGTTCCAATGTAGGATAAAAACAAAGGCTCTCCACGTCTCCCTGAAAGCTATCAGCATTGTACTGTGTCTCACTGGACACTTAAGAAAAAGGAAAAAATAGTGTTGCTGTCCAAAATATAAGAAGCCCACCCAAGGAACTTAAAAATAAAAAGCAGAACTGACACGTGAGAGTGAGGCATTGTCCAAAGTACATAGTCTCAAATAACCCTATATTATTGCTTCACAGGGCTTCAAATCAGCAACACATTTGGCAAATCTGTAGCATACCATCTGCTCTCACTCTGAAACAAATATGGGAAAGATTGGGCAAAAGATTTGATTTTGTTTAAAGTACATCTTTTACCCCCAAACTTTACATAGCAAAGGGCAGCCTGAATGTGAACAACACCAATGGCAGCAGTCAAGATACAACCTCCAGCGTATCTACATAAAAATGGATTTTAAGGGTGCAAATTATCGTGAGAAGACAAACTTCTGTGGGGAAAGAGAATAATACTAGAAAAAGAGGCAGACAGAACTTGAGATGGATTGACTCAACAGAGAAACCATGGCCTTTATTTTACAAGACTGAAGCAGGGTTATTTTTTTTTTTACTAATGGGAGTGAGATTTTAGTGTGTGTGTGTGTGTGTGTGTGAGAGAGAGAGAGAGAGAGTGAGAGAGAGAGAGAGAGAGAGAGAGAGAGAGAGAGAGAGAGAGAGAGAGAGAGAGAGAGAGAGAACACTAATTCATAGCCCCTACCACACAGTGGCAGCAATTTGACAGCACATAATACTGCCACTAAGTATCTACTGCCTGATGTTTTGGGGGGGATCCTCACCCTGCTGCTCCTACTCTACCCCCCCAGGTTTTCTTAACTTCCCCTCCAGCTCTGACTCACCAATCTCACCCCCAGGCACAACTGGGGAAGGAATCCCCAGATCCCAGAAGGGAGAGGCAGTCCTTAGGGGAGGAAACCCCCCCCCCACTTTTCTCCACAGGAAGACTAAAAGAGAGAGAGAGGAAGGGAGTTTTTTTCATCTGCATATCCCATCCTGCCCTCCCAGCTCCCTTCCTCTCTAGGAACACAACTCAGTGACTTTAAACCTTGCTGAGAAAGTGAAGCAATAGTAGTCCATTAACTTCATAGGCATATGGATCATACCCCTTGGTTTATTTAAGCCTGGTGACCTCCCTTTGTGACCCCTATTGGGAGTTGTGACCCACAGGTTGGAAATACGTGGTCTACAGCAGTGGTCCCCAACCTTTTCCCAACCGTGGACTGGTTGGGGGGGCTGTGGCATGCTTGCGCAGGGGACATGGCATGCTTTCCAGAGTGTGGTGGCTCCACGGGGGGGGGGTAGAGTGTTCTTGTGTGCATGTGCATGGCACACTGGCAGAAGGCAGAGCACACTTACCTGCATGCACTTGGCAGCACTCACAGGTAACCCTGCTCATGAGGGAGTGCAGGAGATCTGTGTCCACAGCCCAGTCCTGCCTAGCCACAGACCACAGCCAAGTCACAGACCAGGGGTTCGGAACCCTGGTCTACAGGATACTCTCTTGTGCTCACCACCATTCACACTTGTGGAAAAAGAGCCCTGACAATTGTTTTGTGTTTGGGTGAGAAGCCATTAACTGATGAAAAAGGGAGTCCGCTTCTAGAATTTTCCCTTGCTTGGTGTCTCTTCCTGAATGATGATCCTGTAGATCATTTTGGCTGCTGTCATTGATGATGTCAACATTCAAGCTGCTCTTTGCTCTGTAAAGCTTGGATACAGAGGCACTATGTCCCACATTTATAAAATGGAGAATGTGGTGGTGGTTGTTTTGAAGCATTTAATCTACTTATATAGCAATAACCTGGCTGACTGCAACAGATCTCACACATAAAAAACAAAAACAAAACCCAGGCACTGAAAGGCCACAGTGAGAAATGAGAATGTCCAGACTGAAATCTCAACCACAAACTCCAGTTCAAAGCTCTTGTAAACATTAAAAGGAGATAATGGCTTAAATTCTGTGCACGTTTGCAGTGCAAAACAAGGATGACACAATCACATGCCTATACTACTGTTTATTTTATTTTAATATAAGCCTTCCTATTCCCTCCTTTCAGGTCCCAAAGATCCCTTTTGTCCTGAAGAAACCTTTGGGAGCCTTGAGGTAAGATGGGGAGATGTTCAAGCTCTTGTAATATGCTTCCAGAAATTCTGCTGTTGACAATTATGACACAGTTAAATGCTTTATTCTTTATTATTACTATAGCTGGCAGGCAGGATTATGACTGCAACACTCTGGTGAAAATATTTTAATTCGGCTAACAGTCCTGAAAAATTGTTTAAAAAAAACCCTCAAGCCCTCAATCTTTAACTCTCACATCACAGATTTCATTTTCTGTATTGAAAATACTTTATATTAACAGATTTTCTATTTAAATGCAGTAACAGAGATGAGAACTGACTAGGTTTACTACTGCTAACAACCCAGTCCAAGGGGAGGAACCTTTGAAAAGGGAAGGAAAAGTACAAAAACTGAGAGGGGGGACATGGCCACCTGGGAAGCCCAGAAAGGCAATATTTGGTCCCAAGATCAGACAATTCCTGCCCCTTGGTTAAATTACGCTTACTCCCTTCCTCAGTCCCAGTCATGACTGGAGCCCAATACCTCCAATTTTTATATACACAGAATTCATGAAAATTGCAAATCACACGTACTGTAATGATATCTAGTTTACTCTCAAACTGTTTGAATCTGTTATCTAAAGAATAAAGAGTAGGGGGCACAGAAGCACCTGTGACTCTAGGGCCATGGGGGCAGTAATTCAACTCTAGGCTTTAGTTTGAACTTTGCAGGAGCTATTCAAGGAGCTTAAATTATTTGGGAGAGCATGACTCAGCAACTTGGATAGCTCCTGTAATGCTCATCTTGAAACTGGGAGTGGATTCATTTTCCTCATGATCTTGGAGTTAACCAGATCTTGCTATGATGGCACCAGTAAATCAAGTGTCAGGAACATATTGTGTGATTGCACCTAATCATGTTCTGTGGTCTTCTCCTGATGCAACACAGCTAACACTGTTCATTCATTCATTCATTCATTCATTCATTCATTCATTCATTCATTCATCCATCCATCCATCCATCCATTCATTCATTCATTCACTCACTCACTATATTCCACTCAGGGCAGTTTACACAATACAACAATACAATATAATATAAATATAATTTACCATATATTTCTGTTTCGAAGATGCCCCCATTTATAAGACACACACACCCATTTTCTAACCCCAAAATTAAAAAACTTAGCTTTGAGCATTCAGCCTCTGGGCTCAGAACACTCAGACATTAGGAGTCCCTGTTGAATATGAGCCTACAGACCCCACCTCCAATGAGGTTTATTCCAATTGGTTTGTTGATGTCAGTTCCATAAGGCTAATGATTAGAGGAAGCTAAGCCTCGTGACTGAAGGAAGCTAAACCTCGTGATCGAAGGAAGCCTATTTACAGAGGCAAGGTATGGGCTGTTTTGTTCTCTCCATGTTCTCAGCTTACTTCCGTGTAAAATACACCCCTCATTTTTTAGTGTACAGTGGTGCCTCGCTTAACGATTACCTCGTTAAATGATGAATCCACTTGACGATGAGGTTTTTGCGATCACTTTTGCGATGTTTCAAAGGGCTTTTTTCACTTCCCGATGATCGGTTCCCTGCTTCATCGCATTACAACGATCAAAACAGCTGATCGTTGGGTTTCAAAATGGCTGCCCACTGTGTAAAATGGCTCTCCGCTGTGCTTTAGGATGCATTTTTCACTTTACAGGCACCCGAAAATGGGCGCCCTATGGACGATCTTCAGTGGATGCTGAGGTATTTAGCCACTGGGACGCATTGAACCGGTTTTCAATGCATTTCAATGGGCTTTTAAAAAAAATTTCGCTTGACGAGGATTTCGCTCTACAGCGATTTCGCTGGAACGGATTATCCTCGTCAAGTGAGGCACCACTCTAATGATTTTAGGAAAAAGTAGCTTCTTATACACTTTTTTTCCCCAAGAAATCTTGGTCTTTATTTTTAATATTTAAGTCATCCAGTTCTGATGTAGTCATGGTTTTTGTTTTCTTATTGTTCAATAGCAATCCTGCTCTGGCACATTCTTCCTTCACTTTTACTACAAGTTGTTTCAAGTTTTTTTTTTAATGTATTTATTTCTAAAGAATAAAAAGACAATCGACCATATTACAAATATTAAATACAAAACTATTCCCCACATTTCTCCAAATCACATATATACCTTTCCCCATCACCTTTTAAAGAAATACTGACCAACAATCTAAGTCTCTTTTCAAACCACATGTCTCTATTTTATCGCCATATTTTAATAATGGCTTCCAATTTTCCGTGAATTTACTATGGCTTATTTCTTATATACAAATGTATTATAATATATAAATATAATATACTGTTTGCAGGGCCAACCCTACTCTTAGCTTGAGTGAGGTGACTGCATTGGGTAGTGCAGAAGGGGTAGCTGTGTTAGTCTGTGCAAGCAGTATAGGTTCCCCTTGACATTTAGTCCAGTCGTATCCAACTCTAGGGCACAGTGCTCATCCCCGTCTCCAAGCCGTAGAGCCAGCGTTTGCCCGTAGACAGTTTTCGTGGTCACATGGCCAGCGCGACTAGACACGGAACACCATTAGCTTCCCACTGTGGTGGTACCTATTTATCTACTTGTATTTTTTAGGTAAAAACAAACATTTAAAAAGAATTAAAAAGGCAAAAATGTGGTAGCACTTTAAAAACTAACTTTTATATTCTTTAACGTGAGCTTTCATGGACAAGTCCACTTCATCAGACATATGAGAGGGAGGTACATGGCAAATATTTATACATGGCATCAAGGTTCTGGTTGGTTGGTTGGTGAGAAAGTCAGTGTGTGTTAAAGAGTTAAGACAGAGAAGTGGCCAGCCAAGAGTCTACAAACGCCAGCAGGCATTCTGTTCATGCACACATGTTACTACAAAGGGAAAAAACTGAAACAAAACCAAAGCAAAACAAAACAAAAACAAAATAACCTTTGCAACATGAGGTGTATATGTGTCCTAATTACCATTTGTAAAACAAGTTCTACTTAAGAGATTAAAAAATCCAATCAATATAGGCATGAACCACTCCTTTTGAATAGGCAAAAATGATTAACATCTAAAGAAGGTCAATCACCCTTCGTAATTATACAGTCACTCCCTATGTCTATTAAGTCAAGATCTGATTGCATCAAATCTGTGAATGTGCTAAGCTGAGCTTATTCCCACTGCACAGGTACATTTCGGAATTTTTCACTCTGTCTGGGAAAAGAGAAAGTAAAAAGACAATTTCACTGAATTTCTCCATAGCAAGAAAAAACATCTTGATCCACACTCTTTGCAAACTGCTGCAAAAATAAAAGTTTACACTAAGTACAAAATAATGGGGGAGACAGCTTAAGTCATACAGTGGGGTCTTGACTTAAGAACGGCTTGAGTTAAGAACATTTTGACTTAAGAACCACTGTCATAGGAAAATATTGACTTGACTTAAGTACTTAGATTTGAGTTAAGAACTGAAAAAAACCACGTGGGAGGCAGGGAAAGTGCAAAATTTGAACTTTCAGTTAACTGTTGGCCAGTGAAAAGGGTGCTTGTCTGCTTCCTCACTCCTCCCAGCGTTTAGAGAGTGGATTGGGAGACAGTCTTCGGACTCCCTGGTACTGTACTGCCTGGACTGTATTTTTCCTGCCTTCCCTGAACCTTTCTTGACCTAAGAAAAAAAGAAACAAAATATCCCCCTCTAGTGGCCGAAGGCGGAATAGCAGCTTCCCATTAGTTTCTATGGACGGAAAAGAGCAGATATGGATCAAATGGTTTTCAATGCATTCCTATGGGAAATGCAGATTTGACTTGAGAACTTTTTGACTTGAGAACCGCCTTCCAATACGGATTAAGTTCTCAAGTCAAGACCCCACTGTATTCCAACTGGTTGTTGTGGGTTTTTCGGGCTTCTTGGCCGTGTTCTGAAGGTAGTTCTTCCTAACGTTTCGCCAGTCTCTGTGGCTGGCATCTTCAGAGGACAGCAAACTGTGCTCTGGGCAAGCCTACCCAGAGCACAGTTTGCTGTCCTCTGAAGATGCCGGCCACAGAGACTGGCAAAATGTTAGGAAGAACCACCTTCAGAACACGGCCAAGAAGCCTGAAAAACCCACAACAACCATTAGATCCCGGCCGTGAAAGCCTTCGCGTATTCCAACTGCTAATGTGACCTACCCCTCTCAGATCTCATGCTTGATACTCAAGGCATCCATGGTATTATTATTCACATACGCAAGCTCTCATTGTTTTTGGACTCTAAAGTATAATACAAAACAAGATCTGCAGCCTACTAAAAGAAAAGAAGTAAAAATCTCTCCAATGCACTACCACTATACTAGAAGTGAGAGTGATGTGAATGAGATGCTTCAACAGACTTCCCTCACCCTTCCCTCACCCTGCCACATATTAGATGACAGACAGACAGACAGACAGACAGACAGACAGATAGATAGATAGATAGATAGATAGATAGATAGATAGATAGATAGATAGATAGATAGATAGATAGATAGATAGATAGATAGATAGATAGATAGATAGATAGATAGATAGATAGATAGATAGATAGATAGATAGATAGATAGATAGATATGTGGCTCGCTTGGAAAAAAGAAAACTTTGAGTCCATGTTTTGCCTAGCTTCCTGTTCAGAATGAAAACTCCCACCTGGCACCAGAGCAGGAACAGGAAGGTCTCAAAGTTTTCCAATTTGTGCCTTTTTCACATGTGAGCTACATTTAGGTGCCTGTCTGTCAAGTGTAACACCTAGAATAGAACACTGTGGGATTTGTAGTCCAAAAAATTTCAACATTCCAAACCCTAGTATATGTGCATGTGTGCTTGCATGAATCTGCACAAATATTTACTTACATACACACCTCCAGAAGATACAAATAGGATTTTTGGAACTGTAATCCTAAAAATTACTTTTATACTCCCTGAAAACTTTGCTCATGTAACGTTTGTAACAGAGAAAGAAAGCAGTCTCCCTTCTTCTTCTTCCATGTTTAGCATTGAGGTGGAAACATAGCTTAAGCAAAATGGACTTACAGCTCTACATTGGAAGGTATCTTGTTCCATTTAAATTAGGCAATCTTTCTTGTCAATGAAGAGAAACAGTCCAGCTTCCTTCAAATCTAAAACCAAGAACACACACTTGTTATATTTTAAAACACTTCAATACAACTTTTTTTAAAAAAAAAAAATTAGACTGGTTTAACAAAATTGTGACCACCCATCTGAGTAGATCCTTGGTCCAACCTAGAAACAATATAGCATTGTTCTGGGGCGATAATTTGGCTGCCATGTCCAAGGTCAAGAGGACAATGAGAACCTGATCTCAATGCATCCGCTTGTGTTTTGTTGTTCAGCTGTCATCACTCTTAGGCTGCAGTTGGAGACACAGTCTCCCGGGCATAAACCCAACTAATCATTCCATTATTTCATGGACCTGCTGGATAGCTCAGTACTTTAGGTATGGGGAGTTAAATTCCCCACTGTGCCTCCTTGACAAGGATTGCACTCAGTGATCCATAGGGTCCCTTCCAGCCCTGCGGTTCTGGGATTATTAATATGCTGATGATGTCATGGCACTATATTTTTCAGGCCCTAGCAAAGCTCTATGTTTATCACATAGTCTAATCACGACATTTGCATATTGCAAATGACAAACATGGGCTCGCTCATGTTAATATTTTGATGGTGTTTTTCAAAGTTCCTCAACTTTGGCATACATAGATAGTGGAGAGAACCTTTGTTTTGTAAAGTACAAAACCTGTTTCCTGTGTACCCATGCAAATGAGATATATTCAGATGATAATAGTGCAAATTATCCAAGTGAGGTAATTACTTAGCTATTGTTATTGCTTCCTTCAAAATAAATATGTACATATATTTAAAAGAAAGACTGCTAATAGACAAAACACAGCAGGAACTGCATACTCTAAAATCCTCACTAAAGTGCCCTGGTCCATCCATTACCTTTCAGTCTGGTCAAGATGATGTGGTGGAGAGGAGATTCATGTTATGCTATCATGAGCTCACTGACAGAGAGGCAGGATATATAAAGTACTCTTGCTCTATAGTGTTAGAATTACTTTTTCCACATACTAACAGGTGAAGAAACACCTTCCCGTCATATCAGAAGAGCAAAGTACTGTAAAGCGAAACAAAATGAGAAAACAGTGTGGTACCTTAAAGCAGTGGTCCCCAAACTTGGGCCTCCAGATGTTCTTGGACTACAACTCCCAGAAGCCTTCACCACCACCTCTGCTGGCCAGGACTTCTGGGAGTTGAAGTCCAAGAACATCTGGAGGCCCAAGGTTGGGAACCACTGCCTTAAAGACTTACTGTTATATTTCAAGAGGAATTTTCAAGGATGAAGTCCACTTACGCAGACATAGAAATGAGACTGTATGATTGTCATAGTTATACATAGTTATATGACTATGACAAGATGGGAATAAAAATAATGGACAAGTGGCAGTGGTTCATTAGTGACAGAATAAATTATCAGACTTTGCATAAAGTCATTGTATTTTTCTGTATTTCGAGAATATTGATTCTCACAGAGAATATGCAGACATGCATATTTCGATACACAGAATAGAGTGATAAAATCCAGCTGTTTATGTAGAATACTGTTTCACTACAGATTCTATACTTTTTCTCCCAGCTGAATTTCTAACTGAATTTGGCCAACAAGACATCCCCACCATTAGAAAACAGCCAACTTTTTTTTGTCTTGAACCACTACCTAGTGGTTGAGCACCAGAAACATAATATCAAGACACGGGATCCAAAATGACCAGTGATGCAGTGAGTACCAAGCACACAGCTACAGCCTGCATTAGAAAAAGTTGAAAGCCAGGCAGCCTGAAGGGTAACAACCTTAGTGTTCTTTGTTTTTATTTGGGAACAGTCTCAGACTGAGGTCCAAATTCAGTTCAAAAGCTGTGCTTTCTTGCAATTGTGTGAAAAAGTATGACAGCTTATTTACGACTTTTCTCTACTTTTGTTGTTAAAAAAGGCACCAGTAGGGATGCTTACATAGCATAGCAACCAAGAGACTTCGCACCTCAGTCTCTTCATTGCTAGCATAGCAACCAAGAGCTTGAAGTGCAAACAGGAAGTCCAAATTTTGTCTCTGCTATGAATCCATGAAGTAAACCACAGACTCCTATATTTCTCAGCACTCTCTCCCTGTGGTGGCAATGAAGCAAATCAACCTTTTCTTCCAGAAACTCCCTACTTCACACCTGTTAGAGATTCAGGAACCCTGCCTATTTTGGTTGTTTTTGTCAGTCTGTCAGTTGCCACACGAAATGGAAAATGTAGGTGTCCTGCATTTTAAAGGTGGCACCTGCTAAAACATCTTCTTCTGCACAACTTCTAAAAGTATTGGAGCCATGGTCACTGTTTCATATGGCAACTCCACTGGCCACACAATCTGAACCCTGTGGTGACAGAAAGTTGTGGTGGTTAAGTCACCACAGGGTTAGATTCCTGGTGTACCTCAACATTAGCAATTGACCCAGCTGGAGGAGGTTAAGTGCTTGATACACTGACTCTTAAGACCTTGGAAGCTATGTTGAGAGGAGCATGCATGTATGTGTGCTCAAGCCAGTAAGTTTGATAATAGAAGATCTGTGCCCTAGATACAAATCTGAGAGAAGGTCAGTATAAGCTCACATGCAAGTTTAAAAGAGCAGGTGTTGTGATATTAGATGGGTATCAGAACTATTATGTTTTTCAGAGAGTTTGAAATTTCTTCATAGATGAGTCAGAAGTGTGATTCTGTTATTATTTTCTAAATTAGAGTAAGAAGAAAATGTTCTGAAATTCTCTCCTCTTTGTCATTGAAAAAAATGGAGCTGTTGACAATAGCTTGTCAAATATTTTTCTGCCGGTCAAATGCTTTCTCAGAGGTGAGCCTTGCCAGTAATAGTCATGTAACTTCCCCACCTGCTGATGAAGGAAATGATTAGTACTGTTGAAGGTGATGGCAGGAACAGGAATAGCTTGTGGGTCTTGCTTTCTCTGTAACACCCAGATTTAATGTTCCATGGCAAGAGTGGGCTAAATATGCCTCTCCAAGTATTAAACTAGACCTTTTGTTACTCCTCCTTGTTGGCTGTGGATATTAGGCCTGACGGGAGTTATAGTCCAATATCATATGGAAGAGTATCTTTTATCCAGCCTTGTTCTGGAGTATTGTGAGGAAAACAATAGCTGCCTCTCCCTTTTTTAAAGGAAAATTTGGCAATTTTTTCTCTCACTCCCTCCAAATATTCCAGTTTTCTCAGCAAAATGTCTACTGAGAAAGTTCATTTCATAAAATATAATGGTTAATTTTTAAAGTGCTACATGTTTTGGTCTTCTTCGTTTTTTGGTATTGTTTTGTTTCTTTGGCTTTTGCCTGATATGCTTGGACAGACTAATGCGGCAACTTCTTCCAAAACTAGAGTCTCTTCTTTGGAAGTAGATAAACAGCTTGTCAACAGGGTTGTGAAGGTGGCTCATAGTTTATGTTCTTATTTTCGTTAATGCTACAAATTTATGAGCTTGGGATGGGATAAGCAGGTCGGGGCACTCTCTTCTTTTGAGTGATTGTGGGGAGGAAGAAACTCAGAGCTAGATATATGCCACACACCCAGGTCACAAGCGGAGGCTTTGTACATGATCCACCCTCTATTGGCACCCTAAGATTCCTACCTCTCCCTCTAGTATGAGAAGAGGCATCCTACTGTGGCCTCTTACTGGCTCTGATTCCCTCTTCCAACCCTAGACTTTTTCTGAGAGGAATTGCTACAGATGCATGGCTGGAAATTAATTTGGGTTTTGCACTGAATTTTTTTTTTAAGTGGAAGTCCTGTTGGGTGGTATTGGCCAGTGCACTGAAGGAAAGTTAAAAAGTATTGAAACCTGCAGTGTTGGTCTATCTGGAATTCAACCCCAAATGACTTTTGGGGAAGTGTAGGAGCACTGAATAATAGGGATCTGGTGAGTCAACTCCTCTGTAAGTTGTATTGTTTCATATGGGTCTACTCTAGTGGCAGCTTGCTAAGGCAAGCAACAGGATTTCAACCAAGGCCAGAGTTTAAGTAAGTGGAAATGTAAGAGTGGGGTGAGATCCTGAGGGAAATAGCTTGCCCTGCAGAAATAGCAGCTGCAGGTAGGATGCTGTAAAACAGTGGTTCTCAACCTTGAGTAACCCAGGTGTTCTTGGACCACAATTCCTAGAAGCTTTCACCACCAGCTGTGCTGATGAGGATTTCTGGGAGTTGCAGTCCAAGAACACCAGGGCTAGCCAAGGTGGGGAACCACTGCTATAAAGTGTCCCCTCTGCCTGCCACTTCTATCTGCCCATTTGCTTCCTCCTTTTCTAATACTGTTGAGACATTAATAGAAAAAGGTGATGGTGGCTTGGAAAAGAGCCAAATCTTCGTAATTGCTCAAATCTCACTAGATTGATAATCCATGCCAATACTTTCCCTTGCATCAGCAAGATTGCCTGACATTTTCTTTTTCTTTTGTTTTCTTTTCTTTTGCCTGTTCTTTTGCAACAGAAACGGCCAAATTCTGCACAACTCAATGACCTTTCCAGGGAATCTTATGCAAGGAAAACATCATTTTCTGTTGGTTCTGTGATAATTCTGTGCAGATTTTTGTGTCCTTCAAGAAAAAAGAAATGACCACAGCATTTCTGAGAAATGCCATGAGATTTCCTATCGGATTTCGTGGGGATGGGGGGGGGAAACACACCTTGCACAGAGAAATCTCTCTGCAAGAGATTTATGGAAATATTTTTTCTTAGTTTCTCACGAAGATCAATAGGCTGTGAAGATGTATATTCTGATCTCTGAATGGGGTGGGAATAATTTTCTGAACCTCCACACAGTTGTGGCAAAAAATGCAGCATTCAAGGCTGTAGGAAAAAAATATGTCTTATTACATTTTAAACCAGTAGTCAATACTTTTACAGGCTGTGCTGCTGATGCTTGTGGGAGGAGGAAAAGTGTAGTGTTATGTAAAAAGCTAAAATTGTGAGATGGTCTCCCCACCCACTCAATCTTTCTGGTACAGTGAACTTGCTGGATGCCCAGTGATTAAAGGGTACATGGATATGACTCTGCACACATGGCATGGTGTGTGACTGAGTGATTACGCCATTCCCTTGCTCCTGAGTCATCCTCACCGTGCTGAGCAAATGGAAGATCTTGCATAACTAGAAGAGTAAGAGGAACAAAACCATAATGGTTTTAGAACTGCAGTAGCATTTAAAAAAAAAAAAGAGAGGAAAGGGAGATATAATGCCTGCTTTAAACCTGGGAGCTACAGTCATCCTTCCTTCCTTCTTTTCTTGTCTCTTGGACTTCAAAGCTACCTGCAAGCTTCTCTTCCATTACCATTCAGTAATTTCGGTCAGAGTGAGGGTTTATGCAGAAAAAAAAATAGGGATATGGGAAAACTCAGATTTTTTTTCCATTTAGCCTAGTGTTGTCAGCTCTGAATGGCAGCATCTCTCCCAGTGTTTAGATGAGATTTTAATGTAGACCTACTTAAAGTCTCCTAGAGTTGTCTCCTTCCTCTGTACCAACTACTCCAAACCCTCCAAAGCCAGATGTCTTTAGGAGATTGTACGGGAGATTCTTAACACATGGCATGGTGTGTTTCTGAGCAATTATGCACGAGCATCATAGAATCTCTTTAAGCGTATACGAAATTAAAAGGAGTCTAGGGCAGCTCTGCCACGTCTAGCTTAAGGAAACTCTCTGTATTAGAGACCTCTAGTATACTTGAATTTACATTTGTTTGTTCTTTCCTATTACATGTCTCAATAAGCAAGGTCTGTTTGGGCATTACAGAACCTCAGAGCCATGATTGTGTTTGATAGCTACTGTACCATAACTCTCTATATATTTGTTCTTTGCAGCCAGATAGATTCATCAACATGAAGGCCTTGCCTTGGGGTACCTTTCTTTTCTTCTTTTTTTGATAACCTGCCTTCATTTAGAAGTTTGTTCATAACTCAGTGTCTCCAGGGAATGCATCCCCTTTCTCTAATTCTTAGATACTTAGCCTTCCATGTTACTTAAGAGTTGAGAAATGACAAGTAGGACATAAAAGCTTCCATGGAAGTTGAACACAAGCCAGTTATTGTCGGCACCTCAGAGCTAGCTAATGCAAGAAGGTACATTTCTTTAACCAGATCTTCAATACTACGTGTTTGATGACTAATCCACATTTGGCTGGTAAATTGATGTGTGATAAACTTCTGTGTGCTTTGCATAATTAATTGATCCACTGCCTTTCATGACTCTGGCCTTCCCAGGAGGCTTAGATAGGAACCAATGCAATTTTGATATTAAACAAATGATGGAAGAGATTTGAATTGAAACAGTTTTGAAATAAGCCAGTCAAAACATTTAAATATCTAATCCCAACCAACAATATTGAAACCTCTTTGCTTGAAAGCCAATGAGAACAAATAGATTGGAACATATTTTACTTGCCTTAATAAAAGAAGCCATAGATAGAGATAGAGCCAACCACACATTTATTGGGTAAGAATTGTGGTGGGAAAGAATTTTATGAGCTCTGAAACACAACCATTCAGATACTTATTACAGGGTAGATTTTAGAAGAGCATCCGAAAATAGTATAGTTGAAAAAAAAATGCAGACAGTGCTCTTTGTCAGTGGAAGAAAACTATATCTGTAAAGTTTATAAAAGACACCAAAGTCTGAAAATCCAATATGACATAATGACAACATTAAAAAGCAAATGAGTTCCAGAGAAATTCAATGAAATTAAAGCAGAATCTTTTGCATCCTGTTAGGGAAATGCCACAAGGTTGAGACAGACACTGAGAATATCCTGTCTCCAGTGCCTGTCAACCTTTAGTTGGCTTGTAGTAGGCCATCAAATGGACTATTTCAAAGTATCTTATGTGTACAAACATAGTACAAAGAAGCTTTTGTTTATTTTCACTTTAAATCACATACAAGTAGCTAGTTACTGAGGGAAGGCTTGCCTGAAGAGAAAGGTCTTTGCTTGCTTGTGGAAGGACCACTAAATATGAGGTCAATGTGGCCTCCTGTGGGGGAGGGAGTTCCAAAGTCTGAGAGCAGCAACAGAGGAGACCCTCTCCCATGTCCCCATCAGATGTACCTGTGAAGGTGGCAGGACCTAGAGAAAAGCCTCTCCTGATGATTTTAAAACCTGAGTCACCTCATAATGTGAGATACGGTCTTTGAGATAGCTTGAACCCAGGCCATTTAGGGCTTTATAGGTTTAAACCAGCACTTTGAATTGTCCCTGAAAGCCAATTGGCAGCCAGTGGAGCTGCTGTAACCGGGGGGGGGGGAGGAGGGATGTGACCTCTGTAACCAGCTCCAGTCAGCCATCTGGCTGCTGCATTTTAGACCAGCTGAAGATTTCTGACACTTTCCATTGGCAGCCCCACATAGAACGCATTATGGTAATCCAGCCAGTAAGTAAATAGGGTATGGCTAGATCAGATCTCCGAGGAAACTGACATAGTTGATCCACTAGTTTTAATTGTGCAAATGCAGTCTTGGCCACTGCCATCGGGGCTCAGAGATGATTCTAGGAACATCCCCAAGCTGCACACCTAGTATTTTCAATGGGAGTGTAATCCCATCCAGTACCAGGTCCATCCTTATTCCTTGATCTGCCTTTTGACTGACCAGGAGCACCTCTGTCTTGTCTGGATTAAGTTTCAGATTATTCACCCTCATCCAGTCCATTACTGATACCAAACACTGATCTAGGGATGAAATGGCTTCCTTTGGTTTAGATGGCAAGGAGAGGGAGAGTTTGCTGTTACTGGCATACTGGTGACACTGAATCCCAAAACTCAGGATAATCTCTCCTGGCAGTTTCAGGTAGATATTAAGTAACATAGGAGATAAAACAGAACCCTGAGGGAACCCACAGGCCAGGGTTCCTTCTAAAGCTGAAGTGATTGAATTTCCCCATTCTGGAACAATGGAAATATATATATCTACTGATAAAGAATAATGCACCACTCTGATGGTACATATACAGAAAGTTGTGGTTGGGGTGGATGGGATGGATATTGACCATAGAAACCACTTTGAAAAGGCTGGGGCTGTACCTTCACTCCCCTGGAAAGCAAAAAAAACATTGCTGGGTGTGACGACTACAAAAGCTTTACCAAGTTATGTAGGTTCTTGTAGACATTTAAGCGGAGAGGATTTATATGCCAAATCCTGAAATGAACTTCTGTTCTGAATGTCTGTGGGCAAAAATATGTGAATGAGATAATATATCCAATAGTTGTTTACAAAACCTCCACGTTGTCTTATGTTAAATGATTGGGTGACAAGGCGAAGCAAAAACCTATTAGCTTATGTAGATATTGTCTCAAAGCCGAATATTTATTTATTTATTTATTTATTTATTTATTTATTTATTTATTTATTTATTTATTTATTTATTTATTTATTTATTTATTTATTTATTTATTTATTTATTTATTTATTTATTTATTTATTTCCAGCTTTTACCCCGCCCATTGCCCTCAAGAATCTACTCTGAGTGGCTTACAGTCTGAGTATATAACAAAAATTAAAACAACAATATCAACAACATAGAGATAGGCAAAGTCCAAGATGGTAAAACATAAAAACTAAGAAATGGAAGGGGGGAAGGCCTGCCTAAAAAACCAGGTCTTCAGCTTGTTCTTAAAAATTTCCAGCAAGGGTACCAGGCAAATCTCCAGGGACAAGGTGTTCCAGAGGCGAGGGGCCATCACTGAGAAGGCTTAGTTTCTATTTCTCTCCTTACGGGCCTCTCTCGAGGTCAAGGCCCTCAGCTGCCAAGCCTGGGTAGATTGAGTGACACGAGTAAAGCTAGGTGGGAGCAAGCACTCTGTCAGGTATTGAGGTCTTAAACCGTTTAGGGCTCTATATGTAAGCATTAATACCTTGAAGTCAATGAGGAAACAAATGGGCAACCAGTATAAGGCCATCAGAGTGGGGGAAATGTGTTCATATTTTTTCACCCCAATTAACAATATGGTGGCTGTGTTCTGGACCATTTGTAGTTTCCACATCAATCTCAAGGGCAGCCCCATGTAGAGAGCATTACAGTAGTCTAATCTTGAGATAACGAGCGCATGGACCAGGGTGGTGAGTGCCCCAACATCAAGACCGGAGTGCAACTGGGCAATCCACGGAAGATGTAAATGGGCGGTGCAGACCACGGACGCTACCTGGAACTCCCTGGTAAGCGCTGGGTCAAGATGGACCTCCCAAGCTATGGACCACACTCTTTGTGGTGAGAATCAATCCCTCCAAAAGAAACGGAAGCTTCCCAAACCACTGATAAGAGGGGCGCCCACCCTCAAAATCTTCATCTTGTCCGGGTTCAGCCTCAGTCCATTCTCCTGCATCTACAACCCCCAGACAGTGCTCAAGGGGCATCCACTGCTGTTGGAAAAAAGGATATGTAGAGCTGCATGTCATCAGCATACTGATGACACAAAGCCCCGCACTCTCGGACAACCCCACTCAGCGGTTTCATATAGATATTAAATAGCATTGGAGAGATGATCAAGCCCTTTGGCACCCTACAATTGAGGAGCCATGGTTCTGATACATTCTCTCCAAGCTGAACTCTCTGGGAATGGTCCTCCAAGAAGGATGGAGCCAGGCAAAAGCCAGGCCCTGATCCCCAACTCGGAGAGCCTTCCCAGGAGGATATTGTGGTTGACGGTATCAAAGGCAGCTGACATATCAAGGAGAACCAACAAGGACATTTTGCACCATTGGGCTCCCTCAATAGAGCAGGGTGACCAATGCTATTATCATACCATGACGCAGCCTGAAGCCCAACTGGAATGGATCCAGGGCATTGGTTTCATCCAAGAGATTCTGCAGCTGATTGGCCACCACCCTCTCTACAACCTTGCTAAGGAAGGAACATTGGCGACAGGCCTATAATTGCCAATGTTGTCTGCCGCCAAGCTCGGTTTCTTTCTGATGGGCCCAATGAGTGTCTCCTTGAGGGAAAGGGGAACCCTGCCCTCCTGGAGGTACCCATTAATTATTGAACTGGCCCATTCAGTTGTCACAGGCCTGGATGCTTTGATTAACCAGGGCGGGCAAGGGTCAAGGGAGGAGGTGGCGGCATTACAGCAATCAAGTGCCTTGTCAACCTCAAGTGACATCACTGGCTGAAAGTGAGTAATTCTCACCAGATAAGACAGTGCGCTGGATGTCTCGGCTCATCTACTGGTTTCAAATAGGGGGTTAGGTCCCGGCGTATGGCCTCCACTTTAGCTTTAAAAAAATGCTGCAAATGGGTCAGGTGAGATACTAGGGGGAGGCCAATCAGTTGAGAGCTGGCTTTCCTGACAAATTTAACATGCAAAGACAAAAATTACTTGCAATATTGTGTAAGAAACCAAAGTAAGAAACCCAGATATTCTTATGGCTTCTTGTAATCCATTGGTATGCTGTTGAGAACCTCCAGTAAGGAAAGTGGTGAAACTTTCAGAGAGAAAGCTTCACAGATGGATAGGATCTAGACAGCCATTTACATTATCACAACTGCAGCCTTAAGATGACACCTAGGTGGTTGGATGCTATAGAGCAGGAGTCTTAAACTCAATTTACCTGGGGGCCGCTGGAGGCAGAGTCTGGGTGAGGCTGGGCTGCATCAGATTTTCCACCAAGCGGAGCAAGAGTCTGAGGAAGCTGCCCAGGAGTTTCCTTAGCCCGGCTGGGGCTCTGAGGAGGAGGAGGGGTGTGTAAGCCCTCATCACCAGCCACGACCCCTCTTGCTCCTTCTTCACTACTACTACCACTACCACCACCAGCAGGACGAAGAAGCGGAGAAGTGAGGGAGCGCCAGCGACCACCTAGCCAGGGCAGAGGGGGGCACGACATAAAATTTTAAAACCCCTCACAGACTCGCCTTGCTAAAGGAGAAAAGCCCCCATCAGTACCCACGAAATTAAACAGAATGGGGCGGCCCCCCACAGGTGCTTGCGGGCACGCGTGCATTCACAAAACACACACACACAGAGGTCTGGCAACCTTCCTCTGAGGGCCCCCCTCAAAAAAGGCACATTCAGCAGCAGCAGCTACGCCCACCACGACAGAGGAGCAACCTTTGCGAGGCGAGCCCTGGCAGCCTCCAGAGCTGAGGTGGCTGAAGCAGGACGAAAAGGAGGAGGAGGGAGCACCACCGGGTGCTGAGGCAGCTGCTGGCCAGGCTGGTGCTTCGGGCCGAGAGAGAAAGAGAGCCAGAGAGCCGCTTCCCTGGAAGAGGTGGCAGTGTCAGCTGCTGTTGGTGGCGCTGTTGGAGGCACTCTTCACGGACTGGCCTGGAGTGAGC
The DNA here is from genome assembly GCF_051106095.1 of Pogona vitticeps. Lineage (NCBI taxonomy): Eukaryota > Metazoa > Chordata > Lepidosauria > Squamata > Agamidae > Pogona > Pogona vitticeps. The sequence continues at coordinate 113,501,020 of NC_135787.1, read as the reverse complement.
TCCACTCTCAGGCATCACTCAGCAGCAGCTCAGGTGCTCGGGGAAAAGAACTGGCAGGGCGCCTCACTTCCCGGCTCTCTCCCAAGACAGTGCCTCTTGCACCCTCCATCCGGAACTGTAGCCTGCTAGCCGGCAGACAGGTGGTCTGGCTGGCAGGCTGCAGTTCCGGATGGAGGATGCAAGAGGCACTGTCTTGGGAGAGAGCCGGCGAGCGACGCAAGGCTTTCTTTTTTTACTCTTGACAGCAGAGGATGCGTTGGTGCTTCAGGGGGCAGGCAAGGCGGGGGCCACAAACTATCATCCGGCAGGCCGCAAATGGCCCTCAGGCTGCATGTTTGAGACCCCTATTATAGAGCAGTAAGAATGCAGGATACGCCCACTTGGTGATGGTTTAAGTTTCCAAGTTAAAGCACAGAAGCTGTCCAGCTAAAGAACTACTCTGTGTTGGTCGATTCACACTTTTAAGCCTCAGTTGACTCTGTTCAGAAAAAAATATTGCTTCATTTGCTAATTTGCACCCAGACCTGCACTTTTCTTTCACAGAGATTAGGGTAGGTCAGAAGGAGGAAAAGGTAAAAGGCTAGATTAATCCCAGCATCCAACAAAGTAATCGGTGAGCTTGCATGATTTATCTCCCTGTCATGAAGCTGTTTAGGTCATGAAAAAAATGTCTCTGGTTTGAATGCAGAAGAACATTCGTAGTTTTTGTGTGTGTTTGTTGGGGGTCTCTGCTAACAGGCTATCATACCAAACCTTCCTTGTAGTGATTACGTCTATTTTGAGCCTCTGTGTATAGATGTATGTATGGCTACCTATATCAGGTTTATATTTAATTAGTTTGGGGGGACTGGGTCGTGGATGGTCCTGGATGGAGTGCTAGGGTGATTGGTAGTTGGGAGCTGAATGTTGATTGCTTGGCATTATTGAAATAGTGAGGTCTGGGCTCTGGTGAAAGTTAAGATGAGAGATGATGGTGGAGAGTGAGAAAAGTTAGAGCACAGAGCTGAAGGGGGTAAGAAGTTTGCTTGACAGTGGCAGTCTGTGGTAGAACTTATGAAGAGAAGTCTGTCTTGTAGCAATTAGTGTATGGTTAGTATGTGTGTAAAAAAAGGCTTTAAATACTTTTTTAAAAAATTATTTTAATTTTAATTATAACATAAACATTAACATAAAATACATATACCAAAATACAAATTAACTGTGTTCCCCACCACCATTTTTGATTTGGAGTTTTCCCTTTTCCTCTTGTTAGCACATATTCCAAAAATCTGCCCCATATATGATAAATTTTATTATTTTTATTTCTCCTTTCTTAACCTTTAAGTTACAAGTTAACTTATCATTTATAGTTATATTCCATATTTCATTATACCATTTTTCCATTTGAAATTCAGATTTTGATTTCCAGTGCCTCGCTATTATTAATCTAGCTGCTGTTAAAAAATTGGTAATCAATTCTTTAGTCATCCTATCATATTCCACATTCTCAAATATTGATAAAGCAATCTCAGGATTAAATTCTATATCTTTTTCACATATGTCATTTAGTTCTTTAAAGATTAGTTTCCAAAATCTTTGTACTTTTTCACATTCCCAACAGACATTCTCATATTTCCAACAGACATTCAGATAACTAGACTTAATTTTACTCAATGTTGTTGGTGTTAAATACCATCTTAAACCAAATTTGAAAAAAAATCTCTTATTCTCACTGACATAAATCTTAAAACCCCCATTTTCCACATCTTCCTCCATTCTTCATCATTTATTCTTTTTCCTCTTGTTCCCACACTAACTTCAATCCTCCTTTCTCACTCTTTTCTTCTTCTAAGTCAAGTAGGCATCTATAAATTTTACTCACTACAACCTTTACTGAATCAGTCATCTGAATATTTTCATAGGATAATAGAAATTGTTCATACTTCGTATATTCTATACCTTTTTTATATTTCTTTACCCATTCATCCATCTTTCTAATTGCATATAATTCAACCATGAAATATTCTTATTCTGAAGGATTTGTTCCATTTGATCTTTCGATCTCAGTCTTTTAATCTAATCACTTTTTTTCTTTAAATAATTCTGCATAAACTTTCATATTGGCAGGAAAACACTCTATTTCTGTCACTAGTCTTAATGGAGAGTTAAATGGACATAAATTCTTTCTATACTTATACCAGATGTTTAACATTGTCTTTAAAAATGGGTTATTAATTTCACTTATATACAATTTCCCCAGACATATGAATAAAAATGATTAAAACAACAGTAAAATCTGAATATACTTATTTAGTATTTATTCAGATTTTACTGTTGTTTTAATCATTATTCATATGCAATTACTGATCTATCCCTTCATACCTGTTACCTATGGTCCCTAAATAAAAATCCTGTTTGTTTAAACCAATCTTTCTTCATTATTTGTTTTAAGCTACAAAGCCTCTGGACTGCAAGGTCAAAAAAACAGCAGTTCAAATCCACACGATGGAGTGAGCTCCCGTTGCTTGTTCCAGCTCCTGCCAACCTAGCAGTTTGATAGCATGTAAAAATGTGAGTAGATAAATAGGTACCACCATGGTGGGAAGGTGGTGGTGTTCCATGTCTAGTCGTGCTGGCCATGTGACCACGGAAACTGTCTATGGACAAATGCTGGCTCTACGGTTTGGAAACGGGGATGAGCACCGTCCCCTAGAGTTGGACACGACTGGACTAAATGTCAAAGGGAACCTTTACCTTTACCTTGACTACTAATGAACAAAAATAAGCCCACATATCACGAAGCTAAGCTTTACCAAAAGAATATAGTGTTTTACTGAGATTAAGAAACCTTTTCACAGGACACTTGAATTATTTGAGATATTGGGGCAAGGAAAGCTCTAGCTGGGACAGTATAAACAGAACAACCTCAAGATACTTGAAAAGGTTTTATGGGAGTGGTTGTTTTTGCAGTTTATCCTTGTCACTACTTTTTCACTACGGATGCTTTGGTGTGGTGTCTAGGTTTAAAAAGGTGTAAAAAAAACTATCTGAACCGTACCTGAGGAGTGTGTGAACTAGCTAGTGTGAAAATTAGCAGGAAGGTCATTACTGCCTCAGGCCAGAACATGGCACCCCTCGTGTATCTACTCATTTCCAGCATTGTCTGCTTTAGAGTCAGTTATGAGCTCATGCCCCTTACACGGCCACTGTATAGTACTGTTTTAAATGTGTTGGCTGCATCAGCCACAGCAGAGAAATGTAAAGGTGCTAGTAGGTAGCAACTTGGAACCTATGCTTCTCTGGTTGCCCAACCCAAGCAGATATTGGTGGAAGTATTTCACATCTCAATTAAGAACTTGGAAATAACATGTTACACAAAACTACAATGATATTTGTAGCTTTTGTCCATTTTTAAAACTGGGTGATAGGGTTTATTTGTTGTTGTTTTGCACATTTCTAACAAAAAGTAAATGTGAGAATCATGGCATATGCAGTGGTACTGAATGGATTACTAATGTCTTTGTTGTCAATTAGAGTGTTCTGTTATACATGCTCTGCCTATCTACTTAGCTTCACATGCAAAAAGACAGCCGTTTTGGGTGAGTAGAGGACTTTTATGCAAATTATTTTTGAGCAAGTTGTGAAAAGGAAGATACCTCCTCCCCACCCCAAAATAACACCTGGTTCTCATGCAGGCATTGAGGCCTTTCAAAGACATCGTTCGTTGACTCATATAAGTATCTACATTGAAACCAAGAAGCATGACTTGTGCTCTGCATTCGCAAACACGCCTCACATTATTATGTAAATTTGCAAATGCTGCTTGAATTATCTGTGAAAGGGTTCCCCTGAAGGTAGGATCACAGCTCTCTCTTTTTTAATCATGATTGTATGCACGCTACATGGGATGACCTGGTTTCCTGACAGTTTAACGTTTTGAAACATACTTCAAGTCCAAGTTGCTCTTTTGCTTGTTGTCATGCTTCCTAGTTTTGTAAAAGATGTTGTTTGTATAACATCTTGGTGAAGCGTAGATACTGTAGAGAATTGTTGCTTTAATCAGAATATATATCATCATCATCTTAGAACTGCAGAGCTGGAAGGGACCTCATGGACCATTGAGCCCAGCCAGTGTCAGGGTGGCAAAATTGGGGCATCAGACTTCCCACCCATGGCTTGGTAGCCAGATGCCTAAACCGCTGATCTACTCACCAGTCTCATGCTAAAGATTAAACTCAGTGGCTGAAAGAAAACCTCTCTGGTCCTCAAGTGAATCTTCAGAGGAAATGATGGAAATGTAGCTCCAAAATGCTGCTATTAATATGTAGATACATACACAAATACAATAGATAGGGAGTTTCAGCTCACAATTGTGGACTTCTGCATCCCATGCAGGAAGAATGAGAATCACCTTTGATCAGCAGAGTACTGCCTCCTATTATTAAGCAAAGTACAGCCCGAGTATTCCTCTGGAAAGTCAAGTGAACATCCAGGTGTGCTTTTAGAACTTTTGTCTGAATGGATATGTTTTAGCTTGAGAAGGGGAAATTTTTCCTTCCACATATATCTAATTCACGTAGCTCTAAATAAACTGCTCATGACTTTACTTTAAAAATATTTACAAGTCGATTAGATACACATAGACTCAGAAGTAAATTGCATGGCTTTTGTTTAAGCTAATGGGCAAAAAGTTACACCCTTAACCTTCTCAAATGGAATTAAGTTCCACACCTTCACTTTGAACAATACCACACTGATGTTAATCCTTTTCTCCATGCAAATTTCAAGATGAAGAGTCATGTGCTGTATTAACTAAAACCCAAACACCTATTAAATAAAACAACACACCTATTCTATCTAATAATAAAAATAAAACACTTACACAACAAAACGAAGCTATTTTTTCCTTGCAATGCCAACATTGTTCCCAAGACATTTTGGTTTTCTTCCAGATATTTATTTACCTCTGTAACCTGCCTAAGTACAAGCACCTTGTAATAATGTGGTCAAATGTTCTCACTTAGGGAAGACAGTTTTCTATCTGAAAAGGCAAATGAATAAACTACCCTCCGTACTAAACAGTGTTCTGTTTAGAAGGCTCTTTATGACAAAAGCGATTTAGCGGTGTTGTTTTTTAAAAGTAACTAGTGAGACCAACATGAATTTGACCAAACTTTGGGAGGCAGTGGAAGACATGAGGGCCTGGCATGCTCTGGTCCATGGGGTCATGAAGAGTCGCATATGACTTAATGACTAAACAACAAAAGTGAGGTCAAGGAACCCTGAAATTGCAGCCCACAGAGAGTACCTGGACAGCTGACTCACTGGGCACACAGCATCACAATTTTCCCTGCTTGAATGAAATGTACTGCAATTTTGCTTGAATGGTAAAGAACCATTTCTGATTTCTGCACTCTGCCTAGACGTTGGCATGTACGTCATTGTTTAGTCGTTTCGTCGTTTCTGACTCTGTGACCCCATGGACCAGAGCACGCCAGGCCCTCCTATCCTCCACTGCCTCCTGGAGTTTTGTCAAAAGCATTGTGGTAGCTTCGATGACACTGTCCAATCATCTCATCCTCTGTCATCCCCTTCTCCTCTTGCCTTCACACTTTCCTAACATCAAGGTCTTTTCCTAGGAGTCTTCTCTTCTCATGAGATGGCCAAAGTATTGGAGCCTCAGCTTCAGGATCTGTCTTTCCAGTGAGCACTCAGGGTTGATTTCTTTAGAATTGATAGGTTTGTTCTCCTTGCAGTCCAGGGGACTCTCAAGAGTCTCCTCCAGCACCACAATTCAAAGGCATCAATTCTTCGGCGGTCAGCTTTCTTTATGGTCCAGCTCTCACTTCCATACATCACTACAGTGAAAACCATAGCTTTGACTATGTGGACCTTTGTTGGCAAGGTGATGTCTCTCCTTTTTAGGATGCTGTCAAGGTTTGTCATCGCTTTCCTCCCAAGAAACAGACGTCTTTTAATTTTGTGGTTGCTGTCTCCATCTGCAGTGATCATGGAGCCCAAGAAAGTAAAATCTATCACTGCCTCCATATCTTCCCCTTCTATTTGCCAGGAGGTGATGGGACCAGTGGCCATGATCTTAGTTTATTTGATGTTCAGCTTCAGACCGTCTTTTGCACTCTCCTCTTTCACCCTCATTACAAGGTTCCTTAATTCCTCCTCACTTTCTGCCATCAGAGTGGTATCATCTGCATATCAGAGGTTGTTGATATTTCTTCTGGAAATCTTAATTCCAGATTGGGATTCCTCCAGTCCAGCCTTTCGCATGATGTATTCTGCATATAAGTAGAATAAGCAGGGGGACAATATACAGCCTTGTCGTACTCCTTTCCCAATTTTGAACCAATCAGTTGTTCCATATCCAGTTCTAACTGTTGCTCCCTGTCCCCCTTGTAGATTTCTCAGGAGATAGATAAGGTGGTCAGGCACTCCCATTTCTTTAAGGACTTGCCGTAGTTTGCTGTGGTCCACACAGTCAAAGGCTTTTGCATAGTCAATGAAGCAGAAGTAGATGTTTTTCTGGAACTCTCTGGCTTTCTCTATAATCCAGCGCATGTTATGTACAGTGTTGTGCAAATCAGTATCTTTAACTCCATGGCTTAGGTATCTGGCTACGGAGCCAGAGCTAGGCAATGTGATTCCCCATTGTGTTCTCCCTTCTAGGAAAAGATGCAGCCTATGTAGCCATGAGCAAGCTGCAAAGTCCCAGGATGCCCCCAGAAGAAGGGCATGGTAAGCCTCTTCTGAGTATTATCTACCTAGAAAACCTTGGAAAGGGTCACCATAAGTCAGAATTGATTTGACAGCACACAATTATTACTATTTATCTCCCATCTCTTTTTTTGTGATGCATAAGTGGTCACTCTTACTTGTAAGTCTGTAAGAGCACAGCAGGCATGCAGATAAATGAGTTTATTCCGGTGAGCTGGAGGTCAATGCCCATTGTATGTACAGAGGAGACTCTAAAACTTATGGAAAAAGTCTGACTGCTCCTTGGCAACATGACATTGTGTAAGAAGAGCTGCAAAGGCTCAGTTTTCAAGAAATTTTATTTATTTGGCTAGATTTCTACAAGTGCTTTGGAGGGATGAAGCCATCTGAGTCAAAAGACAAAGCTAACTTTAAAAAAAAAAAAGCTGTAAAAAGCCAGCAGTGAAAAACAAAGTGGGGGTGGGGGGAAAGCTGAAGTAAATTAACTAAAACAAGGAACAAAATATTTGAATATTCTTTCTTTTTCCCTAGATATAAGCATGTGGTAACTAAGTAGCTGTGAGAATATAGTGGTTCCTCATTTTTAAAAAGATTGGTATTTCTATGGCAACCTGACAGAAAGAAAGCAGGGAACGTTTTGATTGCCATCATGTGTAAGTGATATGAAAGGCTCTTTTTACACTGCTGAGTTGTGGAGCTGAACCAATAATGTGGTTACATCATAAGCCAAAGAAACTCTGTGTATGTTCGAGGGCATATTTCTCCAACTGCCGGTACTAGTGCTGTGAGAAACTCTGTGACAGGGTTTGACAGCAATTCCTCAGTAAACCATGCTTCACATGTTAAGTCCTACCTATTTGAATAGAATAGTATTTATTCCAAATAAGCTTCTTTTCTCCCCTTTAGTCTAGAAATTGCTTCTGAAACCAATCCAAGATATTGTAGTAGTTTTTTCCTTATGATATTCAAAGGTCTGCTAACAAGCATATTTAAATTTCTGTATAATTTAAAAATTGAGGGGAACAAACTAAAATCCTTAAAGGTGCAACTCAGCTACTGTCAACAAGGGTTCTCTTCCAGGAGGCTAAATAAAAGCCCTTGTAATCCCAACACAGCCAAAATGTTGGCTAAAACTTCTAAATTTACACGCCACTCCTTCACAGTGTCCAAACAGCTCTTAATGCCTTCTGTGTAAAAATTAATATTAAATTTGTGGGTCAAAGACAGGCAAAGTTGTGGGACCCCAACTCCCATGATCCCTCACATAAGACTATGCTGGCTAGGGCTGATGGGAAATGTAATCCAATGACAGCTGGAAAGCCAGATAGCCCCCATCCCTGTTGCCAACAGCACATTGGCTGCTGAAGAAGGAAACGGTGCCACATCAGAGTCGGGATAAAGGGTAGTCCAGTCTCCTGAATGTCTTAGTTTCAATGTTCTTGCTGTGCTAGATTGAGGGCCACGTCGGTACTTTCTGTGCCACTGTCACATAACAGTTGAAGTGAGCTTCTCCTGCAACCCGAGACAGAGAAGTCTGCACAACGGAAAAAGGCCTCAGCTCCACCACGCCCCCCCTTTGCCGCCTTTCTCCTCAGCTGTTGTAGTAGTTCTGCAAGGTAGCGGTTGTGTTTAAAATGCCTCCCAGCAGTCAATCAGGTTAAATGAAGATCTCTCCTCCCCTGAGAAAGCTAATTAAAAGGATGATTAACAAACCTGGGGCTTGTTCACCAAATTCTGTGTTGGCACCTTCTTAAGTCTCTTGCTGGGTGCGCAAGGTGTTTGCACAACAGCAAACAGATGTTGGGGAAGCACCGGCAGAATCCTTAATTGGTAATGCCTTTTAGGATACAGTGGGTCTCAAAAGGCACTAGATTTCAGTAAAGAATCGAGTGGCAGAGGTTGAGGTCTGCGCGATATGTTGAAAGGTAGGGTTTTTTGAAAACCATCCAATCCAATTTTTATTCACATATTTCCCCGACAGAATGAGACCAACCCCTTCAAATCTAATTTGGAGGTGTCCTGAGCCCACTGGTTCTCAGGTTGCTGAAAGTGTTTGTATGTTTCCAGAATTAGAGAGGACACCTGTTCTGAAAACATGGAAAATAAAGTGCTGTGACATGTGGAGAGAAGCACTACTGTAGTCCCATCACCCTTAGAAATGTGGTGGGCCTTCAGTTTGTAGGTAGAGCGCTTATCCAGTTTCTTTTCTTTTCTTTTCTTTTCTTTTCCTTTCTTTTCCTTTCTTTTCCTTTCCTTTCCTTTCCCTTTTCCCCCTTTCCCCCCTTTTCCCCTTTTTTCCTTTTCTTCCCTTTCTTCCCTTTCCCTTTCTTCCTTCCTTGCGCCTACAGGAAAGATTCTTGGGGAAAATGTGTGTTACGGGTATGGGAGATACCTTAATTTCTCCAGTAGTTGCTACTGGGTTGCCCAAACACGTAGATGGTTCTGTAAAAAAAAAAAAAAAAAAAAAAGGCCAGCACCAAAAATGAATAAAAACAAAAAGTAGAAAATAGCAGTGGTGGTGAGAGGACAAGAATAGTCTGTGTACTTATTCCCTGGATAGCTCAGTAAGTTAGGCACCTGGGAGTTCAATTCCTCACTATGCATCCTAGGAGAGCCAGCTTGTATGGCCTTGGGCAAGCTGCACAATCCCAGGACATCCCCAGAAGAAGGGAATGGCAAACTACTTCTAAGTGCTCTCTATGTAGAAAATCCTGGAAAGAGTCACCCCAAAGTCAGAATTGACTTGATGGCCCACCCAACCAAAGTCACAAACAGTCTTTTTTTATGTTCACAGATACATTATTCCAGAGTGTAATGAAGACACATCGTGGCTAGGTGAAAGAAGAAACAATGTTCCTCTCTCCCCTTACTGTGTTCAGATGTGTAACAGTTGCTTGGCCAGGTGGCTGTGGAGAATAAATAGAACCCAGTGTGGTCAAGCTCAGTGGCAGGAGTTTCTGGGAAAGACTTCTGTCTTTCAGTGGAACTTCAACCATCAGTTTCCTTCTGCTTTGGTGCTTCCTTTTTTATTGCTAGAGCACATGGTGCCAAGAATTTTTGTTCAAATGTCACTATGTTTAACACCCAATTCAATGGTTTGTAGAGCCTTAAATGACCTGATCAAAGTGGGGGAGTCTTGAACTGCTTTCTGCCTTCTTGCTCACTTATCCCCACTTCGCCCTGTTGTGTCCTTTCCACCAAAGCCAGAGCACTGAGCAGCATGTTCAGCTGTCCAGCATGGTGTCTGGAGCTGACAGTTCTATTTTGGAGTGTACTGTGATTTGGCATTGGGGACTGAGAAATGTGATGTTCTGGTTTTCACAGATTTTTAAAATGGATTTAAATGATTTTTTAAATTATTATTATTATTTTTTTGCAAAGAGGATTTTCTGGCAAAGTGTGTTTCTTTGTTGTCATCAAATGTGTGGGGCAGGGGTCAGGGAACTTTTTTACCTTTTACCCCCCCAAAATATTTGTATACACCGATATTACCCCCTTGATGTGAAAGTAAGGAAATTATACATAATATGAATTCTAAATCTTATTGAATCTACACAGGCTGTTTACCGAAATGGCAGGATGCACCAAAATTAATAAAGATGTGCACTATTTTTCCTGGAATACATTGCACACCTGCCATGGGGTAGTATAGGGAGTAGTAATGTGTCCAATGTGCCTAGCAAGTTGCATTAAATTTTTGCTAGATCACAGAGGATTTAATCATCATCAGTGGCTGCCAGAGTGGTGCTAGCAATGAGGTGTTTGCTAGAGACTTCTGGGTTGGGGTGATAGTGTTTCCTACCACTTTCATCATTCTGTGTGTGGTGTGCAAAAAGGAACAAACCAGGCTAAAGGTCATGTCACCTACCCTGGTGCCACAGGCCAACATCAAAGGACCCGTGCACTTTTTTTTTATCATCATCAATGGAAAACCCAACAGTGGCCAGAGGATTGGAAAAGATCAGTTTACATTCCAGTCTCAAAGATGGGCAGTGCCAAAGAATGCCCCAACTACGTACAATTGCACTCATATCACATGCTAGCAAGGTTATGCTCAAAATCCTACAAGGTAGGCTTCAGGAGTATGTGGACCGAGAACTCCCATAAGTACAAGCTGGATTTCGAAGGGGCAGAAGAACTAGGGACCAAATTGCCAACATGCGCTGCATTATGGAGAAAGCCAGAGAGTTCCAGAAAAACATCTACTTCTCCTTCATTGACTATGCAAAAGCCTTTGACTGTGTAGACCACAGCAAACTATGGCAAGTCCTTAAAGAAATGGGAGTGCCTGACCACCTTATCCATCTCCTGAGAAATCTCTATGTGGGACAGGAAGCAACTGATTGGTTCTAAATTGGGAAAGGAGTACGACAAGGCTGTATATTGTCCCCCAGCTTATTTAACTTATATGCAGAATACATCATGCGAAAGGCTGGACTGGATAAATCCCAAACTGGAATTAAGATTGCCAGAAGAAATATCAACAACCTCCGATATGCAGATGATCCCACTCTGATGGCAGAAAGTGAGGAGGAATTAAGGAACCTTGTAATGAGGGTGAAAGAGGAGAGTGCAAAAAACGGTCTGAAGCTCAACATCAACAAAAACTAAGATCATGGCCACTGGTCCCATCACCTCCTGGCAAATAGAAGGGGAAGATATGGAGGCAATGACAGATTTTACTTTCTTGGTCTCCATGATCACTGCAGATGGTGACAGCAACCACAAAATTAAAAGACGTCTGTTTCTTGGGAGGAAAGCGATGACAAACTTAGACAGAATCTTAAAAAGCAGAGATATCACCTTGCCGACAAAGGTCCGCATAGTCAGAGCTATGGTTTTTCCAGTAGCGTTATATGAAAGTGAGAGCTGGACCATAATAAAGAAGGCTGACCTTTGATGCTTTTGAATTGTGGTGCTGGAAAAGACTCTTGAGAGTCCCCTGGACTGCAAGGAGAACAAACCTATTCATTTTGAAGGAAATGAACCCTGCGTGCTCACTGGAAGGACAGATCCAATACTTTGGCCCTCTCCTGAGAAGAGAAGATTCCCTGAAAATGACCCTGATGTTAGGAAAGTGTGAGGGCAAGAGGAGAAGGGGACAACAGAAGATGAGATGGTTGGACAGTGTAATCGAAGCTACCAATATTTTTGACCAAACTCCGAGAGGCAGTGGAAGACAAGAGGGCCTGGTGTGCACTAGTCCATGGGGTCACAAAGAGTAGGACACGACTTAACAACTAAACAACAACAACATTTATAAAGTTTATTAAGTACATTGAAATCCTGGACTTGTTTCCTCCAAAGTAAACCACCCTCAGAAAAGCAGCTATATATAGGACTGCAGACTTTTAATACACATTTTATACACTACATAAAGTGTATACACACATTTCACTTATTTGAAATGCAGTGTTGGAAAAGAGTTTTACAGATAGCATGACTTGTCAGAGAGATGAGTAAAGCAAATTAAGTGTGGACTCTTCCTAACGTTTCGCCAGTCTCTGTGGCTGGTATCTTCAGAGGATAAGAGTTAGAACTCTGTGTTTTGGTGTAGTGTAGATGAGTATTTGTAGCTGTGAGATCAGCTTTTTAATCCTTTTTAGGAGATTGGGTGATTATGGTGGTCAGAGTGTTGTTTTTTTTGTTATGTGTGTATTGTTGTGATAATGGGGGGAGAGATTATCTGTCACTGTGATTGATGGGTGTCATTAGCTAGTCTTTTGTATGCAGTGATCACTGGTCCTTGTGGCTGGGTAGAGTTTGCCAACCTTTTGCAGGATGTATTTTTCAGTGCTTGGCCCTACAGGCAAATGGCTATTCCAAGAATGAAATCACAAGAGCCATCAAACCAAATAAAACAACACCAAACTGAAGAAGAAAAACAGCCACCCACAAATAAAGTATTTGTGACATACATCAAAGGACTGCATGGGGAAACTTTTGAAAAAACACAACCTACAAACAGTATTCAAGCCCACCACAAAAATACAACAAATGTTACGGTCAGCAAAGGACAGAAGTGCCCCCTCACCACTGCAGGAGTATACCAGATACCTTGCAGTTGTGGCCAGGTATATATTGGAACCACAAAACGAAGCATCCACACCAGAATCAAAGAACATGAGAGACACTGCAGACTAAAACAACCAGAAAAATCTGCAGTAGCTGAACATGCCCTAAAACAAACTGGACATGAAATTCTATTTCAGAATACTGAAATACTGGAAAACACCAGCAATCATTACGTCAGACTGCACAGGGAAACCACTGAAATCCACAAGCACCAGCAGAACTTCAACAAAAAAGAGGAAAGTGTGGAGCTCAACAAAACTCGGCTCCCAGCTCTCAAAAATACAGCGTGCAAAAGGTCAACAAACTCTACCCCGCCACAAGGGCCGTTGATCACTACACACAAAAGACTAGCTAGTGACACCCATCAATCACAGTGACAGATCATCTCCCCCTTATCTCAACAATACACCCATAACAACAAAAATGATCACCTTAATCACCCAATCTCCTGAAAAAAGATGAAAAGTTGATCCCACAGCTACAAATACTTAACTACGTTACACCAGAACACAGAAAGAGTTCTAACCCCTGTCCTCTGAAGATGCCAGCCATAGAGACTGGCAAAACGTTAGGAAGAAAAACCTTCGGAGCATGGCCAAACAGCTAGAAAAACTCAATATTGTTCCTTTATGTAATTGGCTATTTAAAAAATACTGAGTGTGCACACTGTGAGAAAGACAGAGCATCAGTTCTGTTTGCAGAAGCTTTCAGATTGAAATATCTGGCCCTTCCAATGTTTTTATGCACCACTCCGAGATGCTTGTCTCAGCCTGGTTTGCAGTTTAACTTTAAACAAAGTAACAATGAATGTAATTAGTGTGATGCACCATTGAGGCAGTAATTAAAACAGCAAAGTAAAAAACATTAATTTTATATTTTAAGTCATACTATCCTTCCAACTAAAATGGGGTGGAGAAAAAGTGTTCAAGTGTGCCCCTCAATGGTAATGAACCAGATACTTATTAAACCTGCCCGAGGGTGGAGTTCTATTACTAAGATGGGACAGTTCTGCAGTTTACCACTGGTTCTTTACAGAAAAGCACTTGCAGAAGAATTTCATTACAAGACTACTTCAGTTTTTAGGAAGGCCACAAAACTAGGCCAACAGGTTCTTCTCTTAGCACTCTCTTGAGTTGCTTCCAGTTAGAGTGGATAATGCTGGGCTGGATGGAAATAATTTGAGCTGGTGTAAGGCAGCATCTATAAGAACATAAGAAGAGCACTGCTCCATTAGGCCAAGGGCCCCTTTACTCAAGCTTCCTGTATCTCCCAGATGCCTCTGGGAGCACACAAGACAACTAGATAGCTGTGTCCTGATACCCATCCATTGCATCTGCCATTTGGAGGTACCTTCCTTCTAAGCCTGGAGATTGTATATCGTCATCATGGCTTGTAACCTGCAATGGACGTTTCCTCCAGAAAACTGTCCAGAAAACTGTCCAATCCCCTTTTCAAGGCATCTAGGCCTGGCGTGCTCTGATCCATGGCATCACGAAGGGTCGGACATGACTTAACGACTAAACAACAACAAAGGCCAGCTGCCATTATCACATACTGTGGCAAGTAGTCCCACAGACTAACAACACTCTCCCAACACTCAATTGGAGTGGATGTCCGCCTAGAGTGGTCATATAGACCAGATGGGCGGGGTATAAATGAATGAATGAATGAATGAATGAATGTCCCCTGGTTCTGGTACTGCGTGAGAGGGAAAAGAGCTTTCCTCTATCGACTTTATCCATCCCCTTTCCTCATAAGGGAGGTGCCCCAGTCTAGTCATCAATTTAGTCGCTCTTTTCTGCACCTTTTTGACTTCCACTAAGTCTTTTCTGAGGTGTGGCAACGAGAGCTGTGTGCAATACTCCAGGTGCAGCCTTACCAGCATTGTGTAGAATGTCATTATAATGTTGGCTGTTTTATTTTCCATCCCCTTTTCAATGATACCTAGCATGGAATTGGCCTTCTTCACTGCTGCCACAGCAGCCACACACCGGGTTGACCCTTTCATTGAGCTGTCCACCAGCACACCAAGATCTCTTTCCTGATCCATCACGGACAGCTTACAACCCGTCAGCTGATAACTAAGGTTTTGATTTTTTATGCCCCAATGTGCATTACTTTACATTTTCCTATATTGAAACACATTTTGCCATTCTGCTGCCCATTCTCCCAGTTTGGAGAGATCATTTTGGAGCCCTTCACAGTCCCTTCTGGTCTTCAGCACCTGGACAAGTTTCATGTCATCTGCAAACTCCACCTGCCTAGCTGGCCCTGTGCGTGGAACAGATAGCACTTGTGAGAATGCTGCCTTTGAGGTCCTGGCTTTGAGCTTCCTCCCTTACAACCTAAATTTGCCCTCCAGGACCTCCTGGTTACATTTCCCCACATTGTTGGTGCTGACATGCACCACCACTGCTACCTTGTCCCCAGCACTTTCTACCAGCCTATCCAGACAAGATGTGATGTCCGCAACCTTTGCACCAGCTAGGCAAGTCACTGTACAGTATGCAGACCCCCCACTCTATGTTCCTGACAATTGAATTTCCCACTACCAGAAGCTCCCTCACCACGAGGAGTATCTTCGGTGCAACTGGATACGGGCCCATCACCTGTAGAAGGAATCCCCTCTAGGGGATGGTTTCCCTCTTGTCCAGATTGGCATCCTCCACCCCAGAGACTTCCAAACCAACCAGCTGAGGAGCTGCTTGTCTGTGGGTGGGATGATGCCCGAAGGTCCCTGGAAGTCTCACCATGGTCCCTCTCCCACTGTCTCTGCTTCTCCTGGTCTGCAACCCATTCCCTGAGTTCTTGCAGCTCCTTGCAATGAGGACACACCCATGACTTTTGCCCAAGAGTCATGTAGTCATACATTTGACACTTGGTCATATGTATGACAGGATTTGCCCCCAACTGCATGCTGACATTTGTTTAGAGCTTGCCAAATCTTTTCTCAAGGGAAGCGACAGACTGTATCTGGGGCCCTGACTTCCTTGCCTTGCTGCTGTACTCACACAGTCGTTGCGTCTTCTTACTCTGCACTTTGTTGCACTGCGGCACTTTGTTGCAGGAGGCACTCGCGCTCGAGCAAGGGCACCTGCTAGGAATCCTTGCTTTTATGCTTTTTCCTAGCCCCTCCCCTTGCCCTTCTGGATGAACCCATCTCTGCTTGCAATCTATGGTTGCAAGTAGAGATGGGTTCATCCTTCAGCTACACAGGTGTTCAGTGCTTTCCACCCCACCTCCTCTGGTGGATGCCCACTCAGGGACAACAACCAAGGGGGTAGGAGCAGGGAAGTCTGGGTAATGATTCTGAGTGGGTGCCTGCTGGAGGAGACAGGGCTAGGAAGCACCAAACCATTGGTTTGTGCCCATCTCTAGTTGCAGGTAAATCCCACTTGCTTTTTAATCAATGTAGCTAGAACGGTAATCTTTCTGTGCCCTCCATGTTGTAACTAAGGCTCAGGGTTTGGAAATAACATGTTACATGCAATGATGTCACCTGTAACTTGTTTTTCTTGTATCATTGAGGGCATAATAAAGTTCCATTTTTGTTTCAACCTTAAGGGCTTATGGTTTATGTTTCGGAGAGTAAACAAGTAATGTTTGTTCCTTATTCCAAACATAATTTTCAGTGTGCATTTTTTAAACCTTTGGACACTTTGGCCATTTTTTGTGCTCCTTAAAATATATAAAAATAAAAAAAAACCCAGGTTTTTCACACATTGCCCCAACATATTGCCTCACAAGAATAATTAATGTGAATATATATTTATTTTCTAACTTAATGACTAAAAGATGTTAGTATTTTCTGTGACTTCTCTGGGAGATGCGCCATATCCATATCATGACTGAATAGAAAAACATGGCCCTCAACTGGCGTTGTGCCTTTCCAAAATCTGTACTTTCCCTTCTATTCCATATTCTATGAGCACAGACATTAAAATTTCATTGCTCATTTCCACAACCTTTGTCCTTCAAGTGCCTTCTCAAGACGACTGCTCAAGTTTTCTTACAGAAGGCTGGACTTAGCATCGTCATTCCCATCTCTTTTAAAACAAAGCAAATAAACAAACAGAACAAATAAACTGAGGCTCTGTGTGAAGAGGGTTTTGTAGAGAATCCAGATTTATCACAAAGTCTCCCTGCAGAATTGCCACACTCTTAGTCTGTAAACTGAATTACTGTTTGAAAGACGCAGAATTTACCAGTAACAGTACTCCAGGGGTACTGTTAGGGCTGTTACTTGCTGGCTGAATTGCTGGTTGTCTTGACAGTTGTTAAAAGCTCAGAGGAAAAACAAAGGAAGTTTGGAACCGATTACTGTATTGACATCCAGTCAAATTATTTAATGGGTCAAATAAAATCCAGATCTGCTGTGTACAAGCCAGTTTGTTTTTCCAATACTGGCCAGAAATTACTTGACTGTAAACAAGGCCTGAATAAAATAGGCTAGACCTACTTCATGGAAATCAGTTTAGATGTATATGGGAGATTATTGTAGGTTAGAACGTGGTTCCCCTCAAAAGAAAGAGAAATTGTATACTCCCCCCACCCACCCACAAAAAAGAGAAGTGAATAGGGCCAGGAAGTGTTGCTCTTTATTGTCATGAGACAAGTAGATCCACTTCCAAATTTTGGTGCCCTGGGGCAAAGTTTCACTTGCTCCACCCTAGCTACAGTCCTGTACCCTGCCCTTCTCTTTTTTACTTCCCTTTCCTACTTGTTCACCTCTTGGTAGTTCTCAGAAAGGTACTTATGTTAGCAAAACCAAAAGCTTTGTGGCACTTTTAGGCTTAACATGCTCAACTCAGGGTGAACTTTCATGGGTTAAAATCCAGGGCTTTGGTGTCCTTAACCTGTCATATTTCAATCAATCCACCCATCCTGTCGCTATAGAATCATTTGGTGATTAAGAAAAAAAAAACTCCAAAGATGTTATGTGCCATCGAATGTGGATACTATATGAGTTAACAAGCTCCAAAAAGTTCTATCATAAATAGCTCTCCTCAGATATTGCAAACCAACAGCATCTCATATTAGGTTGTTCTCTCTTCCCACTGCCCCCATTCCTAGAAATGTCTTCTCCAGCAAGTTCTGCTCAGGTCTTGCAAACTGACAGCTGTGGATTTCTTTGTTGAGTCAACCCATCTCATGTTACCTCTTTGCCTACTGCACCCCCAAACCATTTTTTACCGGCAGTGTTGTCTTTTCTGATTATAGGTATATGGATGGATAGCCTCAGTTTGCTCATTTTTGCTTTATTAATATTCAGGTTTGACTTGATCAAGCATCCTCTTTCTGGTTGTCTGTGGGATCTATAAGGCTTTCCTCCAAAACCACATTTCCAATTATTTTATTATTGTCCCTTCTTTCTTCACTGTCTTTCTGTCACATAGTATAGATGATTTTGACCTTAATTTTCAGTAAGAATCTTCGTTAACTCCAAGTCCTCCCTCCTTTTTTATTTCAAAAGGCAAGGGGGCATCTTTTGGAAAACATACACACAGCTTTTCTTTCTGGGTTCTGTTTTATCCCCCATGCTTCTTGATATATACGTGAAACATCTGAGGGAGGTTGTCAAGAGTTTTAAGGTGTGATGTCACCGGGATGCAGATGACACCAACTCTGTCTCTCCTTTCCATCTAATTCCAAGGAAGCTGTCTCAGTTCTGAACCAGTGCCTGATACCAGTAATGGGCTGGATGAGGGTAAACAAACTGAAACTTAATTCTTGACAAAAGAGAGATGGTATTGGAAATTCGGAGATGAGAGAATAGGGATGCAACCTGCCATGGATAGGGTTACACTCCCCCTGAAAACTCAGATCTGTAGCTTGGGTGTACTCCTGGATTCATCCTGGTATCTGGATGCCGAGGCTTAGGTGGTGACCAAGAGTAGATTTTCACAGTTAAAACTGATGCACCAGCCATGCTCATTCCTTGAAATGTCTGACTTGGCTACAGTGGCACATGATTTAGTTAAATGCTGCTTGGATGACTATAATACACTGTATGTGGGGCAGCATCCGGAAAATCAGCTGGCTCAAAATGCAGCAGCTAGACTGCTGACTGGGACCAGTTACAGGGAACATATAATGCCCCTGCTACATCAACTGCACTGGTTACCAGTCTGTTTCTGGGACCAATTCAAATTGCTGGTCATTACTTGTAAAGCATATATGGCTTGGGTCCAGGCTATCTGGAGGACTGTATCTTACCATATGAGCCTTCTCAGCTCTTAAAAATCTTCAGAGGAGGCCCTTCTCATGGCCTCATTGCCAGTGTGGGCACATTTGATGGGACACGAGGGAGGGCGTTCTCTGTGGCAGCCTCCAGATTGTGAAATGCTCTCCTTTGGGAGATTAGACTGGGCCCCTCCTTTTTATCATTCACTAACAGCTGAACATAATTTTCAGACAGACTTTTAATATGCGAGTCCTACATGCTGGTTTGTAGCCAAGTGAGTTTGTTTTAAATGTTTTTAATCACTTAAAGTATTTTAACCATTAATCATTATTATAGTTTAACTGCTTTTTAATTGTATAATTTATTTTTAATGTTACTTGTTTCAACATTGAGTCCCCTCATCAGCAGAAAGGCAGCCAACAAACAAACAAATAAACCCCATGAAAAGGATTTGGAAATCAGAAGATTGGACGGCAGTAGTCAAGAAGATCTACAGATACCCTTTGGTGCTCACCACCATTCACACTTTTTGAAAAACAGCCCTGACAATTGCTTTGTGGTTTGGTGAGAAGTAGTTAACTGATGAAAAAAGGAGTCAGTTTTTTTTGGGTGGTTGCCCTGTGTGGTGTCACTTTTTGAATTCTAGTAAGCAAAAGAGGGTATCCTGTAGACCATCTTGAATGCTGCCATTGGTGTTGTCAACATTCAGACTGCCCTTTCCTATGTAAAACTTGGCATCCTTTTTCTTGCTGTCAGCATAAGCACAATATTGTGCAGCAATATTGGGCCATTCTTAGCTTTTTGAATCATGAGTACAGAAGCACAATATCCCACATTCATAAACCAGAGGATTTTGGGATTTTTTTGCTCTCTCTCTCTCTCTCTCTCTCTCTCTCTGTGTTTTAAAGAATTTAATAGATTAAAAGCTAGTGTAGGTCTGTGGCCCATCCTTCTAGTTCAGTATTCTATCAGTTGTGCTGCTGCTGCTGCTTAGGTATAATGACAAAGCAAGTTTAGAGCACAATTAAAATAGGGAAAATGTACTGTATTTGAATTGGGTTTAGCATGTTTTCAATTGATTTAAAAACTGTGACTACGCAGTGCACATGGTAGTGTGGATTGTTTTTATAGGAAACCATGTTATTTTGATTGGAATGAAGGTATTTTACTCTTCCACCAGAAGGTTTGTTTATTTTAACTTGAATACCTCTGTCAGTATAAATTGTGTCTGTGGGATTTGCCACTCACTGGTGTGCCTTCCATGCTCCCTGTCCTTCTCCAACCCTTGTGTGTTTGTGTGCATATCTCCCTCATTCACAAGCCAAGTCATGTCTCTGCTACCTGCCTTTGGACATGAAAACTTAGAAGTACTGATTTTGTCAGAATGTCTGCGATTAGCTTCAACCCTAGCTCTGTATCTCCCTCCTTTACAAGCTTAGTCAATAATGTCTCTGATCAGATTCAGCCCCTGATATGTGTCTCCCTCTTCTTCATCATCCTCTGTCTGTCTGTCTGTCTGTCTGTCTGTCTGTCTGTCTGTCTGTCTGTCTGTCTGTCTGTCTGTCTGTCTGTCTGTCTGTCTCTGTGTTTGTGTGTGTTCCCCCATCTGTCATTCTGTTTTAATGCTCCACCAGATTTCAAGAAATAAAAATACTTACAAAATTTAGTAAAAATAACCCTACAGCAGCAGCAGCTAGTGGCTGTGAAGGCCCGTGTGAGGTCAGGTGGGTGGGCACAAGACAAAGCATAAAATGCAATTATTCTAAAAGCCCATGTAGCCCCCTCAACTAATATAAATACTGTATGGTTCTAAAATGGATTAAAAGTTTCCTGAAGAGGACAAACACAATAACACAAAAACCACATGACTACCATGTGACTTCAAACCGAATTCAAAATGCCTGATCCGTCACCCATTTCATTTCATTATCGTAACCGCACCCTCACATGTTCCTCTACTGATGAGCTTATCAGGCCCAAGAGTCTGATGCTTTGGTACCTGTGATCCTTAGATGCTGTTCTCGTCACAAGGGGGAGGGGGAAGTAACTCATCTCGTTTGCCAGAGAGGCTTGATCATGAATTCCTAAGACTGCTCTTTGGTAGCGTATGGCGTTCCACTGAGGTGAGTTGGTCTTGATTCTTGATTCTTAGGGTTGTCTGTTTGAAAACTAGACAAGAAGGAACATAACATGTGCTTGCGAAAGTACGCACAAAAGAGGAGAAAGGGGACAAAAAAAAAAAAGAAAGTTGGGGAGAACGTGGGGTATTTGGGAGGAAGGTTCACAAGGTTTTTCATGGGAGAAACTGACCCTTTCCTGGACAAAAGGGAAACTTAGCTGCCAGAAGAACAGTTGCTGTTTACATGTCCAAAGACTGCTGTTGAAGCATATAATTTTTTTGCAAGAGATAGCAAAAAGAGGATGAAAACAGCTTGTTAGGAAGGGATGGTGACCTTGTCCTTAGTTGTGTCTTGATGGCCTGACCTCTAAACTAGAAAAAAAAGGAGGAGGAGAAGCTCTTTCTGTGGCTTCCCCAAACCGAATGAGGTCACTTCTTGCCAAGCCCTGTCCTTGTATCACAAAATAACAGGATATTGGGATGCTGAGTTGTAATTCTCGCACTAACGCCTATTGTTGGGATGAAATGAAAGGCATCAGTTTTACTCTTTGTGGATGTCAAGTGCCGTATGTTCTGAATGTTCTGAATTACACATTACTTGAAACTTCAGTTAGGAATTGAAGGGTTATCATACACCCCCTTTAAATTACATGCAGGGCTGTTTTCGGCACAATGGGGTTAGAAATCTTAAAGTTTCTAATTTTGTTTTATTTTTAAATTCCATAATGTAGACAACCAATAAAGAGGGGTTTCCCACTGAGAATGTTTATTAGTAATGGTGTCTACTGCATGGTTAATACCTAGACATGACTGCATTGTTACCTTCACTCTAATTTGTTTTTGATGTAAGAGAGGGCAAGCAAAACAACTTGTAAGGATAGCAATACCACAGCCTAGAGATGTGGGGACAGGCAGTGATCAGAGAGGGAAATGTGTACCTGTGCTGTGTGATGCAAAAATATAGAAAGAAAAAAAATGCACCTGATCAGAGTAACAAAATAATATTGCAAGACCAATTGCAATATTAGTGTTTCTTTCCAAAGAGTGCAACAGGCCTACAGGCAGAGTAGAGTTTGCTAGCATCCTGCTGATCTTTGGCAAACTGGAGATTGCGTCATTGCTGCCCATTTACACAAAGTATTCCTGGATTGCCTCTTGGGAAAGCAATGGCCAGGGAGGGACTGCACATGAAATTGATTGCTCCACAATTAGAGATGTAATTTTTTTTGAAGATTTCCACTTTTTTTTCCAGAAAAAAATGTTTCCCTGTTTCCCCCCCCCCCAGAAAAAATGGAAATTTTCAGAAATTTTACATCTTTAGAAAGCATTTCAATACATAAAGTCTCAGACGTCTTTCATTAAGGTCTTCATGTTGCATAATTTGAATACCATGTCATAGATATATTATTATTGTAAAAGAACATATTCCACATTACATTTGTTTTCCAGTTTTTCTGAAAAAAAAACCAACCCAACAAAAATTGCTTTGGGAAAAAAACAGGGAAAAACACCCCCCCCCCAATTTTCCTAGTTTTTCCCCAGGCCTTCCCACCTCTATCCACAGTGCATTCTCTGGCAATAGAATGCCAGTTATTACTTCATAGAAAGTCCCATAGGTTGAATACATTGTGAATGACAAAGTTTATGTATTCATACATTCTAGTGCAAATTGATTATTCTGTGTATTTTTTCATGTCTTCGTATTTTTATGAGAGGCCTGTCCAGACTGACCATTTTAGTGTGGGTTGGATCAGACTATAAAGGGCCTGTTGGGGTTGAAGTGAGGAGCAATATACCATTTTGGCATGCTTCTCTCATCCAAGCACAAATGTCTGCTATCAGTTAAGCATTGTCCATGGGGGGGGGGGGGTGTCATGAGAAGTTAAAGTATTTTTTTTCCTACATCTGCTAGATCATCACTGAAGTGATGAATCACTTCATTTAAATATTAAGTTTTCAAAGTGGTAGCTGTGTTGGTCTGTGCAAGTATTTCAGACAAGAAATAAAGTTTAGGGGAAAAAACAACAACCAAACAAACAAAAAAGAAATCCTTAAGCAGCTGTGACCCAAAAATGTACACTAAGCCTCAAGGGCTCCAGAGGTGTCAAAATCTACTAAGAGTAAAAATTACACAAGGGCCTCTTTCTTTCATCACTAAAATTCAATTTTGTATTTATGGATGATAAGTTAATATTAAAAGCACATCGCACCATCTTTCTTTATGCCCAGAAGGTAAAGTATTCCTTTATCTTCATATGCATGATGTGATCATACAGTCTGATAATGGAGCCACTGAAAGTATCCAACTTTATGGACAAGCTACAATGTTCGATCTTGTCCATGGTTTTGTAACTACAGTCAATCTCCCTCCCTCTCTCTCTTTTTGCTCATTCTATGTGCAAAGGTTGAGGCCAAGAGAAATCCTCTGTCCTGTTGTCTAACAGAAACAACCAATCATGCTGTTTATGAGACATATCACACAGACTTCGTCAATTTTATTTAATAAATGGGCCATTCCTTAGGTCTCTAGTCCGTTCCAGTTGCTATGTCCATAGGCCTTATCCCCAGTGTATTCTTGCAGCCCAAAAGTAGGACTTGATTACGAGTTAGAAAATGAAGATGGGTGATGTCACCCTCCCCCAGTGTATTCCAGTTAAGGTGAATTAATGCATCAAAAATATAGTGGCTTTTAATTTTATTTCTCCAGATGACCAAGGAGAGAAGAGTTTGAAGTCTTGTTTTCATTCTGAAGCTGGTGCCCATGAATGAAAAGAAGCTCCACAAAAACTTTATTTCTGCCTGTCTATCAATCTTCTCTCTCCTTGGGCTCGACTGCACCAAACATTGGAAACAAAACATGAGCTGGCTGGGAAGGAGGGACTGGTGCAGTATGTAGTGTTCGGTCTGAAATGAGACACCTGTTTCTTAAGATTCCGCATGTTGTTTTCAAGGATGAAACAATAAGGCTTTTTATCTGGATCTTACCCTTCAATGCCCCGATAAACATGAGGTTAGAGTTCTGCAGAGTTTGTTTCATTTTGTTCTTTGCTCCTGTGAGCTTTTAATAACAATATTGCATCCTAGCACATTCCTTGTACAGTCTTGGAATCTGAAGATTAACATGTGAAATGGAAGACAGAGACTGCTTAGGAAATCTTGGCACATCTTCAGAAGTTTGTTGCTAAATTCAGAAATAGCCCATCTGCATTGCTTTCTGCCTTTGTGACTAATTGCAGCTGATTTCAGAGGGCTAGTCTCTTTATTGTGCAAGGGAACTGTGGTGGCATTGCTAGGCACACCAAACTCTGACAAAGTGAAGAAGCCACAGGGTGGTCCATACCTGTCCAATGCCTGTTGAATGCAGAAGAGGAAAGGTATCTGCAACTCCTTACTGAGGACACAACAGCTGATTCTATATATCTTCGGAGGAAGCACAATACAGACTTGCTGGGTTTGGCCATGTTGGGTGGAGATACTGAAGGTTGCATGGGTGGAGGTCCTCTGGTTGGGAAAGGCTGACCCAAATACCCAAATATTGTGTTTTGTTCCTTTTGTTACTTGCTTATATGCTGTGTTTTTTTGCCAATGTGTTTAGAAGCAGCTTGATGCTGTTAGAAGAAAACAGTAGAAAGAAGAGGAAAATAATTATGTGCAGATAACATCTCTGGCATGAGAAACAGTAGAGGAGGAGCCAATCAAAGTTCAAAGTTCTTTTAATACTTCAGAAAAACAATGTATTATCTGGGGTGATAAGATGTGCACAGATAGGAAGCTTGTGCAGAAATAGGTCGAAGGAATCAACATTTTCCCAACTTCTTAAAATCACAGAATAATAGAAGAGACTATATAATAATCAAGTCCAAGCTCGCTACAGGAATCTACAGTAAATTGAACTATAGTATATCTGACAGATGGTCCCATCATTTTCTGTTGCATGTCTCCAGTGTTGGAGTACTCACCACCACCCAAGGTAATTTGTTCTATTGCTGCACTGTTCTAACAGTTAGGAAGTTATTCTTGATATTCAGGTGAAATCTGGCTTCCTGTAACTTCAGTCCATCATTACATGTCCTGCACACTGGAATGACTAACAACAGATCCTGCCTCTCTTCTGTATGATAATCTTCCAAGAAGTTGAAAAGTACTCTCATATCTCCCCTTGGTCTTCTTTTCTCAAGACTCATAACTGTGTGCTTGGTTTTCTTCGTCAGTTCATCTCTTGATCAAAATCAAGTCAAGGATAGCTCACCCTCTACAGTAGTTTCTTCCTCCACTTTTTATAGCAGAAAATTATCAGCAAGGGCCAAATTTGGCAGACTTTGTCTCCCAACAGATATCAGGAGAATTGAGACACAATTGCAACACTGTCTCCTTAAACTTCTTGTAAATTGTTTTTCTATCTGCATCTTCTCCTTGATTTGGTTGGTGGTATTTATTTATTATCTTATTTTATTTATTGAGCTTATATGCCACCCATTTAGACATAGTCTACTCTGGGTGGCTCACAAAACATGTAATAAAAACAATATGTAATAAAAACAATTAACAATTAAAATAGGTTTCCATCATTAACACAAAACAGAATAGATAAAGATAAAGAAAGAGAATTACGTAGTGTCTGGAGGGAAGGCCTGTCTATATAACCAGGTCTTGAGTTGGTTTTTGAAAATGCCCAGCGTGGGGGCCAGACGAATCTCGGGGGGGGGGGTGTTCCAGAGCCTGAGAGCCACTGCCGAGTAGAATCCAACTACCACATTCCTTTTAATTTTGCACCAGTTATATTAATCCAGATGCTCTCAATGGGACAACCAAGATAATCCTCTTGTGTTTCTGTGCAGGAATATGTATTTTGACATATAGTGGCGCTTCACTTCCCTATCAATTCTTTCTGAGCAATTTGCATCCTTCATTTCCTATATTGCAGTTATGGAAGTTATCTCACCAAATTTCAGTTATTCCTATCAAGTTATATGTGCCCACCTGAACTAAGATTTCCTGTTTTTCCTGTTTGTTTTGCATACTCCTGGCATTTATATATTGACACTGGAGGTTGTGCAATTTGCCAACTACTTTCCTTCTCAGTTTTATTTGTCTTTACCTCTAAGTTTGCATCTCCTTCCTCCTTCTAATTCAGTATAAAGCACTCTTGATGAAGTTCTTCACGTTGTGACCAAACATATTTTTCTCAGTTTTTGTGAGCTGTAACCCATCACTTGCCAGCAATTCATCTTTCAGGAAGCATAGCCCATGGTCCTAAAATCTTAATCCCTCATGTAAGCACCACTTTTGTAGCCAATTGTTCACCTGAAATATTTTCCATTTCCTCTTTATTTCTGTTCTGAGTACTGGTAGCATGGATAAGAAGACAATTTGGGTCCCTTTATCCTTGAGTTTCCTTTCCAGAGCTTCAGAGGCTGATTTTATTCTTCATAGTTCCTCAAAGTTGTGTTGATCCCACATCGATGTGAAGAAAGGAATATGTACCTGTGGATTTCATGAGTGATGGCAATCTTTCCATCACATCCCTAATCTGTCCTCCAAGGAGACAGTGTATCTGGTGGGTCCTTGGATCTTCTATGTGTATTTAAGTTTCAATTCCATGTAGTAAGGATTCTCCTACTGTATGTCAGGATCTGGCCCACACTGCCTTGGCAGCCGCAGGATCGGGGCTAGCCTGACCTAGGAATGGCCTGGTGTTTATAGGCTCAGGCCTTGGCCTGTGTAGCAGCTGCTGGGCCACTCATGAGGCTCAACTGGAAACCTGGAGGGAAGGCCTATTTAAGGAGTGGGTCTCCCTCCCAGAACTTGCCTGAGCAACAAAGGTCTTAAGCTGTGCTTTGCTGCTCCTGAGTGCTGGAGTCCCTGCATTCCAGTGTTTCTGTCCCTACCTTGGCCCCTACCCCTGCTTGCCTCCTGCATTGTGCCAGCTCTGTCATGTGCTCCTGCCTCCTCTTGGACATGACCAGCTGTGCAGTGAGTACCATGGGGCTTGATACTCGGTGTGGTAGACTGGGTCCTGGTGCCCTTGCCCCTGGTGAGAGTCTGCCTGGGATATCTTGGCCTGTGACACTATATAACTTTTCTCCTTTTTGTAGAGTGTGGGTTCAGTGACTCTGCTTGACTGAGCATCAGCCTCTCGCCTGTCTTCTCATGGAGAAGACATGTATGTCTTTCTCTGCATGCAGTCTGCCAGACTCTTTAAGAAACAAAGTAGTTTTGCAGTTCTACTGGTGAAGAAGTTCATCCCTTTCGTTTGCTCCTGTGACTCTTTTCCATGGTGCTTCTTCCACTATGTGTGTTCTCTCCTCAGCATTCACAGCTTTGTCTTGGTGTTCATCTGCTTCCAGTACCACCACCACCACCACCACCACCCCCTGGCTGCTGCTGCTTGGGTGTTCTGTCTATGAACTTTTAATCTTCTCTTGTAGCCATAGGTGTGGCCACTTGCTGCCCCAGTTCTTTTACTTTTCTTCCAACAGTGCAACTTGGTGAGTGTATACACCATGTTGTTATCAGGCATGAACATAAACATTGCACACACTTTGCAGATCACACCAGTGAAGTGCCTCTACCTGCCATAATCCCTGCTGCCTTTATTTTTTTACTTTCTTCTGTTTGTCTATGAGTGCCCTTTCTTTTCTCTTGTCTGCCTTGAAGGATGTTGGGAAAGTGCACAGATGTTTGACAATATACAAAATTTTGTTAGGGATCTCACCCTTTGTCTTCGCTACTGAACTCCCCTGTCAAATTCCTGTTGGCTTGCACTGCTACCTGAGGCCTGTCTCAGTTTTATTCCTCTACTGTGCTCTGTTAACAGCAAACAAAATTCCACCCCCTCCCCTATTCACAGCTGCTACTTGTTATTTTGCAATAAGGTGTTCTGCTTTTTTCAAGCAGATACATAGTACTTGTCCATTTTAATTAGCTGGTATAGTCAGTAGGTTTCTCTTTTTTTAAAAAATCATTCAGCTCATGAATTGGGCACAAACATAGGTGGTGTTCCCTCACTTAATTGCATGTGGACTGAAAATGGCTTTGCTGGAGGAGGAGAGTCAATGTGAATAGTCTTGTTTTAATTTAGGCTGTCTTTTGGCAGATCGGTCTGAAAAGGTGTGCATTTGAAATGAAATGTGTTCTATACCTGAAAGTTTCCAGTAGAATATATGGTGACATGTGTGCATTGATGACTCAGGGTTTGACTAAGAGGAATCTTAAGTACACTGAAATACACCCTTTCAGTTCTTAGCCACTATTTTATTCAATTTTTCTGAATATGCAAAGAAGTCTTGATTTATTTTCCTCCAGCTTGTAACAATTTCTGTTTGGAGATCAATTCTGATAAAATAATGCAACATGCTCCAGCTGTAGCTTCCAGGGAACAATTTCTGAAGATATATGAACTCCTGGTTGCTGTGGGTTTTGGGGGCTCTTTGGCCGTGTTCTGAAGGTTGTTCTTCCTAACGTTTCACCAATCTCTGTGGCCGGCATCTTCAGAGGACAGGAGTAGCATTCTGTGCTCTGGTGCAGTTTGTTTGGGAGTTGAGTATTTATAGCTGTTGGATCAGCTTGTCCTTTTCAGGAGGTGGGTGATTATGGTGATCAGTGTTTTTTTTTTCTGAAGACTCTGGCCACAGAGACTGGTGAAATGTTAGGAAGAACAACCTTCAGAACATGACCAAAGAGCCTGAAAAAAACCACAGCAGCCATTAGATCCCAGCCGTGAAAGCCTTCGCGAATACATATATGAACTCCCCTTTTCAGCAACGGAGAAGTTAAAAGTATCTTGGAAGCACTGTCTCCCACTGCATTCTAATCAACAACAAAGTGACCTCACAAATTTCTAAACCCAACATTGTCTTCAGAAGACTTTTGATTCTCTGTGTGGAATGAATCTTTCTGTTAGGACTAAGATGTACAAAACTGTTGTTCTATCCTGCCTACTTTATGGTGTGGAGACTCAGAATCTCTTATCAAAGTCATGTAAGAAAGCTTGATCACTTTCATCTTACCTCCTTTAGAGAATACTCAACATCAAATGGCAAGATAAAGACACTGAAATCTTGGAGTAAATATAGATGACTATCATTTTTACACTTTTGAAAGAACGGTAACTTCAGTGGGCTAGCCATGGCATCAAGATGTTCAATGACTATCTCCCAAAGTATGTCTTCTATGAAGAGTTTTCTTCAGGTCCCTGACTGTATAGTGGACAAAAGAAACAACTCAGTCACATTGAAGGCAACTTTGAAGGAATTTAGCATTGACCATGTCAGTTGGGAAGCTGTCACTCACAACCGAAATGTCTCCCAAACTTTGGAACACCCTTCCCCTGGCCCCTTAGTTGCTCTCCTCCTGCAACTAGACAAAGACTTTTCTCTTCGGGCAGGCTTTTCCTTAAAGACAGACTGTCTAGGAGAAGTTTTAAAATGAGATAGTTTCCCTTTTGTTATTTCTAAATCTGTTTTAATAATGCTTTACCTAACACTTTTAATATAATGATATTAATTAATTTAATATTCGAACAATTCATTGTTTTTAGTTTTAATATTGTGTTTTAATGATTTAAGCCACCTTGTGTCCTTTCTTAGGAGGAAGGTGAGATAAAAATATTTTAAATAAATAAGACCATCAGTTAAACAAGGGGCTGAAATTTTTGAAATAAAAAGAATCAGGGATGCACAGAGGAAAAGACAAATGAGAAGGCAAGGGTGTAACATTCCAACATCCCAAAGAGTCCAAGGCCAGCTAATCTGACCCACTGTTCCTCTATGTTCAGCCAGTTAGTCACCTATGTGTCCATAACTATGATACAGTTCAATCTTAACCACTCACCTTGTCCCCACCCACCCATGATAAATCCAGTGGAAGTGATCTTCTTCAAAATTGAATAATGGACTTCATAAATTTTTCTAATTTTGATTATAATTAATCAATGCATGTTCATTCTATTTTCAAGGAGCCTTTTTTCAAATCCTGGTATTTTAGCATAAGATCTTTCAGGAGAACAATGAATCTACTTCATTAAAGCTGGGCAATGGTATTGAACTACACCTTCCATTTTCCTTCATTGATAGAGTTCATGGGAAAACATTTAGAGGGCTGCACCTCCCTCCATGCAGTAGAAGAAGAAAAAACACTAAAAATATTTTAAAAAGGATAAGAGATAAACGTATATTGAGTTGATGGAAACCAGGGTTGACAAAACCTGGAAGGATCTTTTTCTGGTACTAAAAAGTGGTGAGAATCAGTGTTTGATAAGCAACAAGGCATTGATCTGCTTGGCTACGGAAGGTGGAGACTTCCATCAAAAGGTTTAAGGCTGTGATTATGTGAATGTGCCAAGGGAATGAAAATTGGTGTTGAGCAATTAATTGCTACAAAGGGAAATCAGCAGGGCCAACCCTGCCATTAACCCTAGCAGAGAGTTCATCTGAACTGTGATAGCCTAGTAAACAATTTCCTTCTTTCCCTCTAAGAGCTGTCCACTGCCAGGAGGGTTCTTCTTGCTTTGTTCCACACAATCTGGTAGCTTTTAAAAGCTGACATTATTACCACCTGGCTTTTAGAGGAGGCCAAATGGTATGAAGCAGAGTGGCAAGGACCCTTTTTGTGGAAACAGATTTTTCACTTCCTTGTTGTGTCGTTGTCATGCACTCTTGCTGTCCTGTTGCTGCCACTGCCACCCCACCCCCGAGAGCTGCAGCTGTGCCCCATGGCAGGGGGCAGTGGTGGCAGCAAACAACAATGGCCTCCCTGTAATGTGGGAATGCACTGCTTTGATTTCTGGCTCAAGTGCAACAAGAGGTTTTGCCATCTCTGGCAATGGGCAGCTAGGGCTTAGTGCCATTTATCCTGCTCTTGCTCCTAAGATGTGAAATGATGGAAACAAATGTCGGCCTGCATATGTCTCATACATCCTGCTTCAAATGAAGCTATCTTCCTTCTCATTGTTCATATTCCTTATTCCATAGGGAAGACTACTGGAGCCCTTCCAACAACTTCCTGTTAGCGATTCCACCACAATTAAATAGTAACTTCTAATGGAATGCTTCCAGAGGGTGTCAGCTTCCTTTAACAAAACAGCGATAAGAAGTGGGTGGATGGTTCGGCCGGCACCTGGAGAAAACAAGATGCACTAGTAGCAGATGTACCTCTGGGGTGGAAAGGAGTCATTCTACCTGTCCTTCTGTTACATACACACTGCAACAAGCCACTCCTGGTTAATGGCCTTTGATCCCTGTAGTCACTCCATATAGCCTATACAAACTGGAGATTATAATCCAGCAAGCTGAAGGCAGACTCTCAGCCATGTGCCATGTGTTGCCAGGAGCCAGTGAACTTTTCTCCGCTTGGAGGTCCCTTGGCAAGCACCTGACAGATCAGAATGTAAGGCTGGTTGGCTGCTGGTCATCAGCTTTGGTGTGTCAAGATCTGTAGGCAGTTCTATATAATTATTTGTAACAGTGCAGTTTTGAAACTTCTCATTTGTCAAGTCAGCAACTTCTCACTCCTTCAGGGACAAAATCAGAGAAACAAGAGGGTTGTCCTTTATGTAAATATTGCAAAATAGTATATAAAAATGTATGTGATACAGTGAGAACAGATGCATGTGCAACACATATACAAGCGCTGTTGATATGGCATGAACCTTGTGTGAAGTGTACACTGGCACAGAAGTAACACTCTCTCCACTGTGGGTAGTTATTTGCACTAGCCTGTTAGCTCTGTCCCCAGCCTAGAGATTCATGACAAATCAATCAATTTTGGATTTTTATATGAATATACCAGATTTGGACCTGTCAAACTTTATAAATGAATCAGACTATCCTGCTATGTTCATATCCTTACTTGTCATTTTTTGGTGATGCTCTTCACAATTCTAAAAGTGCCTTTAAAAGTCTGTGCCCACAAATAGCTACAGTATATGGTGGAAAATACATATACTAAAAACTGTATATTAGAGGTATATATGATGGACAATGGGCACTAAAACATGTCTGGATTCTTGTGCAGATGACTTCTTGATGCATCTGCAAACTAATGCAAACATGAAATGAAAAAAATGCTTGGGCCAGAACAGATGTTAGAGTGAAGCTGTTATTATAGCTGAAAGGCCATTAAAGTTGCAGAGAAGTGACTAAGGCAGTCTTTCCATGTTTGTGAAGTCAGACTTCAAAATATCTTTTGAAGACCAGTTACCAAATGAAGTGAGCTAATCTCCATAATCTTGGAGGAAAGACGCTTGTTGTGTTACACTCAAACTCTCACATTAATTAAGAATTTCTGTTTTCCAGTCTGAGCTGTCTCTTGTATCTGATTCTGGCCTGAGTAGTAAGAATGCCTAGATCTTTCAGTTGCTACCTCAACCTCAAGTCAATCTGTTTCTGTGAAATTTTGATGCACCAAGGTGGTTTTGCTGCACCAGGGCAGCTGCAGCACAGCTGTCCTACAAAAAGGGCTGGCAGACAGAGCCTAAATGCCATCATTTTAATACCCAAAGAGTAAGCAATACCTTTAGGTAAAGGTAAAGGTTCCCCTTGACAATTTTTGTCCAGTTGTGTCTGACTCTAGGGGGCGGTGCTCATCCCATTTTCAAGCCGTAGAGCCAGCGCTTGTCGGAAGACAGTTTCCGTTGCCACGTGGCCAGCGTGACTAGGAAGCGCCGTTTTACCTTCCCACCAAGCTGGTACCTATTTATCTACTCGCATTTACATGCTTTCGAACTGCTAGGTTGGCGAGGAGCTGGGACAAAGCGACGGGAGTTCACTCCGTCGTGTGGATTCGATCTTACGACTGCTGTTCTTCTGACCCTGCAGCACAGGCTTCTGTGGTTTAGCTCAGAGCGCCACCACGTCCCTTTATTAGACCACTTAAAATCAAGCAAACAGCAAACTTCTGTGGATAAAATTCCACTTCTTCAGTCTTATGCATCCATATTTTATGAGTAGTGAGAAAAAATGTAAGAGTCTCACCCCCCCCTCCAAAATGCATGGTGGATGT
Source organism: Pogona vitticeps (assembly GCF_051106095.1). NCBI lineage: Eukaryota > Metazoa > Chordata > Lepidosauria > Squamata > Agamidae > Pogona > Pogona vitticeps. Next base: position 113,467,934 of record NC_135787.1, on the reverse strand, counting down.
CTGTGCTGGGTCTGCTTGAAGTGAGTTTAAAAGACTGTAAATGGGAGAGAGCACAATCTCCAGCCCACTCTGGCAGCATGGTTGGGATTTTCTTCCCAGTTCTTTTAATAAAGGTTCTCCATCACTCCTCTCCCCAACGCATGCATATATTGTCCGTCGTTGAAACATAAAGTTCCCTTTTGGTTTTGGTTCTAAGGAAAGGCAATACAGAACATAGCGGCCTCCATCAGAAGGTTGGGGTTAGAAACTGCTCTGTTCACCAAGTAGAAAAAGCCAAAATCAATAACGCAGAAATCTCAAAGGAGTATTGGAGATGAAAGTCTGATATTTTATGTTTGCCATAAACATGGGAAAGCTGCAATGATGCTGCAGTTGTCTATATGCATGTATTTCTGTCTGTCTGTCTGTCTGAGCATAGTGAGCATTTGTTCCCATGGTAGAAATCTGACATCTGCAAGAGAGCATTCGCTTTTCAGAGATCTCAAAAATCTCTTAAAATCCTGGAATAGTTTACCCATGTATTAAATCACTTGCTTTCTCAACAGGCAGTAATTGAAGTGAAATGTGTGGATTGTTTCTTTTTGCATGTACTGATTGAACTGGCATCAGCTGATATGAATATGCTACCTGGCCATTTCCACTTTCCATGGGTACTAGTTTTGATGAACTATGTACTGCCCCCCAGAATCAGATGCGCCATGCCTCCAGTGGTCAGAGATAACACTTGCCTATGAATCCGACCTGCTGGCTTCCCCCAGGCATCTGCTTTTAATCACTACGTGAAACAGGATACTGCAATAGATAGGCTTTGGGCCTGACCCACCACAACTTTATTGTGCTCATGTGTATTTGATGCTTTTATGGAGGAAGAGACAAAAAGGTGATTTGTGTTACTGTTTCTGCCTTCACACGCTGTAGCATTAGATCTTTTCAGCGTGTCATGGATGGATTTTTTTCCAGTGCAGATCTGACTCATGAAGCCTCAAGGAGATGATGTGCATAAGAGATGGTGTGCAATTTAATTTTGTGGTTGCTTGTCTATTCCTTTTGCTATGTCTTCTCCTTGCCAAGGGCAGTGATAATAGTTTCAAATGTGCTTCCTGTTTGGAAAACCTTATCCTCAGTTGCAAATTATATGCACTTCATATTGAAAACAATGTGAATAACAGAAGCAGCAATTATGTAGGAGAAACACAGTATATGGTAGCTGTTTATGTGGACTGGGAGATGGAGATGTGGCTGTGTATAAGGTAAAATATATATATATAATTAGAGAACAGAGCTGGATATGTTGCTTGAAGGAAAAACAAACAGCCTGGAGCTGAGGGATCTTATTCCTCTCTCCTTTCAAAACTACTTGCTCTCACAGCCAGTGACAGCTTTAGGATGCTAGGATGCAACCTCAAAAGCATGGCTGTAACCCCACTGCTTCCTAAAAAAGGGAGCATCTCTGTTTGGGACTGAGGCGTAATTACAGGGAGTGGCCATTTGCATCACCACAAGCAGGCTGCTAGACCTTAAGGTCTGGAATAGCTAGTTCATTATGCTATTGTCTCCTTTCCTCAATATGATTTCAAAAACCTGAAAGGGAAGAAATGCTGATCCAAATCTAGTTGTCTTCAGTTGCATTATGAAATAAATGCTCAAAAGGTACGGGGTGGTGGTGGCTGCATGTTAGCCAGACAGAAAAAGAAGACTTTAATATCCTTCCCGAAAGGCAGTTTCCATGTTGCTGTGCCTTCCTCTTCCTCCTCAAGAGTTCCTATCACTCACCGGATCTTATCACTATAAGGGACACCTTCAGTTGGCAGCTGCTAAGCAGGTGAGTGGCTAGCAAATGGGTTGCCTCATCCAGCTCATCAGGTTGGAGTAGATGTCTCTCCTCAGTTCCTTGCCTGCTTTTCCACAGCTCAAATGGACAACAAGCTGGGATGCAAAGCTACACCACTCCACCTTTTCTTCTGTGTGGAGTTCAGCAAAAGGGAGAGGATTACAAACAATCTTTTCTGGTGGGTCATTAAGAGACCAAGGCAGTTTGTCTTTGTTTCTCTCCCTCCCTCCCTCCCTCCCTGTCTCTCTGTGTGTGCTGTCGGTCTGTCTCTCTGTGTTTGTGTGTATATATTTATTACATAAAAAATATATGGAATAGATGTAGCTATTTGTTTGAATATTCTTGGTCTTGGGCTCTGGTTAGGGAAGAGTACCCACAGCCCAAGGGACTAGAAAAAAGAGAGGGAAGGAGAATGAAGAATGGGGGAAATTTTGAAATTGTGAAAATCATATTGCTTATTTGGAAAGTGATAATTATATCCCCTTTTAAAAATCTCTCCCCAATTAAGGGAGGAGGTGCAAAGTTCTATGAGAACTGTTTTAGGGGGCAATGGCTTTAGGGCCCGAGATGAAAAATTTCATAAATACTTGCACAAGACTCACAACACATTCTCTGTCCTGAGGTTGCTCTTTTGTTTACTCATGAGGTTGATTTCCTTATTTTGTTGTGACTTCCTCTGGGTCACTGATAATTGACAGATCTGAGTTTTGTTCTCAGTATTAAAAACCCAGGTTCATTCTATCCCATTTCCACATGAGTTAATGAATGTGCTGCATGAAAATGCATGCACAAGGCAGCTTTTTGAGTAATCGGCACACAGAGCAGGAGGTGGGTCTGTGTAGAAATCAGCAGACGTGGGAGAGCCTGAGTCTATGTGGAAATCAGTTTCCACATAGAAATGCCTGCATATGGGTGTAAATTAGAGAACTACTCCCACTCCAAGAAGGAGAGGACATTTGAGTTCCAGCTTGTGCATTTATTAGGAAAGTGAAAATTGACTGGATTTGTATTAAATGTGAAACATACTAATTTCTTTCTGATTCCCCACTACAAACTTCATGAGAAGAACAGTTATTCTACCAATCTCTATCACTTTATTAGGAGCCTCCTTATTTAATTCCCATGTTTCCTTCTACATTTCTTTTTAAAGGCAAACATCCATAAACTATGTGATTCAAGAGATTTACTTTAGTATTTGCTATCCTTCCACAAGCAGAGGAAGACCTTTCTTTTCAGGTAGGCTTTGCCTCAGTGATTGGCTGTCTGAGAGGGGTTTTAAAATGATGAGTTGTTGTTTTGAATGTGTTTCTGATGTTAATTTTGTTGACCATTTTAGTCTGGTATTTGATTCTTTTTAAATATTTGTATACTTAACTGTTTCTAGCTTTTAAATATTGTCTTTTACTGAAAACTTGCATCCTTTTTATGGAGAAATGTCGGGTATAAATAAATGGCTACACTACGCAATACTATTTTGCCGAATGACAATTAACAATCAACAACCTTGACTCTTCAAAGTTAAGCGGGCCAAAAGTCAGTTCACAAAAGGTAGTCCTAGAACTAGGAATGAGCTTCAAGATTAGAGATCAGTTCCATTTAGAATGCAGGATGTAGCTACAACATTAGAGTACGTGTACCCCCAGGGGCACAAACCCGAACATTTAGGGATACAAGGGGGAAAATGGAATAATGGTGGGAAATGGCACATGTGTCAACAGTGTAAGATAAGATACAAGTCAAAATTTGTGAAATTAATTGAACCTTATGAGTGGTGGAGCAGGTTTTCTTCCTTATTTAACCTCAATAAAAGCCCTATTGCTTTGCTTTTTGTCATTTGGTTGAATGGTGAGGAGTCCTTCCCTAAACAATATATTGCAAACACACCACTATGGCATGCACACTCAGCAGTGTGCCCCTGACAGGCTCAACTTTCACTCTGTTGCACTTTGTGAACATTTGAGTGGTGTCACACCAGTACCAGTGTACATATAAATGGGCTCCTCTCTCAGTCCTGTGTGTCTAGAAACCATATGAATCACAAACATTTTGCTAATATGAAGGGTAGAGTTTATGGAAATGGCCTTCCAAGAGGTAAGCAAGTGAAAAAAAGGTTGGGAACCACTAAGCAACAGTACATTGGACAGATAGCTCTCCAGACTCTGCTCAGACATATTCAGCAAAGCAGAGCCTGAGGCTACTTTTTCTTTGCCCAGCAGTTAACTGTTAGGATGTTTCTCCTGAAATTTAGATGAAATCTACTTTCCTGCAATCTTAGTCATGCCTAGATTCTTGTCATGTTTTCTGGAGCAAGGTTGCTGCAGCTTCTGTTGAGCAGTCCCTTGCAAATTTATTGTCAAAGGGCCTTTAATGATAGATAACAGGTAAGTTTATTTGATTTCTTTGAAGCAGCTGGTGAAGGGACTTAGCATATTTCAGTAATTACTCTGTGGGATAGGGATACAATCCTAGCAGATGCCAATCTGGTATCCCTTGTTGTTGCTACGTATTTCAAAGTCACTTTTATTTATTTATTTAATTTATTTATTTAATTTCTATGCCGCCCACTCTACCCAGAGGTCTCTGGGCGGCTCACAACAATTAAAATTCAATACAACAAAAGATAAAATGACAAAAATACAATTAAAATACAATTAAAATACAATTAAAATTGCCATCAGGACCCACAGTTGATGTTATTTCAATTAAAAGCCTTCTGGAACAGGAAGGTTTTGACCTGGCACCGAAATGCGTCGGTGCCAGACAAATCTCAGTCGGAAGGGCATTCCATAGTCTGGGGGCAGCTGCTGAAAAGGCCCTTTGCCTACAAGCTGTCCCTCTTACCTCCTTGAGGGATGGCTCTTTCAAAAGGACCCCCTGGCTGGATCTTAACTGTCGGGTAGGCTCATATGGAAGGAGGTGGTCCTTCAGGTATCCAGGGCCGAAGCCTTTTGAGATGTGGTGACCCTAATAGGGTTTTTGAGCTAAGTTAACCATTCAAGAAAGGGGTTTACCATTACTACTCGCCAAAGGGTTCCCATGGGGGTGGGTGGGGATTTCAGCTTAGGTCATTTGAGTCATGGATCTGCAGTTTATCCACTGGCAAGTTTAAGCAGGCTTTAGGAACCAGTTTTTACTCTTCCACAGTGGAATTCAGCAAATGCTATTTCTTTTATTTTACTTTTCCCTTTTCCTTTTTTTACTTGAGGTGCTGGAGAATTGAACTGTATTGTTTAGCCAAAACACTGTTCCTTTTAGGCTATGAGGGAAGAAAATGGCATAATTCTCCATTTCTTTTCTAGCTTTAGGGAGATGTATCTGGGTCTGGAAATAGTCTTGTGAGCCACACGCAGCTGGCATGCAAAATTAAATGAAAGGGTATCCCTTAACTAGCATTAAATTAAAGGGTAGCCATGCAATGTTTAAGCCTGGGCAGGATTTCTCTTCAAGCACATCAGGGTTCACAGGAACAAAGACATTCTCTGAGCTGTTTCAGAACCAAACTATTTAGGAGAGGGATGGGGGAACATCTGGCTCTCCATTTGTTGTTGAGCTGCAGCTCCCACCAGCTTTCACCACTGGTTAAACAGCAAGAGCTGTTGGGACTTACAGTCTAACATCTGGAGGGTCACACATTTGCTTATCAGACTTCTGTGCCTCAGAACCAGTACTTTGAACCTGAAAGAGTGGAACTGTTTCAAAACATATATAGCATATCTTCTTGTCAACTTGTACCATTCCAGGAGTTGATGAACTGATTAAAGCTTCTGAAGTCACTTCTCATGCCCTTCTGTTCTTTCTCTAAGAAGAAGTCCAAAGTGCAGTCATGAGTGAGTGATACTGAATAGAGACGGACATATTTGGTATTCATATACGAATACCCCCTCACAGGTGGACATAACGAGGGGCCAGCCCCCTGCGGTCAGACTGTCCACTCAACTTCCACTGTTGCTGCGAGTTCAGCACTCCTTTCCTATTGCTCCAGAACTCATGGTCTAGACGCCACTCCTGGCAGGAGGCGGGAGGACAAGCTTGGCTGCAAGGTCAAACAGTGGCTCGCAGATCGTGAGCTCTGGAGCAATAGGAAAGGAGCGTGGAGCTTGCGGCAACAGAAGAGGGTGGGTGGATGTCCACCTGTGTGGGGGTATTTGTATTCGTATGTGAATACCCCCATCTCTAATACTGAAAGCTACTAAGGTCCAAAAAAATCAGGAATGCTTTATGTTCATCTAATTATGATGACCAAATCAGGTTATTTCAAAAGAAGATTACCATGATTCCTGGTAAACAGCTTTATTCAAAATTTCTTGAAGCATCAATATCTTGGGAATACTCCACAAAATCACAGTAGTCCACCTGCAAAGCCTATTACTTCCAGATAAGAGAGAGAAGGCCAATCTAATTGGGGTTTCTGAGCCATTACTACTACCTCAGGTCTTCTGGCTACATACTAGAGGAGGCAGGTAAATGTTGGCCCCCCCCCGAAGCAGGAATGCAAGTAAACTCAACCCTAGACAGTGTAAACAATGGCGAGATATGAAGGTTGTGGTCCAACCATATTTGGAAGCTCACCGTTTGCCCGCACTGATGCATTGGTACCGGAGTTACTCCAAAAATGTTACTTAAAGAGAAGTATGTTCAAGGAGTTCCTACAGATGAAATCTAAAGCATTTCAGAGAACCCCAAAAGCCAAAGATCAGCTAACATTTATTTTGAATGGTGTTAAATAAGTTGAAATTTCTAGTTAGTTGGAGGAAGAATGAAATAAGAGGTGGAAATTAGTTTTATTGTAATAAGTAAAAAGCTGGCTGAATGGCTCAGTGGATAGCTGAGATAGCCGGAGAGCCAGAGTTTGGGACTTCGATTCCCCGTAGTGCTTCCTGCAAAGTAGAGCCAGCCTGTATGGTCTTGGGCAAGCTGCACAGTCTTGGGGCACAGTCCAAGGGAATGGTAAATCATTTCTGGGTACTCTCTACCTGGAAAATCCTGAGAAGGGTCACAAAAAGTCAGAATAGACTTGAAAACATATTATATTCTCGAAGGCTTTCATGGCCGGGATCTGATGGTTGTTGTGGGTTTTTCGGGCTCTTTGGCCGTGTTCTGAAGGTTGTTCTTCCTGACGTTTCGCCACTTTTGACAACACATGATTATGATTAACAGGGAAAGGAAGAAGTATCACTTGATTAGGCTGAGGATGTCCGTGTACAACTTTGTGTTCAGTCCTCCAGCCTGAAAGGCAGTGCTAAGCCAACCTTCCATTAAAGCAATACTGTGTTCCTCTGCTTTCGTACTCTCCATAGAAACCAATACTGTATTCTCCCTCTTTGCTCACCTCCCACACATGCTGGTGTGGATCAGTGGGTATTAAAGTTAATATTTGCAAAAGAGCTTTGCAGATCAAAATATCACATAATCATTATGATTAGTTAAGGGTGTGCCCTGATTCAAACCTGATCACTGGGGTTACCTAATATAAGCATGGTAACTTTGCCCGCTCATTGAGAACTTCTGTACCCAAGTGAGAAAGTTGGACATAGTCTCCTCTGTCATGTTTATTTCTCCCTCCCTCTGGCTAGTAGTGCTGCTTGTGAAAAGTTGGGGAAAGGGTGAGCTGTCCTGCATTGTGTCAGTTCTCCAGAGGCAGTTGAGCCACTGAGTTTCTGCAACTTGCCTCTTTTGTCCCCACTGAGGCTGATGAAAGATCAACAGACTCTTTGGAAAAAAAAAAGACGGCAGTCTGTGGTGCTTCAGGTTGCTATAGGGTTGCCACAGCAACCTATTTTCTATCTGTGAATAAGAACTCCAACTTGGCACGTTTTTTTCTGCAACTCTCCAAATCCTGTTGGCAGGGCTACGGAGTGAAGTTCTCCATCCATCCAGATTTGTTAGCATCTTCGCCTAGTGATTGGTTCTATACTGGTGGATTTCTTTTCTATAATGATTTCAGATGTCGGTGGGCTATAACTCATTGGGGAAATGGATGTTGAAATGAATATCTATTGCCAGATCGTTAATCAGAGAAGCATTTCTCAAGCAGTAATGTGAAAATAACATACAGTGGTGCCTCGCTAGACAGTTACCCCGCATGACAAGTTTTTTGCTAGACATTGACTTTTTGCAATCGCTATAGCAATTTGCAAAACAGTGATTCCTATGGGGGAATTACGCTGGACAATGTTTGGTCCCTGCTTCACAAACCGATTTTTGCTAGACAACGAGGCACCACTGTATTAACAGCTATATACTGGAAGTATGTAACATTTTCAGCACATCTATTAACATATGTGGATGGGAGTGTTTTTGCCTCACAGCAAGCTGAAATACCAGCCTACACAGATAATCACATGTATCAGAAAACACTGGCTTATTTTTATAGGAATACTGTATAAAGGAGGGCAAGAAGTGCACGCTAGCACAGATGAAAGCTTTGCTTTTATGAACCCATTGTGCTTCTGATTGTGTTTGAACTGTCAGACATGACATTGTCACCAAATTCTCTCCTGTCTAAAGGGACATCTTTGAAATGTTTCCCATATGTTGAATGTATGGACCTAATTGGGGTGCCATATGTCAGGGACCAGCAGTCGTAAGATCAAATCCACCCGACGGAGTGAGCTCCCACCACTTGTCCCAGCTCCCGCCAACCTAGCGGTTCGAAAGCATGCAAATGCAAGTAGATCAATAGGGACCACCTTGGTGGGAAGGTAACAGCATTCCGTGTCTAAGTCGCACTGGCCATGTGACCACGGAAGATTGTCTTCGGACAAAACGCTGGCTCTATGGCTTGGAAACGGGGATGAGCACCGCCCCCTAGAGTCGAACACGACTGGACAAAAATTGTCAAGGGGAACCTTTACCTTTGCCTTTATGCCTGTAACTATTGTCTCTGTTTTCCTGCATCTCATAAGCTGCAATCCTAAACATCCATGCTAGGGAAAGAGCACGGAACCGTGGAACTGTCCTTCTCTTCCTCCCACTTTTTCTCCATTCCGCAGTACAAGACTTCCCCTACCCCTGTTGTTAGAACATTCTTCTTTGGCCCTTATCTCTGAATTAAACCATAATTGTTTAAAAGATGCGGCTTCTTAATTTATACTAACTGTCAGCAAAAGTGTAAATGTGAGTAGAGTTGTGAATAATATTTAATTAATATTTAATAATATTTAATTAATATTTAATTAATAATATTTAATTAATTAATTTATATGCAGCCCACTCTACCCAAAGGTCTCTGGGCGGCTTACAACAATTAAAATTTAATACAATAAAATATAAAATGATTAAAATACAATTAAAATACAATTAAAATTGCCATCATCAAGATCCACAGTTGATGTTATTTCAATTAAAAGCCTTCTGGAACAGGAAGGTTTTGACCTGGCGCCAAAATGTCATCAGTGTCGGCGACATTTAATATAGACTTAAAAGAGTGAAGTATGCAACAGCAAATCAAGAATGTACTGGTACCAAAGACTGTGTATTTATTGTGGTGAGAAATTTAAAAAAGGTGCCAAAATAGATTCAAATTCTTGTTCAGAGAGGAATCAAGCAGTTGTGTGAATGAGAGCCAAAGTAAAATTTTAAAGGGCATCTACTATTTAAACAATCATGTATGGAACCAGCCCAAACCTAAACCATAGGGCACAGGCTTGGAGTAAATTAAAAAGCCTGAATCTCTCACTACAGTAGGAAAAAGGATAGATGGCACCAGTGTCAAAGTGAAGAATTTGTATCCCCTAAAATATTATTTAAAAATCAGTGGCAGTGGCTCTTGAGAGTGCCCTGGAATGCAAGGAGAACAGACCTATCAATTATAAAGGAAATCAAACCTGAGTGCTCACTGGAAGGACAGATTCTGAAGCTGAGGCTCCAATACTTTGGCCATCTCATGAGAAGAGAAGACTCCCTGGAAAAGACCTTGATGTTGGGAAAGTGTGAATGCAAGAAGAGAAGGGGATGACAGAGGACGAGTTGGTTGGACAGTGTTATGGAAGTTACAAACATGAATTTGACCAAACTCCGGGAGGCAGTGGAAGACAGGAGGGCCTGGCGTGCTCTGGTCCATGGTGTCATGAAGGGTCAGACATGACTAAACGACAATGAACAATGGCAGTGCTATACCACCCAGGTACCCAACGGCCACAGACGCCTTGCAAAACAACAACACACACAAACACAATGAACCTGATGGATGATACCTGGGTTGCAACACAGTTCAAGAAGCTGGTTCTTCTCTTATGGTTTCCTAGAAATACATGTTGACTTCCTTCTCTGTCCAGTTGTTTTTTTCCAACATATTTGCTGCATCTGTTACTGGCAGCCTCTCCTTTCTCCATAGTTCTGATCCATTGTTGGTGTTTAGTTAAGTCATGTCCGACTCTTCATGACCCCATGGACCAGAGCACTCCGGGCCCTCCTGTCTTCCACTGCTTCCCGGAGTTGGGTCAAATCCATGTTGGTTGATTCGATGACACTGTCCAACCATCTCATCCTCTGTTGTCCCCTTCTCCTCTTGCCTTCACAGTTTCCCAACATCAGGGTCTTGTCCAGGGAGTCTTCTCATGAGATGGCCAAAGTATTGGAGCCTCAGCTTCAGGATCTGTCCTTCCAGTGAGCACTCGGGGTTGATTTCCTTCAAAATGGATAGGTTTGTTCTCTTTGCAGTCCAGGGGATGCTCAAGAGTCTCCTCCAGCACCATAATTCAAAAGCATCAATTCTTTGGCGGTTAGCCTTCTTTACGGTCCAGCTCTCACTTCCATACATCACTACTGGAAAAACCATAGCTTTGACTATGCGGACCTTTGTCTGATCCATAAAACTAACAAATTTAGCTTCGTGGCACAGTGGTTAAACTGCTGTACTGCAGCTAAAACTGTGCTCACGACCTGGGGTTCAAATCCCAGGTAGCCGGCTCAAGGTTGACTCAGCCTTCTATCCTTCTGAGGTCAGTAAAATTGAGTACCCAGCTCGCTGGGGGGGCAATGTGTAGCCTGCATAATTAAATTGTAAACCACCCAGAGAGTGCTTGAAGTGCTATGGGGCGGTATATAAGCAGCACGCTTTGCTTTTTTGCTTGTTCCCATGGTTTAAGTTCCTAAACATTACTGCTCAGGACTCTATTGTAGAGATGAGCTCTCGGTTTGCTCTCCAGATGTTGAAATATGAGTTTCATCTTTGCATTAGTTGTGCCAGCTTGAACTGATGTGAGTTCCAGCACAAGTCACACAAAGCACACCTTAATTACATTAGTTTTGAAAGAATTCCTATCATGGTGGGAAAGGATACATGGAAATATCAACATAACTGTATACAGGGAGACAATAGCCTCCTTCCTTTTTGGCAGTGTCAATTCTATAGAGGGGTTTTGATTAAAGTTGAATAACAAGATGAAAGCAGGAGATCCAGATATTTGCAAGAAAACAATGGATTTGCATGAAACATTCTGTGTTTTCCTTTGGCATTGCATGCATCATTGTATGCGAGAACGATGTGGGGGGAAGGATGAAGAGGGGTGGGTGTGTCTCCTGTGAAAGGGACAACTAAAAGGAGAAATGGCTTTATCTCAATAGCCCTTGCCCTACTTGGATGAGGGGGAAAATTCCCCTCACCAAAAGCAGTTGTGGAGGTAGGTAAAAGGTCCTTTTGGTGGTATAAATAGCCAAGCAGTGTACTGTACGTTCAAAGTGTTTTCTGGCACTACATTGGGAACTGAAACATATAAAGCAGTCTGCCCACCCAATGTCTTAACAGTTTGCTTTATAAGAAGGATACATGCAAGAACATGAGATAATTCTATGAACAATTTTTGTTTCACAAGACACAGAGCTAGGTCCTCTGTCCAGAGGTAAGGTTATTTTAATTTATATTTAGAAGTTGTCTACTGATATTCAGTGGCTTGGGAACAAAATTATTTGGGGTCATTGTAGGATGGGAACAATTTATTCCTCCTCCTTTAAGCAGTCCTGGTAGACTGTGTTTTTATTATTAATTTTTTCAGATAATGGGAGGATGGGGAGTTTGTATTTTTTTCTGAATGTTATCTTCTGTTTCTGTAATTGTCTAAAAGCACTAACATTCTGCCAGGACTGATCTGCATTTTTAATATCCCATGATATTACAGTTGAATATTGGACTGCTTATGTATAATGGTATATTTTGTTACTTACAATTAAATCATTGTAGTAGTCTTTTGAAGAGTATGATGCCAATGAATCTGAAGCACCTAAATTTTAATTGCAAATTTAATTCAAAAATTTAATGGAAGAAATGAAAATTTCTTTTTCCAAATTACTACAGTATTTCCTTTCCTCCCCTCCCCCCCTCAAAATACTCATGATCATGTCAGTGGCATTTTCAGGGAAGTAGTTACAAGGCGTTAACAGCTTAACTTAATGCTTATGCATCATAAAGCTAATATTAACTCTAAACACAGAGAGGTTTAATTTACTCCTTTGTTTCTTTGTAGTGTGACAGAGATTCTAATATACAGAGTAGCCAGCATCCTTACACCTCCAACTGTTGTGTGCAGTAGATAAATGGGTTGGGTAGATGCAGCTTTTCAAAGAGAGGAGCAAGCCTTTATTCTAAAATATAAAGGAGTCCTTGCAAGATGAAAAATTAAGTGCAATATTTAAATAGAGACTGGTGACCTAGTAGATGTCATTGAGATCCTATCAAGGGTGTTTCAAGCATACCATTGTTAAAGGGGGAAGATATCCCTTCTCTTGAGGAAATCTCAGATAGCCCAGGACAAACCTTGCAAAACATGAGGACTGCTCAACACTTAGAGGACCTTTGAGAACCTAATGCTACAGCATAGTGAAATCTATAGAAATGTAAATCTCTTAACTGCCTGGGTGAAAAAAAAGAGTCATAGGAAAGTGTAATTCACTTATTGAAAAATGTTCGTTCTGGAAGACCTTTTGAGAGTCAAAAGGTACATGGTTGTAGTAGTTTTAACTCTGAGCATGGTAAAGTTTTGAATTGTTTCTTTTGTTGCCTTGCAGAGCAGCCTCTTATTTCAAGTACACTCACAGACAATTTCCTACTGACCTTCAGTGGCAGTTATCAGTGACCTTGCTGCTATCTGAAGTGGTACATTGTACTATTGTGCAAGTGAGTGGCAATTTATGTTGTGCAACTTGATGATAAGTCTAGACGGGCTTTGTTTTTGTACAGTTACAAAAGCAGGGAATAGGGACCCTTAAACAGCTGGCAGGCTAGGCTGTAGCTGTTTACAAGAGCTGAAAAGTGGAGATGACTCTTGCCCTCCGTGGTGGTAGAGTAGCTATGCAGTGCTTTCCCTCTTCAGATGGCACTCCAGAAATGCACAAGCCTATTTAGAGTGGGTAGATTCTACTATAGTTTCTACTGTGCTGGCAGCATTTCAGTTCAGTATATCTGCATCTGTATTCTAAATATTGCATCTATATTCTCTTGTTCTTTCCTGCTGTCTTTCAGCAGGGTTGTTTTGAAACACATATGGTGATGATCAATGTATGGGTCACATCTTCCCCCTTTTAGTAGAAGAGGACCACTACAACCAGGTGGCTCCTACAGCATTTAACAGGATTTCAAACTCCACTTGAGGAACAAAACATCCATTGAGAAGCAAATCAGCACTAGTCATCATTCTTCCTTTTAAGAAAGGTGGAAAACCTGTGGACCTACAGATATTATTTAACTACAGCAACCCATGGTCCTTGATCAGTGACAGTACTGGTGGATTTTGGAGTCAAACAGTTTTCCACGGGGGAAAGTCTGCATCCCACAAACAGGATTGCAGAGAACGAGACAAAGGGCTGATCTCAGCTGGGTTGTGGTTGAGCCTTTTACAGCAGCTTTATATACTTTTTTTACTTCTCTCTTTTGAAGGTTTATTACTCACCCATAGCAAAAGGCTCTCAATTAGGCTGATGCTCAATATAACAAAAAGAAATTCAACGTGCATTTAATTAAGCAATTAATTAGGACTGGCCAAGGCTGAAACAACAGGCATTACAACAAGGTCTGCTAAATGGGTTGCAATAAGATGTTGCATCACCATGAGGAACATGAGAGAACAAAACAGGCACCAGGCAGACCTCTCTAGGAAGAGTATGACATAACTGGAGGTTTCTGTTGAAAAGATGCACTTCCAGGTAGGCTTCTGTGACCAAGCTGAGCATGTGAAAGCACTCCAGTCTCAAGGCTCAGGAGAAGCTTCATACCTTTAGATCTGGAATTGAACTGTTGGGTAGCTCAGTGATTTATATATCTTGCTGTGGAATCAGAGTCTGGGAATTCAGTTACCCTCTGTGCCTCCTTGTCGGAGGCTAGACTCGATGTTCCTAGCCTTGGGTCCCTAGATGATGGTCTAAAACTCTGAGAAGCTTTCACCACTTAGCTGTGCTGGCCCGGATTTCTGGGAGTTGTGGTCCAACAACATATGGGGACCTCAAGTTGGGAACCACTGATCTCTAAAAGCCCTTTCCAGCTCTGCTCAGTTCTAAGATGATTACGACATAAGATTTATTTATTTTATTTATTTTATTTAATTTATATCCCGCCTATCTAGTCACGGATGATGATTCTGGTATTCTTTTTGTGTGTGTGATTTTGGTGTTCTTGTTGCACTCATATTTTCCTGCACCAATATCCATTTGGCAGCTCTTGATATGAGAATTTAGAAAATATGGTTCTTTTAGACTGGGGTTCTAAGGAAAAAGATGAGCGTATTATTCCCAAGTAGAGTAGAACCCTGGAATTAATGGAATTTACTGAAATGTTGATTTCCAACTCAATTGGGACTTTGTTAGTTTGAAGTAGCAATTGGATTTAAAGCCAAGAGTCTTTCAGCCTGCATGGCCAGTTTGTACTAGAGGTGCTTCAGAAATTTTTTGTGGTGGCTGTGGTGGCAGCGGCAACCCTAATTCCACACTAATATATTTGAATACACAAGGTTTTGAAACACTCATAGCCCTGGGCACAGAGTGCTAAAAATTATTATTATTTATTTAATTTATATGCCACCCACACTACACAGCAATTAAAATTCAATACAGTAAAAGATAAAATGATTAAAATACAATTAAAATACAATTAAAATACAATTAAAATTGCCATCGGACCCACAGCTAACATTATTTCAATTAAAAGCCTTCTGGAACGGGAAGGTTTTGACCTGGCGCCAAAATGTCATCAGCATCGGCGCCAGACGAATCTCAGTCAGGAGGGCATTCCATAGTCTGGAGGCAGCTGCTGAAAAGGCCCTTTGTCTACAAGCCGTCCCTCTTACCTCCTTGAGGGATGGCTCTTTCAGAAGGGCCCCCTGGCTAGATCTTAACTGCCTGGTAGCCAATGTAACTTATACAGAATCGGCTTGATATGTTCCCTGGCAGCTGCACCACTCACCAGCCGCGCAGCTCAATTCTGGACCAGTTGCAGTCGCCGGACCGTCTTCAAAGGCAGCCCCACGTAAAGCGCATTGCAGTAATCTATGCGGGATGTTACCAGTGCATGTGTGACTGTCATGAGACTCCGCTCGTCCAGGTAGGGCTGTAGCTGGTATAATTTCCACAGCTGAAGGAAGACGCCCCTGGTCACCGAGTCCACCTGGGCTTCCAGAGTTAGACTGGGGTCCAAGAGCACCCCCAGGCTGCGGACCCTGTCCCTTAGGGGGAGTGTAGCCCCATTCAGGGCAGGGAAATGGCCCTCCAGCCTGTCCGGTGAAGCACCCACTAACAGCATTTCCGTCTTGTCTGGATTCAGTTTCAATTTATTAACCCTCATCCAGTCCATTATCAGGTCCAGACATGAGTTCAGCACAGAAACTGCCTCACCTGGATTGGTGGAAAATGAGAGGTAGAGCTGAGTATCGTCAACATATTGCTGACTCCTCAGCCCAAACCTCCTGATGACCTTTCCCAGCGGTTTCATGTAGATGTTGAACAGCATGGGGGACAGTATTGAGCCCTGAGGAAACCCATGACATAACTGCCATGCGGCAGAGCAACTGTCCCCCAGTACCACCCTCTGGACATGGTAAGCCAGGAAGGAGCGGAACCACTGTAAAGCAGTGCCCCCAACTCCCAACCCAGCCAGCCTATCCAGAAGGACACCATGGTCGATGGTGTCGAAAGCCGCTGAGAGGTCCAGGAGTATCAACAGGGTCACACTCCCCAAGGGAGGTTCGCCACTGGTCAGTAGTTGACCACCAGCCTTGGGTCCAGGTTAGGCTTTTTAAGGACTGGTCGAATCATCGCCTCTTTCAAGGTGGTAGGGACCACTCCCTCTCTGAGAGGCGTTCACAGCCTCCTGGACCCAGGTGTGAACCCCTCTGGCTGATCTTCCAATTAGCCAGGATGGGCAAGGGTCAAGCGGAGTGGTGGTAGAACGGACAGATCCAAGCACCCTGTCCACATCATTAGGTCTCAACAATTGAAAATCATCCATTAATACTTGACCTAAGCACGGCACACTGGACACATCCTGTGATTCTGCAGTAACTGGAGTCCAACCCACTGCGAATCTGAGCAATTTTTCCCTCAAAATGGATGGCAAACTCATCACAGTGAGCTGATGAGCAGTCTGGGACCTCCACCGGATTTCCCGGTTGAAGAAGATCCCGGACAACCCGAAACAGCTCTGCTGGACGACATTCTGAGGAAGCAATACTGCTGGAGAAATATTGCCGTTTCGCCAGCCGTATTGCCACGAAATAGGCCCGATAATGGGCTCTAAGTCGTGTTCGATCGGACTCCCAGCGGGACTTCCTCCACCTGTGCTCCAGCCATCTCCCCTCTCGCTACATTGCCCGCAGTTCAGAAGTATACCAAGGAGCTGTCTGGGCTCGGCGAGCAGGGAGAGGGCGCTTAGGCGCAATCGTGTCAACCGCCCGGGTCATCTCCCTATTCCATAGGGTGACCTGAGCTTCAACAGGAGCGCCAACCATATCAGACGGATAATCCCCCAGAGCATTCAGGAATCCATCTGGATCCATTAGTCTCTGAGGGCGGATCATCTTAATAGATCCCCCCACCCTTGCAGAGGGGAGAAGAAGCTAATAGACTAAACTTGACCAGGAAGTGGTCTGACCATGACAATGGGGTCACAACCAGCCCTTCCACATCCAAACCACCATCTTCTAGTCTCATTGAGAGAACCAGGTCCAAGGTATGGCCCTTCTCATGAGTCGGGCCAATGACACATTGAGACAGCCCCATGATTGTCATGGTGGCCATGAAGTCCTGAGCTGCCCCAGTCAAGGCAGCCTCAGCATGGATGTTGAAGTCCCCCAGCACCAACAGCCTGGGAGTCCTTAACACCAGGTCCGAGACTACCTCCGTCAGCTCAGGCAGGGAGACTGTTGGTACGCAGCAGGGTGGGCGATACACCAACAGAATCCCTAATCTGTCTCGCAAGCCCAACACACAATATAGGCCCTCAAGACCTCCTCTCAAAGTGACAGGAAGCCTGGTCAAGGAGATAGAACTCCTATAGACTATAGCAACTCCCCCTCCCTGACCCTCCGAGCGACATTGGTGCTGGACTGAATACCCAGGCGGACACAGCTGGGAGAGGGGGACACCACCCTCCTCTCCCACCCAGGTCTCAGTAATGTATGCCAGCTCAGCACCCTCATCCAGAATTACATCATGGATGAGGGCAGTTTTATTTTGTACTGACCTGGCGTTCATCAACAGCACTGTGTGGCTCGAGGGTTTGCTGATATGGTCACCTGATACCATCTGGTTGGGGGTAGGACTAGAAGACGGGATAGATGTAAGATATCTAACCTCTCTTCTCCTACGTGGGCATGTTCTACCCCCACCGCCATTCCTTCCCCTACCCAGCACCACCTCAATGGCTGCCCCCTCCATTGTGTATTTCCCACATTCAACTTCCTAAAAGTCCCAAATGCTTTTCTTCTAAATATGAAGAAATTGGCAAAAACAGGCCAAATTCTTATCAAAAACTAACTACAGTAAATTAAAACTTTCACCATCTGTAGTGCCACCTAGTGACTAAAGCTATATAATGAATATTCTGAATTTAGGATTTATTTATTTATTTACAGACTGGTGTGTTTAATGCCTTCCTGTCAGCATGCACATGAATCATGTGCACATGCAATAAGATAAGCTATTTTTAATAACCACAAAGTAGAAAACTGTTGATGAGAAAGACATTGTCTCACAAAACTCACATGATGAGAGTAGTCATCTATTTTTGTAAAGCTGGTGGCCACTCTGTGCCTCAGCCATCTAAACATTCTGTTGACCTTGGTTGATCGTGAACTCTTCTGACTCAGGATAAACATTTGTGGATTGGTACAGCGATGCCATAGCCTGGATCTGTTTGCCATAGGAGCAGAAGAACAGCACTGTTTATTGCAGAGCTGTAGGAAACTTTATAGGAACTGGTGTCAGTGGCAATTTTTTTTGCTGATTTAAATGGAGTTTTGTTGGCATGCCTATAGCAACTTCCACTGAAATATCTCAGGAGTCTAATACTGCCTGGCAGAAGCATGTAAGTGACATTCCTCTCCTTGTTGTAAAAAAATACTTTGTGGGGGAGGGACATGGAGGAGGGTGAGAATCTGTATTGCAAAGCTAGTGTTCAAAATTTGAAATTAACTTTGAAGCCTGGATGTACAAATATTTCAGCTACTCATGCTCCCAGTGGAGAGTTTGATGAAGATTTCTGGATAGTAACCCAAGCTTGCCTGGAAAGAAAATTTGGCTAGCAATAGATTCTGGAGCATGAACTTGAAGAGAAGCAGGCAGCAATGAATGTGTGTCACGAAGCTTGGGTTTATTCTGGGAAGATGAACTAATGATCAAGGAAGCTCTGCTTCTTGGAATCATACAGATACCAGTGTTAAAACAGATCTGACCCATAGCATGCAAGGGGGAGTATTAAAACGTAATCATTAATGATCATGCTTCCACACAGGAGCCTGATCATAGTTAACTTTTTCGATTTCGATTTCGATTTCGATTTCGATACCTTTATTGGCATATGAACAGACAGGAGCAAAACGTAGATACAAACCAAACAATAATCAAGAGAAAAGTAAAGTGAGAAATTACACTCAAACAGCAAGTAATATCATAGGTTGTGGGTTAAAATAGAAATTTCCAATAGATATCCTGCAACGGCAGATGTAATCAAAGGACAAGAATCACTCAGGAAAAAGGCTAAGGAGTTGGGGAAAAAAGAAAGCCACGGTTCTAGGAAAAGCTTTCTCAGAGAGGAATGAGCCGGGCAGTGAAATAAAATATGGTCCAGGGAGTCTGGCAGAGTATGACAGAAAAAACAGAGCCTGTTTACACGGGGAATCTTGGAGAAACGGCCTACATGGACCGCCGAAGGGAAAATATTCAGGCGAGCTAGCATAAAAGCTCTTCTCTGACCAGGATTAGTCAGTGAAGAGAAGTAGTTGGAAGGACGTCCTAGGGAAGGAGGAAGACTGAAAAAAAGAGGAGAACAGGTGGGGTTCAAATTGGCTGAAAGTGTCTCATACTCAAGCTGCCAGAGTTTGTGCTTGATCAAGGAGTGGGCCTGTTGTAATCCAACATCAAAGAGGGATTCTAGGTTCAGTCCTAAGGAAAGAAGTTTAGAATCGATCAGTTGGAACCAGTTCGATGTGTAAGAATCGCTAAGAAGGTCATAAAGGAGAGAATTGGGGTTAGAATGAAGATGAATGCGGAGCCAGTATTTGAAGGTGGTGACCCAGGCAAGAGTAGACGGAAGGTGGGTTCCCAATTCGAGTACCATGGTGGAGAGGCGGATCATATTGGGAACACCTAAGATCTTTCTGAGGAAAACAGCAGCAATGGAATCAATGTCATGATTTACAGCCTTTATCCAGATGGGCACCCCATAAAAAAGGTGGGATAGAAGTTTACACTGAAAAATATGCAGGGCTGCTGGAACAAATTGGTTGCCCGAAAGATAATGGAATTTTGAAATTGCATTGAGTTGGGTAGTTGATGTAGAGATAACCAATTTTTTATGTGGGATCCAGTTTAGTTTGTGATGGAAAGTGAGCCCAAGGTATTTAAATGTTGGCACTTGTTGGTAGGAATGTGTACCAACTGTCCAAGTGGACAGAAAGCTGGATTTAGAAAAAACAACTATTTTTGTTTTGGAGGAATTTATACAAAGATCGTTGACGGAACAGTAGTCTTGGAATTTGGCTAAAAGGAGACGCAAGCCGGCTTTGGAAAGAGAAAGCAGGACTGCATCGTCTGCGTAAAGGAGAACTGAAAGAGGGGCACCATTAAGAGAGGGGGAAGGGTTGGCAGCTTTAGATAAGAAAGGGGGAAGATCTGCTAAGAACAGGTTAAACAGTAAGGGGGCTAATATGCACCCTTGACGGACACCCCTATTAACTTGAAATCTATCAGATAGTATATTGGAGTTTGGAAAGCGGATCTGGCATGAGTTTGAAGAATGGAGACGCCTAAGCAGAAAAAGTAGACGAGGGTCAATGCCCCATTGGGATAGTTTGTCCCATAAAAGAGATCTATTAACGGAGTCAAAGGCGCCTCGAAGGTCTACAAAGGCGGCGAACAGTCTAGATTTATGGTGGATGGAATATTTTTCTGCTAGATGGGACAGAAGTAGAGCATGATCAAGGGTGGAGGCTCCAGAGCGAAAGCCTATTTGCTCTTTCCCCGGAAGGTTGATAGAAGAGGCCCAAGCAGAAAGTTTAGAAAGGAGAAGTTTTGAATAAAGTTTGCCAATGTAAGATAAAAGACTAATTGGACGGTAGTTACTGGGAAGGGAGGGATCACCTTTTTTGAAAATTGGGATCAGGGTGGAAATTAACCAGGAGTTGGGAAAGATACCAGAATGGTTAACTAAAGTGAAGAGGTTGGCCAAAGAGTGAGACCACCAATGGGGGTTACTAGTCAGAATCTCAGTAAGAACTTGATCTGGGCCTGGGGCCTTACCAGACTTCAATGAACTAATTAAATCCAATATTTCATCAGAGGTAACGGGAGGCCAATCAGATAGGGCCTGAAGTGAGGAATCAGGGGGGGGATTAGGGTTCGGGGAGAAGAAAATTGTGGAGAAGTGGGCTATCCATTCTTCCGAGGGGATAGAGGAAGAAGGATCGGGAGAAAAGAAAGTAGTGGAAGAGGAAACCAGAGACCAGAAGGCTTTGTAGTTATGTGATAAGATTGCTTGTAGCAGGTCGGACCACTTGCGTTGGGCAAAGAGGTGTTTTTTTGAGTCTAGAGTTAATAAGCAGGACCTTCTGGCAATAAGGTAGAGTTGTAAGGAAGCTGGGGTAGGGTTAAGGCGGAAAGAGTGAAAGAGGGACCTAACCTGCTTCTTAGCCTGCCAACAGTCAGAATCAAACCATGAGGTAGCTCGATTATGAGAAGGGTGGTTAGTTGGACTGCTAAGAGAGATAACTAAGGAGTCTAAAAGAGTGTTGTAGGAGGTAATAGCTGTGAAGATAGAGTCAGTTGTAGCGATAGTACGGTGGAGATTGGAAATCTCTGGCAATAGAATCCAAGAGAAGAAGTCGGTTTCTGTTTGAGGAGACCATTTAAGGCGAGAGGAAGGTTGTAAGGGGAGGGTAGGAGGGGAGGAGATTGGGGAAGGAGAAGTTAGGGACAGAAGAAGAGGCAAGTGATCACTGTCGGCACGGACTCCAACAGAGAAATCAGAAAGAAAAGGGAGGAGGGCTGGGGAAGCAAGGGCGTAATCAATTACGCTTGGTCCCCTAGTGGAGAGGTGGGTATATTCCCCAGGAATATCCTTACCCCATGTGCCGTTGAGAATGGCAATATGAAGGTTGAGACAAAGATTGATTAAAAAGATAGCATGAGGGGTAATAATCTTGTCTCTAGAGGACCTTGGGCAATTGAGCCAGGGGGGAAACGACTCATCAAACTCCAAATTTATATATTTGGCTAGGGCAGAATTATTGGGTCCTAACCGGGTATTAAAATCCCCCAGGATCAAAATATGGGCAGATGGATTGGCTTCCAGATTAAGGTTGGCAAGATTCTCTACCTCCATCCAGGAGCTGTTCAGAGAAGAGGATGGAGGCGGGAAATAAAGGTTAAGCAGTAGAATTTTAAGTTCGCCGTACTGGAGGAGGAAAATTTGAATATAGGATGAGGGGGAAGGGATAGAGATGAGGGTAAATAAGGAAGAGGGTTTAAAGAAACAACAAAGACCCGCAGAGGGACGTCCTCTTGATTTAGATTTAACAGCAGGGAGATGGAAAGTAGAAAAACCCAGAATAGACGGAGGGGTTAATGACCAGGTTTCCTGTAGGAGAATGATATCAAAGCTAGAGAGAAACTTAAGCAGGTCCTTGTCCGGGGCTTTTTTCCTCCAGCCGCCTATATTCCATGAGATCAGTTGGAGGGAGGGTTGGGGAGATGGGGGGGCTGGGGGAGGAACAGTCAGTCAGCAGGGGGCAGTGTTAGAGTCTAGATGAGGAGGGGGATCCACAGAAGGCAGGAGGGGGACAGGGGCTGGAGGACAGACAGGGTCAGAGGGTGAGGCTGGAGCAACTGTTGCAGGTGTAGGGTTGATAAAATCAAAATTAAGAGGAGGGGGATCCTGGGACGTAGCATCGACCAATGCGAAGGAACTGGTTGAGGCACCCCGGTTGACAATACATGTAGGGGATAGGGGAATATAGGGAGGAAAAGCAGGAGAAGGATTGGAGTATGCAGGAAGGCAGTCACAAGCTTCCGATTGGATTGAGGGAGACACGTTGGTCGGCTGGAGATCTGAGGTGATGACTTGAGGCTTCTCCAGAGAAATAGAGGAATGTTGCAAGGTAGGAGAAGAGGGGATCAAGGGGGGAGTCAGGTGGTCCATCGGCCTAGGAGCATGGATTGGTTCATTTCTCGTTGGAGATGGAGGGATCGGCGAAGTAAAGGAAAGCAGCAAGGAGTCCGATGGGAGGTGAGTAGGTCTGGACGTTCGAGGAGGGTTTATCCACTTGGAAGAGGGGGAGGCGCCAATAGGAGGAGGTTGCAGGGGAGCTTTCGTCAAAATAAGCTTGGCAGTGGTGGTATTCTTGAAGAAGCGGTGAGGGGTAACTCCCCATCGTTGTAATAGGCTCACAGACGAGAATAACATCCCAGGAACATAGTTCGAGTGAAAGGTCAGCAATAGTCTAGTTGAGTAATAAGATGTTGACAAAATTTCAATCCTGGAGAGATCGATGTTCCGGACATTCACTTTTAAAAGGAAGGCGAGATGTCTCTTCACCAGGGCGGTTCTAGTCCAGCGTGGAAAACTTGTGAAACCACTGGGGGGAGAAACTGTGACAACAGCAGCGTGAGGAACATAGACCAAATGCGTTGTGGACTTAGGAGGAGCTTGAGGAAGACAGCCATCAGGGAGGGAGCAAGGAGAAGTTACTTTACAGGCATCTGAATTAGGTTTATCTGAAGTTTTGTGGAGGCAAGATGGAAACTGTGGAGAACTAGAGCGTGGACCCTTTAAGAAATCTGTAAGGAAAGTAAGCTGAGAGAAAATCTGGGAAACCGTTCTTGCAGTTAGTGTAGAATAATGTTTTATGAACTCTATAACATCACAGTCCAGGAGAGAGTTCTCACTAGGCAGCTGCTTGGTGTAGCTTTGTTCGAGAGAATGAGTAGATGAGAGGATATGGTCCTTCTGGGTCTGGTTAGTAGAAGGAGCTCTTCGTGACGACGATGTTGTAGTCGATGTTGAAGGTCGGGGTGGGAAATAAGAGTCCAACCGCAGCTGTTTGGATGAAGGTAAAGTCTGTGCCAAATCGGGACTGGTTTGAGAGAGAGCTCTTTTGGGATTCCCCATTTAAATTGTAAACTTAGGGGAAGGAGGAAGAAAGAAAACAAACCGTTTGCTAGAGTAGATAACTATTTTCCTATTTTTCAAAAATAAAAAACATAGCTGAATCCTACCCACCTCATTGTCACCATACTGCAAGAGAGCATAAGGCAGCGTGTGAGCTATCTGAGAATCTTTCTCTGTGTAGAGAGCCCACACTCCTGTTAACAATAAAATTTTTGGAAAAGTACAGTTATACTACAAAAGGACTGAAAAAATCCCTTGAGTTACAGCTGTTGTGCAACTTACTTCTGCCCTCCGTTACTGCTAAAAGTAATCAGCTACAAACAGGTGGTTATTTCTAACAAGTACTCCTGAGTTTTGATCTGGCCAGTGTCAGCCATTGACCATGGTAAGACCATAAATTAGAAGAAGGAACTCCTGAAGATACTCAACTGTCATAGATACAAACTTTTCAAACTTCCACATAATGTTTCAGATGATGAGTTTTCCACATCTCCCATTGTGTGCACATTGATTTCAGTTGTGACTGTTAAAAAGGGAAAGGCTGCTGGAATCATATCTCTAGAATACCAACAACTGCAGCTTCTAATCACATGCTCTCTGTAATGCATAGTTTGATCCTTGGTTATTTGGCAAAGACTGCAGAAACGTCCGATTCACCTTGTGCAAACAGACAATCCTAGCTGAAAGCTTCACAGATAGAACACAGATCCTTCCTTTAACCATAGTATGCTGAGTGACCCTTGCGAGGTGGTATATCTCCGTGTATGAACTCTATTTCCCACTAAGGCTGGTGCTCAGATCAATTTTCTGTCCGATGTTTCTGGGCCAAAACCTGAACAGAACTCCCTTTGTACAGAGAGAGACATGGGTCAGCCTTAAATAGTTTGCAATTGGCCCTTGACTTCTGGAATGATGTGACTACATGTGAGTATTTGTTTTGTGATTATGAAATAGGGGGAAAATACTAAATTTTTTGCCTACAGACTTTAATTACTAGTTATACAGCAGGGGAGTGTGAGCTTAATCTAATCATTTTTTTTTCAACAAAAAGGTCTATGAATGCTAAATGATCTTCTATGCTATTGCTCATGCTGCCCTTTGTACTTCGATCTCTTTTCTGTTAAGGCCTCTGCTATATTAGAAGCTCCAGCTGGTGAGAGGGTTGCCAGGACACAGAAGCTGTCAGAGGTCCCTGAGGCAGAAGTCACTAACACAACATTTCTAAAGAAGAATGGGATGCAACCAGAACTGTGGCCTGCTGACGGTGGCAATCCTAGGAGCAGTTTTGGCCATCTTTGGAGGTGTCTTGATACCGCTTGGAAACTACTTTGTAGAGAAGACAGTGAAAAAGGTAACAAATCCTAAATCTCATCTTTCAAGATTTTAAAGGTCTTCTCCTTTGCAGGACCTGGAGATGTTACGATCTTTGATTACAAGTCCCAGAATCCCCAATTGATTCATTCACTTTGGGGGAACTCTGGGTGCTGTAGTCCAAGAAAGGTAAGGTGTGCAATCTCTTCTTAGTTTGATCATGATGCAACCCCCAAAATGTCTAGTCTTCTCATAATGCTTAGTTAATGTAAGGCTACGGGTGTTCAGGGGACAGATTGTATTTGTCTTCCGTGTGGAAGGGATTGTCACTCTCGTATTGGCCTTCTCAGCCCCACTAGACGCTGTTCGAAGTCCTCTATTCAGAGCATGTTACTTTTGTCTCTCAGGACTGAAGGATGCCTAATCTAATCTAAATGGGTGTTCAATTAGGCATAACCATTTCCTTAAAGAAAGTATGGATTTGATTAAACCTAATTTTAGTTTAAAAAATGCAGATGTGTTATGCCTAATAAATAGGGTGGAGGCACAAGTTGTACAGGAAAAGTCCTGAGAGGCAGGTCTGTAATGTCATTCTATGTCACTTTCCTGTGCACAATTTCACTTTATTTCTGTCAAAACAGAGGAATAGGAAGGGAAATAATAAATGGCTAACACTGCATTGGGTTTTGTAGAGGTAAAGTAGAAAGTTCACTGCTTTAGTATCAGTTAGATCCTTGGGCAGTTTAACATCTGTTTACTTGTCTTAGTTGGTCCTTGATCTTAGAGTCATTTTAATAATTCAATTCTTCAAAAACTCTCCAATATGTGTGATATTATGCTTCTGTACCCACAATTCAGAAAGCCTGGAAATGGCCCCAATTACTGCACAATATTGTGCCCATGCTGCCAGCAGGAAAAAGGTTGCCAAGCTTTACATAGCAAAGGGCAGTATGAATGTTGACAACATCAGTGGCAGCAGTCAAGAGGTTCCCAGCCGTGGGTCCCCAGTGTTCTTGAACTACAACTCCATGAAATTCTGGCCAGAAAAACTGGTGATGAAGGTTTCTAGGAGTTTTAGTCAAGGATATTTGGAGACCCACAATTGGAAACCTTTGATCTACGCTGTACAGGATACCTTCTTGTGCTCACTATCATTCATGAAGTGTCACCAAATACAGAACAATCTCAGAAGCTGACTCCTTTTTTCATCAGTTCTCATCCAAACATAAAACAATTGTCAGGGCTGTTTTCCAGCACAGTCTAAATAGCGGTGAGCCCAAGAAAGCCATTTCCTGGTATTTCGAACCATTAATACAGAGGCACAATATTCTATATTCATGAACTTGAGCTTCTTTTAAGAAATGAATTTGTACGCACTGCAGGTCATTTTAAACTTCTTTGAAGCCATGGCCAATACTCATTACTGAGTAATGTAATAATTTTATCAGCAGCTCCTCTAGGATGCAACACACTGTGAGAGGCTTGAGGGCTAATGCAAATAGGATGGCTTGATTCAGGTACAAATCAAACAGTCAAGCTTTGTCTTTGTTTGGGCAGGGCAAATTCCAAAAAAGCTGTGGAAGGTAAAGTGTTCTTCAACAGGCAAGTTATATGTAGAAAGGATTTCTTCGATATGGAACATTGTGAAACATAATATTAATTTTGATGTCACTCATTTTGGTGTGGCCGAGATAAAAGGCCTGTGAGTAGGTGCAGGCTTAATAGTTATTGGCTGAATTCCTATTCACACCAAGGAAACCTCTGCATGCAGAATATGCGTGCACATTCCACAGAACATCTTGATTGCATAGAAGGGCTTTGCCTTGCGATCAGGGCTCTGCCAATATATATTGCTGCCTACGGTAAAGAGAAGATGGTTTTCTCCAGCATTCTATGAATAAGAGCTGAATCGCCCAGTAGTTGAATTCTCTTTTGGACTAGCCAAGGGACAACATTCCCTATTATATCTGATAGTAATTTCAGTGCATATCCCAGTGGCTTGGCAATCTCTTTTTGCAGCAATGGCCATTAAGCTGAAAAAGCCTGAATGAGTGGTAGTGGCTAAAAGTCATAGGAGCTGCAAAGAATTAGGGACTGTTTTTGAGAGGCACACTGTATAGAATCTAATGAGCAGAGAGACTACCGATCCCTTGCCTCATTAAGACAGTCTGTTTCATGGCTGAAACAGCTTTTACTCTCAATACATTTTTCCTAGTATTTAGTCAAAATCACCTCCCTTCTAATTTAGATCCATTACTTTGACTTTGACCTATTAGAAACCGACGAAATGAGCTTGCTCCATTTTCAAAGACAACAGTATCATGACACCTGTCAGTCTTCTCTAGTTTAAATGTGTTCAGTTCACTCAGTTGTTCTTCATTATGCTTGGATTCCAGATCTTCCACTTGATGAACCCTACTTGATTTTATGTCTTAGTCTTGCTATCTTATCAAAACCTGCCTTTAGTGCAATGTTTCTTTTTATCTGCCTAATGTTTTTAACTTCTTAGTATGTATTAGCAGTCTGATAGTTATGTGCTTTATTCATTATTGTTGAAACTGCCTGGAATAGTGCACTGCACTAAAAGGGTGATTGATTGATTGATTGATTGATTGATTGATTGATTGATTGATTGATTGATTGATTGATTGATTGATTGATTGATTGATTGATTGATTGATTTTGTCATCCTAGTAGCTCTCCTCTTGACATATTCTAGCTTCTCAATATCCTTTCTAAACTGTGTTGCACAGAACTGGACACAATATTCCAGGTGAGATCCAACAAAAGCAGAGTAGAGTAGCCTAGGATAGCTATATGGTACATAAAGCTGCACTCATTCCATGCTTCTTAATCATCTTCCATTTGTGGCAGCAGCAGTGCTGTGCCTGACAGGCCCAGCCCTGTGCTTGATCTTCCTTCTCCTTATACTCTTACTAGATTGTTGTTGTTACGTACTGTCAAGTTGCCTCTGACATGGCAACCCTATGAATGAGCTGCATCCACAGGGTCCTGTCCCCAGCAGCCCTCGTCAGCTCTTGCAAACTCAAGCCTGTAGCTTCGTTTAGGAAGTCAATCCATCTTGTATTTGGTTTTCCTCTTTTCCTGCTGCCTCCAACCTTTCCCAGAATTACTGTCTTTCCCAGGTATCTTGCCTTTTTCTGATGTGCCCAAAATACAACACCCTCAGTTTCAAAATGTTTGTCTCTGGAGAGAGTTCAGGCTTGAATTTATCTACTACCCTCTTGTTCATCTTTCTGGCCATTCAGGGCATCTATAAAGCTCTCCTCCAGCATCATATTTCACATGAATCATTTTTTCCCCTGTCATCTTTCTTCACCGTCCAGTTTTCAGACCCATACATGGTAGCCAGGAATACAAGTGTGGATGATCTCTGTCTTGATCTCCGGTGACCCATCCTTACCCTTGAATTTTTTTTCTAGTCCCTTCATTGCTGCTTTTCTGAGTAGCAGTACTCCTTCTGAACTCCCTAGATGGACTGCATTCAAAACAGTGTCCATCATGAAGTCAAATGTACCAGCTCCAAAACTCCAAAACTGGCTAATCTTTGTCTTATGATCTGAAAATGTGAGTCACCCGGAGCCTATAAAATTAAAGCAAGGGCCCATTTGTAGAATGTGTCCTTAGTTGGCTTCAGAAAAGTTTCAAAATGGTGTAATTAGAATATCATGTTCTTGACCAAATTTCTTAGCCTTTTAAACATTTACCATGGCGCACATTAGGAGTTCTCTTTCAATGCAGGACTTTATTCTTAAAAGTGAATTAACTACATTGTGCAGCTCTTTTTGCTAATTATTGTTCCTCTCTCGAGCACTCAGTCTTCTGAATTACTGCCAGAGTTCTGAATAAGTAGACTTCTATGTGGAATGTATTGTGTTTTTTTTTTCCTGACTGCACTGATGCCTTGTTTGGAGGGTATTTTTCCTGAGTTCAATATTGATAATATGAAGTGTATGTAAGTTATGCTATCTTATATGGGTAGCTTGTGGACTGAGCTGGTGGTGGTGGGGCTTGGCTGCCAGATGGGTGGTATAGAAATCAAATGAATGAATGAATAAATAAACTCATCCCCAGATTGCAGGGGATTGCAATTAATTGAGCTGCCTTGCATAGGATCTTATTAGATCTGCTTCACATAGGATCTTATTGGAAGATGATTAGTCTATTCTCAGATGGTTTACTAACATTGTTTTTTCAGCACAGGAGGATGAACAGTGCTTGTGGGGATCTTGACAACAGCATCGGGGTCCTATTACCCCAAATATCTTCCACGGACCTCCTCCTATGTTTTGCCTTCGTTTGTTGAGCTCCATTTCTATATTTCCTTCTCTATAGAATCCTTTGAGTGATTTTCTCAAATTCCAGGATTCTTAGTGGTGCTTGTACTCTGATGAACCCCTGTCTCTGGCCTTCCCTGAGAGGAGTGAGAATTGAATTCAGTTTTTTTAAATGAAAACTTCCTTTCATTTGAAAGATTTTTCATGGATTTCATAGGAAGAGCCTGAGATTTGAAAAAATGTGAATGTCGCAAGGATACCAGAGCAGCAGGATCCTTTTCCCTGTGATTGCAGGGCCCGGATCAGGCTCTTTTGGTGTCACAATGTGGGAGGGGGAAGGGAAGGAAATGATTGGAAGTGGTGGGGATGAACTGTTTCTGGGTCAGTTGATTCTGAAAGGGATCACAAGACTGAGCTAAAGAACAAAGGGGGGGTAATATGACAGACAAGACTTGGGGAAAAGCCTGTACTGTTGACGTCCAGATAAAGAATGAAATGGACTCAAGGATGGCTGTAGTTGCCACCAATTCCTACTAGGGACCAAATCACATGCAGGCTTGCTGACAGCATGTATGACATATAGGGGAGTTTTCCCCTGCTCTACACTACTGCTGGGACTTGTGGAAGAATCAACCCAGCATGTCTTTTTGCAAGGCCCTGCACCACTGTGCCTGATGCATGTGCAACAAGAAGGCACATGAGTGATGATGCTGGCTCTCAACTTCTTGAAACACCCTTTCCTTTCACTAGGTTATTTCTGGACATTTTTCAAAACAAAACAAGAGAACAAAAATTTTGTGGTTTCATCAAGTCAAAATATGTTTAGGGAGGGACCATAGACTTATTTTATTTTGGGGGGTTTGGTGTTTTGTTTTGTTTTGAAGTAGAGAGGGATGTGGTGATGCTGTGGGTTAAACCGCAGAAGCCTCTGTGCTGCAAGGTCAGAAGACCTGCAGTCGTAAGATCGAATCCACGCGACGGAGTGAGCTCCTGTCGCTTGTCCCAGCTCCTGCCAACCTAGCAGTTCAAAAGCATGTAAAATGCAAGTAGATAAATAGGTACCACCTTGGTGGGAAGGTAACGGCGTTCCATGTCTAGTCGTGCTGGCTACATGACCACGGAAGATTGTCTTCGGACAAACGCTAGCTCTATGAGTTGGAAACAGAGATGAGCACCGCCCCCTAGTGTTGGACACAACTGGGCAAATTGTCAAGGGGAACCTTTACCTTTTTTTAGAGAGGGAAAATGTTATGTAGAAGTAGCTTAATGGTTAGATAAATTGAGAGATTATGGAAAGTTCTGCCCTAGAAAACGCTGTGGCAAATTTGATGGGGACTTTAAATTATGAATTTCTACCATATTTGCTGATGACAGAGTGGGCGCACCCCATGTTTAAACTCTTCCCTATTGACACTTCATAATTCACAGAACAGCCCTAGAAGACATACTACAAACAGTTCAAGAATATACTACAAACAGTTGCTGCATATTTTAAGTGGGGCATATGAGTCTAGAGGTGCAGGCTTGGGACTTTTTCTTTTAATGAACCCATGACTTGCCTAAGGTGACCCAGCTAGTTCATGGCTGACCGGGGATTATTTAGGACATGTTATCTTCCTAATGCTACTTTTATGGTGGGTCACTCAAAAATTAAACAAGGTACTATCCAGGTCAGATACTCAGTTCTCAAATCTGATGGGCAAGGTCCGGCTTAGAAAGAATGAATCTCTTTATCTCAGTTTTTCTCTCCACTTCACTATCTCCTCCTTGGAAGAGTGACCTGAATTTGGCCTTGGCTTAAATAAACACAACAGTTGCAAGCTGTTCTGAAACAGGCCCTCATATTGTGTAATCATCATGAACTACTCCAGTTAACTGAAAAACTCTGGCAGCTCACACTGCTGGACTAGAATGATTTGTCGGGGTCAACAGGTCTGTTCCAGAATAGGCACATGATTGGTGATTACAACTAATAAGAATCACCCATTTAACTCCAGACAAGACGTTCAGTCACATGCCTAGCTTGGAGGGCTGGAAGTATAGGTGACCCTCTCCTCAAGTTCAGTTTAGGTGGTACTAGACGGCTTAGCAAATATTTAGAAGTGGTGCTCATTCAAGTGATGAAAGGTATCTGTGCGTCACCACATGTGCCTTTATTCCCCTCCATATTTTACATTTGGCTATGCTTTTTGTCTGTGTTGGTTGTTAGGAGGTAAACACATGCTGACTTTGGAAGGTGACTGCAGAAGCATGCATCTCTAATAAAATGTGATTACTAGAGGGAAAACACATTGATTTTCAGGGATATATATTCCCCTTAATGTCTAGTTTGGGTCTCAGATTGTGCTTAATGGATTTGTCTATGCGTTGAGCAGAGTATGTTATCTTTGATGAATTTGTAGGGCCATGCTGAATAGACCTAACTTATACTGTAGTTCTGTATCAAAACTAAGTTTATAGGTAAGCTATGTGTGTAAGCATCCTCTACTGGTACATAATTTTGTAAATAATCCATTCTTGAACCCTTAATATTTTGCTTATGATTGTTGCAACCTCCTCATTTCTGGATTAAGACATAAGACATAAGACATAAGAAATTTATTTGTCATTGCACTCACAAGTGGGTGCAACGAAATGAGGTGCTCTTCCCCAAGGTAAAACTGGACAACACCACTACAAAAAAAAAGTTAAAAATATACACAACACAATTACTGTCATGGGCTGCTTTTTCGCCAGTCAGATCATGCAAAGTTCAGATTTCCTTTAACTTGGTGACTCCATAGTCATTACCTCCATCCCTCATATGCATCCTTTCAGTCTCGAGAGACTATGGTAACATGCTCTGTATCGAGAAGTGTCCTCTCCAGAGCATGAAGCCTGGGTAAAGGAATATGGAGGAGAGGCTGTTACCCAAGCAGCAAATCCCCCCTCTCCACAATGCTGAAATGGTCCAATGGAAAGGCAAGAGCCAATACAACTGGTTCCAGCAATGTCGCAGGAGTTGGCAGAATGATATGAACTGCCTTCGGGACTCCAGCTTCAGATTTTGCCTCTAGATTAACTCCTGAAGCCTTTTCCATGAGTGAATATAGCCACAAGGCAGTGGAGGTTTGAAATCAGAGTTTTCCTTCTCCTAGATGGGCTGCCTTCCAAGGCTGACGAGTCCCACCTACCTGGCCTGCTCTCTAATAGTGCGGAAGTATGATCCGACCCTTAAAACTTTCCTGCCTCCCAGGTGTATGCAATGCTAATTGGCTTTCCTATTTACCATATTAGGGTCAGAGATAGAGTCATAGAATTTGAGGTCCTGGCACACCCTCATTTCAGGAGGAAAGCCCCACCTCCTAGGCCATGTGGTGTGTGTGTGGGAAAACAAAAGAAATCCCAGCAAAAACAAATTCCTCAGCAAAATGTCCATGCAGGCAAACCTGGTCTTCAGCCTCCTAGGGAAAAGGGCCAAGGCCCTGGCACACCCTCATGTAAGGAGGAAAGCCCCACCTCCTAGGCCATGCGGTGTGTGTGGGGGAACAAAAGAAATCCCAGCAAAAACAAATTCCTCAGCAAAATTACCTCCATCACCCCTGAGTTAAAGGAGGTAATGAATCTATTTACACCTAGAGGGTGTCTTGTTGGGGAAGAGTGGTGTTGCAACAAATGGGCCAAGAAATGCTAGATGTTCAAGTTGGTTTCCATAAAGGAAGAGGCACTAGAGATATTACAAATATACACTGTCTACTACCGTAGGCATCCTTCTGTCTCGAAAGACTATGGTAACATACTCTGTATGGAGGACTTGGAACAGCGTCTAGTGTGGCTGAGGAGGCCAATTCAAGAGTGACAATCTCTTCCACACTGACTACTGGAGCACACAAAAATAGATCCGTCTGTGCTTTATAGACTACAGCAAAGCCATTGACTAGATAATGAAAATTTTAGGATTGTTCTAAAAGAAATGGGTGTGCCTCAGTATTTGATTTCCCTGATACATACCATACATACTTGAGTATAAGCTGACCCAAATATAAGCCGAGGCACCCAATTTTACCACAAAAAAACTGGGAAAACTTATTGACTCAAGTATAAGCCGAGGGTGGAAAATGCAGCAGCTACTGGTAAATTTCAAAAATTAAAAAAAGATACCAATGAAGCATCAGTAGGTTAAATGTTTTTGAAGATACTTCCTCTTCTGAGTTGCGAGACACACTTCACTGCCTGCAGAGGGAGGACTCATACTGGATGCTGTGCTTATCTACTGATCTACTGCTGCATAACAAGATGTAGGGTGACGGAGGATGGAGGAGGAAGGTGGGTGCATAGAATATGCAGGAGGAGGAGGCGGAAATGCAGTGTACTTAACCTGGCTCATTGGAACTACACTTGAGCTTGGAGTTCTGTTTTAGCCTAGCAAAGGCTGCAGGAAAATTTGCTTGCAATTAATAAAATTGCAGGTGAAATCTCAAAATGTCTTTGAGATTTCCACTGCTTTTAAAACCTTCCCATATGTCAGCGAGACAACATTTTAGCCTGACCACAGGAACGTAAGCCTCAGTGTTTCGAACAGCAGAAAATTATAACCAGCACTATTTTAGTGACTTACATGGAACCACCAGACAAGTACAGTATCTTTCTGGTGGAGAAAATACCCTGTACTCTTGTTTCCTCCCTATGTGGAAATAGTTTGCCCAGAGTAATATGCAATAATATGTTCCAGCAACTATAGTGTTTATTTCTTTCTTTTCTCATTTTCTGCTTTTGTAATAGTAGGAATATGGTAGATTGATGTGATGGCTGGTTAGGAGGAGGAACACACAGGAACTGCATGGGCCAAAGAAACAATGTCTTTGGATATGATCCAAGTTTGCTATTATCATCTCTGTCATAAGACTGCCTTGAATTCTGGAGGACCTTGCTGGAGCCTAGAAGCCAGAGGGCTCATAAATCTTCCATGAAAAAAAGCCCCCCCCCCTTCAGTCCTTGATCCTGTCAGGGAGGGCTGGGAAGGACCCCTGTCTAAACGCTCCCCTACAGATGCCGCCAGTTAGTGCTGACAAAGCCCATTGTTCTGACTTTGTATGATGCTTGTACCCATGTTCTGGATACATTTAATGGAGGGTGATAGTCACTTCTACAAAGAGATACCCACCATGGATATGTGGGGGGGCAAGAATGGGCAGTTCACCACAGATCTTAAATGTACTTATATTAATGAAGAAAGACAGATGCACTGTGTTATGGTTGTGCATACTGTGTGCATGTTCTGTGCTAACACATCACCATATAGTATATGACTGCCATCAATAAACATTCCTTCAGATGCTCATGTTATCTTCCCCTCCACAGAGCAATCATGGAACATTTCTTATCTTTTTTGCTCATTTTGAGAAAAAAAATGATTTCCCTTTGTCTTAAGAGGGCAAAGAAAGGTTGTGACCCTTGGATCTTTTATCCTGTCTTAGAGGAGAGACTGATATTTGGGTTGTATTTGCATACCATGTTCAGCCATGATTTATGTGAATTTCGTTGTATGGTATACTGTGTATATACTTACAATGACAATAAATTATATTATTATTATATTATTATTATGGGAGCTGTGGTCTGTTGTATCTGCCACAAATTATACTTGGGTGGTATACAGTATGGATAAGCAGTTTGCCTACCAGGAGTTGACTTCCTTTCTTGGTAGGCAAACTTGTGACATATCTCTCATCTGTTGATTTAGGCTAGCCATCCTAACAGGGCCCCGATTACAATTTTGCAATGTTCCTCTCTCATTGGACCCCCAAAAGTTTAAAGGAGAGGCTTGCTTATATTTTGACCTAGCCGTGGTGCATGCAAGCATGGGCTCTAGTGTGTGTGTCCCATTTTCCTGAGGGTTGTTCCTTCCCTGGACTGTTATTTGCTATGTGTGGGGAGAAAATTGTAGGCACTTTTCTCTGAACCACATTTCATGCCTTAATATGTAATTGCCTTTAGAATGTTACCGAGGCCACAGACCCAACTTCTCTTAGGAAAGGAAGTTGATCCCACTGATCTCAGATTTCAGGTGTCATGAACAGACACCCAACACATTGTTGCACAAGTCTCTGCATAAAGGAAATAATAAAGAGAAAGCTATATTCCTTGCACAAGCACAATTTCTGGATTTTTAGATGATGATGATGATGATGATAACAATAGGAACAATCCATCAAGTCAATTCTAACTGATGACAAACCTTTTCAGGGTTTCCTAGGTAGAGAGGACACAGAAGTAGTTTACCATTCCCTTCTTCTGGTGGTGCTCTGGGACTGTGCAGGTTGCCCAAGCCACACAAGCTGACCCTACTTGCAAGAGGCATAGTGGGGAACTGAACTCTTAGTCTCTCCAGCCAGATATCTAAACCACTGAGCTATCCAGCAGGCTTCTTTTTAGATAAATGAACATTTAATCAACCGAACCCCACCTAACCCACCTTCTTCAACTGCACACTTGGAAATGCTAGAAATGGTCTGATGAAGTCTTAAATTTCATGTTCTGCCTTAAAGCAGAATACAGTATAACATGTTGGTGCCTTGTTACGGGGTATTTCAGATATCAAGGCTCAACATTTTGCATCACAGCCTTTTCTGCTTCGTGGCCTTACTATTAATAGTACTTTAATTGCTTGCCACAATTGGGGTTTTATGAAAGACAAGAAACAGCTTTGCTGTGGGCCTGTTTTGAAATCTGAATGTGGAACTCCCTTCACTTTGGCCCAGATTTTTTTTGCCAGATGTGTACTGACTTCCTGTTCAGGATATTGCCTCATCCCCTGAGCACTGGAAGAGCAACAGAGGGTGTGGTAGCAGTTGTCAAATGCCGGCACCAGTCATCATCTCTCTCGCTCTCGCTCTTTGTTGTTGTTGTTGTTGTTGTTATGGTTGTGCTTCCTTAGTCTTGTGGGGAAGGCCTTGCAAATATCAAAATAAATATTCTCCTGTTTCTGAAAGCAAAGACCATATCCTGCTCTTCATGGAAAAGCACATTGATCTTTCCCCCTATAGAGCTTTCCCTTCTGTCTGCTGGAATTGTCCAAGGCTAAAAGGCTGCAGGTAGTTAGGACTGTTGAGCTGGGGCCTTGACTGCAAGAGGTCAATGGACAAGGAGGTCCATTTCTGACAGATTTTTGATGGCTCTCAGGGAGGCATCTTGCAGGCAGATTTTTTAAAATCTGCAAACAGAACCTGAGAATCTCAGTGGTAACCTCAGTCAGATGAAAAGTCTCTACATTTAGAAATGAGCAGTCTACTATTTTGTGACAGCTTTCTGTATTCAATTCAGCATGATCTTTTTTTAAAAAAAATCCTGCTTTTGTCTTTTTCTCTGTAGATTGGCTGTCTAGAAATGTGTCTGTAGTTGCCAGAATGATTTTTTTTTTTTGAATTCGCGAAGATTTTTGGTCCCTGTTGTAAAATTTTAAGGTTTTTTCCCCCCTCTGGCAAGTTCCAACCAGGTATCTGGGGGGGGGGGGAAGAGAGAAAATTGGAGAGGACCAAATTGCACACAAGATAAATTTGCAAATATGAAAGAGAGGTTTATTTAAAAAGAGAAGCAGCAGAAGCTTGCAAGATGGAGAGCCTGGGGTCTCACGACCCACATCCAAGCATCTCAGAGAATACAGGAATACCTGCATACCTTTATAGGAGTTGACCCACAGCAAAACAGAACACAGTGTTTCACAAGCAGAAAAATAAGTTCTGGTTTCCACAGACAGCCTGACCCAAAAGCTGCATATGTGTTTTGATGTTGCATTCTTAGAGGTGCCTTTGAGTTAGCCTTTTCAACTCCTGGACAATGATGACCAGTCAGAGACAAAAGGCATATTGTGTAAACGTGATCCGACACCTTTCACATTGCAGTTTGTATAGGCTAATGTTCAGGATGGGATACAGACTCTGAGACTGGACATAGTCTAATGTCCTTGTAAAGTTATTTTGATGTAAGCTATGGTCCTTAGGAATTAAAGAACCTCTTAATGAGGGTGAAAGAGGAGAGCGCAAAAAATGGTCTGAAGCTCAACATAAATAAAAACTAAGATCATGGCCACCAAACCCATCAACATCTGGCAAATAGAAGGGGAAGATATGGAGGCGGTGACAGATTTAACTTTCTTGGGCTCCATGATCACTGCAGATGGAGATAGCAGCCACGAAATTAAAAGACGCTTGCTTCTTGGGAGGAAAGCAATGACAAACCCAGACAGCATCTTAAAAAGCAAAGACATCACCTTGCCAACAAAGGTCTGCATAGTCAAAGCTATGGTTCTTCCAGTAGCGATGTATGGAAGTGAGAGCTGGACCATAAAGAAGGCTGACCACTGAAGAATTGATGCTTTTAAATTGTGGTGCTGGAGGAAACTCTTGAGAGTCCCCTGGACTGCAAGGAGAACAAACCTATCCATTCTGAAAGAAATCAACCCTGAGTGCTCACTGGAAGGACAGATCCTGAAGCTGAGGCTCCAATACTTTGGCCATCTCATGAGAAGAGAAGACTCCCTGGAAAAGACCCTGATGTTAGGAAAGTGTGAAGGAAAGAGGAGAAGGGGACGACAGTAGATGAGATGGATGGAGAGTGTCATCGAAGCTACCAACATGAATCTGATCCAACTCCAGGAGACAGTGGAAGACAGGAGGGCCTGGCGTGCTCTGGTCCATGGTGTCACGAAGGGTCAGACATGACTTAACGACTAAACAACAAAATGACCCTTGTTTGTTGTGGGTTTTTCGGGCTCTTTGGCTGTGTTCTGAAGGTTGTTGTTCTTAACGTTTCGCCAGTCTCTGTGTCCAGCATCTTCAGAGGACAGCACTCTGTGCTCTGGTCCTTATCTGCTGTGGAGGTGAAAAAGGGACTTCCCAAAGCAACCGTGTCTTGTTAAAGGTTGACCTTCTGTAATGTTAGCTTCAGGGTTGATGCTCAGAAGCTAGTGATGAGAAATAAAGAGTGAAACTACATTTTATACATATTGGCATGGAATAGGAGATCAATATATTTTTATTACAGTTCCCAATATTTTTTTTTAAATTTCCTTTTTCATTCTGTTCAAAGCGTTCTTATTCATACCACTCACCCTTTTTTTTCTGAACAGGAGTTAGAAGGTGGTTTGTTACTTTTCTGCTGTGCTAGAGTGTGCTTTGACAGGCAAATACTGTAGTAACTGAAATTCAGCTGTTAAGTCACCACTACAGTAGGACCATTAAATCAATGGAACTTAAGGAGGAGTTGGCTCACCAAATCCCCACTGATTGAATGGGCCCACTCAAGTTGCTACTTACTGCTGGATTTCAGCCAGTGAATTCAAATGGACCTGCAAAGTCTTAGATCTGAGTGATCTCTTGTCGTAGTTTGCAAATCAACTGTTGTGCAACTTTCTGGAAATAGGCCATTGTAAGGGGCTCTGCATTCTCTCTAACAAGCTTGTTTTGCCTTGAATTCCTCAGAGATCTGTGCCTCAACAATTAGGCTTACAAATTAAGCCGTTGTTTATATTGCCATGACCAATAGCAAAATAAAGCATGCTAAACATGCCTGATTTTGCTTAAGCAGGAACAGAAGTTTTTAGTACTGGGTGTTCAAAGAAGTGAATAGCACCACTAGAGAATATTGGGGATCTCCAAGCAGAGCTACGAAACAATGCATGTCTGAAATCATAAGGAGTTGCTGCCACTCAGAGTTGGCAGTAACAGGGTTAGGTGAACCAATGCTTTTACTCAGCAGCTTTCTTTGTTCTGATGTTAGAAATGTTTTTTTTTTCAGAGACTTTAAGTAGTTTATTTTTGTTCCTCAGATTTCTATCCTATTGTCCTCTATTCAAACCTAGATTTTTCTGTAGAATAATAAGGGTCTCAGTTGAAGCTTCAGATCGAACATTTTACCTATTGGTATTTTCCAGAAATGCTATTTTTGCCTGTATGACTTTGAACAATTGGAACGGGGCCCTAAATGGATGGGGCAGGCAGGTGAGATTTTGAGTGAAAGATTAACATTTTTAAAATAGTTCTTTTGAATGCGCAGAAGTTCATGTTGGAGCCTTTCTCTCTTTTTTTTGACAGCACAAAGAGAAAAAAACACACATAAGCACTCTTTTTCCTCCCCTTTTGCAGGAAACCATACTTGAAAATGGCACAGTCGCCTATGAAAACTGGGTTGTGGCTGGCAGCCCAGTCTACAGGCAGTTTTGGATCTTCGATGTGCAAAACCCAGAAGCAGTGATGGAAAATGGATCAAAACCTGTACTCAAGCAGAGAGGCCCGTATACCTATAGGTAGGCAAGCTCTTATGAATTAAAGCAGGAGCACAGACTTACTTTGTTTCAGTTGGTTTTGAGAAGGGCTCACCTGGGCCCAGGGTGCTGGGAGAGGCATGGCAGCAGCCACACCGTCTAGTGGAGCAAGAAGGAGGAGCTGTCAAAGGCTCCCCTAGTGGCCTTGATTAGCTAGTGAGGAGTGGGCTTTCCCTCCTAGCCCTGGTGTTGGCTGGCGGGATGAGTGGGATTCAGATGGTACAGGTAGACTGGAAATGGCGATTTTCACCCTGGTCTGGCTGCCCAGCTTAAAAGCTGGAGGGTGCAGCCACCCACCAGCAGCTCTGCTGCTTGCCAGCACCCAACCCTTTCTTCTTTTCCCTCCCTCACTCCCTCTTTTACAGTGATGGCAGGATGTGCTGTCAGTGGTTGCATGGGGGATGATTTGGGTGTTTTCACTGCAATGTGTGTGTACACTCAATCTTGTCAAAATTTTGTTGACTGGGGCATTGAGATTGGATCTGGATGGCTTAAGGGTGATGACAGGAGCCTGTTCACCCGGAACATTTACCAAACCTCCCTGTATGGGGAGATTGAGCCAGAGTCATTGTCTGGTCCAGCTAGAGGAGCTGCAGTCCCACCCCCTGCCCCAGCTGTATAAGCATCTTGGTGTGCATCTGTGTGGTTTCCAGAAAATTCCTAATTCTGGTGGAACCTTCAGCAGCTGCTGAAGTGAATGGTAGTAGACATTGGGTGGCGCTCTGGACTCTCCATGCACTAGATCCAATCCCCCAGTGCTGGCCAAGAACTGCTGCTGTAAGCAATAAAGTTGTGGCCTTTCCTCCAAAGAATTGTGTGTATTGTATTCCTTTGCAGTTTATAGCAGGGGTCCCCAACCTTGGGCCTCCAGATGTTCTTGGACTTCAACTCCCAGAAATCCTGGCCAGCAGAGGTGATGGTGAAGGCTTCTGGGAGTTGTAGCCCAAGAACATCTGGAGGCCCAAGGTTGGGGACCACTGGTTTATAGAGCCGGGGGGGGAACACTCAACAATAGGCCGGCAACACTGATTTGTTATCTTGTCAGATAGCATTTGGATAGTTAGAAGTACTGAAGTCTGGTAATCATGAGGCCAATGCTGTCTACTTATGCTTTCAGCCTACAGTTTAGTAGACCTTGAAAGTTTTATGTGCTTTACAATTGGCTTTATTTCAGAATCTGGAAAGCCTTGTGATCAGTC
This sequence comes from Pogona vitticeps, assembly GCF_051106095.1. NCBI lineage: Eukaryota > Metazoa > Chordata > Lepidosauria > Squamata > Agamidae > Pogona > Pogona vitticeps. Next base: position 113,427,190 of record NC_135787.1, on the reverse strand, counting down.
ACCTCATGTCTGTTCCCTTGTGTCACTCCCCAGTAATAATCTGGTTTAAGAGAATACTGATCTCTGTCAGTCTAGTCCAATATGTTGATTAGCTCCATATTCCGGTGAATTGTCTGCCATACATTAAGCATCCCAGTCATTTTGAAAATCTCTCTTCCACCTTCAGAGCACATGTTGCAATGGTTCACAACCCACCTCACAGACGTGTCGACCCAGTCCTTCCCAAGATGGTGCCCTTCAGATTTGTTTGATTACAACAGCCTACTCAAGCTAATACTCAATATGTGTAGGAGGCACTATCTGTGAAAGAATAATCCAGAAATATATACAGAAAGAAGCCGTGTATAACTGGGGTTGATTGAGGAGGGGAAATCTTGGCAGTTAGAAGTTGGAAACAATTTCTTAAGATTTTGTTTTTCACTCCTAATTTGTTAAAGTTTTAATAATAATAATAGCCTTTGAATTGCAGAACTGGAAGGAACCCTGTGGATCATCAAGTCCAGCCCCTCTCAAGGAGGCACAGTGGGAAACTGAACTCATTATGTCTGGCTTTGCAGCTAGAGATCTAAGCCACTGAGCTATCCAGCAGTTCATATTCAATAACAATTCAAAAGTTTGCAATTATACTCATTGAATGCAAAGGTTGTCAAATTTTTAAATAGCTGTTAACATATTCCTTGGGGGGTTGGGGGTCATTTGTGGCCATTTTAAATGCTATTAATGACTTTTCATTTAGACTTAATATATTAATAACACATGATGGAACAGATTCATGTTGTACTATTCTCTTACTAGCTTAATGTTAATGATTTTCTTCAGTAATCTAACATGAATGTGTCAGCATATGTGTCAAAGCTCAGTTCAGAGGTTAGATGGAATATCAATTCAGCTCGTTATGGAGGTGCTGGCTTTTGTCAATTCTCATGATTTCAGTTCAACTTTTATCACTGAAGTCAAGTTTCTTCCTTTTCTAAGGATGAGATATTTACCCAAGGAAAACATCACATACCATCCTGACTCCACAGTGTCTTATTTCCAGCCAAATATTGCTCGCTTTGAGCCTGATATGTCAGTTGGGTCAGAAAACGACACATTCACCATGGTCAATCTTGCTGTTGTGGTAAGTAATGAAAGTGATAAAAAGCTAAGATGAAGGTCACAGGGTTATAACAACCTTCACAGTGTCAAAAAAATTATCTTCTCTCTCACACATGGAGATGTCCCCAAACATGCACAACAAATTAATAATGAGGATGCAAAGTAGAATTTCCAGACTTCCGACTTATTTGGTTTGGCTACATGTTCCTCCTTTGCTTATGTTCCTCAAAAAAAAAAAAAAAAAAAAAAAACACTGCTGCCCTCTTGCTTTAAGCTGATAGGGAACAGAGAAGCTTCCTCAGATCCCTTGTCCATCCTTTACCTGATTTCCTTAAGTGAGCTACTATTTATTTATTTATTTATTTATTTATTTATTTATTTATTTATTTATTCATTCATTTAAAATATTTTTATCCCGCCTTTCTCCTTAAAAAGAACCCAAGGCAGCTCAAAATGGCACCATTTAGTGTCAGTGTGGCAGCATCTCCAAAGCCCACCAGTCCTGTTAAGACAGTGAGTCTGAGGAAAAGCATGTACAGTCGTGCCTCGCTTTACAATTGCCCCACATTACAACGAAACTGCATTACGATGATCTTTTTGCAATCGCAATTGCAATGGTCTAAATGGTTTTGTTTGTTTTGTTTTTTGCTTTGCGATGATCGGTTCCCTGCTTCGGGAACCAATTCTTCGCAAAACGACGATTTTAAAACAGCTGATCGGCGGTTTCAAAAGGGCCACTGGGTAAACAAAATGGCTCCCCGCTGTTTTCTGGGACGGATTGCTTGCAAGACAGGCAGCGAAAATGGCTGCCCTATGGAGGATCTTCGCTGGACGGTGAGTTTTGACCCCATTGGAATGCATTGAAGGGGTTTCAGTGCGTTTCAATGGGTTTTTTTGGCTTTACAATGTTTTCACTTAACAGCGATTTTCCTGGAACTGATTATCGTTGTTAAGCGAGGCACCACTGTAGCTCAAACTCCATAGGACATGATCTGTAGAATGAGATCACATTTCTTTGTACGAATTAGAATGTATTGTTTGTTTGTATAGAAATAATGCTGCTCTCTGTCTGGAAGTCTAAATGAGTGAAACTATGCCACAGGAATGCAAATACTTTGACATGTGGCAGCAAAAAAAAAGTATATTGTCTATTTTTCTGTTTTATTGAATACAAAGTGATTGAATCAAATGAGAACTATTTTTATGATTTAGATGAATTATAATAGCACTGATGCAATGCAGTAAAAATAAAGAAATAGATATTAAGTCCTTTGAACTCTGAGATATGTTAATTTTGAAACCTGAGCATCCTTTTTAGACTGTTAATGGTCTCTCTCAGGTAACAAAACTGGCTTATACAGAAAACTGTATTTAGAAATACTTGTTGCATAGTTTCTGTCTTTTTGGCACTGGGGGAAAAAACCTTGTTTGTTACATCAATACCCTGCCTTTCCTCTAAAAATGGCACTCAAGGCAGCTTAAGAATTTCTTAAATGAATAAAAGGAAAGAGATAAAACAGATAAATCAATCTTTAGCTAAAAATCACAGAATCATATAATCTTTCCCACTGTAACACCATTAAAATCAAATGAGTATATTAAAAACAACTAAAATCAATAATAGGTACAAATTAAAAATAACACAGCAGGATTAGACATCATATACCAGTCTAAAAAGACATCCTTGTACTGTGTTTCCCCAAAAATAAGACAGGGTCTTATATTAATTTTTGCTCCAAAAACACATTAGGGCTTATTTTCAGGGGATGTTTTATTTTACAGTCATGTCATCATCTGGTTGCTGCACAATGGTGGAGGGCAGGGTTTCACTTAACTGGGGCTTATTTTTGAGGAAAGTCTTATATTACGAGCATCCTGAAAAATCATACTAGGGTTTATTTTCAGTTTAGGTCTTATTTTCGGGGAAACAGGGTACTCCCTTCTTAAAATCAGTTAGAGTAGAAGCCAACCACAACTTACAAGGGAGTGTATTCCATAGTCTGGGAGCTACATACAGGAAGGCTGCCTCCTGTGTGCTTGTTAGGCAGACCTCTGAAACCATTGGCATTTCCTGGAGATTTTAATGTCCAGACAAGTTCATAGCAAGGCAGGTGGTTGCTTAGATAATTAGGCCCAAGATGTTTACAGCTTTAAAGGTTTAAACACCTTGGATTAGACGTGGTAAGCAACTGGCAACTAGTGCAGGACTTCCGGTATCAGACTCATATGATTATGATACCAGGCACCAATTAGGAGCCTAGCTGCAGACTTTCTTGAAGGGTAGCCCCATATTCAGTGCATTGCAGTCATCAAGGCATGTGTAACGAAGGCATGGATGTCTGTTGCTATGTAAGGCCAAGTCAGGAAAGGTCCTAGCTGGCCTTAAGTGGAACTTTGCTATGGCATTCCTCATCACTGCTGCCACTTGGGAGTCTAGTGACGGTGCTGAGTCAGGGAGCACTACCAGGCTACAAATCTAACCTGTCAGGAGGAATGCAATGCCTTCTATAATGAATTGAATCCCAGCTCCCAACTCTGACTTTCCACTGACCAGCAGTCCTTTCGTGTCGCCCTCTTTGGCAGCAACCTCACCACCAGCACCGCTTACATATCTGTCCCCAAAGGCAGTTCCAGATGAAGCAGAAGGTAATTTCTGACTGCCAAGCAGCTGACACACAGCAAGAGGAGAAGAGGCCTGGTCCCGAAAAACCCTATAGGTTTCCCAAGCAGGAGTGCTCCAAAGAAAAAACATATCTGGATTGCAAGCTGGCACCAGTCAAAGAACATGTGCCTGCACTTTGACTGGTGCCAGCTTGCAATCTAGGTATGCCTTGCATGTATCAAACTTAAAATCCCTTGAAATATGAATATGCTTCTAGAATACAGCATGTACATCATGTGAGAAGCAGAGAGAGACTTGGAAAACCATGTGTAGTATACTTAGCTGCAGACAACCCGAGGCCCTGAAGCTCTTCTGGATTTAAACTCCCATAAGCCCTGATCACCCGTCATGCTGGTTGGCCTTTACAGGAGTTTGTAGTTCAAAACATCTGAAGGAGCACAGACAGAGTTCTGACTCCTGTCCTCTGAAGATGCCGGCCACAGAGACTGGCGAAACATTAGGAAGGAAAACTTCAAGAGCACGGCCAGACAGCCCAAAAACCCTACAACAACCATCTGAAGGATACTGGGTTGTATGTCTCGGCTCTCGTATTTGGTAATCTTAGGTGAACTCTCAGTTCCAAATTACCAAAATAAAGGCTATATCATGCTGTGTTTAACAGAATTCACCACCACTTTGAGCAATTATTTGATTTTTATTGTTATTGTATTATACAGTGCCCAGAAACCTCTGGTTGTCAGATGATCTAAAACTGCAATAAACAAAGAAAATAATAGGCAATTCCTCCCACCTACTTTAAAGATCTTTTCTTCTGCAACCTAAAACAATACACTCAATCAGAAATTCCTCCATATGACTTCTCTGATCTATGGGTTGGATCCCAATTTAGACATACTTACAGTAGAACTAATGTTTTCGGTAAGAGTTGTGCATCTAACTAATAGATATCCCTTGATGTCAGTGGGTGACTAAATCAGGATGCAACTTTTTATGTTTACCTGTGTTTATATCAATCAACCATATAAGTCACTGCAAAGATAAGACTAATTGCAGTCTGCTTAATTTGTATCTGTCACAGGCTGCACCTGCTTTGTATCAAGCTGGATTCATACAGGCAATGTTGGACATCTGGATAAAGTTATCAAAATCAAAATTCCTCCAGACCAGAACTGTGAAGGAAATACTCTGGGGCTATGAAGACCCTTTCTTGATGAAAATTCCACTTCCGGGAGTTGAAAGAAAAGTTGGAGTATTCTACCCTGTATGTATGAGTCAAAACAGGAAATGAATCCCTTCTGATGGTGTCCTCTATGAGAGAGAAGATAGTATTAAATGATGCTGTCAAGCCATCCTTTGAAAGTAAATGGAGATTAAAAAAACAATGCAGCTTTAGGATTTAGAACTTAATTTCTGGCTGGTACAACCACAAGTCAATGAGGACCAAACAAAATCTTATTTTAAATTAAAATGCTTTGTAGATGCTAACCTCTTGCATCAAATGCTAGAAGCAGAAGTGATAGTAAAGTTCAGTTGTACTCACTAATGTTGAGGGATTAAAATGCAAATGTATCTTAGCAACATAAGCTACCCATACATAAAACCTGGAACAGAATGTTCAAAGTTCCAGTTATTTTAAAGTTTAGAAACATGAACAGTCTAGTCCAGTGGAACAAAAGAGGAAGATGTCTAAAAGTAACTTCATTAAAAATGGGCAATCCATGCGGCACTGGATTGCCCATTTGCAGCAATGGGGGTGGAGGAGGTAGTGGCAGGACCAGGTAGTGAGGTGATGGGGTCAGGGGTCAGGGGCAGGCTGTGCTGGCGGTGGGTTTAGTTTCAAGTTTGGATTGTTCTGAACCATTTCGTATCCATCCCTGTTCAAAACTTATGTTTATCTGGATTCATAGACAATTCATGATGCTGGAGTAAACAGTCATGTAGGAGGAAAATATGGCGTGGGAGTATCCCTGCTTCTTAAATCCTAGCAAATGATATGAGATGATTATTACTTCTATGTGACCCTGTTGTAATTGGAACACCAATTTTAAGAATCTTGATTTAAGTTGCATTAGTTCACAAAAGATAGTGATGTTTGGCATAAAACCTGAATGTCAAAGATCTGGGACTTTTTTTTAACTTCAGCCCATTTTCTTCCTGCCAGTTTAGCAAACCCATGAAATTTCTGTGCCCAGAGAATGAGAAAAATAAGTCCACTGAAACATGAGATAGAATAGTGTAGATTTCTTTGAATATAAAATAGACCAATCTCCAAAGTCATTTTTCAAAAGAATCTTTTTACCACTTTGATTACTGAATTGTACATGTTCTTTTTCTGTCTTGTCTTCTGTCTAAAGTACAATGAAACACTTGATGGGCTTTACAGAGTCTTCACTGGGAAAGAGAATACAAGCTTGACTGCAATTATCCATAGTTACAAAAACAAAAGGTACAATTTATTTCTGAATTGTGTATCTGTAGATGGATAAGAACATGGATAAGAACATGGTTTACTAAAGAACATATTTTCACAAATGCCACATGGCCTGACCTGACTTGGGTTCTCTCTCTCTCTCTCTCTCTCTTTTTTTTTTTAAAGCATGCTTCCATACTGGGGCGGTTACTGTGATATGATCAATGGCACAGGTAAGTTTCTATAAAAAGGACTGGTTTTCTAACACTGTGTACCAGAACTTTGGTTGTATACATAGTGGTGTATTACAGTATGTATGTGTATGTAAAACAATTATGTATAGAACTAGGTAAAGGTATGAAACAGAGATGGGCAAAATTTTAAAAATGAATCACCAAATTCATTCAAAAAGTGCTAATTTGTCAATTTGTATTTGTACAGATCAACGCCTCCAACAAATATGAATCAATGAATTTTTAGCAATTTTTGATTCATCATTTGTTTGACTATAAAACAGCCACCCACCTTGAGACACCAAAATTTCTGGGAGTATTGCTTTAATTCTTCTCTAAAAGCTCTCCAAGTTTGGTGAAGAATGGGCTTCATATGACCAAGTTATACAACCACAAAGAACCCCCCCCTCAGGAAATTTCCCTCCAGACACCTAGAGATGCTGAAACTACAGAGAAACTTCTATTGACTCTCCTCTACAATCCCTCCAAGTGTGGTGAAGATTGAGTTTCCCCAAATGAGCTGCTAAGGGGCACTTTCTTGGGGGGGCACTTTATGGGTGTATAACTTGGTTGTCTGAAACCCAGTCTTCACCAAATCTGGAGAGATTGTAAAGGGGAGTCAATAGAAGTTCCATTGTGATGTTGGTGTCTCTAGGTGTCTGGGGAGAACTTTCCTGGGGGCAGTATCCTTGTGGGTTTATAACTCAAACATCTGAAACCCAAACCTCACCAAACATGCAGGGCATGTAAAAGAGAGTTGGGGGAATCTTCCCTGTGAATTTAGTGTAACCAAGTGATTGAGTGGCAATTTTATATGGTTTTAAAGTCAAAATCAAATTCACAAATCAATTGATCAGAACAAAATTGTAAATTCAGTATTTGTCGACCTTGACAAATCATGAATCAAAAGGAATTGCCATTTTTCTGATTCATACCCATCTCTTGTATGAAATTTAAAAAACATAATGAACAAGCTGAATCCAAGAAGAGGAAGATACAGAGGGTGCTCTGTGTAGTGTGTGTGTGTCCCCCTAACGAGGCAAAAAAGGAAAGTGCTTTGTGTGGCCACATGTAAACAGCCTATCCTTTCTTTCAGCATTGGTTCAAGCAATCATATGCCTGCACTAATGTGGGAAAAGATGCATATTTTTTAAAATATAAGCTTCCCTGGTGAAGAGGAAAAACTATGAATTGAGGGGGAGGAACTCTGGGCTGAATCAGTCTGACTCAAACCTGTAGTACTTTTTTTTGCTAATGTGGTCACCCCTTAAGATGTGAATTCCTATTCCGTGGGGTTTGATATGCCCTGTGTTACAATTTAGCACATTCCCACATGAGACAAAGCTTGCTCAGAAAAGACTCTGATCTTCAAACATGTTGTCATCTATATGGTATTCTATTTCAGGGCTTGGAAATGTTATTTTTTCAGATTGTGACTCAGCTTTCACAGCCAGCATAGCCACTGTGAGTTGCAATTCAAAAGATTAATATCCTAAGCTCTGAGAATGACATTCTCTGTAGGGGTGTCATGGATCTGCAGGAAAAATGATATAATATTTCTGTAGTACTCAGGTTTTGTGCATTGTGCACCAGATTTTTTTCAAGGATGGATAAGGTTTTAGACCCATAAGAAAACAAATCACATAAGAGGGTTTTTTTCCCCCACCTCCACCTCCAGCCTTAAAAATACAGGTAATAAATGAACAGTATCCAGCCCATTCAAAACACCCACAAAGGAATTAGGTGGTTGCCTTTATTCCTGGTGGTAGATCCAGCCCTCAATTGCATAAGAGTTACACTAGAAAATATATGAAGAGCATGGAAGATGAGTTTGGCACCTCTTTCACTTTCAGTAATGTATCCTACACAAGGTCTCCAATTTTATGACTTGAGGCAACTACAAAAATAGAAGTAATGCTAATAAATCAACTTTTAATGAGCTGTTGTCACAATACCCCTAGGGAAGGGCAGAAAAACATCCCCTGCTTTTAGACCATGTGTGCTGACACTGTGTTGCCAGTCATGAGCCTGTGAATATTGTGAGAGTGGAGGCCTGTCGTTAGTTAACAGGCAGCTTTCCTACTGCCATTGGACCCATAGCTGGTCATTCTGCTATAACCCAGTAGAAAGGATCCAAGCTTTCAGATTCTCAAGAAAGATTTGAAGGCAAAATGTGGGTGATGCACACTTAAAAAAACAACAACAATCCAAACAGATCTGAGGATTCTGAAGGTTTGCACAGTCTTGAATTGATTCTAATAAATATGTTATCTCCTGTGGGTTTTGGTACTTGTACGTCAGAGCGGTGCAGCTGCCTTGTATTTACGATATGATTGCAAAGCATGCCAAACAAATTATATGTGTGTTTTCTAGTTTCCAATCCTTTGGCTTCACATTGCATGCTAGAGCTGTACTTTTAGAGACTTGCGGTTTCAAGACTTAGGGTCCACACCTACCCATAGGATTTGATTTCAGGACTCAAACCAAAAGGCGTCTAAAGCAAATATTCTACTTCCAGAGGTGACTCGGTCTGGCTTGAATTGTGCAACATCATTCCAAATAAGGAAAGACCTCAACAGACATTTGCTGTAGACTTTTATAAACTAGTCAGAATGTTGAGCAGGAAACTGCTCAGTCCCACTCGCATACCTGCCAAAGTGTAAAATCTAATTTAAGAAACACACACCTCTTCCTCACGTGAATATTATCTATCTGCTGTTTAAAGTCACAAGCATGCAACATTTTTTTTTCAGTGTAGGAATATGCAGAGAGTAACTAACAGAGAACATTTGAATACTCTGAAAATAAATGTATTAAAATTGATCACTCACTATCCAATTTACCATTTCTTTGGCCTGACTGTGGGCATCTCTGGAGGTGGACTCAGGTCCTGAACTGCTAGTCAACAAGTGAGAATTTTCTTTAAGGAACACTGGTTGATCTGCCCCTTAAAGGGCTCTGTGAAACTTTCTGCCTTCCAGATAGCTATGAAGAGTTTCTCCACACTGGAGTATTTTCAAAATTCAAAGTGCTCCCTTGACTTGGGGTTGAAAATAATTCCCAATCTGGACCTGTTGATTCCAAGACATTGAAAGCTCAGGTTGATTTCAGACCAGTGCCGTAAGGAAGACAAGAAGGAAAGCCCAGGTTTTGCTTGGCCCCTAGAATGTCTGTCTGTACCAATTCCTAAACCAATTGTTAAAATGGAATGGGTGAATTAGATGAATGCAAGCAAACTGTTGGCTTTCTGTGGCTCTTCTAAATGTACGTTGAGTGATTAGATGCAACTTTGATTTTTAACTTTACTTTTTCTTCTAACAGATGGGGCATCATTTCCCCCCTTTGTCAGCAAAAGTCAAGTACTGCAGTTTTTTTCCTCTGATATTTGCAGGTAAAGAGCTTGGGGAGGGAGTGCTTTTCTGTGTTTCCTTTCTTGAATATTGAAATTTTACAAATGGAACTTCTGACTTACAGCCAGTTGGGTAAAACACTGAAGGAATAATAATAATACTGTAACAGAACTTGTGGGTTTTCAGAGCCAAACCTGGCATAACATAGTAGATCGATGATCAGAACCTTTTCCGTTATTAATTTTAATGGCAGGCACACTTGAGTCTTCATTATGGGTGGAATAAAATATTTAAAATAAACAATAGGCAGGTTACAGCATTTCAGAAAAGTACATGCTGATTTATTCCAAACATGCCATTTGGACAGGTGAGACTGATGAAAGCTACTGGCATATCCTAAAACCTGATCCCGATTTCTGGAGTAGTTCAGAATTTTAAAATCTCCCTAATGTCCTTCCCATGTTTCGAACGTATCCAAATTCTAGATTAAGTGCATACATGGATAATTCAGAGGAAACTCTATGTGCATGTTCAGATACAGGCATTCTCTCTCCATCCCATGCTATCTCCGTATCCCCTTAATCCACAGGTCCATCTATGGCAACTTTGACAGTGACCAAGTTGTGAAGGACATCTCACTCTATCGCTTTGTGGTGCCGCCAGCTGCTTTTGCATCACCACTTATCAGTCCTGACAATATATGCTTCTGTACAGATGAAGAGATCTCAAAGAACTGTACATCAGCCGGGGCACTGGACATCAGTTCCTGCAAACAAGGTGCCAACTTGGAAGTACAAGGCTTATAGGAAATGGACTGAAATTATTTGTAGTGCAAATTACAACCTTTTAATGCCCCTTGATGCATCAAACTGCTCAGCATTTCTAAAACTGTGTGGCGGTCCTTATATATATATTTAAAGCTTGGCTTGCATACAGAAAGTCTCTTTTCATTACATGGATGACTTGAATCCTGTCTCTAAGAAAGGGACATGCAGTATCTTTTTTTTCTGATGCGAACACAGTCTTCCACAAGTGGGTACCTTCCAGGTTTGTTGGGCAAAGCCAGCTGTTTTCTGAGTTTTATGATACTTCAGGACTATGGAACTAATATTCCAGTACATCTGGAATGCACCAACTTTGGGGAAGGACGTGTTCAAGTGATGCCACATTTTGAATTCAGGATATGGAAAGTTGGTATGTGGTTTGTACATGATGGGCATTAACAAGCATTGTTTGTCACAGCAGATTTTATCTCCATTTGCAAACAATATTCTGTGTTCACAAATGCAAAAAAGTAAAGATAAAAGTAGACCTGAATGGTTGCTGCAAAAGGCAATACCTTGTACAATTTTTAGCAGAGGTGTTGCTCAATTTGAAATTCTTGCTTCTAATATGAGGTTGGTGTCATAAGTTGCAAATTATTCCCCAGGTTCAGGATGCTATTGTGAAAATAAATCCATTCCTTCCTTCCCTGCTTCACCTGCCCCCATGACCATTATCCTAACCCCCTCTCTTGGCTTGGTCGCTGCTGGCATTCTGACCATAGGTCCTAATCTGTATATAGCATGTCACAGAATTGTGCAACCTGGGGATGGTGTTGTTTCGCATTGGAATCCACACTTACCTCCACATAGAGCATATTACAGTGATCCAGCTGGGATGTAGCTAAGGCATGTGTCACTGTGGCCAGATCAGACCTCTCCAGGAATGGTTGCAGATGGTACATTAGTTTTAAGTGTTTAAATGCACTCTGGCCACTGCCAAAACCTGGACATCCAGGCTCAGAGATTAATCCAGGGGCATCCCAAAGTTGCACACATGTATTTTCAAAGAGTATGAGTAAAGATGCTGCAGCCACTTCATATGGTTTCAAAAAGTGGCCCTATTTCTAAAACATCATTGTAGGACTGGAAAAGAGGGACTGAGAGGCTGAAGCACCTGAGCACTAATGCAGTGCTGCTTTCTTTAAAAGATGTATAGTTGGGGGAATTGTTATTCTTAAATAAACAAGAAATCCAGCATGCATGTGTATGCTGAGAGGTGCGGGGGGGGAGGGCTTGCTAAAGAAGCTTGGCTCCTCATTGCACCACAACACGAACTCTCTGTGTCCACTGGTGGAATATACTTTCTATATTATAAGATCAAACTATATTTTTCTTCTCCCATAGGGAAACCTGTGTTTATTACATTGCCTCACTTCTTGTATGCAAGTGAAGATGTAGGTGAAGGTGTTGAAGGAATGAAGCCAAATATTCAAGAGCACATGACCTTTCTAGATGTAGAACCAGTAAGTTATCCATGATTATGCACGCTGATCTTGCGCAAAGAATTAGCAGCAATTCCATTTTATGATTCAGAATAATTATACATACCTTGTCATCAAATGTGTATTGAATTTAAACATGTTTACTCAGCTGGTCCAAGAAGCTTGCTTGATCTGTAAAAGTGTAGGCATAAAAATGGGGCCCAGCATATTTTGACAAAAACACAGGATCTTGGGTGCCCTCTCTCTAGTAACTTGGGGTTAACACCAAGCTGACCATTGCTGTGAAATGACACCTAAATAACCGATAGAGACTGTATGGATCCCACCTGTCTGACTTAGATGGATGTGGTGCATACTGGGACCATCCGCTTCTTAACCAAGAAAAAGGCCACCATACTCTTCACCACTTTTGTGGCAGCTGCCATTTGTTGCAGCTGCTCTTGCCACATCAGTCAGCAGCAAGAGAAACTGACAGGAAAGACTAGTTGTGTTGTTGCTGATGTTGAGAAGCTGCAGGAAAATCCCCTTACATATACTTGGAGATTCCTGCCAAGAACGGTGGTGGAAATTTTAAGATTCCATTTGTACAGAGCTCTAAACCAGTGGTTCCCAACTTTGGGTTCCCAGATGTTATTGGATTAATACTTCCAAAAGCCTTCACAGCTAACTGTACTAGCCAGGATTTCTGGGAGTTGTAGTCCAAGAACATCTGGGGATCTAAGGTCAAGACCCACTGTTCTAAAACCTGTTTAGAAGTGATTCTGGGAGCTATAGTCCAAAATTCTTAACTTTTCCAAATATTGAGTTATGAAAAATCTATAACTTTATCTTATATTTTGTTCATTACCCCAATTTTGAGGCAAACTGTTTTGAACCTATCACCTAGTTCCTTCCCCCCTTTAATGTGGTTCATCATTTGTTTCACCCATGGCAAGACATTTTGCCCCAAATTTTAAATGTGTTCTCTGTGTTTTTAAGACAACAGGATTTACACTACAGTTCGCCAAAAGACTGCAAGTGAATTTGTTAGTGAGACCTTCTACAAAAATTACGTAAGTCTTTGGCCTCACTGATTAATGTACTTGGAAAAAAAATTGTTGTTGTTCATCCAGTTCTTGCACTGAGCAGATCAGAGTCATTCTAATTTAATTTTATTTTAATGTATTTATTACAGACCTTTAAAAAAGCTCAAAACCCCCTTTATCTTTCCAGTACTTTGGCTGAATGAGGTAGGCATCTTTTTGTTTCTCTTTTATTTATGTTGGTCTAAGAATTTTTGAGTCATCTTTTGCAGCCATCTTCTTCTCGACTTGTTTATTTGAAATTTCCTGGCATGACAGGAGAAGGCTCCATGCTGTAAGCCTAATATGGGCCCAGGGAAAGCCTAAGGCCAGTCTGGGAAAGAGATATTCCCCCCCCTTTGGTTTGTCCTTGCAGTTTCGGAGGCAAGATGTACAGAGTTGAAACATGCTGTTACTGCCAGTAACAGCAGGGATTCCCCATAAACACAATATTCACAATAATAGCAGGGATTCCCCACGTACAAACCATTCTGTGGTTTGAGATAACAACAGGAAGCTTTGCCTGCTAAGCATTCTCTCCCCAGTGGGGATACCCTGATCATCCTGTTGTTTTTTTTTTGGAACAAGGGGATGGAGGCTCTTTCAGTTTCACCTGTCTTGTGTCCTCCTCAGTGTCACCAGTAGAGATGGAGGTATTTGTATATGAATACAAATATCCCTGCTCAGCTGGACTTAATGAGGGTCTGGCCCCTGAGGGAAGGAAGACAAGTCTCCCTGCATGGCTGCTGAGTGGCTAGTTGAGCAGGAATAGAGTGGCACTCTGGGTGTGATTGGGCATGTGAGTGGACGGTCCGGCCCTGGGGGCCAGACCCTCATTAGATCCAGTTGCACAATGATATTCATATTTGTATATGAATACCTCCACCTCTAGTAACCAGTGCTGAGGGCTAACCTTTTTGTAAGTGCAGCAAAGTCAAACATATCAGACAGCATGGCCACGGCCTTGATATCAACTGGCTTGTGGGATGGCACCTAGACCTTCAGTGCAATAATGCTTCCCATTTCTATCCTAACAGAAGGGACAATGACTGGAATCATGTTGGCACAGATTGGCCTACATAAGGCTGATGATGTCATCAGTCATGGTCTGTTATCTTTAATTAAAAGTTTCCTATTCCTTCAGATACTGGGAATCCCTTTCAACCTGAGGAGACTCTGGGGACCTCAGGACTGCAGGGGGAACATTTAATATCTAAATATCACCACCACTAGCCCTGCTACCCGAGATGGAAACTTTTAATTAAAGATTAAAAGCCATGGCTGATGACATCATCAGCTTTATGCTTGTGGACTTGCACTGACAGGGTTCTAGCCACTGACTCTTAAGTAACCCCAACCATCATTCATTCAGTTCATTGTTTTCTACCTACTCCACTAAATCTCAACATTATGCAGAGGGAGGTAGTGGAAAATGTCTGCTCTGTTGCTTCAGAAACTATGTGATGAATTGTGTGTATGTATTTTTTTTAACATGTAGTAAATAATGGTCAATCTTCTGTTGTCTTATTACACCTGAGGAAGGCAAAACGTGTAATTCACGGTCTTCTTGCTGCCAGTTAATGGGTCCCCATTTGGATTCACAGGCATGCACCAGTCCAGTGGGTTGGTGTGTGCCCAGAACTCCAGCTAGGGACTCGTGAACTTCCAGCAAGTTGGTGCAAGTTGAAGTGTTTTCTTTCCATGAATGCAACTACACAACAGCATTTTGGCCAATAACTGGAGGTAAGCAATAATGGGTACTGTACTGGTTTGTGCAACAAGCTATTTTTGTATCCCAGACAACATTAATGAGGTAATATTTCAGCATCTAAAATATAATGGAATGTGATACTTATTTTTCAGAGTTCTGAGTTGTGGTTAAAAAGCATAATTTTTGAACCTCTGTCCTGACCCTTCTCAAAAAAAGACATTTTTTCAAACCTCTGTCCTGACCCCTCTTATAAGAGATTATGGGGGGCAGAAGTCCCGCAACACTTGGAGGGCTACATGTTCTACATTCCTGACTTTGTGTCATCTGTATAAACTGGTGGTTCTTCTTCTTTAATGTGGGGTTTACATGATGGGACAGAGCATACACTTAGAATGATGTTGCTCTATGATCTCTTTTCCTTCCTACAGACAGCTGTTATTGATGACAAGAAAGCAGAGTTTTTCCGGGCGAAAGTGACAAATAAGATCAAATTGCTACACCTTGTGGAAGCTGTGCTTATCATTGTAGGTGCTCTGATATTCCTAGGATTCCTGGCCGCCTATCTAATATGCAGAGCACAGAAATCAAAATAGGTAAGCAGTATCTCCTTTGATGATTATGCATGCATTACTTTTAGTGTACAATGTTAGAATTTTTTTTGCAACTCTGTGACAGATCTGTGGGGTAGAGCAGTGGTCCCCAACCTTGGGCCTCCAGATGTTCTTGGACTACAACTCCCAGAAGCCTTCACCACCATCTCTGCTGGCCAGGATTTCTGGGAGTTGAAGTCCAAGAACATCTGGAGGCCCAAGGTTGGGGACCACTGGGGTAGAGCACGACATTTGCCACTTTACACATGTTGAAGATGAGGTCAGGAAGAGATTCTGCTCAGTTAGTTTGGGAGTTATTTGGACACTGAATTGCAGCTATTTTTGATTGTAACCAACTTGAGATATATCAAATGTAGACATTCCTTAACTGTGAAAGGCAATTTCAGAGCAAGTGTCCTAAACAGATGTCATACAGAAATAAATAAATTACTCAGTGGCATTGTATTCACAAGCCTATGAAATGGGTTAAATTGAATTCTCCAAGGCTACCTAGCAACTTTAAGAACATTTTGCTAGGCCTCTTAGGAATGTAGTTAAAAATGTAATTCAATCTCTCAAAAAACCTATGTTTTGTTAATGTAATATGTTGCTTCTGTGTCAGCGATTCAGAACTCCAGGAAATGATCTGGCATTGCCTTGTAATAGTATGCCAGTGTGGATAGCAGGAAAAAGAATGCCAAGATTTACATAGCAAAGGGCACCCTGAATGTTGATGACACCAGCCACCACAGTCAAGTTGGTTGACAGGATTCCCTCTTGTGCTCACCACCATTCACAGACAGACACCAAGCAACAGAAAATTGCAGAATTTGACTCCTATTTTCATGCTGTTTTGACTGGGTCATAGAATATAAGGGTCTTACAATATTTGAATGGGTCATACAATATAAGAAGTGCAATGTTAAAAATGTTGTGTCCATTCAAGGAATGGTGAAGGATGGTGACAACTATAGTTCCACAACAACTGAAAGACCATATATTATATGTCTCTCCTACTCATAATTGTGTGTATATCTGAGTAGTCTAGCTACATGTGAGGGCTACATATTCCTAACTAAAAGTTAGGAATATTAGTTTTAGTTTAGTTCACTCTCACAGAAGAGGGGGGGAAATTAAATGTTTATCATTGGTTGTTTTGGGTTTTTCGGGCTCTTTGGCTATGTTCTGAAGGTTCTTCCTAACATTTCGCCAGTCTCTGTGGCTGGCATTTTCAGAGGACAGTAGTAGAATTCTGTGCTCTGGTACAGTTTGTTTGGGAGTTGAGTATTTATGGCTGTGAGATCAGCTTTTGTACTTTTCAGGATATGTGATTATGGTGATCAGTGTGTTTTTGTTGTGATAAGAAGGAGAGATTATCTGTCACTGTGATTGATGAGTGTTGTTAGCTGGTCTTTTGTGTGTAGTGCAGAATAGATCACCGATCCTTGTGGCTGGGTAGAGTTTGTTGACCTTCTGCACATTGTATTTTTCAGTGCTGGGAGCCAAGTTTTGTTGAGTTTCAAACTTTCTTTTTTGTTGAAGTTCTGCTGATGTTTGTGGATTTCAATGGCTTCCCTGTGCAGTCCTTATCCTTATCCTGAGGATAAATGTTTATCCCCACTGAGGACTAGAGGGGATTAATATCTCTGCTTTTGTTTGTGTGTTTAAAATATTTTTACCCCACCTGTCCCCTTAAAAGGACCCAAAGCAGCTATTACAGGCTTTCCCCCCAAAAAAACAATTGCAGAAATGTTTTTTTTTTTTATGAATAACATGCGTTTGGCACAAAATAACTTGCATCAGAAACTATATCTTGCATAAACTACAAGGTACTTTTATGCAAAACACAAGGGAGGGGTATTCCAAAAATAGAAGGTTTTATTTTGTTTGGTTTATTTTGGCTCCCTCCCTCCCTTTCTTTTTTGGTTGTTGTTAATGCTGCTGCTGATGGGGACAAAGCCCTTAAATATGAAAACTATTGTGGTAGCTGACCCCCCTGCCCCCAGTTTCAAGACCACAACTAATAGATTTTAGTCTGATTTGCATCTACTGTAGTTTTAAGACCCTATAGAATATTTAAGCTTTCAGAAATTAATGAAAAGTGGCTACATTTCTCAAATGAAGAAATTCTTTTGAAAAATGCTAATTCATTTCTGATTCCTTGGGTTGGGCAAGACATAGGCAATGATAGTTGGTATTGATAAATGGCAAATGGGTTCAGTGGTACCTGGTTCTGCAGCTAATCTTCCTTGAAGATTACTAGGATACAAGTGAGAAGAGAAAGGCCAGGCCTCCACCTTGCAATGGATATGCAAGTCATTTTATGTACAAAGCGCATTTTCAGAGAGCCTCTCTTGCCTTTAGGTTTGGAAACAGACAGTCAGATTTGTCCTGTGGGGTTCCATTTCTGACCCTCCCCACCTCTGCTAGCTTGATGGGTCTGGATCCATAACTGGTGGAATACGCACAATTAGTATAGCAAAATCTTTGCTCCAAGAGGCATTTGGGGGTGGGGTGGGGAAATGAGGGTCAGGCTACATGATACAGTGAGGACACCATTAGAAGGGATGCTCCCCTCCATGATGAAAGCATAGTGCATGCTTTCTATCAGCTCCATGTCCTGCATTTGTAACTGGTCACTGGAAGATAAACATCATCTTAATTTGCAGGTCAAATTGTTGAGGCATGTATCTCTGAGGAAATCAAAGCTGGAGGGGAAATGGGAGAAACACAGAATATCCTACAAAGACAGTAACAGGTGATACCTTTTTTAGACCATCATGGAAATAAAGCAACAAAAAAAAAAGTGCATCAGTATCTGGTGGGTAGTTCTAAAATTATATGGTTTTATTAAAGTCCCAAAGTCTCATGGGCAATGTAGAGGCCAGGCTAGCTTCTTAGATGGAAATGGTTGCAGTCTGCAAGCGGCCTGGGGGCAGAGGGAAGAGTGTGGCTTCAAACTTCTCCTCCACCGGTATTTTGGAATTTATCACCCATTCTTAAACAGACGGAAACCAAATACTGTGGAACTGGAATATCCTGTTTTCCTTAATGGCTTCTGTGACCATGAGTCAGTCAACAATTCACAATCAACGATTGATATGAACTGCATCGATCTGACTAACCTGTAATTTCTGTTCTCTGTTTTCAAGTTACTGATCTCGACCAAAGGAGGGGAATGAGCCTTCCTCGTGACCTTCCTTAGTGTCATTGCTGCACTGTGCTTTGTAAGGTCAAGAAACTTTCGGAAGAAACTCTTGTCTTGGCAAGGCAAATGAAGCATGTCCTTCTTGGCCACTGGAAGCCTGTAGCAGGACCAAAGAGACATTGCAATGCTACCAGAAAGCCTAGCATGAAGTTCGAACTGATAAGGGTCTCTGAGGGCATCTAAATATAACATGTTCATCCCATGGAGATCTTACTGGGAATAAAACCTGTGCTACCATTTATGCCACTTCCTGGTGCCTCCCCACTGTGTTGCACTTGGGACTTCACAAAGGGCTGTTTAAACCACTTTTAGGGAATCCAGCACTTCATGAGGCACTCTGTCCCATTGTCAAACAGCTCTCATGGTTAGAAAGTTCTTCCTTAATACTGAGTCACAACCACTGGGTCCTACTAATGGTGAGTCATAACTGTTGGGTCCTGCACTCTGGGGATGGAGAAAACAAGCTAATTCCATGGAGCAGCAAAGTGGAAACATTCAGAGAAGAAGGACAGAAGAACCGGCTGTTTACACAGATGTAAATGATCCCTTTGATGTTTCTAACCTGTGAAATCTAAGCAGAAAAACTGCAGCCATAGATATTTTACACACACTGTCTAGTTTGCCCAATTTTGTTGAATTGGCATTAAAAATATCTCTTGTTCTCTCTCTTTTCTCTTGTCAAGAAAGTCACAAACGGTACCTTGTTTTTTCCAAGCAAGCAAGAAGCACAACCTTATGGGTCTTTGTCCTTAAATGTGAGGATGAGACAGGCAAAGGGTGGCACCCACACGCATGCATCGCACATCTACCATCACAAATTATTTTGGTACCCAACTGATGAACTGATTTTCTCCAATGTACAGTAAATGCAAAAGGTCAAGCTTCAAAGTGAAATATTGTCCAGAATGCATGCTGCCATGGATGATGCCAGTTCTTTGTGTATAGGTAAAGGTAAAGGTTCCCCTTGACATTTTTAGTCCAGTCGTGTCCAACTCTAGGGGGCGGTGCTGATCCCCGTTTTCAAGCCATAGAGCCAGCACTTGTCCGAAGACAGTTTCCGTTGTCACGTGGCCAGCGTGATTAGGGAACGCCATTTTACCTTCCCACTGAGGTGGTACCTATTTATCTACTCGCATTTGCATGCTTTCGAACTGCTAGGTTGGTGAGGAGCTGGGACAAAGCGACGGGAGCTCACTCCATCCCGTGGATTCGATCTTATGACTGCTGGTCTTCTGACCCTGCAGCACAGGTTCTGCGGTTTAGCCCGCAGCGCCACCACGTCCCTCTTTGTGAATAGCTGTGTCCTATTCAAGATGACTGAGCTTGGAAAGAAGACTGAATAGAAAAGGTTCAAACAAAGTCCTTTGCTTTCACGGTTCCATCTGCAGGTAAGCTGTGATGGTGGTGTTGCCAGTACAGTTGGACTTCAGGGATATGGTGCAAGATCCTACAGTGCAGTTCCACAAAGTGAATACCTCTGCTTGAGGAAGGACAGTAAAGATGAGGCCAGCCTGGCTTCCTGTGGGAGGGTGTTCCAAAGTTTGGGAGTAGCGACAGAGAAGGCCCTCTCTGGTACCTGTAAAGGTGGTGGGACCAAGAGAAAGTCCTCTCTTGATTATCTTAACATCTAGGCAGGCTCATCAAGGGAGATTTTGTAGTTGTTGACTGAAAATATTCCTGTCAGTCAGAAACAAATTTTACATAAACACTAATAGAATGCTGGCCACAACATTATTTTTTAATTAGAGTTTCTAGATTTGATTTGTTATTTACTTGTAACAAACCAGGAAGGCAAAAGTAGGTGTAAAGCAGGGAATGGTAGTATATGGAGGAGAAGATAAATGTTACTTCTATACTACACATGGCCACCCACTAACCTGCCTCACCCCACCCCAGATCCGTGGTCTAGCACCATCTACCTTTTTAAAAAATGCTTACGCGTATTGCTCTGGATGTAAGGGAGATCTGGTCATGACATCTTTCACGCCATTGATCACCAGGGTTGGTTCAACAGGTCTGGCTTATTGTCCAGGAGAACCTATAATTCCACAAGAATTGAGTAACCTGCCCATCTTATTTCTTATTTAAAGGTTATGTTCCAAATGAATCAAACTATTTTTGGACTGATTCATATAAGGTCTGGACTGAAGCAACATGGCTAGATTCAATTCCAGGGTGAAATGTTGGAATGCTTTGGTTTGGACTGATCTGGAGGTTGCAACAACAGAAATAAACAGGAAAAATCCAGGGTATGTCTCTCAAAAATGGCATGATAAAGAGGGGAGATAGCTTTGATCACTTGGACTTCTAGCATGCAATCTGAGGCAGGAATCTCACTGACACACTCCAGTCACAGTGCTCAGAGGTCATTTGTGTGGAGTCATTAAGTTGATCCGTTCAATTATCACATACATCTCATAACCATTCTTTTAGTTGTTTATTTTATAGTGAAAACAGAAGCTGGAGCTGACTTAGAAATATAGTCTAAAATATTCAATAATATGTTTAATATAAGCCCTACATAGGACTTTCCAATATGTCTTGCCTGAAGGTGTGAAGAAAAAGAGCAGGGTAGCCCCATCTTTCCCTCATCACTTTCTTCATATAGACCAGTGGTTCTTAACCTTTGTTACTCAGATGCTTTTGAACTGCAACTCTCAGAAACCCCAGCCAGCACAGTTGGTGGTGAAGGCTTCTGGGAGTTGCAGTCCAAAACTCCTGAGTAACCCAAGGTTAAGAACCAGTGATATAGACAACCACAGCCTGAACAGGGTGATGTCTTTCATGTATGCCACTTCTAAACATTTTTGGAAACCCTGTTTTTCCCCAAAAAAGTTCTGGATCACATGGAAAACCCCCATGGTTTGGGGAGAATCTCCTTGTCAGACCATCACTCTCAGTGTGAAGATAGCAACAGAGAGAGCAATGCTATTCACACATTTACCCAGAGTGCCTTTATAAGTCTGTACAAATGTTTCATGTATGTTCTCACTTAGTTACCCGCATCTCTTTGGCCACAATGGGTAACAAGATGCTGGGTTTAGGTCCAAATTACATCTAATCAAGCAAGGTTATTATGTTCTTAAGAAAAAAGCCCCACAAGCATATGTTCTCTCTGACTTTTGCTATATTAACAACAGTTATGTCCAGTCCTGGTCTGGGATAACTATCACTCACTTCCAGAAAAAAAAACACGTAGGATTCCTCACTCTCTTGAAACATTCTCTTGGAGACCCTGGGCTTGCCCTCTCAACAACGCGAGTCAAATATTGGTCTCACTGAATCAATCGGAAACATTTCCATTTCATGGCTGTCAAAAGATGCATCGTCATCTCACTAAAGCATCGCTTAACTGCTCAAATGTTTATATCTATGTGTATTTGGAAGTGAGCATTGAATATATCTCATTTAGTTACTAGCCACTAGGTGGCACTATTGCATTTCAAAGCCAACTAGAGTATGCCCTTGCATTTTCCAAGACCTGAACAGGACTCTTAAAGGCAGGACCTTTTTGAGGTCACTAGTTCATCAGGGTGCAGTGAGTCAGAAGTGACTGGCTGGCACACAGCAACAACAAACTGGAATGCTGGAATCTGCTTTTGTAGGAAGGCGAGTACCAAAGTTGCACTATCACCTCCATGGAATGATAAACATGGGAAACACATGCCATGAGTGTTCTGGTTTTGAAAAGAATGAAATAAATATTTGTATTGAGATGTAGTGTAGTAGACTATAAGCCTGCACTTCTGATCATCAGATCTCCGCTTCGAATTTTACTTCTACCATAAAACTTGCTGGGTGGCCTAAGGCAAGACATGCCCTGCAATGTTACAAAGAGAACAGTACATAAGTGTACTGTTCCCATTGTTATGTTGCTGCTTTCCCCAAGGTGGTGCCCAGCAGATGCCCTGAGCTACAAAACCCATCACATGTGTTAGCACTTAGAGAAAGTTAGGGTAGTCAAAACTGCAGTTTTAG
Source organism: Pogona vitticeps (assembly GCF_051106095.1). Taxonomy (NCBI): domain Eukaryota; kingdom Metazoa; phylum Chordata; class Lepidosauria; order Squamata; family Agamidae; genus Pogona; species Pogona vitticeps. The sequence continues at coordinate 113,404,662 of NC_135787.1, read as the reverse complement.
TAGACAATTTTCCTCTTGATCACCACTCAGAATTAGACATGGGGATGAATAAAAAACTTGATCATGATATTCGTCAAATCGCTGATTCATTAAATATTCATCCCTTCATATTTGTGGGGTCCAGAGACCCCCACAAATACAAAGGGACAAATATTTCCCCATTTTTATTCATCTCCCATATGAAGAGAGGGAAGGCTAGCCTTCCCTCTCTTCCTATGGCTTTCTCATCCTTCCTATCGGCCCACCAATCAGCTGATCGGTGAGCCAATAGGCAGCTACCCACCCCCACAGCCTATCCCCTGCCCCTTCCTCTTCCTACCTTAGCCACTGCCTTAAGGGAATCCAGGCTGACCTTTGCAAAGATGGCAAGTGCAGCTTCCCTACCCTAAATGAAGCCTCAGCCACCATCTTTGCAAGGGGCAGCCAGTGTTCCTTTCTACAGGCTGTGGCTGCAGAGGCCAGCTGGAGATGGTGGCCATGGCAATGGTGATTATGGTTCAGCTGGGGATCTTTGGGGGGCAGTGGCAGCGTGGGGGGCATGAGGGGCAGTGGGGTGTCAGTGTTTTTTTAGTAACCCTCCCCAAGAATCGACAAAGAAATTCATGCCTTGTCAGTTCATGGGGACAGCTTTGTACTTTGTGAGTTGTCAGTTTTTGATGACTCAAGAACCAGGACGACTCCAAAATAGCAAGTCATTCCCATCTCGACTCAGAATGAATGGGTGAGCTCAGTCATCTATACGGCTGCTTCCAGATATTCTTGATTCAATGCTTGCCCATTCCCCAGGCAGTGCACACTCCCCTCCCTGCCTCCTCCGTGTAACTGCCCATTCACCAATCCCAGCATGCACATCCCTCCTCTGCCTCCTCCAGCAGCCACCCACTCAGAGGAGGTAGGGCTGGGAAGCTTTCAGCATTGCCTCACTGCGGTCCATGCCCATCTCTGTTGACAATTCTTTCCATACAGTGCCATGTTTAATGAACCTTGATCGTTATGACCCCTGATTTACAAGCTGAATTAGATATGCTGTGTTTGGGGGCAAATAGACCACTTCAGCACTTTCAGTGTTGAATACATGGGGTTCTGGGTGGCCAGGGACACAATATTTATTGAATATTTGTTTCTTTATTGGAATATTGATTTATTGATTTAAAACATCCATGTATAACAAAAACTGTCCTGTTAAGACCCGTACAATTCAAGGGAGAAGTGTACTATCAATTGTAAGTGTTTATAGTTTTACCAAAGCCCAAAAGATAGAAGTCTGGATGTACTAATCAAATCACTTCATCATATGCACAGCTTACAGTAACAGCTTTTAAAAATCTTTTTGGCAGCCATATTCTTGGTTACATGAGGATCACTGTCTGCAATTAATTTACACATCTGCTCAGCCAAATTTCTATCAGACATGCTTTCCAACTTGCCTCTTGTCTTTGAAATACATACCATAACAAATGATACCTATTTGTGGCACTTCATCTATAGTGACATTCAAATATGGGCATGTTTGCTCCCCTCCCCCTCCCCTCCCCCTCCCTCTCCAATGTGGAGAAAGCATTGTCTGAATTCATTTGTAATTCTGCATCTGTATATATGAATTAGTGTACACTTTTCTTTCAGTCAGTACCCTTGATGATGAATATCCTAGTTTGGGGAAATGTCCCTAAGTCTGACACTATTGGTTTTTCTAAACCTCTGGGTATCTTTGGATACTTATGAACAATGGCATCTTTCTGGGTAGTTTGATTGGGCAGGGTTTAGGGGCAAGAGTAGGAAACATCCAGGAGTCCAGAGGCTGTTCATTGACACACCCAATCTTATGCTCATTCACACCAAAACATTTTTAGCAAATTTTGCTGTTTTTCTCTGCTGCTTCTAAATAATTCCAAGTTTTGACTAAAGTATAAAACAACTGAGGAGGGGGTGACCATGATGAAATTGCACCTCCTAGAAGCCACAAAGAGACATTTTGATACGTTTTTCATTGAGGGTAAGGGAGCCTGAGAAAATGTTTCGGTACCTATGGGCTGTATTCAACCCAGGTCCACGCTTTGCCCATCCCTGAAGGGTCACACCATGTTCTAAAGATACCAATCCTATATGGCTGGTTTGAAGAAGCAGTATTGAGGAGCTTCTGTTCAGCCGCAAAGCTGAGCAGAAGCTCCTAATTTGGATCACTACTTGGCCCATTCTTGAGGTAGGTGTTCTGCCTCTGGGTACAGGAATCTGTTTTGCCGTCTCCCCCATTTAAATGGTTTGATTGCAAGTTCGTTCTACTTCATTTATGAAGAAATGTGTGGACTCTATTAAGGTTTTGAAAGAAAGGTCACAAGGTTTCAAATGCCAAAAGTAAGAACATTCTCACTCATCCCGATATGACAGAACTCTGAATCCTATCTGTGGTACATTGCATGGTTTGGATTGAGGGCAGAGCTACTGGATGGATTATACTGCTCCCAGCAATGATTAGATAGGCTTTGAATCCCCTCAAGGAACAAATTCTATGAAGTTAACAGTTTGAAATCAGCCAAATTGGTTTTCATGGGGAAAAAATAATACAGTGTTCTTGTTCTGCTTTACTTTTTGGTGGCCAAAATATATGGCATTAAGAAGCTAAAATGTTATGTATGTTGTTGGCATTTGCTAAAACTCGAAACAACATGCTGGGTGGGGGAGGGGGAAGTGTTCCTCCAGAGAGCAGCGTGTATGTTTAGTCGGGAATTTATAAAACGCCAGCTTTCTGCATCTGGAGTAGCAGGAGTCCAAAACAAATTGTATGCTTCACATATTGTTTAGCTCTGGTGTGGTCATTTGATTCCTGAGAAATGAACACATTCAGCATTCGTAGAACAAACTCTTAACCCCTCAGAACTGCTGTCTAGCAAACACCAGCTGCAGGGTGTGTTAAGCCAACGAAACAAGGAGGAAAACCCGGCTGCTGTATTCACAGCTGGATTCATGCTTAGGAACAGGCATGCCTTTTCAACACAGACCAAAATGGGCCAGCAGGACTAGCAGTCTGAAAACAGAAGAACACGATCCAGTTTTTGGGACAAGTGCAGTTGATTTCTGGGCTCCGAGCCAGGACACATAAGGCTGTGTCTCTGGCTCAAATAGACACTGAATCCTTCTGACTTTTGGGCTTCTGGTTATGGCAGAATGACTTGGGCAGTATTTTCAAGTAATTAACACAAGGTTCAGAATAATTGTCTTGTAGGATGTACACAGGCTGCCCAGCATTATGTAGTTTGACCACCCATCCGGGGTGGCACAGGACATGGTACTGCCTGTATCAGAGCAGTATATGGTGCCTCCCTCCCCCCCCCCCCCCAAGGTGTATAGTATCCAAAGCTATACACCTTTGGGTCAGAAAATCCTACAAACCATTTTTTCATTAAAAGAAACATAAAGATAGAATAAATTCTTCTTTGCCATACAAGAAATTTCTGTCTGCACTGCCCCACCATACCTAAAGGTAGGGCCAGTTTTGCAGCCTTGCAGATCTCACTGAAAGCGATGGAGAGAACAGACAGAAGTTGGTTGTTTTTGTTACTTCACATCAAGCTGCATCTGATTTATAATGGAGCTAACAGGATTTTCAAATTAAGTTAGACATTTAAGAAGAGGTTTTACCATTGACACCACCCATTGAGTTCTCATGGTGGAGTAGATATTTGAACCCAGATCTTTTGAGTCCTGGACATGCTAATGTCTATCTGTGAGAGAAAGAGATAAATTTTTGCACCTCTCATGACTGGTGATTGTTTTGTGCTTGGTCTTGGACACTAAACAGTAAAAGACAAAAACCTATCTCACAGACATAAATACTCCACTCCCAAGCAAACTACACCAGAGCACAGGTTGCTGTCCTCTGAAGATGCTGGCCACAGAGACTGATGAAACGTCAGAAAGAACAACCTTCACAACACGGCCAAAGAGCCCGAAAAACCCAGAACAACCACTAAACATGGACTTTATTTGCAAATCTGATTTCTCAGGACTGAAGGTCAGCACTGGAATCATGGCTCCAGAACACTAATATTGTTTTCAGCTTCAGTGAAAGGTCTGCAACACTAATGTAATTTCATTTACATAATATACACTTTTGCCCACAGTCTATGCAATGATAAATATAACCCTGCCAGGTATAGAACCAGAATGAAGTCTATCTCATGTTTGCTCATACATTACAATAGGAAGGAAACTGAAGACTAAAGCAGATGCATTAAGATGTGCTTCTAATGACAAAGAGTGGTGTTCTGGAGTGTCAAAAGCTCTGCTCAATTACAATTTACCTAAACTTTTTGAAAGCCATTTCCAAACTATGCCCTCAGACTTAGCTTTGGTCTTTCAGGATGGAATGCCTGTCTTGTCTTGGCCACATGCTGATCTACCATTCAGAATTGATACAGTAGATCTTCCCTAATTGGGACCAGCAACTGGATTTGTGCCAAAGAGAGGCAGAAGCAGGTGCAAAAAGTCATGAGATGTTAATTTCTTATTAGCTCTACGAAACAGAGGATTGCTCATCTGACATCTTGGCTGAACCTCTTGAGGAATCCCATGTTTCCAAAGAGGTACCGTAGATCAGTGGTCCCCAACCTTGGGCCTCCAGATGTTCTTGGACTTCAACTCCCAGAAATCCTGGCCAGCACATGAGGTGGTGAAGGCTTCTGGGAGTTGTAGTCCAAGAACATCTGGAGGCCCAAGGTTGGGAACCACAACTGTAGATTGTTCCTTACAGCTGACACACAGCACCTCAACGTATTAAGACGGCCCAAAACATCATTGGCTGTTCACTCCCCTCTTTGGAAGAATTGTATAAGAACAGATGTAAGAGGAAGATATCTAACATACTGAAAGACTCCTCTCATCCGGGATATCAGCTCTTTAAACTATTACCATCAGGAAGGAGATTCAGGGTATTGAAAGCAAGGACAAGCAGATTCAGGAACAGTTTTTACCCAAGTGCAGTATTGAGTTTAAATGTGGGGCCATAGGTTTTTGGTGGATTTTAATTGCTGAGAGAAAATGGGGTATCTATATTTGGATGGTGAAAGTTGTGTATATTTTAACTTTTTTTTGTAGTGTTGTCCAGTTTTACCTTGGGGAAGAGCACCTCATTTTGTTGCACCCACTTGTGAGCGCAATGACAAATAAATTTCTTATGTCTTATGTCTTATGTCTTATTATCACCTTTTCTAATGAGAATTCTGGGCTAACATCTGGAAAACTGAATTCTGATTCCATCTTGTTTATCAACTGGTCCTTGACTTTCTCCTCATGAGCTAATGTCAGGGTTTTCCTCTTAGAACTATCAGGAAGAACGCAATAACCGGCAGTCTGGAGAGTCATTTATAGCTGTGCTAAGAAAACAAACTCAGAAGTGTCAATCTACACTGAAAATGTTGCTAAGGGCCTTTTCTTTCCTTCTTTAAGGCTTGTAAACAATATTTGCTCAATTTTCTTTAAGCAGTGGGATGTTTAAACAGCTGAGGTTGTGGGAGGTCTTCTTTGTTATTTACCAGGCAACTTTTTCCTGTGAAATGTAAAGGTCCCTCTTGGAGCTGCGGCAGTTGGATTTTGGAACTCACAAAATCCCTCAATAAGATCTTCCATGCCCTTTAAGTGCATCTCTCTCGTATTTACTTAGTTAATTAGTTAATTACAGGGTTCAGGAATGTGTGCCCCCCCCCCGATATTGGGGGACGTCCACTCCTACCCTCACTCATCATTGTCGAGGCTGCTTCGATTGATGAAAGTTGTCATTGAAGAATTCAGGGAAGGACGCATGTTCCTCAGCCCTGTTTTATTCAGTAGTGAACGAGGGTAACAACTGAACAAAGAGGAGAAGCAAAACACAATTCTGGCAAATTTAAAAAGACTGGGGTCTGAGTATGTTAACTCTGGTAGTAATAACTAGAGATGGGGGTATTCGTATATGACTATCCCCACACAGGTGGAAATAACGAAGATTCAGCCCCATTGGGCCAGACTCTCCACTCATGATTTCGCTGCTGCTGCCCAGCTCCACAGAGGCTTACTATGATGCCATTCTGTGACCTAGCAGAGAGGCTTGTCATCCCGCCTCTTGCCAGGGCTGGGTAATTGATTGCAGACAATGGCGTGATAGGAAGCCTCTGCGGAGCTGGTGGCAGCAACGAAATTGTGAGTGGACAGTCTGGCCCCATGGGGCCGGACCCTCGTTATTTCCACCTGTGTGGGGATATTCGTATTCGTATATGAATACCCTCATCTCTAGTAATAACCTTTCCTTCCTCTTTAGGTTAATGAAAAGTACAGTTTGACACAAAGATGCTGTTAAGTTGGCATTTGGCTTTAAGAATATTTCTGCTGTTTTTGTATGAATCATCCTAATTAAATACTCAACTATATGTGCTGGACTCTCTTAAAATGGGTTTTATGGTGTTATAACTCTTTCGCAGAGACACTGATTCAGTTTTTGGAGCTAATTTTGAGCAGCGGCAGTTATAAAGCATTTGGCTTCACTGCCATCTAGAGACTGCTTCTAGTATAACATGTCTTGATACACAAGAATCTCAAAGACTCATGCCAGAAGCATCTATAAAGCCTGTTTGCTGATTTTCCTGCCCGTGGACTCAGTGTGACTGAAAATAAGGAGGTATGGCCCTCATCAAAAGTCTCACTGGAAGACAACTGAGATGGCAGTGTACAGTGTGGTGCAGGAAAATAAACTTTAAAAATGTATTTTGTTACTGCAACAAAATATTATTGCAGTTCTCCTGACAGCTCTCCATAAGTGCCATAATCATAATATATCTGCAATTTGTGAGGCAAAATCAGTAGTGGTTCTGAACACTGGATTCTTGTGTCTCTTTGAGGGAAAAGTAATGGCGACATAAGGATTGTGCATGTACATGGGAACCCATTCGGCATCATAGATATGGAATTTCTAGCTTGCCCAGTTGCCACATGGAGGCTACTGGGTAGCCGAGAGGCTGCTGAAGAACTCTCCTCCCTCAGACAGAGTGAAAGAGACAAACTGAGCACTGAAGTGAACACTGCAGCATGAGACATGTCCTGCAGGCCCAAAGAAAGAGTTCTCCTTCTTCCCCCAACTGTACCACCTTTCAATATGAGTTTTGACTTAGCAGCTGTGTCACTAGCTATGGCAGGCCCTTCTTTTCTCAGTTCTTATGGAGTGTCTTAAAAAAACATCCCAAAATGTAGCAGTCCCCTGTCCTCCTGTGTCATGGCCCATGTTCAGCAGACCTGATTTGTAAGGATTTGAGCAAAAGCATTGAGGAGGAAGAGGAGGGTATAGTTGCAGATTTTCAAACAGGGCTGGACAAAGTGACTTTTCAAGGCTCCAGATATTGTTGGGCCGTTTTGCATCACTGAAGCAGGATGAAAGCACCTGGTGGTGTGCACTGGCAGTGGTCCAGCATCTCCTGTCAAAATGTCATTGTTTAGAGCCAGGTAACACTTTCTTCTTCAGGGAATTGATATTGGAGGGGAAGTAGCTGCTTATAATGTGTGTGTGTGTTTCATGGGCAGAACCTATCATAGACTTACTTTCAAGAAAAAGGACCAGCTTGATGTACAGTAAATATTTTTGTTGGGTTAAGGCATTAAAAAAAACCTCTTAGCATCATAATCTGAAATGTGTCATGAAACATGACTTGTTTAATTTCCAAGAGCTTTCCTGGTGATCTTTGAATTTGTCTGAAAGGATCAAGATAAAAATTCTGTACTGCTTTCTAAAACATTCTCCCACGTCCTCGCAACCCACCCATCCAGCTGCCACAACATCCTGTGGTTTAGCTCTTCTTGAAAGGACAACTTGCTTCATTGATAGTGAAGAATTAACTATAGAAAAGCAGAGGTTCTCCTTTATTAGTTTTTCGGATTGGAGCTTGACAATATGGATTCTTGGGGCTACAGTGGGGTTCTGGGACTTGTAGTCTAAAACAGAAACTTTTCCAAGCTCTCCTACAGGGAATGTTGGTATTTTTCACCCTTATGGTCCTGGAGCTCAGATCATCTACCGGTCCACAGAACCTCAAGCCTCCCAGAAGCACCCTGTCTATGTGCTTTCTTGAAAGCCTCACTTTCCTTCCTTCTCTATTCAACCATATTTGGAGTGCCACTCCCCCCCCCCAAGATAAGCTCTTTATCTTTGCTCACAACATAACAGGCAGATACACCTAAGTCCTGTCCCTGTTGTAAATATTTTCCCTATTCAATTTGGCCATTGCAGATGCCTGAGAATTTGGAAGTGCTGGTAATAAACCTCACAACATTTTCCTGATAAATTTTTCTGTAGGAAGATTGTGAAAAACTAGGTGTGGAAGATAGAAAATCTGTCAGTTTTGTTTATTTCCAGTTCCTCCCATCTCCCTCTCAAAGTATCAGGAAGAACTGTATGTTAACTTTGTCCACACCAAGTTGGAACAAGAACATACCTGCAGGGTATTGTACACTTGCTCAACTGTTTTCATCAGCCTCTAGATAAGGCAGAGCCAGCCCTACCTTTAAATAGGGTTACATTAGTGGCCTCAGGCAGCAGATTTTTGGTTATCATGAAATTGTTACTCTTTTATTTTTTTATAGCTCTTTTTTCGCTATTCGCTCGTGAGATTTTTCTGCCTGAGGTGCTAAAATAACTTCACTGGCCTAGAGTATTAGCTGCTTCAGTCTTGGGCTGTGCTGTTTGCTGCTCTGACTCAAGGTGCAACAACTCTTGGGCTGGTTATTGATGTGAGCTGATTACATGTGTGAACGTCACTCACACGCCATAGTGTAGAATGTTAGCATGTCATGGAGCATTATATCTGAGATATTATATTTCTGTGCTCTCTCTCTCTCTCTCTCTCTCTCTCTCTCTCTCTCTCTCTCTCTCATGAGGATGTATTTGTATATATAACTCCTCACTTTCTATTGAAAGTTCTACTCTGCTGGTCATGTACACCAGCAGAGATGCACTGCCGACTTCAAGAAGTACATTCAAAATGCATGTTTTAAGGAGAATTTTTTTAAAAATCCCTTGTTTGTTTCTTTATGAAAAAACAAAACAAAATGAAACAGGTTTGTGACTAAACACATATGGAATGTGTGTGTGTCTGTGTGTCATTACAAAGCTGTGTGAGATAAGATGTATGATTTTTTAAAGATGGCTTTGTGACAAACCCAGACCTACTGGGATATGCCACAGTTTCACTAAGCTGCCACCAACCATTCCCTATAAGAAGTCACACAGACCAGGGATGGATTTTTAACAAATAAACGAACAAGGTTTATTAAATAACACACAGGGAAAAATAAAAGGATCAAGTGAATAAGATATAGTAACGTGGCTTAGTCTCATTCATACCTGCACACAGTTTGGTTCACACAGAACACTTAACTTGAAGCACAGACCCTGAACCTATCAGTTCTGGCTAACCATACAGACACCTGAACCTATCAGGGTGGTACTGGCTGACACACAGTAGTACCCTGTCTGACACACAGACTCCCACTCAAGCTTCTTCTCTCAGCTCTTCTCCAACTTCTCCCTCACACGCTCCACATATATATACAGTACAGCCCCTCCTCCTGATGTCCCGCCTTCCACTCCCCATAGGATGGAACTTTCCCTCCAAACCCATGACAGACAGGTAACATCAGTGCTGTATGTAACACCTCCCCTCTTTATAAGTTGTTTTGTAGGGGGAAAGCTAACGTGCTTTTCTCCAAAAAACAACCTGGACCCAAAACATACAAAAACAGTCATATAATAACATACAATACCATACTTACTTATACTTACACTCTATTAGGCATTTAAACATTTATCATTAACAATACATCAAGTTACCTTTATTCATACAAACCAACATGTTTGATAAACAGACACATTTGACTTTTTGTCATCAAAATATATACATAGTCCATGTTTCTTTCGCCGTCTTCATTTTTCAGGTCTTCTTGACAAGGCGTCAGCAACACAGTTCACTGACCCTCTGACCACCTTCACTTCAAAGTCATAGTCTTGCAGATTTAAAGCCCACCTCATAAGTTTACTATTGTGGGTTTTCATTGTCTTTAACCATTGCAGTGGTGAATGGTCAGTGCACAGAATAAAATGTCTTCCCCAGATGTAAGGCTTGGCCTTCTGGATCGCGTAGACTATGGCCAGGCACTCCTTCTCCACGGTTGCCAAATGTCTCTCACCTTTCTGGAGTTTCCTACTCAGGTAGGACACTGGATGCTGGTCACCATTCTCATCCTCCTGGCAAAGAACTGCTCCTACCCCGCTGTTAGACGCATCGGTGTAGATGATGAACTCCCGGTCGAAGTCTGGAGCACGCAGCACTGGATAGTTGATGAGCGCCTGCTTCAACCTCTGGAACGCCTCCTCACAGTCGCTGGTCCACGGGATGCGGTCATCAGCCTTCTTCCTCGTCAGATCGGTCAGCGGAGCCGCAATCTCGCTAAACCTCGGGATGAACTTTCTGTAGTAGCCCACCAACCCAAGAAATGATTTGACTTTTTTCTTGGTGTTGGGTCTGGGCCAATCACGAACTGCTTCTATCTTGGCCTCGAGGGGTTTTATCACTCCTCCCCCTACTATGTGACCCAAGTATTTTATTTCTGGGCTACCCAGCTGCAGTTTATTCTCTTTGCAGAGCCTAGGCCAAAGCACTTCCTCCCCTGGATTAAAGTGCCTCTCCCTGCCTTCTTGGTCATCCCAAGCTTTCTTTCTGACCTTTTGAGCTTGCAGGGTCTCTGCTGCTAGCTCTAGGTTTCTCTTTAGGTCATTCCTTAAAGAGTCTATGTATGTCACAACGTCTTGTGGGTCATCCTGGGTGATCTGTTCCCAATTTTGTTTGATCAAATCAAGGGGCCCTTTCACCCTTCTCCCAAATAAAAGTTCAAACGGACTGAACCCGGTACTGGCTTGTGGCACTGATCGATAAGCAAACAAAAGGGATTGCAGCTTCTGGTCCCAATTGTTTGGATTCTCTGCCAAGTAAGCCCTAATCATACGCATTAGAGTCCCATTGAACTTCTCAGTTAACCCATTACTTTCAGGGTGATAGGCAGTGGTTTCCTTGTGTTTAATTCCACAGATTTGCCATAACCGTTTCATGAGCTTCGATGTAAATGATGCGCCCAAATCTGTGATTATTTCTGAGGCAAATCCCATCCTGGACATATACCCCACCAAGGCATCTGCCACTGTGTTAGTTTCAATGTTAGTCAAGGGTATGGCTTCAGGGTACCTTGTGGCATGGTCCACAATGGTGAGAATGAACCTATTCCCCCTCTTTGTGGCCTTGGGCAAAGGTCCCACAATATCCACCCCTATGCATTTGAACGGAGTGTCAATCACAGGCAAAGGGCACAACTTTACTTTGGTCCTGTCGCGGCTATTCCCCTGCCTTTGACACACATCACATTGTTTACAGAATTCTTTGATCTGCTTCCCTATTTCAGGCCAGTAAAAATTCTGTGTGATTCTCTGCTGTGTTTTGTTCACCCCTAAGTGCGCAGCAAACATGTCAGAGTGCCCCCTTTGTAAGATCATGGGGCGATACTTTTCAGGTACCACTAGCTGACTTCGGATCCCATCTCCCCCTTTTGAGATATTCCTCAGGGTCTCTCTATACAAAATCCCCTTTTTCTCTAGAAATCTCACTGGGGTTTCAGGTGTTAGCTGGGCGTCAGTCACCTGTTCAAAACACTTTTGGAGAGTGGCGTCTGCCTTTTGCTCTTGGCCAAATCGGCTGTCTGTGGTTAAGGTTTCCACCACAGCTTCTGAACTCCCCTCTGCTTCCGTCTCTGGCTCATCATTACCCCCCTGAACTGTCCCCGTGGTGGCTTGTGAACGTGTAATCACTAGCACCCGTTTCACATGTTCAGCCAGGTCATTTCCCACGAGCACGGCTGCTGGCAGAGTCGATGAAATCGCTAGCCGCCAAACTCCCCTCCAGCCTTGAAAGTTCACAGGTACCTCCGCTACTGGCAGTGAGATCACCTGCCCCTCAATCCCTGCCACCTTCATGCTCTCATTTGGGATTATATATTCCCTAGGAATAATATCTGGATGGCACAGGGTCACCTGGGAACAAGTGTCCCTCAGCCCCCGATACTGATGGTCAAGTATTCCTACGTCCACCCCTGCTGTTTCAAACAACTGAGAATCTGTTCTCACGAGCAAGCAGCGCTTGACCTCCACAAGAGGACCATTTTCCTCAGCCTGATCAGCAGATGTAACTGTTCCAGATTGAGTAGCCATGGCAACAGGCTCCCTCAGTGACAAGGAGCTTTGCTCTTTCTGGACACAGAACACAGCTTTTGGCTTGGTTCCACTCGAATCCTGAGGCACAATTCCTTTTAGCTGCTTTAATTTCTCACACTCTGAGATTAGATGGCCCTTTCCCTGACAGAAATAACATTTTCTGCTATATTTTGAGTCTTTCTCATCTTGTTTTGGTTTTCCCTCCAAAATCTGAGGTCTTGGTTTCATGTCTGAGGGCTTCCCTTCACCATGGGCCCCTCCCCCTTGCTGGCTTTTCCCTGGTCCCTGAGAGTACTTGCTGTAGGTTTCTTTAGGTTTCCCCATCGATTTCCCCTCACCCAAGGGCTTTCTTATTTGGGAAATAAAATCTGCGATCTCGGCTGCTTCTGCCACAGATTTCGGTTTCCTTTCCCTCACCTGGAATTTCAGTTCCCCATGCAGGACTGAATAGAACTGTTCCAGCGCTATCAAGTCTTTGAGCTGCTGAAAGGTCTCTGTCCCCTCCTGAGATAGCCATTTCTCTAGCAGCCTCACCAATTGGGCCCCCACTTGGGTAAAAGTCTGCTCTGGTTTCTTGGTGATTGACCTGAATCTTTGCCTCAGCTGTTCCGCATTTATCCCATGTCTGGCAAACACCAGTTTTTTAAACTCTGCAAAATCTTTCATCAGTTCCTCTGGCATCTCTGCATAGACTTCTGCAAGGCTGCCACTGATTAAAGATCGCATGATGGTCATCTTCTCAGTTTCCCTTACTGAGAAGTCCACAAACGCTCTTTCCACTAGGGAAAAGAACACTTCAGGACAATCTCCCTTGTGGTACACAGGGAATTTCTTCAGGTCAGCTTTAGACAATTGGCCTCCCTCAGAATCCCTATTGTTATTATTGTTCTGGTTCATCAGTTCCAATTTTCTCAACTCAAACGCCATTCGTTCTTTTTCCAGAGCAATTTTCTCTCTCTCCCTCTCCATTCTTTCTTCTCTTTCCATTTTCTCTATTTCAAATTGCCTTTGTTTCTCTCTTTCCCTTTGCTCCATTTCAAATTGCCTTTCCCTTTCCTCCCTTCTTTCTCTCTCTAATCTTTCCTCCATTTCCCTCACCCTCAGTTCATGCTGTTGGGCTAGGAGTATTTTTCTAAGCTCTGGGTTCTGTTCTCCCGTGCTGTCACCCTGCACTGAGCCAAATTCATCCTCAGAACCTTGGTCTACCTGGGGGTCTTTCACTTCACCCATTTCTGCCATTTGGCTTCGAGTCAAGGGCATAATCCCCCCCCCAGAACAGGCTGCTTTCAAAAGTCAAGCCTCAAAATAAAGCGACCACTTTTTTTTTCTTTTGCCTCAGAACCAGCTTTCTATAGATTACTGCTGTTCTTCAGCACTAACTTGCAACAGTTGCGAGCCAGAGTCTACCCCCCTCTGCTAGGCCTCTCAGCAGGCAGGCTAGATCACTGCTACTACACAGTTTTGCCTCAGCTTTTTTCCCGCCAAAACAGGCTGCCTCAGAGCTCCCTAATCTAGTCCCCAATCAGAGGTTACACGTTCTTCTACTAGCGCACCTCCCCGTGAGGTACACCTAGAAGATTACCTACGTGCTCTCAGATTGTCCCTGACTAGACCCCCCTTGCTCTGGGCACACTTGCCAAGGCTTTGCTGTACCACTGGACAACTGGACCAGTCGTATCCCACACGCTGGACACCAATCAATGTGACAAACCCAGACCTACTGGGATATGCCACAGTTTCACTAAGCTGCCACCAACCATTCCCTATAAGAAGTCACACAGACCAGGGATGGATTTTTAACAAATAAACGAACAAGGTTTATTAAATAACACACAGGGAAAAATAAAAGGATCAAGTGAATAAGATATAGTAACGTGGCTTAGTCTCATTCATACCTGCACACAGTTTGGTTCACACAGAACACTTAACTTGAAGCACAGACCCTGAACCTATCAGTTCTGGCTAACCATACAGACACCTGAACCTATCAGGGTGGTACTGGCTGACACACAGTAGTACCCTGTCTGACACACAGACTCCCACTCAAGCTTCTTCTCTCAGCTCTTCTCCAACTTCTCCCTCACACGCTCCACATATATATACAGTACAGCCCCTCCTCCTGATGTCCCGCCTTCCACTCCCCATAGGATGGAACTTTCCCTCCAAACCCATGACAGACAGGTAACATCAGTGCTGTATGTAACAGGCTTGTTATGCATTACTGCTTTGACTGGATTTCTAGTACTACTTGCGTTTTCCATTTTTACGTCTTCCAGTTCTCAGAGTGGCTTTGGTTTTCTTTTTTTTAATTGTATACTTACTGTTCTCAATTTTAATATTGCCTTTTAATTATGTAAGATGCCTCTTTGCTCCTTGCTCATAGCTTTAAATATTGTATTTTATTGATTTTAACCACCGTTGTATACTCATTGCCTTCAATTTTCAAGGAGCAGGGTAAACATATTTTAAACAAACAAACAAACAAACAAACAAACAAACAAATGTGTCACATGGCTTTACATAGGATCCTTATCTCTGCAAGGAAATCCTTTCAGGCTTTTAATGTCTTTCATTGTATATTATTGTTTGGCAGTCATTGCCTGCTCAGCACCCAAGCAGCATCTCACTGTGACATCACAATACAAACTACATTAATAACCATTTTGAGAAATGTGCAGCTTAATGTTTATGGACTATGCTTCTGTTGAATTCTGGGATTTGAAGTCCAGAAATAGAAATGTGCCCACCTCACGCCATTACAATAAGTGCTTCTTTAGGAAGTGTGTTAGTACATGTTAAGTAGTGGGCTGTTTCGGAGTTTTTAACTATAGAAAACAGTCCTTGTTGGGCTTGTGAATGACATCCTTCAAAGTGATCCTACTGGGACCCAAAAATGCATTCCTGTCTGGCCCCAACTCAACCCTCCTGATAGCCTTGATCTTGCACCTTGAAAATTGTACATCTTCATGTATTGAAGATAGATGTGAAAGGGCACAGTTACGAAGATAACAAAGGCCAGGCACCAATGAAGCAAGGGACAGAAATTTGCCATTCCTGGCTGACAGAAGGAAGAAACTGGTTTTGATTCTATTGAAAAATATGATATCACCTGAAAGAGAAAATTCAGAAATTTCAATTGCTTTTTTTGTTCCTCAAAATATCTCAGATTGTTTTGTGGTTATGAGTCAACAGGCCAAACTTCTCAGCTGGCCCTGAAGTATTTTGTTACATTCAATATATGTTGTGTGTTGATTGGTTGATTGATTGGTTACAGTTTCTAAGCTGTCTTTCTTCCAGCAGTGAAACTCAAGTTTTGCTACACCAGAGGCCATCTTGTGTATTACCAGATGTACCTTCGTTCTTCCATAGGTTGGTAGGCTCTGACTTCCAAAGGTCCCAGCCAGCTTGTCTGCAGGACAGGAATGATGGGGCTTAGGGCGATGCAACCACCTCTGGAAGGTCATAGATATAAACAGTGAATAGCCCCTCAGTTGTGCTCAAGGACTATATGCAAAGTCAAATGTGGCTGTACTCAGCTTGGATGGTGCTTTTTTTAAAAAAAAAAACTATTGGCAGCAAAGGTCCCGCCAAGGTGGAGAACAGCTGCATGAGAGAGCTTGCAGTTCATAAAGAATGCTGATTTTCTTGAGGCTGAGCAGCTGCTAATTTCCAAGTTGGTCATGAGGAGAGCAGATGGTCATCTGTGAAAAATAAGGATTAGTAGTGGTCTTTTGGTCCAGAAGACTGAAGAATGAATGGACAAAAGTGGACATTTTGCATAGATCTGAGTAGACCATATCTGATTGATTGATCCCTGAGCAAAATTCATTTTGAGAAGTGGGTGAGATTTTCTACATCCGCCTCCTCTCTTGCTCATCTTCATTTCCTACAGCTGTGCATGATTAGAAACACTAATTCTAAAAGTTAAGATAACTGAGTATTCCTAGACAAACCTTCATGCAAAATGAGAGAGTGCAGCTATAGTGGCATCTTAAAAATGCACTGACTGGTATATTCAGCTTTTCAGTCTTTCAGGAATCTGCTCAAATTATTTGTAATTAATCTCTTTTTTTAAATCAATCAGATGATTAAAGAACTTTCATAGATGTGAGGAGTTGTTTCCTGCCATTTCATTCTACACATATCTTGCAGTCTGTTAGCCAAGTGAAAAATTTTCCACCAAACGATGGTTTATTTTAAGATACACAGTTGACCTGTTTTAATTAATATAGCCTGTCAGAAGGATCCTATAACTCCATATAAGCCCTCACAGTTTTTAAGATCTTCTGCGAACTCACAGGAATGTCAGGCAAGGACCTTCCTTTTCAGGCAGGCTTTTAAGTGATAAGTGGTGGTTTTTAAAAGTGTTTTTAATACTGGTTTTTAATTTTGCTGTGTTTAATTTTTAAAAATGCTTTATCTTAAGGTGTTTTTAATTGTGACAGTTGGACAGACAGACAGATGATATTTTTTGCAGTGTTTCAAAGTAATGATAGCTAATAGTTACTATTGTTATATTCAGCCATATTGTTCCCAACTTACAATGGCCATAATAAAGCTTCCAAGGATTGTGAGAAGTTCAACATGGGATTGCTACATGCTGCCCCTGCCAATGGCAGAGATTAGAGCCAAGGTTGACAGAGTTAGTTCAACATCGTAGCCGAGTGGTCGCCAACCTTGGGCCTCCAGATGTTCTTGGACTACAACTCCCAGAACCCTTCACCACCACCTCTGCTGACTAGGATTTCTGGGAGTTGAAGTCCAAGAACATCTGGAGGCCCAAGGTTCAGAACCACTGCTCTAGCCATTATACCATTCCGGTTCTTGACAGACAAATGCAGCCCCCGCCAATTAAAATTTTGGTAGTGCAACACATACCAAGATCAGTTCCAAGTTCCTTTGCAGAGCACTTACCTAAAATTAGATTTTTCAAAGATCAGGATGCTCTGGAAATGTCTGATAGAGAGAATTTCCTGAATTGTAACACTGGATTGCTCAATCAGAGCAAATATCCCACAAAACTGCAAATCCCAGCATTCCATAGAATAGAACCACGTCACTTAAGTGATATCAAACTGCTATAGCTGTTTTGCACAGATACACTCTAGGCCAGTGGTCAGAGAACAGGGTTAAATTATACCAAACAGGATAAAAATGAAAATCCTGGGGGTAATGAGGATGTGACCCTAACCCCCTTCCCTCCTCCTCCTCTGCCCGGAGGGGGGTCCCCAGCTGCCCAATCGCCCCCTTCCCACCCCTTTCTCTGACCCAGCTGCAACCAAGTCATGGCATATAGCGGCTGGTGATGGGGCCCGGCAGCCGAGGCGGAGGTGGGGCTGGCCATGGCGGAGGGTGAGACTGGGGGCGAGTGGCCGAAGCGTACCAGCCAGGAGGAGCCTCTCCTTCCAGTGCCTGGAGAGGTGGATCGTGGTGGAGGGGGGAGGGCACAGCCATGACGCCAGCTCGGACTAGGCTCAGCCTCCCGGCACTGGGCCATCGCTGCCCCACACCCTGTCCCCATTCCCGGAGGAGCCCTGACACCGAGGCCCGACATGGCTGCCCCAGTGATCAGCCGCCAAAGCCAGTGCCGGTGCCAGAGCGGGAGGCAGTATTGGGCGCCCCCGGCAGGTGAGCCACACACTGCTCTTCGAAGGCCACCCAGCAGTCATCTGCTGGCGGAGAAAGGGAGCCACTCCCAAGGGGCCAAGGACTGAGCGTGGCCCCGCCAGGTGGCGGAGGAGGAGGTGGTGGCGACTCGGGCACGGGCGGCAGCACTCAACTGGCCACATGTGACTGAGATTCTTCCTTTCAAACCAAGGGGATAATGTCGGCGTATAAAAATTTTTAAGGAGGTAAAAGATAAAAAAGTTCCCTGACCCCTGCTCTAGGCCTTGTGTACTATTTGGCCCTGAGTGATGTATTTTAAAGAAACAACATGCAGTAGATGGCAGTATTGTAATCCCCCCATAATAAAAATATAGAAACAGAAGATAGAAATTTCAATAGGAAAACCAAGATGGAGATGAATCTTTGAAACAGAGAAATTTCCAAAATCAGGGGACATACAGAGGACAAAGTATGGATAAAGAGAAGAACAGAGCAAATCTCAGGAAGCTTGGAAGGCTGCCAACCCTAGGCTTGAAGCTTAGGTTAAATCAACATACTTTCATTTGCTTTTCTCTCTATTTCTTCAGATTGCCAGATTCTTCCTGATTCCCTTGTTAGTTGCTTCTGGCAAATATTTGCTGAAGTTCAAGCATCTATTGATCTGTGCCAATTGGCTATTTTTTGTTTTTTGTACTTCTGGAGTATTTAGCAATGTAAAATCTTGCTTGAAATCCCCTTGGCTGTACACATTAGGCCTATATTCTCTTTAAGGCATCTTAGGGTTCATATACACATGTGGCATTCAGATCGTATTTAATGAAGCAGGCACAGTGTTAAGAGCTCATGGAACACTGTTTCCTTTGAACACTGGCTCTGGTAGTCATTCTTATGATAAAAAGTATCCATCACTCACTACAAAGCAATTACCTGTTTGACCATAATGAATTTTTGTAATGAATTTTCATTTGAATTTTGACCTGGAGTCAGGTCTTCCATTCAAGCCTTTAATTATTCATTAAAAACATGTTTAAGCAACACAGAGACTTCAGTTTAGTGTATAGATTTATAGCTGGTGAAAAATACCCTTTGGAAGTCAACTGATTATGCCCATTTAATGTAGATGCAAGAGGTGAAAGCTTTCTGGATCCAGATTTAAGCAATGTTTAGAGTAGGCCCATAGAATTGTATAGATTTAAGTTCATCATAATATGTGTCCACTTTAACTAAATCCAACTCAGGATATAAGATACTGTTTAGTTATGTCAATATTTCAATATACAACATTCACCTCACCAAGGAATCTCGGGCCTACATAGTACTTGATTCAGTTGCCATAGAGACTAATACAACTACCCTCATAGTCTTAAATGGGTATAGGATGTGCCCTACATTAAGAGTGGGCAACCCTTTTTCTTGTCAAGACCCACATTGCCTCAAGGTGGTCTCTCAGGGTCCCACACCAGCAGTAAGCAGAATTGAAATCTCAACTTTGTCTTTCTGTTTCTGCCATTTCTGCCTTCTTCCCCTTTCTCAGTCTCTCTTCTTGCCCCTCTGAAGGGCTTTTGTCCAGACATATCCATCAATCTTGTACAGACTTGATCCAATCACTTATAAAGGGATTTTAAAATTAGACCTGAGGGTATGATATTATGTCTTTGGTTGCTCACTCCTATCGTAAGTGTCTTACTGTTGGAGGACCAACTGGCACCAACATTGCCTTTACTTTAGTAGCAAGTTAAAACCTGACTGTGTGGTAATTAGGGGATTTGGGCTCAGTCTTCAGGCCTTCAGTGCACTGTTTTTTGTCTCTTATACTGTTTCAAAGTATTTTAAATTTGTTTTAGTTCTTAAAATTATATTAGATTCTTTTATTATGATTTCATTGATAGCATCCCCATTTGAGCGCTGTTGATACTGGCTAGCTGAAAACACGGTAATAGATGAAATGAACACATAACATAACCAAATGACTCCTGAACAAATTCCAAATAAAAGGTAAGCCGGGATATTTGGTTCCATGCAGAATTATAAAAGAGGAGAAAGGAGGGGAAGAAAAGAAGGAAATTATCACCATCATTGTCACCATCCTGGAAAAACTCATCCTACTGAACTCATTTATCACTTGGTCTGAGGATGATGAACGTGTGGCCCTCTTGATGTTCTTGATCTGCTAGTTCCAGGGTCCATCACCACTGATTATGCTGCTTAAGGTTGATGGGAGTTGTAGCAGATCCCTCATTGGAGAAAAAATATCAAGACCTTGCATATTCTGGTGCTGAATTTGGCTCCTCTCTGTCTATTGCACTTAACATGTAATGTCTGCTTCTCAAATTGCCCTGAAACACAGCTGCGCTGAAATTAGAAAGAACATAACAGCCATGATCAGATGAAGATAACAAGGTAGACAAGGACTTCTTGTTCTGTGTGTCCTGAAGAAAGGTTCCATTTTACAAAATTAATTGATGTCTGGAAGAAATCCAAACCCCTTCCTTGAAACATAAGGGAGGGAAAATACTCTTCTGTGTTCCCTCATCTGAACTGTGTGTCTTGTCCAAAGTACAATTAACACACTCCTTCTAAGCTGAAAAATCTTGTGTGTCTCCATACCTCACCTATTGGATATCCTGTTTCTCCAGTAACCTTCCCTAGTTATGTGAAGGAGAGTTCTGAAATGAGATACATCATGGCTGGTTTCAAGGACACCACAGCACCCATGATTGTTGCACTGGATGTTTTTGAGTTTCCAGTCTAAGTCACTGGGATAGGACAACAGCATGGCATACAGTGTTCAAAGATGAGGGATATCAGTACTAATTTGTCATATAATATCTGGGTTCCTCACCTCTGACCTATATGTGGTGGTCTTTGTGTAGCCCTTCAGATGTTATTGAACTCCAGTTCCCAGCAGCCTTATGTAGAATAGTCAATGGCAAGGAATGCTGGGAGTAGCTTTCAGAGGACCTTTGCCACTCACGTTACAAAGATGAAAAGAGCATTGGGGCTGCTGTGTACATTGATCAGCAGGACCTTATTTCAGCCTTCTGCAACCTGGGGCCCTTTGGGTATGTTGGACTAAAACTCCCATTATGCCCAATGAAGTATGTCTATGATGGCACAGGATGATGGGAGCTGTTGATAGGAATTGTTGATCAGAGAAAGCTAGTTTGGAGGAATAATATGGATTGTATTCTCGAAGGCTTTCACAGCCGGGATCTGATGGTTGTTGTGGGTTTTTCTGGTGAGCACAGACAGAGTTCTGACTCCAGTCCTCTGAAGATGCCGGCCACGGAGACTGGTGAAATGTTAGGAAGAACAACCTTCAAAACACTGCCAAAGAGCCCCAAAAACCCACAACAACCAATATGGATTGTGTTTGTATATATTATAAGGATGAGTTGTACCAGATGCCCTTAATTCAGGTGAATGAGTTTATTTGGGCTCACCCATCTTTCTCAATTCATAATCTTGATACTACATAGATTTTATGAGGATATTTCACATTTCAATTTACTTTCCCCAAAGCCTCTAATCCAACTTTACTTGAGAAAAACTCATTTTACGGGAGGTTGTCAGTTCAATTCGGCCTAGATTAGGGTTGCCCGATACATGGGTACGAAAAGGAGGACATAGAAAGTCAAAAAGGAGGACAAAGGAGGACATATTGGGGTGCGGGCTCTGTGTGCGGGGTGGGATGCGGGTGTGTGTTGCTTTTGGAATTAGGTATTGGGGAGAATAGCTCTTTGATCATGGGGCAATACCATGACCATTCAATCTACTCAGTCTTGAAAGGTCAAGACTGAGAAAGTTACCTCTTTGGACTACAAAACTCAGAATCCACTGGCCACTGTGTTTTCTTATTTTAAAAAGTGTTAAAAAAAACAAACAAAACAAAACAAATTTACCTATACACTTACTGGGCTCCCAGGACCAATGGAGAAATCTATTCCTTCCTTTAATGGAGACCTATCCCCCTTGTTTTATTTATTGATTTTTTAAATTTTTATACCACCTATCTGGCTACCAAGGCCACTCTGGGCAGATTACAAAAAGAGAATTAAACAATAACATAAAAAACAAAATAATCAGCAACAATCAAACAAAATGTAAGATCTGCTAAAACAAAGTACACTAAGAAATCACATTAATAAAAGCATAATAAAGTGAAATAAAAAAGTTTTAAAAGTTGTGTGACAGATTTGAAACACTTTATAAAAAACCAGAAAAAAAAACAGAAGGCGTGGATTTCACTCTGCTTGAGAAATGCAAAGGGTGGAGGAAATGGATTTGCAGACACACACACACACACACACACACACACACACACACACACACACACACACACACACACACACACACACACACACACAGAGAGAGAGAGAGAGAGAGAGAGAGCCATTTTCTCCACCCTTTGCCATTTCTCAAGCTGAGAGAAATCCACTTGTGTGTGTGTGTGTGTTTGTGTGAGAATTTCCAGCTCCCACAAGCATGGGGGATAGCTCTGCACATGCTTATGGCTCCCGAACCTGGAAACGCACTGTGCCCAAGCCCCAGAGTCAGGGCTGCATAGGGTTGGGGCAGAAGGGGGGATAAAAGTGCCTTCTCTTCCCTGGCTTTAGGAGGAAGGAGGGACTGGACCGGCCCCTATTTCCCTGGCTTTGAATAGCCACCGCTTCAAACCCCAGACCAGTCTCCCCTCCGGCGGAGGAAAGCAGGCAAGCAAGCGCACTCACTCCACACCTCTCATGTCCATTTCCATCCGTCCCTCTCTCACACCTTCCTTCTTGCCTCATTCAGCTCAGGCGGAAGCAATAAACAAGCTTGATGAAGCCACCCGTTCCTCCCCCCCATCTCTTATCTCCAATCTCTGAAAGAACCAACTGCCCTGCCACAACCAAGGAAGTAACAGGGAGAGGTGGCTTGTTTGGCTGCAGGAGGTGGGGGTAGAGATACAAAAGCCAGATATTTTAAAGTTTTTTAGTTTTGCCTTCTGGGCAGAGGACATCAGCCTGAAAAGGAGGACATGTCCTCCTTTTGTCGGACAGCTAGCAACCCTAGCCTAGATGAACATTTGCTTTCCAGGCCAGGTTCAAAGTTCTGGTTCTAGTAGACAAAGCCCTTAATGTTCAGGGACCTATTATATGTCAGAGTGCCTCTCCCTCTTCTCAGATCCTACTTCTCCCAGTGGCCACATTGAGAAAGGCAAAAAAGACTGTCAGCAGAAATTGTGCCTTCTCGGTGGTGGCCCCATCCTTATGGAATGTGCTCCTGGCAGAAGTACGTCAGGGCCCCCTCCCTCCCATTGTTCAAGAGGATGCCAAAGACTGTCCGGTTTGAAGGGACATTTAAAAGCATCCTCTCCTGAGCTACACTGTCTGTTCTCTTGGTGTCATTATCATTGTGGGTTTTGTGTTTACTGTTTGTTTATTTAAGACATTTACTGTTAGGTAGTTGGGTCACTGTTACAGCGTATTGCTGTAAACCACTACAAGTACTGTTTTGCACCAAGCCACTGCTATATAAATGCACTAAATTAATTAATTAATATTGATGGAACTGGCTGCCCCATCCCCTCCTCAACACCAGCCACCTGGCTTGGGGGCGGGAGAGAAGGGGCTTTATAAGCCAGAACCTGTGCAGGGCCCTGCTGGACCAACATTCCTGCCTTTGGGGGAGTCTCCATCATCTGTCGTCCCTCGGGCACTGAGTGAGAGACAGTGTGCCTGTGCTGCTGCCGGTTGCCAGCCTTCCTGGGGCAGTTTGGCTTGGACTCCCTCAGCCTTGCAGGACTGGGCCCTTGCTGCCTCTGGCTGCTCCACCTCCCCTTCAACATCAACCACCTGGCTCAGGGGGAGAAGGGGCTTTAGAAGGGGTTTCTATTGTGATTATCAATTGCCATCTGGTTATGTATGTACAGACCCACAGTGGATCTGAGGGAACAGGAAGGGGGGTTGACATTGGAGAGGGCTGCAATTGAGGTGGTGCTGGGCAAGGGAAGGAATGGTGGTGGGGGTAGAACATGCCCACGTAGGAGAAGAGAGGTTAGATATCTTACATCTATCCCCTCTTCTAGTCCTACCCCCCAACCAGACTGGAGGGCCATTTCCCTGCCCCAGATGGGGTTGCACTCCCCCTAAGGGACAGGGTCCACAGCCTAGGTGGACTAGGTGTCCAGGGTCCCTTTCCTTCAGCTGCGGAAATTATACCAGCTAAGGCCCTACGTGGAGGAGCGGAGTCTCATGACAGTTACACATGCACTGGTAACATCTCACATAATTACTGCAATGTGCTCTGTGTGGAGCTACCTTTGAAGATGATCCAGTGACTACAACTCGTCCAGAATCGAGCTGCACAGCTGGTGAGTGGTGGGGCTGCTAGGGGACACATCAAGCTGATTCTGATTAAATTACATTGGCTACCAGTTGCTGCCCGGGCCCAATTCAAAGTGCTTGTTTTGACATATAAAGCCCTAAATGGCTTGGGCCCTGGATACCTGAAGGACCGCCTCCTTCCATATGAGCGTACCCGGCAGTTAAGATCTAGCCAGGGGGCCCTTTTGAAAGAGCTGTCCCTCAAGGAGGTAAGAGGGATGGCTTGTAGACAAAGGGCCTTCTCGGCAGCTGCTCCCAGACTATGGAATGCCCTCACAACTGAAATTAGTCTGGCGCCGATGCTGATGACATTTCGACGCCAGGTCAAATCCTTCCTGTTCCAGAAGGCTTTTAATTGAAATAATATCAATTGTGGGTCCTGATGGCAATTTTTAGAGTATCTATTTTAATTGTATTTGAATTGTTTTATCTTTTTATTTTATTTAAATTGTTGTAAGCCGCCCAGGGTAGTGTGGGTAATAAATAAACTCAAGATGCACAGTTGGGAGAGAAAATCAATCAGTCACTGTGTATGGAAGGGTGATTCACACACAGATGTCTTTCTTATGTGTTAATGCTTATTATTTAGCTTACACACACACACACATATGCAAGCCACAGGAAATCTAGCCTAATAGAGTTTAACAAAACAAAAAAGCAACACAACTCTTGAAACAGCTTCAGATCCCTTTATTCTTCAGGCAAACATTTGGGTTATCCATTTAAATAGTATGTTAATGCTTTTATTTTATATTTTTAATCAAGCTCTAGTGAATATTCACCGTCATGGGTTTCATCATGCTAAAACTATACATATCTATCACATTCGGTGAAAAGGAGAGTGTTTTCCAAAAGAGGAAATACATGTATCTACAGTACCAATGAGCACAAAAAACACATGGTTTAATTAAGATTTCATCAAACTTTACAAATGGCAACAAAGGCAGTCACACCAATGAAAAAATTTAGTAATGAATTTATCTTTACATTTGGCAAATTTATGTCTTGAAGAATTTTTTAAAAGAATACAACTATATACATTATTCAGTATCCTCAAAATAGGAAGATATTAAATAGTAACAAACAAGTGAACAAAAATAGGAATAATAAACTTAACAGTTTGTATTACCTACATGGAGATAGACTCTGAACAGGTAAAACTCTAACAAGACTGTCATGGAAACTACCCTGTACAGGTTTAGTGAACTTTGTTCATTGCATTTTTTTTGCAACTGTGTGGTGAGAGAGGTAAAATTTGGAGGTCACAGGATAGGTAGAACTAGCCAAAAACATGCTGCTGCACAAGGAAAGAACAAGATCCCATCTTTCCAATTCCAGCTATACTGGAGACAACTGGAATGGCAGATAATTCATACTTCAATATTGGTAACGAGACAGTGCTCGTCAATGCACCAAAGGGCAGCAGGTAGGATATGGGGTGCAGGATTGCTCTCATGTCATGCACAACTCTGTCCTCCAACATTTTGCTACTGCCCTCAGGATCTGCTGCCTGAGGTAGCCATGACATTCTGCCTAATACTTAAGGTTGGTCCTGAGGAAGGCCCACCTCTTCTAAAGTTGCATTTATGTTCAAATGAAGCCACTGGCAATGGTGCGGCTAAAAAAATATTGTAAATAAAATGAAAAGTCAGGGGCAGCTATGGTCTGAATAGAGGTGAAGACCTCATTCTGAAAGGATGAAGGAGACATCAGACTCCTATGAAAGTAGTGACAGACTCAGTTAAATCAAATTACTTTGCTTTCAGTGGGACTCTCTCTTTACTCATCATTCCAGGATTGTTATACCCAAACTCATCAACCTAGGGGGTCACACTATATGCTGCAGATGGCATGTCACTAGAATTTGAAAGAATGTTGGCATTCTAGAGATGTCCTTCCAACAGACCTGGAACAATTGTAATTACAAATACAATCTGGTTTACCTCACAATGGCCCATCACAAAACAAAATGGACTCATATGCAGACTAGAGAAGATATGAAAAGCTCCTCCTGTTACAATCACAGAACTTTTAGCACCAAGGAATTCCCTTCTCCAATGACATGCTGTCTGTAACGTGTAATTTGGCTCTTGGGCAAAAAATGTGGGTTTACTTCCAACTGATCTGTTGTAAGTGGCTTAAAGATCAATAAAAGGTTAACGAAGAAGAGAAAAATGAATGACACATTCACATGATAGGGTAAAAATGAAAGACATGTTCACTTTTCCAAGGTCTGTATTTTTAACTGTTTATAAATCATCTGGCATTGGGATGGGAACTGAATTGGTATAGCTTACCAATAACTCCAATGTACTCAGAGTTATAAAAATAAAGTGTTACAAAGAGCTGCAAAAGGGATCTGTCCAAATCGGATGAATGGGCAATAAAATGACACAATGTGAATCAATATCAGGTATAGGCAGTTCCATCCTCCCATGGCAGCAGTGAACAGGAAAAGGCATGACTGTCCAAACAAAACAATCAGGGAACTGGTGCAACTCCCTTACTAGGAAAAGATATGAATGGTTGTGGATTTTTTGGACTGTTCAGCCATGTTCTGAAGGTTTTTCTTCCTAACGTTTTGCCAGTCTCTGTGGCTGGCCTCTTCAGAGGACAGGAGCTAGAACTCTATCTGTATTCTGGTGTGGTGTGTGGGATTGTTGAGTATTTGTAGATGTGGGATCAGTGTTTGTTTTTCAGGAGATGGGGTATATTCTGTGCTCAGGGTGTTTTTTGTTATGGGTGTTTAGTTGTGATAAGGGTGGCAGATTATCTGTCACTGTGATTCATGGGTGTTAGCGTTAGGAAGAAAAACCTCCAGAACACAGCCAAACAGCCCGAAAAATCCACAACAACCATCAGATCAAAGCCTTTGATAATAAAAAAAAAAGACATAAAGTTTGGGGTTTCTTAGCTTAGAAAAATGGTGCATAAATGGGGGGATATTGGAAGAATATGGAAAATTACTGGCCTTCATAAAAGGTTTGCACAACTTGTGAGGCAGTGCCAGGGTACATGTCAGTCATTTACTCAACTGTGCAGTTGAGATGCAGTCTGGTAACTCATCCATCAGCTGCAATTTGCCATTGCACAATTACTCTCACCTTCTGCGAACACCATTATCCCAACATTTGGTGATGGCCAACAACCAAGAAAGCTTACACTGATTTATGGACAATAAGGCTATCAATGGCCACTAGTCATATGGATGTTCTTTTAAAATCCTGTGGAGATGCTGTCCCCAGGTGACAGAACCATGCATTTCTTAATGGTCCATTTAATTGGGGATATAAAAGAACTGAGTCTCTCACACACCTACATTTCATACATGTGTGGTCTAGGGTTTAGATGACGAACTTACATTCCACCAGTTTCAACTACTGTAAGCTGGGCCCAACCCTATCTATGAATCATAGGAGAGCATCTGACTTGTTTTCTGTCGTGCATAAAATATAATAGGTGGCATTCAGGTCCACACATAGAACTGCCAGAGATCTGTGCCATGCATCCCTGCCAAAATAAAAGGCAGGTACTTTACTAGATTTGGACTAAACATGCAGCGTTTTCATTGTGCGTTATGCTCAGTATGTGGTAGGAGGCAGGCCAATGCCAAAAACCTGCTCCTATTCTTCGTGGTTGGTCTGGACCTCCATTATCCTGTGGCTGCTCTGCTCCACAAGCTGCTCTAAGCATAATGGATGAACAAAGCCTTCAAACCATTACCATCATAGACAAGAACATTGAGCGTAAACTGATTCACATTGATCTATAACGATTACACTGAAGAGCTTCATCTCTCATATGATGGAGATCTGCTACAACACAGAAGGCCAGCAAGGCCATGAATCAGCAAAAGTTTGTTATCTAGATACATAAATCTTACCATGCAGAAGAAAAAAAAATGTTAGTTTAAGTTTAATCCCTTAAACAGTCAAACCATCATAACCATATATAAAGCAGCTTTAAAAATATTATTTTGAAGCTTGGGGGCTCTGCTGACCTGCATGTATTGCCAATATTTTCCTTTTAACAAACTATATTCATTATCATCATTCCCCAGGCCTAATAGGCGCCTACTCAGATAAAACCACATTTGGCTGTTAGAAGAATAAATTGTGTCCTTGAATGCTTATCGACTACCCTAGATCATCTGGAAGCAATTAGAACACTTATAAATGATATTTAATGTAATGTCAACTGCACTGTGAACGTGTTTAATTTTTTTTTTTACAACACACACAATGAGGAACCATGACACACCCGAATATTGGAGAACAAATATTAAGACTACAGGAGGTAGTTTTATTCTATAAAGCCCAAAATAGTTTTTTGGCATTTGAAAACTTGGATGGCTTTGTGACATCACATGTGTACTGGTTTGGGAAGTTTCTCATTAGCATTCCACTGGCAAGCTGCGTTTGTGATAGCTAAGCATTGCTCTCACCTTGTCACCAGGACTATCTGCTCTCTACCCCAGCCTATTGATCTTATTAGCTTTATTCATACATTAAATGAATTGTTTTAAAAAAACACCATGAATGACTGGATAGGGCTTTAATTGTAATGGGGACATAAGCCCCAAAATAATAAGGTTCCTGCTCATGGGAGCTCTGTAAGCATGTTCAGTTAAACACACTTCCGTGTGACTCTTCAGGCATTCATATGGAATATGGAAAAGTATGACTGCCTTCCAGATGGCAAGGAATGTAAGGGCAGGGCTTAGATGCACCCTTAGGCCCCTCTGCAGTTACAAATCTACCTGCTTGTTTAGGCAAGCGCCAAAAGAAGGCTGTTGACTTCTTAACCTACCTACTAATTATGATGGAAACAAATCATTCAGAAAATGATGACATTGCATGCTTCAATGTGTGCTGTTGTTCAACGTGGCCAAGGAATGGAAAGCAGCTTCATGCACATACTTCAGCTGCTGTGCTTTGCCATTCCATGTATTGTTCTGTCATGCCTGCAACGGCACTATGAAATATCAGACCAGGAGGACACTGTAACTCTGAAGGTGTTACTTTTGTGGATCATGCCTTACAACTTCTTTTGTAATACAGTGGTGCCTCGCATTACGATTGCCCTGCATTATGACGAAACCACATTACGATGATCTTTTTGCGATCGCAATTGCAATCGCAAAACTATGGTCTGAATGGGTTTTTTTTGCTTTGCAATGATTGGTCCTCTGATTCTTCGGGAACTGATTCTTCACAAAACGACGATTTTCGGACAGCTGATCGGTGGTTTCAAAATGGCCGCCGGGTAAATAAAATGGCTCCCTGATGTTTTCTGGGACGGATTCCTCGCAAGACAGCCACCGAAAATGGCCGCCCTATGGAGGATCTTCGCTGGACGGTGAGTTTCGAGCCCATTGGGACGTATTGAAGGGGTTTCAGTGCGTTTCAATGGGCTTTTTATTTTTGCATTATGATGTTTTCATTCTACAGCAATTTTGCTGGAACAAATTAACGTCGTAATGCGAGGCACCACTGTATTAATAATAACATCAGCGACCCTACGGCAACCCTTTCCAGGGTTTTCTAGGTAGAAAATACTGAGAAGGGGTTTACCATTCCCTTGTTCTGGGGGTGCCCTGGGACTGTGCAGTTTGCCCAAACCTACACAGGTTGGCTCATCTCCATGAAGGCACAGTGGGAAATCAAATGCCCAACTTCACTCAGCTCTCCAGCCGGCCCTGATTTCCTCCCACCAGCACAGCAAGTGCCCATGCTAACTTGAGCATTATAGTCCAATAAAAGTAACTTTCCCAAGCTCTTTGATAGCCATGCACTTCAGCAGAGTTATTCCTTGGAAGAAGAAGAAAACAGTCAGTGGTAGGTTTACAAATGAGAGGGCAAAATCTCTCAAAGACAGAGGTTACCTGGAGGCAGAACAAAAGGGTTAAAATTGTGGCAGGAAGCAATTACTCCTAGAGAACATTTACCTTATGGAGGCTGCCAATGAGACAAGATAAATATGAAATCTGGTTAAGTCTTAAAATAAGCTTCCCTACACAAACTTTCATTTTCAGAAATATCACTTCAAATAATACAGGCGATGGGAATGTGACCTGGAAGTGTTGCTTTTTCACATCGTGCCTGTTAGGCTCCCAAAACCTGTTTCATTACAATGAGGTCAGGGTCAGGAATGGTTTGCGTGGTGTGCCAAATAGTCTTTTAGAGGAACCAAATGAGCAGAAGACCTGATCCAAGGTGGAAAGAAGCAAAAAAAGAGAAATGGAAGCCACATTTACCGAAAGGAATCCTACAGGCTGCCCCCAAAGCCTCAGATTCAGCCTGACTGAAATGTCTTCTGGACAGCTGATAGTTTCCAGGAGGTTCACCCAGTAACTAAGTGGCTTTGTAATTTCTTTGACCTAGCTGTATCTTGTGACTCTATGGTAGAAGGTGTAGCAAGAGATAATGATGGGGAACCCTGGTAATCTTCCTGAGTGGCTACATGCATACCAAAGTAATTTACTACTAGGTACTAGTCACACATGGTTTAGAGCACCATTCCTTTGCCCTCATTTTACAATGTTAATTAAGGTCAGTGGATGCAAAGTATGAGGGGGCACAGGCCTACAGATGCCACTTCTGCCCCCAAACATTCCTGCTGGCTCGACTCCTGCCATACCACCTTGAGTGGGGAAAGATGGAGGCAAATCTTCAGGCCCCCAAGAGTAACTCATCATACAGACAGGCAGCCTAAAGCATGTTTCACTGAAGGGCTAAGCAGTACCTTCAAATGAAAGGGGACACTGAGGCTGTTGCATGCACTTCCATACACTTCCCATATGCATTCTATAAATGGATAAATAGCACAATTTGAACACTGGATGCAGAAGGTATGGGTAACACATGCTTCTCTGCATTCTGAATGTTGCATTCAGAATGTATTCTGGGTCTGTATAATTCTTTCTGTGAGAATCCATACTGATAATTCCTCCAGCAGTTGAGCCTAGGCTTGTAATGGGGATTTTCCTCCACATATGTTCTTAGGCTTTCTTTTACCATAGTTTATATTTGCAAATTCAATCATATAGGTTGAAATCTATCTACTCACAGTAGTTACAATTTCCTTTTATTAGTTAGTATGACTTTAAGCTAATCTAGATTTTCACGCTAGTTCTGCCCTTCATTTTGACCCAGAAAGCTGCCCCCTCTGGCCTGTTTTCCTTATTCTACACAAATCTAAAACACATTACAGCTGAATTGAAACTTTTTTTTTAAAGTCCCACTGATCTCAGCTGAAGTCTTCAAAACATCCTTACGTTCCTTCCAACTGAAGACAATGAAACTTTAAAAAGTTAAAATTTGGCTAGTGCATGCTTTCATTTTGCTCCCGCACTCAATGTTTGTTAACTTTTCTAAAGATGATTCCCATCTTTGAAAGGGTACACCAAGGGACACAGGGACATCTGCAGCTGTTTAGCAGCATCTGAATCTCCCCCTCCCCTTTTTTTTTGGCTGTAATGATTTTATCTTGGCTTTCTTCTTTTACACAGAGACTTTATCAGGTCAAAGGGGTTGGGAAGGAAGATTATACTCAATTAACCCCACTCTGAACTAACTATATACCCAGTACAGTTCTGTGCATCTTTACTCAGAATTTCACCCTTTGAACCTACTGGAACTTACTCCCAGGAAAGCAGTTACTTTGGTTGGACCATATCTTCCCCGGGACTCCACCTCAGCAGCTCCATCATTAGAAATTATTCTCCCAAACATTCAAAGAGTTAGGGTTTGCAGAAGTAACTTTTCCAAGTTCTGCAGGAAATTATGTGTGGGGTTGCAAATAAGATTATCACTCCCATGATACTCTCAAGAGTACGACTGACATCAGCTGGGTTTTCCCCTCAATGTAATGTACCGTAAACAGAGAAAACCATATATATATAACATATATAAAAGTTGATAGAAAATATGTGTATGAACATAGCCTGAACTCGCTTTTCCTCCTAACCCAAACTCGGTCTTGTACATCTCCTCTTGCTCAATTCCAAGATGGAGGGTCAGTGCATCACGTGAGAATCTGGGTTAAGGCAAATCACTGGCTTTATACAGTTAAAAGTAAGGATGTGTCAGTGGGCACTTCACCAATGAAATCTCTTTGGATTTGATGTTTAATTTTTCCTCTTTAGCTTAGGTAGGTTGCACTTTATGATTTTTTAAAAATGTCTTGTACCAGACCTGCCTGACTATTGTTGTTTTTTTTCAATGCTCTCAGCAGGAAAACAAACAAATCAACAAAACACAAAGTATTTGGTACCCTTGAGAGAGGGTACTAAAAAGGGTGTGTGTGTGTGATGCTCCAAGATATAACCTTAGGATCCAGGCAACTGATTTCTTCGGTTCCGACTTTTCCTGCTGTTGATGAGGGCCTTTAATTTGCCATAATCCCCCCTCAACTTCTGGGACTCTTCCGCCTGCTGCCCAAGTTGCCTTGTGTCTTTGCAGTATTGATTGATCAACTGCAGTTCTGAATGGCTGATGGATCCAGCCAAGTCCTTGGGATGAAACTGCAAAGACTGGAGTGAGCTGGCCCAGGTCCACGGGGACCATTTTTCAGTCATGAAAGCCACCATATCTGAATCTAACACCTTGAAGTTCACCTTCGCTATCGTCTGTTTGAAGTTGTTCTCTGTCGCAATGCAGTGGTAAAGCCCCCGGTCTGCCTCCTGAACGGAACGGATTAAGAGCCCTTGCGCAGTTGCAATGATTCTCTCATTAAGTTTGACCTAAAGGAGCAACACAGACAACACGTGTTCTTAATGGCATGGTTGGGAACAAGGAATACAGCAAGACTAAGATTTAGTTTTCAAAAATAGATTCATTATAAGCATAGTGTTTTTCTTCCACCAGTCACAAACATCTGGCTTAGGATGCACCCGGAAGCTTAAGAGCTTTGCAGAAATATATATAACATTCTAAATTCAAAATGCTGGCCTCTTTTATGCCCCAACCATTACATGTAAATGTAAATGCTGGGACACACTTACTTCACGTGGACACACTGTTGTGCTTTGCAGAAGAAATGTGTGGGGGGGGACTACCCCGTAGGGCTTACATCCTCCTCAGACAGGAAGCATGAACCCCGAACCCTTTGGTACTCTGTCCTACCGGAACAATCCTTGTGAGGAGAGAGACAGAATCGAGCTAGAGAGAGGCACAAATCTACATTTTGGTGGTTGCTGCCAGTTTATTTCTTGGACGAACAGGTGTTCGCCGCTTCCCAGCCCTGCCTCCTCTGGTTCCCAGTCAGAGGCAGCATCCAGAGGAGGCAGGGCAGGAAAGCCAGGCACTGCCTCTGGGTGGGTGCCCGCCACAGAAAGCAAGGCTGGGAAGTGCCAAACAATTGTTTGGTTGAGAAATGAACTGGCACAGACTACCAAATCGGAGGTTTGTGCCCATCCCTAAATTGAACCCAAAGCCAAACACACACACACACACACACACACACACACACACACACACACACACACACACACACACACACACACACACACATATATGTGTATATATATTTTATTTTTTAAATTTTCAAAAACAAAAACAAATACAAAAATACAAAATATTACTCTACAATCTAAACCACCCTGCATCCCATACCCACGGGACCCCTTGGAACAATACTTTTAATATGAACTTCCTTTCCAAAATTGTATTGATTGTTGTTTAGAGGCTTTGCCCTTTCCTTTCACTAATACAAATTCAACAATTCCACCCCAAATAGCATAAACATATTTGAACTTATTTCCCCTCTTTTCATCTTAAGTTCAGTAGTCAATTTGTCATTTAATGCAATGTCTCATACTTCATTATACAAATCTTCTACTAATTTAGTATCATTTTTATCTTTCCAGAATCTAGCTATTAATATTCTAGCACTTGTCATAAAATTGGAAATCAATTCTTTTGAACATTAATCAAGTTCTATCTTATCAAAAATTGACAACAAAGCAATTTTAGAATTGAATTCAATATATTTTCCAAATCTATCACATATTTCCTTAAAAATCCAAAATTTCTGAATCCATTGACACTCCCACCACATATGATAATACGTGCCAATTTCTTCATCACTTTTCCAACAAGCCTTAGAATAGTCTGAATTTATTATATTCAATTTCACCGGAGTCATATACCACCATAAACTAATTTTAATTTTTTCCCTTTATTCTTATCAACATTAATCTTAAATCTCTCATCTTCCAAATTTTTATCCAATCCACTTTTTAAATTCTGTCTTTAAATCATTTTCCCAAACTGATTTCAAACCTTCTGTTTCTGTCTCTTTTTCCTCTTGTTCCAAAACTAGGTTATAAATTTTACTTAGTACTCCCTTCGTCAAAGCACTTTTCTGCATGTCTTCATGTGATGATAGAAATTGTTCGTACTTAGTACATTCTCTACATTTGCCAGTAGTTTTCAACCATTCATTTATCCAACTATCTAATTGGATATAATTATACCATGATAATTTATTAGTTTGAAATTTAACTATAATCTGATCCTTCAATCCCATTTTAATCATCCAATCCTTCAATCTGGCAACTTTTTTGTCCTTAAACATATCAACTAAACCATTCAGGTTTGCTGGGAAATTTTCTATTTCGGTCACTAATTTTATTGGTGAAGTAAAGGGACATAACTTCTTTTTATTTTTGTTCCAGATATTTAACATGTTTCTTAAAAAAGGGGAGTTCACCTGATTTATTGTATTTCTTTTTACTACATTAAACAAATATTTTTCAATATTCTCATTTATATCTGAGGATTCCATATCCCACCAAATTAACCTTCCTTTGTTGTATATAATATCTCCAATAAATCTTAACTGATTCTCTATGTAATATTTTTTTTATATTAGGAATACCTAAATCTCCATTTTTTTGAGCCTTATACCAATATCTTTTATTTATTTTAGATTTTTTACCTTGATTACAAAATCCATTAATTAATACCTGCCAATAGTTAAAATCTTCTAATTGTATTGGGAGCATCCTGAATAAAAAAAGTAATTTTTGGTAATATTTTCATTTTGATCATGGCTATTCCCCCAAACCACAATAGTTTCAATTTAGAATACTCCTGTAATTTATCTTTAATATCACTTTTTAATTTATTAAAATTTTGCTCCTTTAATTTTTGAGTCACTTTAACTACATTTATACCTAAATATTTAATGTAATTATACATTTTAAAACCATATTTATTTACAAATGTTTCTTCTTTATGTTTATTATAATTAAACATCATTATTTGTGTTTTTTGCCAGTTAATAATTAATCCTGTTATTTCCCCAAATTTTTCTAAATGATTTTTAATATTACCCATACTTTCTAATGGGTTTTTAATGGTCAATAATGAGTCATCAGCAAATAAATTAATAATAATTGCATCATTTTCCCTAATCCTTTAACTAATTCATCATTTCTTATTGCATTAGCTAACAGTTCTATAACTATACAAAACAATATTGGTGAAAGTGGACACTCTCTGGGAGTCTTTAAGTGATCTTCTGATCTCTCAGCTAAGCAAACAGAAAACAGAGGAAAGACATCACCCCCAAATGCATC
Source organism: Pogona vitticeps (assembly GCF_051106095.1). Classification (NCBI taxonomy): domain Eukaryota; kingdom Metazoa; phylum Chordata; class Lepidosauria; order Squamata; family Agamidae; genus Pogona; species Pogona vitticeps. The sequence continues at coordinate 113,368,832 of NC_135787.1, read as the reverse complement.
TCTCCCACTCATTTACTTGCTTTCCACTTTTACTCATTCAATCATCTTTACTTATGGCTTGTTTACACAATTTTCTTACTGCTTTTGCATTGCCAGGGAGAAGATGATCTTTTCTATACGCAAAGACTCCTCATTTGATTTCGAGACACCTGGTTATCCTCAAACCTGTGTGGTTTATGCATACAGTTGCTTAATTCACTTCCTTATTAATTTTAATTGCTATTTTTGCAATTAGAAGAGGGAAATCTAATTGAAATGTCATACATAAGGACAAGCTTGGTTCCAGAGCTGATCAGAATGCCTAAATATGACTAACTTAAGCCCAATCAATTTAAAAAGGACTGCTCAAAAATGACTGGATCTGGTCCCAAGTAAATATACCTGTAACGCTAGCTAACCTCAACAGGAATATCATCCAACAGGAGCTTTTAATTTCCAAAGGCTACTGTGTTTCTCAATGGGCAAGGAAAGGTTGAAACAAGTAAAGCAATGCATGTTACTCCTCCTCTTTGTGTAAATAACAGAGGGCAGAACTTGACAAATACACTGCATTCTATTATTCATCCATGACCAGTGGTATTACAAGAGAAGATTTTCCCCCTACAGGGGAACTGCCTGAGGCAGGAAAACAGAAATAATTTCACCTTTTGTTTCACCAAAAGTAGATTGATAAACAATTACACTGTATTTTAGAAAGCTGACATTTGAGAGCTTTGGAGAGGACAGTAATGGAAAATGTGATTGCATCACAGTCAGGAACATTCTTGTTGCAGGAAGTATTTTTAGTTCAGACTAATTCCTTGTCTACAGAAACTTTCTGTATCATCTTCCTCCCCCAACTTCTCAGACTTCATTTCTTTGCTGGACTCCTGAATATTAGGCCTGCGCATAGAGGGTGCAATGCCAAATGCATCACTTTTCAGTCCTAAGTGTTTTCAGTGGAAGAGGCATATGCTTAAATCCCATGTCCCAACATTTATGTGGCCTTTAAAAGGCTTGATCTAGGTCTTGAAGATGTTCATTGTCACGAGAATACGTCCAGTACCCTAGATGTGGCATTCACATGAATCAAATTCATTAAGTTACAACAGCTTGCATCACATCCATGAATCAGCTTCAGCTGTGGACCAAAACTATAAAACCTAAGAGAATTAAGAATGCAACACCAAGAAAACATTGAACTATGATATGTGTAGAGAGCACTGAAAGTTTCAAGAGGATGCTAACAAAAATGTATCCTATATACACAACAGTGGCAGGGAAGGCATCTGTGTTAATTCACACAACTGCTCCTCATTTTTCTCAAGGGGAAGGACCATACAGATTGTATGGGCTTATGGCTCACATTACATTATGGCAAACATTCATGCTCCCCCAATGTACATAGGGTTCGCTCCGGTATGCAGATTTATGTTTCCTCATTAGGATGAACTGCTTTTATCTGGTTCCATATGGAATCACTAATGCACGTTAGAATCCCAGCCTACTCAAGCAGTTTTTAAAAACTGCTTAGGGATGTGAAAAGCTCCTATTTTCATTTTTGTTGCATTTCTCAAGACCACACTGGCATTCTCATTCTGTTTCAGTTTCCTATCAAGTTGTGTAGCCTGCCCAGCAACTTTTCCATAAGGAAATTTATGTATATGTGAGTACTGATTTTCCACAATGTACATACTTTAAAGGATTCCCAGTGTGGTATAGTGGATAAAGTGACAGACTAAGACTCTGGAGAACAGGATTCAAATCCCCACTTGGCCATGGAACCTCACTTACAGGAGTAGAACTGGAAAACCACTCCTTAAATAGCTCACTTACTTTGAAAGCCCTATTAGGGTCCTTCTAAGTCAGTTCCAGCTTGACAGCACAGAATACACAAACATGCATTAAGGCATTTTATCAACCGACCAAAGCATTAGTGCACATTTTTCAAATGAATGCATGTTCATGGTGGAATTTTAATTGCTGAGAGAAAACGGGGTATCTATATTTGGATGGTGAAAGTTGTGTATATTTTAACTTTTTTTGTAGTGTTGTCCAGTTTTACCTTGGGGAAGAGCACCTCATTTTGTTGCACCCACTTGTGAGCGCAATGACAAATAAATTTCTTATTTCTTCTTATTTCTTATTTCTTATGTTCAACTATGCACACTTTTCAAGTATATGCATTGTTTTATGTGCCTTATTTCTTTATGAAGATGCATCACAAGTGTTGGAATGAAGAGATTTCCAAAGCAAGACACACTTCATTCAGCTGCTAGCATTGCCACAAGAAAAAGAAGAAGAATGCAACTCCAAAAAATTCCTTTCCTATTCCTCACCCTGACTGTTAATCAATGTAGGTAGTTGAAGATCTCTGGAGTTTTGGTTTGTCTACAGTCTTAAGTACTCATAAGAGTTCTTGGCACGGTATTGTAGCAGTCAAACCATACTTTGTCACATGTGGTTCCAGTGCAGGTGTATCTTTACTGATCATGTTTTATAGGAGCAGCAGACTTCACTACTATAACTAGGCTCCTGAAGGAGTGGCTCCTGATTGAGTGGCCCTGTTCTCCCTTCAACCTGCAGTGCTTGCAATCTGTATGCTCACCTCTTTTCTTCTGTCGTTGTCCTTCTGTAAGAGCCACTTCACAGAGGCCTGTGGAGATTTAGGAGTGCATTCAAGGAAGGTGGTGTTATTCTTGACTCCATACTGAATGACCTCAGCTGCATTTCGGTAACCTATAATGTGAGGGAGCCCAGATTAGAATGATGCCTCCATTCCTGCTGACTTGGAAATGGATTACGTTCTTTACTAAACTGGCAAGTGAATGATCATGCTTGAGATCAGGATGATCTCGTTTAGACCAAACAGGAGAAGTTCCAGGAAGGTGCAGCTTTACTTTATGAACAGTTAGGTCACTTGAGACTGTAGTCTCTTACAGATCTAGTCATACTCCATTTTATAATCCTAGAACTGCAAAGGTGGAAAGAATCCTACGGATCATCAAGTCCACTTCCTGTCAAAGTGGCACAATGGAGAATCAAACTTCCAAACTCTGGTTTTGCAATCAGATACCTTAACCCCTAAGTAAACTTCTCATGAATTATAGTGAGCAAGACATGGTGTGTGTGTGTGTGTGTGTGTGTGTGTGTGTGTGTGTGTGTGTGTGTGTGTGTGTGTGTGTGTGTGTGTGTGTGTGTAAGTGTTGTATGTAAAATGATAGTGACACACCTAAATTCTTTAAACAGTTGAAATTATTGGTTTCGGGGGTGGGACCTTCATCATCAGAAAGAAAAAAAAACTTACTAATTTCATGATTTCTTGGTGGTGCCTTTAAAAGGGAACAGAAATTTTAATCAGTGCATTCCAGAGGCCCCTGTTGGGGCACAGGGGAGTGGGGAGTTGTCACAGTAACAGGACTGGCAGTCAGTATGAAGGTAACACAAGAGCAATTACCCCATTTCTCCAAATGTGACTGGCTGTATGGTATTGTGACGCCATTTCATTACACTATTCCTGATGGGCTGTAATCACTCTAAAGAAGAGAAATATCTAAAACAAATGCCCAAGAAGTAGAAGCCAAGGAGGAAGAGTGCCTGGGAAGGGAGCCACAACAGGCTGAAGGGCTTAAGAGGGGAAGAAATTTTGAATTTTGCTCTGAATGTTTCGGAGATAACATTCGGCACCCCTATTAAAAAACTTGATGGGTTTGTTCCACAACTATATTATTTTGGAAGCCAACGGTAATTTTAAAATCTTAATATCTTTGTGAACAGAATGTTTGCAGGAACCTACTAGTCTGGCATTCCATTTTCTAGAAACTAGAACATCACTGAAGTAAAAATACGATCAATAAATTCAAAACATGTGCCCTCATATGACCTTAAATGCTGGAATCAAATACAAAGTGAGCACCTGGTAAATTAGGGGGGCAGGGGAAAAATTCTATATTTTTTAAAAAGAGTATAACTATTTAAGATTTTGTATTTGTCCATTTATTTTAGTTATGCTTTTTTGTTACTAAACAGGTTTATACCTTGGAGTTTGAGCAATGACTACTCCAGGATTTTAGGTGAACCTCAGATAAGAATCCTAAGTAAAGTGTCTTCAACGGCATTCATACTGAGCTCTACAACTTGGAAGAGTTATTTTGCTTAGACTACAACTCTCAGAATCCCTTTGACTATATTGGTTGGAGGATTCTGGGAGTTACAGTCCAAAGAAGGTCTGTTGAGAACAGCACCACTGTAGCAGCATCTGTGAAGGTCTGACTTTCTATTTATCTCAGGCTACCCTAATACTGAAAACATAAGTCCATGGCACCCTTGAAGCATTCTTCTAAAGTCAAAGTGGCCAACATTTGGCTGCACAGGTCAATTAGCTTAAAGAATCAGATGGTCTTCCTTTAAGGCAGAAGGATAAATTATTTGGTGCACATGGTTGGCTTGTCTTACATACAGACCATTTATTTTTAGACTCAAGGGAGGAAAAAAAAATCTATAAATTCCTCCAAACAAACATAACACAAACAAAAAGAAGAAGAAAATGCTTAAAATGTATGAGAGCTCTATTGTCTTTACCAGTAAACCACACAGACAGTATGATTCATTTAAGAGCAGCCACATGTTTTTATAACCCAACCCTCTTTCGGTTCAAAGTACCTTTTAGGTTAAATCCCCGGCATTGAGTCATAGGGTTTCCATGCCTCACATCTTGTCTACGACTTCTCCTAAGATGTTACAGAAAAGGGGGCGGGGGTAGAGAACAAATATTAAATTTTCAAAGCCACTTAGTTGCTGAGACAAAAAGGCCAATGAACTTTCTATAAAACACATCCTGTTATAATATATGCAGATTCAATAATACAGTATATTGTAACCATATTTCACTATTTTTATATCCATGGTATTATCATTCCAAATGAACTAATATATCAAATGATGATCAATACCAGTTTATAGTGTTATTTTAAAGATATTATTTCCTTCATATGGCAGGATGGCAATTGGTTTTCAGTGGGCTGTATCACCTACAAGCCTACGGTATATTTAGTGAAATGCCATGGCATTGTGAAAACTGTCAGAATTGTAGCAATGAACACAGCCTCTGTGGCCCAAATAGAATGCTTATCAACTTCCCTGTGAAGTTGAAGGCATAGGAAAAGAAGAGGTAACAGTTGGGCTGCCTGATGCCAGAAGTATCTTTCTGGGCCACAGGATAGACTATGGGGACCTGAATCACGTGACTCTCAGTAAGATCTAATTATGTTGGCAAGCACAAGAGATAGTCTTTTCTGTGGCGGTCCCATACTAGTGAAATGCCCTGCAGTGGGCAATATGTCGCTGAGTACTTTTAACTGAATAAACTAAATTAAATCAAATTAATTGAATAAATCGTAGATGTCAGTTTTTATTTTAAGTTTCTTACTTTTTGTTTGTTTGTTTGCTCAATCAAGCATGCAAAAGCTGTAGCAATTAGAGGCAGGCTGAGAGGCTCCCTTCCCCCACCAACTACATTCTGCCCCATTTCCAGTGAAGAGAATCTCAGAGGGCTTTGCCACACTGTAAAGGACTGGAGTGGATTTTAGAAAAAAGACATAGATTCCAGTGGGAAGATATAAGCACTCAAACTTTGTTTCTGAAGAAAGATTGTGAAATGGGCAGGATTGCTCAAGGCATACCAGAAGCCCAAGGCTCGTCAGACACAAACCATTGGGACCTTTGGAAATATTTGGAAAACAATGGATTTATGAAAACCGCATTGTGGTTGATAACAACGCTTTATGATTGTACTACAATAAGAAGTGTTAATGATTATAAAGAAGTGAGTTGCAAGAGCCTTTGTCATAGAATGCTATACGTTGCATTAAGTAACATCAGATCATATGTATCTATATATCTGTGTGCAGTGTAAGTAGTGGGAAAATGATTATTAAGGAAACACATGAATATGAACTTAGAAAGCAAATAATTATATGGTTATACATGGAGTTTTCCATATTTGTACATTTCCTTCCCATGACCTCTGTGTAAACATCTCAGTCAACGGCAGGCAAGGGAGGGAGGAGAGTATCTAAAAGTGCCCTTTTAGGGGATCGGGGAGTGTATTGGGGGAAAGCACACAGTATGTGTGTTTGTCTGTTCTCTGTGGAGGTGGTGTGGAGGCAGCGTAAAAGTGCATCTGTGGGGTGAAATGTGCAACAGAGATGTCTGCACAGGTGTCTAGATGGGTAGGGAAAGTGTATCAATATGCTCACATATCTAAAAAAAATTAGTTTCTCATCCACCTGGGGATTCGGCCTTCAGAGATGAAAAGATGTACGGGCCTCCTTTTAAAATGTTTAATACTATGGTTTATGTTACCTGTAGTTTATAGCTTGAAAATATTGTAAACTGCCTTGAAAAGGCTTAAAAATAAAATAAAATGGTTGACATTATTTGATATTCTTTGTTTCTTCCAGTGTGATCCACTCTGAAGTAAAAAAAAAAGCACCTTACTTTTTTTTATTAGCTTGTAACTGGCCATTCTGTCTCAGGTATTCTGGAAGTTGTAGTAAAAAAAGTAACTTTTCCCACATCTGGGTCAACTGGCATATTTCCTCATTTGAAAATGAACTCTTTTTCTAAAACCTTGCCTTAACAAATGGCCAGAAGTAGCCTACTATGCATCTCAAAAGCAAAATGTTGTAGAAGAGCACTTTCAGTCTGTTAGCCATCAATCTCTATCATCTAGGTCAAAACCTGAGTGAGGTGCTTTGCCCTTTTCAAGACAGATCATAGGCAGGCAAAAAAACAAGATGCTCCTAGGGAGTCCAGCATTGCTTGTTAATTTCCTTCAGAAGATCAGTGAATGTATGATGTAGAGATGTTTTAAAGGAGCCTATTAACCTAGTGACAGCCAGTATGGTAGAAGGGGATACAGTGTTGGCCCAAGATGCTGCAAACATGGCTTCAGATTCCCACTCATCCATGGAAACTTACTGTGAGGAGGAAATGTTAAACCACTCACTGAATTCCTCACGTATCTCAAAAACCCCTATTAATAGTGTGTGTGTGGGGGGGAAACATAAAGCAGAAGTTACTTAATGGTACATAACAATAAACCAAGTCCAGAACTCAGGACTATAAAACTTGATTCAGGATGATATGCTGTGGATGCCTTTTGAAGAGCGGGGAGAACATGATCAGATATTTCAAGGCCTTGTTCTGTGAATAAAATTTAGTAGAGGTCTAAAAGGGCAAAAACAAACAAATAGGCCAAGTTACTATTATAGTCTAGACTTAAAAGACTTGAGTTGGCTCCTGTTACAGATGTTTTCTCAGTCATAATGTGTTTTTTATAGATAAAAGAACAACTTATTTCCTAAACCAGACTTCATTCCATATGCATTTATTTTTCTTCTTACTATAAAAAGCACAGGATAAAAGAAACGTTTCAAGAAGACAATGGATTCTTCTGCTAATGTGATGGAGATGGTTGAAGGAATCCATAGCAGTTTCTGAAATTGTAGCTTCATTGAGTTCACACCTCTGCTGGGCATGGCAACTGGATAAAACTTCTGAAGCTTGCAATTCCCTTATAGTGAGGAAATGTAGTCTTATTCCAGAACACCAGTACATCGGAGAACCACAGGGAATAGCAGTAACTATGGTAACTATGGCAGGGAAATATAGTTGTACTGCACCGCAGCTGCCGGAAATTGCTCAGAACAGACAATGGTGCTCTGTATTAAGCTATATTTTTGATCTGGCATTATAGGCCCGTCCAAATATTCATACAGAAAAAGTTTCTAGTCTCTGTAAGTCAAGTCATTGTCAATCACACTTTCTAAAAGGTAGGAGCTGATGGCACAAGTTCCAGCTTTGCTCATTTCAGATTTAGAAAATATTAACTGCTATGAACAATGAATCAATAAAATTTTGTAATGGTAAAACATGGACAGTGGTAAAAGCACACATTTTGTATGTCTTATTGTGCAGCCACCAATCCATGTTACGACTCACTAGATACTTGTGAAATTTGTCCAGGTTTGTTAGGACCTTAGCCAAATGTTCTTGAAAGCTGGTTCTAGAATTAATGCTTCCCCAACTCATCAAGGGGCTGAATTTGTTGTCCACTGAAGGGCCATGGGTGACAGCGGCATGGCAGTCAAGTGGTCAGTGCCATGCTACCCAGCAGATAGTGTGGCATGCTGCAATCTCACATTGGTGGCTCTGGCCAATCAGGAGGGCCTGAGGCAGGAGTCCCCTCCTACACATAGTCCAATCTGGATGATTCAAATTCAGCCCACTTCTGGGGTGTTAAAATGGGACACTGGCTGAGAGCAGCCATTCAGTCCCAAAATTGTGGCCTGTTTTGACTTCCAATGCTCATGTGTTTGTGTGATTATTTCATTCTTGCCCAGGACCACCAGCTTGGATGACAATTATGTTGAGATATCAGGCTCTGTCAGTCAAAGGAAGACCTTAGTATATAGAGAACCGGGCATTTTTCAACTCAGGAAGACAAGAAGGAAGCTGGTAGACAGAGGGCATATCTCTGGCTATCAAAATAAGACATTAGTTTCTGCATTGCCATCTTTGTGTTGGAAATCTCTAAGCCAAGTTTGGACAACATCCATCTGCCATCATCTCCCACCACCAGCTATGCTGGTAGCTGCAATCCTGCAATCTCAGCAGCCACACATTTGCAACTCCTGCTGTAGATGAAACAGAATTATGGGGGGGGGGATGGTAACCAAATTCAAATTCTTTATTGTTAATCATCATCCATGTTTGAACATTAAAAGAAATGCAAAACAGCACTGAAAATCAATGCCCCAAAGCTCCAGAACCACCCATAATGCTGTGCCAGATGAAAAAAATCACAGAAATTACAATATTTTCTGTGGAGAAAAATAATAATATTGCTGCCAATGAATGATGCTGTTAATTATTAGTCAATGAACCATTTGTTTTTTACCTGGCAATGGTTCAAACAATAAAACCTGTATTTGAAAAGTCACACAAAAACATCATGTGGAAAGACTTTAGGTATCAAAGCAGTACTATTAAAAAAGAATATTTTTGTTGGCAAGACTCTGGCAACAAATAAAATAAAATAAAATAAAATTTTAAAAAGCATTCCTAACTTAAAATGGTAGCCCTTGGGAAGTGATCAGTGAAGGAGATCCTTTTCCAATATCATATTGCATTCCTGGCATATAAAGGGAGCATTCAATCTTGGCTTATATTTTGTTTTGTAAATCTGCTCCCCTCCTCCCACAAGGACCAGATATTCATTCACCTTTTCCCTGTTGGGTAGAACCTGGAGCAGGAATTGCCATCCCAAGCACAGTAAGGGTCTCTGGCAAGGCAGCAATCGGCACAGGCGGTCCCGTAGACATGACAGCGGTGCAGAGAAACTTGGGTGACCCCTTCTTCTGAGCTGACATACAACTGTTGCTGTTGAGCAGGAAATTGAGAGATTTATTTCAAGGGCTGAGATTAGAGAAGAAACGTTATCCAGGATGCAACTAATAAAAGACTAAGTCTCTCTTCCCCTTTTAGAATTAACAACAAAACTAAGAGGTGAGCTACTGATGTGGGTGGACAGTGAAAATAAATAGAAGGATCTATCAGGTTAATATGTCTCTAATATTATGCCTTCCTGTTAGAAAATGCATAGCACTTTTGAAACACTGGAATTCCTTGTTCCATTTTGCCAGGAGGAGGGTTTCATTCAGCATGGAGGTCTGTTATACTGCTTCTTTGTCAGTATTTTAATTTCAGCACCCCCACTTAGGAATTTGAATGAAAAGCATACGATGCATGGTCTTTGGCTTCTCCCATGACTTTTTTGCAAGTCTAATGGGACAAACTGGGAGCCCATTCTATGGTGTAGAGGTAACAGGCTAGGATCAAATTTGCACTCAACCATGGAAGTTCACTGGGGGAGTGGAACTGGAAAAACCACTCTTTAAATATCTTACATATTAGGGTCACTATAAGTTGGTTCCAACTTTAAGACACACAACAAATGGGACAAAAGAACCACTTCACATTATGTATGAAGAATGAGCACTGGAACATTGGAGTTCATTATGATCATGCCCAACTTGATGCCTACATGTACTTGCTTCGGACATGACAGCACATACCTGGAGGACAATTCCAGTCAGCTTTTTAAATACTCATAGGCACCACAGATGTCAATTACAGATGATTAAGGATGTGTTTTTATTGAAAGGGGAAAAAAAATCTAAAAGTGACCATCTTTGATGAATTTGTGTCCCAGGGATGCATGTACTGAATTATACATAGCATGATGTAGTGGTCTGCAGCAAATAGCTGGATTTTAGACATGGGAAGCCTTGTTTCCAAGACATACTCAGCTCACTGGTTCCTAAGGGAAGCCACACTCTCACATGTTAAAATGGGTCAGTTGTGGAAGAGATTTGGGATAAGGGTAGAAAACTAGGTCATTACAAAATCAGTTGAAAGCACATATGCAGAGAAATTCTACAGAAGCTGAGGAAAGAGCAAGCTCCATAAGTTAGCTCAGCATAGATCGAATTGAAATCAATGAGATGTGGGCCATAGCTAAATTGTCTCATTGATTTCAGTGGGATCTAAGTCCAACTAACTTCACCCTAACATTTGTCATCAGTCTGGCTCCGTGTCAACAGCCAAGATTCAGTGATGTACCTGAAGCCACTGGAACAAGGGTTTCTTTCCTTTTCTCTCCCATTGTAGGCCTGCAAGGTGCCAAAAACCTGCTTTCAAGAGTGTCCTAGTCCCCCTTAGTATGTGTTAAAGGTGTATGAGGGCAGAGGGGGAAGTACACCATTGGATCTGGGTCAATACCTGCAAGTTAAGCATCTGTGCAGATTGCATTGAAATTACTATTCAATTTATATATATCAATATATAAAATACATATTTCCTCTTTACCTTTTTAGATGAAATGGCCATTGTTGTTATAGGAGCATTATTCTGCAAGAATAAACAAAAAAATTAAAGAAAAAATGAAAGAAAGAAAAGAAAAGAAACAAAGAAGGAACAATTCTACATTTTTATCTTCTATTTTGATTAAATATGTTCATAGCAATTTCATGTACTTAAAATAACAGCTCATTTTTCAAGAAAGACATTTCACAGCTTCATAATTTTTCCTTCCCCATTCTCTGTGACCACACAATGTTTGACACGGATAGAACTGGGGGGGGGGGGGCATCTGTGCACATGCCTTGACTTGACAACATTAAGCTCCCCAATATAAACACTTGTGAGTTCTAGACAACTCGAGATAAACAGCCCTTATGTAGAGACTCCCCTGGAATGAAGATAGCTGGCTTACAACTTCAAACCATCACTTTCTGTCCGTAACAAATCCTTATATTTATGCTTTAAAGACAATACCATGTCATATTTTGCATCACAGCTCATATTTAATTAACACATAAGCAGGGTGAAGGGGATAGTGAGCAGTTCCTACACACAACAACTGGACAGCACACATGACCCAAGATTAGCAATGCAGAACGTCAGTGTTAAAAATGAAGTGTTGGCCCATTTGAAGTTTTGTTTGCATTCGGCTTATTCAAAAGACACGTATAGCGTGCTATCAGGTTGCTCTCTTTTGCTTCCTAGCCTTCAGTCAGTTTCAGAAAGGATACAAGAGCACCTTGAAGTGTTAATAGGCATGTAATGTAAAGACACACTCTATTTTTCAAAAAAATTCCTGATAACAGAAAAGGATCTAAATCATTATTCCAGAGCTCATGGATTAGCTGGAATAACTGCATGACAAAAAAAAAAATGAAGTTACAGCACATCAAGTTGAACTGTATCCAGCTACAAGGAGATATAAAGTAGAATAGACTGTGGGTAGCCAAAAACAAAACTTGGAAATGTTAATTTTATGGACTACTACTCACAGAGTTCCCACCCAGCATTTCCACAGCCCATCCAGGGCTTGGGGTTCTGTACGTGACATTTGGTGACATGATATACCCTCAAGAGATGAATTAACCTGCAGAATTTCAGACTGACAGCTCGAGGGATCTGAGTACTAGGCACCTATAAATCTGCTTTTACAAATAAGGACCCAGCAGGCTGAAGTGATCTGCGCACCACTTGTTTTGACTTGTGCACTGGATCCAAACTGATTTGTACATTATCTACGTTTTGCCACAAAACCAAACCTGGCCATTCCTTTTCAAATTGAACCCTGAACAGATTGGCCCCAACTCAGCAAATTCAGTCCAGAATCTGAGATTTGTTCAAATATAATTCTCTATTTTATTATAATAAAATTTCTTAGGGTCAAGAACCCCTTCCCCCAAACTGACTAAAACTTAAAGTTTTTTTATTTATTTTATTAGATTTATACCCCACCCATCTAGACAAATAGTCTATTCTGGGTGGCATTACAAAATTTAAAAAGAATAGAACCAATGAACATGCAAAAAATCCAAGATGCAAAAATGTAAATATTAAAATACAGCAGGAGGGAAAGCCTGCCGAAATAGCCCTGTCTTAAGTTTACTTCTAAAGAAACCCAGAGAGGGAGACAGGTGGATCTCTACGGGCAAGTTGTTCCAGAGGCGAGGATGTAAAATACATTTAATCTGGTTGTGGTGAAAGACAAAACCACAGGATCAAATGCTTACAAAGTCTGTTCAGATAACAAAGGAAAAGGTTGGTTGACAATGACAATGGAAGAAAAACATGTTGAAGAGGCATATAATTGGAAGGTAATTCTAATTAACAGTAATTGAAAATGCAAAAAATTAAAAAAAATAAAAAGCATAGGAGCCGCCCATGATCCTCGGGCCACACTTTGCTCACCTATAGATTATATTCACAATATGCCAAGGCATGAAGGCATCTCTCTTGGACATAATAAGGACTGGTAGAAGTCTCCAATCCTGTGACTTCCAAACATCCAGAGAAGGACCCTCAACTACCGTTTTTCCCTGAAAATAAGCCCTACCCTGAAAATAAGCCCTAGTACGATTTTTCAAGATGATTGTAATATTAGCAACTGCCAGTGGCCACTGAACATCTGCAGTCAGAGCCATGCCTCTGCCTGGCCTGCTCGGCTTGCCCCAGTGGGGGGGGGGGGGCGTCTGGCAGAGCCAACAACCGCTGCAGAAGAGTCAGCAATATACGGCCAGAGCCGTGAGCCAGAGCCGCACCCTTTGTTTGGCCTGTTCAGTTTATCCCTGGTGAGAGAAGGGGTCTGCTGGAGCCGACAACTCCAGTGGCCACCGAAGGCCTGCTCAACTTGCCCCTGCTGAGGGGGGAGACTGCCAGAGCCAACAACCACCGGCAGCCAACTAAGAGTGTGCCGGAGTCGACAAATCGCCAGCAGCGACAGAACAGCCACAACTGGAGCTATGCCCTTAGCCTGGCCTGCTTGGCTTACCCTTGGTGGGGGGGGGGGGGCGCCTGCCAGAGCCAGTGATTGTCAGCGGCTGTCGAACACCACCAAATACCTGCAGCTGAAGCAGCACCCCTTGCCTGGCCTGTTCGTCTTATAGTTTAATATAGTTCACATGGAACAGAAGGAAGAGGAAGGGAGGAGGGCAGTGGAGGGAGCAGCCATCAAAGTAATGCTGGGTAGAGGAAGGTATGGGGGTTAGAACATGCCTGCATAAGAGAAGAGGGCTTAGATACCTCACATCTATCCCCTCTTCTAGTTCTGCCCCCTACCAAAGAGTACCAAATCAAAAGCAAAGTATACCAGGTGATCATATTAGTATGCCCTCAAGCCACATGGTGCTGTTAATGCATGCCAGGTCAATACAAAATAAGATCGCCCTCATCCATGATACAATCTTGGATGGGGGGGCTGACCAGACCTGGATGGGAGAGGAGGGTGGCGTCCCCCTCTCCCAGATGTGTCCACCTGGGTACTCAGTCCAGCATCAGGGTCGCTCAGAGGATTGGGGAGGAGGAGTTGTGATAGTCTATAGGACTTCCATCTCTTGATGGCTTCCTGTCCCTTTGAGAGGAGGTCTTGAGGGCAAAAATTCACCACCCATATTGCTTCCTCAGAATGTTGTCAAGCAGAGCTGTTTCAGGTGGTCTGTGATCTCCTCTGGCTGGGAGAGTCAGTGGAGACACAGGACCACTTGGCAGCTTGCTGTGAGGAATTTGCTTTACATTTGGGGGGGGGGGAATTGCTCAGATTCTCAGTGAGCTGGACCCCACAAATGATGTAGAATCGGAGGATGTGTCCAGTGCGCTGTGCTTAGGTCAAATTTTAATGAATGAATTTCAGTTATTGAGACCTGATGAATGTGGACAGGGCGCTTGGATCTGTCCAGTTTACCACCACTCCGCTTGACCCTTGCACATCTTGGCTAATTGGAAAATCTGCCAGGGGTGTTTGCACATGGGTCCAGGAAGTCGTCAATGTCTCCTTGAGAAAGGGAGTGTTCTCTACCTCCTTGAAAGAGGCTGGCGCTGTGGGCTAAACTACAGAAGCCTGTGCTGCAGGGTCAGAAGACCAGCAGTCATAAGATTGAATCCATGCGACGGAGTGAGCTTCCGTCGCTTTGTCGCAGCTCGCCAACCTAGCAGTTCGAAAGCATGCAAATACAAGTAAAAAAATAGGTACCACCTCGGTGGGAAGGTAAATCAGCATTCCCTAGTCATGCTGGCCACGTGGCAATGGAAACTGTATTTGGACAAGCGCTGGCTCTACGGCTTGAAAACGGGATGAGCACTGCCCCCTAGAGCCAGACACGATTGGACTAAAAATGTCAAGGGAAACCTTTACCTTTACTAAAAAGCCTAATTTGGACCCAGGGCTAGTGGCTAACTATCGGCCGGTGGCGAATTTCCCTTATTTGGGCAAGGTGTTGGAGCAGGTGATGGCCAGGCAAGTCCAGGTGCTGCTGGATGAAAAAGATTTTCTAGATCCATTTCAATTGGGTTTCAGGCCGGGCTTTGGTACTGCATTGGTCGCCCTGTACAATGACCTTTGCTGGGAGAGAGATGGGGGAATATGACCTTGTTGATACCCCTGGATCTCTCAGTAGCTTTCTACACATTGACCATGGTGTCCTTCTGGATAGATTAGCTGGGTTGGGACTTGGGGGGACAATGGCTCAGCCCCATGGCTCAATATTGTCCCCCATGCATAGAACTGCTGGGAGAGGTCATCAGGAGGTTTGGGCTGAGGAGTCAGCAATATGCTCTACCTCTCATTTTCCACCAATCCAGGTGAGGCGGTTTCTGTGCTGAACCCGTGTCTGGACCTGATAATGGACTGGATGAGGGCTAATAAATTGAAAGTCAATCCAGACAAGATGGAAGTGCTGTTGATGGGTGGTTCATTGGACAAGTTAAAGAACCACTTCCCTGTCATGAATTGGGTTGCACTCCCTCCGAGGGACAGGGTCCGCAGTCTGGGATTGCTCTTGGACTCTGGTCTGGCCCTAGAGACCCAGGTGGACTAGGTGGCCAGGGGTGCCTTCCTGCAATTGTGGAAACTGTTCCAGCTGCAGCCCTACCTGGACAAATGGAGTCTCATGACAGTCACTCATGCACTGGTAACAACCAGTTTTGATTACTGCAACGTGCTTTACATGGGGCTGCCTTTGAAGACGATCCAGCGACTACGACTGCTTCAGAATCAAGCTGCGTGACTGGTGAGTGGAGGAGCCGTGAGAGACCATATTCAGCCAACACTGGGTACCAGTTGTTGCCCGGGCCCAATTCAAAGTGCTTGTTTTGACATATGCAGCCCTAAACGGTTTGGGCCCTGGATACCTGAAGGAGCGCCTCCTTCCATATGAATCTACCTGGCAACGGAGATCTAGCGAAAAGGCCCTCGCTCGTGGAGGGGCTGGGTGGCCAGGGAGGAAGGAGCTGCGCACCACCAGGAACTTGCTCCTTGGCTCCCAAGTTCCCAAGGGCTCTTGGAGCTCGTGCATTTCAATGGGTTTTTAAATTTCGCTTGACGAGGATTTCACTTAACAGCGATTTCAATGGAACGGATTATCCTCGTCAAGCGAGGCACCACTGTAATAAAACAAATGATGGTATTTGAAGAAATGTACATTGTTGTACTTGAAAACAGAAAACATCCAGCAAAAATAAACCCTAAGGCATGTTTGTTTTTTGAGCAAAAATTAATATAAGACTCTGTCTTATTTTGGGGGAAACATGGCGCATCATACAAGAATACATAAACTAAGGCAAAATCCTTGAAGGTGAAGGTAGCAATCTGGCCAGAATGGAGTAGTGAGGATACTTCTTTTGTTGTTATGCTCCTTTACAGATGGATTTGATAAAATGATTGACAAGCACTGCTTCATTCCACAGCTCTCTCTCCCCCCAACTGTTTATCTAACTTTGCAGCCTTAATTGGCTGAGGTCTCTGGCTTCCCAACAACAGTTAACATCAAGGCTCTTAGAAAGTATAGAAAAACAAAAACAAGGCAGTTTTTCTTGTGATTTGTGGCTTAACGTCAGAAAACTTATCGAATAATCAAAAAGCAGGGGAATTTGGCATCCTGCTGCAAGTGATTGCAATCATGATATTGCAAAAAAGGGAACGCTTTGTTTCTGGCAGGCACTGTGATTTGGAGCAGGAAAAAAAGGAGCTGTTATTGAACTTCGTTAAGCTAGACAGGCAATATTGGGAAAATAAGCTATTTAAATGCAGTATAAAAGTTTTAAAGCAAAAGTTTGCTGCTTATATACCACCCAGTAGAGTTTAAAGCACTCTCTGGGCAGTATATGATTTCGTTATACAAGCCACTCTTTGTTCCCCCAGTGAACTGGGTACTCATTTTACCAACCTCAGAAGGATGGAAGGCTAAGTCAACCTTGAGCTGGCTACCTGAGCTCATCAGGATCAAACTCAAGTCATGAGCAGAGTCTTGACTGCAATACTACAGTTTAACCACGGTGCCATGAGACTCCTCTTTTCTTCACTTGGAGAATTCCAATTTCACAGTTTTAAAAATAATAATCAAAGTATAGTGCCCCTCATTTGGCCATTGCAATCTTGCCAAACCACTTCATATCAAAGTATTTTGATCAGAAATGACTGAGGCTGAAAGGGAAATAGAGAGACCAACCTTAAACACTTCAAGCTCTTCTAAGATGAGTTCTCCACCTGTAGAGGAATTGCTGGGCAGGACCACTACTTTCTGTACTGTGCCTTGGTCTGCAAGGGAAAAGAAGGGGAAAGGGAGAGGAATGAGAGAAGCAACGTGAGGAGCAAAACACAAGGCTTAAAAAATCATAATGGAGTGCCCCCAGAAAGCTGTGGAAGAGGGACCAACTAAAATGATAACTCACTTTTGTATCCATAACAAACAATGGTAATAAAATCAACATATTGTACGCGTGTTGTATAATAAAAGAAGGAAACCAAAGACAGCCAGGGCAACTTTAGAAAGCTGGAAAGCAAGGGTGGGGAAAACCTCTATTAAAAACTCACTAACAGGCAAGCTTTTGAGCCCCACAGGGTTCTTCATAAGGGCAGACAATTCAGGTCTAGGAGGTGCAGGAGAAACAGAAAAGTCCTCAAAATCCTCATGGCCAGATGCTCTTGTTTGAAGTAACTTCCCAAATTGAAGCTACCACCTTGTAAAATCAGCTTGAGGCAGCTGCTTTCATCTCAGGGAGTGCAGATTTCATTGTCTTCCCAATCTTGGCCGATAGAAAGCCGCTAGTCACAATGTTGTGACAATGTTGTAAAAAAAGGATCAAACAGATGAACCATTTGAACAAACACTTCTGAATCCAAAAATTTGTGTGTTACATTTCTACCACATTTCCATTTTCACCTCAAAGTTCTAGATCTTTTGTCTGCATTTCCATTCTGATTTGACATGAATCTTGTGGAATATTAGGGAATGAAGTTCGGTCAGTAGACAGTGTAGCTATGTTGAGTAGAATATTTGAGGAGTTATGGATTAAAATATTTTTCCCCATCTCTACCTCTAATGAAATATAAAAAGGACTGCAATCAGCAAAGCAAATTAGAAAAGCCCTCATTGGTCAATGGCAGGGGTAGGCCACACTCTGAGGGGCTGAATGCACTCCCATATTTTCCCAAATGTAGGTTAAAGAAAATATTTTGTTCAAAAAAGTTCCCTCCTGTCTTCTGCGGTGGGGGAAAATTCTACTACATTTTGAAAAATATTTAAAAATATTTTTGGCCATTAGTGTGCGTACACAAGAGAGTCCATGCAAGAAACAAAAATGGGCTTGGGGTCACCGAAGCAGCTGCTGCCCCCTGAGATCCAGGACTGATTGTGCACAGTTCCTGGATTTCTGGAGGCTGCCCACACTTCCTCTTTATTTTATATATTTTGAAATGATGCCTGCCACCACCATTTTACTCAGTTCTTAAGAAAGAAGAGCAAAAATTTGGATGCTACCAATAAAGAGTGTGGATACTGAATTAAAAGAATGGCAGAAATTGATTAATACATTTTGTAATCATGATAGAAGACCAAGGATAAATAGGAATTTGTGGTATTTACCAAAGAGGGAGGGAGGAGTAGGAATATCTAATATTTAATATTACTACAGTATATAGCAAACCAACTGAGAAATATTCCTGACAATATAGTTAATAATAAAGAAAAATATGGAGTAAACTGGAGTTTTATATGGAAATTGTTTTTAAGTACGTCAACAAGAATATTTTAAAAAATATATAGATAATCCCTTTCTGAAGAATATCATTCTGAAGAATTTGAATGATTATAAGAAGATTTTCAGCCCACTTATTTTTTTTTTTTTTGTTAGATAATGGAATTAGATAGTTTCTGAATAACCTTAAGAAGGTTATAGGGAAGATGTGTGTTATTAATGTAGAAGACTGGTTAAAGGAAAATGTACAATAGAGAACAAATAAGAAAAAACATCAGGAGGAGAATTTCCTGGTTTAATATAATTCAGTTAAAATATTGGATTAAAGAACGGGGAGGGGCAGAATTATGGTAAATGTAGAGTTTTGACAAAATTTGAAGAAATTATACAGCAAAGGGAGAAAGTAGATGATAAAAAAAGAAAACAGATAAGCAAATTATATAAAATGCTGATAGAGGCTGAAAATGAACAGTCAAGTCTCAAAAATATTTGGCAATTGGACTTAAATGGGGAAATAGTATTGAGGAATGGAAGAAGTTATGGAATAAAAGACTATCAAAGAGTATGTCTATAAGAATTAAGGGATATTGTTATAGATTAATATGAAGATGGTACTTAACTCCAGCAAACTTAAATTTCATGAATTCTGAAGTTTCATCCCTATCTATGATGGAGATGCAGGAAGGGGTTCCGTTTGCACATGTGGTGGAAATGTGAAAAGATTCAGAAAATTTGGATAATAGGCAACTGAACTGGGGGGAGAGTATTATTATGGTAACTGCTGTAGGATTAATTATTGCAAAAAACTGGAAGATTAATTAATTTTTTTATATAGAGCAATGATATAAAGAAATGTGCACCTTAGCGATTAATGATAAATTAACAATGCAAATTGAAAATTTTAAAAGAAAACAATAAATTAACCATTTTAAGATATTTGGGATGTATTTATAGATCATGTTTTTGTGAAAGGGAAAGGTTAAACTCCAGTGCAAAAGTCACTGATTTTTTTTGAGAGAGAGAGAAATGGGGTATATTAATAAGAAAGAAAGGAAGAGCAAGGAAGAAGGAAAAAGAAGAAAAAAGGAAAAATACATAAACATCATAATCAATAAGTTAATACTCCAATGGTGGTGGGGAGCACTGGATATATGATAGTTTGATTTTTCTTTTTTATTTGATTTAATGCATGCCACTCTGTTTAATGTATGTTATTGCATGCAAAAATAATTTTGAAAATTACAAAGAAAGTAGAGCAATACTGTATATCTATAGACATATAGTTTCTCACAGCTCAGCCAATCCCTACCCCAGCTCTCAATGGCACTTATCAATGGATCTTATACTAACAATCTTACTTTGTTTGCTAGGGGTTAAACAGAAGCTCAAATAATGGCTAACTTGTTATGAAATATATCCACAAGTATACTGTTAAATCAGTGCATCAAAAAAGGGTAAAGAGCAATAAGTAGAGAATGGAGATTGAGCTGTAGTTTAAGAAGCCAATGTAGCAAGTGCCTGCTGGCAAGGTATTATATTTTTTAGTCCATGGAATGCATAGACTAAGAATGATGATACCACCCTACAGGATACTGTTATTGTAAGGAGGTAACGTAGCTTTGAACTGTTATGAACACTCAAAAGCACAATATGTATCCTAAGTATTATCAATATTATTATAAATCACATTTTTCGTATTGTAATTTGGAAAGAGGTAGAGGACATGAGAAGCTGAAGAGTAAACAGCCAAGAGGCTAAGAAAAGGGGGAAAGAAAAGGAAGAAATAGAAAAGAATCAATGAAGAAGCAGAAGAGAAATCTAAATATTGACCAGAGTGAATTGCCAACTTTTGTTGAACTCAAGGAACTATGACTGTTTACATCAAGCCATCATAAGGTTGACAGTACGTGCTATCCTTAGGTACTATGGAACACACAGATGTTTGGCCTGCTATGCAGGATATCCAACTTTCTACTTCAAGGGGGAAAAATCAAATCTGTCCATGGATTTGACAGGCTAACTGGCCAAGACTAAACTTTCTAGTCAGTAATGTAAACTTCAAAACACAGCTTTCAAAGTACACTTTGCTCCTCAAACAAACAAACAAACAATTATGCAAAATACTGCAAATGAAAGAGCAAGCTGCCCACATCATGAACACTACCATCACAGTTGCAATAACTTTTATGGAGAGATTTCTACTTTTGAAGTGGTCCCCAAGAATGAGGGAAGCTACAATCACATTCCAAGCTAAAATATGCATGTAATGTACACATCACAATCAAAGAGTCAAGGAGATGTCTGACCTTCAGGTCAAGAAAACAAAAAGGGAATAAAAAGAGATACCCCAAAATAAGCTTACTCTACCCTATGTTTTCCTCAAAGGTTTTATGTCAATTTATAATATAATAAGCATTCTTGAATGTCAAAATAATAAACAAACAAACAAACAAATATGGGGCTAACTCTACTTATTTGTCTTGACTAAAGTTAACCCAGTGAATAAATTTGATCAGAGTGGATTTGTTCAGTTCACACTGATCTAAATTTCACTGTGCCTTGTCTCTAACAGGCACATGCAACTGAATGTAGGCCACTGGCCAGATTATTGCTCACAAACTATGCAAAAAGTTCAGTATTTAAGGAACTGATATATGGAGGATCCAATAAGCAGAAGCACCATTAATTTCAACTGGCACTTCCCATATTCTCCACCTACACAATAAAGATAAAGCAGAACTAAGCCAATGGAGCATTACACTTTGCTGGCATTCAACTGGATTCTAGTTACAGTACCTAGTTCCTAGTTCCTCAAAATTGCTTTCATGCCCGCATCAGAATTGCTTGGATGATCCACCTCAGGAAACTCTCATTTTATTTCAAATATTTATTTTAGGTGAAACTGGCAGGAGAAAGATGCACAAGCTCTTATAAGAAATTTTGCAACCCACTTTTTGTTTCTGAATCATTTCAAGGAAGGAAAAAGATGATTAAAATGTTTCATCAGGGGAACATTAAAGATAAACATGGATTGTGGACACTGAAATCCAAAAACCTCTGGAGGATACACAGTTGCCCATCCTCATGTGCAAAATACTCTGTGTAATAAAAATAGTAGGTAGCACAGAAGATCTAACAAAATGCTTACAGTAAATATGAGGCAGGAGCTAAGCAAGAATGGTGATGTGCCAGTGCCAGCAGTTGGGGAAAAAATGATTGATACATCCTTTTCTCTGTCTTGGTAATGGCTAGTAAGGATACAAAATGCTGCATATCTTGTCCTCACATAGAAGGATGAGGAAGTGCAAAATTACCCTTGTTGCCCCACGTGAAAGGTAGGGTGTTTTGTGACTGTCTTGACATGAGCTAGAGGCTAGAATTAGACTAATTCTTTTGTGCACAGTCAAAATTATGCAACTGAAACAGACACACTTGAATGCAAAGAACACACATTCCACAAAATAATCATGGCTGCAGGCTTCATGCAGGGACTTTCTAGAATGAGAAGCACAGGAGGGATTATCTGCATCTTTTTAAGAATCAGAGGCTGCAATTCTATTGAGCAGCTACCCTTGCATAACTGGATAAGAAAACATCCCTTCTCTCACTCTCATCAGAAAATAAGGCATCTTGAAGGCCTTTCAAATTTCCCAGTTGAGACAGCCTACAGTGATAAGAAAAAGGATTTTAATGAATGATCATTGCATCCCTTGTGGCTACGAAAACAAACATAGTATAAAGTTGCTATAATGTACCTTCTGCAGCTCCAGCACCATTCATTGCTGTGTGCAGAGGGGAAATGGCTGTGTTGGAATGTCTTGAAATAAATATTAACTAGGCATTTCCAGGGGAAAGAGAAAAGAAGCAGGAATGGCTATTTACATGCCTCCTGTAGCATCTAGCTTTAGCCACAGTGAATACAGATAGCTAACAAAGAAGTTAAACTCAGGCCTGCTAGTTTATAGACTAGGAAGTAATTCACTATACTGCACAACAGATTGACGAACAAGCTCTGTGTTCTCCTTTTTCATGCAGAAAGTACTGTATGACAAGAAAGTAATATCTGGCTTGGGCATGTCAAGAAGATGAAGAGAAGACTGTTGAAATCCAACTTGGTCTACAGAGACATTCTTTAATGAAATGCAGTAATTACATCATTCACATGCCAACTGTTTCTCTCATTTCCACAGAAGATTAGGAAGTGCACCCCACCCTTCTCTTTCCCCCCATATTCTCCCTTTTTTGTCCAGCTTTCAAAGGGTGGAATGCATGGCTCTTTTTCATAGGTGGGATGGCTCCAGTTCTGAAGTCGATAAAAAAAAAAAAGGCTCCCTGGGGTACCATGTATACACATTAACACTTCAACCTGCCAGAGTGCTTCAGTGATGAAGGCCACACCTTAACTACGAGATCATTATCATTTAGAAAACTATGCAATATGGCACAAGAACAATTGCCTGCTTGTGGGGTTTATTTCATGAGCTCCGTAGAGTGTACCTGCTTATTAACATTTGGCAAGAAACAGCCATTGTGCATTTGGCATGACAGACTAGGATCATGTATGCATATATATATATCTCTGTACATTATTGGGAAAAGCTGGGCTCAGATCTTCTCTCTGACAAGCTGGTAAGATCTGGAAGGGTGTGTGTGTGTGTGCGTGTGTGCATGCGTGTGTGTGTGTGTGTAGATCTGTATGTGAATATTCAGAGAAGTAATCCTTCACCAGCATCTTGCAAAGATTTATCTGCATGTGCATATCAGGCCTGAAGCAAAATGGGAGGAGATGTTTTCTGAACTTGGCATGGAAATGCTTTAATTGGAGGAATGATTCATATCATAGACAGTGATAGACATGATTGGCAGCGTTTCAGTCCAGCTTCAGAGCTCCTCCTTATTGCTTAAGCTTAAATGTCACCCCACTGCCAAGTCCCACTTTCCAGTGCCAAAGGACTGCTGGATCCTATACCACACCAATTACCAAGCCTGCCAGTACCACACAATGCCATTTTTACACTCACCAGAAGGAAATTGACACAAATCTTTTAATTAACCCATCAGCCCTGTTCCTATTTTCTTTCATGACTGACATCTTTAGCAAATCCTTTCCAGCCCTATTGAAAGCACACAAGAATGACACACTGTGCTTGCATTAACTCTCTCACTCATTGGGTTCCACTTTTTAACACCATTCATTGGTCATTGTGCACTATTCATTTTAAGTGGGTTTTAAGTAGATTAAGCCAAAGGAAAGACTAGGCCTGTGCTTGATATATTTAAAATATCAGGCTGGAGTCCAAGTCAAAGAAAACTGATGCATGTGTCCCCCCCCCCCTCATTATATGTACTTACTTCATTGACTCCTATAGACTGTGTAGCTATAAAACAGAATTTGTTTTCCTTAGGTGGCTGAGCATATAAGTATATTATGCATATAATGAATATATAATAATCTCTCATACACAATGGCTGGTATCCTACTGCCCAAGTTCCAGCATGCTTCTCATCATGTGTCCATTCTCACATTGGCTGTGAGATCGGTCAGACAATTAGCTGTATGATTGGAAGCTTGAAAGAATGAGAGGAATGCTCACATTATCACCTTTCTGCTCTGAGTTTATGCAACAGCTCTTGATCAATTGCTATTAATCTAACTAGTGAGGAGCCAAGAAAACCTTTGTAATGCCTCTCACTATTTCTAATTCTTTTGGTTTCTCTTCCTGATGTTCAGTTGTTTAATATACTATATTACATCCTGCATAAAAAGGAGTCATAGTATGGAGCAATGTATTCTTCATATTTCATTTAAGAAAGGCACAGGTACAGAAGAGAAGTGTAGAATGGGGAAAGGTGACTTTAAACTTCTGCATCCACTGCAGGACTAGAGTCCTGCCCCTCATTATATAGCTGCAATTTTTTTGTGGCCCCAAATGATCACATAGCAGACAGAATCATTTTCTGAACATATATTTCAACTACGTAGATGATATCCAGGATCTCTTCCAAATCCACATCCACAAGACATACAACTTCATTGCTTCTTGGAAGCCTTTTAAAAACAAATGTTGGCATCAGTTACTAATGTATTGGCATGTTAGTGGCAACAACTGAGCTTGTGTGAGGGAATGGAAGTCCTTCTGCTCAAGCCTCAGATGGTAGGATTACTAAAAGACGCAGCTGTAATCTCTTTTCTTACCTGTTCCAAGGAACAAGACATGATATCTTCCATCTGCAGCATTGACTCGGTCAACAGCTATCTTTGTATACTTGTAGTCAGTGCCTGTCCGAATGATCAGTGGCCTCCTGTGGACTGGGTAGATGGGATTAAACATCAGGGGGTGGTTCCTGATAAAGGTCACTACGTCATCTGGAAACTCCTTGGTTGTCCTTATGTTGGGTGTGAAGGCTCCTCCAGGACACTGTAGAGGAGACATTGATGATCACCAGCAATTATACTAATGATGTTTACTTCTTTGAACTACAAGTTCCAGACTCCCACAGCCAGCTTGGCTCATCACCAAACAGTAACAAAATTAACAAACTCTTCAGTCATCAATATTATCCCAGTGGTGTTTCCACTTCCATTTCCCTTATGAGTCTAAAAACGACTTTCCAAATTGCAGAACTGTGCCTCACCTTTCTTTATTCCTTGGAGATGAGGCAAACCTAAATTAGTACAAGCAGATTAGCTGACTTCATCATTTACAGGTGATTTATATCCAACTATGATTTCATTTCAATTAAAGACCGTTAAAAGTTGCACTTGAAGACCCACACTAGTGTTCTCTTTGCGGTACCAGGTCAATTACTTTCATGCTGCACATTGAATTTAGGAATGTATATTTATATCATGAATTGATATGAATTATGAATGTATGTGTTGTTTATATATCCTGCAAAGAATACAGTTCTGGAAGAAAAGCAAAAAACAACAGGAAGACTTTCCTGAATTGATCCTGAAAGAACACATGGAGATGAGCATCACAATGCTGATCTGATTCTCAATAAACTTGAGTGGCTGGTCTTGTGACCGTAATAAAGTTTTATCTCTCTATCAATAAACTTGATGAATATCTGTGATAGTGAACAGCATATATATTTGTGGGGAGAAAAAGCTACAGATTGGGTTTGTGGGACTCCAGGTTGATTCACATTTTTGGTTGCGTGTGATCAACAGTAAAAAATGCAGATCAGCCTGCCCCAAACATGTAGCATTTTCCACATTTTTGTGAATGTGGTCACTCCCCAAGACAACAGAAGAGAAAACACCATGTGGAAAATTAGCTATAGTGTATTTCTCAATAGCTAAGTACTTATTTAAAATATGTTTCGATATTGTTCACAGCTGTGCTACCCTCAATTGCGACCTCAGCATGATTTTGGCATATCCCTTTCTGCTATTTAACAATTTGTGGTGACTTAACAATGTGTTTTGGGAGCTGAGGCAGTTTCCAACGTATACAAATGTGGACTAATGGAAAATCTGGAAATTTGCTTATAGTGGTGGAACAGGTCTTGATATTCCAACAGAACCAGCATCCCCTTGCCCTAATTCATTTGTTGATGCAGCAGCTTATTCGGTTAGGGTTTACTGAGCTTTATGCTTGTACAAGGCCCATCAGATACATATTGAATACTGTATTTTAATAGTTCACTGGTGTATGAGGGGAGTAAGTGTGGGGGATTTTATTTCCACTGTGAAGGCAAAGATGTCCATGAAAGGCAATGTCAGAATCAAGGCAAATTAACAGAGTTGTACATTTTGCTTGAACAAATGATCTAATTTGATATTGATGTAATCATGAACTTGAATCATGGAAGAAATGATAGAAGGAAGGGCAAGGTGAAATATTCAGCCTGTCCTGGTTTGCACTTTGTGAGGGGATTTGAACCTCAAAAGGACATATTGAAGGCTAAATACTTGTTTTGTCTTGTCACTCACTGAAATAGAACAAAGCGATTGATAGTCCACATCCTCCACAACATCCAACTAAGGCTGTTGTTGAAGTCATACGCATCTTATGTTCAATACACTGGTAGTATGGTGGCCATTATTAAATCATTCCTTCAGAAATGACTGTGGTATGAAAAAGAATGTCACGTAAATCTGGTGATGACCATACTTCAAATCTTGTCCTTGGCAACCTCACCATTTTTGCAAAAGAGGCAACATTGTATGATAAAAAGCCACAGCCTGGGCTTCTCATGTGACCCCAGAAAGTGATTCTCATTGTCCCAGTTTATTCTTTATTGTCCTTCTCAGGAAAACAGCTACTTTCCTTCACCTAATCTCTGTCCCTGATTCAGTCCTTCCCATCTCTTCACCTTAGCCCTTTTTCTAAAATGAGTTACATAGCTTCAAGAATAAACAAATAAACCAATAAAAGAACGCAGCACCACAAAGACTTATCATTTAACAGTCCCCTGCATATTCATCCTCAGCTAATGCATACTGCCCTAGGGACCTTTAGTCCAGCAATAAAGATACACTATAAGTTTATTCATTCTGTTGATAGGGAAAGGGAGATGACTGACTGGTGGTTAGAGGTGCATGGGCCACTTCATTTCTCTAGATCAATGGTTCCCAACCTTGGGTCCCCAGATGTTCTTGGACTAAAACTCCCAGAAGCCTTCACCACTACCTGTGGTGAACACCTGAGTGATCCAAGGTTGGAAAACACTGCTCTAGATCTTAGCAAGAGAGTACAGAGTTGTCTTCCACAAATGCACTTAATCCAGACTGCAAGTGGGAAGCCTGCCTTAGAAACTCCTTAAATTATGGCATACTAGGGGAAAGGTTAGGTGAAAACTCTTCTCCTTTGCATAAAAATCCAGCATGTGCAGTGAAACTACAGTTAGGGATGGGGAGATGCAGATGTGGAGGGATCCTCTTCTTCTGCTTTGAAGTGGTACCTTCCAGGGGAGGAGCGCACACCAAGGATCTCACTCCCAGTGCAAAGCTCTTAGTTTGACAGAGAAGCTGACTAAGAGTTAAGAAAACCACACTTTCCCTTAATCCCATCTTAAGAAAAGGGTCGTGCTCAGAGGAATGTAATGTATTAGGGCATTTATTCAACTGAAAATACTATTTTCTCTCATGAAGTATAAGAATAGTATTTATCTCTGGGGAAAAACAAGTGGTCAGGGCTTAAATGAGAAGGAGGAGGGAGTTGTACTGCTGATATGGGTTCTTGTATTATTTGGTGCTGCATTTCCTAACTGACAAAACAGAAGGACCTCTAAAGAGATAGGTTGTCAGTGGCCTGGCATTTTCTTCTCTTCTCCTCCTTACAAATCCTGTTCCTGAAGGTTTCCAAGCCAGGGATAGTTCTGAGTAGGTTTCAGGGAGCCCAGTAAGTGAATAGAGAAAGTGGAATTATCTCTCACCCTGTTCCACCAAGAGAAGCATCTTCATCAGTGGAATAATTTTCTTGGATTCTGGCTTTTATGCAAGTTTTAAACATTGAAGTTAGCAGTGCCCCTGCTTTTTTCCCCATAGGATTTGGAAAAGAAAATCTTTAATATACAACATTTTACCCAAAAAGGAGGAGTGTTTTTCCTTTCTTGAGTCTTGGGGAAGTTCCTCTAAGGCCCGACGTCCCCCCAAAAGATAAAGGCAAAACTAGACATTCCCATCCAGACACTTCTGGTTTCCTTTTTAAAAAATGCTCCAAGTGACCACATTTCAGCTCCGTATGGCCAGTGGAGGAGGCTGGAGACAAAGATCTGGTCCTCATGTTTCCTCTGTGTTTGGTAAGCAACATTTCTATTTAGTATCTCACACTGTTAAGCCTTGGAACTGGAAAAAACGTCCCATCAATTAGGACTGGTCTACACATCTGGAAAAAAGCACATGGTACCATGTTCCTAAGATGCTCTGACTTTAGAAGGTTAATCTTTTGACACCTGACTGCATTTCCACCCACTCTTAAGTTCCTTGTTGGGGAGAAAGTCTAGCTTTAGTCTTGTTCCTAACTCTATTCGTGCATCATGCCTGAGTAGGATAAAGACACCATGTGTAAGAAGAATGGCCTGCGCATGCCAGTTCCACCCTCTAAGTTGTCATACTTCCTATGTTTAGTGTAAAAGTCTGGTGTATGCTTCCAATTGCACTGAATTCCACAGGCATAGAAATCGAACCATTGAACTCCCTGCTTTATCAGGACTCCCAATCACACGAGAAGCCTGCCTCTTTTTTCAACACAAGAAGGTTGCGTCCTTAGGGTGAATGTTTGTGAATATTGGTTGGAAGAGGGTTGGGATGTAAAAAAACATTTTCTCCAAGGGCGTTGTCTATTCCTGTCAAGGCACAAAAGAGCCTCAAGGAACAGATAGAGCTATTTCCTGGTTAGTCTTCTGCATTTACAAACAAGTCAACATGCCTACGCAAAAGTAAGTCATATTATGTTAAACAAAGGTATGAGATTATATATTTCATGAGGGGAGCATTCAAATAGGTAACAGTTTAGCTTGGTGGGAAACCTTTGCCCTTTATATTTTTTGCCTTTCAGTTTCCAGAAGTCCCAGACAGCAGGGCCAGTGGAAGGGGATCTCAGAAACTGTAGGAGGGCCTCAGACTACACATCCCTGTCTTGGGTGCTACCTGAGGTGGTACAATCCAGAAGGACTCTGCTAAACATATAGATTGGCCTTAAGCTCTTCTTTTTGTCCCCCATTTTAGATTGGATCCTTGGATTTGGAACCCAACTCCCAGCATTCATTCCATTTTGTGGTGCACAGGGATGATGTGTGTTGTAATCTGACGACATCAGAGAGCCACGAAAGAAGATTTACTAAGCTATGCTGTAAATATTTAATAAATATCCTTCTTCCAACAAAACAGTACTCTGTTCATATGCAGAAGAAAGAATACTTCTTAGAGTCGCTTGCATTTTGCTGGACAGACAATGGTGGGCTGCAGGGACCTTGTACTGATCAAGGAAGCCAATGCTTCCATTCTAAAGGCAGCCATTTCAGCAAGAGTTAATGTAAACTTGAGCAAAGTTAGGTAATATATTAATTTGGCAATCATCAGACTCTGCAGGTTTTGGCCTCCCTTCAGAACATACCAATCACGGCAGATATTTCTGCCACAATCAACTGTGAGTTATTGAAAACTTTGAATGATGTAATGTATTGGGCTCACGCTGTGTTGGGATGCTTTATTTTAAATCTTATTTGTCATTTAGACATTACACAAATTGTCGTCTGCGGGTACAGCATGTCACAGAACACATTACAAGCCTTACATCATCTTCTGTGTAAGAGTATACACAGAGGGGTTGTGCAGGAAGTGACAGTATAACACAATGATATGTGTGGCCTTTGAGATGCTGCTGAACTCCACTTCCTATTATTCATCATCATTGGCTAAGGGGGAGTTGTAGCCTGACACCATCTGGAAGGCTACACTTTCTGTTTCCTAATGTTGTTCTAGAACAGAAGCAGCAATGAATATGAGAAGCCATTGTACGGCCTACAGATCCCCACCAAGGACTATTTATTGTCTTCCCCTTAACACCTTAATTCTCACCCTCATGTTGTAATTACATGTCTTTGTCAAGTACAGAAAGAGCTTTGCGAACAAACTCACAGACTAATAATGGTACACTGTGGATAAAAAAAAGAGAAAAGAAGACTGAGGGGAGGTATGAAGACAGTTTTCAAATACTTGAGTCATATAGAAGAGGGGCAGGATCTGTTCTTAATCATCCCAGAGAGCAGCACACATTATAATGGGTTCAAGCTACAGGAAGCCAGATTTAGGCTCAATATCAGGAAACATTTCTTAACTGTTAGAGCAGTATAACAGCAGAACCAATTACCTTGGGAGGTGGTGAACACTCCAGTGCTGGAGGTATTCAAGAGAAAATTGAGCAACCATTTGTCAGCTCTGCTTTGCTTTAAATTCCTGCATTGAACAGAAAGTTGAATTCAATGGCCTTATAGGCCCCTTCCAACTCAATTCTATAATTCTATGATTCTTTGATAAATTTGGCAGTGGACTCCAGGTAAGCAGTTTCTGGTGAAGACAGTGTGAAGTTGCTTTTTCAATGACTAGACAGACAAATATAATGTTTTGCCATACACATTATTAGAGCTAGCCAATTGTATTGCTAGCGGGAGATCTGAAGATAGTGCTTCTATAGTAGTCCACATCATCTCTAATGGAAGCTAAATGCTGGACATAAAGTCGGATTGTTAGCCGATTGGGATATCAGTGGCCCAGTCTCTTCAAGACTGCAGGCAGACAGCCATACTGCCAATATCTTTATTGCTGGAGTAGTGTGAAGCTGGGTTCATTTCCACACCATACATAAGCTCATCTTGGAAAGCATATAAGAAGGTTTTCATCATATAAGACACTGCATGCAACTGAGGGGCAACGGAACACAGAAAGACTCACATATCAGACTGGACGCAAAACGTAAGAATGATTGATTCTCTTTGTTGCTAAATTGCATGACAAGGGGAAATGCAAGAGTCCAATATAATTATTATTGCTGTTATTCTGGAGTTGTTAGAATGTGATGAGTAATTCTGTATATAGCACAAGCTAATATTTGATTACAAAGCCTAGCTATTAGGCATCATGTCTCACTTTTGTTCTTCTCCTTTGGCACAATCACTACTTTTAAAACTATCCCACAGCTCAATTCTAGGCATATTTTTAAAAAATCACAGCAAATGTCATTCTACTCAACGAGACTCCCTCTCAGTCTTAGAGAATGCCTGAGAAATCAGGGCAACTCAATGTCTGACTACAAGCTGTATCTTTCAAACTCCCCCCCCCAACTTATAAATAGGCTTATGGGATCATATTTTGGTAAATGCGACCAATCCCAGACACACTAAACCTCCATGTTAAGCAAATCATTTAATTCTGTATGTCACAAAAATGCTATAAAAATAATGAATGCATGGAATGCAAGCTCGGCAAGTTACTGTTATCTCTTCCCTCCACCTGTTATCTGTTAAAAACCCCCAAATGGATATTTTCATTTATCTTCAAATGTAGCTGAACTGGTATGCTCAACACTAAAAGGGAATTCCATTTCACTTTTGTCTCATACCGCTCGTATTTGAAAACCCCAGATGTGGGAACCAGATCTGTCCAAACTAATCAAATTATTTTAATCATCAGTGCCATTAATAGCCATTATGCTTCAGTTACAAGTTTATCAGCAAAGCTCTCACTGCTAATCAGCTGGGTAACTGATCTGTGCTAACAAGGCTGCTACAGTTTCTCTGTCTGGAATCACCGAACTGTTATTGTAGGTTCCCCTAGGACTACGAAAAAGGAAGACAGGATATTGGGGAATAAATTGGCCATGACCTTAGGAGGGAGTTGCAATGTCATTCATTCAGGAAAATAACCGTAAATTATTATCTTCCTCTTTGTTGGCAGCCAAGGGAAGGGAAAGGCTAGACAGGTATCTGCCCTGCTGTTCATGTTTTCTCATTGTTCCTTTCAATATTAATTCTGTCAACTCCACCACATCAGTGCTAATTGCGAGTAGATCCTATCTTTCGGGATGAGTATGCCATATGCTTTTCGGGGAGGGCAGAAGGACTGACGCTGTTTTAATAGCGCTTCCACTCACATTATTTTGTCTTGCTTTCGGATTGTGTGATCACTCATAATGGTCTTTTAGAGATATTGTTGTGCTGACCGAAGTGACATCATGGGTCCTGCGGTGGGACTGAACTCTACTCCTTTTGCCTACCCCTTGCTTGCACTGTTAAGGTGGACAATTGCAATACTAATTTTTCAAAATATTTTCCATGGAATTTAGTGCTAGTAAAGACATGCTGGATATCACAGTGGTTTAAGCATCTGGTTGTGTAGTTCAATTCCCCACCGGTCCTCCTTGACAGGGGATGGGCTTGCTGATCCATATAGTCCTTTCCAGCTCTGCAGCTCTAAGTAGGACAGAACTGATTTAAAGTGATACTCCACTAATTAAAAGGTTTATCATGTTTTCTATGTTCAGCACTAGTTCATTTGATAAACTTTAAAAGAAAAAGAAAAAGAGCAAGGATTTGAATATCAACCGAAGTGGTGGATGAGATAAAGGCAGAGAAGGCTGTGTGATGCATGGACACTTGAAACACACCTTCCCAGAATAATTAAACATTTCAGCATAAACAGTGGCAGTACTTTATATGTAAGGGTGTGGCATAATTTTGCATCAACTCAGGACAAATGCCTGCATGATCATGCCTGAATGTCGAAAATCAAGTTGTATTGAGTCAGAACACTGGCTCATCTCAGAACTTTGAAAAGTTAGTTTTTGGACAATAGCGTCCAACATTCTCCAGAATAACCACTTCTGCTAGTTATTGTCCAAAGGTTTTTCCAATCTCTGATCCATCTAGCCCACTAGTAGCTACTGCAACTGGTAATGGCTCTTCGTGTTCAGAGTCAGTGATGTCTTCCAGCCATATAAAGGGACAGCAAAATCTCAAGCACCTTTAATCAGAGTTAAGTGTAACTCTGGGTAAAAATACAGGTAGAATTTCAGGATGTGGAGGCTTTCAGCCTAAATAAATGCTGGGCAGCTGAACCCCACATGCAGCTATGCACTAAGAAGCTACCACTTCATATCCTATACTGTTAGCATCCCTGGACATCGAACTTTTGCAGTGGTTTTGTTAAACTATATTATTTGGGTCCCCATCCTGGGAGAAAGGCAGCATGTAAATAAAATCAATGAACAAAAGCAATCATTTTATAATGCTATGTCTAGGTTTATTCAACCTGTTTCCCTGACATTTTCATTCACCAGTGTCAACTGGAAGGCCAGGCAACCCAGCCACTGATTTGCCCCAGAAGCTTCCGGGCATACACTTTATCTTTCTACTGGTAACAGAAAAGATCTGATCTTGACAAAGCCCTAAATTCTCACATAGCTCTAAAAGAGAAAGAAAACCCAATAATCCCATTAGCAGTTCCCTCTCTCTCATTAACCAGGCTAACGACTTCCCTTCCCGTATTTAACGAAAATTCATGATGCTGCAGCCTACATATGGCACTTCTTGTCTTTGCACTAAGGAATAAAAAGTGAAGTTTACTTTCATTTTTCTGGTTGTTTTCTTTAAACTTTAGTCTTCTCTCTAGGCTAAACACTTTGCAGATCCTTTAGGCTTTCTACATATATCAAAGCCATTCACTGCCTTCTTTTATCATCTCTCCTGCCTCTTAATGCTGGCCAACTTGTCCACATGCTTCTTGAAATATGGCCAAAAATATCAGATGGAATGGTCCAGTGCCAAACCTAAACAATGTTGAATGAAGGATTATGCCTAAAGATAATACAGATAAAGCAAATACAAGTTCTCCATGTTAAGCATAGGTATGAAAACAACACATATCTGTTTCACAGTGTTTAGACAGGTACTTACAGTTCCAGGTCGTGGATAAGGAATTCTTCCCTGGTAAGGAATCAGCTGATGGTTTGGGCCTTCCTTGTGGGCAAACGGCCCATTGAAGACTCTCTGGATATCGGACAAATGGTACACACACACTGCTGAGCCTTTAAATACAGAACTAGGGAGGAAAATCAAATAAGCCAAATTAAAAAAATAAAACAAAGAAATGATTAACAGTGCGTTCTTTCCACCTTGCACAATAGTTTCTAAATCATTCTGGCCTCCTTAAAATGTGTAAATGTCCATCCAGCAAATTCTTTGGTCTCATGTTTTACAACTCTGAGATGTATCCTGGATCCACAACCATCAAAGCTTCATAAACCAATGTGGCACTTTTCTTGTGGCTGCGTATTTTAATGGAGTTGGAGGTAAAGACTGCAATATTGTGGTACTTTGAGAGGTGGAGAGTGTATGTTCTAACTTTAGAGTGAATGAGACATGGACCCATCAGGATGGAGACACACACACACACACACACACACACACAATTTGTCTCTGTTCTTCTTTTCCTAATATTATCCTCCTAGTCCATCTATGTACACACCAAAATGTGTCTACTTTCACCCATTACAACCATATCTTCATTCCTTCAGGACCTGAGACATAATGATAGATAGATAGATAGATAGATAGATAGATAGATAGATAGATAGATAGAGAGAGAGAGAGAGAGAGAGAGAGAGAGAGAGAGAGAGAGAGAGAGAGAGATTTGACTGAAACTCCCATTTTCATCCTGTTATTCCCCTTGCATTTATTTATTTCTCTTGAAAAACCAAAAGCTTTAAGTCCACCAGGTGTGCAACAGATATACACAAAGGGATCCCCACAAACCTTGACGGAGAGGTAGAGTGAAGATGGGCGAAAAGTTAATTGTAATAAAAATTGAACCGAAAAGGGGAGGTGAAGCAGGAGAAAAGGAATCTGATAGATTACTCCATTTGGAAGAAGAAGACTGAGTGCCACACTCTTCAAAATCTGCCTATGAATCCTCTTGTAATCAACTGCATTAGCATTAGCATCACTTCTTCTGTCAGCTTCTTCATATTATAACAGCTGGCAGGGTTGTAAAACATAGAAACCACCTATTAAATCTGAACGATGCAAATAGGGACAATTATTATTTCAGTCTGATTTTGAAAAAATTACAACAAATTTACAAAACTTTGCTATATAAGGAGCAGAAAAAATTTGACATTCAAACATCCTGAACGCAGAAGAGGTCACAATGGACAGATTTCTTATTCATAATCTAGGGGGGGTTCAGAGCTACAAAAAGTTCCTTTTTGGGAGCCTATGACTTCCAGAATCCCTCAGCCAGTATAATAACTTTACTAAGCTCTAGGACGGCTGGACAGGGTATGGGAAGCATAATGGCTTGATGTGCTAAGTTTGCACTGCAGAGAAAAAATACTGTGAAAGGTGGATTCAGTAATGCTATGTGAGGGTCCATGACAGTGCATAAATGCATCAGCCCGTGTAAACAAAAGAGAGATCTGCACCAATGCCAATTTAAGTTGAATTTCATCCAGCTCCAGTATCCTGACTAAATAACACTAGATTACTATCCACTTTGATGTGATTTTTCAAAATATGAAAAATAAATTCTTATGAGTTTGATGTGAAAGAAACCTTGGCTAGTGTAAATGCTATAAAGAGAGTGAGGAAATTATCTCCAAGGTCTAGAATAGACTCAGTGTTCAGTTTGTTCCTTCTTTATATGGGTTCCTCTATTTTGACCCATTACAATACAGATTAGGCAAACCTAATTTCTAGCTCAAACATTCAGAACACATAATGTAATCGTAAATGTGGCCTTTTACCATCTTCCCATCTCTATTGCTAAACTTCCTTCTTACACTGTTGACAGACACAGCCATCACATAGCACAAGCTTTTTACTGTGTTGACTGAGGATGGTAATAGTTCAGAGTCAACCACTCACCCAGAAAACATTAGGTTGCTAAGAGATTTTATTTTCTATTTGATCTAACTTTTGCTGGTGGTACTATTTCTAACACATGCATTTGGAGACTAAAGGAAAGAGCTAGCGGGACATTTTAAAAGTACATTATATAGGTACAGTATTACATCACTGTTTGATAACTCAGTTGGTTCTCTGCCTTCATCAAACCTGGTACAAGAGGTCACTAGTAAAAAAAAAAAAACTCCCTAAAAACAGAAAAACTGGCAATGAATCAAGTAGACAATAGTCCTCTTCAATATTAGAAAGACTTATTTCCAAAACACTTTTGAAATCCTGAAACCAAGCAAGGTGATTAAGTAGACAAAATTGTCTCTCATCTGTCAACACTTGAAAGCCATTTGTTTAACCCTGTGTATTTTGATTGGAGAGTGAAGTCAAGTGGGCCTTAGAAAGCATGGCTAACAACAAGGTCAGTGGAGGTGATGGCATTCCAGTGGAGCTATTTTAAATCTTAAAAGAGGATGCTGTTAAGGTGCTAATATGCCAGCAGTGGCCAGAGGATTGGAAAAGATCAGTCTACATCCCAATCCCAAAGAAGGGCAGTGCCATAGAATGCTCCAACTACTGTACAATTGCACTCATTTCACACGCTAGCAAGGTTATGCTCAAGATCCTACAAGGTAGGCTTCAGCAGTATGTGGACCAAGAACTCGCAGAAGTACAAGTTGGATTTCGAAGGGGCAGAGCAACTAGAGACCAAATTGCTAACATGTGCTGGATTATGGAGAAAGCGAGAGTTTGAGAAAAAAATCTACTTCTGCTTCATTGACTATGCAAAAGCCTTTGATTGTGTGGGCCACAGCAAACTATGTCAAGTTCTTAAAGAAATGGGAGTGCCTGACCACTTCATTTATCTCTTGAGAAATCTATACGTGGGACAGAAAACAACAGTTAGAACTGGATATGGAACAACTGACTGATTCAACACTGGGAAAGGAGTATGATAAGACTGTATATTGTCTCCCTGCTTATTTAACTTATATGCAGAATACATCATGCAAAAGGCTGGAGGAATCCCAAGCCAGAATTAAGATTGCTGGAAGGAATATCAACAACTTCCGATATGCAGATGATACCATTCTGATGGCAAAAAGTGAGGAGGAATTAAAGAACGTCTTAATGAGGGTGAAAGAGAGCGCAAAAAAAAATGGTCTGAAGCTAAACATAAAAAAACTAAGATCATGGCCACTGGTCCCATCACCTCCTGGCAAATTGAAGGGGAAGATATGGAGGAAGTGACAGATTTTACTTTCTTGGTCTCCATGATCACTGCAGATGGTGACAGCAGTCACAAAATTAAAAGATGCCTGCTTCTTGGGAGGAAAATGATGACAAAACATAGACAGCATCTTAAAAAGCAGAGACATCACCTTGCCAACAAAGGTCCGCATGCAGTAGTCAAAGCTGTTGTTTTTCCAGTAGTGTTGTATGGAAGTGAGAGCTGGACTGTAATGAAGGCTGACCACCAAAGAACTTATGCTTTAGAATTGTGGTGCTGGAGGAGACTGTTGAGAGTCCCCTGGACTGCAAAGAGAACAAACCTATCAATTCTGAAGGAAATCAATCCTGAGTGCTCACTGGAAGGACAGATCCTGAAGCTGAGGCTCCAATACTTTGACCAGGGAGGAGACTCCCTGGAAAAGACCTTGATGTTGGGAAAGTGTGAAGGCAAGAGGAGAAGGGGACGACAGAGGATGAGATGGTTGGACAGTGTCATTGAAGCAACCAACATGAATTTGACCCAACTCCAGGAGGCAGTGGAAGACAGGAGGGCCTGGTGTGCTCTGGTCCATGGGGTCACGAAGAGTTGGACACGACTTAACAACTAAACAACAACAATAATTTTGATAGACTTTGATGGAGCAATTCAGATATGTGGAAGCAGTTAATGTGCTGCTCCAATATTGTATGGGCTAAAGGGAACAGATGATAAATAGTTTCAGAGGAAAGCCTCATAACAAAACACAGAATCAGTGCCTCAGAGCTTATAAACAATTTGGTGTTCCTTAAGTACAAGACACTGTTTTATTATAGAAAGCTTTTGTCTTGTTATCATTGCAGGGTCGTTTCATAACCAAAATTCACAATTAAATTAGAATAGTTAATCATTAGTCATACTAATATTGTCAACATTTTCTTGTAATACAGCAAAATGTGAACATATTATATGCTATTACACATAATGTGAACTTCCCCTAGGTTCAGAGGTAGGCAATCTCAGGAGGCCTAAGGAAGCCATATTATTTGCCCCCATGATCCTTCCTAGGCTCTACCAAGTCTGGAAATGGCTGTTGAGGGCCATTTTTAAAATAGAAAATGGCTAGATGGGTACTTCCAAAGTTTATTTAACTCATTTGTGGGGGTGCTTGGGAAGCTCCTGAGTTCCCTGTACTTTTCCTAGAAGCCCTCAAGCACAGAAATATGAAATTTTTAGTCCCCCATCTTTAAAACTGAAGGTTCCAAGGATGGCCTTAGGGACAGCTTAATGTGACCCAGGAAATGCATGTTGTCTATCCCATTTTAGAAGGTAATAGATTTACAAAACACATCAACTGGCATGAGTCACCTCACAGAAAATGACTGTACTACATAAAATTCAATCTGAGCAGTTTCTTTAATAAATATATGTATGGTTACCTGGATGTTGTGAAAACTCCATATATCAATGTTGTTCGGGGGTTGTCTGTTTCAAGAAGAAACACATCCTCTGAAGGACAGAAAGAAAACAGTTATTAAATAAATCTGTGCATGCCACACAGTGATTTCCAATTCTCAGCACCACATATCCTGCTCATTCCATTTGAAGCTTGCAGGACCTGCCAGATGTTGTTGGAGCGCAACTGTAAGCATTCATCACCATTTATAACTGTTATCCACCATTTGCAGGACCACAAATTGGCCATTTCTGTCCTAGGCAGTCACTCCTGTGTCACAGGTGGCACCACAATTGACAGAGAGAATGTGCATGAGTGTCTCGTGGTATCTCATTAACATGGTTCAAATCATTCTATAGATGTAATAATAAAAGGTGTGATTCAGCATTGCAAAAATAAATGCCTGAAGATATAATCCTATTTACTCTGGGAGAAAATGCTTAGAAAGGCAGCAATTATTGTCCTCTAAAGAAGACTCAGCAGCAATATAAGCCACAAGTGTAGCAGAAGTAAAAACCCATGTTAAAGTATATAGTGTTGAAATCCTGTTGCACAGCTACACAAACAACTGTGATAATGATGTCATCATCAGATAATCACCACTAATTAAAGGCTACTTTTGGTTATTTCAGAGTGCACATGCCTTCATTGCTCTATATCTGGGTAATGTGCACCCTGGAATCAGATTTAACCAGCAAATGCACAGCTGTACAACAGATTTTCAATGAATGGTGAAACACTTGTGTAACTTATGCCTGAAAAAGGGCGATTTTCAATAATTCGGACCTTCTTTTGTCCCCCCCCCATGTTGTTGCTGTTATTGTGTAGAAGCCATGGGAGCTGCAGGACAGTAGGAGGAGGTCTTTAATCACGAAAGATCTCTCCCCAAATCATCATCATTCAACAGCAGAAAAATATCTCCTAATTATAGACTCTTCGTTATGTTCCATGGCTCCCACAGTTTCTGTACGATGAAAGGGATTATATGGGAATCTGAAAATCTGTGGGACAGTCATAAAGAGTTGCTAATTACTGAAAATCAGTCCCACTAAAAATCAGTGGGGCTGAAAATCAGCCCATCATAAGCTTTACACAGGAATAAATTACATCACAGGATTTCTGCCAATCATTTAGAGGAAATAACACCTGCTACAAGTATCAGACTGAAATCTTGGCTGCACTATAGTATGACAAATTTCAGATTCTCAACTGAATCAACCTGATTCAGATTGATTTATATGAAGTCCAGATCAGACAAATCAATTTGTCTCTATACTATACGTCTAGAATTGAATGGGGGCACAACTCACTTTAGTCTTTTTTTTCTTTTTTGTTATTTATCAAAGCTACATTTAAATGCATCTAGCATACAACCCCTGTCTAAAATTGGGCAGATCTTCTTCCCTCTTTGGCATTCATAATCTCTTCATATTTCATTTACATCAGTGCAAAAAGAAAAAAGTTTTGGTTTTCTAATGCAAGTGAAAGGCAAGCTTACAAATCAGTTGAAATCCAAAGTACAAATCAAATCAGATGCTGCACAAATTCTTGCTGATCAAACTTGGATACATTCCAAACCCTCAAATTGGACTCCAGATCAGAGTAGGGACCCATTTACAACCTTATTGGACATATCAAGTTGTTTATGTCTCGCACTCCCTTAACTTTTTTCTAATGTTAAATGAAATTTGAAAAGGTCTTTGCAAGCAAAGGCTTTAAGTACAAACCATCAGAGGTAAAACATGCTGTTATCCATCTTAGAAATTCCTACCGCTGTACCTAATTCATCAAAGTAGGTCTCTGTGCCATCATCATCCATGACGGAACATACAAGCCTTGCTTTCAAATAGGTTGTCCACTTGTTGACAAGACTACGCTGCCCACCAGTGTCATTCTAGGGAGTGAAAAGGAAGAGAAATAAACACTTTACAATGAAACATTCTGAAATCTGTACATGCTTCTGAGCAGGCACTCAGGATCTGCCCTGCCCACGAATGTACAATATGGACTTTAATTGGGATATCAAATGCTTCTACCATTTCTCCTCAGAAGGGTGATAAACTCCAAATAATAATAATAATGTGCCATCAAGTCAATTCAGACTTATGGTGACACTTTTCAGAGTTTTCTAGGTAAAACGTACTCTGATGTAGTTTACCATTCCCTTCTTCTGGGGGCACCTTGGGATTGTGCAGCTTGCCCAAGGCCACATAGGCTGGCCTGAAAAGACTCAAATAATGAAATTAGAATTTGTTTATAGACAAAGTAAATCAACTTTCTCCAGTCTGGTTCCACCAGACTTGTTGAACCACCACTTCCATCATACCAGTAACATGGCCCATTGAGTGAAGGATGTTGAACTTTTAGTCCACATGAGACATGAGATTATTAGCTTTAAAAACTATACCAACCAACCATGCAATAAAATCATGTGGTACAACTTTCCTCAACTGTGGCACGGCAGGGTGGTAGGTCAGCAGATTGCAAGCCTGAATGCTTATGCCCACAAAGGGAAACAGGATGTTGGGCAAATTAGTTCTTGTCCTGCTTTTCTGTGTAGAACAATTGAGAAGAAATTTCTGAAATGAGAACTTTCAAATGTGCAGTGTCTATCTGTAACCTCAAGTGACCCAGTCTAAAACACCTATTACATGTAGATCTGATAGTCAACACACACATCACCTAGCAACCAGTGGAAATGAATCAAACGTGTGTGTGTATGAATCCTAGTTCTTCAGGTGCATAATTAACTTTTAGGAAAAATACCCTACAGTGGAAGAATTAAGCTCAATGAGCGCTCAGCAAACTCAGTGTCAACAGAATGCTGATAGACTGTTGAGAGGATAATCTGGAGTGGGTAGGATCCAGAAGAAAGAGAAGTCTATATTACTTTAGAATGTGGCAGGTCCTTTTTTTTTAAGTATGAATTCTAAATCTTGTCTAAATAACTATTTTTTCCAACTTCTAGTAAGATCATCAGATACCACCACACATGTCCAGCTCATATTTATCTGAAGCCTAGTTTTGGAGGTTTTCTGGCAAAGATAATTCTAGCAGAACCGCTTCAGGCTTCTTAAGAAGTCATCTGGGCTTCATTAGGATAACAATGGTTTAGTCATATTTGTTTCTTCTGAAAAAATGCTACTGGGCAACTTGACCAAAAATAAAATAAAATAAACATGACATCCAGATCACATCATATTGTTTTGACAGAGAAGAATCAAATCCAAAACATAATATATCTATTCTACTGCATTATGTGCATCATTAAGAGGAAAGAACACGTCAGCAAATGCTCAATGAACTATGCAATGGTCAGATGATTTGTGACAGGGAAGCCTTTCTTTAGATAGTGCAGTGTGATGAAGAACAGGACTATCTCCAAGTGTTGGGTGAGGCAATGTGTCTTTCACACCTCCTCCAATGGCTTCCTAAGACCAGTAACTGGGCAACCGTGCAGGGTCTACACCTTGTATTTAGAACCAAACAGGCTAGGATCCATAAAGTGCTAACTTTAGAGCCGGGAGGAGTAACCTCTCAGCCTTTTTCCAGTTGTTGCTAGACTGCAATTCCCAATATCCCATCACCATTAGCTACACTGGTTAGGGCTGATGGTAGTTGTGGTCCAACAACTTCTGGAGGGCTGCAGTTACCTGTCTTTAATTTACAGGAGCCAAAATTCAAACAAAGGGCATTTCCTTTTGGAAGGGTGTGCCTTAAAGATGAATCCCTCCACACAGAGAGCTCCTACGTAGTGCTACACATCAAAAAGGCATTGTGTGCATGTGCCATGTTTTCCCTTTAACTTTTTTTAACAGGGGATGAAGCAAGAAATAGGAAAAAAAATGGTATGAAGGAACAGGCAAGTTATATATGAAGGATATTGCCAATGGCCTGCCCAAAGAAGCCATATTTTGGTCTGGTGTCTCCAAAGGGAACAACATAGGAACTTCTATGTAAGTTCTATTGATTCAGTAGGCTGATACTCGTTGTGACTTTCTACATTTATAACAGGATTTGAGCATTTGTTTCTTTTCTTTTCTTTTTCTTTTCTTTTTTTTTTTTTTTGGGTCCTATAATCAACTCTGCACAGTTTTTGTCCTGAACAGCATACCAAAAAAAAGTTTTGCTTACAGGACATATTCTAGCAATCATTGAGTGGATTTGCTTAGTGCTGCCGCTGTTGTCCGTCAGTTTCTCTTTGAAGAAGAAATACACTTTGGCATCATTCGGGTCGGTGCCATCTGGGATGAGATGGGCA
This sequence comes from Pogona vitticeps, assembly GCF_051106095.1. Lineage (NCBI taxonomy): Eukaryota > Metazoa > Chordata > Lepidosauria > Squamata > Agamidae > Pogona > Pogona vitticeps. The sequence goes on along the minus strand of NC_135787.1, from coordinate 113,325,914 downwards.
TCCACGAAAATGGGCTCTGAAATGACACAAAGACATGCGGCAATTAGAACACGCAGATCAAGTAATGTGACAGCAGCCTGGCAGCACAGGTACAGTGGTGCCTTGCTTAGTAATCGCTCCGTTGAGTGACGAAATTGCTTAGCGACAAAGTTTTTTGTGATAGCAAAAGCAATTGCTTTGCAATTTTTTTTTCGATTTGCGATGATCGCGGGGAAGCGATCATGGCAAAGTGACCCTTTTTTAACAGCTGATTGGCGGTTTCAAAATGGCCACCGGGAAAACAAAATGGCCACCTGCTGTGTTTCCTCACTTTAGAGGCACCGAAAATGGCCACCCCTATGGAGGATCTTCACTTAAAGGTTAGTTTTTAGCCCATAGGAACGCATTAATTGCATTTTAATGTGTTTCTATGGGCTTTTTTCCAGAACAGATTAACATCGCTAAGCGAGGCACCACTGTACCAGAGATCAATTGGGACACCCACACACACCCATCCTTTTCCATTTAGGGAACCTTGTGGTTCTCATGGAGATTGGCCACTCCAAAGAGGAGTCATGGATCTTTCTCTTATCAGAATTATGGCCTTTGTATCTGGGTCATCAGGAGGAATGAGCAGAAAAACAAAGATCAGTTCCTAGCAAAGGCTTCTGATATACAAGTAATATTTGTGAAGAAAAACACAGTAAACTCAATAATCATCTGTAACATTCAGTGGTGGCTCCTCTATTAGTTCTAGTGGGTTCTGCCCCACTCTGGGCTCAGACTGCCCTCATCTAGCCCACTCCTGCCTTACTGGAGAAAGAGGACTTTGTTTGTCTGTATGTGTGAATGCCTACCTGCCCTCATGGCTCTGTGTCTATTTGAATATGTGATAGAGTCTGTAGTAAGAACCCTATTTGCTGCAACTATTTGATCACATGCGGGGGCACATCTTAGTCATGTCCTGAGTAGTGCAGCTGAGATGCATTCCATCACTTTGTCAAGGAGCCACAATTAGCTACGGCAAGTTGCACAAACCCTATGCAATACCAAAAGGAAGCCAGCCTGTGTGTTTTGACCGGGCTCTGCCCATCCTCTACTGTTACAGGCTAACCACAAACCCTCCTGCCAAAATGATATGATCCACAGCAAGAGAGTTATTAGTAGGTGTGAAGCATCTGCAAAGTTTGCAGAGGAATAAAAGAAACCCCTTCAAAACAAGACCCAAGGAGGTGTGGAAATAGAGAGCCTCCCAACCCCCAAAGAGAAATAAGCAGACTAAGTAGCCACAGACTATTCTGTGTCTTTTGGTGGAAATAGAGAAGAAATGGAAGTGGAAACAAAAAAGGTTTCTGAGGAAGAAGCATGGCTTGCTGGCCTGAATGAGAGGACTTTGCTGGACCTCTTTGTACATTACGGGTGACTTGTCAAGACACATGAATATGTTATAGCTGTAGCATGTTTAGGGGCTTTGCTAGAGCTTGTCACCACACTATCAATAAAAGCAACAAAAGTGTTTTATGATTCAGTCAATCCCATTGATGTAATCATAAAGAAACCCAGATAATTCTCAAATATATTTGCAGAATGATTTGCAGAACAGACAGTGGAATTACAGTATTTATCGTGAGAAGTATCAGTTAACTTTCAGTCATCTTGTGTAGAAATATACAAGCTTGCTATAATGCTTTTGCTGCTAGCAATCTTCTAAATTTGGTTCAAAATAAATAGCTCTCCAGGCTTCCAATGAACTTTATCTTTACCACTCATACATATTAAGCACCTTAGTAAGGACAAGTGGTCACACAGTTGCTTTAGCACCTTCAACATATGACAGTATTTCTGAAAGTCGTAATAAGCCATTATATAAAATCTGACAGTGCAGTGGTTAAACTGAAGTACTGCAACCAAACCTCTGCTCACAACCCAGGTTCAATCCCGGTAGCCAAGGCGAGGTTCACTCAGCCTTTCATCCATCTGAGGTATTAAATTAAGTACTCAACTTGCTGGTATGTGTATGAAATATGCAGTTAAACTGTAAACTGTCCAGACACTGCTTTAAGCACTATGAGATGGTATATAAGCAGCATGCTTTGCTTTTGCTTTTTGACTTATGGCGATCATTTCCAAGGTTTGCTAGATAGAGAGGACTCAGAAGTGGCTTGCCATTCCCTTCTTCTGAAGGTGCCTGGAATGGTGTATCTTGCCAAGTTTAAATGGGCTGGCTTTTTTCCTGGAATGCACAGAGGAGAACTGAACTCCCAACCTCTAGCTCCACAGCCAGAGAACTAATCCACAGAGCTATCCAGACAGTCATAGGAAGCACATATTCTCAAGGGATGTAAATCTTTGCTTGCCTTGCCCTCTCAGGCATGGTTGATTAACTGGATTTTTTCCCTCTCCCTGCCTGAGACTGAGATATCTTCTGGAGCTATACAAATACAGTGGTGCCTCGCATAACGATGTTAATTGGTTCCAGAAAAAAAAACGTTATGTGAAAACATCGTTATGGGAAGCACCATTTCCCATAGAAATGCATTGAAAACCGGTTAATCCGTTCCAACTGGAACGGATTATCCGGTTTTTTCCCTCCCCCCGCGGCTTGGATCTGACCCATGGTGGCTACCTCAGCCATGGCTGGACTCCCTAGAGTCCGGCCATGGCTGGGGTAGCCGCTGCGGTTACCCTTTAAGCGGCGGGGACAGGCTGGGGGGTGGATCGGGGAGCTTGAAGCCTCTCCGTGCCGCCTACCCAGGTCGTTCCCGGACTTCTGGAAGTCCGGGAACGACCTGGGTAAGCAGCGCTGGGAGGCTTCAAGCTTCCCGATCCACCCTCCAGCCTGTCCCCGCCGCTTAAAGCCTCCTTGCGGCGCCTACCCAGCCCGTTCTCGGACACCTAGGTGTCCGAGAACGGGCTGGGTAGGCGGCGGGGAAGGCTACCGGCATCGGGGACAGGCTGGGGGGTGCACCGGGGAGCTTGAAGCCTCTCCGCGCCGCCTACCCCCGCCGTTCCCGGACTTCTGGAAGTCCGGGAACGGCGGGGGTAAGCAGCGCGGGAAGGCTTCAAGCTTCCCGATCCACCCTCCAGCCTGTCCCCGCCGCTTAAAGCCTCCTTGCGCCGCCTACCCAGCCCGTTCTCGGACACCTAGGTGTCCGAGGACGGGCTGGGTAGGCGGCGGGGAAGGCTACCGGCATCGGGGACAGGCTGGGGGGTGCACCGGGGAGCTTGAAGCCTCTCCGCGCCGCCTACCCCCGCCGTTCCCGGACTTCTGGAAGTCCGGGAACGGCGGGGGTAAGCAGCGCTGGGAGGCTTCAAGCTTCCCGATCCACCCTCCAGCCTGTCCCCGCCGCTTAAAGCCTCCTCGTTCCCGGTGGGGGTAGGCGGCGCGGAGAGGCTTCAAGCTCCCCGGTGCACCCCCCAGCCTGTCCCCGATGCCGGTAGCCTTCCCCGCCGCCTACCCAGCCCGTTCTCGGACACCTAGGTGTCCGAGAACGGGCTGGATAGGCGGCGCAAGGAGGCTTTAAGCGGCGGGGACAGGCTGGAGGGTGGATCGGGAAGCTTGAAGCCTTCCCGCGCTGCTTACCCCCGCCGTTCCCGGACTTCCAGAAGTCCGGGAACGGCGGGGGTAGGCGGCGCGGAGAGGCTTCAAGCTCCCCGGTGCACCCCCCAGCCTGTCCCCGATGCCGGTAGCCTTCCCCGCCGCCTACCCAGCCCGTTCTCGGACACCTAGGTGTCCGAGAACGGGCTGGATAGGCGGCGCAAGGAGGCTTTAAGCGGCGGGGACAGGCTGGAGGGTGGATCGGGAAGCTTGAAGCCTTCCCGCGCTGCTTACCCCCGCCGTTCCCGGACTTCCAGAAGTCCGGGAACGGCGGGGGTAGGCGGCGCGGAGAGGCTTCAAGCTCCCCGGTGCACCCCCCAGCCTGTCCCCGATGCCGGTAGCCTTCCCCGCCGCCTACCCAGCCCGTTCTCGGACACCTAGGTGTCCGAGAACGGGCTGGATAGGCGGCGCAAGGAGGCTTTAAGCGGCGGGGACAGGCTGGAGGGTGGATCGGGAAGCTTGAAGCCTTCCCGCGCTGCTTACCCCCGCCGTTCCCGGACTTCCAGAAGTCCGGGAACGGCGGGGGTAGGCGGCGCGGAGAGGCTTCAAGCTCCCCGGTGCACCCCCCAGCCTGTCCCCGATGCCGGTAGCCTTCCCCGCCGCCTACCCAGCCCGTCCTCGGACACCTAGGTGTCCGAGAACGGGCTGGATAGGCGGCGCAAGGAGGCTTTAAGCGGCGGGGACAGGCTGGAGGGTGGATCGGGAAGCTTGAAGCCTTCCCGCGCTGCTTACCCCCGCCGTTCCCGGACTTCCAGAAGTCCGGGAACGGCGGGGGTAGGCGGCGCGGAGAGGCTTCAAGCTCCCCGGTGCACCCCCCAGCCTGTCCCCGATGCCGGTAGCCTTCCCCGCCGCCTACCCAGCCCGTTCTCGGACACCTAGGTGTCCGAGAACGGGCTGGGTAGGCGGCGCAAGGAGGCTTTAAGCGGCGGGGACAGGCTGGAGGGTGGATCGGGAAGCTTGAAGCCTCTCCGCGCTGCTTACCCAGGCTGTTCCCGGACTTCCAGAAGTCCGGGAACAGCGGGGGTAGGCGGCGCGGAGAGGCTTCAAGCTCCCCGGTCCACCCCCCAGCCTGTCCCCGGAGCTCGGAAGGGAATTGTCGGCAGGGGACGGTGGCTTCGGGGTCCTTCCGAGGCCACAGCCCACTGCCGACATTTTCCCCCAGCTGAGCAGCGGGGCTTCAAAGCTCCCGCCGCTCAGCTGGGGGAAAATGGTGCCTATGGGGAAAAATCGCAAAGCGATTTTTCCCCATAGGCAAGATCGTTGTGCGATCGCAAAAGCGATGGCAACGAAGCCATCGTTATGCGATTTTTTCGTTATACGGGGCACTCGTTAAGCGAGGCACCACTGTAGTGTAACTTGTACAAGTTGCTCAACATTGCAACAGCTGCATTGGTTTTCACAGAAGTCTAAAAAAATTAGGGTTTGTTTGTACCTTCTAAACAATCAGCTAATTCTTCTCTGCTTGCTTTGTATATAGGTGTGCGTGTGTGCGTGTGTGCTTCTCAGAAGGAAATGACACTAGGGTTGTAAAGACAGCCCCAGAGGAATTGTGCATAAATTGCAAGAACCTTGCTGGGCAGGGAATACTCCATGTCTCAGTCTTGAGGTAAGGAATTCTACGGAAGTGAAAATGTCTTGCTCCCTGGTTCAGTTGTATCAAATGTACAATTGTATTCTTTAATTGCATAAGTGAATGAAAACAAAGAAGTTGTTTTCATTCACTTATACAATTGAAGTATAAATTAAAACAAATATTTCTCATATCCCTGTTAGTCTATAGGATTAATTTGTTGTCTATACCTGCAAGTAATGAATAGGTTAGGAACGAATTCAGTGACTCAAAGCCAGAAGCCCTGAGGAAATAGTTCGCTTCCCAAGTCCATCTTGCAAACATCTCCTTTTAACTGTCTGAAATGTATTTTTTCTGTCACTTTAACTGTACAGTCCTACTGCATAAAATGTCAAACAGAACAGTTGAATAGCATGAAGTCAATTTCTTATATCTTGTAATTTAGTGTACAGTACAGTGAAGAAATTAAACATGGTCTTCTTACCACTGAGCCATTTAGAGTTGTGCTGATCAGTCCTCACAGCATTCCTCCGGGTTAAACTACGGAATATGGCCGCATCAGTTCCCATGAAATCAATGTACATTCCTGAAAATAGTTCTTCATCTGGAGAAAGTGAAAGAGAGGAAAAAATGAATACCTCCTTGGGGGGGGGGGGATGCAATTTTAGAATGCTATTTCTATTTGATACATGTCCATTTTCTAATTCTGTAATGAGTGGGATGAAAGTGGGATTTCCTCTGAATCATGATTTTTAAAAAAAACACAAAACAAAACCCAAGTCTCCAACACAGCATCCCATCTTGATGGAAACCTTTGAGCAACCATATAATTAAGAACGAAACCAGAACAAAAAAATGTGGGGAAGAACATTTCAAGTGGAAGATGATTTAGTGGTTGAAGCCACTAGGAGCCAGCTCAGAAAGATGGAAAAAGTAACACAAATAATCAACTTCTACTTTCTAAAGGAAAGAGACATCCTTTTTATGTGCTATAAAAGTACTGGAAAGAGGAGCATAGGATTATCAAAACACCTTCGCTTGTGACATAAATATGCAACCCAACAAACAAAAGTTGTAACTTATTTTGGAATCAAAATGGACAGAGTTCATGGAAGGGTGGTGAACCTTTGTCCTCCCAACCTGAAGAGGTGACATTCAGCTTTCCAAAAACCTTAGCTGTGCTAGTTGAGGAGATGTCCAATACATCTCCATTCCTGACCTACATGTAGATATAAGGGCTAACTTACTCTGGATCCCAGCCAAATCTCTATTCCCATACTGTGATCTCCATATTGTGTAGCTTTATCATTTGATTCCAAAAACAAGGCCTTTTTAGCTGACTCCAACTATGGATGTTGAAGCAAAGCATGAGGGGAATTTTTACACGCATGCCCCTCAGCTGCATCAGAAGTCAACAGATAGCAAGTGGAAGCAAGTCTCTGAAATCCATGAGAACACCTGGGCAAAGCTCTTGTAGGGAGGAAAGGGTTAAACAACCCTTTGCCTGAGTCTCCAGATATGTAGTTACAGATGTGTAGAATGTTAGATTTGCAGGATGGAGGCCATAAGGGAAACAACTGAAGGAAATTGTGTTTAAGTCTCTATTATGAGTCATGCTTGGAGAAGGCAATTATTGAGCCGTTAATAGGATTTCAGAGTGAGAAATTCTTAAGCTGCAGTTGGCTGGCTTGTTTATGTATTTACTTTAAGCATAAGCATTCCACCTTCCTTCTGGAGAGTGCAAAGGGCCAAATAGCAAAATAATGCAATAGACTAACAACTCAAAATTGACATCAACAGTGAGAAATTTCCAGTGGGGTAGGCATGCCTCTGACTTCTTTAAGACTAACACGTTTCTTTGGGCTTAAGCTTTCATTGACTGTAGCCTGCTTCTTCTGATGAATGGCATAGAGGAGCCTCAGTAGATAGACATGCATAGATTCATGAGAATATGAAATATCATGGGAGCGTGAATGGCCCAGCGTGGCAATGGTTGATGAGGGTCATTAACAATCCTTGAGTGCGACAGGTGAAGATCTTAATCATGGATTCTTGATATAGGCTATCCTGCCAAGTTGCTGTAGAAGTGGGTTACAGTCCATGAAAGTGTATGTCAAATAAAGCTAGTTAACCTTTAATGTACCAGAAGAAGATCTAAATAGTAGTAGAATACAACATACTGCATCAGCAAAGTTATTTTAAAATCATAGGCAGTTCAAAACCAAATTAGGTGAAGTGGCAATTCACACCCCAAATGCTTTCCAGAACAGAGACGTTTCCACCAACTTGTGGAAGGACATTAAGGAGGAGGCAGTATAGACTTCCTTTGGAAGGAGGCTCCAGAGCCAACTCCACTGAAAAGGCCTTTTCCTTGTCACAACCCAGCATAATTCTAGAGATTCTTGAACACTCAAGTCAGCCCCCCAAGGCAGAAGGGAGCCCTTCAAATATCCTGCTCAAAAACCATTCGTGACCACATGACATAGTGATAGCCACAGACTTGGATGGCTTTAATAGAGAATTAGACAAATTCATGGCAAAGTCATGAATGGCTGCCAACCAGGATACAACAACAATAATTATAATTGCATGCCCTTGGGTAGATTCTGACTTGGCAGGTCTTCTAGGTATAAAATACTCAGAACTGGTTTATCATTCCCTTCTTTTGGCAGTGCTCTGGGACTGTACAGCTTACCTAAGGCAAACACAGGCTGATTCTACTCCTGAGAGACACACAGGGGAACTGAACTCTCAGTTCCTAGTTCTGCATTCATGTGCTCCAATTCCATAAGCTAGCCAGCCAGTTTAGTCAGATTGTACATTATCTGAGATATCAGAGGCATCATGCTGTAGAACACAAAGGGGAGGGTTGCAGACATATTTTGCTTGGGGCCCTCCTAGAGGCATCTATCTGGTCTTTATGAGAAGACGTTTCTGGACTACATAGACTTTTGGTCTGACTGTATGGTCATTGTTCATTCAGAGAAGTTAACATAATTGCCAGCATTGTGAACTGTGCATAGAAACATAGAAAGCCAAACCAGTGCTTTCCCCCTTTTGTTTCCTCCCATATTTCATGCACAGAGGAGAGATCCAATAATGCTCTCATTCTGGTCTTGTCAGATCCAAAATGTGGCATGTTGCTTGCTAACTAGGAATATACATTGTGGGGAAATCTGACCTAGTATAACTTCAAGGTGAGGTAGGTTATTCAGTGCAACTGAAGGTAAGGTACACAAAAGCTGAGTATTTTCAGTGTGAGCCAAAGCACATTTCCATCTCAAAATATTTCAAAAGAGTGTATTAGGCATGCAACCTTCACTGGTAACAATGGGATTATGGATCTAAATTCCTTTGCACTGAAGAATTCAGCTCATATATCACAAAGTGCACACAACGGACATGGCAATGACTTTTAAGTATTTTCTTCTCTCTGGGATTAGCAACACAAATCCCATAGGCCAGCAACACAGTCCCACAAAGCAATATATTAGCAAAAATACCTTCTGATTTCCAACAGTTACTACAAAAGCATGGCTCAGTAGCATCATTCCATTGAGGTTTGCAGATTGCTTTCCAGTGATTAGAAATACCTGTTCATCCACAAGATTCCGAAACTCTGCATTGCTAGCTGCTGCCAAGGTCATGAACTCTGTGCCGACTGTCATATATAATGTTCAACCTTTACTTGACTTCACTGTTGTCTATCAACAAGAACCTGTCACAGTAAAGGTGGGCAGCCACTGGCAAGCAGGCTTTGTTTCACAACCAGGAGACTGTATTATGCTGAAGACATATGGTTCACAATAGAGATGGGCATAAATCAAACTATGAACCAAAAAAATCCATGAATTTGGCTGTTTTGAGGTTTCATTCATAAATCACTTTGGGGATCCCATTTTCCCAATATGAAACCAAGTGCCAAGCCTACTTCTATGGGCTTCCTCCCTTCCCCCCATCCAAGTTTGTTTCAAGTTGATTCTATGAGGTGTTTTTTCTTTGAAATTCATGCCCTTGGCAGTTTCTATATTTTAAAAATGTGTACATATTACCAAGCACTTTTTTTCTTTCAGGGAATGCATTGCGAGTCCAGAATTGCAAAGATCTCTAATTGCAAATTGTACCCACTTCCAGGTTCAGTCCAGCAGGTGCAGAATTTTGCCCATGTGTTTTTCCAAACGCTCGATGAACTGAATTTCTTGCATATCTTTATCTCAGAGACTGAACTCTGTACTAGGACAATCAATTTAGATACAAAAACTACAAAACTCTGTCATAACTGTATTGGGATTTGGCATGGCTGAAACACTGGCTGTCTGAAAATCATAATTTGCCACTCGGGAATAAAGCACCTCACCTTCCCACTGGCTACAATTCCCTTCACGTTCACCTTTAGCCATATTTTATCATTATATCTGCACTTCTGTGAATTCATGCATTCACTTAAACTTCAGATGTACATGCTGCTTTTCTCCCTTTTAAAGAACTTATAGTAAAACAAAGGCACAAAAATCACAGTGGCCAAATCCTGCTGCTTAGGCATGCTTGTATAACTTGAAGTTGTACAAGTGGTTGCAAAATTCAGAACAAATCAGAAGAGCTATCCAGAACCCAGTTCCACAGGTGCAGTTGTGCAACTAATTGGGCAATCAGTCAAGGACACATTTTTGTTTTGTTTTTCTTTATCCCCTTCAGTCCACCCACCACCGAAAAGTAGCCCACAAAAAAAATCACTGAAACTGAATTTAAAGGTACTTTAAAAAAAGATTTCTGTGCTGTTCTAATTTTTTAAAAGAAAGCTATATTTTTAATAAAAGGTTAATAATTAACTTTTTCTTATTTTTCTTTCTACCGTGAGCACAACAACTTCATGATTTTTCCCCATTTGTTTATTACAGGATTGCTGTCCAGACTTAACAGAATGCTCCCACGTCGCTGTCAATTAAAAAAATAAATAAAACTAAAGCGTTTGCTATTCTTTGTCCCACTGCATACCAGCATTGTCAGTTATTTCTTAATTATCCCTCCAGCCTAGTTGTCTAATTAGTTGCCAATAACATCTGCCACCTCCTCTTCTTTTTGGTTTAATTGTCTAATTGCCCAAATAATTGGTCTTAGCAAGAGCAATAACAAGCTCATACTCTCTGGCATTGTTTCTTTCCAGTGCATATTTCATTTATGTTTGCTTTTGCAAAACTCCTAGACACATTTGCAGGGGGTGGGGCATGAGAGAACAGGCAAAAATAATTAACTTTGCTTTCCTCATCAAAAAGAAGAAAGTAGAATTGTGAAGGAAAATGAAATATAGGATTGTAACTAGAGATGGACATGAATTGGAAAAATTGTGATTTGTTTTGATTCGTGATTCATTAAGGTTGAGAATTTATGGCCCAATTTATGATTTTTTTTCTGACAAATTGATGAATCTATTTATCAATTTGTTTTAGCTTTTAAAACCCTATAACCCTCACCCCAAGCACATCAGGACACCAGAATTGCAGACAAGCTTCCTCTGACTCTCCTCTACAAGCCCTGCAAGTTTGGCAAAGTTTGGGTTTGGATGTCCAAGTTATACACCCATAAGAAGCCCCCCCCCCAAGAAAATTTCCCCAGGCAGCTAGAGACACCAAAATCACAGAAAAACTTTCCCTGGCTCTCTTCTATAATCCCACCAAGTTTGATGAAGATTGGGTTTCGAATATCCAAGTAATATGCCACAAAAGTGGATCCCCTCCACAAGAAAGTGCATTTTGGCAGCTGGCTTGAGCGAAACCCAATCTTCACCAAACTTGGAGGAATTCTAGAGCACTGGTTCTTAACCTTGGGTTACTCAGGAGTTTTGGACTGCAACTCCCAGAAGCCTTCACCACCAGCTGTCCTGACTGGGGTTTCTGGGAGTTGCAGTTCAAAAGCATCCGAGTAACAAGGGTTAAGAACCACTGTTCTAGAGGATAGTCAAGGGAAACTTCTCTGTAATTTTAGTGTCTCTAGTGCATGGGAGCCATTTTATGGCCCAATGAATCAACAAATCAAAAATCGCTAAAAATTCATTGATTCATATTCATCGGAGACATAAATTTGGATGAATACAAATAGACAAATTAGTGATTTTTGATGAATTTTACAACTCATTTTTTAAATTCATGCTCATCTCTATTTGTAATCCATGGTTATGAATGATCCTGGTTAACGTTAAGCATGGTTAGCACTAGTACATACATTTCTTTAAGACATGAGAACACTTGCAAGGAAAAGAAAAGACTTCACAATAAAGAAGCAAAGAGGTAAGAGATACTTCCAAAGAATATATCCATTTGAAAACTATGGCTTGCAGGGAGCCATCAGTACATTTCTATTAAAGACATAGGGGTTTGTGGCAAGTAATATGAGGGTGATATAACCCATATGAAATAAATATGTTCTGGAGATTGGAAAGCCGTTGTATGCATGTACTGTTATTGTTTTAAATCACAGGTGTGCAAATTAACGCTACAATATAATTGCATTTGGTTTTATGTATACTGATATTAGCATAATTTGCATAATTTGTTATATAGGCAATTGAAGAGTACGGGGGGGGGCTTTTTGTCCTTTGCATACTAGAGACAGAACCCCACCCCACCCCAATAAATTTGATATCTTTGGAGATGAAACCTGATATCAGCAAAACTCAACTTGAGTCTCCTTCATGGAATGTTTAACTTCAAATCTTGTGGCCACAAGTGGTAGCTAGCATGATTCATGCACTTGTGTGTTTCTCCCCCACCTTAAGACCTACAATGCTCAGCCCTGTGAAGACTGGAAGGTTTAACTCTTGGAGGCATTTTTGTAGCCCAATAAAAGGTATTACAGATTTGGGATTTTGCTCATGGATCATACGGATGCCGATATGTGTGAGAAAGAAAATGTACATGCATGAGCATACACATGTGTGAGTGTATCCTGCACCTTTCCCTCTCTCTTATATTATCTATTCTATTCTATTCTATTCTATTCTATTCTATTCTATTCTATTCTATTCTATTCTATTCTATTCTATTTTATTCTATTCTATTCTATTCTATTTTTTCCAAATAAATTTTCGGGGCTTCACTTATTTTTGTGCTTGTTTCTCCCTTACATCCCCTGCCAGTTCCAGTTCTTAATCTTAAAATGCCGCTGGTTTTCAACTCCTGGAAAAGAGAAATGCTACCCACTCTACAGTATATTTCGCCCCCTGTTCCCCCCTGGAAATGTGCATCTGGCAGCCAAGTGTAGAGGTCAAACAAACGACCGTGTCCCAGCTGCCAAACGCCTGTTGATTTTGGTGGGAGCAAAAGGGACTGAGAGATGTTCTCAGTCATGCTCCAATGAAGCCGTAGGGCTAAACAACCTCTGGAGTTTGTTTTCCTTCATTCTGAAGCACAAAAACCGTATGCTAAGGTCAATGGCATCCTACCTTTTGTTCCAGAAAAATCTCAAGTTGGTTTGAGAGAAAGAAGGACAATGGCTGCTCTTCTCCTTGGCAAGAAAAGCAAGCATGCTGAGCCACTCACTGGCTTAGGGACAAAGAAGGAGTTAGCCTTGCCTGTGTTGTGAGAAATTCCACAGCTTGAGAGTTTTCAAAGGCAGCTCCACATAGTGCGTACAGTAGTCCAGGCAGCATATGACTAAACCATGCATTATCATGGCTGGCTCGGAAATCTCGGAAAATGGGCACAACTGACACCCTCTTCTATGCCCAGTACTCCAAAGGGTCTGTAGTGGGAAGTCTGCCACCATATATCCTTGTCTGCCCTGGCTACTGGAAATGGAAACCCTATTTTTGCCTGACAGCATCAGTAGCTTTCCTCAAAATGCCAGCAGTGAGTGCAACAGAGGGGGCTGTGAACATGTACTCTTGTACAAATACACTCCTGGTCACCTCCCGCATGCTAGTTTTAGGCCGAATCCAAACGTACACCTGGACAGAAAACATGCATTCCAGAGAAAATGTCAACCCATCCAACTGAGATCAAATCCACTATGGGACAGCATTTACACTACACCTTAAAGGGAATAAACCTAATTTAGAAGGCACTTAACATGTCTTTCTCCTCCTACATCTTCCTATGATGTCCCAGCACTTGCTTCCCAGTGGAAGAACCAGTTCTAGCTCTCTTCCTTTTCCAACAAGCTGCTTACTCATTTACATGGAATTCCATGCAGTTCTTGCCATCTATGACCAACTAGTGAGTGATTAAATGTAAGGGAGAACTAATATTGTGAACACTAAGCAATGATTTGAGATGGTAAATTATTCTGCTGTGAAGCCACCAAACCTTAGAATTACTCTAAGAAAAGCTCTCCTAGTTATGATTGCATTTCCCCCCTGCTATTTATTTGTGCTCAGTCTCTGAATCAATTTCCAAACCCTTTTACCAAATCCATTTCCAAATCTGCCCCCATCAGCTTGATAAATATCGCTTTCTTCTTTAATACTTTACACTTTCTTTTTCTTACATACTTAATGCTATGCAAATTCTTAGAATCTAGTACAAGTATTCAAATCAAGTCATTTCTCTTATATTATTCTTTTATTGTGTCTTTTAAAAAATAAAATAATAGAAAATATTCAAATTAAAAAAATAAGTAAATTTGAAGTTGGGAAAATCATGTTAGAGATTTTCCATTTTTAAGTAGAAACGTTCATGAATTACACTGGTGACTGTCATAGCCTACCAAAAAGTTCTCAACTCTTTCTGGTCAGAGACCTGAGGAGAATTTTTTTACTTATTTTTTTTACTTAGCAATCACTTGTACATGGCCTGAAGCCCAGAAGAATGGAAACTTATTGCAAGAGGAATCTTACAGTTCAGTCCACTGAAATGAGGTGAGATGCCCTTGAATAAAACAGTTACTGACAGATAATTTTCTTCAGTTCCTTCTCTTACCCTTTGTCTCAGTTTGTTTACAACACACAATCGTTTGACTCTCAGCACCAAATGATTTCAGCCTGCAGAAGCCCTGATTGTTTTCACTTACTGATCATAACAGAGACAGTGTTCACGTTAGGGTTGAAAGAGCAGCGTCCCTTCCCAGATTCACATTTGGAATCGATCTTGAAAATTTGCTCCTGTAACACAGAAAGGAACACTCAAGCTGTAGAAAAAGCTGGAAGTGAATTTTAACCTGCTTGAATCCAATGACACATCATATGGGGTGAATGTTCAAAACTAGCCAGGGTTTACCTTATGATTGGCAGGAATAGTCCCCTATCACTCAATAACTCTTGTGGCATTTTAAAGGCTACCACATTTTTAAGACATATGGAAACTATCTGGAGTTTGTTGCTGCTACCTTGCAATTTCATTAACTTCCATGGCCTACTTTTACAAGTTGGTACAGTACTGTATAAGCCTATGAGGCCTCATGTTCCCTATCTTTCTGAAATATGTTGCTTCTTTTCTCCTCATGCTATTGTGGGTTCTCCCCACTCATCAAAAGTCAGGAAACGTATTTTGGCTTCTGGGGAGAAAAATGTCCCTGGTGGATCTCTTTCTGGGAGTACAACTACAATAATTAATAAAGAGTTAAAATTGTCCACCCCTCGTGACATTGCAAACCAGTTGCTTGAGCAAGCTGCCTACACCCTTGTATAGTATTAGAGATTAATGATTGTTTGGTTGACAATATCAAATGCTGAATAAAAGTACCCAGAAGAGGCTTGCGTGGGAAGACAGTATTGCTGCTCACACCGAGTACTGCAAGTTTGGCTTGGGATTTTTTTTGGCAAAGGATGGCTTTATGATTTCTAAATGATGTAAAGCCAATAAAAGTCTAGGGGTCAGTCTTACAGGGAGGTAGCTAAAGTTCATGCTTCTAGTATACATGCATAAACTGTGAAGGCCAATGCTTTCTTATCCCCCCAGTAACCAACCAATACAGGAAATGAGAGGCTAAGAACTGCTCTTTCCCAGCACAAATTTCCATTCACACTCCATGTGCTCTCTAAAGGCAACACAACTGGAAATGGAGCTATGGTATTTTTTTTTCTTCTGGTGTAATTTGTGAAGCATAACCCATCCCTAGCTGCCTAGGTGGTCTAGGATTTAAATCCCTATCTCCTCATGTGTAAATTCAGTATGGAACATATTGCTTACTATTCTGAATTTAAACTTTATTTACTCTTTCTAGGTGTTCCACCTACAGCAGCCTTCCCAAGCCTGAGTCGTTCTAGAATGCCTATCATCCACCATCAGTCATATTGACTGTGGCTGACAGAAGTTGTGACTGGGGAAGCTGGCTCCAGAGCAAATTGTATTAGTGAAGGGATCCAGGAACCACTTAGCTGTATCATACCAGAGGTAAGAACCCTGGCTAGAAATTAAACCCTGGCTAGAAATTTGTTTCTGGGAAGCTTGAGCGCAAGGAGGCATGAACACAAATAATGTTTGCCAACTCTGGCTGTTCCCAGAGAGGGCTCCTTGTGTGCGTGAAGATTTTGTCCATGCAAGCTGACTAAAAACTAGAGGTGTCTTTTCCTTCTTGTTCTTTACTCTTTACTCTTGTGGATCATTCTTAGTTCCTTCATAATTTTTTTCCTTAGACTTGGCTAAATTCTTTAGAAGCTGTAGCAGGCATCTTCACACTTTGTGCCAATGAAAAACACATGTTTATTGTTATCTAAAATGTGCACGTGCAGCTTCTCTATTAAAATCAAGTACCTCGTGAGGATGTTTGTGAGGCCTTTAGATGTAACTACTCCCAGATTATGGAACAGAGGTGCCACTGGCTCCTTTCCTTTTGCTATCAGTTGACAATCTATCTCTTTAGAGAGGCTTTTGGGAACTAAGAGGCAATTGAGAGGGGGAGACCACTTGAAATGTAAAATGTTAAAATGTATAGCTTTTAAGTAATGTTTTAAATTTGTATATATTATCATTTAAAGTCATCATCAATTTGTTTTATTTAATGATTGACTTTAAATGTTTTGTATGCCACATTGGGTTCCCCATGGGGGAGAAAAACTTATGGTGAATGAGTGACCTCCTAAAAGTCATTGCTTAACAGTCCTGCTCAACAATTGCAAACTAAAGATCATGGATTCCTTCACTGTGTCAATCCACCTAATATTCAGTCTCCTTCTTCCATTGTTGCTTCAACTTTTCCCAGCATTATTGTCTTTTCCAGAGTCTTTCCTTCTTGCAATGTGTTCTAAGTACTGTAGTCTCAGCTTAGTCACTTTTGCTACTAGAGTGTTTTAGCACCTGCTTAATTTGTCTTTCTCGTGGTCCATAGTTTCCACAAAGCTCTCTTCCAAGATTATATTTCAAATAAATTGATTTTCTTCCTGTCAGCTTTCTTTACTGTGCAGCTTTTATATCTTTACATAGCAATTGGGAATAATCAGAGTATAGATGATCTTGTCTTGGTCTCCACTGACACACATCTTTACTCTTGTGGATCATTCTTAGTTCCTTCATTATTGTTTTCCCTTAGACTTGGCTAAATTCTTTAGAAGCTGTACTAGGCATCTTCACACTTTGTGCCAATGAAAAACACATGTTTATTGTTATTTAAAATGTGTACGTGCAGCTTCTCTATTAAAATCAAGTATCTCGTGAGGATCTTTGTGAGGCCTTTAGATATAACTACTCCCAGATTATGGGACAGAGGTGCCACTGGCTCCTTTCCTTTTGCTATCAGTTGACAATCTATCTCTTTAGAGAGGCTTTTGGGAACTAAGAGGCAATTGAGAGGGGGAGACCACTTGAAATGTAAAATGTTAAAATGTATAGCTTTTAAGTAATGTTTTAAATTTGTATACATTATCATTTAAAGTCATCATTGATTTGTTTTATTTAATGATTGACTTTAAATGTTTTGTATGCCACATTGGGTTCCCCATGGGGGAGAAAAATAAAATAAATAAATAAAATGTCAATTGGAACTTCATCACTGATGAGCACCTGTCTCCTGGTCATACTTAGGTGATGAGGTAGCCAAACCTTCTCCAATCCAAGTCTGAATGTCAAACATTTGGTGCCCACTGTTACGCAAAATTCACGTGTTATGGCCTCTAGAGATCTTGGCCTTTTAGGAGGATATGAATGTTCATATCAATCGGTTCTTTTATTTCCCTTTTTCACTGCTAAAACATCTTTTGCCTGTGAAAAATGATGGTGAGTTGTAAAATGAAATGAGAAAAGCCATCGACTTGTTGGTAAGAAGTGTAACTTCTCACAACCTTTGCATGTGGGAATGCTAATTACTATGCACAGATGCAATAGGAACAAAGGGGAGAAAGGCACTCACATTAAATCCTTACATTTGAAGCAGCTTTGCTATTGTTGGCCTGTACAATAACAGCACTGAAAGCATGAGGTCTGCTGTCAAAGGCCTAACAGACTCCAAACATCTCAGACAGCCGTTTATTTGATCAATTGTTCATAGACATGTAGCAAAAGAGACAGGCTGACTGAAGCCAATTCCAGTACACACAAGATGTGTATTTTTATTTTGCAGTGTCGGAAGAGCATTGCTTTGCTTCATCTTGAAGTCTAGCATTTTACTGTAAATTTATCAGTGTCATATTAGATCAACAAAGCCAAGAAAAAAATATTTCTCTGATTAATGTGGAGATTGTGGGTCTTGTTACATACAGCACTGATGTTACCTGTCTGTCATGGGTTTGGAGGGAAAGTTCCATCCTATGGGGAGTGGAAGGCGGGACATCAGGAGGAGGGGCTGTACTGTATATATATGTGAAGCGTGTGTGGAGAGCAGGAGAAGAAGCAGCAGCTGGGAAGAAGAAGCTGGTGTGGGAGTCTGTGTGTCAGACAGGGTACTACTGTGTGTCAGTCAGTACCAACCTGATAGGTTCAGGTGTCTGTATGGTTAGCCAGAACTGATAGGTTCAGGGTCTGTGCTTCAAGTCAAGTGTTCTGTGTGAACCAAACTGTATGCATGTATGAATGAGACTAAGCCACGTTACTATATCTTATTCACCTGATCATTTTATTTTCCCTGTGTGTTGTTTTAAATAAACCTTATTCTTTTATTTGTTGAAAATCCATCCCTGGTCTGTGTGACTTCTTATAGGGAATGGTTGGTGGCAGCTTAGTTAACGTGTGGCAGATCCCAGTAGGTCTGGGTTTGTCACATTGATTGGTGTCCAGCGTGTGGGATACGACTGGTCCAGTTGTCCAGCGGTCCAGCAAAGCCTTGGCAAGTGTGCCCAGAGCAAGGGGGGTCTAGTCAGGGACAATCTGAGAGCGCGTAGGTAATCTTCTAGGTGTGCCTCACAGGGAGGTGCACTAGTAGAAGAACGTGTAACCTCAGATTGGGGGCTAGATTAGGGAGCTCTGAGGCAGCCTGTTTTGGCGGGAAAAAGCTGAGGCAAAATTGTAAAGTAGAAGTGATTTAGCCTGCCTGCTGCGAGGCCCAGCAGAGGGGGGTAGACTCTAACTCGCAACTGTTGCAAGTTAGTGCTGAAGGACAGCAGCAATCTATAGAGAAAGCTGGTTCTGAGGCAAAAAAAAAAAGTGGTCGCTTTATTTTGAGGCTTGACTTTTGAAAGCAGCCTGTTCTGGGGGGGGGATTATGCCCTTGACTCGAAGCCAAATGGCAGAAATGGGTGAAGTGAAAGACCCCCAGGTTGACCAAGGTTCTGAGGATGAATTTGGCTCAGTGCAAGGTGACAGCACGGGAGAACAGAACCCAGAACTCAGGAAAATGCTCATAGTCCAACAGCATGAACTGAGGATGAGGCAATTTGAAATGGAGGAAAGGGAAAGAGAGGAAAGATTAGAAAGAGAAAAAATGCAGGAAAGGGAGAGGCAAAGACAATTTGATCTGGAAAAAGAAAGAATGGCGTTTGAGTTAAGAAAATTGGAACTGATGAATCAGAACAATAATAACAATAGGGATTCTGAGGGAGGCCAATTGTCTAAGGCTGACCTGAAGAAATTCCCTGTATACCACAAGGGAGATTGTCCTGAGGTGTTCTTTTCCTTAGTGGAAAGAGCGTTTGTGGACTTCTCAGTAAGGGAAACTGAGAAGATGACCATCATGCGATCTTTAATCAGTGGCAGCCTTGCTGAAGTTTATTCAGAGATGCCACAGGAACTGATGAAAGATTTTGCAGAGTTTAAAAAACTGGTGTTTGCAAGACATGGGATAAATGCGGAACAGCTGAGGCAAAGATTCAGGTCAATCACCAAGAAACCAGAGCAGACTTTTACCCAAGTGGGGGCCCAATTGGTGAGGCTGCTAGAGAAATGGCTATCTCAGGAGGGGACAGAGACCTTTCAGCAGCTCAAAGACTTGATAGCGCTGGAACAGTTCTATGCAGTCCTGCATGGGGAACTGAAATTCCAGGTGAGGGAAAGGAAACCGAAATCTGTGGCAGAAGCAGCCGAGATCGCAGATTTTATTTACCAGATAAGAAAGCCCTTAGGTGAGGGGAAATCTGTAGGTAAACCCAAAGAAACCTACAGCAAGTACTCTCAGGGACCAGGGAAAAGCCAGCAAGGGGGAGGGGCCCATGGTGAAGGGAAGCCCTCAGACATGAAACCAAGACCTCAGATTTTGGAGGGAAAACCAAAACAAGATGAGAAAGACTCAAAATATAGCAGAAAATGTTATTTCTGTCAGGGAAAGGGCCATCTAATCTCAGAGTGTGAGAAATTAAAGCAGCTAAAAGGAATTGTGCCTCAGGATTCGAGTGGAACCAAGCCAAAAGCTGTGTTCTGTGTCCAGAAAGAGCAAGGCTCATTGTCACCGAGGGAGCCTGTTGCCATGGCTACTCAATCTGGAACAGTTACATCTGCTGATCAGGCTGAGGAAAATGGTCCTCTTGTAGAGGTCAGGCGCTGCCTACTGGTGAGAACAGATTCTCAGTTGTTTGAAACAGCAGGGGTGGACGTAGGAATACTTGACCATCAGTATAGGGGGCTGCGGGACACTTGTTCCCAGGTGACCCTGTGCCATCCAGATATTATTCCTAGGGAGTATGTAATCCCAAATGAGAGCATGAAGGTGGCAGGGATTGAGGGGCAGGTGATCTCACTGCCAGTAGCGGAGGTACCTGTGAACTTTCAAGGCTGGAGGGGAGTTTGGCGGCTAGCGATTTCATCGACTCTGCCAGCAGCTGTGCTCGTGGGAAATGACCTGGCTGAACATGTGAAATGGGTGCTAGTGATTACACGCTCACAAGCCACCACGGGGACAGTTCAGGGGGGTAATGATGAGCCCGAGACGGAAGCAGGTGGGGGGAGTTCAGAAGCTGTGGTGGAAACCTTAACCACAGACAGCAGATTTGGGCAAGAGCAAAAGGCAGACGCCACTCTCCAAAAGTGTTTTGAACAGGTGACTGACGCCCAGCTAACACCTGAAACCCCAGTGAGATTTCTAGAGAAAAAGGGGATTTTGTATAGAGAGACCCTGAGGAATATCTCAAAAGGGGGAGATGGGATCAGAAGTCAGCTAGTGGTGCCTGAAAAGTATCGCCCCATGATCTTACAAAGGGGGCACTCTGACATGTTTGCTGCGCACTTAGGGGTGAACAAAACACAGCAGAGAATCACACAGAATTTTTACTGGCCTGACATGGGGAAGCAGATCAGGGAGTTCTGTAAACAATGTGATGTGTGTCAAAGGCAGGGGAATAGCCGCGACAGGACCAAAGCAAAGTTGTGCCCTTTGCCTGTGATTGACACTCCGTTCAAATGCATAGGGGTGGATATTGTGGGACCTTTGCCCAAGGCCACAAAGAGGGGGAATAGGTTCATTCTCACCATTGTGGACCATGCCACGAGGTACCCTGAAGCCATACCCTTGACTAACATTGAAACTAACACAGTGGCAGATGCCTTGGTGGGGTATATGTCCAGGATGGGATTTGCCTCAGAAATAATCACAGATTTGGGAGCATCGTTCACATCGAAGCTCATGAAACGCTTATGGCAAATCTGTGGAATTAAGCACAAGGAAACCACTGCCTATCACCCTGAAAGTAATGGGTTAACTGAGAAGTTCAATGGGACTCTAATGCGCATGATTAGGGCTTACTTGGCAGAGAATCCAAACAATTGGGACCAGAAGCTGCAATCCCTTTTGTTTGCTTATCGATCAGTGCCACAAGCCAGTACCGGGTTCAGTCCGTTTGAACTTTTATTTGGGAGAAGGGTGAAAGGGCCCCTTGATTTGATCAAACAAAATTGGGAGCAGATCACCCAGGATGACCCACAAGGTGTTGTGACATACATAGACACCTTGATGAATGACCTAAAGAGAAACCTAGAGCTAGCAACAGAGACCCTGCAAGCTCAAAAGGTCAGAAAGAAAGCTTGGGATGACCAGGAAGGCAGGGAGAGGCACTTAAACCCAGGGGAGGAAGTGCTTTGGCCTAGGCCTTGCAGAGGGAACAAACTGCAGCTGGGTAGCCCAGAAGTAAAGTGCTTGGGTCACATAGTAGGGGGAGGAGTGATAAAACCCCTCGAGGCCAAGATAGAAGCAGTTCGTGATTGGCCCAGACCCAACACCAAGAAAAAAGTCAAATCATTTCTTGGGTTGGTGGGCTACTACAGAAAGTTCATCCCGAGGTTTAGCGAGATTGCGGCTCCGCTGACCGATCTGACGAGAAAGAAGGCTGATGACCGCATCCCGTGGACCAGCGACTGTGAGGAGGCGTTCCAGAGGTTGAAGCAGGCGCTCATCAACTATCCAGTGCTGCGTGCTCCAGACTTCGACCGGGAGTTCATCATCTACACCGATGCGTCTAACAGCGGGGTAGGAGCAGTTCTTTGCCAGGAGGATGAGAATGGTGACCAGCATCCAGTGTCCTACCTGAGTAGGAAACTCCAGAAAGGTGAGAGACATTTGGCAACCGTGGAGAAGGAGTGTCTGGCCATAGTCTACGCGATCCAGAAGGCCAAGCCTTACATCTGGGGAAGACATTTTGTTCTGTGCACTGACCATTCACCACTGCAATGGTTAAAGACAATGAAAACCCACAATAGTAAACTTATGAGGTGGGCTTTAAACTTGCAAGACTATGACTTTGAAGTGAAGGTGGTCAGAGGGTCAGTGAACTGTGTTGCTGACGCCTTGTCAAGAAGACCTGAAGATTGAAGACGGCGAAAGAAACATGGACTATGTATATATGTTGGTGACCAAAGGTTAAATGTACCTGTTTTTTGAACTTGGTTTGTATGAATAAAGGTAAATTGATGTAATGTATATGGTAAATGTTTAAATGCCTAATTGATATGGTTAACTTAGAATGTAAGTATAAGTAAGTATGATATTGTATGTATAACTGTTGTTGTGTGTTTTATCCAGGTTGTTTTTTGGGAAAAAGCACCTTAGCTTTCCCCCTACAAAACAACTTATAAAGAGGGGAGGTGTTACATACAGCACTGATGTTACCTGTCTGTCATGGGTTTGGAGGGAAAGTTCCATCCTATGGGGAGTGGAAGGCGGGACATCAGGAGGAGGGGCTGTACTGTATATATATGTGAAGCGTGTGTGGAGAGCAGGAGAAGAAGCAGCAGCTGGGAAGAAGAAGCTGGTGTGGGAGTCTGTGTGTCAGACAGGGTACTACTGTGTGTCAGTCAGTACCAACCTGATAGGTTCAGGTGTCTGTATGGTTAGCCAGAACTGATAGGTTCAGGGTCTGTGCTTCAAGTCAAGTGTTCTGTGTGAACCAAACTGTATGCATGTATGAATGAGACTAAGCCACGTTACTATATCTTATTCACCTGATCATTTTATTTTCCCTGTGTGTTGTTTTAAATAAACCTTATTCTTTTATTTGTTGAAAATCCATCCCTGGTCTGTGTGACTTCTTATAGGGAATGGTTGGTGGCAGCTTAGTTAACGTGTGGCAGATCCCAGTAGGTCTGGGTTTGTCACAGGTCTGTTGAAGAATCTTGTGAGGGTGCCTTTGAAAATGGATCAGGATTCCTCTTGCATCTGCAGAAATTAGGTCTGAGTTGTAAGGAATGAGAAAGTGCTAAATTTTGTGAACATGGTATCTCCTAGTGGAAAGCAGACTTAAAGGAACAGGTTTTATGGATATTAAACCCAAAATAAAAACACTACCTGAAATGGCCACTGCCATGGGGAGATTCTGGGACCGATAGTCCAGAAAAGATAACTCTTCTGAGTTCTAGAAGCACCAGTTCTCCTTTTTGGCTATTTTTTTATGAGCACACTGGTACGTAAATGTTTGCAGGTGTCAAGGGCTGAGAGAACACCATGTCATTTCTAAGATCACTGGGCCAGCCTTCCTACATTACACAGTGGTTGTACGACACCAAAATAGCCACGGAGCACTTAGTGTGCGGCCCTAAAGGACCTACAGGAAGCCTTGGCAATCCGCACATCCTTCTGGCCATTCCTTCTGTGAGCACAAATAATGAACTCGCCATTATACTCTCACTATACTTGCCTTGCCTGCCAGTATTATTAATCCCTTGATGGAAGAGGTGGAGAATATTTACTTCCAATATATGCAAGCTTTTCTGAGTATTTCATAACACATGTGGAAGTGCATACTTTTCATTTAATTGGGTTGGGCATCCTCACTACTCTCAAGGTGACCATTTCAACAGTTCTGCCTGCAGAGCAGTGATCTTAAATAGGGAGCACTCAGCAGTATAGGCATGTCCCTTTCCCTGCTTCCACAGTCATTCACGGTCAAATGTTTTTGGCCTTCTATGTCTCTCAGCTGCCAGTGGAAAGCTAATTGATTCCATGATACTGGAACTGCTTCGTTGGCATGAAATAAGAGAGATGTGGCCAGAGGTTTGTCCTCGCATATCTTGTGACAACCAACAGCAGGGACTTTTGCAGGGTTAGAGGTTATATACCATGTGAGCAGCCAATATTGTCTTTGTAGCAGATACTGACAGTCCATTGCATAAAGATTTGATAAATGAAATGTTAGTGCTGGCTCATCTGGAGGCAGCAACATGCTGGAAGACCTTGGAGGATCTGAATCTGAAGGATTGGTTGAACTGTGCATATCTATGGATGCATGGTATTCTGCTATTGTCTGTGCAAGAAAAGACTCATCATTATATAATCCTTCACTTGAGCAGTTGAGATTTTGGAAGGGCATCCTTTATTAGGCTGTGGACTTGAATGTTTACATATGGAGAAAAAGAATTGCTTCTATGCCATGAGAGCTTTTTTGTGGTCAAGTCAGCCAGAGTTTCTACTTTCCCTCCATTATATGCTGTGGGCAATGTATTGTGTTGTACTGAGATATGTTCTGCTTTGTAGCAAATTCTTGGCAGGCATCAGGCAGACTTCTACTGACAAACACAACCCCTGACAGACTAAAACACTTGCCTCAGACCTTCGCCCTCTATTAAGGTAGGCACATACAGGGCTGAATGCTCCACTCCCACATACATAGAGATGAGTCCGGTTGAATGTCTGTATGACACGAACAAAGTTGCCACAACCATGCTGTAGAGAGAACAAAACAAAAAGACCCAATTGATAAATGGCTGCACGTACATTGCATTGTGATATTTAGTTGCAAACACAGTGTTGAAATATAACTAGAAATGTGTGTTCTTGAGGGTTAGCCATACGTAGTTACATTTAACAGGAATCACAGAGCAATATTATTAAGCGGGAGGAGCATTTGCCTTGCATTCAGAAGGTCCCAAGTACACTCCATAGGGCATCCTCTTAAAAGTATTACAGATTAAAGTCTGGGCTCCCTCACTGGGAGAAAGGCAGCATATAAATTTACTAAATAAATAAACAGTTGGTGTAGAATCATATGGACTAGAACATAGGCATGGACAAGCTACCTCTGATCATAGGAAAGTTCATGAACAGAAAACAAGTAGAACTATCATGGTTGAAATAGTATACAAACAAATGAATGAAAGAAAGAAAGAAAGAAAGAAAGAAAGAAAGAAAGAAAGAAAGAAAACATTATGATAATCTCAAAAGGAAGTCTGAAAAACCTCTGCCTTCCAATTCTTGGCGTTGCCATTTCTTGAAGGGTGGTCACAGTCAGCAAAATGTTTCTTAGCCTTGTTGTACTTGTCTAGACAGCTTTCCCCAACAATATTGAAAGTCTGACATGATTACAGCATTAGTTTCAGCAGACATGAAACATTTAGCCGTGCTTTCAACATGTGACAAGATTTTCAGAGCCATGAGTACAGAAAATGTAAACATGCACAGAGACCTGTTCTGTGTTCTCCTTCTCCCTCCTGCCATTTTCCCACCTTCCTGTTCATTCTACTCTTTAGGACTCTCAGAGATGCGTGCTGTTCACTTTATACCCAGATGTTTGCATTCCAGGTATGACATTATGGATGATATCGTTCTGTCTGTATATGCAGCATACACTAAGATTATTAGGGATTGTGTGCAGATAAACCCTATTTCATTGCATGACATTCATGTTCCATTCCAGAGAGCATTTCATTTTTCTATGACACCTTTTTACATGATACTCAGAAAGATATTACATCAATAGCTGATGGTGCACTCTACAGGATACTCTCTTGTGCTCTTTACCATACACAAAGTGACACCAAGGAAGAGAAAATCCCAGAAGCTGGCTCCTTTTTTCATCAATTAACAAATTCTCACTCAAAGACAAAGCAATTGTCAGGACAAGTTTTCAACAAGGGTGAATGATAAATGAGCACAAGAGGTAAACCTGTAGACCAGGGGTCCCCAACCCCCGGTCCGTGGCCCAGTGCCAGTCTGTGGCCATGGCAGGACCAGGTAGAGGAGACAGATCTCCTGCCCCCCGCATGCACTCCCCCCCGCATCCCACCTGCACCCATGGATGGCCCACCCCTCACACACACATGTCCTGGTCACTGGGCCCTGCCCATTTGCGCACGCACGAGTGCACCCTGCCCATCTGCGAGCACGCCCCACTCATTGTGCATGCGCACAAGTGTGCCCCACCCATCCGTGAGCATGCCCTGCCCCTCCCACAAGCATGGGAGGGTGCCCCACCCCCCAGGCTCTGACACTGGGTCCATCCCCACTGCTCATTTCCCAGCCGGGCTCTGCCTCCCGGAGCTCGGCCAGGAAGCGAGCAGCGCAGAGGGATGCAGTGCTGGGAGTTAGAGCCCGGCCGGGAGGCCATTTGAATTTCCTGTCATCAGCCGGCCGAAGGCAGCGAGGAGCACTGAGGACTGACGCAGCCACCCTGGCAAGCAACCACTGGTGCTGGTTCTGGAGCTGGAGCCGGCATCAGGCACCAGCGGCAGCATTGGTCCGTGAAGGGCGTTGAGGAGAGAGCAGGAGGAGAGCCGGGAGGTGAGCAGCTGAAGCACCCCGGCCAGACTCAAGCCTCCCAGCCGCAGCGGTTGCAGCGACAGTGGAGGCCCGGGAGGCTGAGGAGGCTTCAGACTGGTAAGGTGCTGCTCTTTTAAAAAGTTTTGGGTGGGTGGCTTTTGTTTTGTTGGGGGGATTGATGGTCTTTTTTTTTTTTTTTGCAGTCCCAGTGTGGTGCTTGCTCTGTTTATTTTTATTTTGGTATTTTTTTTAAATGCTGGAATGGATTAATCTCATTCCCATGCATTTCAATGGGAAATGGTGCTTTGACTTATGAACGTTTTGATTTACGAACATCTTCTGGGATGGATTAAGTTCATACGCCAAGGCACCACTGTATACATGAACTTCGCACAAATTCCAAATTTCCCTCATATAGAATTACCCAGTGCTAGAGGATCCCAGAAGATGAGCACATGATCTGTACTATAGTTCTTGGGAGAAGACAGAAGCAAGAATAGCTGGGATAAGGCTGTAGTCCCTTTGTGCCAAAATATTTTAAAAAGCTGTTTTGGACTTAAGGAAATGGTGAAGCAAGAGTGTGAGTAACTGCAACACATCCAGTGGAGAATAATATGCACCCTTTAATCTCTCAGGTAAACTAATGTTGCCATGTCTGTTCCACAGAATGCAGACTAGAAAGCAATCTTCCAATTTCCAAACCCTTTCCTTGGGATAGACAAGCTGAGGAAGAAAAGTTACATTGGACTAAAAGCTACAGTGCTGTTGTGTGCATATTTTCTAAAAGATGTCCCCTCATCTTTTGATTTTTTTTTAAAAGAGAGGACTGACAGCAAAGATTAACATTAACAAAGATTCGTGGGATGGTTGAAACTATGGCAGGGTATAGGCACAAAAACTCTCCTAACATTGACTAAGACCACTTACAGTGACAAAGCCAAAAGTGGCAATTTCATAGCTTAAATGAGTGAGCTTCTGAAGATTTGTTCTGTATTAATTTTAAAATATATTTTAAAATATTTTTACAACTAGAATCCCTTTAGCAGCACCATTGCTTATTTGGCCAGGAAGGAGTTAAAAGGTTTTGCTCCTGAGAATCAACTAATTGGATCCTGACTGACAGGGTCAAATGTTCAGATTGCCCCAACCCTGAAGCTGATATCCCCTTTAAAGACTTTTGTAAGGAAAGTTTACTGAAAGCACTCAGGGCTGGGATAAATACAGCTCTGTGCTTCTGTTATGCAGAAATAACTTGAATTTGCCTTACAAAATGGTATGCTAATTCACTTGCAAAATGTGGCAAAATGTACCACTTTCTGGAGGACTGTCACTCCCTCACTTTCTTTAAAGCAAGCCTGTTTTTAAAAACTCTTTAATGGAAACTTATCTTCTGATTATTTTTGTAACCTTTCACTGACCTCCAAATGCTTC
Organism: Pogona vitticeps; assembly: GCF_051106095.1. NCBI lineage: Eukaryota > Metazoa > Chordata > Lepidosauria > Squamata > Agamidae > Pogona > Pogona vitticeps. The sequence goes on along the minus strand of NC_135787.1, from coordinate 113,298,084 downwards.
TCTCCTGAGGCCACAAAGCTGCATCAATGTATTTAGTTGGCAACACTCTTACTGGCAAGCCTGTTCCATGCATGCTCAGTTTATAATAAAGTCACCATTATTTTTTTCTGAAAGGACTTTTTTTAAGGTTCAATATCTCAGCCCCTGCAGTTTTCTTTTCTTTCTTTTCTTTCAGGATAAGCAAGATTGGTCTTTTTAGTTTGCATGAGCTGATTTATATCAGGGGCTTTTAGGGTCACTTGTTTCTGCACGGGGGTGGAAATAATTTTTCTTTTTTAAAAAATCATAACTCAAAAACCTTTTGTTCAAACATCCTCAAATCTAGCACAGTGCATGTGCAGTCCGCTACATCTGTGCCAAATTTGGTACTGAACTGAAGTCAAGTTTCAAGGTTAATTTTTTGGGGGGGGGAGTTGGCTGCACCCAGTTTTAGAGTTGCATTGTCAACTATTGATTATGTTGATTTGCTCTGCTGAAAAATATAACTGCATGACTGTGCAGCTCTAATGTCCTAGTTACACTGGAAATCAGGAGGAGTCAAATACATGGCACAAGACAGTGGTGCCTCGCTAGACAGTTACCCCGCATGACAGTTTTTTCGCTAGACATTGACTTTTTGCAATCGCTATAGTGATTCGCAAAACAGTGTTTCCTATGGGGGAATTTCGCTGAACAATGTTTGGTCTCTGCTTCGCAAACCAATTTTTGCTAGACAATGATTTTGACAGCTCCCTCTGTGCTCGCAAAACGGGTATTTTCGGGACCTAAGCTTCGCAAGACAGCTATTTAAACAGCTGATCGGCGGTTCACAAAGCTGCTTTCCTATGGCTGATCTTCGCTAGACAACGACGATTCTTCCCCATTGGAACACATTAAACAGATTTCAATGCATTCCGATGGGGAAATGCTTTTCGCTAGATGATGATTTCACTAAATAACAATTTCAGTGGAACGGATTATCATCGTCTAGCGAGGCACCACTCTACTTTGTGGACTAATGAAGGCTGACATTTGCTGGCTAAAGATATTCTCCCTTCTGGACCGAACAAGATATGGTCAGTCAAAGAGCTCCATGATTTATTAATGCTACAGACATTTATATGGTGTCTTACAGTCTGATCAGCCAAAAATTTAAGTGAAAGCCTGAAGTTGGGATGGACAGATAGCCCTGCTTGTGGCCTGTGTCAGGTTTACATGTGTTCTTTCCTAAGCCAGTTCGACCCCATTTCCTCATTGACCTGACTTTTAAAAAGATTTTTATTCCCATTTTGATACCGTTTGAGGCAAATGAAGGAAGGAATAACAGAATGGAGAGAAGTATAAAATCCAAAGTAAGGATGTGAACCTCACAGCCTCTCATCCTCTGAATGAAAGCAATGAAAACTACTGTACTGTAATTCTCTTCTCTTTCTGGAGAGATTTCTCTGTGGAAGGTGGATTTTCCCCCTCAAAAATGTTCTAAGAAAATCTTTCCAGATTCCTCAGAGGTTTCATTTTTTTTCTGGAAAAAGTGCCAAGCAACACATAATCATTACAGAACAGCATCTTTCCTGTGCAGAATCCATCCAGAAAGGATATAAGAAATACAAGGCTACACATGACTGTTTCAGTTGCTGACAAAAATGGCATTTTTATAGCACAGGATTCAGTGAAAATAGCCATTAGGCTGCACATAATCTAGCAAATTTCTTTTGAGAACACCAGATAAAAACTTTTAAAAATGTTTTTACTGTTTTAATTTTTATAGGAAGCCATATTTTGCTGAAGCAGGGGCAAGTCTTAGCAGAGAATCTCACCATGGTGAAATTTGGAAAAGCACAAATGATAAAAAAATGTAAATACTCTACATGTAAAACCCTTGATCTAATCAATAATTCCATTTTCATGTTCATATTTAAGGAAATACAGATCATGTTGGTTGCCTTGAAAATATGAACCAAGCACAATCCTTGATTTTCCTCCTCTAATGACTAGAAAATGTTCAATGAACTATGTCACAAGAAACACAAAACTATAGTTGAGGAATAGCCATGGCAAGTTTCATCACTGCTTGTTCTCCTTCTCCCATCTACATTGCTGCGATCAGAAGTTTCCATCTCCATGTCAGATTTACCACTGCTCAGTATATTCTCTAAACCTTAACTAGAGTAAACTTTAACTACAGTTAGTAGAAACCAAAGAGCTTCATAAATCGTCATCTGGAAATGCTTTGTTTTTACTGGCTATAATTAAGATTAACCATAATATGTTGGGTCTGAATAATCCAACAAGCCAAAACAGAACAAAGTTACTGAATTTCTCAGTTAACACACAGGAGATAAAATGGCAGGCCATGGTACTGTGGTTCACTTAGGCTAATTTTCACAACACTGAACATTTTGGCCAGAACACTGTCTAGTTTCATGGAAGGGAGTGACTTGATGTAAAATCAGCATCAGAGTAGAAAAGATATGGGAGATATAATTCAGGAACTGGCTATATTTTCATCTGTAAATAATGATTTTCTAAAAATGATATATTTTTTAAAAAAAGATTGTGATATTTCTCAAATTGGTTTCACATTAGGTTAAATGCAGATTAACTTTTGTATGTTTAAATCATTTATAAGATAGAATTACAAAAACCGTTTAAATGTAGCTATATTCATTACAGATTCTGGAAAATTAAGTAGTGCACAGAAAAAACACTAGGGTTTATTTTTAAAATGAACTGAACAGAACTGAAGCAGTTGAGGTTAACAACTTTTCCCGCTCTCTCTTATTTAAACTAGGGCAAAGATGGGTCAAGTCTCTGCCTTTATCCTAATCAAGACATTCCAGTCTGTATTTTGAATTTTTTACTTACAAACTGGATCTGAATTGTTATGGCTCACATGTTGAACAGCATCTGTGAGGTGCACTATTGCATGCCATGTGAGGCAACTATATACAAGCGTAGCATTTTTTCAAAGCTTAGCATTTGTAAAGAAAAAAAAATTGACTCCGCATTGTTTTGTCAGTTGAAAACCACCACAGTAGAGTGCTCACTTACCACATTGCTCCTGCAAAATCAAATCAATGTTCTTATCTTCTCACAGATTCTACAAAAAGACTAACAGAGTGGTCTAGTATGACCAGATAGGCGGGATAGAAATAAAATAAATAAATAAATAAATAAATAAATAAATAAATAAATAAATAAATAAATGAATGAATGAATGAATGAATGAATGAATGAATGAATAAATAAATAAATAAATAAATAAATAAATAAATAAATAAATAAATAAATAAATAAATAACTTACTGCCTGTTTAGCACTGTTTGGAGCAGTTAATCTCAGCAGCAAATAGACAGCTTAGATTTCAAGAACTGAACATAACGTATGTTCAAGGATGAGGCTGCTTATCTGTATTCACTAGCAGAAGAAGACCTGTTTCTTTTCATATAATATACAGTTCATGCTAATTAAAAAGCATTGGTATGGACTGCAAGATTATTAATACCTTTGGTAAGCTTAAAATGGAGTGCAAACATTTTGACTCAAACATTGGCCCCACTAGGACATATTTCAGAGCAAATGTACAGCACACTGTTCAGTTGTACAGCTGGTTCATTGGCCAAGCATAAGGAGGTGACTCACAATTTCAGACCTTGGGCTGTTTTATGGAATATACATCATCTTCATCGTTTAAAGGAACACTCATCAACATAAAGTTCTCAGTCAATGACATCTATAAACTTATTGTGCTGTCCTGGCTTCTTTTTTCATGTACAACAATCTACATTTATTCAAATACAGTAATATCATCGTCTGGTTGCTGCACAATGGCAGAGGGTGGAGTTTCACTTAACTGGGGCTTATTTTGGGCGTAGGGCTTATATTACGAGCATCCTGAAAAATCATACTAGGGCTTATTTTCAGATTAGGTCTTATTTCCAGGGAAACAGGGTGTAACTATTCTCATTTCTCCTGCTGTTGGAAGACTAAATTGTCATACATTTACTTGGTTCCAAAGGTGTTAAATCTACTATACCCCACTGTTCCACCAGAAGTGATGCTCCTCTTATCAGCACTTTTCCCCTCATGCACCCTCTTCTTGAACTGTGAGGGTGACTAATGAGGAAATAATAAAAGAAATGAATGAAGGCCGAGAAATCATAAAACACAGCAAAATCCAAAAAGACAGAATACTACGGTCATGAACAAGTACAGATTATCACATATGATTGTTCAATATAAAATATATAAGAGGAAGTGTAGGAAGGAAAAAAAAACTTATTGGACGGATAATCTTGGGAGAGTGGTTGAGATGCAGTCCAACATCATCAGATTGAGTTCCAATATTCAAAGTCAAAATGGACATGATGGTGTTGAACTTATGTAAGAAGGAGGAAGTGGTGGAGGATTTTAGCTCATCAAAAACCAAGATCAGAATTTAACACAAGAAATTTCAGAATGGACTGTCTTTTAACATGAAGTTGCCAACATCAGAATCCAAATGTATTTACTTTTACTAGAAAGTAAAATAATTCAATTGGATTAGCATGTAAATAAGTACATGAACCCAGCATTGCAGTTTTGCAGTGCAATTGTATCTATGCCTGCAAAATATTAAGCCCCATTCTATGGGCTTTCTCCTTCATAATTGAAACCTAAGTCTCAGCCATCCATTGCTTACATTTTTACATTGATGGCATTCAATAATATATAATACCCTACTAGATGAATATTATATGTATGTATACTACACTGTGTTTTCCATATTAAGGTACAGTATTGATGTAATGCTAATCCTTAGTAGCACTGACATATTTGAGTGCTACAGAAAGCAGACCCCATGCTACCATTTGCAGACTAATTTAATTAACGAGAAATCACTTGAATCCATTACAGGTGACATCTTAATGAAAAATGTTCTACTTTCTTACGCTCTGCTGATCCAGTATTTTTTTTACCTGGGGAAGTGTTGATCAAGCTAAGCCAAACTTGCAAAATGCACTTGATATATTTAGGTACACTCTTTTTAATTACATTTCCACACCCAGATGAACTGCTATTACAGCACTGCTGTCATTATAAAATTAGCAATTTAGAAATTGTGTATCTTATCAATTGGTGGCAAAACAAGGTCTGATACAGTGGTCTGGAATTAGCTACAACACGTAGCTTTAGTTGGTGCAATGATATCATTTGTTGTTCTTATTACTTATAGACTTCCTTACAGACATTTGCAACAAGGTGATGTATGATGTACTAAAATCATAACAATTAAATAAACACTGGGTTTGTTCGGCCAAGAACAACTTTGAGGATTGGAGGCTTAATAGGTAATTGGCTGAACAGATGTCTGCCTTTTTCATTTTTTGGGGAGGGGGGCAGGATTATTGTTTTAACTCCAGTAACAGTTGTGCCACATTTACCTGTTTTAAGGAAGTTCTGCTCTTTTTGACCTCTGCTCAAAACGGTGCTCTATAGCAGTGGTCCCCAACCTTGGGCCTCCAGATGTTCTTGGACTACAGCTCCCAGAAGCCTTCACCACCATCTCTGCTGGCCAGGATTTCTAGGAGTTGAAGTCCAAGAACATCTGGAGGTCCGAGGTTGAGGACCACTGCTTTATAGAACCAATGAAAGAGTCTTTATGATCAAGCAGTAAGTGCTGTTGGAATGAACAGGGATGGATGGATGGATGGATGGATGGATGGATGGATGGATGGATGGATGGATGGATGGATGGATGGATGGATGGATGGATGGATGGATGTGTGTATATTTGTGTGTACGCACACATAGACACATGTATGTATGTCCCACATATATATCTTCTCCACATACAAAAGGCCACACATATAATCAGGGAGTCTATCAAAGTACTTACATTAGTATTAGCAGTCTGCCATATATTCTCTAAAAAAATATACAGTGGTGCCTCGCTTAATGATTACCTCATTAAACGATGAAACCGCTATACAATTGTTTTGTTTTGTGATCGCTTTTGCGATCGCAAAACGATGTTTAATAAGCAAAATCTGCTTTGCGATGATTGGTTCCCTGCTTCGGGAACAGATTCTTCGCATTATGAGGTTTTTAAAACAGCAGCTTCAAAATGGCCACCCACTGTGTAAAATGGCTCCCTGCTGTGTTTTTGGACGGATTCCTCGCTTTACAGGTACCGAAAATGGCCGCCCCATGGAGGATCTTCACTGGACTGTGAGTTTTTCAGCCCTTTGGAACACGTTGAACGGGTTTTCAATGCGTTTCAATGGGATTTTTTATTTCGCTTAATCAGGATTTCGCTCTATAGCGATTTCGCTGGAACGGATTATCCTCGTTAAGCGAGGCACCACTATACAGAGTAAGTTTTATTATAAATATCCATCACTAGCAACAAGATAAGCAAGAAACACGGGTGCTGTTTTTCAAATCAACAACAACAACAACAACAACAACAATGATAATAATGATGATGATAATAATAATAATAATGATGATGATGATGAATCTGGTTTTGAACCTAAGCAGTGGTCTCCTCCCCCCAGGACATCAGGAAGGTTGTGTAAATATTTTGTTTGTTTTAGAAATTCTGTGGGATCACTTAGTCTACAAAATATGAAAAATAAAATATGCCCTCTTCTACATTGCTTTTGGCTGCACCCAAGGTGCTCCATCTTAGCCTGCCAAATATTTAATTAGAAGGAAAAATAAAATACTTACTGTAGGATCTTTGCCAGCCATTTTGCACTCATCAACTTTGGCTGTTGATGCTGGCCAGAAAATCTGTGGAAAAGGGGAAAAATACATATAAAATGGATTACATAATATTACATGCATATTTATAGGGTGGGGTGGCAGGGGAGAGAATTATCATTTCCACTTTGTTCAAGCTACTACAGTGCCTTTAAGTCATGCCTAAATTTACAAGATCAATATTGTTGCAGATCTATTTTGCTGGGGAAAGCATTTTCTCCAAGTTTTTCTTACTGAGAAAAACTTTTTTTTCCTTACTGAGAAAAATTCAGACAGCGGGGTGAGCTGCCCTCCCACCATGTTGAGTGAGTTCCATATCAGTCCCACTTTCTAAAAGAAATAATGTTCTCAAAGATATCACTGAAGTGCAAGCTGTTTTAAATTAGAATGTTCTAGAAAGCAGCACTTCAATGCCTATATTTGTCATTTCCAATTGGCGCAGGCCCTTAGAAGCATGCAGGCAGATCTGGGCTGGCGGGAGGACCTTTAGAAGTTCATATGTGGTCAAGCAGTCTAAAAAGAGTTCTGCATCTGTCCTAACACAAGAATTTGATCAAGGGCACCCAAGATGAGCCAGTCTGTCTCCCTGTGCAATCCCACAACCTCTCTTCCATCCAGTAGGAGGGGGAGGGGCACATCTTTCCTGACATCTATTACTATTATGGGCAGCATGCAGAAATCCCAAAAGGGTATCGTAGAGCCTATGCACAATCTCCTCAAAGGCCAATTGGTGTTAAAGGATGAAGAGAGCAGGTAAAACTCTTCTCTCCATAGGTGCACAAGAGACTGTGTGAACTGGATGCACTGCCCTTCAAGTGACCCAATATTTTGACATCCAAAAGATGGACAAGGGGAAGAGTGGGGAACTCCACACTTGTAAGTGCACAGTGGTTGGCTTTCCAAACATTTGTAGCAAACTCTCTCCCTTGGGTGGTACTCAGTCTGGGATAACAGACAGATTGACAGATTTAGGAAACCTGTACACTGAAAATAGCACACAGCTCTCACAACGCCATGTTGCATGCACCTCACAGGGGTCCCTGTGGCCTCCACCACAAAACAGTACCTCCCCATTCCAAGAGTGATAAGTTTGTAACTCTTTGTTGTTCTCATTTTCACACAAGAACACGAGGAACCATAAAATGATTCTTCTTACTGCACAACAAAGTGAGGTATTTTGTTCTTTCTTCTTGACAAAAGAAGGGAATAACAAGAACATAATTGTGCAAATTAAGCAAAATTGCACAAATACTGCAAACAGTACTTGAATGAAGTATACATACAAAATGATGATGGTTGTCACTTTGTTGTGTGGACTACTAACAACTGGGAGCATCAGAGGAGCTGCTTGCATCTTCCTCAATGATCAGGCAGTTGTTCCTTGTTTGCTATATATGTGTGTGTTTTCCTTCTCAAAGAGGAAGGGCACAAGTTTTATACAGAAAAGATTTAACAAATTATGGGAATCTTGACAAGAAAAAAGCAGAGCTCCTTATCAGAGTCTCACAATTGGAGGCAAGAAACCTTTTGGTGTCTCAAAACTCCTCATCGAGGTGTCTTGTCAAGTTAAGAATTTAATTAATCAGTATTCATCCCTAGTAGGTGAACCAGCTCTCTGTAAACTACCTGAAGTACAGCCAAATAGACATGAGTATACCATTGAATTATACCTAAAGCAAATTTGAGGAGAACTAAGGTGGGGCTCTTTGAATTGAAACACCTGCAGGATTTTCAGGGCATTTGACATTTTTCAGAGTGGATAAAGAGATTATACATCTCTTGGTTGCACCAGACAGTACCTACAGCAACACAAAGACCTAATCTAGCCAAAACATATATAGGGAGATCAAAAGACTGGTTAGCTATCAAGAAATGTGTTATATTCTCTCTAAGACTGCATAGCAAGTGTAAATCTAAGACAGTGTTTCCCAACTTGGGAGTTGTGACCCCCATGGGGGTTGCAAAGTGGTCTCTCTCTCTCTCTCTCTCTCTCTCTCTCTGTGTGTCTCTCTCTCTGTGTGTGGTGTGTGTGTGTGTGTGTGTGTGTGTGTGTGTGTGTGTGTGTGTGTGTGTGTGTGTGTGTGTGTGTGTGTGTGTGTGTGTGTGTGAGAGAGAGAGAGAGAGAGAGAGAGATTTTATATGTGTTGCAGCCCTTGTTAAATAATTTCTTCCTTGACCTTTGGAGCCAGATACTAAGATACTAAGTGTAGTGTGTATGTGTATGTATGATAAACAGGCCCTCTTAGGGAGAGAGAAGCTTCTACTTTCTGAGAAGGGATTACTTTAGCATATAAAAATGTTTTAAATGCAAATATGATGGCGAGGTTGCAGATTACTTGGCTATTATAAAAGCAGGCTGCAACTCAAAAAAAAAGTTGAGAATCGCTGATCTAAGACAATAGCAGGCTAACGCTTTATGAATAAAAAGAAACATTTAAGATTCTGAAGGGAAACTGCATCCTAAAGCACAGTTGACACAGAAATACACCATAGTCTTGATATTTAATGATGATAATGGCTATACATCACCTTTCTGCCTGGAAGGACTTCCACTACAAAGCAAAACTATCAAATTACAATCAGCATCTCTAAAACATCAAGAATGAGAGAGATGGAGGTGGGGGAGGGAGGAAGACCATCTCTTAATCCATGAAAAACCAGCCTAAATAAAATACTTATTTGGTTTTTATTCCTGTGCCACCTTTCTCCTGTTGAGGGGATCCAAGTAGACTATAGACGAAGGACGGACATCCTCTCTTGTTTTGTTTTTGGAGGTGACCACAACAAATCCAAAGTTTTATCCCCACAGGATATGATTATGTAAGCTTTAGTACTTTTTTTTTTTTTTGCATTTCAGGACTTTTTTGCGTGAAAAATCTCCAGAACTGGGTTCTGCGCAAAACCAGTATATTGTTTAAAATGTATTTTGCACAAAATTCAATGTTTTAAATATAAAATGTATAGGGTTTGTACAAAAGCAACACACCATGTTTCTTTTCTGATGGTGACATACCACCCCCTTCCCTCAAAAAAAATATGATTCTTTTATCGCATGCAAGAGAGGAATAAAATCTTTTTGAACAAGGTGTCTTGACAAGTTTTGCATTGAAGATGAACTGATTTCTGAGTATTAACTGCATCCTTCCTTTATAGCGTGCCTCAATCCAGGCAAAGGGAGAGCCAATCTGACCTCCTTAGGGAGGGCAACAAGGTGGTTGCCCCAAAAAGCCTTGAGTCCTTTCCTCACCAACCTAACCTTTATTGCTGATGGAAGCTACACTAGGAGCATGACAGAATAGCTTCTGCTCCATTCATTGCAAAACTTGGATTGCACATAAACAGCCAATATTGTTGACTTAGTAGTACTATTTTAAAGGATTCTAAGAGTTTACATTTTAATTATATAACTCAATTTAATTCTATTTTAATGTTTGCCATTTTATTGTATTCTAATCTCTCTGTTTCTAAACCATCCTATAAGCTACTTTGCGTCCCAATTATTGGAGAATGAAGGCATATAAATGTAACGAAATAAAATAATACATAAATAAGTTGCACATAATTAGAGAATGTGATCTGGATATTCTGCTTCCTTGTCACTTTAATACATTTGCATAAGAGCTGGTTGATGGATGTATTTATTTATTTATTAAATTTACACCCCGCCCATTTAGACTACGTCTACTCTGGGCGGCTTACAATAAAATAGCATAAAAACCACAATTAAAAGGAACAATTTAAACAGCAATATTGGTAACATTCAAAATGGAAAGATAGAAATCAGGATTGAACGTGGAAATAAAAATAAAAATCAGGAAGTGACATGGGGGAAGGCTTGCCTAAAGAGCCAGGTCTTAAGTTGGCTCTTAAAAACACCCAGCGAGGGAGCCAAGCAGATCACTAATGGGAGTCTGTTCCAAAGTCGAGGGGCCACTGCTGAGAAGGACCGGTTTCTTGTTCTTTCTTTCCAGGCCTCCCACGGCGTTAGGCCCCTCAGCCGTCTTTCCTGGCTATAGCAAGTGATTCGAGTAGATCTAGGTGGGAGAAGGCGTTCCTCTAGATAATGAGGACCTAAACCGTTTAGGGCTTTACATTATCATTAACACTTTGTAATCAATGCGGAAGCGAACGGGCAGCCAATGCAAGGCAGCCAGAGTGGGGGATATATGTTGCTATCTTTGCATCCCATTAATAAGTCTGGCTGCCACATTCTGCACCATTTGAAGCTTCTGCATCAGTCTCAAAGATAGCCCCACGTAGAGCGCATTGCAGTGGTCTAATTTCGAGATTACAGGCACATGGACCAAAGTGGTGAGTGCCCCACCATCAAGATAGGGCAATTCGCCACAGATGAAAATAGGCGGAGCAGACCACTGATGCCACCTGGGTTTCCATGGTGAGTGCCGGATCCAGATGGATGCTTAAGCTGCGAACCTCACTCTTTGCAGTGAGAGTCACCCCCCAAAAGAGAGGGAGCTTCCCAAATCACCAATGGAGGGGCCACCCACCCTCGGGACCTCCGTTTTGTCCGGGTTCTGTCTCAGTCCATTCTCCTGCATCCATTGCAGTACAGCCTCCAGACAAGGAATTTGAACCTCCCCTATAAAAGCCTATGGTTTCTTGAGGAGGGTGACCTACATTCAGAACTTACATCCTGAAAAATACAAAACTGCTTTCCAAGTCTGATTTTCTATTAATGAAACTGATGAGGACAGTAGACTGATTTTTTTAAAAGTTATACAATTCTTTTTAAAAAATTCTCAGCCGCTTCCAACTGTTAATTTGTTCAAAAGTCCAAGTCAACAATACAAAACGACTAATGTTGTATCAAGAAGGATGTTTTCAAAGTGGTTCATTGTGGATGCCAAATATGAAATGCAGGATATCTTATAAGAAAATATGCTGCTAAGCTTCCAGCTGAAGTTAGCCCAAGAGGTTTATCTAGTATTTAAATAAACATTAGATTTGAGATGAATCCCCTTAGAATACACACCCAAGAGCAGAAAAATAAATGCAGTTAATTCCTAGCAGTTTCCATTTTAGGCAATTAATGGGGAAAATAATATTTTTAAGTTACAGGAAAGCAAATATGGCACCTTATGACCCTTGGTTTACATGAGAGTTGATGGTGATTAAATGAGTGTGATGGAGACGAAAGTGGCAATGGCAGAAAAGATCCAACCAAGCATGGGACAAAACTCACTGGAAGATCTAATCAATGTTGAAGAAGTTATTCCTCCTCGCCACTATTACATACGGACAGAGCCGTCCAGTGGACCTGACCCAAACTTGCCACAAGAATGGAATGGAAACCTCTGAACAACCTGTTGTGAGGAATTTGCAGACAAAATCTCTCAATTCCACTGTAACTGCAGTTGATGAAGGTCTTGTGGATGTAACTTTGCCCCCCTTTTATCCTTTTGTAATGGATACATTTCATTTTATGCAGCCCAAAGACATGGATAGAATTCTTGGAGAGGTGATAAACACCATGTCTTTTCTGACCCTTGCCTTTCCTGGCTTGTTGAAGTAGCCAATGCGGACTGGGCAAGGGGTCAAGGGGAATGGTGAGTGAATGCCCCCTTGCAGCAAGGCAGGGTTCAAACATGGCCAGAGAAAGCAGTTGCAAGATTGCTGTTGAACCCCATTGTGCTAGACCACTGGTTCTTAACCTTGGGTTACTCAGAAGTTTTGGACTGCAACTCCCAGAAGCCTTCACCACCAGCTGTCCTGACTGGGGTTTCTGGGAGTTGCAGTTCAAAAGCATCCGAGTAACAAAGGTTAAGAACCACTGTGCTAGACAAACATTGGTCAATTTTTTGCAAGTATGGGAGCATGTGGTAGCTTCTCAGTCCCAGGTATTCCTGGATGACACAGATCATTTAGATACATTTCTGTCTAGCTTCAAGCCTAACTAAGGGATAGAAGCGGCTTTAGTCCCCTTCATGGAAGGCATACACCACAAACTGGACAGGGGAAACGTGTCTCTGTTCTGCTGGACCCCTAGCAGTTTTCTATACCATCAACTAGGTTATCCTAGGCTGTCACTCTAAGAAGGAATCTGGAGACACTGTATTATAATGCCTCCAGTCTTTCCTGGAGAGGCAAGTTCAGGATGTGGTGTTGGGGTCTCTGTTGGCCTGTGATGTCCCTTAGGGTTCAATGTTTCCCCCATGATACTCAATATGGGAAATAAAACAGGGAGACGTATGTTGATGACACCCAGCTCCAATGAAGCTGTTACAGTTTAGACTTCTGTCTGGTATTAGTAATGGCCTAGATGAGGCTGGAAAGCTTAATCCAGACAAGAAAGAGGTGTTCCAGGTCACTCAAAGGGCAGATCAGAGAACAGCCTCTGTTGGATAGGATTCAAAATTTGGATTTGCTCCTAGCCTCAGACCTTACCCTAGATGCCCAGGTTCCAGATGTGGACAGCACTGCATTTGTCTTCTTTGTTCTTTGCCAAAAGATCAAGAAGCAACTTGCATACTCAAAGGTAGTGCATAAGTTGCACCCATTCCTTGATATATCTAATCTGGTTATGATGGCCCATGCCTTATTTACATCCCTTCTGCATTACAACAATGCACCATATGTGGAACCACCTTTGAAGACTGTTCAGAAATTTTAGCTGGTTCAAAAGACAACTTAGCTAAGCAGTCAGGTTATCATCAGTTGTCAGTATTTTACTCCTCTCATGTCTGGGGGACTGCTCTTTACATCTTGAGTCTCCTCCAATCTGCCTGTACTGAACACCAACACGCAAAGTCAGCTATAAAGTTGTATATGAATCTAGCCAAGGCTTTCCACTAAACTTCACTAAGGCAATATATTATTTAAAACTTAGATGTGCTCTTATACAGATTTAGAATCTAGACAAGAACAAAACCAGATAAAATAGATCAATGAGAATTTTTGGGGGTCAGTGGGTGGGAGTTCTGCATCTCTCTGCAGACACATGAACTCAACCAGCTAATCAAGGCATTACCTCAGTCTCCCCAGCCATGGATCACCTATTGGACAGAACTTTAGCTAGAAATGTTACTGTCTGGAGATTTGGTGTCCTATTGGTTAAGTTTTGTTCTTATTAAACTGGTATATGTGGGGAGAAGATGAAGGAATGATAAGGAATGTCTGGATCCAAGAGAGAAATGGCCATATTGATTCTGTTAGTTCACCTGTCCTGTGTTTCCTTCTGTCCAAGGAAGAACAGCAGGAAGTGGTATGGCACTCAGAGCAAGTAGGAAGCATTTACCCTTCCAGCACAAATTTCTACATTCACTAAATGTCAGTGCTGTAGCTCAAAGCCCCAGTTCCCTCACCCTCAGTTATGATTGTGTTACTGGAAGTCCTAGGAAAGGTGCTCTCTTTACCTTTTGGGCAAAAATGACAATAGGTGACACCAGATTTCACTAATCAATGTTTTGAGATGAATCTAGAATTCCTGCTTGTGGGTGGGTGGGGGAAGGAAGTGTTCCAAAGGAAGGAGAAAGTGTTTCAAAAAAAAAACCCCTAGAGAACAAGACACTCAAGGGGATTTGCACAAGCCAGATAAGGAACAATAATATAGGATTCCAGAGACAGACAAATCAGTAGCATAGAAACACAGTTGCTATGACTAATGAGGAAGTGTCAGTTCTATATGGCTCTTGGACTTATTCCAGTTTGTATGAGCCTAAAGTCTGGTGATATTGTAACCTGCCAATAATACGCAGAGCTACAAATCCACTTACTGTTCTTATAAGGATAGGCAGAAGTTATTTTCTTTCTGAATCATATTTTGGTATTTCAGCACATTCATTCTGCACAGAGAAACAGATTTCTGTAAATCCATAATTTCTTTATAGTGTTGGAAGTGATAAAATCATGATTGCACAAACGACTATGTGAATACAAGAGAGATGCAAATCCTGATCTTGTTCTCCCAAGCAAGAATGAGGGAAAACAAAATGTTTCTTCCTGCCTGAGAGAGCGAGAGATTTTATGTCAGTTTTGACATTTCTGAGGACAGTTTTTGCACAAATAAAGTGAACAGCACAGATGCTACAGTAGCTGCTGCCTTGTTGATGGATTTTGGACACAATATGGGAGGAAGAGAAATCAAAAGACAAAATGTTGTGGCACCCTAAAGACTGATAGGATTCTTTCAGTTTATGGAAAAAAATCTACTTCTAAAATGAATTACAATCCAGGTAAGTTTGGATCAAAATCAAGAGGAAAAATTTACCTGCGGCTAACTTGAACCCTGCTGATTTCAACAGGAACAGGGCATGACTAATAACCTCTGAGGAACAGTATGTGCACTTCTATACAAAAACACATTGGTGCCTTTATTTAAACATAATTTAAGGTCTGTTTTCATTCCCTTCAAAATAAAAGTAAAAGTAAAGGTACAATAGAAAGTTGGCATTCTGAGGGAGGAAATATTTCAAGGCAACATCAAGTCCAGCAGAGATTCTATAGGTACAATTCTCCACAGCCCAGAATAATGAGGTGGGAAGAAGCAGGCAAGCAGTTGGAGATTTGTGTGTGAAAGTTTTTATTGCAACCAGTCAACCAGAAGAATGGGCCAGCTGCTTTTCCTTTTAAAACAATGGCCAACCAAAGCCCTTCTGCTTTATCCATTCCTATTTTTAGGAGATTTGAAGATCCCTTTTAAAATACTGTTAGTGTGTGTACTCATGCAGTAAATTCATATCTGCCATGGTCCATACATGTCAGGTAGAAACTGTTGGTATGTCTAAATTCCAGTTTGTCTACAAAAAACCTGATTCCACAGTGAAATTAAGTGTTCTGTTAACTCCACCCCAAAAGAAAACTCAGTATAGGAATAAGAATACTCCAGGTAAACAAACACATGCTCCCCCCAACTTTATCTCTGTAAAATAGCTGAGGTTCATCTATATTATGGCTATGGAGCCCAGTGGATACTAGCAATAACAAGCCTGGTCATATCAGAGTGGTGGCCCAAGGTCCTGCTCTCATCAAGCTGAGCCATTGCTGCCACCACGCTATCTCCTTCAAGCCTGACAATGTCAGCTCTAGATATCTGTGTGCTTGTATGTATACACATGTGAGTCTGTGGGTGTGTGACGTTTATCAAATTTGGATATGTACCTTCACGTTTATAGTATAGGATTATGTTAATGACCAAAATAAATCACACTGTTTTTATAGAACATTTTATAGAACACAATGTGAACAACAGAAAATGACACTTTTTAACACGTTGCAACTTTCTGTTAATTTAAAGGAAAACAACATATTTTTGACATCTAGGAAAAAAAGGAGAGGAAAAATGCTGGGGTGAGGCTTGTGAGCCCAGCCATATACTGAAAAACATAGCCCCTCCTCTAAACTGCTTTAAGAACTGAATCGAGCTAAAATCTTGCTTAGACATATGATTAAACTGAATATCCTCCTGGTTTGTGTGTAGAGAGACATAGGTTAGGTAAAGGCTCACTGTACATGCTCAGAGGCATTTCTCTTGCCCTATTCCAAGGAAATAATTTCTTGAGCAACTCGGTGATGTCTTCTTAAAATAAAGTGGAATGGAGGAGAATAGGCTAACCAATAACAAGTTTTGAAACACTTCTGGTTCCAGTTCTCATCCTGTGCATATCCATCTTCTTAAAACTTCAGATTATAACTCTGAGTTCCTTGAAAAAAATGCCTCATAGGTGATACATTGCCCAGCACTGATAACAGTCTGAACGCACTACTTTTTTCTAGTATTACACATAGCAAATCTTCAATGAAAGTATGGACTGACAACATTGCCTGAAAATGGCATAATGAAGTATGCTGGTTTCCCCTTCTTGGAAGCAAAATACTTCCATTAAAAAGATGATTAAAAGAATAAGAATAACAATAACAAAAGAGAAGCCTAGTTTCCCAAAGCACCCTGTGGACTTACACTCAAAGGATCCTGGCTTATATTATTGATATTCAAAGATAGAATATGATCTTTGCTGCCGACATAGATCCGGTCTTGATCTTCATCCATCACCAATATCCTGTAGTCTAGAGGGTGATGGGAAAGAGCATAAAACTGAGAGGTCCTGGTCTCCTGCAGTTCTGTAAATGAAAGATAAACCACGGCTTAATTTGCTTTCCTTGATTGTACAATCATAATGTGATAAAAGAGTTATGACACCAATAAAACCACAAAGGTTTTGTACGATGGCTAGCAATATAAGCACGAATAAAGTCATTTTTTCCTGTCACAAACTGAGAGCCTTGCTCTTACAGTAACCAGCCATAGTCATAAAGCATCTGGAATAACTTTACCCATTCACCCAAAGAGCCCTGTTCTTTTAATGGGAATTATTATTTACGGCTGTGCCTTTTAAAACACATCATATACAAAACAGAACAATGAGAACATCCTGAGCCAGGATCAATTAAAAGTATGCCATAGAAGCACATTTAATCCAATACTGCTATGATGTGAATCAGTTAGAATGCATTGAGACTGGGCAAATAAATTCTCTTGAACAATTATTATGTTTCCAAAATGATTTTTAAAGCTCTTAAATAGATAAATGTTTTGTTGTTAAATTATGTGACTCTATTGTATGGGAGTAGAATGGTATGATCAGAGATTCCTCTCTCCGCCTCCCCACCAGTTACTCATTTCCAGTTACTTCGGAGTGATATTGTAATTTTCTAAATTTGCTGAGGATTGGACTCTTGCTGTTCAGTGTTGTGAATACACCTAGATCACAAAACTCCTACTACTGACAATGAGGATAGTAATTCAAAGTACAAACGCAAATGTCCTCTCCCTGTGTGTGTTGGGAATGCAATTCTGAGGAATACAGGAAGTAATCATAGCCATTATACCATTGTGAAACTTATAAACATCAAGCTCTGTTTTTAGTGCTTTGCTGTTCTGATCTATCTTACCAGGGGAGAGACAATGAAATGGATATTTTTCTGCAGACTATTGTGTGGAAGGCAGAGATAATGGCTGAGATTATTGTTGACCGGAAAGCTGAATGGAGAGGATGAAGGAGGAGCTGTGTTGGAGCCCTGCCTGTGTGAAATGGTGAGAGCATTTTGGGCTGAAATGGTGAGAGCATATCAGACATGGGGGCCATCTTGGGTGGTGGCATCCCAGCTGGCTGAGGTTGAGTGGAAGTGGAAGATGAGGACAGCTAAAGTTATGCCTGAGGCAACACCTGGATCTGTGAGACTACCTGGTGTGTTTTCCCTGGATCTGCTCAGCCTTGTTAACTGGTGAACACTGATTCCTTGAAGATCGGCATGAACAACATCAGCCACCATTTCCCTCCCTGTGTCCCAGAGTGGCTCAGCATTTGGATTTGCCTTTTTAGTGCAATTTTAATGCAATGGAATATCAGTGGTGACAGGGAGGGGGAGATTTGGTGCTGGAGGGAGTGCTGGCTGCTTCAGAAGATCCCGAATCTGGCACTTGGTTCCAATCCCCGGCTCTAACGTTTCCTTCTCTGGCCAGATGCAAGGTTTTTCCTTACTCCCTCCTCTTCCTATAATGGAGTGGGATGCCTGTTACTCCAGCGAGGATGCTTCAAATATACGGGTAATTACGGGCAGGGAGAGATATGGTGTTGGCACAGTAGCAATCAAACGTAGAAGTAAAGCGGACAGAAGTTTGAAGGCTGTCCCCTCTTCTAGCTCTGCTGCCATCTGTTCGAACCTAGGTAACCAGTTTAGCCAACCTCCCTCTCTGACCCTGGTGTTGATAAATGCCAGGTCTGCCCACAACAAAACCCAACTCATCCAGGACTTGATCCTGGAGGAACGGGCAGACCTGGCCTGTATAACTGAGACATGGGTGGGTGCTGAGGGTGGAGCTACTCTTTCCCTCATATGCCCACCTGAGTATGCCATCTAACACCAGGGCAGACCAGGTGGGCGGGCGGGAGTCACCATTGTTTATAAAGATATCTTTGAGACTGCTAGGCTCTCTGTGGTAAGCCCAGGTCTAGAGGCTATCCACATGTCTTTTGGGGCCAGGGGTGGCTTTGGGATTGTGCTGGCTTGCCGCGCTCCCCGCAATCCAGCACAGTCCCTGCCGGAGCTGGCAGATTTCATCTCCGTGTTGTTGTTGAGGTCTCCCAGACTATTGGTTCTTGAGGACTTCAACATTCATGCGGAGGCTGAGGTTTCAGGCCCACAGATCATGAGTTCCTGGAAACCAGGGCTTCCTTGGACTTGACCCAGCAAGTCAACGGTTCTACCCATGTGGGCGGCCATATGTTGGATCTGGTCTTTGCTGCTGAGCAGAGAGAGTGTGCTCTGATGGTGGCCAACTTGGTATCAGCCCACTTGTCATGGTCAGATCACCACGTAATTAAATGCAGCCTCTCAGTGGCACTTTCCTCCCATGGGGAGCTTGGACTCATTAAGATGGTCCACCCCACCCAGCAGGTTACTGGATCTTGACGGATTCCAAGATACCATGCGGGGGATTCTGGCTGACTTGGTTTACGTTCCTGTCAATGCCCTGGTGGATGGCTGGTATTCTGCCGCCAGCAGGGTGGTCGACATGATCGCACCTAAACACCCTCTCTGTTGCTGAGCCCAACCAATTCCCTGGTTTAACCAGCAGCTGCGGGCTATGAAGCGTAATCGGATAAGGCTAGAGAGCATCTGGAGAAGGGCCCCAATGGAAACTAATTTAAAAACTGCCAGGATCATGTCTAATCTTTACTTAGCTGGGGTAAAGTTTGCTGGAAGAGCATTCTTTGCTGACTGGATAAGGGAAGCTCACAACCAGGGGGCGGAAATTTTCCATATAGTATGCAATCTATCCAGAGTTGGCCACAGTGATAGGCCTCCCTCTAGTATCTCCTGTGACCAATTTGCGGCACTTTTTAAATCTAAAGTGAAAGTCATCCGCTGGGACCTTGATCGCTTTTTACAGACAGTAGATCAAGCTCAGATGTCCAGTGCATCGTCTTGCCCAGTGAGATTAACTTGTTTTCAACCTGTGATGTCCAATGATGTGGACAGGCTGCTTGTGTGCTGTTGTGGCACCTCCTCCTCCTTAGACCCTTGCCTGGCCTGGCTCATCAAAGCAGAAGGGCCGGTAACAACAGAACAGGCCACCACAATAATTAATGGGTCTCTCCAGGAGGGCATGGTTCCCCTTGCCCTCAAGGAGACACTCATTAGGCCCATTTGAAAGAAACCTAATTTGGTGGTGGACAAAATTGGGAATTATAGGCCCATCACCAATGTTTCTTTCATGAGTAAAGTGGTCAAGAGGGTGGCAGCTGATCAGCTCCAGGCCCTTCTGGAGGAAACTGACGCCTTTTATCTGTTACAGTCGGGCTTCAGGCCGTGGCATGGTACAGAAACAGCACTGGTCGCCCTGCAGGATGACCTCCTGAGGTAGGCTGATGGAGGCAATATGTCTTTGTTGGTCTTCCTCGATATCTCAGCGGCTTTTGATACCATTGACCACAATATCCTCCTGGGGCGGCTCTCCGAGCTGGGGATCGGTGGTCTTGCTTTGGCGTGACTCCGTTGCTTCTTGGAGGACTGTACCCAGGAAGTGCAGCTTGATGAGATGACTTCGACCCTCAATTGTGGGGTTCCGCAGGGGTTGATCATCTCGCCAATGCTATTTAATATCTATATGAGGCTGCTGGGTGAGGTCATCCGGAGTTGTGGAGCTCGGTGCCATCAGTACGCTGATGACAGACAGATCTCTCCTTTTCTCCTACTGCAGTGGACACTGTTCTGTGCCTTGAACATTGGTTGGATGCCGTTCTGGGGTGGATGAGGGCAAATGGACTGAGGTTGAATCCAGACAAGACGGAAATCTTGCACATGGGTGGCCCCGGCATCAATGGGTTGGGAAACTCTCCTTTGGGGGAGTGACTTTCCCCACAAAGAGCAAGGTTCATGCCCTTGTAATCTCAAGAATAGACTACTGCAGTGCTCTTTGCATGGGGCTACCCTTGAGGCTGATGTGGAAACTTCTACTGGTCCAGAATTCAGTGGCCAGATTAATAACTGGGGTGAAGAAAGTTCAGCACATCTCCCCCGCTCTGGCCACCCTTCATTGGCTATCGGTTCATTTCCGCATTGACTTCAAGGTTATGATGATACCATTTAAAGCCCTAAACAGTTTAGGACCTAGGTACCTGTCAGAAAGCCTGCTCCCAGCCAGATCTGTCCGTAATACCCGTTCCTCACAGGCAGAGCGGTTGAGGGCCTTGACCCTGAAGGAGGCACGGAGGGAAAGAACTAGAAACCAGGCCTTCTTGGTAGTTGACCCCCACCTATGGAACAACCGGCCGACTGAGATTCGTCTGGCACCCTCGCTTACAGCCAGAGGTTTTAATTTCGGATTTGCTATGTATTAACTTATTTTTATAATCTTTTAAATTTTTCCCTCCCTATATTGTTGTTAGCTGCCCAGAGAGGCCTGGCTGCCATGTGGTGCGGGATATAAATTTAAATAAATAAATAAATAAATAAATAAATAAATAAATAAATAAATAAATAAATAAATAAATAAATAAGAAAGAAAGAAAGAAAGAAAGAAAGAAAGAAAGAAAGAAAGATTTCACACAAGACCACAAGAGATGGTTTTACATAGCTGCTGAGATCTGCTGTAAGTGCAACAGTGCTACCTCTTCCTTGTGCACAAACTGATTTCAACACAGTACTTTTGTCCTTGATTTTTATGAATTCCAAGATGAACTGATGTGATCTAAACCTCTTAGATTAATTTGTGAGCCAGTACCCAAAATCCTGTTGCTTAGTGTAGTTCATTGCACCAAAGCAGACCCTTTGAATCAGGAGGGATTTAATGAGCCAACTCCTCTTTAAGTTCCACAGATTCAAATGAGCCTACTCTCTGACTTACTATCCTAATACTATATGTACTTTAAGGTGAAATATTTTTAAAAATACATATTTAAATACAATTTTACTCAATTCAGACAGGCACATTTTCCAAAAATGCAGGTTTATGCAAGATAAAATTGAAGCAATTTAAGAGAACAGAAAAGTAGCATTGACATGGGGCAGAAACAGACATTGTTCTGTTCCTCCTACTGCCAAAGGAAAGGAAAGGCTAATATGTGTTTGAACTACAAATCTCAGTGTTCCCCATCATGAGCTATGCTGGCTAGGACTTATGGGTATTGCAGTCCACCAGCATCTGGAGCCTCACACTCTTCTCATCCTTGGGAAGCTGTTGTGAGTGTAAAGCCAACTGGAACCTCTTCCTGATCTTTGCTAAGGACAGGATTTTGCAGACACTGTTATGATGTTATGTCTTGAATTCTAGCACAAAGCTGTCAACAAAATTAGATTTCCTGATATTTACATCTCACAGTTGTATAAAGTGAAAAACAAATGACCAGCAAGCCACGGCTAAAGTAATAAATCTTAGCAACTGCCACATAAAGTCTTCCATACTTGCTAGAACCAGAATTAATTACTATTCTTTAGCTGTTATAAAAGGACACATTTTTTTGCTCTAGGATTCGGTCTAGTGTGCCACAAAGTCACACCCAACTTAAAGCAACCTTGACAGGGGTTTCAAGGTATGTGAAATATTTCAGGAGTGGTCTTAACAGTATCACTACCCTTCTCCCCACCCCCACATTAGTTTCCATGGTTGAGTGGGGAATTCTCCTGATTTCTAGTCCCTCACTTTATCCACCACACTCAACTGATTATGAATTAGGACCCGCTGATTACTTTTCTTTTAAATTGATAGTGCTAAATTTGTGAGAGTTTATTCATACAACTCCCCCCCTCCATTCCCCACTTTAAGATGGACAAGTCTGCAACTTTGATCTCCTCCACAACAATGCAAAGTTGCCTGCTTTACAAATCTAGGAATGTAACCAAGGAGAGCATTTGAGTCTGCATGTCAAACAGCCATCAGAAAGCTAAGCTTCTTAGCTCTCCTGCAAGTTATATTTTTGCATAGTAATCAAAACAAAGCTTTAGTGTACTCCTTCAGTAAATACAGACTGACCCTTGCTCCACAAGAGTTCCCATTGTTCTCGCTGTTCAAAAAGGTCAGTGAATGAAGTCTTGGCTTTCCTGTGGTGATTTAAGTCAATACCACTGACACTTAGGCACTCAGAAATCTGACTAATAAATCCAGTTACTTAATACTCTTATTGCTTTAAACAAAAAATAGAAGATAAATACTTGTGTCTCTCATACACTGTTGGAGGCTGTTTTCTGTAGGAACACTGGAATAACTGTGTCAAAAATGAGAGGACGGGTAAAATATATGAACACCCTTCATGTATCTGTAGGTTTTAAAGAGTCCATACAGAAATCACAAGGGTGTCTGACGGCATCAGTACTACACAATATAAGAAGGGGTCTGTGCCCAGTTCTCAGTTGCCAAAATGAAGTTCCTGCTACTGTATTTGCCAATGGATGCTTTCCTAGTAAGACAAAAAGAAGTTAGTGGTAGGAGATTTGGGCTGGAGTGGCAAATTAAAAACAAAACAAATAAAAACAAAACTACCCCTTCCTGTGAGGCATGATGCCAATTCTGATTTTTGAATCAAGTGTTCAAAAAACAAAACAAAAAGCATCAGTATCTCATGTTATCGTATCACTGCTAAAACCATTTCCATGCTCAAAGTAGCCAGCACAGGTTAATACTGCACAGGGAAAGACTACATTTCATGCATAGGGAACAAGCACCATGAAGCATTTTTCCCTTGAGGTGAAAGCAGACATCTCTGCAGTTGTGGTGCTCTGAGCCTCAGTACAAATTAACACAAACAAGGGGTCAAGCATCCTCTTAACTAAATTGAAATTGCTAGTTCGGCTTTTCCTACGCATTGATGACACCAGTGGTGTGAAAAGGGGGGGGGGACATTTTCAAAGGGAAAGAGAAAATCTACATATGCCCAGATGACATGAGAGAGGACATTACTAATCAACACATTGGTCTGGCTGCTGTCTTTCCCACTCTTCAGCAGTACCTTTGGAAAAGTCTCCTCTCATAGAGTAACACCATCCAAACAGAGACACTGTAGGGAATGAAAAAGCTTGTGATGCTGCCAGTTTGTTCATCTATCACTTCAACCAGTGCAGAAAAATTAAATACCCTTTCTCCAATTAGTAGTATGCTGCTGCAATGTACCCCTGTGAGGTTTATCTTTTTTTTAAAAGTCCCAGGATTAAGATGTTTCGCAAGTGAGGGCAGCAGCATTTCTGGCTTTCCGCTGTTCTCAGAGTTGACTTCCACACTATCTTGACTGTTTACATAAGATAACCTGGAGCTCAGATCCATCCATAAGAGATTGAGACGTGTGAAATTCTTTTTCTTTTGGAGGAGTGTGTAAGCCAAAAGTACACAAAAAGCATTCACACGATAGGATAGGTGCATCCACCGAAGCATAGAGCTAACCATTATAGTTTTTTATTTATTTATATATTTGAAATATTTTTACTCTGCCTTTCTCCTCGATGGCTTACATAATTAAAAAGACAATATGTAAAAGCCAAAAACAGTGAGTATGTAAACATTAAAAAGAATTAAACAAATATTATATTAAAAATGGTAAATAAAATCAATACTAAAAGTGCAACTGAAAGCAACAAGGCACAACAAAACCATTTAAAAACTCTCTCAGACAGCCAGTCACTAAGGGAAAGCCTGCCTGAAGAGAAAGGTCTTCTACTACTTGTGGAAGGACAGCAAAGATGGGGTCAGCCTCACTCCCTGTGGGCAGGAGTTCCAGAGTCTGAGAGAGCTGCTTTTCTGTTGCTTTCCAGAGCAACAGAGAAGGCTCTCTGCCATGTCCTAACCAAGTGTCTGTGAGGGTGGTGGGACTGATAGAAAAGTGTCCTCTTTCTCTCAGAATCTTGAGGGTTCCAGAAATTACAGCTTTAAAAAGTAATGTTTGCAAGCTCTGATATCCACTTCTGCATTATATGAAGATTCTCCCACACATGTAATTGTGTGAACAAGCCTTCGGTTTGGCTTATTATATGTATGTGCTATCCCTTCATTTAGTTAAGAAAAAACAATCTTTATTTTAATATTTTAATAACCTGAGATACTGGTATGATGGAAAAAAAACATTACCCTTTACCCACAAGTGCATTTATAATCTTTTATAACACTATGCTAGGTGGGGTACCCTCCAAAAAGCTTCTTTATAACAAAGAAAATGAAATGTGGGCTTCTTTGCTCATAAAATACATGAACGTCAAAGCTTAATTAAATATGTGTCATGATCAAGGCTTCTGCCATGTAACAAAGGAATTGATTTTCATTCCCTGTCATACTGTTTAGAACTAAGAGTTATTGTCCCCTTTGTGCCCATGTTTTAAATGGGCTTTCTTAGGGAGGCTCATAAAGCCTTCTTTTTTTGTTGTTTATTCTTTCAGCCTAATAGTTATGGAAATATGAATTGTCTAATGGCTATTTTGTATGCCAACACTGAGCAATAAATTTTGGCTGCCCATCAGTTTGAGCTCTCCAAAGGGCCCCCCCGACTACAACCCCACCTTTAAGCTTTCTCTGACAAACAGGAACAAATAAGCTTTGGTTTCTATAAGGTTTGCATAAGTTCATTTTATTCTTTATCTGTATCACTTTGCAAATGCTTTTTTGAAAATGTTGTGTGAGAATCTGCACACATTTTTATATCTTAAAGTCTCCCTTACACAGACATATTTTGCATGCAAATTTCTCTCTTGAGAGATACACATCTTGAAAGGTAATCAACCTGAGAAGAGGCAGGATTTAGGCTGAATATCAGGAAAATCTCTTTACTGTTAGAGTATTATGACAATGGAACCAATTACTTCAGGGGGTGGTGAGTGCTCCAGTGTTGGAGGCATTCAAGTGAAGTTTGGATAACCATCTGTCAGATCTGCTTTGATTTGGATTCCTTCATTGACAAGGGGGTTGGACTTGATGGCCTTATAAGCCACTTCCAACTCAATTATTCTATGGTTCTATGAGCTTTGAAAGCAAATTTGCACTGGCCTCTCTATATAGGTTTGGGACAGGCCTCTACCCCTGTCCCAAAGCAAGTCTGGACTATGATTGATGCTTCATTCAGAAGGATGGGGAAAAGAAGTTTGGTGTAGTGTGAACACCCTAGCTTACAAGGTGGGGCAATGTAGCAGTGATGGTGGCAGTGACAGGAGAGAAGGAAGCAAGAGATAGCATTGATGGGAGGAGAAAAAGAGCAGAAACAGTGCATCACAAGCAGCAAGAGGACCTGGGCCACCACATGCTCATGTGCATAGTATGGCTAGGGTCTCAATGGACATGGATGCACCTTGGACAGATTGGGTTGGTGACCCTTTCAGCATTCTCATTCTGATCCACAGAATACTAAGGACTTCATAGAACAGTCTTATGCACCTCTACACAGAAGGTGTAGGTTCCACTGAATCAAATGGGACCCTCAGGATGCAGACAATAATCTCACTGTTCTTAGTAGGTGTGATTTAAGTATGGACTTTGGCTCTAAAACCAATAGGACTTTAAAACAAATTAACTCAGTTTGTGATCTAGCCATGAATGGAATAACTTTTCCATCTTCTCTGTGGTTAAGGTGACAGGTCATAGGCAGGGCATTCAATTCTGTTCAGTATAATACTGGAAAAAGTCTGCTTTCAAAGTTCTTTTGTCCATTCATACAGCAGCATTTCTCACCTTGCCTAGCTTCAGGTTAGGAAGCTAATAAGTGTGTGTGTGTGTGTGTGTGTGTGTGTGTGTGTGTGTGTGTGTGTGTGTGTGTGTGTGTGTGTGTGTGTGTGTGTGTGTTGTCTTTAAAAAGAAAGAAAAAGAAACCAACTGCTACCAAAACTAAGCCTGCTGCAAATATGAGCTGAACAGGAAATTGTTAAAACACTGCAAAGTACTCCAAACCACTGGGGAAAACACAACTTTTTCCAAACTATACAAAGCTTCCAGCTTCCACAGTCATGCTTTTGAAAGTTTTATTGATTTCAGTCAGTGTGACATTCTAGAAGTCTAGAATGTTCTAGAAATATGGAGCTGTAAGATTTATGGGCACTGGTTGGACTCTAAACTACAGAATAGCCGGGAATTGTGATTCTTTGGGTCTCCAGGTGAGGAGACAAATCTGAGGGCAAACAACACTAGAGGAGGAGACAGTCTGGTTTCTGTTTCTGAAGTGGTTTTAAAGTTGTGGGACACAGGTTAACTAATTCCAAGTTGGTATCAGGACCATCTCAGTGTTATGATGCCTGTATTTATGTTACCACCAATGACATAATGGGCCTACATGCATACGTACACCCAAAAACAAGCCCCTCATTCCTTGCTTTTTGGCTTCTTGACACCAGGTTCACCACATCATTTGAAGCAAAACAAGGACTGGAGTACCAGTTGTCATAACTCATGAGGCTTATTATTACATAGGTCCTGACACCCTCCAAAAAAACAAAACAAGCTTGTGACTTGTAGTTTCTCTCTTCCAAGCCTGGAACTTGCTTGGGTTGTAAATCTGCACTTCCCTCATGAGGAAGAGGAATTGCAACATTTTTCTCATCACCAGGAATTGCCTGACACTCACCACAGTTTTTTTCATTAGCCAGAAAAAGAAAGAAAAGGAAAGAATAGAAAGAAGAAGAAAGGAAAGAAGGGGGGAAAAGAACATTTTGCACAAAATTTTTAAATTTTGCGTATAAATTGTCCCTTTTTTCAAAGAGCTGCACAATTCACACCTTTGCAGAATGGCCTCAAGCCTTCCTCATCTAGGTTGGCATTTTTAATCAGGACATAGGGACTCTTGTCCTTAGATCTGCTACTACCTGATCTGACAATCAATGTGTTCTCTTAAACTGTTGTATCCACACTTTGGGGGCACAAGGGCCCATTCTTCAACCTCCAGATTTTGTTACTTATTCAGACCTTTTGGTAACTCTGCCACTACTAGTTCCTTCACAAGGAACCTTTTAATACAGAAACATCTTCTCTTCTCCTCCCACCTTTGATGAGTTGTGGCCAAGGTGACAGTATGGGTACTCATGTGGCAACTGCTGCCAGAAAACTAAAGAATGTGTGAAACAATAAAATGATAAGAAAATATATATTATACACCTTTTTATATAACTTAAGCCAAATTCAAACCTACATAATTCTGACTTTATCTCTCTCTCCACCCTCCTCTCTATTTGTCTTGCCCCATTTCATTCTATTTAGCGCAACGCTCATTTCTCTACCTATCATTTCTAATACTCACCCACTTATATACTCTTTCTTCTCTCATTGGGCTAGGGAAACGACCAATGAAAATAAAGCTCTATGGCAGCATATTTCACCTTGTTCCTAACTGCCATAACAGTTTTGCCTGGTAATTATCCAGCACTTTCTTATCACTCAACACATTCATTCCATCGAGTAAACAGCCAATTTACCTAAACATATATCATTCAAAAACAACAGTCACAGGTGGTGAGTGAAACAATCATACATGAATTGCACAAATTGGCCAAAACTAGAGTGACAGTTGTGTTAGGAATTTGAAGTACTAAATGGTTTGTTGACAACTGGCCAGATCTTCTCCACAGAGCTTTGAAAAACCTTTTAAAAAGGGGAGAATTTTCCAAGTCTTGCCATGCCCGACTTCTCTCTGAGACTTGTTCCCGTACCAACAATATTTCTCAGTTTCTTGCGAAAATAAATTCTGATCCTTCCCTGTTTTGTTTGTTTTTCACCGGCCAAGCTCAATGCCCTTCCCAGGAAATTCTGTGAGGCATTATTATAGTTCTACTCACATTGGTGTCTCTTGTTGGCAAAAAATGAACATGAAACATAAAATAAACCCTGTGAGATTTCTTGGGGATATGTATGAACCAGGTAAAGGTAAAGGTAAAGGAGTGTGGAAGGGATTATCACTCTTGTATTGGCCTTTTCAGCCACACTAGAAGCTGTTCCAAGACCTCTATTCTGAGCACGTCTCTCGAGACTGAAGGATGTCTACATTAATTGTATGAACCAATCTTGCACAGAGAAATCTAGTTGTGAGGAGAAAATAGGTTTTTTCCCCCTCAGTTTCTCACCAAGAGAGACAGAGAAATTCATATCCCTACTTTAGTGCTTACTGTGTATGTGTGCTTTGCTTCTTAAAGGAAAAGGGTGTATCCCAATCTCACCTGGATGTAAAGAATTTGTTGGATAGCTCCATGATTTAGGTATCTGGTTATGGAGCCAGAGGTGGAGAGTTCCATTCCCCACTGTGCCCCATTGACAGGAGATGGACTTGATGATCCAGCACTGCAGTTCATCATCATCATCATCTCAGAGAGCTTTAGGATCTCATTGTCTTCAGAAAAAATTATGAAAATTCAGGATTTAATAAGTATCCTTTCCATCCCTACTTTACAGAATCCAAAGCTGTCTTATAACACAGCACCACTTCACAGGCATGGTTGCTAATGTGAACTGGTATTACAGTTTAGAAAAATGATTTTATGAGGTGCATAGGTCTTGCCTTAAAAATGAAAACTGCTTTATAAAATATGCCTCAGAAAGGTGCATTAAAAGTGAAAGTACATTTGAAGATACTTTATATTACAAAACCTAAACACCTTACAAAACCAGCTAATTGTTCTGGTACAAGTAACTGATAAGAAAAGAAGGCAGAAGTAGCTCATTCAGTTTCATGCCTGTTTTCATGATGAAAAAGGCAAACAATGGAGTGCTTCCATCATATGAAACAGACAACCAGGGAAAAATGGAAGTGAATGTTATTTTGCCACTTGAGTCATGTTTACCTATAATGTTAATTAATAAAGAAATGTCCCAAAAATGGATGTGGAGACTTGTATTAAACCAATGAGAATAGCAATGTATTGTAAAGCGGAAGTGTTTACAGAATAGTGTGAAAGGAGAAAAGGATGAATGTTATTTTCAACAGTTTTGTTTCTTGATAAGCAAGTAAAGAAGGGAAACAAAGGTGTCCTTTGTTTTACAAGGGTTTAGCTTCATGGTTAATAGTAACTGAGTTTTGAAAGGAGAATGAAATCATATAATATTCTGTAGTATTTATGAATGAAATATGCAAATGTTTTGTACTCTCCCCAATGTATTGTCTTGTCAGTGTATCACATCATTCTATGCAGTAATGCTGAAGGGAGGGGAAAATTTAATCCAACCTTGATGGCCAGGAGCTTTGCAGTCCAAGTCTTAGAGATGCCAGGAGCTGAGTCTGGGAAGAGAATGCCTTGAGATGAGAGACATCCTAACCTTTAAACGTCTAGACTTCTAAACCAAGGATGCACCACTAGGCCATACAAAGAAATCTCTCTCATACTGATATAAAATGGAGAGAGATTCTATCTGAAGGGAGTGGGAAGACACAGACCTTCTGAGAGTGGCCAGGAGATAATGGACATAATATAGCCATTTATTCCAACTGGCTAAAGGTTTGGTGAGAAAATATTTTTCTTTGTGTTAACATGTTTAGTGCTGAGTAACACTTTTCATTTTGGATTTTCTTATTATAAGAATTCTGATGTTATTTAGTGTATTTTTAAGAAAGCTTTTAAAGCTTTTTTACTTTTAAATGAAATATTATAGAGATGTATTACCTGCCTTTATAGGCTATGAGCTCCTGTATTTAAATGCTTTTGTACTTTGATTCATACATGGCTTAAATATGGCCTATAACTGAAGTTTCAATACCTGCATCTTTTTACAAGTTGCAAGGATGTATTTTAAGCCTACAGTTTTTGCATAACTGTAGGATTTTTGAATTTAAGCATATGTGCTTACAGTTTTTTCTTCTCAATTGTAAGAAACATTTTGAAATTTTTTGGATTTGCTACTTTTTAGCATGGAACCTAGAAAAGATGCAAATAAATAGAACTTGTACGAATTAACAAGTTCTGGAGTTGTCTGGAATTATTGCAACAATGAAGACACTTATAATCAGATGCCCAGATGAGTTGCATAAGCTTGTTATTGGTTGTCTGGTTTCATTCTGGGATTAACCCTTTACTGGGATAAAGTCAATGACGAATCATAGAATCTGTTCTGTTTGCCTTGGAGATCTATACATTTTTGTGGCACTCCCAATGGAGTCAGTTACCCTAATCAGATGCTGACACTGGCTTTTCGTTTCCATTCGGTAGATCATTCAGAGCCATCCCTATGTCACAAAGGGGCAGCTATTTAATTTGTTTTATTATTTTAGCCTCACTGCCAACAGTAAGAAAAGATATGGGTGGTTTGTTTGCAAACTTGTGCTACAGTAACTTGGCTGGCTTTTACTACACAATACACACCTGAGTCATTGAATGGAAGATGGCTTGTTCTAGTTTCAATTCATTGTTCTAGCCTTGGGCCCACTGATGCATCACAAGCTCTTTTCAATCCTTCTTCCAGTATAAAAGATACAGTAGTTCAATGTGTTCTTGAAGGCTTTCATGGCCGGGATCCAATGGCTGTTTTCGGTTTTTCAGACTGCCCCTGAACACGGTCAAACAGCCCCAAAACCCGACAACAACCAAAAAGTAGTTCCTTTTCCAACATACCTTGCAATGCTGCTGTGCAATGGAAACGGTAATGTCTGCACAGCATTTTGGGATATAAAGAACTATTTTTATTCCATGCCATGTTTGAAAGAATCACAATTTGCAAGCTTTTCCGCCTCTCTCTATACTGTTTAAAAACATACTATCTGCACTCAAGTTTTGCCAAAACATTGGTCTGGATTTAAGAGATAACTTGTGTGCTTTTCTGTTTAGATTTCATCTGAACGGAGAACAATTTAAATAAATAAACCATCTGCAATCACTCACACCATGTTTAAATTTAAACTAAACTTGCCATATTTATTCAGAGGCAGCTGAAAAGCTGCACTTTGGTCCAGGCAAAAAAATAAAATGAAATTTCCTTCACTGTTTTCCTCTGATTAAGCATAAAACTGACACAGTTAAAAACCACAGTGTTTAGAAATAATTATATAAAATATTTAGTGCCTGTGGTGATAGTACACAGAAGCTGAAATCCTGCTTCTTAGTGCAGTAAGTAGGCCCATTGAATCAGTGGGGATTTGGTAAATCAACATTTCCAGAAGTTTCAGTGACTCCGTAAGATTCAGTGATTCAGTGCTTCAAATGAACCTACTCTATCTGC
The DNA here is from genome assembly GCF_051106095.1 of Pogona vitticeps. Classification (NCBI taxonomy): domain Eukaryota; kingdom Metazoa; phylum Chordata; class Lepidosauria; order Squamata; family Agamidae; genus Pogona; species Pogona vitticeps. Next base: position 113,266,244 of record NC_135787.1, on the reverse strand, counting down.
AACTTACTCTATCTGCAGCTTAATCTATCTCCAATAAGTCACAACCCATTGAATCATTGGAAATTATGAAATTACTCCTCAAATCCTCACAGCCTTCTCTAGCTGTGACTTGCTATGCTTAGCAACAGGATTTCAGTCAGAGTTTTAGGTAACTACAATCTGCTACAGTACTGAGTATCGGACTCCTTGGTTGTAAAGACTACATAACAGGTAAGACAGAACATACACAGAATGGATTCAGGATAAACATGACCTATCTGAAGCTATTATATGTCTTAGGAGAAAATCCAGCAATAGCTGCAGAAAAGAGATTTCTCTCAGAATCACAGCCATGTGAAACGGTAACATCCTTCCTCCACTTCTCTTGTGATCCAGACGATTATCAGATCCTCAAATGATGCCTTCTACATTTCCCCATTGTTAATCAATTATTTTAATCTTGTTTTAAATAATTAGGTTCTTAAATTAAAACTAGGAAAATGGATCCCCAATCCATTTGGTTTTGGAAGTGATAAGCAAATATTATTGATCAAACACCCACCCAAATACCATACTTTTTAAAATATTTGAATAATTTATTGTTTTTATTTATCTCATTTAATCCCATAAACTCTCTTGGGTCTTTTTATAGAGAAAGGTGGAGTAAAAATATTTCAAATGAATAATTAAATCAATAAATACTCATGTCAATACTATAAATTAAAATAAAGATCCCAGCTATGCTGCATTACATCTCCCACCCCACAAATGTCCATATACCAGAGTCCTTTAGCTTTAGCATACAGAAGACTAGATAACTCAGTAAATTAGGTATTGGGCTGCAGAGCCAGAGGTTGGGAGTTTGATTCCTCACTATAGCTCTGGGGAGAATAGCCAGCCTGTAAAGCCTTGGGAAAACTGCACAGTCCTAAAGTATCCCCAAAAGAAGGGAATGATAATTCACTTCCGAATACTCTTTACTCAATAAACCCTGAAAAGGGTTACCATAAGTCAGAATCAACTTGAAGGCTCATTGCTATTACAGTATTTTAGGAGACAAATGAACATGCAAATCAAAGAGTTCTACAAAGCCCTGATGCCTTCTCTAGAAGGTCACAAATATCAATGCTTCTCTTTATAAAATCTATTTTCTTCAAAGAAATCCAGTAAAGCATATGCTCCCGTTCATTATGGCCCCAAACAGTTCCCTTTCACTGCTTTGTGTAATCTCGGGCATTTCTTTCGATTCTGCCTGGGACCACAGCTGTCATACAGCATAACAGTGTTTACCTGTAAGTTTTATTGCTGAGTTAAACTAATAAATGCTGGCTAGAAAAAGCACAGATCTTCAGGTGTAAAGCAGGGCATTAACTCACACTGCCATTAAACACTCTAAGCCTTTGGCTTAACTTTTACAGACTCAACAGTGACTTTTCTTTCCAAGGAAAACCAGGAAAATGCCTTAAAGCAGACATTTCAGTCATTCAAGCACAGTGAATTCTTTCTCCAAATACTGCACACCTTATCTGAAACATTTGCAACACAAGCTTCTACTTCTCCCTAGGATTTTCTCAGAGGCGTTGTAAAAGGCATGCTTTGTTGCGGAGCTCACTTATTTTGCCACCCTGCTTTTCTACCTGTTCCCTTTCCTGCCCTCCTTACTTCTCTCTCACATATCTTTTACAGTCTTCATTGTTAAAATTGTACAGTACAGTACGGTATATGCAACAGTTGATGTCATGTGAAAGTGACATGTGAAAGATACGTCATTCAAATGCCAGTCTAAAAACCAATCAATAATACTAGTTTATCATCAAGGAAACACTGAATTTATTAAGACTGTTAGAACAAGGGAGACAAAATAGGGAATGATTCAGCTGTATCTTTGGATGTCTACGAGTCAAATCATATCTATGACACTGAAGCAACCGAATCACATATAAAGTAGAAGAGGGCCTTTTAATCCCAATCTGTGTGTCATGGGCTGAGATAACTGAACTTTCATTCTGTCACATGCTTTCTCCATCTCCTACATGTTTGTTTTCTCTTATTCAGACAGGCATTTGTCCCCCAGTTTGACCCCTTGTGGGGATGTATCAGTTCACTCTTTTTGCCAGCAACCACACAATGTAATTGCCCCCAGAGCACCCCAATCCAGGATTTCTTGAGCCCCTTTCATGGGCTTCTACTTTTGGGGTATGGGTTAGTACAGTGGTCCCCAATCTTGGGCCTCCAGATGTTCCTGGACTTCAGCTCCCAGAAATCCTGGCCAGCAGAGGTGGTAGTGAAGGCTTCTGGGAGTTGCAGTCCAAGAACATCTGGAGGCCCAAGGTTGGAGACCACTGGGTTATTACACTATAGTTTACTCCATTCCCAATGTATGTGATCACTGGGAATGGACTAAAATTGAGCTTTGCAGCTTTCAGAGCTGCCAAGGCTCCTTCCACTGTCAATGTTTGGTACTGTGAAGAGGCTTAATAAGCAAGCTACCTCAAGATATCACCAAATTGAACACTTCACCTGCATCTCTGTAGAGGGGCAGGGGTGGTGAATTTTTGTTTGTTTGTTTGTTTATTCTGATAGATCATCATTGCTGCATTGAATCACTTAGATTAAATTTTTAAAATTATTTTCTGTTTGCATTTATGTGAAGTGCCAGTCAGTTTCTCACCTGGCAATACACACAAGGCAAAGAAAAAATAATAATTTAATCTAAGTGATTCAATGCATCAGGAAAGGTAAAATAAATAATTTCACTTCCCTAGCCCCTCTGCAGAGGAGTAGGAGAAGTGTTCAACTGGCAACAGAGGAAGCTAGAGGGTAGCATGAGTTCAATATACCATTTGGACGCAAGGATCATGCATATCACTCCTTCTCCCAACCTCAAGCAATCCTATTTAGACTTCACCAGCCTTCATCCCAAGGACTTATGTAGACAAGCCCTAGTTTGGTCAGAAATAAATTTGGCTTGGGAAAAAATATGATATATAGAGGGTAGAAAGTGTGGTAGCCTCCTAACCCTGAACTGGAAACACACTATCTGCCAGCTCCTCCTCCTCTCACTTTCAGATGTCATATTGCCCCACTGATTTCAGTAAGAGACTTCTTAGTTTCTCCCTGCTGAAAGTTAACGTCCTCTCTGAGCACATAAAAGAACAAAGGGAAAAGCACAAGTCATTTGTTAACTGTGGTGTGTCCTTTAGCTGAATCATACTCTATCTTTTTCCACCTTTGTTATCCAACTTTTGAAATGCATGTACACACATACATGCACACAGAGAAACATTTGTTTAATGAGGATTTATTTCTATCATAAAGCATGCATGTATTCATGCAGTTAATCAAATAGCTTTTCTTGGACAAACAAAATTTAGCGTTCAGTCTTTCCCATTTTAGATAACTACTAAAAGGCTCCAGATTCGTCTGACGCCCACTAAGCTAAGGTCCCAATGGCATGTGAATACAATCTTCTATAGACAACTGGTTGGTTTGCTTTTAATGGTGAAAGGTCCCTGGAAATAAGACTTATTCAAACAATGTTAGTTATTCTGCAAAATAAATAAAACAAATATCTTGCCTCTCAATATATAACATTTTAAACACTACATAGAGCTATTTCAACCACTCCATTATCATTCCAACGTAGATATAGCCTATCAGCTTGGTTAACAAAGACTGTTTGTTTTCCAGTTAACAAAGTGCCTAGGATAGAGCCAGTAAAGAATGATACAAAAGTAGCCATTAGAAATGTATGTTCAGTATGGAGTGTGTGAACTAATTCTGAAGTGGTTCTGTGTCTTGGGGTAGGGGTTTATCAATCACTCAAAGTTCACTGAACAAAGGCACACTCTCTTGGTAGTCCATGGGAAATGTTCTGATTGGGAATGAGAAGGAAATTATTCCAAGACAGGCAATACAAGCGGCAATAATACCATTAGTTGTAATTGGTTAGTTATTATTAATGATACCAGTGACTTTTAAAACTGCATTGAGGGGAACTGCAGTGATCTTCTTCTGTCGTATATAGCAACATGGGAGTATTAGTCTATCAGGCAGACAGTGGCAGTAAGCTGTTACAACCAACTCGTAATTGATAACGGAGGTATAATTGCATTATATTATTATTGTAGTTTAAAGAGGGATAATTCCATTCCTTTTTTAATTGTGTGATGTGACTGTAATTATTTAGTTACCTTTGTAGTTAGATGGATGTGACCCAGGTAGTGGAAAAGGAATATTATGTAATTCAAGTGCTGTCATGCTGTACTGTGGGTGTTACGTGACAAAGTGGACAGGACAACTATCTATTTTTACCTGGATTGTAGAATTTTGCTTATCTGTAAGGTAACTAAAAGTGATTTTCAGTAATATTTGAAAGGAACTAGTTACTTTTAGTTGCTTATGAGAACAGAAACAAATATACTGACTTAATTGTACAGAAATACCTAGCTGCTCTGGAAGGCACGGGCCTCAGCTTGCATTGACATGCATTCTTGGAGCTATAACTGTAACTGACTATTTTTTGAAAAATAATGTTCCAAGCCCTGACCCTGGGTTCCATACCTATTTTTCCTACAGAGCAGCAAAGAGACACAAAGACATGCCAAACCATTTACGTACAATGTAACTGCACAGACTAAATGAACTGTCTAAATCATATCCCACAATCTCAGCAGTATTACAATACCACATATGACAGGGCTGAATGCAAGGTGCAGTTGCTCCATGCTGAACGCCCATTTCCGTAACTCTTTCTCATGAATCCTGCATTGGAGAGAAAGGGCCGTTAATTCAAAACAGCCATTTTGTGTGTTAGAGATCAGACTGCATCCCTGCTTTGCACTCAAGAGCAGCTACTTGATTTTTAACCTCATCATTTTCCTGTCTTGGGAAAAATGCTTTGAGTTTGGACATGACCATCACAGTGAGTGGATCCCAAGCACATTTTGTGAATGGGCACCTTTGTAGTTGCCATTTTATGATGACACTCACAATGCTTTCCAAGAATTCCAGATTGAACCATGAGTCCCCAAAAGGCTCCAGGACCCAGTCACCAACCAGAGACTAAGCAATAAACACCCAGCACTGCATTCTGAGAAGATTTGGCCCAAACCCATTCAAGAATCAATGCAATACTGGGCCTCCATGTCCGATGCTAGGCAGAATGGAAAGCATAAAGTCTGAAATGATTCACCTATATAGGCAGGCTTTGAGAAAATTATGTCAACAGCCTCTCCCTGTTCTGGTGAGAGACTCGGGTGACAGCAAGGCCTTTGAATTTTACTGCTGCCTGTGATTATTCATTCATATTTCTATCCTTTCCCCAACACTATATCTCTGTCATTATGACAGCAAGACTGTGGACAGGGACTGTTTTATTGTTGTGGGGGTCTAACGTAATCCTTATCAGATGAAAACTGAAATAGAATTGCTTTAAATAAATGCTTAGTTTGCAAAGGCATCAAAACTGAGAATGGAAGGGCATATTTTCCAAACTGAGATCACAGATGCAGGAAATGCAAATAGCCACTTGACGCTGTGATTTCTAGGATTATTATTCCAAAGACAGAAGGTGAGGACACCAGCTATGAAATTCTGATCAGGAATCACTTCTAGTTAACAGATATCCAACCTCACACTTAGTCAGCATCAGCATTCCATATGGTGTTGCTGATTTCCAAATCTGTTTATCTGAGCATCTGACAAGTGTTAATTTTTCCATCTGTCTCTCTTGAACTGATCTGGAATGTATTTATTTATTTTTACCTTCACTGCCTGCATACAGAGCTTTTCTCCCAAGTCTTGTTTCACATTATTTTAAGATTTGTGAATGCCCCAGTGTTTGGAAGAAGGCAATGCTCATCCTTCCCTAACTGTCCTTATTTCCTGGTAGCCACCTCTACCTCAGTGTCAGCCTTGTACAAATGTCTACCTTTAACAAACAAGCGAATGTTGGTTATTAGACTTCGTACTTATCACCGTTCCTCCACTCTTCCTGGCGTTTCTAGAAGCTTAATCTTAGACAGGATGGATTCTCCATAGTGAACCTAAATAGAACAAAGGTCATAAATTTGTTTCCGATTTATGGCCACCTTGTACGTTTTCTTGGTACAATTTGCTCAGACGTGGTTGATCGATCCCTCATCCTTGTAGTGCTCTGGGACTGTACAGCTGTACATGCTCTGGGTGATCTCAACTGGCCCCTTCCCATAAGGCACAGTGGAGTTCCAGCACCACACTCTGCAGTCAGTCACCCTAATCCACTGAACTATGCTAGCATCTGTACAAACATTCAATATATTGGGCATTGTAATCCAAATAAAGTGATTTTTCCAATCTCTGGAAAAAATACAAGCACCATGTACGGTGACTGGCAAATATATTTTGCAGAAAATCTAAATGGACAGACCACTAAGGAAACAGGTCTTTTTCAGATATTTTAGTTCCAAGTGCATTTCAGATATCTTACAAAACAGCAAGTCTCATCACATGGAAGCAAAAATGCAATGCAAATCCAAGGACGGTACTATTCCTCCTGACTCATGGACAGTTGTGAGTCTGCTTTGATTGCTTCAAAAAGGCTTCCTTCCAGCTGAATCCTAATTTTAATTCAAGGAACGTTATCGGTGCAAGTACAGTATGATCAGTACGAGAAGCTAAACCATGTAGCTGAAATGGACATAAAGAGGGCAGAATAAGGACTCTAGAACCCAGAGTCTAGATCAGGAGGAGACAAGCTTTCTTTTGGCTAAGATCCTATTCCCTTGGGGATAATTTATATGGCAGTATGCAAATCTGAAGTGGTAGTGGATGGGTTCAGAATCAAAACAAGGCAGGGCCTACTCGTTTCTTATTACGCCACAAATAACACGCTATTATTATACTTGCACTTCCAGGAATGAAGACAGCCACTTATGAGATTTTTCTGCCTCCAGAGGCAAAAGAGCGTGGGTGGCTCTGAGTGCTATGGAGCTTCAGATGATGTTGCAATGCAACTTCAAAAAAAGAAAAGAAAATTAGATTGCTACTTTCATAAGACTCTTGACATGATCAAATAATAAGACAGAAAACCCGATTATCCAGCTGACTGATGTTCCAAAGTCATTGGTTTAGCAGAGACAGGCTTAAAAACAACAGAAGAAGAAGAGGAGGAGAAGCCATTAAAAACACATCAGTGGCCCTCGAGATTTATTTGTTCCCTCCTTTATTATTTTGTCTAAGGGAGTTCCTTACAATTTGCATTGAGCACAACCCAGTTGGGCTGCATAATAGAAGTTTGCTTATTGCTAAATGAATTGTTTATTGGACCAACTGACTGAACCAGCTGCTTGTGCATAATACCTAATGGATGCACATTCTTCCTCACTTTAAAAGGATATTTCGCTGGTTCAACAGGGGTCAAGATTGATATTGTAATGTGACTGCACCATTGGTTATATGGGATATCTACACATGGATGTTGCATACATATTTTACTTTACTCATGTGGCTCTGTATCTCTCTCTACTGTAACAAAATTACTTCTTGCCTTCATTCATCCAGGGCTATGAAACTTCATATCTAGCCATTTTATGGTACTAGAAAAGCTAGCTTAAATTTTGCAGCATTTAAAAAAAGGCTAAGACACCAGAAAACCCTATGCAATGTAATGTTATGTGACTGCAAAACCTTGGCATCCTATACAGTACTCTGTGTCAGCTGATAATCGGCATTGAATTTGCATTATATAGAGTCACAGTTGTCTGCTATGAAAAACTGAAAGCATAACTTTGATAAAGAAAAGGTGTACATCACATGGGGAATATTCCCATTCAATCAAAATAAAATGTATGTCTAGTTACTTTAGGAAATAAATTCTCCTTTAATTAGTTTGATAGAGTTATTTTTAAGCTTAATTGTTTTCTGATCTGCTCCAGGGACCATTTGTGTTGCTGGTAATAACATACGAAGCCCTGTATGACCTGAGTCTGGGATATTGGAAGGGTTGCATTCTCCCATACAAATCCATAGGGGGTTTAGGGGAGGCTTTTTCTCTCTGTCTTGCCTCTTTGACAGACCCATTTGGTAATGATATAAGAGAGGGTTTTCTCACTGGATACTCCAAGCCTCTCAAGCTCCTTAACAAATGAGTTATGTGCCTTCTTGTGTATTCTTCTGCCAAAAGGCAAATAGGCAGACTTCTGGCAACCAACAACTTGCTGAGGAAGGGGCTTTTAATGGGTGAGCCTGTACTTATTCAATTTATGTGGTTTTAAAATATATTTTAATTCCATTATGCTTCCATAGGATTATTTATTTAATTGTGTTTTAGCATTATAACATGTTATGTTGTTATCTTTCCTTTTTATGTGAATCTTCTTCTGAGTGTGAGGACTAAGTTTCTGCAGAAATGCAAGATACGAAAGGATATAAAATATACATCAAATGACTAAGTTATATTCATTGGACAAAGAGAATGAGGATATACAGCCTGAAGACAGCTGAAATGACAACGAAAATGCTGAATCCTTGGCCCCTGAGAAGGCTTTGGTTTAAAAAAAAACCTTTCCTTGAAATGCTTTCTCTGTCCAGCAAAAATAAAATTACTAAGGACAACGTATTTTAGACAGACCAGTCAAAACATATTCAGAAGCTGACATGGACTGATGAATTTTCTATAACTAGAGAAAAACTTTCCAGAATTTCATAAGACTCATTGTCCTTGATGTGACACATAGTCTGAAGATAGCTTGGTAGAGATGGAGATTCACGAGTTGCAACTTGCTCTCAAATCCAACTCAATTTGTACTGGCAATATGACTCAGATTCAACACAAGGGTTCTGGGTTTGTGGGGGGGGGGAATCACAACTTGATTCATGACTCAGACCCATTTTTCTGAGTTGTGTTGTTGAGTCCTCATGGGCCTACCCACTGTCCCTGCCATGCCAACCCAGACTTGGGCCTCAGGCCCGAAGACTCAGGCTCAGACTTGGGTCACAACATTTCTACAGTTGGGGTCCCACTAACATCCTGAAGGCCACAGTCAAAGAAAACAATAAGGGACAATTACAGAGAGCCTTTCCCCACCCACTTGTGAGGTTCTTAGTTACTATAGGGACGTGGTGGCGCTGCGGGCTAAACCGCAGAAGCCTGTGCGGCAGGGTCAGAAGACCAAGCAGTCGTAAGATCGAATCCACGTGACGGAGTGAGCGCCCGTCGCTTGTCCCAGCTCCCGCCAACCTAGCGGTTCGAAAGCATGCAAATGCAAGTAGATAAATAGGGACCACCTTGGTGGGAAGGTAACAGCGTTCCGTGTCTAAGTCGCACTGGCCATGTGACCATGGAAGATTGTCTTCGGACAAAACGCTGGCTCTATGGCTTGGAAACGGGGATGAGCACTGCCCCCTAGAGTCGAACACAACTGGACAAAAATTGTCAAGGGGAACCTTTACCTTTACCTTAGTTACTGCAGCTTCTGTTGCTGGGAGGAGCCAAGCGGTAGAAATGTAACAGCGTGTGTCAGCATGATTGCTCATGAACAAAACTGCAGGATTCACTAGAATTCTGGCTTGTCATTTTCTGGGAGTATAAGTTCTGTTTTTCTCATCAAGAATTTCTATTACCAGCATGATAGATTCCCTTTACAGGAAAAAAAATGCCTTTTTATGGCTTTATGTATCCAATCCAAAAGCACCACTTCCATTCTGTTCTTCTCATGTTTACCTCTAGGTAGGCATTAGTATAATAAATTGTTTGCATTGTGAAAACAGACCACTAATAATGAGTTTTTGGTAGCATTTCCTGGTTCAAGAGTTTTAGAGCACTTAAATTTGTTGCAGATTACTAAGCAGGGGAACTTGTTAACACCATTTAAACATATACAAGTCTTTGCAGTTCCTGAAGAATATTTTGTTTCTGATTAATACAAGCCTGCAGGGTATATAATAGCATACAGTATTTTAATTAATGTGTTAAGACTGCATGGAAAAAGCACCAGCTTACATATAATAATTCTCTTGATTCCTCGTTGCTTGTATAAACAAATATGTTTTTATAGTAGATGGTACACAGTATCTAGGCTGAAAATAAAGTATTTGTAGCAATTAATTAATCCAGCAAGACCCATTAAAATTATACCCAAAATCTAAGAAAGCAATCAGGTTTGATTCTTCAGCTTCCCATGTAATGAAACTTATCTTCTTTATAGTAGTTTGTAAATAACTGGACATTTTGCCATCTAGACAGGACTTCTGTTCTCCATAAAGAACCTTTAATTTGAGTCAATGTATTCCATATTTTTCATTACCAAAGTTCCAAATGTTAGACTCTCTGGATTACTAAGATTCAGATCACTGGAAGTTTTAATTTAAAATTTAACTTAATTTAAATGCAAAATAATTTCAAATAAATACTAACACACAGTGGACCACAAAACAGCAACACAAGAGACCTAGATACCAAATCTGCCCACACGTCTATTCTGGCAACATAATTATAGGAACTAAAAATGTCACATACAATATCAAATACAGCTTCACTTGCTCCTCAGCTAATGTGATCTATGCTCCTCTGTACCCTACACAAGACATACAGAGCAATCTCTACAAAAATGGATCAATGGTCACAAATCTGACCTCAGAAACCACAATACACAGAAACATGTTTCCAACCATTTCAATCTACTGGGATAATCTGTGGAAGATTTGAAAGTCACTATTTTAGAACAGAATCATTACAAATCAGGAATATAGAGGGAAAGAGTTGAAATAAACTTTATATGCATGATGGACACCCATATAAATGTATTGAATATAAGCCTAGGTAAAGGTAAAGGTTCCCCTTGACATTTAGTCCAGTTGTGTCTGACTCTAGGGCATGGTGCTCATCCCGATTTCCAAGCCGTAGAGCCAGTGTTTTGTCAGAAGACTGTTTCCATGGTCACGTAGCCAGCGCAACTAGACACGGAACGCCGTTACCCTGCCACTGAGGTGGTACCTATTTATCTACTTGCATTTGCATGCTTTCAAACTGCTAGGTTGGCAGGAGCTGGGACAAGTGATGGGAGCTCACTCAATTGCATGGATTTGATCTTACAACAGTTGGCCTTCTGACCTTACAGCACAGAGGCTTCTGCGGTTTAACCCAAAGTGCCACCACGTCCCCCTGAATATAAGCCCAGGTTTCTTAAATCATTACCAAACGTAATACTTCTGCTGTTATCTACTGCCACTGTTATTTTCTTCATAACTACCAAGCCCGTGTCTCATGACAAAGTTCAAAGGTAAAATCTGTGAGTATTCCCTACATTAACACACGATTCCTCTGCCATCTTCTTTCACCTTTATATTTAATATTCTTTTTTCTGTCCCTCTTGAGGTTTAAGTGAATCCCCAATCTTCAATCACACCATAACCCCTCCTATCTCTTCTCTCCCCACTCATCTTTGCTCAGGCCTGGTGTCTGTTTTCTGTCTTCTGAGCAATTTTTACAACAAAGACCTAAAATGAGGTAAGTCACAAATCACTACATATAAATGTAACATACATACAAGAACCAATGAATATTTAGTAGGAAACTTATATTTTATTCAACATTTCATTGTATTTCCATATATATAATGAAGTGGAGATGTCCACAAAAATTCGCATTAAAATATAATAGTCTCTAAAATGCCCCATGTTTTTGTCTTGTTTTGTTTCTTTGAACTTTGCCTGATATATTTTCTGCACTGTGTATAAATTAGTAAATCTGGTAAAAATTGGAGCTTATTGGCTTTTGAACATCTGGTCACCCAGCAGTATATGGCAGAACTATGGTTGATGACTCAACTATACACTGGCAGGGTCACAGCCTTGTTTCTCCTTAGGCCAAATGTTGGCAAGCATGCAACTGGGACTACAAAACAGGTGGTCAGTTCTCTCTGTGTATAGCCTAATTCACACACTGTGTTGTCATGAATTCATGGTCTTCATGTGTAATGAAATCTGATTATATGGACCTTAACATTAGCTCCTTGGGACCTAAGAGTTTGATTCCCAGATATTAAGGTTTGGTTCCCAAATACAAATGCTTTGCATTTGTGAAAAAAACCGAATAAAGCAGTGTGAGAGGCAGTTGTCTCAATCCATACAAGCAGGCAAAGGAAAGATGTTAACAGCCACTAAACACACCCTCTTAATCTGGTCCTCAAACATATTCCATAGAAGGATGCCAAATTTTAACAGAGGTGGAACAGGAAAGCTTCGAATGAGGACAATTACTATCTTATACTGCTGTTGACATACAGCCATGTTCAAACAGCTGAAGGGATGTTAGGATGTCTTCTGTTACAAAAAGATACCCAATCGCTCTCAATCACAAAGAGTAACTTTGTTATCAAGATGTAAGCTGCATCTGAAAATATCAGGAAGTTTGAAGCTGCCAACCTTCCATTGAGCTTTCATCATCAATGTTAAGCTGTGTTTTCAGTGCAGATACTTCAAAAAAGTATCTGGGAGGAAGACAACAATACCTGAATGTTGACAGAGAAAGAGACTGAGAACATCCAGCTTTGGGCTCTCAACTTTCATTCAAGAAACTTTTCTTAAAATCCTCAATAAAAAAAAAAACAACCTAACAATTTTAGACAAGCCTATTCTCTGCTGTGCAGTTTTTCTGACTAGAGTAATATTTTTATGTAGGAAAACCTTAGAATAAAATACATCTTCTTCTCAGCCTCCACCATCCTAACAAATTCTTACAGATGGAAATGCATGTTTTTTGAAGCAGAAGTCCAGTTAGCTAACAGACCTAACCGTAGTCTGCCCTCATAAGCTTGACTAAAAGAACTCCACCATTTTGTGATTGTTTGAGCTAGACCAATTGTTCCCAGCCTTGGGTCCCCAGATGTTGTTGGACTAAAACTCCCAGAAGCCTTAACTACTAGCTGTGCTGACCAGGATTTCTGGGAGTTGTAGTCTAAGACTATCTGGAGATCCAAGGTTGGGAGAAACTGAGCTAGACTTTCAAAGCATGCCTGGGGCATGTTTTAGATTGCAATTCCCTTTTGGCCCCGCTAAATGGTCAATGGTAATGGATCATGGGTGATGAACCTCCAGAGCATTCCAGGTAAGGAAGTCTGGCCTGAGCGTTCATTTTAAATCAGCTAGCTCTGCTTTTAATCTGAAAATGGAGCTATTTCCAAGGGTTGGCAAAAGGATACAGTTTTGTTTACCAGAGACGTAAATAAAGTTTTTTTCTTTAGTTGCCACAGAAGATGACATGACAATTGTCACAGGCAGGCCAAGATATTCTGCTGTCTGCCGGTAGAAATCCTGTATGATTAAAAATCTATTAAACCATACATAGAATAATTTGCAGCAGGCACTCCAGTTGCTTGTTCCCTGATCACCCAGCCTGGTGGTAGGATTACAATTACCACATTCACTAGATTAAGGTGAATCAACAATTCTACTTTTGATGGGGAGGGAAGGGAAAGGAATCTGTCTTAGTTTTCATCCTTACAATGACTATTTTTTTATATTTTTTAAAATTATTATTAGAAAAACTACATCATAAACATAAACCAAAATACAAACCAACTGTGTTCCCCACCACCCTAATTGGGACCTCTTGCAGTAATCTTCTTCCATTATCTTTCTTCTTCTTCCTTTATTGTCCTCTTCTCCAGAACTGCATTGATTCCTGATTTGGAGCATTCCCTTTTCCTCTTGTTAGCACATATTCAAGAAATCTGCCCCATGTATCACAAAAATTATTATTTTTCATCTCTCCTTTCTACAATGACTAATTCTGAGGGAGCAAAATGCTCACCTCATTCTCAGCACAGCACCTGAACAGCATCAGTGCTGTAGCCACTCTTGAAGGAATTGGGTATTTTGTTATAGCAAATTCAGCCAAGGAAAAACTGCCAAAACCCAAACGCCTTGCCTTCTCACTGTGATATGGTGGACTGGCTCCAAGGGCAGCTCCCTGGCTATCAGCTATGCGGCATGTCAACTTGGAAAATATAGCCGATTCTGATCAAAACCAGCAGCACATAAAGAAGACCGCAGGGCCTCAAATTCAGCAGACACATCTCCCTTGCAACAAATAGCATGAGTTTCTGCCACCGAAGATTTTGGTTTTGTTGTCCCATGAGACACACAATTCTGCTCACATATAGAATGTTTTCCTTTTGCTAACCAGTGCTGTGGTGTGCAGTTTTTGCAGTAGGTACCATGTCTTAAGTATCATATTTTAAAAAAATTATAAGATGTCATAGCACCAGAGAACTTCTATAAGAGAGGGAAAGAGCAGTGCCAGCAGTTCTGTTTAATATTAAGCAGGGATCCAGTTATTAAGTATATCACATGAATGGAGGGGGTACAACAAAAGAAACTTCTAGACATTTAACAGTTTATAAAAGAAAGAGCCCTGGATGATGCAACTGATCATGTATAACGCTACAAGAAGAAATCTTTCTGTTCCTAAATTCTCCTAAATACTATATAGAGTAGTTCTGATTTGATTTGATTTTCCTTTGGATACAACGACTGAAGTTCTTTTGCTTAGTATAGTAAGTTGCACTAAAGTAGGCCCATTGAATCAGTATGGCTTTGGTGAGGCATCTCCCCTGTAAGCTCCATTGATTGAAATAGGCCCGCTTTCGTTGTGCCTTAAACATAAGCAAACACAACATTACTGCCAAACTGCAATAACGTTTTTTTTCAACACCTTTGATCAAAAAGTGCTTGCAAGATTCTTGCCCAGGTCCAGATTGGAATTTATAAGAAATCAAGCTAGATGGTAGAAGTCTTAACATATTAAGAGTCACACAAAATTAATAGATGACTTGTCAAATAAACAAATGAAGAAGAAAGGAATAAACTGCACTATTCAAATGAATCAGACAAAAAGGTTTGGAAATGAAGAGGCAGACAGAGGCTAAGAGCAATCAAAGCAATCAACAAGTATGAAAACACTAGAGTTTTTTCAGTGATTTGCTATTAGAAGCTAAGGAAAAGCCAAAAATAATAAGGAACGGTATGAGAGAACAGAATACACATCTTTATCCCTGTAAGCCTTATGTTTGGGAAGTGCTAGCAAGATTCCTGTTCAAGATCGCAACCCCCAGATGTTAACAAAGAAACCAATTCCCCACCACACCACCACTTTATATGGTGGGAAGCATGTGGGCTGGCTATCCTTCAGTGTCCATTCTTCAGACCTGATCCAAATCAGTCCTAATCAGCCTGATTCAATTCAGGATTGTACCATATCAATTGCCCTGCTCTGCTTAGAACACAAGAGTCAAATTATTGTAAGAACTTTAAAAGTTTTTTTAAAAAACTATTAATCCCAGAACTGCAAAAGAAATCCGAGACAAAGCGTAGTGCAAGGTAAGGAGGCTGAGCTTATGGGCTCTAACCTGGGTTAACCTCAAAGCAACTTGGAAATGAGTCAAGCACTGCTGTGCCTTTGTGAACTCGAAATAACTTGTCCCTCACTAATTGCAACTTAGAATGGGAGAATACATTGCCATTTAGGTCTAGATTTTGTAAGGCACATTGGACATGCATAATTTGACTGCAACTTTCAGCTTCTTCTAGTGTCTCTCTCTGCCCCTTCTCTTTTACTAATGTCTATATGAACATTGTGCTTTTTGTTTCAACCATTCTATTACCAACACTGATGCGATCATTCATACATACAATTGGATCTAGGTTCATTTGTGTGGTGTTTCACTGACAGACATCTAAACTTGTATATGTTGTTAAAACAAACCAAAACACATATGTCTGTATTGATAAAGTATGGCAAAGGTGTAAGTGGGAAGCAACCTGCTCTAAGTCAGGAAGTAGTCTCAGAAATTGTCCTAGTTAAGCAAAATTTCAAATAAATCAGATGCAAAAGAACTGAATTAGCCACAGTAAATAATCATTATTATCTGCTTCTACATTGATTGAACTAAATGAAAACCATTGCAAAATGTTGTATTTAACACTTGGCAAATCCAATAAAATACATTAATATTCAAAATGAATGCTGAAATATGGCCACTCTAGAACAAATTTTATTCATAACTGGTGGAACTACCTATGATTCAAAGCTTTCCAAAGATAAATTACTTGTGAAATACCTTTCAATTTGAATTTTCATGTACAGTTTAAACACTGAGGTTACTTAGCTATCCTCCATGTAATTCATTTTTAGCTAACTGGGAATTGTGCTGCAGAACAATCTAATTGGAAGTGAATGGTGCGGGTCTGTTGAACTTCCCATTTTGGAGGAGCAAAATAGTTCCTAGGTAATTGATAAAGGCAAAACTTACTGATTAGGGTTTCCTTGGTAGGAAACTGAGGGAACCAAACAGAATAGGAATAGTGCAAAAAATGAACAAAGAAACCACTTTCTCTAGCTCACATCTCATTAGCTCAGAAATAAATTTGAGATACTTCCTAGCATCTCCCACCCATTGCAAACTAGATCCATTGGTTTTGGAACCATCCCAGATTTAGTATATCCTCCCTCCATGCCATACCTCAACAACCCCCAGATCCTATCCATCCTGCTTTCTGATTTCTCAGTCTCCTCCTCTGTGCTCCAATTTATGGTACTCTGTGCTGTGGAGCAGCAGTGGAGAAGGGGAGAGATGACCTTTTCCAGTCCTAGCAGGACACTAGTTACCAAAGGCTAGTAAGAAGGGAATATTTATGTTTGATTCATT
Organism: Pogona vitticeps; assembly: GCF_051106095.1. Lineage (NCBI taxonomy): Eukaryota > Metazoa > Chordata > Lepidosauria > Squamata > Agamidae > Pogona > Pogona vitticeps. The sequence continues at coordinate 113,249,577 of NC_135787.1, read as the reverse complement.
TGTGATAAGAATTTATCTACATTGGCATTTTCCTTTTCATATTTTGGGATGGAATGAACTTGAAATGGATGACATTCAAATGAGGGAGAAACTACGAGTGGCAGATTCATCCACTGAGACACAGATTTCTGAGTGCTTACATGTTCAGTGTTTGGCTTGGAAACCCTATGCATTCAGCCATGTTTGGATACGTGGTTTCTCATGCTGAATTAGGGTCCCCACGTATTTTCCCTGGGAGATTCTCCATCTTTCACACTTCTGTGATAGGCAGGCATAACATGTACGTCTTTACAACCAACCTTGATTTTTGAAGAACTTACTAAAATTCTCAGATTCCTCCATAATCTGATGGGGAAGAACTTCAAGCTTTTGAAAATCTGAATTAAGAAGAAACCAAAACTGATGGGCTTTTAAATTCCTGTAAGGGAAAGGAGGATGGAGATACCTCCCAGTTTTCCTTAACTATCTCTGCAACAACCAGCAGATCAGTGAATGAGAAGGGAGGTCAGGACACAATGGAAGAAAACATCCAAGTTGCCATCCTGGGCTCCTTCATGCAAGTACAGTGGTGCCCCACATAGCGAGGTTAATCCGTTCCGGATTAACCTTCGCTATGTGAAATCTTCGCTAAGTGGGAAGTAAAAAGCCATTGGAACGCATTAAACTTCATTTAATGCGTTCCAAATCGGCCCTAAACTTCCCACTTAGAGACGTTTCCTGGCCCCGGGCAGCCATTTTCGTGCCCTCGGCAAGCGAGGGGAGGGCGCGAAAACGCTGTGCGGGGCCATTTCGGGTCCAAAATGGCCGCTGGACTCCCCAATCATCGCAATGCGAGTGCAGCGATTGGGTGCTCCGTATAGTGATCCCGAAAAAGGAGATCGCTATACGGATTCGTCGTTATACGGTGCGCTCGCTCAGCAAGGCACCACTGTATAGAAATTAAAATGACAAATAAATAATAAATCATTCTGTAGTGAGTTCTAACATACAAATAATTTTTCTCTGTACTTGGATGGTCATGGACTGAAACGTGACATAGCAAGGATGAGGAACATTTGAAGCGCCAGATGTTTTGGCCTGAAGTGTCTATCAACCTCCTACAGCCATGGCAAGTGGGTGTGGGAGATGAGTCCAAAACATCTGGAAGGGAAGAGTCCTCATCCCTGGAATTCAGGATTAGCATCAGTAGAAACTCTGAACTGGAAACAGCAACCTTTAACATTAACATTAAGAGATAAGAGCTAGTGATCTATCAGGGAGCTGAAGCTTCCATGCATTTAAGTTTTTCACAAATAGCAGAAGCTACCCATGATCACAGACAGAGCATTCTGTCATATGGCTCATATTTTTTGGCAGTGCTGAACTGCCTAAAGTTTCTGGCTCAGCTATGATCTGTCTAAGAACATGGAAAACCCCAAGAGGAACTACAGACGGTAATGAATATAGGCCCAACGTCCTCAGTGGGGGAAGTTGAAATCACTATAGTTGGAACAAAATGAGAACTGTCTGGAGGGCAAAACATACATTGTGGGAAATGGCAGGCGACCAGGACTTGTTCATATTAGAAAAGAGTGCCTCTGCGCTCAGGGTTCTGTGTGTTTCTCTGCGTGTGATTTCGTAACGTACAAACAATCACATAGCACCACACAGAAATAGCAGATGCTGCGGTCAGGTACAGTATGTGTCAGGATTAATACCATCATGCCTACATAAGATCAAGTCTACAGAAATACTATTTTTCAAAGGTATTTTTTTTCTTCTAAAAGCAAATGCTCAAACTCTGCTCTCATCATGATTTTCTTTTGTAGTTATTACCGTAGTCTTGGAAATGGGCATTTTCTCCAAAAGCAAGCTGACAGGTTCATTGGCACATATTTCTGCATCACTAGATAACGGCAATTTAATAATAGTAATCATTCACCATTAAGTCAATTCTGACCTATGACAAACCTTTTCAGGGTTTTCCAGGTAGAGAATATACATAAGTGGTTTATCATCCCCTTCTCTTAGGGCCATCCTGGGACTGTGCAGCTTGCCCAAGGCCACACAGGCTGGCTCTCCTTCCTGGAGGCACAGTGGGAATTGAAGTCTCAACCTCTAGTTCTACAGCTAGATACCTAAACCACCGAGATACCCAGTCAGCTTTATTTATTATTTTATTATTATATGCAAACAAATCTTTTTCACTATCATATAATCTCAAATGCAATATGGTAGTCTGTAAAAGTGAGCTTGATTCATATATGCAGCTGCCTAAAGGTGTATTCCGAGTGCCTCCAGTACAGATAGGAACATAAGGGGTGGTGAAGAGTGAGCTTTCACACATAAGCTCTATCCAGTCCTTAAGGAAAATTGCTGGAGTCCATATGCAGTGAGGGAACCCTGATTCTGATAGGGTTCTGACTGAGAATGGGAGGCCATCAGGTTACAGCAAACCTCCCCCTTCTTCGGATAATTAAGTTTCTGTGTTAAGCATGATGGAGGGAGTATCTAGCGTGTTCTGCTCAACTGATGTGGGTTCTGCATGGTCCCTAAACAAGCTGTATAGGGCACTACCCTCAGCCCTTCGCCAGAATAAGATTTATAACTGAAGTCCAGGTTTGGTGAAAATGCAAGTGTGACTATAACTAGCATGGAAAAGGTGGAGGAAATTTGAGTGGGAAGGAGCACCAAGGCCTGAGGCCATCCAGTCTCTTGAATATAATTAATATATTGGGATACATGATGTCTGGACTGACAACTTTCCCAAAGTTACCCCATAATAAACATCACATTTCTTTCATTTTGGTTTGGAAGGTTGCTGTGTACATTTGTATTACTGGGAAGGCAGCATAGCACAAATCCGTCATCTAAGGTAGCCCACGTCTTTGAAGTCAAGTATAAACATATGTGCTGCAGGAATAAATACAGCAGGTTTTATTTCTTGCCGGAGGAAGCTTTTGCTTGCCTCAGAACATCCTTTGATGTCTGCTGCAAATTTGTGAACCAGATGCTACAGGTTCTCTGTAAGAAGTTTCCAATATAGGGGGGCTAAATATAATTTGTAAAACAAACTGTTTAAAGACTTGTGGAACAAACAAACAGGAAAAAAAACTACATAGGAGCAGAATGGGGAAAGCATAGCTGTTAGGTTAGAGTGCTTTGCCAAGATGACTTTTTAATTCCCTCAAGTTGTGAAAGAGATAGTAGATCAGAGCTGTACTCCTATAAAGCACAGAAGTAAAGGCTGCAAGGATTATAGAAGTGTGACACTCTCCCTCACCAGTTTGAAGACAGAATGGATACACATTTACTGTCCTGTTGCTGATTGCTGAAGTAGATAAATCCTAAGTGTATATTTACAGGGAAAAGGCTGATTTACCATAACATTCAAATACTCTTCCATTGTACACAACAGAAAGTAGCAAGTTCATTTAAGCACTCAAGCAGAAATATATTGCACCAATTCATCTCAGACAAGCTTTAAAAATAGTACAAGCTTTTAGAAATAGCAGAGTGTGGCTAACTTATGATTAGCTTGCATGCCAGAAAGCCAGAATCAAAATTCAGCCACTTCATGAAGAAAAGCCATTTTATTAAAAAAAAGAAAGTAAAATGGTTTTATCAACACAAGTTATTCCTAGGTATTTTAAACTATCGAGGTAATGTACAAAATGACAGCTGAATTAACCTACATACACAAGTGTCAGAATATGTCTCATGGTTTAAATATAGACCAAACATTCTTAACTCAATGTATATTAATAAGTAGTTTATAAGCTTGTCCATGGACAAAGTTAACACTTTGACAGAAGAATCAGAAAAAAAAGTTGGATTATAAAACAAAAAAGAATCCAAGCAGCTTTGTGGTTCTTCAAAGACCAACATGTGCTTACCTGATAGACAGTAAATATCAATTTCAATTTCAATATCAATTTACTAGTCCAGCTCTAATTTGATTCTGGCTGATAACCGAGAAAAATTGTGAACACCATCTACAGTATTTTTTAAGCTAAATGTGCTTATTCCTCAAAAGCATTATTTAAATTAAAATAGTTTCTTGAACTGCTTAACATCAACTACACACTGTACATATTTCTTGCCTTTTATTACTATAGTTGTGCTGTCAGAACCTACACTTTAAATACTATCCTACTACCATAAGATCAAGCACTATACAAAAAAAAAATCAGCTTACTGGCTCTATCTATTGATTGTTTACTATAAAATTATATTAAGAGGACTTGTGCACTATCTATGCAGGCCAAAGTCAAAATTTGTCTTCACTTTCAGAAAGGGTTTGACTATTAGTCTCACATTGATACCTGTATCACTGCTATGTTTACAGGCAATATATTTTTTTAAAAAATGAATGAACTGTGCTTAGGATACATTTAAAGATTTAGGATACATTTCTTAGCCTCAATTTTATTGTTTTTCTTTTGATCCATCTGCATTTAATTCCTTATTTTGCATCTTATTGTGAGACATTTTCTTTCTATACTGAAATTTGCATGCATTTTTACACATTTTCCAAATGTACTGATTTATTTCTGCCTTTCTTCTGACCTGTATTCTATCAATTAACTAAAACATGTTTGTACACTTTTTTAAACCACATGTACATATTTTAGCTGTTTGCATTTTATAAAGTGAGCCCCTTCCTGTGTGAACATTATTTATCTGAAATGTTCTACATCCTCACAGATGCATTATGTTTTTAAACTATACACTTTTGTGGTATGATTTCATTACAGGCTGTATGATGTATTCACCCATTACTTTTGTTTACTAATTGTTAAATTGGGGAAGAATTAACATCCTGGAGGCCAGATGTGTTTCTTCTTCATTGAAAAGATTTGTTCAGATTTGTCCAAAAGGTTACTCGTGTAGAGGCTGTCAAATCAAAAAACTTCTCTGCCATTCCTGAATTCAGTGGGGTCCCCCCTCCCAAAATTAACCCTGAATATATATGAAATGAATGTACGAAGCTGATTTTTTGGAGTCTGAGCTTTGATCCTACAGTAACTTTCCATTTCAGCCCTTGGCATATCAGAGCCCTGCTACTCAAAATCCGTTCAAGAAACTGAAGTTGAAACCTTATAAAATCAAAGCATGCCCCTCATCTATTGAAATAGCCCTTCCCATGCAAAATAGTTTCTATGACTCTTTGCAATGCTGTAAAAATCCCTAGGGCCTCTATAAGTGAAATCAGAAAGGCGAACCGCCAAATTTCACCTTATGAAGCAAAAGAATTTCTTTTACTGCAACATGAGAGAACAGATTGAAAAGAAAAAAAGGCAATGTGAACTGGAAGCATTTCATAATAATTTCTCCAATAATGTGAAACAGACAACCTGCTTTCCAAGGAACAAATTATCTTTCTGATTTGGGCAGTTTTGGTAAACTATGGCCCTAATGAAGAGGTCATTGAAAAGCCCAGACTTCCAAGACTGGCCAGGCTTGTCCAAAGCCATCTGGGTGGCAACCCTACTCCTGATTAGTCCTTAGAAGCATCCATCTTTTTCTTGCCTATATTCAAACCGCAACCCTTTCATCTAAATGAGTCACTGTTGTCTATTGTGCTATTAGCACAGAATCCTGCTGCTGTAAGCATCCATTACCACCAAGCTGCTTATGACATATTGATTTCCAAGCTGGGCCCACTTCCCTCGAGGCTGCAGAGCATATGCCTATTTGTTCAATCTGCTGGTAGAAGCATGTCGGGGGGGTAACAAAGGAAGGAGAAAGCCCTAAATGCAGGTGTGTGTTTCCATATTGCTCACTCTTTCACTAAATTGATTACTATTCAAGCAGGCTTGGTGGGGGGGGGGAATCACAAGCTCTTCAAGATACGGTTTGGATCATTTTTTGCTTCCTACATTGTAACTTTATTTCTGATGTTGTGACATTGGAGTAATATATTCAAGGTTATTTCTGGAAATATTTAAAGGGAGAAAAGTCTGATGGAAAAATTAAAGAAGCACCACAGTCCAATACCTCGTTATGAACGCAAGAGTTCCTGTGTGCATAACAAAGTAAGTGCAATATCTCTGGGACGCCCTTTTTATTTCCACACTGAGGGGGGAAATGCCATGTGCAAAGGAAGACAAACACTGAGTTATTCCTTGCATTAAGAAGAACAAGGGAAATTCTGCACACTACATACTGGACCTCCATGTGAGCAGTAGAACACACACAGTGCTTTGGACTGAGTGAACAAGATAAGGAGTTTTCTCCCCCAGGGACAAAAGGGAAAATAATATCCCATTAGCCAAGATTTTTAATGAATGTATCCAACTCATATCCTGTAAGACTATTAATGGAAGTACAGACATGTACTGGTCATGAAAAGAAACCCAGTGTGTTGAATTCTTTCTTTTTCTTTCCAAATTTTCCCAGTTTTTGAATAATTATATATAAGCAGATGAGCAGAATTAAAAATGTGTGTATTTTAAAAATACACGCAAATACCTACAGTATTCGCTCATAAGAAAATGTTTTAAAATGTATTCATTAGGAAAAGTGTATCAAAGTATTCCTATGTGAAATGGGGTAAAAAGTAGGATGGGGAGTCCATGTGTAGTGGGATCCACTTGAATCAGAGTCTTCTTTCATTCAAGACTTAGGTCTTGAATGAAAGAAGAATGCTGGTGGGAGCATGGCAGAAATAAAGCTGACAGGTTTCTACATTCCTATGCTTGTCATGGCAGTTCGATCCTCCACTATGCCTTCTGGGAAAAGAGCCAGCCTGTGTGTCCTTGGACAAGCTGCACAACCCCGATATCCCCAGAAGAAGGGAATGGTACATCACATCTGTGCATTCTCTACTGTATGTGGAAAGGGTCAAAATTCACTTGATAGCATGCAATTATTTATGACGTTTGTCTTAATAGCGTCTGTTATTCAAAACATGTTATCATTACTTATTTGAATAAAATACTGAACTGTTCTGTACATCATCTTCTAAAATGTTCAGGGAAAGGGAGATGGGAAAGCAGCACATGAACAATATAACAGGCAAGCTATGCAACCTTCTTACCTTCTGTCCATCAACTTCTTGCGGCAAGGGCAGCTAATGAGAAGTGATTTAGGGAGGATGACAACTTAATGCCATCATGCAGCCAATCATATTTCCTTACATGGCAACATTATAAAGCCAGTTAAGACCAATGGCTGATGGCATACTGCCTGACACAAAATGCGGTGTAGCCAGTCCTATGTGACTATACAATGATCTGGTGAAGTCAGTTCACAGTGAAGGCATTATTTGATGTCCTAATTCTGAGCAGGCAAACATTCCCTCTCTATTTGTCAGCCTCTCGCCATTTTCTAAAACTGGGAAAGTTTTTCAAGAAATGTGCCTTTGTCCAACTCTGTTTACTACAGTTACATCCCATCATATAGAACTGCATTTCATCCTCCTTTGTTTACTCTCATTTTAAATGGAAATTAGAAGAAAAGGAGACCATACAAGTAAAACAGAATAGAACAGATTAGACAAAAGGGATGTCTCTGAGATATAACACAAGTAATCAATATCCTTGGATACTATATTTTTGTAGTGAATGTTGAAGACACCCTTTCTGTTGTTTTCAGCTTTCAAAAAAATATATTATTTGCTTAGGACACATGGCATATCCAAAAATGTTGGCTTAAAGGAGTTTATTGTGTAGCACTATAAAGCAGAACTGATTTGTTAGCCCACTTCATGATTGTTGAAAACAATTAACAAAATAAGAATGAAATGCAAAAAAAAAGATGTTATCTGTGGCAGAAATTACTAATCTGGAGAAAAGGTTAAACCAGTTGACCCCAAAATCACCACAATTCTGTCACCTTATATTAAGTCATGTTTGATGATGGTTAACTGAACAGTAAGACGCACATTCAATGTCAGAATCCTACTCATCCTATTGTCTAAGTTATGTATTCATTTCAACTCATTTCCACGGGGAAGTGGGGGAAGGAATTCCTTTTAACTGTAAGATCCCATGACTAGCCCTATGATTTATTCACATGACATTTCTGTTTGCTGTATGTCAAGTACGGTAGAGCTAAAACTGTATGGAGAGATGAGACATGTTGCAGTCACAAGAAGATCCCCACTAACATTTATTGGGCCATCATTTGACCCATTTATTTTAAAAGGAATCTGTGAATGGTAGAGAAACTTCCAATATGCTCACAACCAGCATTTGGCTTTTTTATTTCTATTTCTATGTCTTAACAGTTTAAAGTGAATACACAGTTCTTAAACATTTCTTCTGATTTTTTTTCCTGCACTGGACAATAAACACAATGTAGGGAAATTAAACATCTGAAGGACATTAAGACTTGAAAGGAATGGGAAACAAACAGTTATTGCAAAGACTACCTATGAGAATCCAAATCCCTAGACTATGTAGCCTTGCTTTTCAAAGCTTTTATGGCCCAGAAAGATTACAGTCATAATTCTATGTGCAACTGAAAATACAACTGAGCCAAGTGCTTTGAAGCAAATAGGGGTGCATTTGCATTCATAAGGAATGTTGGCCATTTTTCCTTCTGAACAGCATCATGTCAGTTTCCAAGAAGGTTGAATTTTGGGGTCCTCCTTCTCAAAATAAAAGCCCTATGCATAAAAATCCCCCACACTGGAAAGAACATTGGGTTAAAACCTCAACCCATGGCAGGTTGAGAAACATGTACAGGCAATATCCGTAGGTTTGGGTACCAACCTTCTGCCCCTGTCGAAACTCAGGTGGCATAGTTGGATCAACAAAACTGTCAATAAACACAGGAAACAAAATCCCAGATGCTTTTTGGGATTAAACAGCACAAGGGATCTGCGCAACGGCCTTCAAATGGCTTCCAGGAGCAGCAATTCAGTCTCCCCCAGAAAAAGAGAAGGTAGAGAGAAGAGCAAAGAGCACAAAAATAGGAACAGGGTGGTATAGAAGACCCATTCTAGAATAGAAGGACACACTGGGTGAAACTCTGTAGTAAGCTGAAACTCGAGAAGGCCCATTAAATCAGTGGGAATTTAGTGAGTCAGTATCTGTGTAAATTCAATTGATTCAATGAACCTACACTAGTTGTCACTTACTACTAGGTTTCAACACCATTCTCTCTCTGTATGTATAGACAGGAGGGGGAAATTCCAGGATTGCATTATCTGGTATGATGCAACTGCAGCAAGATTCTGAGAGGGAAAGGTGTATATCTGAGTGAGCCAAAAACAACTTCCCCTCAGGTCTGTCCTTGTGAGAATCATCATATTTCATAGTAACGTTCTTCAAGCATTTCTCACTCAAACAAATAGTATCCATGCCAGCTTTTCTGTCAAAGTGCTTCTAAGTATTTCAAACAATGGTGGGGAGTGTTCTAGAGCTAACATTAAGTTCTCATGGGGTGCTAACCAGTTCTGATGGGCTTTGCTACAGCCCATCAGTGTAAACTGACAGTGCATCTCAGAACACATCTAGCTTTCTCCTGTATACACATGCTTCAGAGGCAATTGATAGTAGAAACTGTTCAGCATGACTGATCCCTTCTAAGACCTTCTAGTCTTTTTTTCACATGAGGCTTCCTTGAAATTCCTGGAACAGATTTTGCAGAACACTTAAACAGAGGGTGTAGGTTTGATCTCCATTCTTCACCTCTGAGAAATGACACCACACCCTATCCTTCCTCTCTGGGAAACTCACTTCAAATAAATTGTCATTACCAGAACAGTTTTAAATTAGCTGCTGCAAAATATAAACCACAGCCTGTAGTATATAGTCATTTATATATATATTCCACCTGCAACCTTATTCATTAGGAACAGCCAAGCTATCTGTGCATGGGTGCGCTTTTCCATGGCTGTGCCCAAAATGAGAGCAGCTATATTTCTTCAGACCGTGGTCCCTAACCTAGTAAGATAAGTCACCCCCATAACCATTTTAATGGTGACAACACACTGATGTAAGGATTGCCACCTACACATATAGAACAGCAGAATTTCTTCAGACTTTGCAGGATGGTCCCAGACCAAGAAATAAACATGCTGTCACAAGATGCATGTGGAGCCAAGACAAAGCATGTTCTGTGGGAAATTAAGGAATTGCATTGCAGTGCTTAAGTGCAATTCCTGAGGTAGCCAGAGCCTGCTTGCCTGCCTGCCTGACTGACTGAAGGGCTACCAGAGGACAACACTCTTTTTGATGTTGTGTTGTCTATTTGAATGGTTGTCTGACTGAAAAACAAAGAACCACAAAGAAGGAGATCCTGATGGTGTCCATTCACGGACTGTAGACTCAGCAACAGTCTAACGCCTCAGATCATTGTCTTCCCTACTTAAATGAGATGTATTCTCATTCTGATTGAATTAGAAAAAAAATATTTGTAATTTTGCATCTGTTCATGTAAATTAGCATATGTAATTTTAGACAAATCAGTATCCTTCCATCCTCTCTCTGGGGATGGATACCATACTTTTTTGGTGACTTAACAAGTGGCCATCCTGCTTGTTTGCCATAATTTGGATTAATTATGGGGAGAAAATTACTTGGCTCTGAGGCTGCTTAGTGTTGTTTATCCATGATCTAAGTCCATGATGTCCAACAAAATAATCCTTTGTTGCTTCACTTAGTGCCCAACTGTGTCCATGAGGGGAAGACCACTGAGGTGATTGTAGAGAAAGAGCTATGAAGAAAATTGTCAGAGACCATGCATCTGAGTCTGGATCTCAAAATACTGTAATCCAGCACTACAAAGTCTATTTGACAGACCTCTTCAGGGTTAGAAAGAACACTACTAAAATAGGTGAGGAATGCTGCTCTGTAGACCAGGCTAAAGATGGTATTATGTGGCAGAACTGACCAATTCAGTGCCTTCACGCTGCCTGCCATTAGGAGGAGCTGATGTTGCACCCTATTCCCTTCTGAGCCCTAAGAGTGTGCACTAGACTAGATATCAGCCTCAAGGCAAGAAGTGACAGATGGAAAACCTTGTGATCCTGACAGTAACACAGAGACAGGGATAAAGTTTTAAAAGAGGCCGCCTGTCAAAAATGACTCTGAGGAGTGCAATGCCGAGTTTTCATGACAGATCCTCTGCAAGAAACTGCCATTTCAAAGGACACCCCCCCCCAAAAAAAAAGGAAAGGAAAGAAACGAAAAAAGAAGCCCTCTCTTCTTTTTTGCAGAATTCACAAACAAAATTCTGCTACTCCTAGTTCTCCCTGTGCTGATCTGCTCCAGTGAGTACTGCTTTGCTCTTCTTGGTTGCTGTTGTTTTTTACTTGCAAAAAGGCACATCGCCTGCCCTTTTCTTCAGCTTCAGGGCTGTAAGACGTTCCACATGCCTTTGCACCAAATAAACAACTTTTTTCCAAAGTTCCACTGCAGTGCATTTACGCACATGAAAGTAGTAAATGATGGAACTTAAAAACATGTATGGCATTAAAATATATTTTTAAAATCCTTCGGCACGCATTAATGCATAAACTAATGTGGATGACTCTCCCCCTGCTTTCCCCTGGCCCAATGTGCATCTTTGTCTGAAAGGTTGATTTTTGGACGTCTAGAACCCTTCCTGTCCCACTCATATTTTCCTGTGTGTGTTTCTTAAAGTGCCTCGTTCCCTCTCTCTCCCTAAAAGAAAATGCTCCAGAGTGACATGAATGAACCTCTTTGGGAAGCTCCTCCCCCCCCCCCCCCCCAGCCTGCTCTCTCCAGTCTGGCTCGGCACTGACACTGACAAGCAGTCACACCAGACAACCTTAAATGGTCCCAGTGCCTAGGATAATAATCTCCCTTCAGAAACCTTAGGATAGTCAAAAACTGACGCTCCCCTGTACTTTTGAACTTTCCCAAATGAGTGCAGCACATCTTTCATTATAAAGTTCACTGCCTTCCAAAAATAATGCAGCGTCTGAAGCACTACAATCCTGGATCATTTTTTCCAGTTCTCTGGCCACCCATAAATGTCGACAAGATCAGAAAACCAAAGGAGTTGAAGTGGGTGCAAAGCATCTCCCTGCCAAATCGCTTTGCAGCTTTGACCGATCTAGGCAAAAGGTCGCAACCTGAATTTCACTTACACGTCCAGAAGTGATATCTCGAGACCAGTTCTCAGGGAGGTCGCTTTTAGTAACACTTCTCCTCTTTCAGATCATATAGTGTTTGGGGCCTCTTAACTATCTCCAGTGCAGAAACTAAACAACGACAGGGGTTTGCTGGCTTCCCACTAATACCAACCCTACTAGAAATGCAAGGTGACCACAAGGTGCAAACAGAACTGCAAAGATTTGGAAGGAGGTCACTACAGAAAGTAATACAATCAGCGAGTCAGACATTTCATCTAAGATCTAGGGCAAATCTATATGACATAAGCTAGTATTTATGGCCTGAATCCCAGTGGTTAGCCCAAATACAGCAGATCAGTTGAATCAACAGGATTTATATAGCTGTAGATTCTGTTGCGGTTTTATTTGCAAACTCACATAATGTCTATTGTTTGAGTGGCTGGGAGGGACTTTTCTGAGCTGGGGTAATTGTCTATCCAGCACTAACCAATCATTCCTTCCAGCTTTTGAAGTTCAAAGAGATTCCTGCCTCTCTGCAGAGTCAGTCCTTCTCTTTAGTCAGCTCGTTTGTTGTTTGTTGCTGTTGGTCTGTTCAGCTGGTTGCCAGTATTTGTGCAGTAAATAAAGCAGCATACACAAGCGTGTAATTTCAAACAACTGTAAGTAAAAAAAATTCTCCTATACATATCTCGGAGTGAGTTACTGAGACTTTAAGTACTAGTTAATGAGAAAAGGGTAGACTCTGGGGAACGTGAAGCTATTCTTTTCTGTGGCTCTCTGGACTTCTACTGTGTAGCAAAAATAGAATGTTACCAGAAATTCAAAACTCTGCAATATATTAATCATTCAGCAAATGAGTCAGCGTGACTGTTTCAATTGCAAATAGCAGTCTGATATAATCCTATATTTTAATCATATTACTTACATGGTATACATCATTCTTTACAGCAGGGATGGCCAGTCATTTAAAGTCTGCCAGATTTATGTTGCTCCGTGTTCAAACCTCAAGGCCCACCAAGCGGAGACCTAGGAAAAGGCAGCATTGCACAAAACTGCAGGTGCCTTTGTCTGAGCTCATGCTTGCTCTAGGGCATGTTTTTTTGGTCCCGATATCAAAACTGGAGCTTAGAAACAAATCCTTCTTAGACAAATTTGCTCCCCTTTCTATCTCGCAGCATTACTGATTTCAGCAGTCTAACGTAAGCGGAAAAGAAGGCTTTTTGCTGCCATTATTGTTAAATCACCGGGAGTCTGGAAAACTCTGCTGATCGGCTGCAAAACATTTGGAAATGTAGCAGGAGATTCACCTCCTGTCTGTCCTGGCTTTACAATAACTCTATAAGCATTAGGTCAGGGCTCCAACCATAAAAGCTTGCAAGCTACACAGAGTCCCATTCATGCTGTCTTGCCACATACTCTCAGCAGATTATCACAAGCATGCAGTCTGCTGGTACATATACATACACACACACACAGAGGGGCACATGCACAGAAAAACAGCCCTTGCCGAAGACAGATCTGTATTTGCTAAATTCAAACTGAAGTCCTGTGAATGACATCTGTCCATCCGAAACAACTCAAGAAAAAACATAATCTCTTTAGACTAATAAAGCACGTATACAGACACCTTATTTTAAAAGAAGTTCATGAGATTGACACTGGTGACTGAGACAGACCATTTTTAGAGGTCAAATACAAGCCCCTCCATCATTCCTCAAGATGTGGGTACTTCAGGGGAAGATATCAGCTCTAGGCAAGATGGTCAAGGCGATGGCTAGGAAAAGGCAAGGAGCAGAATTTTGCTGCTGCCACCACCGACAAAGCAGCAGGCAATAGGCAGATGTGGTAGGTGTATTTACACCTCCACTCCCCCGGATGTGCACATAAAAACAGTCTTTCACATACTATTTCTCACCCATCACTACTTATGTAACTGAAAAAGTGTTTCAAAGGTAGCTGGAAATTCTCCAGACCGTAAACACATGCTTTAGTGGTCTGTGATCTCTACGGCCTATTAAGTTTACATAATTCCCATTCCTTTAGAAAGGCTTAGGACCCTCATATCACTGGGGGATCAGTTCCAAGCCCCCCTGTGGATGCTGAAAAAAATGGAACACTGTTTTAATAGCAATCACTACACATAGCATAGCCTCTGGCTCCATCTATTGGCCAGTTCTGGCAAATTGAACATTAAAAAATGGAGACTTTTCTTTTAATATTTTTAATATTTCAGACTGTGGATAAGTGAATCCGTGCATACTGATTCCACAGATTGGGGGGGGGGGGTTTCCTACTGTAATGCTGCTAAAAGAAATTAAGTCTTCACTGGTTCTGGGTGGACGGTCAGTTATGTGCAGCTTCTAGAATTATTTCACATGCTTTGTGAGAGCTTTCTTTCTCTCTCTCTCTCTCTCTCTCTCTCTCTCTCTCTCTCTCTTTTAGCTGTTTCAACTGGGGTGACAATAAGACATCGTGAGTAACTGAAAATGTTCAGAATGAAACGTGCCTATGTTGCCAGAGGCGTACGAGTGTTCTCAATCTCCTTTCAGTATCCCACTCTACAGAAAAGAGTGCCACAGGAAATCTTCTTACACACTTATTCAAAATTATAGACCTCGGTAACCTCATCCAAGCTTTTTGTGTGTTCCTTATTCTCTTTCCACAGCAGATAGTTCAAGTCAACTTTATCAGACCAGAGGTCAGGAATACTTGGCTCCCTTCTCTTCCTTCAGAGGAATGATGCAACAAAATAAAGTGTCGCAATGTGATTATTCATTTTGGCATGCTTTCACTTTAACTACTTTCACCACAGATAGAGAGGCAAGTCTTTTGCATCTGTACAACACACATTTTAAGGCTCAACTGAATTTTAGTGACATCTTCAGAAGTGTCTGAAATAATTTAGGCTTCTACGTATGTGCCCATTTTTGCAAATTTCTTACTCCTGCTCCATTTCCAGAGGTTTTGCAGTAGAGCAGCAAAGTTTTCCAGACTTCCAGTGGCTTAATAATAATGGCACTCTTGAATCTCATTCAATTACTGCCTAATACACTGGATGTGGGACCAAAGCTCTTGAGGAGAAAAGAGCCAAGCCACTAAAACAACTGGATGGTGTGGTTCTTCATGTAGCTGTAAAGACAATCGACTAAATAAGAACAATGGGGCAAAGACGTGCTTTGCAGATACCATAGTGCTATGCCTAAGCCAGCAGCACGCCATCTGTAACAGATTATAATCAGTTCACACCACATACAAATTCTTGAGGTACATGATGCAACATAGAGTGAGCCAACCCTTACATACTGTTCAGCAAGCAGAGTCTAGCAACACAACCCTTGCAGCACAGCATATTTCAATTTCACCCCTCCATCAACTGAAAAGGAAAAATGAAACTTAGGCTTCAGGTGGCAGAACAGTAGGGGTGACACACACACAAACACACAAAAATTTTGGCTCCACAGCACAGCCTGAACCCTGCCTTATTCCAGTCCTACAATCGACACAGCCACTGGCAGCAGCTCCTCCATGCTGACATCATTTGTGAAAGCTAGCAAGTAAACTACGTTCCAGTCTACCCACTCATATGGGAGATGTGGGCATCAGCATCTATCAAGCAATCTTACATCAGATACTTGAGGTCTTTATAAGAACTTTGAGAGGCATTTTTGAATATTTGTAGGACAAGACAGCAAAGAGTGGCCACTTATCAAAGGGGAAGAAAGTTGTAATGGTTCTTCCATAGAAAATCCAAATGGATGTAAAGTCTGGAAGGAAGGAAGGAAGGAAGGAAGGAAGGAAGGAAGGAAGGAAGGAAGGAAGGAAGGAAGGAAGGAAGGAAGGAAGGAAGGAAGGAAGGAAGGACTGACAGAGAAATATACTGGCAGCGGATGAAGATGCAATTAGGATGAAATGTCAGTCTCTCTTAATATGAACCAAGCCTAATGTTCCATACTTTCCATATATGGAAAAATACGATGACAGACCCATGAAGCCATAATAGTAAAAAGTTCATTTTGAAGAGCTTTCCTTGGTCTCTAAACTGTTTTAAATGTTTGAAAACATGCACACATTAAAGCTGCCATAGGAAGCTTATATTTACTAGTACATCAGCAGTCTCTGTGATCCTGGCAAAACCACAGTTTAATTTTTCCATGCATTAATTATTCCTGAAAGATCCCACCCCCCCATAATGCAACACACAACGAACAAGGAATCTTTCTTTCACAACATAACTCCTTCCTATATTTTAAGAAATACTGTGCTTCCTGTGTTGCACTTCATTGTATTCCACAAATTAAAATAAACTGCATATTTGCTTATGTTACAGAGAAAGGCATCTTTTTCCTTTGTAATCTATGTGGACAACCTTTTGCAATTCATTTCTTCCTTGACACCACACTGATCCAAGAAGTAGGCATTAAACCACTGGTTCTTAACCTTGGGTTACTCAGGAGTTTTGGACTGCAACTCCCAGAAGCCTTCACCACCAACTGTGCTGGCTGGGGTTTCTGGGAGTTGCAGTTCAAAAACTTCCGAGTAATAAAGGTTAAGAACCACTGCATTAAACCTTCATCCCTCATTCCCAGTTCCTAAAGGGAAATCTATAGATGTAAATTTCAGAAGCTAAAATATAGCAAGCACTGTCTTTTTGTGCAAGATGCTTTTGCCTTTAAGAGAACTGCATAGGACACAGCAGGAGAAGAATGGATGTTGGGTCTTAGCATCTTATGCATTACATTCAATACCATGCAAGACAGGGTAGATGGGAGAAATGCTTTTTTTTGTCTGTCCTGTACCCACAGCTAAACCTTCTCAAGGGAGGATCCTGTCACTCTCAGCTATTCCTGTTCATTGTTTCTACACTGCTTCTAATTTTAAAAGCCTCTGCTGTGCTTTCCTGTCCCTACCCATAATCATCGCGCCCACCATTTCATAGAAACAGTCAACAGAACAGAAGCTGAGCAGGGTTTCCCTCCAACCGGAGGAAGAATGCCAGAAAAACGACATGATGTACAGCCCTGTTCTTGGTCGGTAATGGAAATCTGGCAAATGGCTAAATAAAGTCTGAAAGCTCTTCTTATTGTGGTTTTATTCCTACCACATGTCAAGGACACCAGTTCTGCTAAGTATGGGTAAGCTTCTGATAGTCTTCCAAAAACTGTCCTGGATAGCCTAAACAATTTTGCAGTGTTATCACCCTCTCTTTCTTCATGCTTGCTTTCACTTCACTTTCCTTCTATTCTCAAGGACAGACTTAATCAACAAGATTATGCTCTAGGCACAACATTCACCAGGGCAGTGTAATAAAATGTTACCAGTTAACTTACTCATTCTCATCTGCCTGCAAGCACAACAGAGTTTACCTGAACTTATAGAATGATTTCACAACCTCTACATTTATGTGTATATGCTGTTGACAGGGCACTTACCATCTGTCTGTCTGTCGGCACCCACATTGGTATACAACGGAATGGTTAAAAAAATTTGCCACCGTATTTTTCAGCATAAAATTCACAATAATAAATTATAAATGCGACAGAATGTCCATATCACTCCTGTCAATCATAGCTGAAGCTCAAGTGCAGAAGGCTATGAGAGGACAGAATGGGCGGAGTCAGTTAGTTGGAGAGACAGAGAGAGAGAGAGAGTTAGGAAGAGAAAAGATGAAAGAGAGAATAAGAGTGTGGAGGAGAGAAATTGAATAGTCAAGATAGATAGTCAGAGATCTAGAGAGAACTGATATTATTAATAAGTTAGTTAAAGTGAATAAATCAATAGAACAAATGAAGAAGTGAACATGTAACCAGTATAAGAAGTTTTAATCAGTGATTCTGAACAATGATTACAAAGAACATCTGTGATTCAAATTCAATCTAAATAAACAAGTTATGTTGGCAGCATGTGTCTGATTCAAATATTGGGCAAGTGTGGATAAGGGACATCCACTGGTGGCAGCGAATGAAAGAAAAAACGTCGCCAGAGTGAACCTTGGTTTGGGGGGGAACAAACAGGGAACACTGGGTGGAACGTCACAATGAACAACAAAATGAGGAGAAAAGTAGAATGACCATGCAGTTAGTAAAACCAGAGTGCATATCTAGTCACTGCTACAAGGAAAGCTTGAATTTAAAAGGTACATCGTGAAAAGGTGCATAAATGTCACAATTGTTGCCATGTGCTCAAGATGCAGGTTACAGGCTCTGCAGCACTACTGCGAGTGTATCCTCAGAAGATCACAGTGATCTGGTGGGGGTCCTGGAGTCAAGTTCTTAAGGTATGCCAGACCCAAGATTCATTTGTGAGAGAAGATGAGTGTTAGGGCCATAATTACTACTTCGTTATCTTTTCTGATTAAAAGGATCAATGCTTAAGAAAAGTAAAATTTTTGGGTGACACAACACCGGCATAACCACTGGCTGGGCTAGCTGGGGGATACTGGGAGTTGTCAACTGAAACAAGTAACTTTTCTGATCCTGGAAATACATCACTAGTTATTTTAAAAGTACACATTTCACCCCAATCTGCTCCTTCCCCCTTTCTCTTGCTTCTAACTTTCTCATTTTCATTTTCTCTCTTTCTCTCCCTTCAGATTCATTGGCATTTATTACATTAGGTAACACCTGCTACGAGCCTTCTATCAGAAAGCTTTCCAAAGCAGATGGGAGTATCATACTAATTTCATTCAATGACTCTGGGATTTAAACCCACATCCTCAGGATTAAGTAAGATCAAGTGGAAATGAACAACTCTTTATTGCAAAACGGCCTCCATAATTCACCAGGGGAAGAATGAACCTTCTGAGGAAGGGGGATTCTAAACCAATCTATCACTCTAGACTACAGTTTCAAACACCCTTTGTTACTCTGGGTTTCTTTTCAGTCTCTGCTCCCTTTCCTCACTTCATCATCCTTTGAGCGGTCGCTGGCAGAACAGTCGCCTGTTTAACACAGACAGTGATAAAGCTGAAATTAAATATCAGTGCTATGTCCAATTCAGCAGTTTATCCAAGAAAGGCCCCTTTATCTGGCAGAAAGTAGAGAGCACAGGGATATCCAATGTAGAATTGAAGTAGGGCACAAAATTATGGTGAACAGCCAGGAAACACCCCCCCCCCCAATTCTGGGGACGCAGCACAAGGTCTCTTCCAAGTCAGCCATAATGATTACACCTGGACAACTGCCTACAGCATCAGATTAATTTATGAAGTTCTGGCCAATGGCTATGGCTCAGGCTTCTTCATGCATCCTTTCTCTCTCCCTACCACTCCCCTATGGCTGTGGTGCAAAGAACCTGGCTTACATACAGTATTTCATTACACGTGATCTGACTATCTTTGGTTGACCAACAACAAGGCAGATCTCGCCAGTCTTCACTGCTCAGATGAAATGCATTGTAGTTTTGTTTAAATTATTTTTTAAAAAAAATCATTTCCACTTTTCTAGATAAATTAGCATATGTAATTTTATACAAATCAGCTCCTCTGCCGTCCTCTTTTTTTTCTGGTGAGGGATTTCCTTGTTTTTGCTAAAGTAGAAGTGGAAGTGCCAATGGAAGAAGCAAGTTTGGGGAAAGGCAATTTCATGAGATAGACTCATGTTCTTCCCTTGTTATTATTAATTTTTTTACATATATATCTCGTTTTGCTCACCACCTCTCTGCTTCAAACAACAGACCTTTAACTGGCCCAAGACCAGATCCTGGATTTTTCAAGTCCCAGTCTCACAGTCCACTTACACAACATGGTCTCAACCCTGCCCCTCCTCTAGTTTGAGGTTCCGGGTACCGAGTTTCCTAGTGGTCTGTCAACAGGTCTTTAGTACAGTAATTATTGGTGCAGTTAATACATGTCTGGTCAGTAAGAAGTTTAATTCTTCTGATACGTTGAGCCAGGATGCATTGAAAAGAACCTAGTTCACTGAAAATTGCCTCCTCCTTCCTGGTGGCACTCATCCTGAGATCCATTCAAAGAATATTGTGAAGGATCAACAGATATTTCTCCCATATTGCACACAGCTTCAGTGGTGCCTCACTCACCTTCCTGGATTGTTTGTGCTGATCAACAGGTGCCAATCAGAATTCAGAATAGAAGGTCCTTACATTCCCTAACATCAACTTTCCTGTCTCCTTGCATGTCAGAAAAACAAAAAACAAAGTGCAATCCATCACTATAAAAAATGTGGCATTGCTCCCAGACACTGTCCGGAAGCTATTTTAAACCTGTACCACCTTATTTTGACTTGCTTACTGGTTCACTGTTGTCTGAAGAACTTATTTTTGTGCAAAATTGTATTTATTTATTTATTTTTATCATAACTGATTTAATTGATTCAGAGAGTGTTCATTCAGGCTAATACTTCTTGGTTTCCTACTGCAATTGGAACCGGGAAGTACTTCATCTGAGGAAAGATTTCCAAAATCGGTACTATTAAAGTAAAAAAACCCCGCAAAATGTAGTTTTTTGATGAAAATAAATGTTTGGAAGAAAAAAAAATACAATAGTTAAAGAAGTTTAAATGAGGTGGTAAGTGTTTCAAAACATCCCAGAAACTGGAAAAATCACATGACTATTTTATCCAGAGATGCATCTGAACTTTTAAACATTTATTTCTGGATCTTTGGATGGGGCTTTCGATTCTGGGGTGACTTCTATTTAACTTGGCATTTGGCCTTCATCCTAGCTGAGATTGCCCACTGTGGTTCTTAAGAAGGTGCAGGAACTAGGCAGGTGTCATTTGTTTTTTTGGACTCCAGATCCCAGAATTCTCCAGTAAGCATCAGGGCAACTTCCTCTTCTAACAGGCAACCAGGACGTAGCATGCTCTATTAAGCCATTAAGCTTGCCAGCCTGGCCTTTCTCCAGGGGAGTACAATTTAGGCATAGGTCTGGCAGGTGGAATTCTCAAAACAGAGAACTCTGGGATTTGGGGTCCACAAACCACAAATGGCACGGGCCTAGTAAGGACCACTGGACCATTTCTAGAAAGCAGATTTTTTTAAAGCAGCCATCTTGTCACTTTAGTTGCTGTTTGCAATGAAGAACTGCTTTAAAATAATTATTTGTACCTGCCTTTTTCTATCTCCTATAAGCAATGCAGACTATTGCCTTGGATTCACTTGCCATACATATCATACACATCTGTGCTCGTTTTTGCACACAGTAATAAGTTGTAGAGTGCCATAACTGAAGCGGAAATCTCTTCAGATAAGATATAGCTGGAAGGCAAAGGCTACAGCTTTCCTTGAAAGCCATATGTTTGCTGTAAACTGTGAGTGAAGTTAATTGAAGAGCAAGTCTGGATGTTGAATGAGGTCAGTGTCATGCAGAATGTAATGCTACACAGGATTTGGATCCTGGTCATGCCTTTCATTGCCATTAGTCTGCCTTAGTCTGTTGTGCGGACAAAGATCTGCATAGTCAAAGCTATGGTTTTTCCAGTAGCAATGTATGGAAGTGAGAGCTGGACCATAAAGAAGGCTGACCGCCAAAGAATTGATGCTTTTGAATTGTGATGCTGGAGGAGACTCTTGAGAGTCCCCTGAACTTCAAAGAGAACAAACCTATCTATTCTGAAGGAAATCAATCCCGAGTGCTCACTGGAAGGACAGATCCTGAAGCCGAGGCTCCAGTACTTCCAGAATCCCTGGAAAAGTTGCTGTTGTTGGGAAAGTGTGAAGGCAAGAGGAGAAGGGGATGAAAGAGGACGAGACCCAACTCCAGGAGGCAGTGGAAGACAGGAGGGCCTGTCCATGGGCTCACGAAGAGTCGGAGACAACTAAACAACAACAAAGTCTGTTGTGAGTTTATCCTTGTGCGACTAAAACCACCACTTCAATCTCCACTTCTTTCTGAAATGAAATTGGTATTGCCAGTGGTTGTCTAATATTTGCTGTCTTCATATCGTTCATCACACATACTGTAGCCTGGAATCCAGTAGTGAATCACAATTAGGATAGGCCCACTGAATCAGTGGGGAGCTGGTGAGTCAACTCCTCCATAAGTTCCATTGATCCAAAGGGCCTCCTCTAGTTGCAACTAACTATTGGTTGTCAGTCATTGTGTCTTGTTACAATGGACTAGATTTCAAGAAAGAGATGGGCACCCACAAGATATTCCCTCCCCTTTGGGTTGAAACCACAGCGCTGCCTTATTAAAATGATTGGAGGCAGCTTTTGGTGGTGTGAAGCATGCCAAAATGTGGGTTGCCGAATGGAAAGGGAGAGCTTTTGTCCAACAGACGAACAGCTGCCCTGGGCAGTATTGAGACAGAAGTTCAATTATAACCCAGAGTAGACTAGTATTCATCGCATAGAACTTGCCAAATACAGACAAGCTGTAGGAACCGCCCTGAACCCTGGCTGCCCATCTCAAACAAAGCTGCCAACTCTTGAAAGGAAAAGGGGAAAGGGAAAGGGAAAAAATCTAGGCCAGAGGGGCGGGGGGGGAAATGATACATATAGGGCAGAACAATACCATAATGGATCTTTCATACCACACTCAGTATTCATAAGAATTATGAGCAATTTGGAAAGCAATTGAAATTAAGAAAAGTAGGGGGGGAAAGCACAGAAACAGCAGACTGAGCTATTGGCACCAACATTCCCTCTAAGCTACTCCATGATTACGGAATGATGATTGTTGCATTGGCTTTGACTAAATAAGTCACACACGTTAAGTGCTGTATTGTGACCTCCCAGATCATGCCTGTTTGCATTTCTTTCCCATTTGTGGGAGGTTTTCAATTTTTGTTTTTTAATGGAGATCCAGAAACACACAGATGATGTCACAGACCTGGAGATGGAATGACTCCTAAACAGTACCAAGCAGGTCAGCTCAGATGCTACCCTTGGGCTAATAGTAATATGTAGCACTTATTGCCCCTACCATATTGCCATCATATAGTACCTAATGCAAGACACATAGCTCAAAAATTTCATCAGGTGGTATACTATGTGTCTATGCTTTTTCATAAAAATGTCTAAACGTGCTTTAATGTTCTCTAATGCCAGATGCTTTCACCTAGAATATAAAAGAATAAAAAATTAAAGTTTTTCTACAGCCTTTTGTTTTACATGCAGGTTGTATGCCTTATCCATATGTTGCATTGAAAACCACTTATAATGTGTTATTGCTAGTAGCAGGAAGTGGGTTCCTAAGAAAATCAGCTTAAAACATTCCAGTTGTGTTCACATTAAACTCACCCTGAAAAATCTAAATCTAAGATCAAGCTTTCCTTGCCAATTAAGCCTCTATCAAGCCTCTGAAATTGACTTCTTGATGAAATGCCAGCCCTTGAAAACAACTTAATTGGTTCATACAACCGAGACTGCATATACCACTTCGTCCAATGACAGTGCTTACATTGTTTCCTGTCAACTTGACATTTTGATTTCCGAGAAGGCTATATGTACTGACTCAAAAAAACGCCATTTACTTGACTCAAATGACTATCAGCAAGTTAAGTTGGAACGAGCACAAGAGGATGATGAAAAGTCTTTTTCAAATGCTGCATGGCCAGAAACTATCTGTCTTAAACACAGGCTGAAAGCAAAACTCCCATAAATAACCATTTTGTTTTTGTTTTTTTTTTCTGCAGATTTAAGGTTGTTAAAAGAAAAAGACTATTAACAATAAAACTATCATATCAAATGTGATTGTTCTGCCCAATAAATACTACCTATTTATCACTTATCAGCACAAAAATACATCCCATTAAGAACAGGGATTTTCATATTTCTTGGTCTACAAATCCCATCATTCGCCGTTCTGGGAATTCTACCTGACAGACAAACATCTAACAAACACTTAAATGTGGATCCCCTAGGAGAAATGCTCCAACTGTGGCTAGCTTCCTGCTCAGAAAGAAAACTCCCAGCTAGCCCTGAGACAGGAACAGGAAGCTTGAGTGCAGCTAGGCCAAGTTAAGCCTCAAAGACTTCCACTTGAGGCCTTTCTCCCAGGTGACCCACATTTAGGTTCTGGTAATGGTAGTAAGCATCCCTACAGATAACAAACATTCCTACTCATCATTATGCTTATTATTCTTTCTATGATGTGGTTCTAAAAATTTCCTTAAATTCAGATCCTTTGTCTTCTGGACCTTTTCTTCCTATGGCTTAGGCAAAGCTTGGAAGTAATTCTTTTTTAAATTGGACACTTTTGTAACAATGATCACACCAAACTGACACATTTCATAACAAGCAAGACAGTGAAGTACTTTCTCAGGTTACAGTAATGCTAACAATAAAAGTCTGGACAAAGCAATGAGTAATGTAATTAGTTGCTGTCCTCTGAAGATGCCAGCCACAGAGACTGGCGAAACGTCAGGAAGAACAACCTTCAGAACACGGCCAAAGAGCCCGAAAAACCCAGAACAACCAATGTAATTAGTTCCTTTATAAAATTAACATTTCAAGATCTAGACTAACAAAAGAGGCTTTAGTCCCATCAGAGAACTTACAAATATTTGGTGGAACTTTGCAATTTTTATGAGATGCTGTCCGCGGCCTATCACAAATTGCCTTTCAAATTCCCTTAAGTTGCAAAATCAGTTTTTCATGGCTTTTGGCCCCACTAGAAACTTTAGTAGGAAGCACAGCTGGATTTTGGGAGCATGCTGCACAATTCTTTGAGTTGTGGTTTGGAAGTACATTTTGCCTGGGTTTCTGACAGCAAATATTGGTCCATTAGCTTGATGAAAATCACATGTTCTTCAACCACCATCAGAAGAGGGATGGGATGTGGCGTGTCCATTGCACCATAGGGGAAACAGTGTTGCTTTATTGGCAGCAAACGGGCCATGGAATTGTTACAGCTAGATAAACTCATCCAACTCAATCTAGCAGGGTTAGAGCTTGGTTAAAACTGCCTAATAACATATGCAGATCTAGTTCCTCAATTCACTTCAAGTTGGGCTACATGCAGAGTAACTGCAAGATTTATGCAGATGTTCAAAGGAGAAGGAGAAAATACTTGCCAGACTGAATCCTCATCAATCAGCTGATTCTGCTACTTGTGGGAGCTGTTGCCATAATAAACATTATTCAAAATTGTGAAAGGTAACTGGAATACTAGCCACAAAGCCATGCAGAAGGAGAAAAAGAGCCCAAGAACACAACTCAATTGCCAAGAAAAAAGAAAGAACGTTGATATTTATTCTTTTTGCATCTCCTAGAATATGAAAGCAATGACTCCACAGCACGAAAGAAATGCACAGGAAACCGAAGAGCAGAAAGCAAAGAATTATGAATGCTAAAATAGGAGAAATGGGCCCACCTTTGGCCATTTTATGGAGGCAGATCGAATAAGAAAGTGACTGTGACGTGTCCCTTGTGTGTCCCCAGATCATTTCACTAACCTAAGGTCCATGCCACATTCCCTTTCTATGCTGCCACCAGTTGATCTCTGTCAACAATATTTACTTAGAAAGATTGAGGTCCATGCTGCGTGCAAATTTTAACAAAACAGGTTTATTGGATACAGTTCACATAAATAAGTTCCTAAAAGACTTTGAACTATTCAGTAGATTCATACTAATTTATTTCACATGTAACTCTCTCTAAGTTCCACACTTTCAACTTCCTCCCTTAATTCCTCACTAACTCTCTTCTCTGACTTACGGACTGACTGCTCTTATCTGCCTCACCCCTCCCTTCTAGTTAATCTGGCTCCGCCTCCCAACAATTCCCATTGGTGCATGCAAATACCCTCAATATATATGCAAAGGCAGAGTGATCTCCATAAGGACACACTCTGCCAGCTTTGTATCTTCTGAACACTAAAAAACCTTTCCTCAGTCTACCTGTGTAGCTCCAGTGGAATTTTCACCATATTCTTTCCTTTCAGCTGCCAATATACAGCAGTCTCTGAGTTAGCAGGGCGTTGGTAAGATCCAGACTGGCTTGGAAACAGTTTAGTACATAAACATTAGTTTCTCGTAAGGTGTTCCCATCGTATCAGGTACATCTGACCCATGCTGAAGGAATCTTGCATGGAGTACGGTATATTTCTGTTGGCTTGGACCTGGGGCAGATGGAGATGCCCTCAACTGGAACAGTAGTGAGGGCAAGCAGGAGAATTTGGAATGCAACACACCAGTCTGTTGTCCCAGTCAGGGTAATGTGTGACAGCTAGCGTAGGAGGTGGGCATCTGCTGGAGAGATCATCCCATGAGAACTGGTCGAGACACTGAGCAAGGGGGATGGGAAAGGACAGAGCAAGAGAGGAAAGGCAAGCCAAGGCCAGCTCAGTATCTTTCTCCCCAACCTCACCAGGCTTTGTGAATTACTTCATGGCGGCTCCCATCACAACAACCAGCGAAGCCACCCAGATAGCTTTCTTCAGAACAGCTGCTACCACCAGAAATCCAGCCAACCTCATCAGCCCCTGACAGAGTCAGTACAGTCCACAATTTGCCAGGCAATCTCAAAATTGTCAGAACTCTTCGCCATCAACAAGCTTGGCTTGCACTTGGGCTACCATGTCAGCAGAAAATACAGAGAACTGTGTGGCTGTTACTACACAGATCTGTCAACCAGAGCTGAGAGAACTACCAGGAAGCCTCCTCTGAAAGAAGGGAGAATGGAGTTGGCAGAGGATTTACAACAACTCTTTAAATCCATGGAAAGAGCAGGAAGGAGCCTGTTCAGAGATGCGCATCTGCCGGAATAGAGCAAACAAGGCAAGTAGGGACCACAGAGAGTGGCCGGCAAAAAGCCTTCTTGCCCCAAAGGGGAGCAAGATAAAGCCCTTCCAGAGAGCCTGTAATGCAACTTCTCTCAGTTTAGCCAAAGAGACAATAAATAATACAAACCACAGTAATGTAACAAAAGGAAGGAATCCAGGGACTTGGCTTTAAATAAAGCACATCTAAGACTCTGACTCTGTAGAATCAAAGCATTTCTGGATCAAGATGGGTTTGGCATCCTCCTACGAAGCAAGGGTGTAACACTGTGTTATTCATCAAAGGCTCTCAGTGACTTGTGTTACTCATCAACATTTCTGACAACCTTAATTTGTGGTTGCTGGTCTCTTTTTTTAACTGCTGCCGTGTGTTCTGTTCATCTTTCTTTTTGCTTTTCACTGGATCAATGTTGAACTCAGATAATGTTGAACTCCACGGAGTTCTGCAGAAATTACTCCCAGGTAAGCATGCATAGGACCACGCTCATTGCGTTTAATTGTTGTGTGAGCTACCTTGACTCATCCATAGGATGGAAAGGTGGGGCTAGAAATCAGTGAAATAAAATTAATTCCTGCTGGGATGCCTTGTAGCCTCACTGTTTATGGAATGTTCACCTCAAGTGTCCAAGATGTACAATAATTAAAAAACATAACAGTGGTCACCATATCAAATCAAAACAAAACACAATGGACAAAATCCTGTTGCTTAGCCTAATAAATTGCACAAGAGCAGGCCCACTAAATCAGTGGGGGTTTACGGAGTCAAGCCCTCTGTAGGTTCCATTGATTCAAATGGGCCTACTCTCACTGTGACTTATTGTACTAATGTCAGCCATAGTTTGAGTAAAACTATTTGAATCCATTGAGGTTACAGAGAAGTTGACTCTGTAAATTCCCAGTGATTCACTGGGCCTGCTCTTCTGTGAATTACTACAATAAACATCAGGACTTTGGCTAATGGACTTGTGTGTTTTCCCATACAAAGAATGCCAATTGCAGTAGTGGTTTTATTTATTTTCCGGATTGGCCACTGCACAACTGGCTGTACAATCATTTGCACAACCAACCCAATAGTACTGATGTATTACAATTATGTAAGAGGTTTCTCACTGGCAACTTTTTTGCTTTTCTCTTTTGTCAGTGTTTGGGATAGTAACATCATCCAATCCAATTACATTTGTGAAGCGTGAGAGCTACAGGATTTATTAACTTGGAACTTAGAGCACCTCATGTTCAACACCTAGAAGACAGCATCTAACAATCACTTTGGAATAATCTATGTTCTTGATTCTACAATTGCCACTTTGGAAACAGCAAACTGAATGTCTTGCTATAATAGCCGCCACCCTCCCATTTTGTTGGTTAGTACTCTGTGTGCATGTGTATGTATGTTTTTCTCTTAAGCTTTTTGAATATGGGGATTTCATGTTGACCAGACTAAGCTAATCAATTCATAAGTGTTACACCTGTACAAGTAGCCATTTTGTAATTCACAAAGATTTTGTGTGGATAACAATTAGTTGAGTAGTGATAAAAGAGACAGGTGTGTGGAGATGCTGGTGGACAGATCAGTTTATTTCCATTCTGTGGCACCTCCTCATGTGTTCACTGATCTCTCTTGTCCTTTCCATTTCCACATCAATTTGCAGGTTTTAAAGTCTGCATTTAAACACCAACTAAAATGCATATTTTAAAAGCATTTTCTGTAACTGTGGGGGGGGGGCATTTTTAAACATATTGAGTTTTGTTTTGTTTTGGTTTGGTTGTTTGTTTGTTTGAATGACTGTTAACTGGAAACAATCAGAAAAGCTCATTCAGACAAATGTGGAAAATCTAATAGACAGCTAAATTCCTGCCTACACATTAGATCATGAGGGAGAAACAATCAATCTAGTACATAGCAGACTTGTAGGATTAATTTTTGTAAGCTGCCCCGAGTAGATGTTGTCTAGAGGGGCGGGGTAAAAATTGAATAAATAAATAAATAAATAAATTAAATTGTTCCAGCATCCATAGCTTCCACAGCTAGGAAAAGTTGCTTCTTCCAGCTGAATGTGGGATGAGAAGGTACCCAAGATGCTATGTGAGATGTAACTTGATCCAACTGCGCTAAAAAAAATTTATGCAGTGATCCACTGGATGAGTGGCTTGAGACTTTTCACTCTTGAGCACTGAGGGATCTGATCTGAAATGAAAGCCACATTTTCATGACAGCAGTCACTGCTATCGCACACTATGGCTGCAGCGTCTCACTTCACCAGTATTAACTTGGGTCATGTTTAACTTAAGGAAACTGTTGAAAGAGGAATATTGTTGGGTCTCAGTCCACGGAAGGCCAGCAAGATGCGAATGTGGGCAAAGAAGCAAGGCTTGTCCATAAGGTGCAAAAGGTTAGTGGTGACCCTTCTGGGGTCACTGAGGGGAATCCATCAAACAAGTCAATGGAAAGCTGGAACCAGCTGCAATATGGAGGAAAGCGCATGATGAAGCTCTTCCTAGACCACTCCCCTTGAACGTCAACATGTGCAAGTTTTACAGTAGAACATTTTCTCCTTTTTTAAAAAAAAAACAAAATCACACAGCTATCTAGTTAGCATATATTTCACCTAAATATTGGGATGAAAGAGCATTATATGCAAAGAAAATAGTTTCTCAGAGAACTTTTCTCCTCTCCCTCCAGGCCTCATTCAGATCTTGCAATTCTCTCTCTCTCTCACACACACACAAGTTCTTTGAAGACGTACATAGGTGTGATGTTCTGGGACCCAGGCCAAATTCTATTTTGAGTGAAGAATTTTGGGGAGAGTCTTATATGGGATTGCTCGACTGCTGTACAGTACTGTAGCTCCCTGACTCTTTCTGCCAAGGACACTTAGGCTCTACAGGAAATTCTCCTCAATCTTTCCAAATGGATGCCTTCTTTCTCCCCATCACTCTCTCTTCCATTTCTGCCCTTACGAAGCTAGGGTGTTTCACCAGAGGTGTAGAACAAGGGAGAGATCTTCTTAAATTAGTTTAAACCTAAATTAGTTTTGCTTTTTGATATTCACTTCTCTCACAAAAGCTCAGCATAGCTTACATAAATAATGTGTCATATGAATTTTTTAAAAATCTGAAAAGTAAATTAGGGATTCCCATTAATAGGTTTCCCATATCACCTCTACCAAACGTAGTTTTCTTGGCTTTAAACATGGATTTGTCCCACTGAAGTTTTAAAAACAATCACACAGCTATCTAGTTAGCATATATTTCACCTAAATACTGGGATGAAAGAGCATTATATGCAAAGAGAATTATCTCATGTCATAATGGCTGTAAACATTTGCCTCCAAATAATATGGCTCTGCATGGAATTAACTAAAATAGATTTCCAGAAGGCACACGCACACGCACACGCACACGCACACGCGCACACGCACACGCACACGCACACGCACACGCACACGCACACACACACACACTTTCCTA
Organism: Pogona vitticeps; assembly: GCF_051106095.1. Classification (NCBI taxonomy): domain Eukaryota; kingdom Metazoa; phylum Chordata; class Lepidosauria; order Squamata; family Agamidae; genus Pogona; species Pogona vitticeps. Next base: position 113,219,398 of record NC_135787.1, on the reverse strand, counting down.
AGCAACTTTTGCCACAGGTTCAGGTGATGACTCTTAGATCCATTCATCATGCACAGGTAGATAGATGGGTAGGGACATTGACATGAAGTTTGCATCCCAAAACCACACCTCATTTCTTTGCTCAGTTTGACCACCATATTTTTTCAATGAAATACATTAAAAAAAAAAAACCGCCTGCATTGCATGCACATATTCCTTCCATTATGTTTTTAAAGTGTTTGATGCATACTTGAAATGCAAACATTTCTTAGGTCACTTTTGGACCTACCATGCAATTTGGGGCGACACACCTGTAGGTCCACGGTGAGCCAGTGAACTGTGACCCCCTGGCAGTGGGTAGAGACAGGGGCCCAGACTTTAAAACCATCTCACACACACAGTCATAAAGCTTTCTACCCCTCCAGTGCTGCTGATGGTATCACCTGTCTCCCCTCTGGGAGATCTAGTGAAGCATCCTAACTCCCAGAGCATTCAGCCAGTGCCCTGAGAATCGGAAACTTTAAACAGATCTTCTCTTCTACATCCAGAGTGTCTTTTTTTCCTTGACAAAACTGCTGTGTGGTCTAGCTTATGGGTGGGGAGGTACAAGTGAAGTGGAACCTCAAAATAATTGTCAAAACTGGAAACTTTATTGTGGTCTGTGGAGTGCCACAAACCTTTCAACATCATGCAAGATCTTCTTGAACTTGAAGACAATGTGTTGGGCATACCACACACCACAATGCATTCTTTTTTCTATTTCAGAATCTCATTTTTCAGCCTTTGGGTGCCCTTTCTGTCCCCAACCCCTCGCTTGTTCTGCTTTGGCAACCTTTGGAGCAGCCCTTCTTTTGCCATAGTCTTGGGAAACAAGTAAGCCTTACTCTTTATTCACTATCTTTGCAACAAAAACAACAGCCATCTAGCACATTGGGTTGTCATCAAGAAACATACAGCAAAATCTGCAAAGGCTGTATGATGGCCAAGCGCAAGAAAGACACCGGGATAAGCCCTGTAAGTCCTTTTTCTCCAGGTGTCCCTGTCATGTCTGGTGAGACTGGCACCCTACGTGCAAAAGGCTGTCCCCAGGAAAGTTTGTCCGGCATTCCCTCTGAATTCTCTTTGGTAGCAGCACCAACAGCATAATTCATTTTCCAGCCCTTTTTAATCCTCATATATCTGATTGCACTACATTTGTTTCATGTTGATTTCATCCTGCTCTTCTCAGTTTACTTCCCATTTAGATAGAGGTTACAGCTTTACCTTGGAGCCGATTCTGGAAATATTTTCAGGGCAAGGCACCTTATATGCAGTGAAAAGGTAGATGGTGCAATGCAGCTCAGTCTGATCAGCTAGGCTGTTTTATAACTGTTCTCAATTTTTTAAAAAAAAAATAAATTCAGCTAAGAAGTTTCACACACACACACACACACACACACACACACACACACACACACACACACACACACAAGAAAGACAAGCTTGGCTTAGATCCTTAGATAAGTTAAACAAACCATTCTTCCCCCATCCTCATTACTAGTGCTTCTGAAAAAAAAAAACCTCTCAGGAAAGTAGGATACAGTACACAATTACACTTAGGCCAGCAGAAATCTCTGAGAGGATGATGGCCAATGTTACCTACTGATATGAGTCTTTGCTGAATTCTGTATTGAACTAACGTAGAAATTCAGAAGCTATATCATATGACAGCAGTTATACAGCAGTGAAGCAGTAATATAGCACTATTTTTGCAAAAGAAAAATTAAGTGATTTCCCTAAAACACAGAATGCATCTCAGCTTTTCAAATAAGTCCCAACAGGTGATGAAAATGTAATCCACTGACACTAGGAATTAGTAAGAATTGTACCTGGTTTGTTCTGGATAAGTGTTTTCCAAAATCCATTATTTACTTTATGAATTCAGCACAGAGAACTTAAAAATAAGAACAGTGGGAGAAATCAGAACACTTGTCTCTTGAGGCAAAGTGGCTTGATTGCCTGGCTCATAAAAACTTGTGAATTAGGGTTGCCCGTTGCCATATTTTCTTTCTCGTACACGCTTCACCTTTGACACATGCCTGGTAGGCAGACATAAAATGATCATCTCCATAGCATGAACCTCTAAAGCTCTTGATGTTTCCCAGTGCAGATTGAAAGGAATTACATTCCATTTGCTTTCAATAGTCAGATTTTCAAATTTATTTGTTGATTTGCAAAAAAAAAAAAAAAAAAAAAAAGGACTAGAGGTTTTTAAAGTGTGGCTGTGGGGAAAAGTGAAACAGAGTTTCATACAGTCCCAGTCTGGGCAGGGCATCAACTGGACAAAGCTATCGCCATCATTACTATTTGCACATTTATTGCACAACTCTTCCTATGGTAACTCAGTGGCTCGTCTGCTCTGCAGGAAGTATGACAGGCTGCTGGGGGTGGATTTCATTAAAGACAGCTCCTCCTGAAGCTTGTGCTTGCCCTGGGCTCTGATTCTTTCTTGTAAGCTGATACTGGTCTACAATGCCAAATTAAAAAAGAATGTAGTATTTGTCACATGCAGCTGTTTTTCTTGGATACATTCACAACAGCTTCCCTGGAAGTTGTCAAAATGGGGACCGAGGTCTTCCCACATGTAGGCTTCTGTGCACAGAATGTTGCCTCGAAATGTCCCACTGTGCAGCATTTATTACCAATATTCACAGTGTAGTAAGTGTATTTGGATATTAGGAACACTGCTGACCTTTGCCATTGTACTTTAGAAAAGAAAGTGAATGAGCTATTTACTAATGTCAGCATGGGTTTTCCCTGCAGAGCCTGAAGCCTTGGATAGGGAGATGAAGAACTGTAAAAAGTAACCAAGACACTTGTTTCTTCAGTAATTAAGGCTTTCTTCACGTTAAACATTTTGGGGAATCTGGAGAGCCATGGCAACCACAAACTCTCTGGAAGGAATCCAGAGGCTTCCCTCCCACATTGCTTTTAAAAAAATAAAATAAGGAAGCTACCAATGCCACACACAAATGCATTACCACAAAGAAAGAAAGAAAGAAAGAAAGAAAAAGAAAGAAAGAAAGAAAGAAAGAAAAGAAAAGAAAAGAAAAGAAAAGAAAAGAAAAGAAGTGGAAGGGAAGGCACTAAATGCTAAGGTTCTGACCCAACAACCCAAAGTGCATCCTAGCTCTGTTAAGTCTGCAAAAGAGTATGTTACAGGATGTGTTTGGGGTGGAGAACTATTGGCTGAGGTCCTGTTGTGCTAAAGTAGGCCCAATGAATCAGTGGGGGTTTGGCGAGTCAACTCCTCCATTGATTCAAACGGGCCTACTCTAACTCCAACTTACCTGAGTGTAGTAAGCTGCAATAGAGTAGGCCCATTTGAATGAGTGGAACTTACAGAGCAGTGGTTCCCAAGATGTACAAGGTAACCCAGATGTTCTTGGATGGCAATTCCCAGAAACCCTGTCTAGCACAGCTGGTGGTGAAGACTTCTGGGAATTGCAGTCCAAGAACACTTAGGTTAATCAAGGTTGGGAATCACTGTTACAGAGGAATTGACTTACCAACCCCCTTTTATTCAATGGGTCTGGTCACGATTTAGTATGCTAAGCAACATTATTTCAGACATTAGATATAAAATACTGCTAGCTTTTTCGGAAGCACCTTGTACAGAGTCTAATGGGCAGAGAGACTATCAGTCTCCTCATCCTCTGCATGTCCCACACATTTTCTCTATCTTCTTTACAGGAACAGAATGGCTGATGAAGCTTTCATTCCCCACTGGTAAGAAACTGAAACTCTTATGAGGTTCTTGATTTCTTGGCTAAAGTCCCCAGAATTCTGGACGTGGGAATTCTGGGGGCTGAAATCAAAGACACACAAAAGTCCCATGCCTAGACATAACTAGAAGACAAATGTTTAGATCTCCATCCCCTGGTTAGATTTTCATTAGATTAAGATAAACCAGAAAATGCCATTAGTTTTTCAATGAAAAAAAAAATCAGAACTTTCTAATGATCTACACACAAGGACCACAAGCCTATTGGTATTAGCATAACTTACTGTAGCTAATAGCAGCTAATTGATGACATGCCAGGACATGTCTTAGTCGAGTGCTTTGTGATGTGCCAAAGCATACAACCAAGATGGACCTCAGCAAACCTTACACAGACACCACTGGGATTCCTGCCAATGTGCCCCAAAGGTAGAAAAAATAAACAAAAGAACAGTGGAAGTACCACATGTGCTGGTTAGGGAATCTTGGAGTTGTATTCTAAAAATTAACATTCTCAATGTCTTGAGCGGCAGTACAGACTAAAGCCATTTGCTTTAAATTTAGTTAGTGTTAAAAGCATATTTACTTCTGTGCAAGCATACAACAGAGCCCATGTCAATGTGTTTTTAGACAACTACATGGTTTTCAACATTCCTGACAAGTTCTCAAGTAAGGAAGATGGTCAGCAGAGACACCCATTTTTAAAAATTACAAAAACCGCCTCAGCATTCTGATTTCCTTTTGAAGTAACTTAAAAAAAACCAATAATAAGGGCTTGACCATCACAAATGTCCCACTGACCTTTCAGCAAAGAAAAGCCTCTACTGTGATCTACTGGATTGCCATCTATACAAAGTGCCACATGTAATAAATGGATGTTTTATGAGCTGTGGAGGCAAATTAGCATTACAATGAAGGATTGTTTGGAAACAAGCAGTATTACTGTTGCTCAGGAGATTAAAGAAAGTATCTCAGGGGTAACTGAAAAAAAGAAAGAATGATCCATGGGGGTTATATTAAACCTTTTAAAAATGTTGACACTTAGAAAAAGCACTCTGGTGACCTTTCCTTCTTCTTAATTGCTTTTAATGAAGTGAGCAGATTATTTAGAAATAGAAGTATAATGCAGCCATATTAAGCTCTATACAGTTGCAAATATATCAGCAACTTTTTATTTTATTTTATTTTAAAAAGTGTATTCTCAATTTTTACTTAAGGAGAGCAATTGTGCAAAAAAACATAATAAACATGCACAGGTTAAGACCTAACTTGAGAATCACTAACGATTTTCTGTGGGGAACAAAGTTTTATGTAGGAAACATTGGCGCAAATCAAGATCTTACAGAGAAAGCCAATCAAGCTTAGGCTACAACCTGGAAATGACTATTTTTGCAAACCTAACATTATTTTAAAATAATAATAATAATAAAAACTTTTTTAGCACTCAGTCATATTTAATTGTGTAAAGGGAACATGGATTAATAAGTTTTTCAGTCTCTGTGTGTGTGTGTGTGTGTGTGTGTGTGTGTGTGTGTGTGTGTGTGTGTGTGTGTGTGTGTGTGTGTATATATATATATATATATATATATATATATATATATATATATATATATATATATATATATATATATATATATATAACAAGGCCTGTTAGCCACTGGGAAATACTTCTCTTACTTCCTGACTAATCTACACAGACTGACATCATCCAAGAAAGAAAAAAATAGTTATAAGTTAACTTGTCAAGATCAGAAGTACTAACCTTGGACAAAACACCTGACCCTAACCCTTTTACTGTGATGTTTGTTTGTGCAAATTACATGAAGTCTTCGTGCATCTGCCACCGCTGAGAATGGAGAGCAGCAGCACAAAAGTTACTTCACATCAAGGTTGACAGTCTACAGAAGGGCCAGGGAACGGGCAGATAGGAAGATTGGTCTGCATTTGAGCAAAATGTTGCCAGCTGCATTTGGTGAAATCATGAACCTAACTGCAACACTGCAGCCTCTTGTGCTCTTCATCTTCAGTGGTCTATGCCAAGGATGCAGCCTTCCAGATGCTGCTGTACTGCAATTCCCATCAGTCTTAGCCAACACAACCAATGTTGAGGGATTCTGGGCATCACAGACCAAGGCCTTGAGTGTGCTCCCTATCTCTGAGCTGGGCATGACTGGACTGCTGCCTTTGCTGTGTAGATGGAATACTGGTGGGGAGGAGAGGCAAGATTCAGGACCAGCCATCCATCCAACTCTTTGTCTCTTCCAATGTCCACACATGCACAGCTATACACCCATAGAATCCTCCACTGACCAGGAATATAGACCGCATAGGGATCCTGATCACACAAGGAGCCTATGCAGCTACAGTATGTGTGTGCGTGCTAAACTGCTGTTCTGGCAGCCCCCCTCACACCCACATGAAGTGTATGGGATGAAGCAGGATGTTGTCAATTGGCTTTACAAGTACGGACACCTCCAATGGCTCTTTCCTCAGCAGTCGTCCATTTAACATTAATGCAATTAATTCTGAGGAGATCCTCTCCTCAAAAACAACAAGGCTTATGTGTCCTCATGGAAATAGTAAATACCTCCTCCAGCAACTGGCATAAAAAGAGAAGTGTCACTGCACATGTGAAAAAAAACAAACAAACAATTTTAGCCAACGGCTATTGTGATATGCTAACTGTAGTAGCTTGACTGCAATTACTAGCCAACCTCACCCCAAAAATTATTATCCCAATACTCCACATGGTATCTTAGACTAGGATCATGGTACATAAGCTTCTTGTTCAAACTCACAGTAATTTTATAAGATGGTCTATTAGATCAGATCACTTGGGTTTGGAATTGGGAAACCAAAAATTCAACTCCCCATTGCATTTTAAGGTGACTGGATTGCACTGGGTGAAGTCGCACATCAACTCACAAGACTGTCATCAGATCCCTTATTTTCTTGGAAGAGTGAAGGAATGTAAAGTGGGTGAACTAATTAGCCTATTTTAGGGAGGAGAAATTATATTTGATAAATTCCTTCTTTCCCATTGATTTGTTAGTTCTGTTGCTAGAATACTCTGTCTTGTCTTCTCCTCTGGAACAGGTATATTTTATCAGACCCAGCGCCATCTCATGCCAACGTTTCACATGGCAAGAGAAAGGCACAGATCAGCCCCTGATCTCTTTCATACCAGGACACCTGATTATGTCAGTAATAATGGGCTTGGTTTTATTGCTCCTTACATTTTGCCAAAAAGGAGAAGAAGAAGAAATCAAAAATAAAACAAAAAAAGAGCATGTTGTGTTGTACTGTACGTTCAGGCAGTTATCACAGCATGCTGTAAACTTGTTAAGCCTAGACTTTTTTTTTTTACCATCTGGACAACAGACTTCTTTGGAGAGAAGCACACACACTGAATGTTCATTTTACAGGGACCACTGAACAGGTTTCCTTCATGGAGCCTTTCACCAAACTGTTAAAAGCATCTCGCTTAAACTGTTAAAAGAATATCACATTCCTTCCTGAAAAGGTAGAGAAAATTGCTCTTGGGTTGACATTTTCATCTACAGGACTCAAATCACATTTTGGGAGAAACATTTGAACATCACAAATAGCTCTTCAAAATTTATGGAGTAGTTAAGGGGGGGAACAGCAAATAACATTTGAAAAAGCTCTGTTTTAAAAGATGCTTTGGAGATGAAACACAGCTCCTTATTTCAATCCGTTTTATTTTTAGGATTTTTTTATTCTTATGCCCTTGTTAATTTTTATATATATATACTCATATTACAAATGTTTTTCCATGAAGTGATAAATTCAAATATGCCATCTCTCTTACAGACTATCCTAAATCAAAGGTTCAGTATTTACTGTATATGAGGCTATTAGTGTATACAGTGGTGCCTCGCAAGACAAATGCCTCACAGGACAAAAAAACTCACAAGACAAATGGTTTTGGCAATGGGGCTGATGACTCGCAAGACAAATGCTCCTATGGTCATGCTTTGCAAGAAGAATGTTTTCCGTTTTTTGTTCCTGCCTCATGTTTGCTGACTTTTAAATGTTTTTCTACGATGTTTAAAAAGTTAAAGTTTTTTTACTGAAATTTTTTAAATCATCTGCACAATATGTATGGCTTTAAAGAGCACTTGATAAATCATTTGTAAACCAAATTTGACTTTGTTCTGACTTTTTTTGCCCATAGGAACACATTAATTAGTTTTCAATGTATTCCTATGGGAAAACGCGTTCCGCAAGACAAATTTTTCGCAAGACAACATTAACCGCAGAATGAATTAAATTCATCTTACGAGGCAGTATTTTGTTAGAAACCTGTCTAATTGGTCACACTGTATAACCAGAAATAGCAAATTTGAAGTAGAATATTTTGTGTCAGCTTGCCAGTTTGGAAATTGTATAAAAAAATAACAAAAACCATTCATATGAATATAAGGTGTCTTCCCTATTTCACTGAAAATCACATTTTGGTACACTATGATTGTTGCAGCTCACATTCCTTTTACACAAGGTTGCCTCTATATTTGTACCTTTGAGTATGTCTACATGGACAGTGCCTGCCAGTTCAAACCTGTATGTTGTGGTTTCATAAAGCTGATTTTCACTCTCTTTATATCTGATTGTCCACTACTTCAAATTCTGATGAATTTCAGAAGCCTGTGTTTACACAGAAATGGGTTACTTTCTGCCAAATGTGCCGTTCTTTGTTTTTGTGGGTATGTATTTTTCCTCCATGTTATACAAGGGTTTGGTTTTACTGAAGAATTTTGCTGATGTGCTACCCTCTAAAATTGCCTTCTATTAAATAAATCTGTTGCATCTCACAGATCGATCCATCCACGAGCCATTCTCAAGTTACTACATCATGGCTTACAGACTCTGGCCAGAGAGCTGTTTAAATACACAATGAACAGCCAAACCTCTCTCCCAGTTCTAGAAAGAATCTAACAGAAAATGCTAGAGCCTGTTATGCCTGCTAGAAAGACTAGGAAATTTTGTCCAGACATAACATGGCTATTATGAATGATAGGTATAGATTTGTGCGGGTTCAGATTAATAATGTACCAAAAGAGCTCTTGATGTCACCAGTGTTGATTGCCAGGCCACTCCTGAGGAAGTGGACATGTCAGATCTGAACAGAAGAAACACAGAATGTAACCTCAATAATAATCATCATCAGAACTAGAGTTGTCAAATGACCAAAGTGCTCTTGGGAGATCCAGGTGTTGTTTTCCAATATGCCAGTGGTTCCCAACCTTGAGTCCCCCAATATTTTTGGACTAAAACTCCCAGAAGCCTTCATCACTAGCTATCCTGGCCCAGATTTCTTGGAGTTGTGCTCCAAGAGTATCTGGAGAACCAAGGTTGGAAACCACCGCACTAAGCCATGAAACTGACTGGATGATCTTATGGCAGGCATTTTCCCCATGGCTGGACTACCTTATGAAGTTAATATGAAAATAAAACGGGCATGAAGGGAGACACGGAAGTTGCCTTGAACCCACTGCAAGATAGTCAGGATCCAAAAATAAGGAATATACAAACAGGCATACTTTGGCAGTCAATATCTCACACAGCTGTTGTGCAGACAAGTAAACTGGGGGACTACATACACCTCTGTAAGCAGTAAGAACAATCTAGAACAGTATACTGACTCAGTTTCTACAGGCTAGACAGTAATACAGACAAACCTAAGGTTTGGTTGAGGCTAGCAGAACAGACAAACCTTAAACACTTTTAAACAGTTATGAGTCTACACAACTCAAAGTATATGGAAACTAAGCAGGAGACACTGTTGTGTGTCCAGACTTGATTTAAACCATACCTACTACCTGGGACATTCTAAAAGAGCGTGTCCCAGGACCCTGGACCCTTTTCCCTAGGAAGCTGGGCTGAGGGCGAAGGCCAGGTGTGTTTCCATGGATGCCTTGCTGAGTTTTTTTTCCTGGGCTTTCTTTTTGTCTCCTGACCACATGGCCTGGGGGTGGGGCCTAGGGGTGGGACTTCCTGCTTAAAAAGAGCGTGTCCCAGGACCTTGGCCCCTGGCCTTAATATGGTAAATAGGAAAGCCAATTAGATTTGCATAAGCCTGGGAGTTAGGAAAGTTTTAAGGATTAGATCATACTTTTGCACTACTAAAGAGCAGGCCGGGTAGGTGGGGCTCGTCAGCCATGGAAGGCAGCCCATCTAGAAGGAAAACTCCGATTTCAAACCTCCACTGCCTTGTGGCTATGGAAAAAGGCTTCAGGAGTTAACCTCGAGGCAAAATCCGGAGCTGGAGTCCCGAAGGCAGCATGTGTCGTTCTGCCAACTCCTGCGACATTGCTGGAACCAGTTGTATTGGCTCTTGCCTTTCCATTGGACCATTTCAGCAATGTGGAGAGGGGGGATCTGCTGCTTGGGTAACAGCCTATCCTCCATATTACCTTACCCGGGCTTCATGCTCTGGAGAGGACACTCCTCGATTCAGAGCATGTTACCATAGTCTCTCGAGACTGAAGGATGCCTATACTACCTGTAATATTATTGCAAAATGGATGAAATGTAAAGAAAAGAATGAAACCATAAAATTTCTTGACCATATTCTGTATATGGGCAAGCATGTCTTCTTTTCCCATATATCCTTCCCTGCTCTTTACAACTGATCAGAGGCCTCCTTCCAAATGCCATGATCAGCAACACAGATATAAGAATGTATTATTTATTATTTTCATCTTGCCCTGTCAGAAACTGCTTCAAGCATACTATTTATGAAAAACTGAGACATAAAGAAAATGTCTGATAATTTGATGTAGCTCGGAGGATTACGTTCTTCTCAGTTCAATGGTCCCTTAATCTCTGTGATTAGGATTGCACACTACATCTCTTCTTGATGTTTTGTTTGCTGTGTTTTCAAATTCTGCATGTTCATTTTCCTCTTTATAACAGTGTTTTTCCAATTCTTTATAAAACAATCCAAGAGATATTAACTCAGAAATGAATCTTGGTTAACTCAACAGTGATTCCTCACTTCCAGCAAGCTTCTGTTGTATATGCCTCTGCTGGAGAACATGAGGGAGAGGATGCAGCAGCTACATTTGTGTCTTGCCCATAGGTTTATCATAGGCAACTGATCAGCCACTGTGGGAACTTGAATCAGGCTGGATAACATTTGGGACCTTCTAGGCCTGCAGCCATAGCACTGGAACCTTAAATTCACTAGGCTTCTTTTTTGTTTACCCTAGAGAGGTCGTTCGACTAGCTAGGCGGGGTATAAATGCAATAAATAATTAAATAAATAATTGCTTCATTCGAAGAGCTAAATACACATCCCTTAAATGAATAAATAAAATGCCCACATTTAATCCATATTCTGCTATCAAAATAAAGTTTGTGGATTAGGATCAGAGCATTATGCAAAGAATAACAGAGAAAGCAAGACGGGCTTCTAGACATTTGTATGACTGCAACAGCGAAAGAGCAGACTTCCATAAATTAAAATGTGGATGAGCAGGAGACATCCTGAATACAACTGAAAGAAACTGGTGTCCCATTTATTTGTTTGGTGCTGTCTCCCATTTATTCCCTCTATTCTTCCCCTGCTCCCTTTACAGGTTCAGTGACTCACAGAGCCATTCCACTTAACAAGCGGTTTGGATCATCCATGGTATGAGCTGTTATGTGCATTTGGCAGCTGAGGCTCTTGCCGTTTGCCCAAATTTTGTAATCAGAGATAATTCCTTGCATGCCCTGGAAAATACATGTGCAGAAAGATAGGCAGATGGAAAGCGTTTTTCCTAGTGTTACACTTTAATTTTCATTTAAACCCAAGCACTGTCAGCAGAGACGGTTAGGCAAATACGGAAAAGCTGATGCCGCGATTGACACACGGCATCATCAACTTACTGGCCCAGGGCCATCTGCTGTCAGAGACCTTGTGAAATGAGAACACATGTATGGTTCCTGCAGAGCAAGGCACTAAGCAGTGAAGTGGGCAGGTGTTAAAATATAACAACAGTCCGGAATCTATTCAGTATATTTACACACTGCTAACACAGATAGAACATTTAACTAATTCAAGGCAAACACTTGTTACTTTCTGAAAAATCAAGATCCTTTAACATTTAATAAGCAATTAGCCAACTGGCAGCTTGTCATCCAAACGGGGACAGCCTCACCCTGCTAATTCAGGGTAAAGTTCTCTCAGGAATAACAAACTGTCATAAGGAGAACAGAAGGAGGAGGAAAACTAGTTTGAAATATTGATCTGCACAACAGAAGCCTCCCTACATGGAGAAAAATATTTCCCTCAGATCATGGAAGAGAGCATAAAAACAACAACAACAACAACACCTACTTGATCTAACAGTACTCTGGGTTTTCTGTAAGAGGACAGTGACTTTTAAGAGCATAATAAGGAAAAGGCTACCCTTTGCCACTTGTATATTGGTGGGGCATCAGCATTTATTTATATACCAGCCCATAGAATTAGAACACTCTGGGCAGTTAACAACATAACTATTCAGGTCATGAGCAGAGACTTGACTGCAGTACTGCAGTTTAAACACTGTGCCACAGGGCCCATATGTATGTACATGCAGGAAAGCATGTAGCAAGAGTTTGCAATGATGGATGTATTCCATCATTGCAAATTTCAAGCTTCTTATAAGTGGATGTATCTATCACACACCTACACATATTTTCTTGAGGCATTTACTTGATGCATGCTGTGAGTGCTCATGAAGAATACATTCAGGCTAAAAGTGCATTTAAACTCCCCAAGGTTAACCAACATTACACACTTTAACCTAAATAATCAAGCATGTTTCATAAACAAAGGTAAGATCAGACCCAAAACAAACACTAGCATTCACACTGCAAGTGCAGCAAGTTTATATGGAGAAGTATTTTTATTTATTGTTTGGTTTACTGGTGCAAATGGAAATAAGACAATGTTCTAGAATAACATTTGCTTTGGAATGTTGATCTGCTTTCTTACCATTGAATGTTAAGAACACCCTGGCCTGGGGCTGCGAAGATCCTTTTACACTCCAAGAGCAAATAAACACCCCAATCAACACTTGGAGACAGAGAAATGTCATTATCTTCAGATGGGAAATGTAATATCCACAATATGAAACCTAAACAAAAAGGGAGAGAGAGAAAGGTCATTGTAGGTGGTACCTACTGTTCAGCAAAAGGCAAAGACAACAGAACACGATGGGGCCAGCTGTGAAACCCCCTTTAGAGGGGATGGTGTGCCCCATTCTTTGCTAAAATGTGACAAATCTGGCAGGATGGGCAGTAAAAGGAAGCTGTAAATGAAGTATGTCGGTGGAAGAAGGCCCACAGTAAGGATCAGGCAAAGTTTATTTCAATAAGGATGATTCCCACCTGCTGGAAAAAATAATTATGTTAAATGTCAAGGCAGAGCAAAGCAAGGGCAGGCGATAAGGTTTCATGAATGAAAACGTCTTGATATTTTTAGACCTCTATCTTTACTGTGCTCTTTTTTGTAATATAAAAGGGTCGGCTCAGCCTGAAGAACCCACAGGACAGGCATGTCAAGTCTTTCCTCAGGCTGCCTCCTCTTCCCATGTGCATGTGCAAGGCCATTCTGAGGTTTTTTGCCCACATTTTTCTAAACGTGCACATATCTAATACATTTCATTCACAGAACACACCTCAAGCCCTGAAAATGTACGGATTTCTGACTCAAAACTGGATCACGTTCCATGTTCTGTCAGGGAGGTGTAGCACTGGATATATCTGTGGAAGATGTTTGAAGAGCACATTTCTCACACTCCCCTAACATATTAGTTGTACATTAAAACCGAGAAGACAAACACACCCACTGTACTTGGGGTAACTCTGAAGAGGTTACATAGCAAGACACCTATCCCACTGGTACAAGCACTGCACCAACAGTGGTGTTTTGCCCAAAATTTCCTGAGTGGCAACTGAAAAGTACTCACACTTATGAAGCACAGAAAGACTGGATCATTGACACAAATGGAGACAAGAGTTCTGCACTCTCAGATCTTTGGCATAAAACAGAGGGATCATTTACTTTGGGTTTGTCTTTGGAAGAATCCCAACTCCATTGTGGCTTCAGCAAAGATTATCAATGCTTGCATAGCTTAGCTAAAGATGTTTTCTGTATAACTAACCATGTTCCCAAACCAATGAAATCAGAATAATGGAGGTGTTAATCAAAAGGCTAGGGACAATTAAGAAATGTGCCATTGTCTGTAATACATGGTAATAAAACCAAAGCAAATGCCAGAAGGAAGTAAAACTATACTTTTATTGACCTACTGTCAATGTTATTATTAATACAGTGGTAAAGGTAAATGAACATCAAGGATCACACACAGTGACATGAAGCTATAAAGCCTCTCTAAATTTTGTTTCATTTATTCCAGTTCCATGCACGTTCCATCTTTTGCTTGTACTAGGTTAGGTAACTTTGTTCAAAAAATCATACACACTTTTATACACATTTTTGCTTATGCATATATTTTTATATGTAGTTTTCCTGGTGTATAGACTTTTGCACACATCTCCCTATTGATAAAAGGGTCATTTTCTCTGAGGCAAGGCATGCTTTCTCTCAAGGGATACTTTCACTTAAATCTACTCCAACAATAATCCATGCACATTTGCTGTATACTGCACAGAATGTGAGAGCACAAATGCAGGAATTTCCACACTTCCCAGTTACTATGCATGGGCTAAAATCCTATTGCCCAATTCCACCTGCACAATGCAAAGCTGCAGCAACAGTACCAAAAATCACAATGTGCTATCCACAAAAGCACTTCCACATGTGTGCCATGCAACAGGCTAACTGGGAGTCATGTGGTCAATTGCATGGTCTAATTGCACAATCCAGACTTGCTGGGCATAACACCCAGCAGGCTTGCAAAGCCACAAGTTCACCTTACATGGAGACAAGCAGGGCCTCAGCCATAGAGTCTTAACTAATGTGTTACAGTGCAGACATCACATGTGTGAACAAGAGAATTGGAAGAGTTTCTGTTTCCTAGTCAATGGCATTGATCTCGCCTTTGTTGGGTGCCCTTAAATTCCTTCCAATCAATATGAAAACATTAACTTCAGTGGCAATTACAACTCTGTTGAGCTGGAATAAATCTATTGTACATAACTAAAGACTGTGCATTTTGCTAGTGCAATAGATGAAATTGACATAGAGGTTATATATAATATTTCAGCAACATGTTCAAGATCTATGATCAATTCATACTCTTCAGTATTTGTTGGTCACCATTAATTACTAGCCCATACGTGATCCTCTCCCGCCCTGCATTTGTACAAACATTTTTCTCTGCTTTTACATGCATCTGTAAAATCAGTGGTGTACTTTTGTTAGACATTCCCCATTAACCAAAAATCAAAATGCATAGGGAAGATTAGCATTTGATATTTGAATAATTTAAAGAGTATTCTTTTTAAAAAGACATTGTTTCTCTAAATTTTAGGTTATGCAAACAAACGGCATAGACTGGATGTTATCCTTAGTTCTTTCTTTTTCTTTCTCCTTATGGTATGCCATCTTGGCAATTTTTTGGTTGGTAATCAATTACTTAAATTGTAATTATAATTGTAAGTAACTGTAAATTTTTGTGATTTTACATATGTATATATTGCCGTGTTTTATTTGTAAGCCACCCCAAGTAGACATTGTCTAGAGGGGTGGGGTAAAAATCCAGTAAATAAATAAAATAAAATAAATATATGAAACAAAACCAAGAGTGTATGACTGCGATTCACCAACATTTCTTCTTTAGGTACTAGGTTTTAGAACTGTTAGTGAAGCTGAAAGTCATAACTATGCAACTTAGGCTGGATATTAAAAAAATAGCATGCAATGAGAAATCAATAGGGTACATACTTTCTCAGTATTATGGGCTCCACTCACACAAAGAACTTCAGCACCTAAACCAGGGCAGGTTGTTCGCATCTTTAGTAACCATGATAGGAAACAATTACATCAGTTGACACATGGCTGTGTTATGATGTCCACTGGCCTTAATCTGTAAGACAGTCTTCCATATCCTGACACCATGCTGTGTTGGACCCTCCATGCTACTTTGAGGTTTCAGTCCAGCACATCTGGACACTAAGTTGGGGAAGACACTTCTAGGAAATTGTCTCTTTCAATGGATTGGATTGTATGAGCAGATCTACAATACAATATGCTGTAACTAAGGCTTGAACAAGAACATAATGATGAATGCTAAGGATGTGAATCACGCAGCCGTTTGCACTCAGAGAGAAACAGAGCAAGATATTCCTCTTTTCGCCTAACGGAGAGCTTTCTCTGCATGAGATTTTATTTTTCCTGGAAAAATCTTACTGAATCTCTCCAAAGTTTCATAGCCTCTTTTTTTTTTCTCCTGGAAGGAATGCCAGGCTGTGCAGGATTATTAACATTCTTGCAGAGAACAGCATACTTTCTGCACAGGATTCACCGAAAAAGCAACACGCTGCATAGGTTTTTGCCATTTCATAAGTAGAACAAGTGAAAATGAAAGAGGAGGAGGGGGAGATTGGAAAAAAATGTAAGGGTCTTATTTTTCTGGAATTGCACCGGTGGGATGGGAAGTGTCATCAGGGACTCTCACTGTGACAAGACCTGTAAATCACCTAGAATGAAAAGTATTTTGAACAGTCAGCAAATCCCTAATTAATGTTATCCTACAAGACAACAGCTCCAGAGAAGACATAGGCACATGTAGCTTATTTGGGGCCAGGGGGGAGCGGACCCCTGAGTTCAATAATAGTTTAAAATCATGGGGTTGCACATAACAAAAGGACTTTTTACAGAGGACATTTTTTATTGACACAATGCCTGTGAAGTACACCAAACTAGAAAATGGAGTGGGAGAAAGCGAGAGAGAACAGGAGAGACCAAGTGGGACATAGCGCTGTTTTTGGATGTGGGAGCTGTGTATTCAAATCCTTACCTGTCCATAACACTTACTGGGTATCAGTGGACCAAACACCATCTACCCCATAATTTAATCCATAAGAAATTGGCTTTAAAGGAGCAGAAAACAAATGGCACTCCACACAAAATCAGATATCTTCCTAATCCCTAAAGCGTCACTCTGCTCAAGCCACTGATGAGGTGGACCTCCAACCAACCAGTCTAAAACCTTGATGGGAAAACCCTTTCAACTGCGAAGCCTTCTCATCTCAAAGTATTTAAAGTATTAACTCCACAGTCTCCATTCTCTAGAAATCTTTGCCCATTTCCCCACAGCATTCTGGCCTCCTTCATGCTTAATCGGCCAAGGCAAAATCAAGCAAGAAATCAAGAAACTTCAGTGATTGTGAAAAATCTGGGACTGAAGCCCTCTCTGTGCTTGTTTTGCTATATAAAAAAGGTAAATATACCATTCTCTCATCCTTTTTTGTGGTCACCTTTCTAAATCTAACCATCGTACACCTCCTGTGGTCCCCCTCCCTTTGCCACAAAACTACACAGTAAGGCTTCCAAGTTCTGCCTTACCACTTCCCCAGCATCCTCTCTCTTTCTTATCTGGTGAACACAACCCTGCTTCTATGTGTTCTTGTGTTGTTGTCAGATGCAATAAAATAACTGTCTTAGCCCTCCATTGGTGGGGAAGTGGTGATAGGCTTTGGCAGATCATTAGCATCTCATTCCTTAAGATTTCAGAACTGCAAGTCTAAAATCTTAAGGGCATTCCTTCTGGTATCCTGAGAGAGGACCCCAATGATGTCACAAAGTCAGTTCTTGAGGTGTCATATGCAAGCATTGCGAAGGAAGTCTAACATACATACTAACACCTGTGGACTGAGCCAGTGAGTCCTAGCAACAGTTCAGAATGGGAGGAGAGGTGCACAACGGCTTTAAAGTCACTGCCCCTCCATCGTAACCCCACATACACACACAAAACCTGTATCCTTCTGGAATCCCATCTCTTTGTTTTCTCTGTCCAGAAAAGTATAGCAGTTCCTAAGATATCAGTTGACACCCTGAGAGCTGCTATAGCTATCTACTAATCAATGGTTTCGTATCCATAACAATAATAGTGCATTAAAGCTTCTGTGCCTCAATGGGAATCTTTGCTGGTCAACTAATATCCTCACTTTGTCTGATTATAGTGCAAAGCCTGCACCATGCACACACATGCCCATACCACACTTCTGCAAGGGATGCTTGTATTTTCACATCAGCTGTCCTCATGTGAGCAACTATTATTCCAGAGCCATATACAGCTGCAAATTTATATATATACAAAGGAGTAAATCCCATGGAATGTTGTGGGATTCACTTCTGCAAATGCATGCCTAGGATTACATTGATTCAAACGCTAGGGTTCAAACGCTTTGCATGATCACATCTTCTCAGTTCAACAGCAGCATCTGTCAGTTCATATGCAGGTGCTGGGAGTGTCCAACATCTGGCCCTTCACACAGTGAATATTACACTTCTTAGAGCAGCAAAAGGAAGGGAAAAAGCTTGTTATCCTCATATTACGTGCCTGGTGCACATTCTCCACAACACACTCAGCTATGTTCAGCTGGGTCAAACCCAATAAGTTATTCCCCACCACCACCACCACTCCTTGCACATGTGGAGTCCATCATCCTTGGAGGGAACTAACACCTGCTTGAAAAGAACTGGCTGTGTGTCTAGCACAGAGCAGCCAAGAACAAGACCTAGCAAATACAAGAACCAGGCAACTGATCAGAGAAGCAAGTCATAACTGTAAACTGCTCTGTAATAAGTTTGGAACAGAGATGTTTGAAGATTTCACAGCCCCTTTCGATCTGCACCATGCATTGCTTCAGGAGTGACAAGAGGCTCCATTAAAGTAACCAGCAGAAATTATTCCTGCCACATGAACTCCCAATTAGCACTAACTGACACTCTCAATCAGGTTTCACTTAGGAACCTTTGCACGCCAACCAAAGGCAGTTAACACCGGATTTCTGTCTTACCTTTCACACACATACTGTACATTACCTTGCACAAACAATACCCATTAAATTCCCCCAAGATACCCCCTCCTGTAGTCTTAGTCCCACCCAATGTTAGAATGCAGGACTATCTTGAAAAACAAATTATTTCAGCAGCTCCAGTATTCTCAGAGGAAGGGTTAATTCAATTCAACCCCACCCCACAACACTCCAGCTTATTACCCCCTTCACTAGCTGATAAGATATCCTTTCCCCCATAATCCTTTTTTCAAGGGAAGAAATGCTATTAAGTCTCCCCGCGATCGCTTTGTGAGAGACACACAAATGGCCAATCACACTGAACTTGCCAGTCTAATAGAAGCAATAGGATTAGTATTCCACAGTTGTAGGACGGATTCCCTCTTAGGGGAATGAACTGATGGGAGTTATGCAATGCGCATTTCAATTCTATCAGGGGCATAAAAGCCGTAACAGACACACGCCTGACGCTTTCCACTTTATTTTAATCTCCCAGGACTATCATTCATTCACTTTCAGATCTGCATTGTTGTGTAGCCTTCTTGGGCTGCAGCATCCCTCTCCAAAAGGCGATTTCTTTCAAAAGGAGGAACAGGTAAAGATGCACAAAAGAGATGAAGGAGCAGAACTGAGCAGAACACGACATCAAATGGGATTAACCTTTGAGGAAATATGAATAGAAATAGGCTGAGAATAAGGGGAAGGCGCCTGCGCTCTTGTATATATTTACCTTGACATAAAGCAGACCGAGCTAATCTCAGGTAAATCATCCTAGAAACAGACGGCCCGACGCGGTTTTATTACGGCATTGTGTGCCACCACGTGCGTGGCGAGAAGAGAAATCCTCACAGAAATTGCTCCCAGCCCTCTTCTCTCAGGATGTTTTAAGCATCCTTTGGGAGTTTGCAGGCTACGTTAGAAGTTCAATCGGCGCCCGCCCAAACCAAAGACACCTAAAAAGCAGGATCTAGGCAAGCAACCCGGCGGCTGCTATACCAACAGAACTCTTCGACGAAGAAGCACATTACCTGGAGGAGAGGAGGAGACAGAGAATCCTTCGCATTCCCATTGGGGGTGGGGGAGGAGTGGAGACCAAAAAAAAAGCAAAGTTTTGGAAGAACTAAGTTGCGTTTGTGCGGAAGGACGATCGAGGGTTTATTATAGCTCAATACTGAAGTACGAGGCAGGTGTCACTTCCACGAATCTGAACCTATACGGGAAGGCGGGTTGATTCCACGAAAACATATATTATATCTGGATACAAAAATAGCAGCTACACCTCCATATCTAGATATAAATAGACTTAGTCGAGTCACCGGCAACACAGAACAATTGAAACATTACGGCAAGCCGTTTCAGCTTCCGCCTTCTTCAGTTGCCCTGAAGATCAATCGTTTATTAACACATGCATGCATGCACACACACGCACACACACGAGATTCAGCTGCTGGGAGGGGGAAAATTATGTCCAGCCGGACCGGGTGTGGAGAAAATTCAAAAGTCATGTCCCACAAGTTAACCAGCCTGAAAAGGGGAACTTTCGATCACACTTACCCAGCTACTGAAGCGTTCAGTCTTTTAAATGGTCTTGGTAGCTCAGAGATTTCCTTTGGTGAGAGAAAAATATAATATATACTTAAAAAAAAACCGAACGGTGGAAGCCACTTTTTTCCCCCCAGATTGTAGATCCCAGATTCAGAGAGGAAGAGACACGGGGGAAATGTTCAGAGTGATAATATCCTTTAAGGTACCAGGAGCCTCTTTTCCCCCCCAAGTCTGGTGGAGAAGAGAGCACCTAAGACTGAATGGAAAGTAACGAGGAGCCTCTCGGTCTCCAATTACACTCAGTCCGGCGCTCCGACAGACCCGCCTTGCGAGAGAAGCAGCTGGGCTCCAGAGCCTTGAATGCATCATTAGCCGAGCAAATCGGAGGGAGGCTGGCTTGGGCGGCTCATAAATAAATGCATAAGCCACACCCACAAGGAAGTGAGTGAGTGTGTATGTGTGTGAGAGAGAGAGCGTGCAAAGGAGAACGGAGAGTAGTGTGCCCGGGAGAACCAGGTAAAAAGCGGGCGAAGAAAAGAGTGCAAACCTCCGGAGACAACCAGAAACCCACCTCGAAAGCGTGTCCGCTCAGGTGTAAACCCCCCTCTTCTCCCTCTCTCGCATGATCGCAACCAGATCGTAAGGAGATTTGATCCGGATCGCGCCCGACCGAATTCTAAGAGGGTTTCATTTGTATGCACATTTACTTGTGGGTAAACCCGTTGTACAGGGAAAGTTCCTTCGGAGCACGTCTATGTTATGTGCACGAATTACATTGTTGCAGGCTTAAGTTTACCGGCAGGCTGGCCCCTATGGAAGTTCACCTCCTGAGCAGAGCATGGGGAACTTGCTTTTTGGACTACAGTTCCCAGAATCCACCTGGTCGGGAGGTTCTGGGAGTCGTAATTCAAAAGAGCTTTCTCGGTTGCGAGCCTCAGGACCAGTTCTTTAGAAGAGAAGAAAGGAAGGTTTACTTCTGTGTAGGCACGCATGGCATGGGACTGCACTTCGGTATTACTTGGTTGGAAGTCTCATTGAACTTCTCTTCCCAGCCGTGCTGAGAAAATGGTGTGCTTTCTGTTTCTATTTAATAGCCATAAAGATGAAGCTGTATGGGTTTAACCAGAACTGTATGAAGCAACTTGAAAATGGGCAGACACGTCACAGTCAAGAAGAATTCAGTGCTGTTTGGTTATTAGCAGATTCACACTAGTCCAGCTGTTCTCAGATTATTATTATTATTAGTAATGGTAGTATTCAGACCCCATTTGTTGCCAATGGCAAAAACAGTGAAATCTTTCCCAGTAAAAGGTTTCTCTGCCTGCCTGCCTGCCTGCCTCTATTATTTCATGGCTAATCCTTTGTGTTATGACTTCCAAGTAGATGTCAGTTAAAGCTTCCAGCAGCAGTAGGCAAGCCTTTGAAAGGTGAACTTCAGCATAATTGAGATCAGCCCTTTGGCTGTTCCTGTTTTAAAGAGTCTATACTTCTGGGACACATTCTCAGGCTCCTCTGCCACGAGCATGCTGTTCCTGGCCAAGTGATGGTCTGGCCATTGACTCCTTCAAGGAGGTGCCCATTTCAAACAACAGTAACCGCCATTGTTTGAGCCAAAGTTAAGCCCTAGAACATGTGAGTGCCTTAGAAAAAGTGGAAGACACGGTAACACTGAGCATGTGCAGAGTGCCTTCCAATGATTTCTAAAGAACAACCCACCTGTCCAAATTTCAAACTAAGGTGCCTTGCCCCTACTTTTTGGAGTGAGTAATCCTACACATGGACCTAAGGCTGGTTATGTTCCTAAGTCGTGTTTCCAGAAAGATTGTAAGCCTTTCAGTCATTGCAACAAAACCAAACCAAAAAAGCATGAGCTCGGGTGTGATTTCCAGACTGCTCACAACTTCAAACTCCCACCTCTCTCCTTTATTTATTTATTTATTTTATTTATTTGTTTGTTTGTTTGTTTGTTTGTTTGTTTGTTTGTTTGTTTTGTATACGACCCATCTGGCTGAGGACCACTCGGGGCAGTTCTCGACAGAAGACGACAATAGACAATGATTTGACCTTAAATCGGAACCATACTTTCTTTCCAGCAGACCAAATGGTTAAAGTAGAAGGGTGGCAGCCTTCCAGGTGTTTTGGACTTCAACTCCCAGCAGCTGCAACCATAAGGACACATCGAGGATTCTGCAAATGTTGGCCCCAGCCGTCTGGCGAACATAAGTTTCCTCACTTGTGGGTCAACAGATGCCACTTTTTGTTCTTGGAGGTGACATTCTGACCGCTCTAATAATCAGTAAATAATATCCTTGCTTACTTTGAATTTGTGTGTGGCAATCTAGAGAAGCAACCCCAGAAACTAATGTAAGTCCTGAAACAGCAGCTTCTTTGTTGCAACATGCCTGCTCCCCCACATAACCCGGTGGATGAGGATTTAAAAAGATGCTGTTTCTGAGGGGTGCTATGTGCAGTTCTGAGGCTACTCCAGGCTTCCATTTTCCCCTTTAGCTAAAGCATCTGCCTGAGCTTGAGTCTAAATATCTCTTTTTACTGACACAAACACATACATACACACAGTTGATGATGGGAGCATCGCTTTTATTTGTTTTTAAAGTGAGAAATGCTGGAATTTAGCCCTGTTTGCAAGGGATGTCCCCAGAAGTTGTTATTCCGCTGCAAATCCCAAATCTATTGAACTCCATGAGGATTACGTGAAAGCAAAGACCCTTTGCACATGGTCAAAGGCATGTCCATCCTTGGCTGATTTTCCCCCCGAAAAGGAATGAAATATGACCTTATAAGCAGGTGCTGGGGCGCAACTCTTATGAACCCCAGGCTCAGATTGATAACTGTGGAGAAAGAGGAGGGGAGACAGAGAATCACAGCCAATTTGTCATCTCTGGAATTCATATCTCTGCAACTTGAATTTATAAATCTATATCATAGCACATTTTTGAGAGCTGTTTCTGACCAGGCCTTCCCATCTTCCCCTAGCTTGTTTCCTTCACTTCGGTGTAAACCTTTAGTACTTTTTGTGCCCTTATCATTGCCTGCCTTAAACAAGTAGAGAGATTAAAGCTCATGCATTTGTTTCTTTTCACCACCATTATTAGGTAATATTACAGAGGGAAACCTTAGTACCACCAGTCTAATTAAGAGCCAAACTGTTGCCATGTGTCTTTGATTTTTCTCCTTATAAAGAGAGCTTCCCATGCCTGCTATGACATGATTAAACCTTAACAGCACTGCCTAATCTTTTCAAATGAAGCGCAAGACTGGAATGCACTGCTATCCAGTAGATGTCACCAGACAGTGAAAAGAGGGTAGACGTAATGGAAAGCTTTCGGGAGGAGGAAAAATCTAAAACCTGCTTGGTTGATTTTTTGTTAAGTGACTCTCCTCTGTTAAAACCCTTTAGTTTAATTGTTGTGGGAATAGGCAGCACCATGCAAGAGGCTGGTATTGGATTTCTTAAGCATTCCCGGTATTACTGAGGTCATTTGATTGCAGAGAATTTAATTCGTGTCAGGTTCTCCCTTGGTCAGTTCTTTGTGTTCTCATTCTTCATCATGATGAAACCACATCGGAAGGATGGACCTGGTAGAGCAGTGGATCCAGGGCACATGGGTCTTAATTATCAGGAATTTCTGATTAGCAAGAGTTAGAACATATGACAAATTGTGGGGGATGAGATCAAAGGCTCCAGTAGTTTAACATTCTCTTCGCATTGGTCAGTCCGTGGCCAATGAAGACACTGCCAACAGCGCAAAACCATTGTGTGCACACTGCATAAGAAAATCATCTCCCATCCCTCTTGGACCTCCTTGGTTCCGCTCATCTGAAATGACAACTTTTAGCTGGGTGTGCAGATTTTTTTTTCCTCTTCTAGCAACAATATATTGTTTTGAGCTCTTTGTCATGTGAAGCATTTGGGGCTGGCCAATGAAGATCCATTAACCCGACAAAAGACCTGTACCTGGTGAAAATAGAACCAGTTTTTTTTGACATTGAGAGTTGATAAAATGTTTCTTCTTAGAAAAATGGTAATGATGAGTGCTTGCCCATCAAAATGCATCCTGCATGCTGGATTCCAACATGGGTGTTAGCAGACCAAGGACACAGAAAAGATGGCATCAATAGATATATTGTAGTGAGGAGGGAAGTGGGAGTGGGTGTCCCTCTTTCCAGCAACCACAATTGATGGAGCTTTTGAGTTCTAGATTATTCTATGCACTGCATAACACCAGGTAGCCATCTGTAAGCTGGTCCATGTTGGCCACAATAGTATCAGAGCATTTCTTCCCTCTGTAGATGACTATGCTGACTGGAACTGCTAGCTTTAGCCCAGAGTTTTAACAAGGCCAACTTTTCTTTTTTTTTCAATACAAAGTTTGAAGAAAGGTCCCTTTTTTCTTTCCAGGTTCCACCTCACAATGTTTCTTCCTTGTCATTCTTATCACTAAGGTGGAAAGTTGAATTTCCTGAGAGTGGTGGAAGAGAGAAGCAGCACTTTAAAAGCACCCCTTCACTCCCCAATGACAGAAACTGTTGTGGGAGGGAGAGGGAGAGAGAGTGAAGGGAAGCTGAGGGGGCTAAAAGCAGACAAATTAAAGCAGGAAAACTGAAGTGAGTTGAGTTACCCTCCTTACACAATCCTCCAAATACTTGTTATGAAAAATCATGGACCTTGACCTCCTTAGAAACAATGTATAGCGGTGCTTCTTTTAAAAATACGGATCAAAATGAAAGTAACTTTCCTATGCAATTATTACAAATTTCCATAAAAACATTTCCATTGTTAGCCTATTATCTTTCATTACTGAATAGTTTCCATTTTTAGTCGTAACTATATATGCTGTTTAATGGCATGTCAAGTCTTGCTTTCATTTGTGTAGAAATTCTGTTGCTTTCAGAGAGAGAGAGAGACTAGCTAGGTGTTAGTCTCACCAAGTTAATTATTTCTGTGGCAATGACATGTCCAGCAGAGATTTCTGGATTTGAGATGTGAAAAACGTGTGTGCAATGGAAGGGAAAACCTATCATCTCATACCTCTAGTCAATTCACACATAACACTTATATTTTGATTACTTCCTCTTGCCCTGCTGATGGTGTGAACTGACAGTCCTGAAGGCCTGGTGCTAGTGGTGGTGTGAGATAATATGCACGTATGCCTGTTCACACATACATGTTGCAGTTTGATGCTAAAACCAACTGATGACCACACATATGTGAACCATCTTTATATGGAAGCCAATCCAGCATATTTACTCCCTGAACCTATGGCAGCCAACTCTCATTTGCACAAATTTGTTCTGCGAATTTTGTCTACAACAAATGTGACTTGGAAGTGAGCATCACTAGTTTCTCCTTCAGGAATTGGATGGGGATTACTCAGACCAGCTGCATCAATTTTTAAACAAGGTAGGCCAAATCAGAGATCCAAATATAATATAAATGTATTGTTACAATATGTTGTGTAGATTTATGTCATTCCTTACAATAAATATGCAGTGTACTTACATTTTCCATATAACCATAATCCTTTATGAGGGAGCAATATATCAACAAGACGACATCTAAAATATTCATATGCCTTATTTGTATTCCCCCATTTGCTCACAAATTTAAGGCCTTGAGTCTTTAGATTCATTCTTGTGAATATATTGACCCTACATAAAGATTTGGGAAGTCCAAGACTAACCTAGATAATCTGGGCATTTCCATTTTATTTAGTGTATATGAGTAAAAAAGATTAAGAAAACTATTCCATGCCCTGCTTGTAAATATTAGACCACCACTGACTGAGCACAAGTGAAGAACTGCAGTTCTACTGTAGTTTCATTGCATTGCAACAGTACACATTAAAATAAATTAAAAGATTAAACAGTCTGCTCAAGATCCGAGCAACGGTTTTAAAACAAAAACCAGACTGTGAGTAGAGTGAGACAAATTTTGAGACAAAGGAAAAAAGACAGAGAGAAATTACTTTGGCTACAGATTTTTGTGGAATCCAAGAAAAGAGCAATACAATCACTTTTCTCTCTCTCACACACACGTATACACCACAGTACACTAGGAAGTCTACTACTCAAGCCCCAGTGGAATGAATGGGAGGTGTACAAGAGCACAGTAGCTTCTTGATGCTGCTGACATTTGGCAAAGTAAGGGCTTTGCATAGGAAAAGCACATTGCCACAGCTTTGCATTGGCTGAATTTTCTTTCCCTCTCCCCTTCTTTCTAGCTTAATCATTGTGACTTAACTGCTTTACTTGGAAGGAGTGTGTGTATCTGTTCCGAATGGTTAGGTCAGAAGTTGGCACATCAAACTCTACCTTTCTTCCCCTCTATTATTATTGGTCTTGTTGGCACTATCATTGCCTGAAGGTCAAAGGCCTTCTGTCTGTATCAATGAGACATGGGAGGTATCCCTGCACTTTATCATAGTCATGTGCAATTCCATAGTGGGTTTCCCCCATAGGGGATCCATATGCCCTTATTCAGAAACAGATCAGATCAGGTGGGGGTGGGGCAAGTAGTGCACAACCCTAATAGAAACAATACTTTATAATTAAAACCTGCCAAATCTATCATCTTTCTAAAAGGCCCCATAAGGCCAAGAAGTATGGAATACATTTGATCTGATCATTGGTTTTCTCCTTTTTTGCTCTTGGCTGGGAGACCCAGCCAGGATTCCTTCTCGGTTACAGCTCCATGGATCTAGCTTTGCCATCGTAAACTGTAAGAAACACTGAGGGGGAAGGGAAAGAAAACTCCCCTTCCTTTGTGATGCTGGAAGGAATCCCTCCAGAGAATGATATAGTATGCAAAAGCTGCAGTGCAAAGGACCAAGGACAGATCACACAGAGATCAAATATCATGCCTTCTCAGTAGCTTATGTCACACAAGAAATGTGTGACCGTGTTCTGCAGCAGCTGCAACTGCTGTGTCAACAGACCTATATAAAGCAGCTTGCCACAATCTAATGTGAGGTCAGAAAGGCACTTTGCGTGCTATGCTGAGTAGGAAAAGGGATGGCCACATTTTCATGGGCTGGTCACGTAAGAGATGCCTATGAGCACATGCAGGAAAACTGAAGTGCTGTAACACACGTGCCACTGTATGTGATTTGCGGGTAATTACAATCAGTCCAGCAGCAAAACCCAGCAGCAGAGTTCTGATTACATCCTGCCTGATTCCCAATGGAAACTTCACTTCCTCTATTAACACTTTTCCGTCAAAGATACAGCAGTTCTGACACCTTCAAGGAAAAATGGCTGTTGTCCACTGGAGTCATTTTGCAGCTATCCACTACCTGCCATTTGGTCCAAGGAAATGCTACTGTACAGTCACACCTCCTGGAAATTTGTGGGCAGCATGTGTATTTGAAACCATCCTTGGAGGCACATACCGCAACCCTGTAGGTGGGTTGTTGTTGTTGTTGTTGTTTTTTTTTGGAACATTTAAAGAAACACACACAGAGAATTTAGATTTGTACTCACCTCCAGCCATGATCTTGTGACTTATTTTGATGACAAATGATATAGACCTGGTGCTAGTGGAGATTATGTTTCTTTACCTTGATCCAAGAAACGCACAGCTCTGTAAACTCCACATCCTTCGGCTTTGTCTTTTACCACTTTCAAATCCAGTCTGTGCCCAGTGTTTTGTTTTGCTCTACCAAGATGGAATCCATATCCTCCTCCTTTTGTTCTTAAATTTTCCAGGTGTCTTCGTAGGTGAACATTTTTTTCAACTGCACATAGCATTTGACTGCATCCTTCCCCTCATTGCCTAAACCAGTGGTTCTTAACCTTGGGTTGCTCAGGTGTTTTTGAACTGCAACTCCCAGAAACCCCAGCCAGCACGGCTGGTGTGAAGGCTTCTGGGAGTTGCAGTCCAAAAACACCTGAATAACCCAAGGTTAAGAACCACTGGCCTAAACCATGTTTTGTGCCCATTTGAAATAATGCACATTTTCTGTGCTCACTTTTCAAGGGCTGTCATCCCCACAATCCATCTCCCACTGTCTAGAATAAATTCTTCTTATATCCCTATATCTGAGACTGAATCAGGACTAGGTCTACAGGTCGCAATCAGAGTGCCCCTGCCTTCAATGAGTCCAAGGCCTATGTATGAACTGCCTCACCATCTGCTTTTGAAGTAAAAGTATAAAAGTAGTCTCTCATCCCAACTCACTAAAGAAACTAATAGGAAACTTCATAACAGTGGTATCAAAGTGGACCATTTGGTGCCTCAGTGTTGCACATGAACATATATGGACCTCAAAAAGATGGCAGAGCCTGCAATTGACAGGAAGACAAGGCACAGTGGGGCTCTGCAGTTCGATGAAGCACCTCCTTCATACTCTTGACTTGTGTTATCTGTGTCTGTGTGTTTGTGTTTCCCTTCTGGCCAGCAAGGTCAGAGTTTGCAAAATCCCCTCCCCTGTAGCTAGCATGACTGCTTTCCTGTGGCCTTGTTAGGTGGAAGACTTTGGGATTTCTCATCTGAAAATGTAAAATTTCAAAGCTTTGGGTAGGATGCTGTTCTGCCCACCCAGTGGATGGACAGCTGTTTCTCCAGGCACTCATGTGCAGAACTCCCACAGGTTCAGATCAGATGGGGCTGGGCAAACTAGCTGTCTGTGGTTTAGGTATCTGACTGTGGAGCCAGAAATTGGGCATCCAATTCCCCACTGTACCTCCTGGGAGAAGAGCCACCCTGTGTGGCCTTGGGCAAGCAGCGCAGTCCCAGGGCACCCCCAGAAGAAGGGAATGGTAAACCACTTCTGAGTATTCTGCACCTGAAAAACCATGAAGGACGTCGCCATAAGTCAGAATTAATATAACAGCACACGATTATTATTATTTTATTGTTAGTGTGGATGTAAAAAAATACTCACTAAATTTTTCACTCTCATTGATAGCCTGTTTTGCAAATTTTTAAAGTCCCATGAGATTCCTTACTTCAAGCAGAGAGACATTCCTGTCTCCATCCCTGGGTCTCTCTAATTTGGAAACAATACAGTGTTTCTAGTGTTCTTTCCTTTACAGAAGCAAAGCAAGTGTAAATGTTCACACACCATATAGTGCAAGAAATTCTTAAATCAGAAGTCGTCATCTTGGTGTTGAGGGATGCATGGAGTACACTCATTTGTGCCATTCTGCAGGAAAGGGCAATTTTGAGCAACATGGGGCATTTTTGCACAAAAACTCATTCTTGTCGATGCGACAACTCTTATCAGGAGCATCCAGAAATTCCTCACCCTCCTTGCAGGCAAAAAGAAGGATGTCGTAGTTCCTCATCCTCCAATGTAGAGATGAGACGAGCAAGGATTTATGTCCCTGCTTATTAGCACTCTAAAGCTACCTCACAAGGCAAGGTCTTATGTTAAAAGTGCCACTAGTCCAGTGAGTCCCAGCCTTGGGTCCCCATCTGTTATCGGACTGCTGCTCCCAGAAGCCTTCACCACTAGCTGTGTTGGCCAGGAGAGCTCTAGTCTGAGACTGTCGCACATCAGTGAATATATAGCCCTCTGGATGTTGTTGGATTACATTCCAGTTTAGTCAGTGGTGAAGAATGACAGGAGCTGCAGTCAAGTAACGTCTGGAGGGCCACTCACTTTACCTCCTTGTTCTGTCATAACTGCCCTCCCAACACACACCCAGGTTTGGAGCAGAGAAGATGGTGAGGCAATGTTTTTCACCTGAAAAATTAGTGTGAGGGGGCAGAGAAGGGGGAAGTAGGATGGGAATGTATGATAGTAAGCAGCAGGAAGGAAAACAGTATGATTACATGAAAGGAAAAAACAGGCTTTATGATTTAATTAGAATGGCAAATTGTCAAGAAGATCAAGAGGCAAAGTAATTAACTGCCACTTGACCTCTGTGTGCTTTCCCCTTAATCAAACACTATCTCTGATAGAAGATGCAATTATTGGCTACTACATACACAGTGAAATCAACATCAAATGTTAGCTCCTTATCCGAAACATTGGAAATAAAAAAAATACAAATAGATACAAATAGTGAAAGATCCAGAAAAACCAAAAGGCATGAATCAGAGTATGTTCTGCTTATATCTAGAGGCTGATCTATTCATGCTGTCTTGGCAAAGGTGGGCAACTTGGGTGAGTCCAGGGCAAATCTTCTGTCTTGGTGTCTTCCAGGAGCTGTGTATGCTGCTCAAAATGTCACAACACAGAGACACAAAAAGAAGCCGGAAGTGGTTAGAAGTCCACTTTCAATTTTGAAGAATAAACTAGAGGTGTGTCTATCTGTGTTTCTGGATTGCAGCTCCCAACATCCCCTATACAGCGTGGCCAGAGGAATTCTGGGAGTCTTAATCCAAAAACACAGATGGGCACACTACTAATAAGGGCATTCTAGGAACAGTAAAAGGCACAAGAAGGCTGTGAGCTATTTCATAGGTTAGCTACCACTCCTGAAGGGCAAGGACTGATGAATGAGGAC
Source organism: Pogona vitticeps (assembly GCF_051106095.1). Classification (NCBI taxonomy): domain Eukaryota; kingdom Metazoa; phylum Chordata; class Lepidosauria; order Squamata; family Agamidae; genus Pogona; species Pogona vitticeps. The sequence continues at coordinate 113,188,659 of NC_135787.1, read as the reverse complement.
AAGAAAATGGCAACAAAAGGACTTAGGACAACAAAACCAGCCTGGGGTCCCCATGTAACCCCAGAACCATGCTTTGACCACCAAAGCTTTATGATTTACTTTCCCCACTCAGCACACACAAACAGAAAGAAGCAGCCTATTGCAAGTCATCTTACTTTCTACTCTCCTTTCTAGGAAAGGCAGAGTTGGAAGATGTATTTGTTTCTTTTGGCATTAAGACACTGGCTAAAATCCAACATCACATTAGCAGATAACCACTAGTTTGACCAGGCGTTGTCTTCTCTTGCCCTATGACTTGCCACTGGAAAGCCTGCTCCCGAGGAGTACCTCTCAGCCATTTGGAACAATCGATTGAGGGTATTGGGAAGGGGACTGGAAGGGAGAGAAGGATTGGCTACTTCCAGTTCTGCTGATGGAAGCAGTCCCATCTGTAGAATGACGCTCATGGATACTGCCTGTTACAAATGGATAGTAAGAATATATTAAAAGTATGGCCCACTTCCCAAACTTTTTATTGGTGATCTCTCATGTTCAGTGGGTTTGGAAGAAAAGATCAACAGTGGGTTCTCCACCGAGGCAGGTGTCACGTTCTTTGTAGAGGAGAATTTACAGGTGGGGCATTTTCTCTGCTGACCAGCTCTGGCCCGCAACCTCTTCTTTACACTTTTTTTATTGTTTTGTTTCTTCCCAGACCAATAGTAAGACCAGCTGAGCAATGTGAGAGTTTGTGGGAAAGAATCTGTAGCTGGGTTTGGATTAATCACTTATCCCTTCCGACTCACTGCCCCCCCCCCCATGCTTGCCCATGCATTAGGATGCTAATCAGCAAACACATGAAGAAAGAGCTTGCCAGAATGTAATTATACAATAATTGAACTGTTTTGCAGACTTGAAGAATAATCCATCCAGTGCTGCTTTTGAGGACGCCCTGTGCAAATGAATTATAACAGCACTGTACAGTAGCCTATGTCTCCTTTGTACTTAAAAATGCAGGATCATGCTAGAAATCAGAATTAGAAATGCATTCTTTTTCTCAGTCATTAGTCTCACCCATCAGAAAGTCAAATCTGACACTTGGAAAAGGATTTAACAGTCAGAGTCGCAATAATAATTTGCATTCAGAAGAGCATAATAGCATTCATAGTCAATTAGCTAATCTCCTGTCATCTGTGCACCTATGAAATTTAGAGATTAAGCCAGCAGATTGCAAAATCAGTGCATTCAATAACAGATGAAGTACCCATATGAAGTATGATTTCTCTATATCTGTATGTACGTATTTATAAAGAAACACATCATATGAAGTATGATTTCTCTATATCTGTATGTACGTATTTATAAAGAAACACATCAATCAAGCTTAAGTTAACCCAGTAAGCTAATAGAGACTAACATATCTGATGATGCTATCTAAACCTGGTGCTAGGAAGAAAAAAATGTGCAACATATGGGGCATGGAAGAGTCTATATAGAAGACCAAGGATTTTGGATATAAAGTCCATGAGTCAGAGACCGGCCGCACCAGACATGGAGATTTGAGGAGATGCGATGAGAGAAACTTTTCCCACCTTTGCCCAATGGTCCGGAATAGCTGAGCAAATGTGAACAGTCCTCAGCTTATAGCTATACCTTTAGAGGGCCATCCAGTTAGAGAAAAGTGAAAGGAAGACTGTGGGACTTGCATGATGAACAAAGAAACACAAGCAAAATGTGGATTTCGTAATGCCCAGAACAGGAGCCCAAACAAAGGATAGGCATCTGGAGATGGATTCGAGAGAGAAATGAGCAAATGGCTGCTATCATTAAAATATGCAAGAGTTAAAATCAAGGTCTATTCATGGGAGGGAAAACATATAAAGGGATGTTTATTCTTTGTACATTTGCTTTGTGCATAACTAGCGGTGTTCTATTTCCAGCATGTAGAATATGTTGATTTCTCTAGAAAGATGTCAGATTGCACGTTCGCTTTTGCCAAATTTGTGCTGAGACAAAATTTGGGGGTGATTATTTTCTTCTTCAGATATGCTATATGTCCTCTCTTTTTTCTCTCTCCTTTAGAGAGGCAATCGGTGCTCCACTGAAAGGATACAACCTTTGTATGTTTTCTATAATCTTTCAGCCTTGCCATTGCCTGTACCTCTCAAGTATATTGTTCTTTGCCTGCATCTCATGGAGCTCTACATTCCCACTTCAGCTTCGCTGTCACCCTTAATGCTTAACAGAACGGCAGACTTAGAGCACAAGCAGACATTGTGAGAACCATCTTGGCAGGCATGCCTCGTGCTTGTGGCCAAATTCTCTTTAAGTAGCAATAATGTGAATGAATCCCCCAAGTAATATGAGGAAGTATCAGTGTGATCTCCTTATCCTAATGGCTCCAATGTGATCTCAGTCTCCCCCTTCCCCTTTTTCCCCCTAACGTGACTCGATACTGAAAGTTTGGCAACAAAGACTGCTGATGTAACTCTGGGTGTAGTTTTGGGAAGGACTGATGCAATAATCTTGATCAGGAATGCTGCTCAAGGCAGCCTGTATATCCAATAAGCAGTAATGGCAGAGCTTGGAAAAGTTACATTTTTAAATTACAACTTCTAGAATCTCCAGCTGGCATGAACAGTGACTGCTCGCCTCTCACTTGTGCACTGTGAGGAAAATGTCGGTTGAGTTAAGGGATGGCTGTTCCTGAAGTTCCTTCTTCCCACATGTCACTGGCCTTCCCAATTGGTGAGTGGCGCAGGACGGGCAGAATCCCACTGCTGATTTCTGCTTGCATGAGGGAAACTATATATTTTGGCAGCAAATTGCTACTCAATAACAAGGTGGAGGTTGCATTTCTGGACACATTTCTACTTAGTAGCGGAGATGACAGCGAGTAGCTTCCTGATGAGCAGCAGTTTGATGCCAAGACTTACACAATTTCCCTTATGCAAGCATAAAACAACAGTAGGATTCTGGCCACTGTGTGCGCATGAAATCTCACTGTTTCACTTATGAAAGATAAGAGGAGACTTCCCCTGCTCTATAATGCCTCTCATAAAGGCAATCTCATCACTGCACGGCTTGGAAAATTGCTTCAGGAAGTGCTGACATGTTGAAGTTATCTATAAAAGGGCAGTTGAGGCGGACACACTGAGATCAAGAGTATCATCCTACCTGTTATCCTGATATGGACAGCTTCAGCATATTATTCCAATTTACATTAGATTATAAACTGGGTAATACTTTTTTAAAAAATGGCAAGTTACCTATAAAGCAAACATTTGATTAATGCCAGCATTTTTCTTTAGGAAAAAAAAATGTGACAAAAGCAAGGAAAAATGTGTTAAAATGTAGGGAAGAAGAAGAGAGTCCAAAACATTGGGCCAGACGTGATGCCCATCTTTCTTGAATGCAGACAGTTGATCAGTTTCAGCTGGATTCAGAAGGTTTTGAGACAACATGCCACACCTGTGAAAATGTTTGCATGCCAAGTTGTTTTCTGGGTATTCCTGAACACAGAACCGAAACCTAAACAATAGATGATTTATTCTGTGGAGAGATTGGGGGCCAAATTTCATGGCTCCTTCAGTCCACAACTTTTAACAGAAAAGGTTCAACTTTTGTCATGGGATTCTAGTGAGCAGGAGATGTGGGGTGTATGGCTGCCATGGGGTGTATGGCTGTCACCAGCACACATAACAATCCACAAAAATACCTGTTCAACATGCCACAAAAATAACAGGGTGTGACGCCATTTTGCTGCCTGAGGCTAAGGATAAGCTTTTAAATATTGCCCTTTTAATGTTGTAAGCCACCTTGCGTCCTTTAAAGGAAAAAGGAGGGGGTAAAATATTTTGAATAAATAAATAGGCTTGTACTGTACCCTACCTCCCTTCTCCCCACTTACACAGCAGCTAGACTTTAACAATAGTGAAGGGACAGAGCCTTCCACCTCACCCAAAGCCATCAGCTAGTTTAAGTTGCCCAGGGCCGAAATGTCCTGGTCCAAAGCCAATTTGACTTTAAGCAGAAAAACAATGCACTCATAATTGTGTCCCACAATAGAGCAGAATAAGCAGTGGGATCAAGAGGAAGAGCTGTGGGAAGCTGTGTGTTAATTTAGCACTTGTTATTACCAAAAGAATGCAGACCAAATTTACCAACCCCCCCTCCCCAATACCCAAGCTGAACTGCAAATGCTAACATTTCTTAAGGCAGCTCTTGCACTGCAGACTAAACAGTCCCTTAGCAAGTAGGGCTTGGCTAGGAATGCTGTCTCTGGAACGTTCCACTTTGCTGATGGATAGTTTACAGAAGAGGCTCACTCTCACATGGCTCTCTAGTCTGAATAACATAGGTATTTCAGGAAAATCCATTGACATAACTTTTTGATAGGTGAGAGTATGTTTAATCCATCCAGGTAAGTAACATGAACCAAAGTCGTTTACAAATGTCAGAACGTGAACCATTGAGGAATGTCTGTCTTCAGAAGACGCAAATAGAGGTAGAGTTTTATGTCCCTCCTGATGCTGCTGGATTACAATTCCCATCATTCCACCTATTGGTCATGTTGGCTGGGTCTCAGGGGAAATGGAGTCCACAATTACTTGTCCTTCAAACATGGAAGGGGGTGCCGTCTGTCTATAGCCACACTGCTTGAGGGCATCTAATGATGATCAGTGGTTCCTTCTGAATGTGGAGCACAGCAAAGATAGATGGCAAACATGGGACATTCCAGTTCTCTGATCTAGTTGTGGTCCTGCTTTCCACACCCATGCCCTTATGAGATGTACACAAATTCAGGTGTGTTTCACTGTCCCCAAAGAAGGGACACACTCCAAAAGTTCAGATTGAAGCTGGCTCCTCCTGCTTAGATCATGGGCTGCCCATCCATGCACCCTGGCCAGATAGCAGCCCAAAGTAAGCATGTTTCTAGCTTCCAAAGCCCGTGACAAGTATCTGGTGAAGTGATCACATTTCTTCAGAAGTCATGACTGAGGGTGCAGTCAGACAACAAGAAAGGATCATGTCTGTTCCCTTTGGAAAGGGTTGCTTTGCTGGGAGTGATGTCCTTTAAAGCAACTCTTCCATTCATACCAGAATTGCTCCAGCCCAGCCCAGCCCCTAAATGAGTAGCACTGCCACTGGACCAAGAAGGCGCAGCTTAGGCATGATGCAGGACTGGGATGGTTTGCAACCGCCTTTGCATCATGTGGTCATCAGGAAATCACTTCCACCAGGCCATGCCACAAGTGGTCCCAAATGCAAGTTGTTTTGCCTTTTGCTCACACCTGCGGCTGCAAAAGGTCCACACACATTAATCTCGGTGTAGGTCCCATTATATTCCTCAGGACTTATGCCTACTGACCAGACACACATGGTATTGTATTCTAAGACTTCAAGTATGAACGAACAAACAAGGAAGCCCCATTGAACACAATGAGTCAAACATGCAAGGGACTGCATATTTAAAATATCCCATATGGATTGTTACAAGAGAGCGAATTTCTCATAGCAGGTGTTGCTTCCAAGTAAAGATAAATAGCATTGAGCTGTCAATGTATCCTGCACAGTCCACTTTAATTCCAGGGGTCAAAATAATATTTTTCATCTTGTCAAAGCCCTACATGACCACCCACTCAGATTGTTTGCTTCCACCAAATCCACATAATATTCAGGGAAATTCCCATATTACACCGACGCAGCTGGCAAGAATGTTCTGACACAATCTATGTTTTTGCTTCTTCCTTTTGCTCCCTGCACCCTTCCCCATTTTAACAGAGGCCATCCATTTGAGATAGTTTCAGTCAAAACTGCGTCTAAAATATTATGCAGACTGAGGAAGGTAGGAAGGTTAACAAATGTTGATTCAGGAACTGTTGACTTAACACATTCCTAAAGACGAGGGGTCTTGTCTCTTTCTTTTCTTCCACACCCCCTGTCAAAAAGCCTGGGCTTTTTACAGCCAAAGTAAGCAGAATGGGGAGCAGGTCAAATGCTTAATAAGGGGTCTTAGAATTCCATATCTTCATAGGAGAATAGAGAGAGAAACCATGTTAAGTGCTCTTCTGTGTGCAACCTCTTAGGATAAGCAGTACAAGCAGGTGCAGAAGGAAAACCACACTGGAAAGTAAGTGGTTTGCATTATTTAAATGTTAATAGGGAGGGTTAGGTTCACTTGAAAGCAATAAAAACTGCAGGATCAGTAAAATATATACTGTATACACACAAACATATATATGTACATATATACTGAGCTGGAAACCCTTTTCAGAGCAGGTTACCATTAATAAGAGGGAAGAATTTCCTTGGCATTGAGATTCTCAGTTGAAATATCCATTTTTATGCCTCCTGAGGTTCTTTGAGAAGAAAAGCATGCCTTTCCTCAGAAATTCTCCCATTTGCTATGCATGGACTGCACTTCAGAAAAATAAAATGTACACAAAACCATACATGCACTTAAAAACTAGAAATAGCTAAAAATGTGTTAGGGAAAATGTGTGCCAAAAACATATACACACTTCAGTTAAGTAAAACAAAACAAAACCCAGAAGTCTCACAACTTGCTATGAACAGGAGAAATCCAACAATATTGAAGCAGAGGCTGCCAGGTCCCCGCCTTAAACATATTAAAAATGGAAACCGACCATTAAAAGAAGCATTCCTGTTATATAGGTAGCCGGCCCCTCTGTTACAACATAGGAATAAAATCTCATTCCCACTCTATGTGAATTAATTTACTATCAGCCATTGAATGTCAAATTAAAATTGTTCCAGTCGTGCTCAGGATAGGTTGCAGCTTGGATTTGCTGAGTGATTGTCATCCTCTGTATAAACTGGACCAGTTTCTATACTTCATGGAGAAGGCTCTGCTTACAGAAGTGTGGGGAGGGGTATTCGATTCTAGTGTCCACCAAAATGACCTTGCCACTACAATCAGGCAGGATCTGAGTGTAAGGTGATTCTGTCACCAGTTGAAGACTTGCTTATTTGTCCAGGTGCTTTCTTGGCCGTTAATGCAGTAAGTTACCTCTAGTGACTTCCATGATTTTAATGGGAAAGTTACTATTGTTATTATTATTAATAATAATAGTAATAGCCATAGTAGCAGCAGCAGCAGTATTTTGTTACAGCGCTATTACTGGTGAATAGTACTATGTTTTGTGGTTGTCAACAATGCAAAGCCCTACATTGGGATTTTTTATATAAAGATCAGTACAATAGGACCTCTGTATCTGGAAGGAAATGTTTCAACCCTCTTCCCCCTCTGATACCTGAAACTGCAGATAATAGGTAACACTGCCTTCCAGTGTGGACCAGGCAAAAGACAAGGGGTTAAGGAGTGCTTGAGCTGCCAGCAACCTGTCCTGTTGGAGGAAAGAAATACTCAGCTCGGTCCCTCAAAACAGGGACCAGGAGGATGTGCTGCTGCTCCCTGGGCCAAAGGCAGATGGGGGACGGGGGGGAGGGGGATGAAGACGAGACTGTCCTTCATGGGATTTCCCTGAGTCTGTCTTCTGTAAATATCTTTGGAGCATCTTCCTCTATCTCCTCAGCTCCACTCTAATGACATACACTGACAAAGGTTACCCAACAAAGGGGAGAGGCAGGGTGGTGTGAATTCAGTGATGACTACTTAAAGAACTACAGTCACAAATAAGCAATGAGTCATGAATCATGATCTCTGACTGACACATATGGGAAAGTAGCAAGTTCACTTCCCAGAGACAAGTTGTATGTCACATCCAACAGCTCAACAGCTGAATTCTGCATCCAATCAGGTTTTGACATACAAATAGCTGTGTTCAGTAAAAGCTGAGAGGTGTGATCAGTAAGGGGAAGATTTCTATGACATTTCACATTTTCTCTGCAACCTACATTTGAACCCATAAGGAAGTTCAAACATGATTGTGAATAATCTGGCCTTTCTTACTAGATTACTCATAAACATGTTCAAACCCTCCCATAAGCTGAATCACAGGTTGCAAAAAAAATGACATGTCACAGAAATCCTCACATTAGCAGAGTCCAAGGGTATCTTTAAGAATGTTGTTCATGTAGCTATGTCTATGATTTCAAAGTGATAGTTGATAGTTGAGGCAACCCATTTTGCAACATACTGAGAAGATGCTGCTTTACCACTTCCTGGACTAGAACAGCAGACAAAAACAAAAAAAACAAAAACAAAAACAAACAAGTGATAAGAATCGGAAAGAGGCAATTGAGTTCTTGCACAATACCAACACATGGCGCACAAAGCCGCTTCTAAAGGAGAAAGTGGATCTTGCATAAATACTGGAAATGTATACAATGTCCTGTGAAATAGGAACTGCAGAAATATGAACCATATGACTTAGGTTCAGGGTATCTGAATGTATTCTACCATACAAGTCTGACTGGGCCTTTGGGATCTGCTGGGGAGCCCCCGCCCCTTCAAAGGACCTTTTGGTGAGGACTCCAGAGACTCCTTGGCTGCTCCCAGGCTCTGGAAATCCTTGCCAAGAGAGGCTAGATTTGCCCCCCCTCCATTGTCAGGCAAAGAGCCTTTAGTTCAGGAAAGCTTTCAGCAATTAAGATCCTCAAACTATAAGATTTTAGCTCATGTGCTGGTTTCCTCTTTTTTAAGGCAAACTAGTATCAATGTTTTAATTGGAGATTTTTGAAATGTTGAAATGATCTGTTTCAAAGTTTAAAACTTTATTTTATTTTTCTATTGTTTTCAACTATCTTGTAAGCTGTATTTGGTGTCATTTCTGGAAAAAAGGCAATAACATACATACATACATACAGTGGTGCCTCGCTTAACGAGTGCACCGTTTAACGAAAAATCCGTATAGCGATCCCTTTTTGGGGATCGCTATACGGATCAGCCCCAATCGCCGCACTCGCTTTGTGATGATTGGGGCGTCCGGCAGCCATTTTGGAGCCGCCGAACAGCTGATCGGCGGCTCCAAAATGGCCGCCGCATGACCCGAAATGGCCCCTATCAGCATTTTTGCGCCCTCCCCTTGCTTACGGAGGTCGCGAAAACGCTGCGGGGGGGCATTTCGGGCCATCCGCGGCCATTTTGGAGCCGCCGATCAGCTGATCGGCGGCTCCAAAATGGCCGCCGGACGCGAAAACATCGCTGGAGGGGTAAGTTTGCACACTTATTGGAACGCATTAAACTAAGTTTAATGCGTTCCAATAGGTTTTCCTTACCCGCACAGCGATGTTTTCGTATAGCGAAGGTTAATCCGGAATGGATTAACCTCTCTATACGGGGCACCACTGTACATACATACATACATACATACATACATACATACATACATACATACATACATACATACATACATACATACATTTTGTTAAGAAGACATTAGGAGCCCTCAAGACCACTTTAACTTTGTGAAAAACTAAACTAGATAGGTCATGTCTAAGACCACAGAGTCTGTTTGCTCTATGAATTGCTATGATCACATATTCACAAGCAGCTTTATATTTCTTGATAGAAACAATGGCTGTTCATGCCCTACTCTTGTACCAGGAATGGCCTTAGGAATGGACCTCAACAGATGGGAAACCTTGACATCAGAGGGTTCAGCCTGGAGGCAGGCAGTGCAGCATGGCCTCTCCCAATTTGAAGAGACACTTGTCCAGCAGGCCAAGGCAAACGGCAGTCATGAAAGCAGCAAAATCAGGGAGCTGGACAGGGGATAGATTGTATTTGCAGTGTGGAAGGGATTGTCACTCTTGAATTGGCCTTCTCAGCCACACTAGACACTGTTCCAAGATCTCTATTCAGAGCAAGTTACCATACTCTCCATAGTCTATTGAGACTGAAGGATGCCTACACTTGTACCAGGGGCAGTGGCAGCCACTGCAACATAACTGGTGGAAGATAATGATGGATTCCATCAGCACCTAGCCAAAATCCTATTGGGTGGAGTTCACCTGTTCAGTAGGAATGATACCAGCTGCTACAGATTGCTGATCAGTAAAAGCTTTCTTTTGTGATTATGGGGTGCACATGGCTTTGTCATGTTGTGTGCAAGCTGTGCACAGCCCATATCAGCCCAGCCCTTTAATCAGCAGCAATCTGCCCCTGCCAATGACATCATCATAACTGTATGCATGGGATTTCAATCTCTGAATCTTATGTGGTCTGCAATAGGAGCATCTCACTTACCCTTCAGTTGCACCAATTCATCCACAGGTTGTGAAAATGTAGGTCCTCTTGATATCCAAGACTGAAGTTAGTGCAGAATACATGATTTTCAGTGTTGCAGGTAATAGTATTGCAATGGGTACCAAAAGTTCTAATGGATACTGGAGTCAAAAGCACATGTACCATAGAAATTAACTGGACCAAAGAACTGGTAGTAATAACTATGGTAAGCTCTAAGACGAATGGTCTGCATTTAATGGGATAAAGATAAAGCAGAAAGCTGCGTTGGAAGGAAAATCGAAGGAACACCTAGAGATCATGAGATATACAGGTCAACATGAGCAACATTAGATTTATGTCTGAGTGATACATGGTAGATACTTCCATTTCCACACATACAGTGGTGCCTCGCTTTACGATTGCCCCGCATTACGATGAAACTGCATTATGATGATCTTTTTGCGATCGTAAAACAATGGTCTAAATGGGTTTTTTTCGCTTTGCGATGATCGGTTCCCTGCTTCAGGAACTGATTCTTTGCAAAATGACATTTTTTAAACAGCTGATTGGCAGTTTCAAAATAGCCACCGGGTAAACAAAATGGCTCCCCACTGTTTTCTGGGATGGATTCCTCGCAAGACAGGCAGCGAAAATGGCTGCCCTATGGAGGATCTTCGCTGGATGGTGAGTTTTGACCCCATTGGAATGCATTGATGGGGTTTCAATGCTTTTCTTTCTTTCTTTTTTCTTTTCTTTTTTTTTTTTTTGGCATTATGATGTTTTCGCTTAACGGCGATTTTCCTGGAATGGATTATCGTCGTTAAATGAGGCACCACTGTACTTCTGTTTGTAAATGTGAATCTGTTCGGTCTAGTTGTCAGTAGGCCATTAATCACACACATGATACTTCAGTGTCAGCTTCAATGAACCCTGTTATGTAGGAACAAAAAAGGGTTGTGCAGACTGACAAATGATCCCAGTTTTCCACTCCTGTTTAAGTACCAAATAGATAGATATATAGAATATTGTTTCTCCCATGTCTTTGTGCTGCTGCAATCCCACATAATTGTGACCTTGAGTATTTGCTTCTATAGAATCTTCCCCCCCCCCCCAAAAAAAAGCCATTTGAATTTTGAGATCTTTAGGGAGGCCCTGCCACTCTCACGGGAACATTTTTTGAGGACAAGAGAGAGGTCCTTTTCAGTGGTTGCTCCCCAGGTGGTGAAATGCCATCCCTCAGGAGGCCAAGTTGGGCCCCTCCTCCTTATTCTTCAAGTGGCAGACAAAGACCTACCTTTTGAGGCCGATATTTAGCAATTAAAATGGACAGAAGGAAATGGAATGCCATACATTATTGTTTTTATACTGTTTTTAAACTGTTTATTCTTACTATTTTTAACATTATTATGCTTTCAAAATGCCATAATTTATTGTGTTTTTATTGGCAATGTGGGTCCCTATGATGGGAGAAAGGTAGCAGAGATATGATTCAACACACATGGAGACACACAAACCCCAAAACAAATCAAAACAAACAAAAAATATGCTAAACATACAGTAGGGTAGAGAACCAGTAAAATTATAAAATTAATAAAATTAGTAAAATTAGTAAAATTAATAGAACCAGTAAAATTATAAAAAGATAAAAACAACTAAGTGCTCAACTGTTAGGTCAAAGACCAAGTGAGAAAGGTTCCAAGCATGTCACCAATGAGGTAGACAAAATGGAACTTGGGGAACAGAAGGAGAATGCGCTGGGGAAGGGGGGGTGCCCACAGGAACAAATGGGCTCACCCCGAAATCAACGTGGCACTGTGGAAGGTTCTGACTGCACTCCTCACAGATACAGAAAACCCTATCTTTGTGCCTCACAGAGAATAGGAAATATTAGCTATTTCTTGGCTCTTGGGGCCTGGAAATAGCTGCCTGCTGTATCACAAAAGTTACTGCTATTACGGAGGAATTTCACATGTCTGTATTTGCATCATAAACCTGAAGTATACAAAGGATTGTTGAAAGTGAAAGAGCAGGCAGTGTCTGTGTAGCCTTTCATGGTAGCATTAATCTATGCAAAAGAAAATAATTAAACCTAGGATCTCATTTGACATATCAGTGATACACAATCTCTCTCACAAACACATACACACACAGTACCATTTGAACACAATGTGACAGACATCACTTTTTATTGTTCCTCTTCATATTCAGGATAACTTGTGCCAAGGACACATTGAAATTTGTTCATAGTTGTGGTTGATAAATACATACATAGCTTAAGGTGACCTACCCAAGCCCTCTGACTAGGAGCATCTCTACACAAGCTTCCCATTTTCTCTGAGGGACGATGAAAACAAACACTTAGTAGGTCGTAACAGTACAAATATGCAATTATTGTGTTACACTGAGCTCTCATCAAAACCAAGTCCAAAGAACAAGTGAAATGGAATTTATGTTGCTCTGCATTTTATGAAAGTGGAAAGAAAATAAATACAAGACAGTGAGAGGCCTATCTCCAGTTGGTATCTGCAACTACTGTAGGATAATCTAACTGAGTCAATTGTTAAATATTAAGTTAACAGTTATGTAAATCTGTGAGGGAGTCATCACCATAGGTGCTCCTAACAGGCTGTCTATCCTAACCCAGCCTCCCAGAAATATGGTACAACCAAGACCCCAATTGGTACAGCAGTTGAGGAAATCAGGTCCAGAATATGTAGATACACAAACTGAGGAATTGCTGCCAGGTGAAGGTGGGGGAGAAGGTTCAGGGAGAACCCATGAAGGTTCAGGGAGAAGGCAGAAGCTGAGGCAGATTTAGATGTCAGAGATGTAAAACGGTCCCTGGAGAAGGTAGAGGGGGGCTAAGGATACAAGAATTCCAGGGTGGGGTGATGCCCAGAAGGAACTGGAAAAAGCTGAAAACACTGAGGAAACCTCCCAGCTGAAGGGTGAGTAGGATTATATAATCAAGGAAGACCCTCAAACCTGGGTCCTGGCCCAGCTGAGAGTGCCCAAAGTAGTCAAGGATAAAGACACCAACACCCCACACCTGCTTGCCACCTGACCCTCTGGGGAGAATACAAACAGCACCAGGGACAACACCTCCAGCCTGGATCAGATACAGGTATTGGCCTTTACTGTTCAGTGCTTCCAATGAGCCCCGTGGTTGATCATTCAGTACATATGTATATCACAAACCATTGCCTTGGTATAGATGCCTTTTGAGACTTTGACAGAAATGTAAAATCCTGTTCAGAAGGAATGCATGTGTATTGATTGAATTCATAAGGGGGAGTGGTGTGGCACTGATGGGACCTGATTTGATAACACCCTGTGCCGTCAAGTTGGAGACAACTTATAGTGACCCGAATGGGGCTTTCATGGTGAGTGAAATATTTAAGGAGTGGTTTTACTAGTTCCCCAGGGAATTTCCATGGCCAAGTGGGGATTTGAACCCTGTTCTCCAGAGTCCTGGTCCTCCACTCTATCCACTACACCACACCGGGAATCTGATGACACACTAGGAATATCACAATATTCATCCTCATTGTGCTTCTCAGCATCCTACCAGCATTTCTCTTCCATCCCAGCTACACTAATCCTGTTACTTAGAGTAGCTAGTCACAATAGAATAGACGGGGCTCCTCCACAACTCCCATTATTTCAAATGGGTCTGTTCTACTTGTGACTTACAGATTTGGCAGACTTTTCTGTTATCTTTCCTCGCTGACGTCTGTATACATTTTGGTAAATCCCCCTCTCACCTCAGATGCCTTTTTGTACACATTTCCCTCTTTGATTAAGGTGTGTCTTTGCATATTTCCAGACACAGTGGTACCTATTTTCCAAACTTACATATGGGCTTTTTATGTGCACGTAAAAATGGAATGTAAACCTCCAGAACATGCAGGTCTCTTGAACACGATACATCATCTTCTATTGCCAACCTTTGGAAGTGCAAAATAAATATTTTTTGTCAGGAAAACAACCCAGCAGATTACTTTTTCATCTCACACATGCCAGACTGCCCTGTCCCATGACGTCCAAATCCAAGGTACAAATATCTCTGACGGAGACACCTTCAAGAGTATGGGTATACATATGAAAGTATCCATGCAACAGAAACCTAAGCAATTGGGATTGCAGATGGTATGGATGCCTTTGTGGTACATACAAAGTACCAGTTTACAAAAGCAGGTTTCTCGAAACTGCTGCCTTTCTTTTGTTTGGACTTGAAGTCCCATCAATCCCAGTCTGCAAGGCCAACAGTCAGGAATTCTGGAAATTGTATCCAAAATATCCAGAAGTTACCATTAAGAAAGGCTGCATCAAGGCTTCATTACTGTAGACATTAACCCGGTGGTGTGGTAAGCAGGTGTGCATAATGTCAGGGACATGGCTGATCAGCATGGTTGAGTCTGAGCTTCAACGTTCTTTCTAAATAGGGGAGAAAATGAAGTACAATTTAATGATAAGTGCCATTGACTCTCAGCCAGAAAAGGCATCTTTTTTCTGCTGCCCCTCCTTTCCACAGTATTGTAGCATACTGGGAAAAATGGGTAAAGAGAAATATTAACAAGTGGGGCCATAGCTTAGAGCATCACATATTTACCCTTACCATTTACCAGTTAATAGGCGTAATGGATAGTCTGAGGCATATAACTCAGATGAGCCTTGAAGCTGTAGCATTTCTCCATTTTCCTTCTCATGAATGCCACATCAACCGTTTTACAATATCCACCCAAGAAAAGATTGCATTTCATTGTATTATGCCACTGCCTGCTCCACCATTAGCATTTCCCAGCCCCAAAGAGGCAGGCACGGTGATTATCTGTCTGGTTCTTTCAGAAAGTTCAGAGCCTTGCACCATAAAATCAGTTTCCTCTTTCACAGACTTCGAACAACTGGCCTTACTCAAAATGTAGCCAACTTTTGCCGAAGAAAAGAAAATTGTAACATTCTTTCAGCAGTCCGCGGGGTCCTGACAACAGATGCCTGATTAAGGAGACAAGAAGTGTCAAGGAGCCATGGAAGATTCTGGTTCTTGTTTCAGACGGAGTTGGTTTTAGACATCTGCTATTTCATTTCCAGAAGGAAAATGTCTCTCTGAAGCTGGATCTGCTGAAAAAACTGAGAAACTGAACTCCTGATGATCATTTCATTTCAATGGGAAGACACAAAAGCAACAAGAGGAATGGGAGAAATTATAAACATCCACTTTTTCTTTTTTAAAAAATAGTGCTTTGGTAACTTCATGAATTACTGCGTTTTCTTCTCTTGTTGATCGAACGTACTCTACTTTCTTCTGGTTTCCAAAGTTGTTCAGACTGAACGAATTAATACATTATACATCCTTCTGTATGTGGGTGCTCAAGCAAAAAAGTCATGCCCGCCAAATCACTTTGAAGTCCCTTCTATTGAAATGCTAATTCTGCCCAATTGTAATCAACTGGCCTTATCATTAATGGTGACTGAGTCACACCTCAAATGTATGTTGATACTGCCAGAATTGGCTACTGGTTTTATTGTATCTGTATATGCTGTATATTGTATTTTATTGTACTTGTGTTGTATTTTATTGTGAAATGCACTGAGATTTTTTACAAATAGGAAGTGGCACCAAAATGTTCTTACGTAACAACAACAAACAGATAAAATACCCTATACATTTCATATACTCTGTCATTGAGAGCAGGCTAGCTTTTAGCGTTGGGTGCTTTTACCACTGATGAAAGACACAATTGTTCATTCGGGCATTTTCCCAATTATTTTTCTGGTGATTAATACTGTTACTTGATGAACTGTTCTAAATGAAGTGTACTGCCTTGATTGTTGTATTAGTTTAGCTATTGGATTTTTTCACCAGAATCCTATTGGTGTTTGCATAATGTTTTCAAAACTTGTTGCAGCTAATTGAGGCTAATTGAGGGCATGTCATGCATCTGATGTTGCAACTGAGAGGTGTCTTGACACATAGTCAATTAGATGCAATTAGCCATGGTAAGTCACTCAAAACCTATACAAACACCAGTAAGATTCTCCTATTGTATGTTTTTATTGTAAACCACTCTGAAATTATTTTGACTCAAGAGCAGTATGAAAATGGGCCAAAGGACACGTGAAACCATGGTTTAAAATTGATTAGGGTATCTTCATTTCTGTTCATACAATCATAGAATAGTGAAGTTGGAAGGGGTCTATAAGGCCACCAAGTCCAACCCGTGCTCGATGCAGGAATTAAAATCAAAGGATATCTGCCAGCTGGTTGTCTAACTCACCACCTCTCGAAGTAATTGTTTCCATTGTCTTACTACTCTAAGAGCTAGGACGTTTTTCCTGATATTCAACTGAAATCTGGCTTCCTAAAACTTGAGCCCATTGTTGTCTGTCCTGCATTCTGAGATGATCAAGAACAGACCCTGCCCCTCCTCTGTATACCAGCCTTTGAAGTATTTGAAATGTACTGTCATATCACCCCTATGTCTTCTTTTTTCAAGGCAAAACATTTCCAATGATTTCAGCCTTTCCTTATAGGGCTCGGTTTCCACACACACCCAATCATCCTTGTTGCCCTCCTCTGAACTTGTTCCAATTTGTCAGCATCCTTTCTTGAAGTGTGGCGTCCAGAACTGGACACAATTCTCAAGGTGACGCCTAACCAGTGCCGAATATAGGGGAACTAGCACCTTGCAGGATTTGGAAACCACACTTCCGTTAATGTAGCCTAAAACAGTGTTTGCCTTTTTTGTAGCCACATCACACTGTTGGCTCATATTCGGCTTGTGATCTACAACAATTCCAAGGTCCTTCTCGTTAGTAGTATTACTGAGCCAGGCATCCACCATCTTGTAACTGTGCATTTGGTTTCTTTTTCCAAGGTGCAGTACTTTGCACTTACCCCTGTTGAATTTCATTCTGTTGTTTTCACCCGAGTGCTCCAGCCTATCAAGATCACTTTGAATTTTGTTTCTCTCTTCCAGGGTATTAGCTATTCCACCCAATTTTGTGCCATCCACAAAATTTGTTGGTATCCATATCTGACCTTATTCAAGATTGTTGCATTGCACTGCTGTCTGCTGCCCATTTGGTTACAAAGATGAGAAGGAAGAACAGGTAAAAAATTAATATGAAACAAAACACAAAATAATATTTCCAAATTACTATAGCTATTTGTTTTTTCCAGAGCTCCCTGTCTTTCCTCACTGCAGTCTTGCATAACATATTTAAAAATAAACCCCTTTGTCTCCCTATTCTAATGGCAGATGTCTGTTAAAATCACACACGTGCTTCTACCAATCTCTACCAACAGTTTTAAACAACACAACAATTGCACAATTTGATCTAAAAGCCACCCCAGCTACCACCAGCTCACTCATTTCCACAAATGCCTGTTTTTGCAAGGATCCACATTTCCATCCTCCAGATGCAAGTTATAGCTAACACCTGTTATTCTGCTTGCTCACCAGTAAAGATTTAGTACTGAAGGAAGGGGCCTTAGTATTTCTTTTTAATTGAAACAGTAACTGTTGCAGAAAGGTTTCTTGTTTGAGAGGACAGAGAAGAAAGGACTGGCCCACTTTTGTGGGGAATGTCTAAGAATGGGGTGGAGGGTGCCATAGGATTGTTTATTTTATCCAACTGTTATACTGAGAGCAATCTTGGAGAAGAATCCAAGAGGAGAAGAATTCTGTACTCCATGTGGCTTCTGCAGCCACTGAATGGCAGGGGAATGAGGGATGAGATCATGCCAGCCCAGAAGACCCAAAGAAGTCAACCAAGTATTCACAGTGGAGGCAAGGACGCAATATAACAGCATCAGGTGAATCAAACAGCAAGCGCTGTTGGTGGTTCACGAGATGTAATCTGGCCTGTTATCTTTCTCTCTGTTTCTCTCTTACCAAATTGACTTCCCTTGAAATCCTGCCAATGTTTCTTCTGGAAAAGACCTTCCAAACATCATTTGAATTTCACCGGGGTGGGGGTGGGAGAGAACTTGGCTGCAACTCTGTTTTCTAGGCCAGCCTTTCAAAGTTTATTTGAAAATTAGGTGTAAAGAAATGCAGCCAATCATAGCCAGAAGATGGAAGGTGTACTTTGCATGGAGCACTGGCTAAAGGCATGTGAAGAGGGCTTGCTTTTAGCTCATGCACAGCAAATGGGATATGCATTTTTCATATCCCATCTGAAAAGCTTCTGCACCTCCTCCCCGCCCCTCCCTTGCCAAGATCAAAGCATGTAATAAAGACAACTGCTTTTTGCAACTGTTAAGGAAAATAACAACCATCTCGGGGATTCCGCTCAGTACCAAAGCATTCCTGCCAAGAGACACAGAAGTGAGGAGTTTCAGCATGTTAGTCACAGCTGTAAAAGTATTGTGAAACCATTGCTTTCCCCTGCGTTCTTGACATTTTTACTCAGCAGGCCTGTGCAGCCTGCAACTGACTCAGATATACCAGCATTGCTCCATGGCTTACAAGCTGCAGTGAGAAACAAGGATTCAGTTCCTCCTCATCACTGTAAATCCATCCACATTTCAATGGCTACAAAGGAATCAGTATGGAAGGCATACCCAAATTTGGTTTTCATACCTTGCCATTAATGTCACTGTTAAGATCTCTCCGAGCTGTCTCTCAAATGTGTTTTACTCTACTGAACAAGACTCACTAAATATTCCCTGTACTCGGATTTGTAGTTTATGTAGAAGAGTTGCGTGGTTTACTGCCATCTAACACTGATTTACGGACAAGGACAAACTTAGTTGTTTCTATAAGAAATGCAAAAATCCAGTAATAAAGTGACTGAGACGTTACTTGTCCAAACATGCCAAACTATAGGCATGTCTACTCAAAAGAAGGAAGTGGGCCTCTTTCAAGTCAGTGGGACTCACTGTGCACAGGATTGCAGCTTTATGTCTAGTTTTTAAATTAATTGATAGATTCACTGCAAAATAAAGTAAATTCTAGGTGTTCTATATGTTACATATATTTGTAGGAATGAAATCAGGGAATAGATGGACAGCTATTGGGTCATGATATGCTGTTAAGGTGCTACACTCAATACAGTCCAGGCAAAATGTATGCAAAATCTTTTGAAAAAGTGTAGGCAGTTTGCACGGGGAGAAAAATTCTGGGAGAAGAAACTAACTGTGTTTTGAATACGAAAAGGGACAGATAATCAAAAACTAGGAAATTGTCTGCTGATGGAGCAAGGATTATTTGATTTTAAAATTATTTTAAAAGGAATATTTAACTGATGGATGGAATATTTACATTCTAAAGGTAGAAATTATGCCTTCTTTTCAAAGAAATATTTAGCTTATTAAAGGACAAACTATATATTTACTTGAGAATCACTTGCACCAATATTAACTAGGGTAGATTTTTTGCCCCCATCCTAACATCTGACCATGCTCCAATAAAAGTGCAGTGGGCTAATAATATAAAAATCAGGTTTTGGAATCTAAGTACTAGCATGCTCACAAACCCACAAATTCCGTGTGTGTGTGTGTGTGTGTGTCTGTGTGTGTGTGTGTGTGTCTGTCTGTCTGTCTGTCTGTCTGTCTATATGCATATGTATTTATGTATATGTATATATGTATGTGTGTGTATATATGTTTGTGTGTATGTATATGTATATGTATATGTATATGTGTGTATATATATATATACACACACACACATATATACATATACATATACATATATATACGCACACATACATACACCTATACATACACATATACATACATGCACACACATATATACATATACATACATATACATATACACATATACACACACACACATACGTATACATACATATATATATATAATGCTATATATACATATATACACATAGATACATACATATATACATATGTATATGTGCGTCTATATATGTGTATGTGTGTATGTGTGTGT
Source organism: Pogona vitticeps (assembly GCF_051106095.1). Lineage (NCBI taxonomy): Eukaryota > Metazoa > Chordata > Lepidosauria > Squamata > Agamidae > Pogona > Pogona vitticeps. The sequence goes on along the minus strand of NC_135787.1, from coordinate 113,168,610 downwards.
GTGTATATATACACACACACACACACATATAATGAAATAAATGAAAATACAAGGTGAAGCCTACACTTTTATGGAATACTCTTAAAATGTATTTAAAAGGGAAGTTAATAATGGAGGGGGTCAATATTAAAGGAAGAGATAGCAGGTTGCAAGAATAATCAGAAGCTAAAATAGACTGGAGCAGGAACTGGCAAGCCACTCTAGTATCTTTGCCAAGAAAACTCCATGGACAGAAAGAAAAGGCTAAAAGATATGATGCTGGAAGATGAGCCCCTCAGGTCGGAAGGCGTCCAACATGCTACTGAGGAAGAGCGGAGGACAAGTACAAATAGCTCCAGAGCTAATGAAATGGTTGGGCCAAAGCCGAAAAAACGCTCAGCTGCAGATGCGCCTGGAAGTGAAAGGAAAATCCGATGCTGCAAAGAAAAATACTGCATAGGAACTTGGAATGTAAGATCTATGAACCTTGGTAAGCTGGATGTGTTCCAACCGGAGATGACAAGAATAAACATTGACATCTTGGGCATCAGTGAACTAAAATGGATGGGAATGGACAAATTCAGTTCAGATGATTGTCATATCTACTATTGTGGGTAAGAATCCCGTAGAAGAAATGAAGTAGCCCTCATAGTCAACAAAAGAGTGGGGAAAGCTGTACTGGGATACAATCTCAAAAATGATAGAATGATTTCAATATGAATCCAAGGCAGACCTTTCAATATCACAGTAATCCAAGTTTATGCACCAACCACCAATGCTGAAGAGGCTGAAATTGACCAATTCTATGAAGAGTTACAACATCTCCTAGAACTGACACCAAAAAAAGATGTTTTTCTTATTCTAGGGGACTCGAATGCTAAAGTAGGGAGTCAAGAGATAAAAGGAACAACAGGGAAGTTTGGCCTTGGAGTTCAAAACGAAGCAAGGCAAAAACTAATAGAGTTTTGTCAAGAGAACAAGCTGGTCATCACAAACACTCTTTTCCAACAGCACAAGAGGCGACTCTACACATGGACATCACCAGATGGGCAATACCAAAATAAGATTGATTATATTCTCTGCAGCCAAAGATAGAGAAGCTCTATACAGTCAGGAAAAAAAAGACCTGGAGCTGATTGTGACTCTGATCATCAGCTTCTTATAGCAAAACTCAAGCTTAAACTGAAGACAGTAGGGGAAAACCACTGGGCTAATCAGTTATAATCTAAACCAAATCCCTTATGAACACACAGTGGAAGTGAAGAACAGATTTAAGGAACTCGATTTGGTGGACAGAGTTCCTGAAGAACTATGGATGGAGGCTCATAACATTGTACAGGAGGCAGCAACAAAAAACATCCCAAAGAAAAGGAAATGCAAGAAAGCAAAGTGGCTGTCCAACGAGGCCTTACAAACAGCAGAGAAGAGAAGGAAAACAAAATGCAAGGGAGAGAGGGAAAGTTACAGAAAATTGAATGCAGAATTCCAAAGAACAGCAAGGAGAGACAACAGGGCCTTCTTAAATGAACAGTTTAAAGATATAGAGGAAAGTAACAGAAAGGGAAAACCAAAGATCTGTTCAAGAAAAGGAACATTTTGTGTAAAGATGGCACATGATAAAGGCCAAAAATGGTAGGGACCTCACAGAAGCAGAAGACATCAAGAAGAGGTGGTAAGAATACACAGAGGAATTATACTAGAAAGATTTGGATGTCCCGGACAACCCAGATAGTGACCTTGAGCCAGACATCCTGGAGAGTGAAGTCAAGTAGGCCTTAGAAAGCATGGCTAACAACAAGGCCAGTGGAGGTGATGGCATTCCAGTTGAACTATTTAAAATCTTAAAAGATGATGCTGTTAAGGTGCTACACTCAATATGCCAGTGAGTTTGGAAAACTCAGCAGTGGCCAGAGGATGGAAAAGATCAGTCTACATCCCTATCCCAAAGAAGGGCAGTGCCAAAGAATGCTCCAACTACCATGCAATTGCGCTCATTTCACACTCTAGCAAGGTTATGCTCAAAATCCTGCAAGGTAGGCTTTAGCAGTATGTGGACCGAGAAGTCCCAGAAGTTCAAGCTGGATTTCGAAGGGGCAGAAGAACTAGAGACCAAATTGCTAACACGTGCTGGATTATGGAGAAAGCCAGAGAGTTCCAGAGAAACATCTACTTCTGCTTCATTGATTATGCAAAAGCCTTTGACTGCGTGGACCACAGAAAACTATGACAAGTTCTTAAAGAAATGGGAGTGCCTGACCACCTTATCCATCTCCTGAGAAATCTATATGTGGGACAGGAAGCAACTGGATATGGAACAACAGATTGATTCAAAATTAGGAAAGGAGTATGACAAGGCTGTATATTGTCCCCTGGCTTATTTAACTTATATGCAGAATAGATCATGTGAAAGGCTGGAGTGGAGGAATCCAAAGCCAAAATTAAGATTGCCTGAAGAAATATCAACAACCTCCGATATGCAGATGATACCACTCTGATGGCAGAAAGTGAGGAGGAATTAAAGAACTTCTTAATGAGGGTGAAAGAGGAGAGCGCAAAAATTGGTCTGAAGCTCAACATCAAAAAAACTAAGATCATGGCCACTGATCCCATCACCTCCTGGCAAATAGAAGGGGACAATATGGAGGCAGTGACAGATTTTACTTTCTTGGGCTCCATGATCACTGCAGATGGTGACAGCAGCCCCGAAATTAAAAGATGCTTGCTTCTTGGGAGGAAAGCGATCACAAACCTAGACAGCATCTTAAAAAGCAGAGACATCACCTTGCAAACAAAAGTCCACATAGTCAAAACTATGGTTTTTCCTGCAGTGATGTATGGAAGTGAGAGCTGGACCCTAAAGAAGGCTGACCACCAAAGAATGGATGCTTTTGAATTGTGGTGCTGGAGGAAGCTCTTGAGAGTCCCCTGGACTGCAAGGAGAACAAACCTATCCATTCAGAACAAAATCAACCCTGAGTTCTCACTGGAAGGACAAATCCTGAAGCTGAGGCTCCAATACTTTGACCATATCATGAGAAGAGAAGACTCCCTGGACAAGACCCTGATGTTAGGAAATTGTGAAGGCAAGAGAAGAAGGGGACGGCAGAGGATGAGATGACTGGACAGTGTCATCGAAGCGACCGACATGAATTTTACCAAACTCTGGGAGGCAGTGGAAGACAAGAGGGCCTGGCATGCTCTGGTCCATGGGGTCACAAAGAGTTGGACATAACACCTAAACACCTAAACAACAACAACAAAAATAGGCTATCAGGGAAGTTTAGAAGGCTGAGTCTACCTTAAGTCGGCTACCTGGGATTGAACCCCAGGTCGTGAGCACAGTTTTGGCTGCAGTACAGTGGTTTAACCATGAGGCTCTGATCAAGATAGTCCCTAATGAAACTTTCTTATTGTTCCCATTATTCACCAGAGATAATGAGAATTTAGTTGATAAAGAGTTGGTTGTCTTTTAAGTTTGATAGAATGAATGTGTTAATGGACTATAGGAACAGATTGCATTATTCATAGGGATAATTTTATTGTTGCTTATGCGATTGTATGGGCAATTGGGTTCTAAGTCTTTTATTATAATCCCTAATACTGTTTTTGGTATTTCTAAGAATTGTCAATAAAAGTTTTTAAGAAAGTGATGCATTTAGAAGCCCCTAGCAGTCCTACTTAAGGTTGTTGCATCAAAAGCATTCCATTATTTGAGATTTCAGCCAAAACCTGAGACCAGTAAGTAGATCCTTTGATGTCACAGGAACAGACAAGAGTGAGGAGGAGGGAGCTTTTTGCCAGACTCTGTCTCACTCCTGCCATAGTTTAATAAGAAGAAACTCATGAGTTGCGATGCTAGTGATTCACTATACATTTTGCTTCACATGGCACAATGAGCTCAACAATGACATATCAGAAACCAAGATTAAGGAGAGGGGACTGAGGAGAGAAAGCCAAAGGGTGCATTTCCTTGGATCTAGCATGCCTTTTGGAGTGACATATATGCAAACACTTTCATGAACTGCATTGATAGACCCTGGCATCAGCTGGAGACAGGTGGACATGGATGCCCATCTGTCACAGACAAAAAATAAACTTGCTCTCTTTCGTATGCTGCATGCCCAAGGTTTTTCACTTTCGGTGGAGATTCAGAGAAGCATGGCAATTCTGTCTTTTCAGCTGGCACCCTGAGACATAGAAACCCACACCTCACAGTTCTTGATGAAATTCAGGCAGCAAATATGGCATTCTTGTACCATTATGCCTATGGCATGACTGTCTCTTTAATACTTCCTCCCCACATCTGTTTCATCTGCCACCTTTTGCTTTGTATTTTTAGTTTCCAAAAGAAATAACTGTGTCAGTCTGTTTTAGTAGAGACAAACAAACAAAAACAACCAGAAGCATTGTATTGTCATTTTGTGTTTTTTTAAAAACTTTTTTGTAACCCTCCTTGAGTCCCAATTCTTGGAGAAAAGCAGTGCGTAAATACAAAAAACAAGCAAGTGAACAAGCAAACAAAATGACTCTACTAGAAGGCATCGGAAGAAGTGGATTGTAATCTACAAAAGCTCTCAGTGGAATAACGATGAATCTTGAGGATGCCACAAGAGTTTTCTCTGGTTTTTTCCCCTTCTGTTTTGTTCTGTTTTTTATTTCTTCTGCATGCTTAACATTTTGTTGTTACCAACCACTTTGAGCGTCGCATGGTTGAGATGGACGTGTGTTGTCAAACTATTTCAAGTAAATAAATAAAATGTGATGTTTACCTGTTACGAATCATGCCACATATGCTTGAAATGTGTTCTTCAATGCCTAGCTTCTAAAGGGAACCCATAATATTTTAACAGAGCCATTGGATTTAAATAATACCAGACTAACTGGATAGCTTATGTGGATGCTGCCTTTTGATTGTGTTGTTTAGAAAACTGCTGCCAGCTCTGAGGTCTGGAGCTTATTAGAATTATGCCTATGATAAATTCCAAAAAAAAAATGAGGCTGACTGAAATTTTAACCAGAAACAAGAAGCGCAAACTGCCTGGATGATCTCAGACATAACAAGCAATAACAAGCTTCTCCTGAGCAACTGCTTCCTTGCAGGAGGGAAAAATAAAAGGATTTCAAATATATCATTAGAATTCACATAGAGCTAAGAGATGCAGATGTAAGGGAAGAATGGTATCCATTCTGGTCTGGTTTGATCTTAGAACTTCTGAGCTGGATGAGGCCCTATTGACCATCAAGCCCAGCCTCTGTCAAGGAGGCACCATGGGGAATTGGACTCCCAACCTCTGCCTTCTCTGTATGAAGTCCCACTAAGATCATTTTGACTGAATCCCAATAGATAGTGCAGCCCAAAGTCAAACATGCACCCACTGTAGTTGGTTTGGAATGGCTAGTACCCCCATGTGCTGGCCCATTTGTCTTTAGTACCAAGTCTTGAGTCCCAAACCCCAATTTAAAACAGACTCCCTCCCCCAGAAAAAAAGGGAGAGTGGGTGGGTTCTGAGTCAGAAGTTGAGTCCAAGTCATTGAGAAAAAAAAACACCAAGTCAAGTCCAACTTGAGCCACTAGTGTGACTTAAGTCTGACTTGATAGCAAGTCCTGAGGCTCAAGTCCCCATCCGTAGTAATTTCCACCATCCCTGGGATGAGAAGGGCTTTGATTTAGCACAGCTTCAAGTGGTGTACCTTACACTCAGCTGGCCCTCAGTTACCTCAGGCATTTAGGATTATACTCAGGGAAGTCCAAAATAAAGAAAGCTTTGAAGACTATGTGGGAGGCTACAATGCTTTTGTGTGTGTTTTAATCCAGACTAGAGTAAGATTTTCCTGTGTAGCTTCCGGTGGTGAAACAAAGTGACTCCTTGCCCTTAAATTAGTATGGGGCAAGGAAGCAGCATTCCCCCACTGTCATTAAGGGAACTCCACACCACATCAACATATTCGTTAGCAATAAGGATGAATCCCTCCCCCCTGCCTATGAGGTTTTTAAGCTGATGGGGTAGATGATTCTCACTGTATGGGGTTACAAAACTGAAATTTCTCGTACCCTTCAATCCCAAATTATTCCAGTAATCCCATTGAAAGAGCTGAGAGAACGCGAATTCTCTCTAGCTGCTGCTCAGTTTTCAGGCCCAATTTCTAACTATGGCTATATTCTTCAGCTCTTATGTCGAAAGAATCTCCTCCACCGAAGACTATTACTAAGCACTCACTGGTTTTTCAAACTGAACAAGCCTTTAAAAAGACAGCATTTAAAGAAGAACTAAGCAAGTTGTTAGACATGTTATAAACTATTTTGGAGCTTAGGATGAGCAATAAAGAAGGAATGACTTCAGAGCAGCCCTTTTTAATGCCAATTGGCTACTGAACAGATAACCCCAGCAACTTTCAACCAAACATGGTAACTGTTAAGTCATGTTTAAAATAAATGTACATATCCTTCTGGGACACTCATGAACTTATAACTACACAGGGGAGCATATAGACTTGCATACACTTTTTTTTAAAAAAAGTTTCTTCTAAAAGCAAAGCAAAGCAAAAGCAAAGCGTGCTGCTTATATAAGCACACTTATGTTAAGAAATGTCATTTAAAATATTCTTGTCCATGCCCCAAATGGCATATGTGACTTCTTGCCATCCTCAAGAGCCCTGCAGAAGCTAAAAGAAAATGAGCAAACCTGAAAAGGGGACAGTCATGTATCCATAGGGAACAGCTGCTTACTCTGACAATCTGGGATGTATTCCATTAGGTACCTGATTTTCTGTTATTACATGCCTTTATTTAAAATAACCAGAGCCAGAGGTCAGGTGTTTGATTCCCCATTCTGCCTCCTTGACAGGACTGGACTTAATGATACATAGAGTCTCTTCCAGCTCTATAACTCTAAGATTATTATACTACTATGCTTCCTATTTCTAAAGACATAATCCTACATTTATCAATTTATACTTAAAGCAGTGAGAGGGGTGGATGTTTGAGGAATAACCCTCTACTCAGGTTTGATTGAAGACAGCAGTTATGCACCCAGTTCAAGCAAGTAGATGCTTTTTAAAAAGAAAAATCAATCACCTGCAAATTTGGTAAGATCTTAAAAGGGATTACTTTTTAGAACATCCAATTGGAAATCCATGACACTTCACAAATTGGTGACAGATCTACCTGCTTCTTATTGTGCAATGTGAAGAAAGATGTTTCCTAATTAAGGTTTCCATGATTAAGATATATGAGTTGGTTATCTGCAGCAGTCATTTCTAAGAAATTGCAAAAAAGATAACAGAGCAAAATTTTGTGTCATTATTATTCAACATTCAATTTCCTTGGTGTTTGTTGGATTCCCATTGCAAAGTAACAAGAAGAGTCATAATGGAATTTAGCAACTCAGCCTCTGAAATTAGGTACAGTGGTGCCCCGCACGACGACGATAATCCGTACTGTGAAAATCGCTGTTTAGCAAAATCGTCATCATGCAAAAACCCTTCCCCCATTGGAATGCATTGAAACCTGGTTTAATGCATTCCAATGGGGAAAGTACCTCGTTGTCTAGCAAAGATCGCCCATAGGGAAGCCATTTTGTGAGCGCTAATCAGCTGTAAAAATGATTGCCCTGCGAAGCATGGGTCCGGAAAACACAGGGCAGCCATTTTGTGAAGCCGAAAAAATTTGTCATCTTGCGAACAAACGGTTCGCAAAGCACGGACCCAATCGATGTCCAGCGAAAATCTCCCATTGGAATGACTGTTTTGCGAATCGCTATAGCGATCGCAAAAAGTCATCATCATGCGCATTTGTCATTTAGCGGGGTCGTCATTTAGCGAGGTACCACTGTAATCCACCTGAGCTGGAATTGGCAGGCAATCACAGGTTGGGGGCCAAGATGCAATCCCCCTCTTTGTGTCCCTCACATTTTGCTGCTCTGTTTTCAGTCTTCTGCACTTGGAGCATCACTCAGCAAGGTGACCAATCATTCTTTAAAACAGACACTGTGCCCTCAAGCACTGCAATTTGGGGGCCTTCTAGGTGATGAGGGCCCAGATCATTGCCATGGACAGGAAGAATAACCTGCAGCATTCCAGATATTCCAGTTCACAAGTCTGAGAACTCACTGGCTATGCAGCCCAAGGCTTTTAAGAATGGAAGCATGAATATCTGAATGGCTAGTACTGCCATACTCTTGGAGCACAATTTTCTGGTGCAAATTGCATGCCGCCCTCTAATAATCGGGAAAAGCAGCTCTTTCTCCACCCTGCTTTCTTCATATTCCCTTCAATATTTTAATGTTATAGCTGCACAGTTTCATTGGCATGTGGTTTTCAAAGCACTAACCTATACTGGCTGCAAGAATTTTGGGATTTGTTCTCTGTGCTTGTCTTCGAGAAATACTAGAGTGAGTCTTCCTGAACAGAGGTCATATTTGCCACCACAGCTGTTTCCAAGCCACTTGCCTCAGCGTAAAGATAAGTATTCCTCACCCATTCCCCTCAGAACACATTAAATACATGTTATCAGGGGATACTAAGGGTTCTAACAGGCAACCCACTAATGGAGCTACTTCATTTCAGTGGATGGGACTGTGTGACTGGAATTCGTCTTCAGAAATTGCTCAGCCTTCATCTAAAACAGCCACGCCAGAGAAAAGGGGTAGCGAATCAATTAGTACTGCATCTCAATGTAGGCAGGAGAGAGACTTTTCAGACAATGTCTTTCAGAGCATTTGCAGATAATCATGGAAGCTTAACCTCTGTTCTGACTTTCAAATTCTTTACTAGAAATTGTGCCAGACAGCTAAATGAGGCATCTTGATGAAAATGTGCTTCGTTAATGCTTTAAGTTGCTTTTGAATATCTGGTGCTGTAACTCACACTGTGTTTAAAGCTTTTTTTTTCCTCAGCAAAAGGGAAAGCTTTTTCAAATATCATGCTAATTCAAGCCCTTGTTGTATTAAAATGCTGAAACAAACTACCTTACCACTGAGGAAATGTAAAATACTTAGCTGTGCATCACAGGAAAGAAAATATTAATGATAAAAAATAATGTGATGAATGGGTGTGTGTAAGTAGGTGGCAGAGCATTTTCAGAACAGAAAAGCTTAAATCTGAAGTTCTTCTATCCTAAGTATTAAAAAATGTTGATATTCCCTACCATTTATCAAAAATGAATTGCAGTGATATTCTTCCCAAAAGGTGCTGATTTAGAGCCGTGCTCAGATATTTATAAGAATGAAGAAGAGAGAGATGAAGGAACAATGCCTCATAAGTAGTTTGGCAGAGCTAAATAAAAATAGATGTTCAAAACATCTCACACCTTATTGACCCAGGAAAAGGTCATGAATTGCCCATTCTGATATGTGTTGGACAGGTTTAAAATTGCAACAAATCTATATTTATATTCGCCTTGAGACTTCTGTCTCTCTTCCATAATTAACAGTGGAAAGAGTGCCAGACTAAGACTTAAGAGACCTGAGTCCAAATCCCTGCTCAGCCAGGAAAATTCACGTCTCATATACCTTGAAAACGCTACTGGGCTGTCATGAATGGGAACAATTTGACAGCATAAGACATTAAACTTAGCATTTGATGAGGTTAGGTGAATGCTGGAAGAAGACTTGAAGATCATGGTTTTGTATCATGTTGAAAGCATCCTTAAATATGTGAGGCCCTCTGCTTCGGATTTTTTCTGGGATGGTGAAGGCAACAAAAATAGGGACAAAGGGGGCAAAACTAACATGTTTCTCATTGAAAGGTCCCTGTGCTCATTTAACAAAGTAATGTGCAAGAGACCAGGAGGGATATTGAACAGATGCAGCATTTCATTTTACTTATACAATATTCTTTTTGCATTGGTGTGTGTGTGTGTGTGTGTGTGTGTGTGTGTGTGTGTGTGTGTGTGTGCACGCATGCACATGAATGCATGTGCATGTGTGTGATCACCTTGCTAAATGAGTATATTCAAGAGAATAGCCCTGGTACAGATGTCATGGTCTGTCAAATAATGCCCTCCCAATACACTCACCATGTTGCCAAATAGCCACCTGCTTGGTCACCCATCCATGGAAGACCACAACTGCTCCCAAGCAACCAGAAAAATCCAGTTCTTCATTTTATCCTCAAAGAGCTGTCCAGCATTTTCTTTCTCTCTCTAGCAAGGAGAAAGTATGAGCCCTGGTCTCTTAAGGCAGCCTTATCAGCATGCTTTGAGACTGTGATCTGATGTTAATTTGCTTTTAGTACTCTTACAATCAAAGCCCTGTACATGATTTATTCTAGACGTAAGTAAAATCTCCTTAAAGATAGTACTGCATGCACTGCTGGCCACATTTAAATTCCATTCAGGCATCACTTATGCTCAGCTTCCAATCATAAATGGTCTTATAGACCAGATGGGTGGGGTACAAATCAAATCAAATCAAATCAAATCAAATCAAATCAAATCAAATCAAATCAAGTCAAATAAATAAATAAATAAATAAATAAATAAATAAATTTTATTTACATGTATTTTATTTTATTTAAATGTATTTTATTTTATCTCCAATTCCCCCTCCCCCCGTACTGTGACCCAAAATGGCAGTATGAGCTGAAATTGTTCTTATTCAACTTTTTTTTGCAATGTTTTATATGAATTGTCATGTCATGATGTTATATATATTATGAAGTATTCAGGTTATGATCCATCATCGTTGATTCTCTCTTTGTGGGCATTGTGAACTGCTTGGAGCACAATGGATTGTGGAAAATGTGATGTATAAATAAGTGGAATAATAATAACAATAAAACACTGGAATATAAAAATGCCGTCAAATAAGATACATTAAAACAGGTATTGCATTAAAATCATTTAAAGGTCATTTACAAGCAAATCAATGGTGTCTCGTTTATTGCATGCAAAAATGAAGAGTGCAAAATTACATTCAAATCTGTCAGGAGAGTCAAGCATTTTGTGTCAGTTTGCTCTAGAGATGAGAAGCAAAATACAAACCCCTTTTGCACAAATTAAGTAAAACTGGACAAATAACATTGCTGTGCAATAGAACTCTTTAAGGCAGGTGGGCACCCCTGGGCAGAGAATGCCACACTCTCATTCTCCCACTAGCTGCTGGAAGAGCCTCTGTGGGGCTTCCATCTGCTGTGGAGCTTGCCAGCATCATCTGCAAGCAACATGAATATGGCTGGTTGTCGAGCCACGAGGAGAAGCCACAGAGATGGCCAGGAAGGGGAAGCGTTACAAGAGAGGAAGAAGAAAACTCTGGGATGGTCTCAGGAGAAAGAAGACAACGGCAAGACCAGGAGCTCTGGGACAAAGCAACCATCTCCCAGGACATTTTGACACAACAAAGCAGAGTAGGATCCAACAGGTAGCTGGAGGAGACAAGACTGGAAGACATCCTTGCCCAAAGAGGGCAAGGCCGATGATAGTTGAGGAGATGCTCTACGAGACATTCCTTTCAATCTCTCTGAAGTCCTGAGCAGTATGGGAGCCTCCCTGGTACAGTAGAGTAGCTCCTGGTGGACTCTCTTCCTGCTTAAGCAAAGGCTGACACAAAGGGGAGATGGGTTTGTGTAACACTTTGCCAGCCATTAGCACCAGGTGAGTCTGGTCCCCTACTCTGCCTTCTTTCCTTTTTTTAAACAAGCCTGCCAGACTTACTTTAAGTATGATGGTAATTACACTTATTATCACTGTATCTCTCAAATGTACTGTCCTTGGGGTCCTGTCATAGTTGACTTATTCTCTCAGAAATCCCAAACCTGTTTCTGGTGATCCTGCTTAGAGACTTATATCACATTGAAGAGTTATGCTATCCATCTTATATGATCATACGGCCACCCTAGTGGAGTTACATTAAAGAATGTGTGGAGAGTATTCTTGAGTAGCTCACATTTTTGTGGGTCATTGGTGTGACTCCTGGATGCAATGCACTGCTTCTTATAGAGGACACGGAGACTATGACAACAATTAATGCAAGGGCACGAAGTGCTTATGGCAACTATTTTGTTGCATAGATATTTAAGGATTGAAGGCATGGGATGGGAACTATATAGAAACAATTGGTCAGTTCTTTTGTGCTTACTCTGTGTATTTTGTATGTGTGTACATAACTTGCTCTCAAAGTGAAAGGATAGCTGTGTTTTGGAGCCAATTTGTGCAATTACTGAGACACATGAAAAAACAGAGCTCTTTCTTCTGGCCTTGCCTGGAGCTGAGGAATGGTAATAGGCTTGAAAATGTTACATCTAGCAGTCTCAATAAATCAAAACAGCCTAAATCAGTGTGGGTCTCAAGATGTTCTTGGACTTCTGTCCTACTATCGTAGAACCATTGAGAGTGTCCTAACCTATGGCATTCTTGTATGGTTTGGGAGTATCTCTGTAGCGGACAAAAAAACCCTACAGAGAATCATTAAAATTGCGCAGAATATCATCGTTCTCCAGCTATCAACCCTGAATGACATCTTCACATCCCGCTGTCTGAGGAAGTCACACAACATCCTTAGAGACTTTTCCCATCCTGCTTACAACTTCTTTGAACTGTTGCCGTCTGGCAGAAGATACAGAGCAATTAAGACTCAGACAACACGTTTTCTGAATAGTTTTTATCCCAGAGCTATAATTGCACTTAATAATGAACTAGAAGATCACCAGCAGCAAATAGTTGGACAGCCTGCGGTGTAGATGTTTGTATTTTCAGGGGGGGTGGGGATTTTTAGACTTACAATGACAATAAATTTATTTGATTTGATTTGACTGAAATTCTCAGAAGGCCTTCACCACTAGCTATGCTGGCCAGGATTTCTGAGAGTTGTACTCCAAGAACATCTGGATGCCCAAGGTTGGGAACCACTGGTCTAAACCAACAAGAGCAAATGATTTAGCAAGCATTATTTACATACCTACACACCAGAGGGAGGGGAGAATTATAACAGCTAATAGTAAATTTTAAATTAAATCAATAACCTTTCCACATTGTAATTGTGTAAAGGATCACAGTCTACAGGCATGATCAGAGCACAAGAAAGCATTTTGAAATCCCACTGAATACAAGTGAAGCAAGGTTGCCTACTAGAGATGGGGACGAATATAAAAACGGATCAGCTTTTTCGATGAAAATAGCCAATTTGTTAAATATTCGTTGATCCATATTCGACAAATTTTAAGTCCTGATTAATACGGGTCGATGAATATTTTCCAGTTTTTATTTGTTCTTTGTAAATTAAAAAACACACAATTCTGCATACCGGCCTCTGATCAGCTGGTCAGTGGGCCGATAGGCAGCCACTGACCCCCACAGCCATCCATCCCCAAAGCCTATTTCCCACCCCTTCCTCTCCCTACCTTAGCCCCCTACCCCCACCGACACCCCCTACCTACCCTTAAGGCAGGCTAAGGGAATCCAGGCTGCCCTTTGCAAAGATGGCCACTGCAGCTTCCCTACCTTAAATTAAGCCGCAGCGGCCATCTTTGCAAGGGGCAGTCAGTCTCCCTTTTTACAGGCCATGGCTGTGGAGGCCACATGGAGACCTCGGCAGTGGTGATTACGATAAGGGGGTGTCAGTGGGAGTGGTGTGTGTGTAGGGGGACGGGGTGGCACAGCAGCGGGAGGGTGGCAGCAGGGGGTGGCAGCAGGGGGGGCAGAGGCAGGGATGCTTTTCCTAATAACCCACCACAAATTGACAAACAATTGTGTTATTCATCACTTTATAGGGGCAACTTCGTGCTTCGTGAGTTGTCAACTTTTGATGACTTACAAAGTGGGATGACTCGCCAAAATGGTCAGTTGTCCCCATCTCTATTGCTTACTTAACAAGCTTTAGCTGAGGTGAGCCAGCCTTGCCAACTCATATATACTTTGGCTGCAACCCTATAGTTATGTACTGTTGGACTAAGCCCCATTACACTCAGTGAGACCTATGCTAGAGGCCAGATACATTGAACAGTGCTGTCTGTGAGTGTGTTTATAAATGAAACATTGCAATAAAAACCTTGGCAGTATCTCTTTGTGCTGAAAAACATAGTTTGGTCCAGTCCAGTAATTTTCTGCTAACAGGCTTTTGTGTTTATTGCAGAGAAGGAGAAGCTGTGACCCTTCAGATGTAGTTGTTCTGCAATTCCTATCTTCAAGGCCATCACTGGCCATGTTGTCTGGGGCAGATGGGAGCTGGAGTCTAAGGGCAACTGTAGGTTTTCTACTCCTGATTGAGTCTTCCCTCTCATCTTACACATGTAATGAGGATCGTTGCCTATTAAAAAGAAAACATCTATCTGTTTTAATCTCTCTCTCTCTCTCTCTTTCATGGGTATCTGCCCTACTTAGCTACTGTATGTTCCCAAAACTATGCAACTGCCAAGTTTGTTTCTGTAGTTTGACTTTGAGCAATTCCTAGAAGGTCTAAAGTTTAATAGGAACCATGTTGTAGCCAGATAAGATGACAATGTTAAGGATGAAATTAGGTTACAAGAGATTGGTTCCATATTCACTTTCTCTCTATTATTCAATTGGATCTATCTTCTCATACACATTATCTTTTTAAAAAAACCATTTGAATCAACTACATGTTGCTAGCATCTATGATAAATACTAGTCATTCTCCCAGTTCTGCCCCTTTGAAGATGACCTCTGATGGAACTGGGGTTCTGTAACCCTTCCATGCATTAATTCTCCTGTAGTTAACAACAGCTAACATACAAGCCAAGTAAGAATGAACAAAGATGGACTATTTCCAGAGGTATGATCTCACCATGACATTTTCCCTTGATAATGGTAGGTAACACTGCTTTCCTATAAATTCAACTGGAATGGAACATTGCTTTGTAAAAGAGATTGGCATGAAATTCACATTAAAACAGAATAGCCCATCATGAATGTTGCCATTACTGGGACTAGAAAACTCAACAAAGATAGGATCTGCCAGCTAAATTGATAACAGATTGTACTGATTTCACCTGAAATGCAGGACTGGTACTATGTTAAACTGGGGAGGAACTTTGAAGCCAACAGACTCTTCCTTTGTATTTATCCCCTTTCAACTTCTGTGTTAATGTTGGTTGTCTGGCCAATCCTAGGATGCCATGGATTACTGAGAGAGTTCTGCAAATTGTCTCATCCTGACTTCATTCCTTGATAGGAAGGAGAAGATACTGTTCTTGCCATCCATTCCATGAAGTCAAAATGTTGCTTTGTCTGCTGTATTGCACCAAGGTTATTCTTATGTATGTATGCATACCAAAACAGTTTCAGAATTGACGTAAAGATTTCCATTGTCTCCTATGTTGCCAATTCAGGTTGTTCCCCTATAGTTTGCATCGCAGCCTTCCATCACTCCAACCGGCATAGCCAAAGATGAGGAATAATGTGCATTGCTCTCCACCGACACCTGAATAATTACAACTAACACATCCCTCTTGTAATGAATGTGACACCTACTTGTAATTTAAAAATAACTAAAACTATAAAGTATGTGCTGCTTATATACTGCCCTCTGGGAGGTTTACAATTTCATTAATGCCCCCCCCCCCCGTGTCAGTGAGATGGGTACTTTGTTTAATGACCTCTGAAGGATAGAATGCTGAGTCCATCTTGAGCTGACTCCCTGAGTCCATTGGGATCGAACTCAGATTGTGAGCAGAGTCTTCACTGCAGTATCACAGTTTAACCATTGCACCGCAGTGCTCCTTTTATACATTAAAATTTCATACATTTTTAAAATTAAATTTGCAAGACAATATTTTTTATATTACAATGTTGCCTGGCTTATTTGCCTGAATGATCTTTTTATCACGATATGCTTAAACTAATAAGCTGTCTCTGATACAGTCTCTAATGACTGTTCTCCTCTGTCTATGATCAACATAATCAAAAGTACTTTCATCTCTATTCAGGTGTTACAATTATTGAAAAGGTGAGCACATGGGCAAGGAGCAGGTTATGCTGAGGAGATCTAGCACAGTGCCACACAGTTTGTGTAGTTCTTCCAACTGGTATTCACATGTATAGCACAGACATCTGCAGAGAGGAAGCTATAATGGATACAATTGTCTGGACAAGGGCTGTGACATTGTACAAGTATGTACAGATGATAGGGGATGGGCCTACTAAAAAGGAAAAAAAGTCTTGGGTTCCTTTACGAGTCACAGAGACATCTAGTATCTCAGCTTACCATAGCCCTTGAAAGACTGTCCATATGGAAGTGCTCTAATTGAAACGCTATCTCATATTCTGCTCCATTGTGATTTTATAGGAATATAAGTCCTAATTTGTTTTCCTCTCACTTCATTCAAACCAGTGAAGTTCTGTTCTGTTAATGGCAGATGCTAGCACCAATATTACATGGAGTCAAAGGGCACAGCCTCTGCTGAATAAGAACTTAGGTGTTTTCTCTTCTTCATTCATTTAGTTGACAGTTGGTCAAGATGGCGGCGCAAGCATTTGCAGCAACTAGGCATTCCAGAGATCGGTCCTTATTATTGACTCTACATGCTCAGGCACAAGTAATTTACACTCGACAAGAATTATTATCTATTGGCAGAGAAGGTTGCAACTTTGAATCGAGGGTCTCAACTTACAACATCCCAGCTGAGCTTTTAAGACAGCCTGCATATCCGGGGGTTACTCCCCCTGCCCTCCCTGTCAGGAAGAAAAGAACACGGAGAAAACGCAAGCAGAAAAGAGGTTGCAGGGCCAGTCTACGAGTGAGGTTAAGCAAAAATCCTCACAAGCCTGCATTGCCAAGTCTTTTTGTCTCAAATGTTAGATCTCTACCCAACAAGATTGAGGAGTTGGAACTTACTATCTCCCTACAGAAAAATATTTGAGACTGTTGCGTTATGATCTTTACAGAGAAATGGCTTGACTCTTCCATCCCAGGGCAGGTAATTGAACTACAAGGACGCAGAGTACATTGAGCAGACAGGTCTATTGAATCTGGGGAGAGCAGAGGTGGAGGGGTTTGTGTTTACACAAACAATAACTGGAGCACAGATGTTAAAATAATGGACATTCACTGTTCTCCTGATTTGGAGTATTTGGCAGTGAAATGCCGCCCCTTTTACCTGCCTCGTGAGTTTAATGTTGTTATAATAACAGCAATATATATACCTCCTGATGCTAACACAACCCCAGCTTTGAGTTGTTTGTTAACTGCTATCAGCAAACAGCAGCAGGCCTACCCAGATGGAGTGCTGGTGGTAGCAGGTGATTTCAATCAAGCCAATTTAAAGACCGTCCTCCCTAACTTTTATCAGTATGTGGACTGTCCCACTAGAGGGGAAAATACCTTGGATCAGGTATATAGTAACATCATGCATGGATATAAGACGAAGCCATTGCCTCGCTTGGGACAGTCAGATCATATATCTCTGTTTTTGATTCCATCATACAGACCTCTTGTTAAAAGAATCAGACCATCAATTAGAGAAATACAAGTGTGGCCAGTGGATGCATCTGAGCAACTTCAAGATTGCTTTAGGAGCACTGATTGGGCGCTGTTTGAGGAGGACAATGTTGATACTTATGCCTCGACAGTACTGTTTTATATCAAAAGCTGCATCGATGTTGTTACCACCACCAGACAAGTACGAGTGTTTTCTAATAACAAGCCTTGGCTAAATAGAGAAGTGCGCCTTTTATTAAAAGCCAGAAATGATGCTTTTCATTCTGGTGATGTACTACAGTATAGAGAGGCCAGAGCTAAACTGAAAAGGGGCATTAGGGATGCCAAAGCTATGTACAGCCAGAGAATTGAGCAACATCTTGAGAGTTCTGACACTCGTCGAGTATGGCATGGCCTACGACAAATCACGGGGCAGAGTAACAAAAACAGTCTGTGTAGCAGCAGTGATTTTTTGGCTGAGCAGTTAAATCAATTTTTCAGCCGTTTTGAGGTGGAAACAGGAACAACCATTATTCCAGCACCTACTGTCTATAATACATCACTAGAATCTACCATTGACAGACAACCACTAGTACTGCAGATTTCAGATGTGAGACGCGCTTTCCAGAATATTAACGTTCAAAAGGCAGCTGGACCAGATGGAATCATGGGACGAGTTGTTAGGGGCTGTGCTGCAGAATTAGCTGGAGTTTTTACAGATATTTTCAATCTATCCTTGTTCCAGTGTTCTGTCCCCACTTGCCTGGAGACATCTATTATAGTGCCAGTCCCCAAACAGTCAGCTGTGGTATCTCTCAATGATTATAGACCAGTAGCTTTAACATCTGTTATTATGAAATGTTTTGAGAGATTGGTGCTGGATTACATTAAGGCTAGTCTTCCACCTTCTTTGCACCCATGGCAATTTGCATACAGGAGAAACAGATCTACTGATGATGCTGTGTCCATTGTACTCCATACTGTATTGAGCCACTTAGAACAACAGGGAACTTACGTGAGGCTGTTGTTTGTGGATTATAGCTCTTCTTTTAATACCATTCTACCAAATAAGTTGTTTTTTAAAATGATCAACCTGGGATTACCTCAGGAGATCTGCATGTGGATAAAGGATTTTCTGACAGATAGGCCACAGCCAGTAAGGATGGGATCTCACCATTCTTCAACCCTGGTACTAAGTACAGGAGCTCCCCAGGGCTGTGTGCTAAGTCCCTTCCTCTATTCCCTGTACACACATGATTGCACCCCACTGTATAACACCAATGCAATTATTAAATTTGCGGTTGATACGACAGTGGTGGGGCTCATAAATAAGAACAATGAGTCTGCTTATAGAAAGGAAGTACAAAGGTTGATACTTTGGTGTAAAGAAAGTCATCTCACACTTAACATCCAAAAAATTAAAGAACTCATAATTGATTTTAGAAGGAAGAGAAATGTACATTTACCACTGTACATAAACGGTGAGGAAGTGGAGAGAGTTGGTAGTTTTAAATTTCTGGGTACTTACATCTCAGAGGACCTCTCATGGACTATAAATGCCAACATGCTAATGAAGAAGGCACAGAAGAGGCTGTATTTCCTGAGAATGCTCAGCAAGTTAAATTTATCTCAGCATTTACTTGTCATACTATCGTAGCACCATTGAGAGTGTCCTAACCTATGGCATTCTGGCATGGTTTGGGAGTAGCTCTGTAGCGGACAAAAAAGCTCTACAGAGAACCATTAAAATTGCCCAGAATATCATCGGGCTCCAGCTACCAACCCTGGATGACATCTTCACATCCCGCTGTCTGAGGAAGTCACACAGCATCCTGAGAGACTCTTCCCATCCTGCTTATAACTTTTTTGAACTGTTACCATCTGGCAGAAGATATAGAACAATTAAGACTCGGACCACACGTTTTCTAAATAGTTTTTATCCCAGAGCTATAATTGCAATTAATAATGAGCTTAAAGACCACCAGTAGTGAATAATTAGTTGGACTGTGTTACTTGGCCTGCGGTGTAGATGTTTGTATTTTTAGTGGGGGACTTTTAGTGGGTGGGGAGTGTTTGGGGAATTTTATGTGGGTGCATGTGTCTGGTTTCTGGGTGTCTGTGAATTTCGTTGTATGGGTATACTGTGTATATACTTACAATGACAATAAATTATTATTATTATTATTATTATTATTATTATTATTATTATTATTATTATTATTATTATTATTATTATTATTATTATTATTATTATTATAGGGATTCAGATGGAACACAAATCAGATTTATTTTGTGAGTAATGGTTCACTATCATTTAATTTACTATGAACCTACTGGCCTATAGCATGTAAGCTGGTTGTACAGTGGTGCCTCGCATAACGTTTGCTTCGTTTAACGTTTTTTTCGCTTAACGTTTATTTTTTCAGAGTCAGATTGTGCTTCGTATAACGTTTTTCCCTATGGGCGATTTTCACATAGCGATTTTGAGACCATGCTTCGCTTAACGGGTTTTTTTAGGTCCCCTGCTTCACTTAACGATGTTCAGTTTTTCAATTACAAAAGTGTCTTAACATGTTGAAAAACGGTTTTAAATGCTTGGAATCGTTAGTGCACCTTCTAAAATGTGTGCATACTTAATTTGGCATTGATCTGACTTTTCGTTAATTTTTTGTGAATTTTTTTCTCCCCCATAGGAAACAATGGAGCTGTCAGATTTTGACAGCTGTCAAAAGTTGGGGGGAAAAATTCACCATAAATTAACGAAAAGTCAGATCAAAGCCAAATTAACTTTTGCATCCGTTTTAGAGGGTGCAGAAGCTAATCCAAGCATTTAAAACCATTTTTGACCCTTTTATGACACACTTAAATTTGCAAAAATTGACTTCGCAAAGCCATTGAAATGTATTGAGTCGGCTTCAATACATTCCAATGGAGGAAACATTGTATCGTTTAACAATGTTTCCTATGGGTTTTTTCGCTTAAGGATGCCAATCCGTGCCTATTGGAACGGATTAACCGGTTTCCAATGAATTCCTATGGGAAATGGTGTTTCGCATAAAGTTTTTTTCGCATAAGGTTTTTTTTTTTGGAAGCAATTAAAAACGTTATGCGAGGCACCACTGTATATGGGAAGTGTCAGAGAGATGGCTAAAATGTTAATACCCAAACCTGTGATCTGGTTTCTACAATCTTCACACCATGTTACAGGCCCATGGCAACATATTCTGAACAATTCAGTACATCCAGAAGAAGGCACAAACTCAGAGGAGAGTTGTTTCATCCATACTATATAGGAATGTGCTTGTGCTGGTGCCTCAGCTGAAATGGCTGCTGTTGCATGCAGGCAGACCTCATACAGTGAGATGTGATAATGGTTGGTTGGTTGGTTGGTTGGTTGGTTGGTTGGTTGGTTGGTTGGTTGGTTGGTTGGTTGGTTGGTTGGTTGGTTGGATGGATGGATGGATGGATGGATGGATGGATGGATGGATGGATGGATGGATGGATGGATGGATGGATGGATGGATGGATGGATGGATGGATGCATGGATAGATGGATCTCACAAGACTCCAGGCCAAATTTGCTTGGCTGAGATCTCACTATGGCTAGGACTTGACACTGCAACATCTCCCCATTGCCACCAGCGCATGTCCGATTGGGATCCAGGTGTCCACTCTTTGCCCAGGGTAGTCTGCCCTCCACAATTGTGCAGTTGGGGAATCCAAGTGTATTAGCTTCAAAAAAGCTTCAGCACCAGGGAAATGGTGCAGTCATCCTGGATGAGGTAAACACAAACAAAACAGAAAATATAGTCATGTTTCTTCCCACAGCCACATCTACATGGTAACAGATACTAAGTAAAGCACAATCTTGAGTTCATCCTATTACATTTTTTGTTGTTGTCTGTGAACTTTATTAAACCTGCCTATGTTGTATGATAGGAATATTGCTAGGAATGGACACACTTTTACTGCACATTTAATGTCATGCCTTTTTGTCTGTTACATGGTCTGTAAATTGTAACAGAATTGTTATATCATAATTCCAGCCCTTCATTAAAGATTTGAAATATTTCTTGCTGCTGTATTACAAAGCATAGGGTAAAGCTCAATGTATAGCAGAGCATGAGTTCCAAACAGCTCAGTACTGTAGTTTAGGCCTCTGGTTGTGGAACCAGAGGTTGGGAGTTCGATTCCCCACTGTGCCTCCTTGACAGGGGGGATGGACTTGAGGATCCATAGGGTCCCTTCCAGCTCTGCAGTTGTAAGATTATTGATGTTATGTAACTAACTTGATGGTAAATTATGGGAAACTCTCATTCCTCTTTGAAAAAAAAGAAGTGGAAAAAATAGTTACTGAAGATTTCACCTTTCTCTCCCCCAACACATTTATTGCAAACTGGTGTCACAATTAGTAAAAGATACAAACTTCCTAGAAAAAAAAAAGAACAGTCACTGAATGTCCATGAGATCAAATGTCTCCCAGAGGTTTTTGACAGAATTCAGACTTTTGATAACATTTTGCAGGAGGTATAATTTCATTTGGAAGGAGAAATATGTCTTTCCTTTACCACCCACCCCCCCACACAAAAGTTCACATATGACATTAACTCAGGGTTCCAGGGGATAATCCCTGACCACCGTTTGAGGCAAAAATGACCAAATAATGCAGATTTTCCAGCCATGGTTTGCTTATCACAATATCTGAACTTGGAGTTCTGGCATGTGCCTCTGCCAACAAGCCAGAGACAAGCCAACAACAAAGCATGGATTATTTGTATGGCTTCTCGGGGGAGAGACAAGACAGAGTGCTGAATTTGGCTGTCTTGTGAAGAAAGCTGCAGACAGAAGATTTGTGGTTTGTTTAGCTGCTTCTGGATACACTGGGAACGACTGTCTCATTCACGATTAGCCAGATTTCTCAAGAATTCTAACTTACCATCATGACCTCTAAATACACAAACTCTCCACAATAAAAGAAAAAAATGCCACAAGTGCTCAGTGGATTTGTTTGGTTATTCCTAATTAAACAACCTTTCAGTACTCCTGTTTAATATTTTTATCATGACTTAGAAAATTGAATACTTTTGCAGTCATTAAGAACATTGTTTGGTTATCTAAACTCAGAGACGGTTCAGAAGAAGAGTCCCATGCTTTCCCTCAGCCTACTTAACAAAACTAAAAACATGACCAGATCTTGGCAGAACTTACTTTTTGGAATATATTTATAACAAACAACAGAAATTCCACTGTGTGACTAGAGGATTAAACAGAGTAAAAAAAAATCTGGCCTCAGTACAATCAGCTCTTTCCTAAGAGCAGAATTCATTGGTTCATAACTAAAACACAAATGTCTAGAGTCCATCTATTTTCCTTCTTCCTCCATGTGCAATCTGCAAAGGCAACAAGATGGAGACAGAGAGGCCTTCTCCTCACTATACTAACTGCTTACTTGGTCTCTCAGAGGGCAGAGGAAGAAGCACCAACTGCCAGAGTGTGGAACAATAGCCAGGGCAGTGGTGAGGCAATGGGTTCCTTGCTGAGGTACGGCCCTCAGCAGGTCTCCAACAGTACTGAATCCAATCAACTCTGCCCTACATAAAACTGAACACAACTTACTCTTTCCCCTCATTTCACAGTGCTGTAGATTTTTTTTCCCTCTGTCCTAGGACACTGTTACATAGAGCTGCTGATTTCTGCATCAGCTCTTCTATCACTTAGTTTCATCGTGAGCAGTGCTTTTTATGATAAATTGTATCCTGAAATACCTACGATGAACAGTTTTATGCACAGCCTCCCATGCATTCAAATGCTCTTCCACAGGGGAAGAGTAGAAGGAAATGTCTCCAGTTTCTGTTTTCTACCACAACTATAAATCTCAGGAAATCTCTCAATACATTGAAGGACATGTCAAGTGGAATCAGAAAGCCTTGGCAGCAGTCACAGTTTTATAGCTGGGAAATTGAGGCTTGTAGCTAGGCACCTCAAAAGCAGCTTCTGTACAATTATGATAAATAAATAGAATAAAATGATAAGTAGCACACACTCAGAGCTACAAAATCAGACTGTAACAGAGGTGAATTTAACTCCAGGTGCTTGGAGTCATGCTTTCACACCTTAGATCACGTCTTCATTCCAGAGTTGGTTCACAGACTTCCAAAAAGAAATATCTGGATCTCCTATTGTAAGATAATCAAGTAGAGTATGATGTATTTACACATATTTTTCAGCTGTGGAAGAAACAGAAATTGGAAAAAAAAACCAATTGTCCAGAGTACATAGAAAGAGAATGCAACCAGACTTCCAAAAGTAAAGACAAAGTTAACATTACTTTAGGCCGTCATTACTTAAGTAGTCTTCTTTTAAGAAATGAAAGGCACACAGACGGGCAGGTGATGTCATAGCTGTATGTAACAATACCTCCCCCCTTTAAAAGTTGTTTTGTGGGGGAAAGCTAAGGTGCTTTTCACCCAAAACAACTGGCAACAACAAAATAAAACATTACATTTCTCCCCACATATCAACACTTACCATTAACCTATTAGGCACACTCTTACATAACCATATTACTCAAAATATACTTACACATACTAAATCAATTGCATATAAATATACAGAACAATATTCACATAACCACATATTTTCATAACATATTAAACACAGTTATTAATTTCAAGAGTCCAAACTTATTCATCTGTCGTTGTCCGGTCTTCTGGATAAGGCGTCAGCAACACAGTTCATAGTCCCTTTGACTACCTTAACCTCGAAGTCATAGTCCTGTAAAATTAAAGCCCACCTCATTAGCTTGCTGTTTTGGCCCTTCATAGTCTTTAACCACATCAGAGGTGAGTGGTCTGTACACAGAATGAAGTGTCTTCCCCAGATGTAAGGCTTCAACTTCTGGACTGCGTACACGATGGCCCAACATTCTTTTTCTATGGTCGACAGGTGGTTTTCGCCTTTCTGAAGTTTCTTGCTTAAGTAGGACACAGGATGCTGGTCTCCATTGTCATCACACTGGCACAGCACGGCTCCTACCCCGGCATTGGATGCATCGGTGTAAATGATGAACTCTCAATCGAAGTCTGGAGTACTCAACACTGGGTGGTTGGTTAACACCTCCTTCAACTTCCTGAACGCCTCCTCGCAGTCACTGGACCATGGGATGCAGTCATCACTCCTTTTCCTCGTCAGCTCGGTCAGTGGTGCTGCAATTTCGCTGAACCTGGGCATAAATTTTCTATAGTATCCCACTAAACCAAGAAAGGATCTAATCTTTTTCTTGGTATTGGGTCTAGGCCAATTACGTATTGCATCTAGGCCAATTACATATTGCCTCTACCTTGGCTTCTAGGGGTTTGATAACACCTCCCCCTACCATATGACCCAAATATTTCATCTTGGGGCTACCCAGCTGACATTTACTGGCTTTTACTGTCAACCCCACTGCTTTTAACCATTGCAGTACTAACTCTAGGTGACAAAGGTTATCTTGCCAGGTGTTGCTAAAGATCCCTATGTCGTCAATGTAGGCTATTGTAAATGCATTGAGCCCTTGTAGAGTTTTGTCCATCAGCCTTTGGAATGTAGCTGGCAAATTCCTAAGGCCAAAACTGAGGACACGAAACTCAAATAAGCCGAAAGGGCTACAAAAAGCAGTATTTTCTTGATCTCTAGGGTCTATCCGCATTTGCCAAAACCCTTTAGTCAAGTCTAAACAGGAAATGTATCAACAACCTCCAATGGTCTCAATCAGATTGTCAAGTCTGGGCATGGGGTAAGCCTCTGGCTTGGTTACTAGGTTTAATTTTCTGTAATCCACACAGAATCTAATGCTTCCATCCGGTTTGTCCACCAGAACTACTGCAGCCGACCAAGGGTTAGATGATGGCACGATAATATTTTCTTTTAGCATCTCGTCCAGCTCCTTGCGCACCTTGTCCACACCTTGTCCTGTTACTCTGTATGGGGTTACTGCCTGTGGGGGTGCATTTCCAGTATCTATTCTATGCATAACTCCCTTGTCGTTCCCTAGCCTTTTTGTCATACCAAACTTTTTGTTTGACTTTCTGGGCTTGCAGGTTTTCAGCAGCCAAATCTAAATTTCTTTTGAGGTTGTTCATTAATGTGTCTATGTATGATACTACATTTTGAGGATCTTCTTCTACAATCTGTTCCCAATTTTGCTTAATCAGATCAAGTGGTCCTTTCATTTTTCTTCCGAATAGCAGTTCAAAAGGACTGAACCCAGTACTTTCTTGTGGGACTGATCTGTAGGCATATAGCAATAATTGTAATTTCTGGTCCCAGTTATTAGGGTTTTCTGCTAAATAGGCTCTAATCATTCTCATCAGGGTTCCATTAAATTTCTCCCTTAACCCATTACTCTGTGGATGATATGGAGAAGTTTCTAAATGTTTAATACCACAGATCTGCCATAGTCTCTTCATAAGTTTAGAAGTAAACGATGGTCCTAGGTCAGTTATAATCTCTGAGGCAAAACCCATTCTGCTCATATAGCTTAAAAGTGCATCAGCCACTGTATGGATCTCAATGTTATTTAAGGGAATCGCCTCAGGATATCTTGTGGCATGGTCAACAATAGTGAGAATAAATCTGTTTCCCCTTTTTGTGACCTTAGGCAACGGCCCTACAATGTCCACGCCAATGCATTTAAAAGGTGTAGAGATTACGGGTAATGGACATAGCTTCGCCTTAGTCCTGTCACAGTTATTACCCTGTCTCTGGCACACATCTAATCTCTGACAGAAATTTTTAATTTGTTTTCCTATTTCTGGCCAATAGAAGTTTTGAATTATTCTTTGCTTGGTCTTATTTATCCCTAAATGTGCAGCAAATATATCATAATGTCCCCTTTCTAAAATCATTTGGCGATATTTAGCAGGCACTACCAACTGGCTTTGAATATCATGTCCCCCTTTTGAAATGTTTATCAGTGTTTCTCTATACAGTAAAGCCTGCTTAATAAGGAACCTCTCAGGGGATTCAGGGGATAATTCCAAGCTTGCCACTTTCTCAAAACAACATTTTAAAGTGGGATCTGCTTGCTGCTCCTGTGAAAATATACTGCTTTGGGGTATTTCAAGTGAGAATGCCTCAGCTAGTTGTATATTTTCATTTTCTCCCTCATGAATGTCAGTAACTTTTTCAGCTGCCTCTGATTGATCTGGTTGTGAACGTGTAAGAACTAACACTCTCTTAACATGCTCAGAGAGGTCTGTCCCAATAAGTACAGCTGAAGGCAGTTGCGAGGAAATTCCTACGCGCCAATTTCCTTGCCAGCCCTTATAACGAATTAACACTTCGGCTACAGGCAAAACAATTAATTCTTCCCCTATTCCTTTAATAGTCATATTTTCATTTGGTAAAATGTAATTTTGTGGGATGATATCAGGGTGACACAGTGTGACCTGAGAGCACGTGTCTCTTAATGCTAAATAGTTGTGGTCTAAAATTCCAATATTATCACCAGCTGCTTCAAATAATTGGGGATCAGTTCTTATAAGTAGACAATGTCTAATCTCAGCCACAGGAATATTATCTTCACTATTATCAGTTTCTGCTGAGTGCTGGTGTTGCTATGGCAACCGACTCCTCCCTTGGGGAAGTTATCTGACCCTTCTGAATACAATAAACAGATTTAGTCTTGTTTAAGTTCATTTTCTGAGGTAAAATTTCTTTATTTTCTTTAGTCCTATAACATGGGGAAGCAATATGGCCTTTTTCATGGCAAATGAAGCAAATTCTATCACTCTATCACAGCCCCTTTTTCTTTTCCCTCCAAATTCTGGCTTCTGGCTTGGCCCTGTTCTGAGGTCTTTCCCACAAAATGGCCGCCCACTTTCTGTTGGCTTTTAACTTGTCCCTTGGGATATCTATTGTAGTCTTCCCAGGTTTTTCTCATACTCTTTCCCTCAGAATACATAGGTTTTCTGATTTGTGAGATGAAATCTGCAATCTCAGCTGCCTGTTTCACATCTAGAGGTCTCTTGTCTTTGACCAAATATTTAATTTCACCATGTAGAAGGGAATAAAATTGTTCCAATCCTATAATATTTTTAAATTGCTGAATTGTCTGTACTTGCTCCTGTGCTAACCATTTATCCAAATATCTAGACAAATTGGCACCTAGCTGTGAGTAAGACTCATCAGGCTTCTTGGTTAGTTTTCTGAACTTTTGCCTCAGATGTTCTGCATTGATGCCATACCTGGCAAACACCAACTTTTTAAATTCAGAATAATCTTTAATCATTTCAATAGGCATTTCAGTGTAAACCTCAGCGAAGCTTCCACTTACTTGAGATCTCAGAATAATCATTTTTTCTGACTCTCTGACTGAAAAATCAGCACATGCTCTTTCAAAAAGATTTTAAAATGCTTCTGGACAGTCTCCCTGTTTAAAAGAAGGGAATTTCTTTAGATCTGTTTTTGACAACTGCCCTTCTTCAGAGTTGGAATTTCTATTATTGTTATTGTTCTGGTTCATTAATTCCATTCTCCTGATCTCAAAAGCCATTCTCTCTTTCTCTAGGGCAATCTTCTCTCTCTCTAATCTTTCCTCCTTTTCCATTTTTTCTAATTCAAGCTGTTTCATTCTTTCCTCTTTTTCTAGGAAAGCCTTTAAAGAATACTCAATACAATTTTGGAGAGGTAATCTGTAATAAGATCAGATCATACTTTTGCACTATTAAAGAGCAGGCCGGGTAGGTGGGGCTCGTCAGCCATGGAAGGCAGCCCATCTAGGAGAAGGAAAACTCCGATTTCAAACCTCCACTGCCTTATGGCTATATCCACTCATGGAAAAGGCTTCAGGAGTTAACCTCGAGGCAAAATCCAGGGCTGGAGTCCTGAAGGCAGCATGTGTCGTTCTGCCAACTCCTGCGACATTGCTGGAACCAGTTGTATTGGCTCTTGCCTTTCCATTGGACCATTTCAGCTTGGGTAACAGCCTATCCTCCATATTACCTTACCCGGGCTTCATGCTCTGGAGAGGACACTCCTCGATTCAGAGCATGTTACCATAGTCTCTCGAGACTGAAGGATGCCTATGGTATGCTAATCTGTAACAAAATATTAAATGGAGTCCCGTGGGTAGGGGTACACGTTAGAATTTAGTTTATAATAAGCACTATTATTTGTATTTTTTTCTGTATTTTCGTTGTTATGTATGTTCTTTTTTTGGTGTTTTTTGTATTATAAAATAAAAATAATTATATAAAAAAGGAGTATGGAAGATAAAACCAAATCTAAAAAAAGGCTGTTAAAAATTCAGTAGCTAATTGTATCATTTAAAAATCTCCCATTATCCCCACTTATTTTGTTACTTTTGAAAAATTCTTTTGTTAAATGCCCTCATTATCTCCCGAAATTAATGAGTTACAAGGAACTATGTTATTTGTAACTCATTACTTCAGAGTTATTTGTAACTCATTTCTTCTGAGTTATTTGTAACTCATTTCTTCTGAGTTATTTGTAACTCATTACTTCTGAGTTATTTGTAACTCATTACTTCAGAGTAATTTGTAACTCATTACTTCAGAGTAATTTGTAACTCATTACTTCAGTTATTTGTAACTCATTACTTCTGAGTTATTTGTAACTTATTTCTTCTGAGTTATTTGTAACTCATTACTTCACAGTTATTTGTAACTCTACTTCAGTTATTTGTAACTCATTACTTCAGAGTTATTTGTAACTCTACTTCAGTTATTTGTAACTCATTACTTCAGAGTTATTTGTAACTCATTACTTCAGTTAAGCTCTGGTCCTGAGTATCAAACTGCTCATTCAACCTTTGAATCTGAACATGGCCCACCTACCAACAGTCATGCCTTCCTCTTTACAGTGGGGTCTCGACTTACGAACTTAATCTGTATTGGAAGGTGGTTCGTAGGTCGAAAAGTTTGTAGGTCCAATCTGCATTTCCCATAGGAATGCACTGAAAACCATTTAATCTGTATCTGCTATTTTTTGTTCACAGAAACTAATGGGAAGCTGCTATTCCGCCTTCTGCCACTAGAGGGGGATTTTTTTTGTTTTTTTCCCCTTAGGTTCAGGAAACGAGGAGGAAGGCAGGGAACAGTTTGCAAAGCACTTTAGAAATCTTTTTTTTCAACGAAGCCAATTTTAATTCATGTTTTATAGCATGTTGTGCTGATTTTTTCAGCACAAAGACACACAGGCAGGCTTTTTAGGTGCTGAGCAAGCCTCCCCAAGGCTCTTCAGAGCCAGCTGATTAGCTGATAGGTGGGGAGAGGAGGGTGCAGGAGCAGGGGGGAAAGCACAAAATGGGTGCCAGGCTCCCTTCTGGTGTGGGCTTTTAGCTGTTTCCTGCTCTTTTTCCTGCTGTTTGGGGGCTACCAAGGCCTGGTAAGTGACTTTCTTTTATTTATTTTTAAGTTTCTGACCCTTTTCCCCCCTCCAGAAGCCTCTAAGGGGAGGGAGGGGGCACTTTTTTTCCTGTTCGTAACTCGAGGGAAGTTCGTATGTCGAGTCCTTATTTCCCCTATAGGGCGGGTTCGTAAGTGTAATTGTTCGCAAGTAGGGTTGTTCGTAAGTCGAGACCCCACTGTATTTCAAGCTTTGCATTGCCCACCCTGATGTGGAGCTCTAAGAAGTCAAATGCTTGCCTCTTACAGATAGTTTAAAATCATCATCATCACCATCATCATCATCATATGTCATCAGGTCGATTCTGATTTATGGCAACCCTTTTCAGTACTTTCCTGGTAGAGAATACTCAGAAGTGGTTTACCATTCTCTTCTTCTGAAGCCGTCCTGAAACAGTGCAGCTTGGCCAAGACTACATAGCCTGGCTATTCTCCTTGGAGCTAACCTCTTGCTCCACAGCCAGATTCCTAAACCACTGAGCAGCTAAAGATAGTTTAGTGATAAACGTAAATACCCAACCATCATTTTGGATTTCACTCTCTTTGACGCTTTGGCCCATGGCTCTTTTCACCTGCTTGTGTTGATGAACACAGAAGTAATTTATGACTTTCTGTTATCATCAACAGAACCGCATGACTCTTTTTTTTTGCACATCGGTTAGAAGCCCATTATGTTACTCACTGCTTTATTAGGAGTATGGAAGATAAAGCCAAATCTAAAAAAGGGCTGTTAAGAACTGAAACATTCAGTAGCTAATTGTATCATTTAAAAGAAATCTTTAAGAGACTTTAACTCTCGTTGACTTTATTAGGTTCCCGAACCAGGATCAAATGTGGTTTCTCAATAAACAACAGATCAATAGGTGGCCCATTTAGCTTCATAGTCTCACGAAAATTCTTCTGTTATACAAAGGTCACTCTTTCTTATCAAAATGTTTGAACAGCAAGATGAGTAGATGGCAAAACGTTCCTTCTTGTGAATACATTTGGAGGTCAAGGTGGATGGGGCAGTTTTTTCTTCATTGCCTTTTGCTAGCAATTTGCTTCTCTTCCTTCCTTTAAGTAGGTCGTGCTGGTGTTGACAGTCTTTGTAAATGCTGGCACAAGCAACATTGGGAAACATGGCTGTGGGGTTGTAGAAACCATATTGAGGCTTTTAGGACTTCTGAAATACTCTGAAACATTTCATACATAACGGCAATCTAGGTAAAGGTAAAGGTTCCCCTTGACAATTTTTGTCCAGTCGTGTTTGACTCTAGGGGGTGGTGCTCATCCCCGTTTCCAAGCCATAGAGCTAGCGTTTTGTCCAAAGACAATCTTCCGTGGTCACATGGCCAGTGCGACTTAGACACGGAACGCTGTTACCTTCCCACCGAGGTGGTCCCTATTTATCTACCTGCATTTGCATGCTTTCGAACCGCTAGGTTGGCGGGATCTGGGACAAAGCAACGGGCACTCATTCCGTCACATGGATTCGATCTTACGACTGCTGGTCTTCTGACCCTGCAGCAAAGGCTTCTGCGGTTTAGCCCACAGTGCCACCACATCCCTCAATCTAGATAGGAGTAAAAATGGATGAATGGGTTGTTGGTGTAGATCAGTGGTGTCTCAAGATCTCTCATGTTTCCAGGTATATATGCTTCATGGGTCTTTCAGTAGAGCTATGCAGACACAGTATCACAAATGTTCAGTTTTGATAAAGCAGAAAACTTTGGATATTGTAGACAGAATTGGTTAGTCTTGTCTAACATCCTGTTCTCCTATAGTGTTAATTGTAAGTGTTTCTTTTAGTAATGAATGTGTTCATTGTTTAAATAAATGGACAGTGGCAAGGTGTAGGAGAGCTTTCTTCCAGCATGGGTTAGCACTGTTACTTCTGTAATGATGAGAGGGTCCTTTCATGATGTACCCCATGACGGACTGAAGACTATGCCTATATGGTAATAGAGCTACTCATTGCCTCATATGCTTCAGTACTGCAGTGTTTATAAAGAGGAAAGTGATAAAATAACATATTCGATTTGGGTACAGTTTTCTGGTAGATCTGACACAGACCTACTGAAAGTGTGCTTAAAGAGGACTGGTGATAAATGTAGCAAAATTCTGAAATGCTGTGGTAGATACAAGGCTTAAAATGTTGGAAGATAAACAGTCTATGGTGCAGTTGGTTACACAGTGATCCTTGTAGTCCTTCTTTCTTCTGTGCTTGTTATGGCCAATAGATCGATAAACATATAAATCTCCCTAAATATATGCTCCAACATACAGTCCTTCATAGGGACATGGTGGTGCTGCGGGTTAAACCGCAGAAGCCAATGTGCTGCAAGGTTGGAAGACCAGCAGTCGTAAAATCGAATCCATGCGACGGGGTGAGCTCCCGTTGCTTGTCCCAGCTCCTGCCAACCTAGCAGTTCAAAAGCATGTAAAAATGCAAGTAGATAAATAGGTACCACCTCAGTGAGAAGGTAACAGCGTTCCCTGTCTAGTCGCGCTGGCCACGTGACCACAGAAACTGTCTAAGGACTAATGCTGGCTCTACAGTTTGGAAATGGGGATGAGCACCGCACCCTAGAATCAGACATGACTGGACTAAATGTCAAGGTAATCTTTACCTTTACAGTCCTTCATGACCTGCAGCTGCCATCTCTGAATACACACTGACCGCTTAAAGCAGCTGCCT
This sequence comes from Pogona vitticeps, assembly GCF_051106095.1. Classification (NCBI taxonomy): domain Eukaryota; kingdom Metazoa; phylum Chordata; class Lepidosauria; order Squamata; family Agamidae; genus Pogona; species Pogona vitticeps. The sequence goes on along the minus strand of NC_135787.1, from coordinate 113,136,175 downwards.
TGCTTTTTAAGATGAGACAGCAGGATGAGGTTAAAGCACTGGGCCTATCAGTTCTTCTTAAAAACATGCCGACTACAAAAAGGCCAGCTAGCCAGCTGGCCACCGAAGAGGACTATTATCAGCTATACAAGAGCCAATGAGCGCATGCCAGAAGCACACATAAAAAAAAAGCAAGGAGGTGGCAGTAGTAGGAAGCTGAGGAATAAAGGAGGGCTGGTGGAGATCTGAAGAGGAGCAGTGGTTACTTCCAAAGCTCTGCTCCCTGAGGTGGCCATTTTATCATACATAATGATAAGATCAACCCTGCTATGCAGAGCAAGTCTCAGGGATTTGATCAGTACTAGGGAATGATTTGGGATGAACAGGGCCTGCCCACTTGGACAGAAGGGAACCAAACTGCTGCTATTTAACATTAAAATAATACAAGAATCTTGAACATGCCTACAGCAGCTCTTTGGATCTCAGCTACCACATTTATGTACCAGTGTTTTGTTTGTAATAAAAGCTTGGTCTCAGCCCTGGACTTCCATGGATCGACAGGTAATAAATCCCAGAAATAGTTTTAAGAACTAAAGTCCTCATTTCTGTTTCATTCCAGTGGAACTTTGTGAATGCTAATTTAAATTCCTCAGTAGCCTGAAAACAATTTGTATCTGAAATGTAATTACTTTTTAAAAGGTAGAACAGGGGAGGGAGAATGGTTTCCATGCTGTTTGTTTTCTTATGACCTAATGGTAAAATTTAATGGGTATTTTATTACACAGAAGTGTTTCCCTCCTACTGCCTAGCACAAATATGGTTTCTCTAACATTTGTGTTTATTTCCCCAGAAGCCAGAGAAAGGCTTCACTGTTCAGGTCTTGCTTTTTTTTCTGAAATTATGAACTCTAATTATTGTACCAGAAGTGTATCACGTTAACCAGAACAATTGGCTTGCAAAAAAACTCAAAAAGGAATAGTCTGTAAAGGTTTCGGAGACCTTACCTCATACGACAATTATGAGACAAAGACCGTCTATCGGCGTTTTTCCGTACCCAACCGTGTGAAACTCTTCAAACAAGATTGGAATGGTAGTCAATGCAACCATTCATGCTGCAGTTTAAACAGATTACTCAAAATGGCCACATGTACGGCTGGAAGGTCAAGTAGAGGAAAAGTCAGTTTCTTTCAGGAGAATGAAAAGAGCATGAAGTCAGCTCTGGTTTGATGTTAGACAGCAAGACAATTATAAAATAGGCATTTCAAAGTGAAAGTTAAGATATTATCTGATAAAAAGAAGCTTCCTGAAAACATTTCCTAGACATTTCATGCCTACTATGATTACCACAGGAGTGACAATTTATTGATGCAAGGGTATATGCGAGGGACACAGGAAGCTGTTATAATTGGTCAGAACACTGAGCCATTTTGCTTAGCATTTTCGACAGTGGCTGACAGACACTCTCCAGGGTTCCAGGGAGGATTATCTCCTATTTTCACTACTTGAAGACAGTGGAGAGTAAACTCAGGAACTTCTCCACACAAAGCAGATGGTCTATGGCCATTATGTGACAGAGTCATCAAATAGGGAACAATGCTGTTTTCATAAGCTCAGTCAGTAAAGCTCAGTAGCTAGATTTACCTGGCCTATGCAGCTAATAATATTGTTAGCTGGGCTGAACACAAGAAATCACCATGTGCCCCTTCTTCCAGAGCCAGGGTGCTACACATATTTAAAAATAAAACATGCTTTTTTTTCTTTTCTATAATCATCCCTAACCTAGCTAGGGGACCAAAAGAAGCAACCCAATTCTAGACAAACTTACTCAGAAGTAAACTGCAGTGAGTTAAATTGCGTTCACACGCAGAACAATCACAGCTGCCAAGCCTGATCCCTTTGGTGTTGGCTCAGAATTCTGCTTGCCTTTGTCTCCATGGGGGTACAGTGGCGCCTCACAAAAGACGATGTTAATTTGTTCCGCGAAAATCGATGTTAAGCAAAAACATCAACTTGCAAAACACATTTTCTCATTGAAATGCATTGAAAACCTGATAATGCATTCCAATGGGAACGGATTGTCATCGTTAAGTGAAAATTGCCATAGGAAACATTGTTAAGCGAAACATGGTTCCCAAGCGAAGACAGCCATCTAACGAAACAGAGACCATTAAAAGACTCGTATAGCGAAGCAAGACCAAGCTGTCAAAAACATCATAAAGCAAAAAACAGGGACCTAAAATTTAACCATTGTGCAAGGCAAGGTCCCTAACATTGTAAAGCGAAAATCACCCATAGGAAACATAGTTAAACGAAGTGCAAGATCACTCCAAAAACCTCATCGTAAAGCGAATTCATCGTTATGCGATGCAACCGTCTTGCGATGCACTACTGTATATCTCCCAGGATGTCCAGAGCTGCCAAATTAGGCTTACAGAAGTGCCTTCTCTAAACTGAGTGGGATGCCCGACTTATTTTATTTTTTTAACCAGCTGACTTCCATGGCTCTCAGAAACCGCTTTTGAAGCTTCTCACAGTTTCAAAATGCAGCCCAACACGCAGATTAGCGGCAAAAGTTTGTGGCTTGAGAAAAACAAGTCAAATGCTCCTTCAGGCTTGCAGATCTCGTTGCATGGGTCTCTTGCCTCTAGCCAGAGTGTTCTTCTCCCTCACTGACTGAGGCGTGCTAATAGCAGTGATTATGCACTTCAGTCCTGCTGAGATGAAAGCAGAATGTATAAAAGAACTGTAAAAGACGGAGCTGTCCAACTTCAGTTTAAACAGAAAAAGGATCTCTAGGCATGTGTTTGCTCAGTTTTCATTCTCACGGTAGGAAGTTCCTAAAGAAACTTGGCTTGGAAGTGCAGGATGACAACAACATACAGTGTCCAGATTCAATCCAGCCCAAGGCAGCCGATTCAGCTGTCACAGGGAGGGTCTTGCTGCGGCAGCTGAAATGACATAGTTGAGTTGGGCAAGGGGGAAGAGCAATGGAGCCAGTTGCCGTATAAATCACTACCATGTGCTCTCCCAATTCAGGGCAGGTTTTTAGCTCCCAGCAAGTTGGCCACTTTCACGCAGTCATAACCTGTCAGCCTTTTGTCTTGAAATGTTCTATTAAGCGCCGTCAAGTTGGAACTGACTTTAACTCTAATATGACTCTCAAGGTGAATATTTAAAGACTGGTTTCACACACACCCAGTGAGCTTCCATGGCTGAGTGGGGAATTCGAACCCAAGCCTTCTAGTCTGTCACTCCACCTGCTACTACACTGCGTATCTTTTTGCCTTGCAATAGCCCTTTCTAAAATGGTCATGAGCTTCATCGGGGTGCTCCATGTGAAGCAAAGATGAGGAAATAGCCCTTCAGATGTTTTGCACTACAACTCTTACAATCCCTTACAATGGACCTTGCAAGGTAAGATTAATGGGAGTTGCAGGCAAAATGTTTCTCCTTCCGCCTGACATATAAAGCAATATAATTTTTATTATCTTAGCTGTGGTGTTAGTGTTGTGCTTCTCAGCATGTAGCGTGCAATACATGGCATTAAAGGGTTAGATATTACTCTGTCATACTTGGTTTCAATAGTTTGCTGTTCTGGCAAAGGCTGATGAAGAAAGCTCTTCTAAACAGATGTGGAGTTCTGTTCCAGTAGTAGATGAGAGAAAAACTGAGGAATAGAAGCCATATTTTATCTGCAAGGAGAAACACAGCAGTATGGGCACATGATACAAACATGTGTGAAGCCACCATAACTTTTCATAAAGGACAAAAGTACTGTGGAAGGAAATGTTGAATTAATTAAAACATTTGATCTGACTAGGGAATGGAGAACTATAAAAATATATGAAACGTGACAGATTATGTTTTTCATTTAATTGGACAAGGTTACATAAAAGAGATGGCCAAGTTTTTAAAAACCAATCTAAATTCATTTGATTTACATACAAGTCTAGGAAGTGGGTGTGTGATCTGGTGTTAACTCCTCTGAGGCACTGAGCTATCCATCAAAGTTTGCTGTTTGCCCTTTACAGCACAATGGTTTAGATGTAAAATCTAATTTTACTCCAGTATGTAGTTCCGGAAATTATTTGACATGTGCTGATCAGATCATTATGTGTTTCTTGTTCTGTGTACAGTGTGTCTGATTAGACAAAACCCAGAAGAAAATGCTAGAGCTGGGGTGGGAGGTGGAACTCAAAAGGGCTTTAAAAAAAAAATTAAAACTTTTTTGTAGTTCAATTTGGAAAAATAACTTCCACCCTAATTTTTCTATCCCTTAGCAGAGATGGAGAATTTCAGAGGGCTGCTTACATATGGAAATAAAAAAGTGCCACCTTTGTCTGAATAAAGTAATCACTTTGCTTTTGTATATGCTGCCCTGAAGTTTTCAGTTTATCCTGTTAGTTTATGTCACTATAACATTTTCCAAAGTTTTCACTTCAATTTTAGTGATGTGGTGCATTCTGACTCAAGCACAGAATGCCCAACATTGCAACTAAGAGAGAGAGCTCCATGTGCTGCTTTGAAGACTGCATTATGGAATGAAAACAACAGCTCCTTTACAAAATGAGATTTTGTGATGCCTTTGAAGGATACAGTTTTTGCTGAGAAGGTATTTACATATGTATGTCCATGATTTGTGGATATCTTTTCATTGTTCATTATGGTCTGTTGATGATGAAAGGTGAAGAAATAGAAAGGCTGAGGATATGGAATCAATATCTGTCAAAAAAGTTATCAAGTGTCATGACTAAACTAGAAATCAAAATAATCTATAACAAAATAATCATGAAATGTTTTGGATAGTGTTTACAACAGATTCCCAGTGTGGTGTAGTGGACAGAGTAGTGGACCAAGATTCTGGTCCACAGATTTGGCTGTGGAAATTCACTGGGGGAGTGTAATTAGTAAAACCACTCCTTAAATATCTCACTTGCCTTGAAAGCTCTATTAGAGTCGCTATGATTTGTTTCTGACATGACAACACACACACACACACACACACACACACACACACACATACACATTATACAACAGGTGGCCACCAAGGGATTGTCTCTATGGGTATTATTAAAGTGAATGAGCTGGTGTATCATAATTGATGCTATGCCTATCAGATAAGAGAAGGAATATCCTACCAGATTTCCTTGTATTTCGTGTCTGAGTTTTAAAAATCTATGTTTCTTCCTATCTTTATTCATGAACACATTTGAAAATTCTGGTAGATTTATCAAACATGAACCAAACAAAAATGTCCCCAATTTACATACCGCCCAATAATAACAGTTATGACTATGTGAAGCATGGAGAAGATCCATACCCCTCTGCTTTGTAATTGTTCAAGATGAGGAGCATATCAGGGAAGGGACAGAGAGAGAGGGAGAACAGCCCTAACAAATATAGTTGAATATATAGGGATTTGAAGTGAAACTTCTAAAACTCCATACCCATCTGTCTGCATAGGTCATCGTCTTGCTTTCTCCCATGTTGAATTTTCTAAAGTTGCAAAATCTTTCCAGCAAATATATGGAGATATTTGCAAATGTTAGGGATCTGTTATTAAGAGGAATGAAGAAAAGAAGTATCTGCCCATTCCTAGCAGGTTATACACATGCTTGTTAAAACCTTAGAAATTATAGTAGCTGCAAATAGAGGCACCAAATAACAGTGCTCCTTGCATATAGTCGTCTTCCTTACCCTGTCATGGCAGAGCTGTGAAAGCCCATCATAGTCTTAGAGTCATTCATGTGGAGGGTATGTCCTTTCTGAAGAAATAATGACAACCATGTTGACAAAAGAACAGAGCAGAAAGCATCAACATTCATATGTGGACAACATTTTCTCAATTTTGTTATGCAGGAGTTAACAGCCCTAGGGCATTAAAAGCAACAAAAACAACCACACACACACAAAAAAACAACAACAAAAAACCATTAGTGGCTTAGTTGCCAGAATATGCTACCATACACTACTTTGACCTAGCTTGGTTTTCTGATATGGGTTCAAATCCACACAGGCATGAATTCAAACTCATGATACTAATTATTTCAAAGAAAATTACTTGTAAGCAGAGAGTGTCTTTCTTGGGCTGTATTCCCCCCCAAAATATATGCTGTACTGTTTAGGCCAGTGTTGTATTCTGTTCTTCCTGAGCTGAAAGCTTCCTCCAGCATAACACTATTCAACTGTATTGCTTGTGCAAATGTTGCTGATGCACAAGGAGAGAGTGGGTTTTCTTCACAGAAATTACTGTGCAACAGCAACACTTGTGTTAAGTGGTACAATCCCATGTTACTATGGTGGCAGGATTTCCTGCTCAGTGAAAGCTCAAGAAGACATCAGCATTAGGCTTTAAATGTGTCACAACACTCTTAGTCTTCATAGCTGGTTGTAAATATTCTAACATATATTTGAGTTCAAAGTCTTGTCATGGGAACTGCAGGTCACCAGAACAGAGGCAGATACTTACCTTCAGCATAGCTATAAGACAGCTTGGGAAGAAAACCTCAAGCACCTTTTTTCTCAAGGATCATGAGGGATACATTAGATATGGTATGACTATATGCATGAGCTCATCCCCATATATATTCAGCATAAGTGGATTTATATACCCATGGGGGAGTAACCACAGATGCAAACGGGAATGCTGGAAGAATTAGATCTTTGTACATTCTTATGCAAACTGGTGTGATCTGGACTTCCCAGACTACTGTGAAGATTATGGGATACATCAGAGGATGTTGCATTATAATTCTTGATCCAAAAATGTACCAAAATTCTGCACACTTTAGGATCAAGCATGGATCAAATATATCAAGTACGGTTTAAGATCAAATGTGTTTAGAAAAATATGGATAGTGAGAAAATAAATTCAAAAATATTTAAATGTTTATAACAGGGGTAGGGTGGGATTCTAGCCCTCCAGATGTTGTTGAAGTGCATCTTTTATCGTCCTTCACCTTTGCCTATGCTGACTAGGGCTGGTTAGAATTGCAAGCCAGAACCATCTGCCTACTCCTCTTTTACTATCTGAAGTTTGTCCTGTCCCATTTATGATGGGAAAGTGTGGACTGTGGCAAAGAACTAATCATCATTATTAAAACAAACTTCTCAAATATTTGCACCAGCCATAGTCAATAGAGGCAGATGTTCTCATCACAGAGAGGAATCTATATTGTCCCGGGCAGCTATTAAGGATTACAAGCTTGTCAGAATCAAATGGTGCATAACTGAAACTTCCCTTCACAAGCACCGGTACACACGCTTATTCTTCCACATTGGGTCTCAGATTTGCCCACTTTTTTCTCCCATTTTTATTCCTAGCCCAAAAACAGAGTTCTTTTGAAGAGAAAGAATCTGTTGGATCATAAAAAGGTCTCTGCTCAACTCAATTCATGCATCATGTGAGTGATGCCATTACTGTAAATCTGTGCAATTAACATAGTCAGATTGGGCTAATTGAAGGGGAATGTAATGTATAGCAAATAGCCACAACTCTCTATAAAGTTTTTTTGGTTTGGTTTTTTTTTTTTAATTTCAAATGTTGTCTCTTAAAATATAGGTTTGTATTGCTTTTTCTAGTAGTTGGAAACTGATTGCTGAAGTGAGACTGTGTCCTCAAGATGAACAAATGTGTGTCAGAAATTGTTACTAAAGGCCTTAAGTGTGTTTAATACTACACTGACAATTTAGGTTCAAGACCAGCAGCTCAAGGCTACCATGTTGTATTTCAGCTCTGTCAGTAGCCATCATTTGACTACCTTCTGTCACACTATTGACCCATAATCTCCAGAGCTAACTTCAGACTGATCTGTAAAAAAGACAAGAAAATGAACAGGTTAATTGGAGAGAATGGAATGAAGACAATCATTATCATAAACTAAACATGACATTTCAGTTCTTGAAAAAAAGGCCTGATCATATCTAAATGTGGCACAGAAATTCCACCCAACCAAGCCACAAGACAATATAGGGGCTCTTCTTTAGGTTAAATTTATGAGGAAATGCTAGAAATATTTACAAAAACCCAATAGTCTTTATATCTCTCCATTGTAAGAAAAACATATCCATTTCTTTCTACTCTGTGCTTTCAATCCATGAGAGGATCTCTTATCCCAAGATAAGATAATGTTTTCTTCAGAGTCTTCAGTAAGGGATTGCTGAATGTCTTTTGGAAATTCAAGTAAACAATGGCTGAAATCCTGTTGTGTAAATTATGCTGCATAAGGCTGATTATGTCATCAATGGGGATGACTTTTTCAGAGATTTATTTATTTATTTATTTATTTATTTATTTATTTATTTATTTCATTTATACCCCGCCTATCTAGTCAATTGTGACCACTCTAGGCGGCTTACAACATGCACTTAAAAAAATAAATAAACATATAACAAACCACATCACAAATAATAATTTACATAAATTAAAAGATAGAATAAATTTTTTTCCCAAAGATGGCGATTAAACAGTTCCTACTTGTGTCCTGAGGCATCCACTGCTCCCATGTAATATTTTTATTGTCAAGAACCCATGAGGCTTGTGGGACAGGAGGAGGAAATCTTTAAAGTCATCCCAGTGGCTGCAGTTTCCAGTAATTAAAAATTTCTTCCTTCCATTTCATGCCCCTCATGGGTCCCTGACAATGAAAGCAATTAGATGGGATCTGTCGGTGCCTTGAGACAGAAGTAGGAACAGCTTAACTTTTTAAAAAATCATTCCAGCTGGTGACATCACCAGCCTTAAATAAGTTAGGTGGTGTAACTTGTGCAACAAGGTTTCAACCATCATCTCCAAAATAAGTCAAAAAGGTTGACAAGACAGGGCCCACCTTTGCAAAAAATATGCTGGTTCTTTTTCAGCAAAGCTGAAAATATGCTTATCAATTTTATCTTTATAATTTTTCAATAAGATCTAGGACTTTCCCTCTTGCCACCATTGTTTGCCTCAGAAACCCATTCTCGCCTTCTGAACTGCCACTGGGTTTCATCTCAAGCCCCAAGTCACAGCATGTTCAGAGGTTTCAGAAGGAGGCAAAAACATCTGAGGAATGTCATGGGAAGCCAATTTTTTTTTCCTGATAAAACTAGGTATATTTTGTGGAGGAATCACCCCATGCATATTCTCAATGTGGAGGGACTGGTTTCCTAGGAATATAGACGGAGATGGAGAGATATAATAATTCACTCTTTCCAGGGTCAACAGGAAGTTTAAGTGTTCTCTTTATCTTCAAAAGATTTTTCTGTTCCCGTACTCCCTCTGTTAATCCTCTTTATTCTCATAACAAGTGGACAAAATGTACTGTCTTGTCCTGGATTCTGAATTTTTCTGGCACAAAATTTCAAGCTTGGCAACAGCCTTGCTTGTGATTTTCCTCAATAGCCTGGCAATCTGCTGTGTAATTACATTAGGCTCTGTCTATGTATCGCATTGGCTTATGCAAACAGAAAGGATGAGATGCGATCCACCTACTTGGAGGCTCATCAATACAAAACATCACAAGTTCAGCAAGAGTCTTGGCTCTGGGAACACGAGTAGACAACACATTAATCAACGATAGAACAAGGTCAGGAGACAGATTCAAAACACATGTCTATATATGTGCCTATCTGCAGATTGTATTTCTTTAGTGTAATACTCAGCACAGATTAATGCTCTGATTTTATTTAATCTCATTTGGCTCTTTGGAAATGGGTCAAGATTTTACTAACTTTGTGACAGACAGTTCCCTCAAATATAATGAAATGTACAGAAAACAACAACACTGAAGAGGCCTTGCAAATATAACCCAATAATAATCAATGGCTATTTACAGCTTGTATGTCATTTGTCTCTGTATCCAGGGCCAAGTGTTATGATGATGTGAACTCATTTAGTTTGATTTTTTTTAAAAAAGCTGATGAGCTGCTTTATCCATTAGCGATTGCCTTGCAATAATTTACTGTATACTGCTTAATGGCTAGGCATGTATAACTTTGCCTGTCTCCTATTTGTATACAAGGATGAGAAATTTTCAAATTACTTTCCTAGCCCTGTGGAAAGGTGAGCTATTTGAGGCTGCTCTCGAGAAAAGAAAAGTATCAGGACTACTTTTGGGCAAATGAAGCAAAACTGTGCAAATGACTCACATAATGCAAAGGATGTTTTAACACAATCATGCAAAGTGACAACAGTGGTTGTTTCCCCCCCGTGGACTTTAGAGGAACAGAAGTATCAGAGAGAACTATTTGATCCTTCCTAAACCATCAACCAGCTATCCATAGCTTGTTGTGAATTTTGTGCTTTGCTTCTCAGAGGGAAAGTGAGCTGGTTTTGTGCCAGATAAAGTTGACAACCCTGGACTCTTGGAGGCAGACAGCGTAACACTGGTGTCAGAGGAGAAGGTGGAATGGCTTAAAAGAGGGGCACCAAAGCAAGCCATTAGCTAGGCAGGAGACTACCTGGTATAGTGCCAGTTAGGGCTCTTTGGGATTGGGTACCTCCCCAATACTAAGTGACCTCATGTTGGAAAGCCTACAGCTGAGTGGGATATTACTACAAGAGGTAGCAGTAATCCCACTGGGAACAATCTGTGATTACCCTGAATGCCATCAACTCTACTTCTTGAAACTTTGCATGCCTTGTCTGTGAATGATCTGCTCTGCACATTGTCAGCTCTTACGCTTCTTCCTTGGCAGATTCCTGGCTGACTGATATCCTAGCAACTGGCTCTTGACACTCTAATGACCTCTCTTCTGGCTACTCCCTGCTCAAGCAGACAACTTGGCAAGACTGTGATTTGTGGCTTAAGAGATCAGGGGCCTTGAAGTTGGCATCCAGAGTGAGCACCTGGACAGCAGATTCAGCAGGCATGAAGGTCACCCCATTGCTGTCTCCCCTACTGGGGTGAGATACAGCATGAGTCAGTTTAAATGACAAAAAAATAATAATCAAATGATCCAACTGGCTCTACTTCTCTTCTCTCTCTCTCCCTCTCTCTCCCTCTCCCTCTCTCCCTCTCTCTCTCTCTTTCTCCCAACTGGGAATGGCTGCTGGATGACACCAGGGAACAGGCAAATCGCTACAGAACTTTAAGCATGATCAAGATTAAAATGTAAAGGAAAGCTCAAATGTTACATGCATGCAGACTCTATTGATATCCAATGAGATGTTTACATTGTTTCTGGTGATTTAAGAACTATGCTGATTAAGATGAGAAGAATGGCATCTTCTCCAATAGGGCCTATCCCGAGGCAAACTGAAATTGATTGATTATATCAGGCTACTTATAAATGGCAAATATTTATTCCTAATTTCCCACCTCATATCTTCCAGCTGGGGCTAATTTAAGGCATATCAGGTACTCCCATAACCAGTCAGCAGAAACAAGACAGTAAAGTATGTGTAGCTGGCTCCATGAAAGGTGTGATGTGATTGGAAGAGTCCCATCAGGCACAAGGATGTAGAACAGAGGTGGATTTCAGAGGTGTAGCATTGCTTCTGTGACAAGAGGTGGAGAGCTGATTCTGCAGCTTTTTGTTTTCTTGGTTTAAACACCATGGCTAGTCCATCCATCATGGGAATGTAATTTTGCTTCTTAAGTACACCAGCATAAGTACAACAGCATAAACATATTCCTCATTGTGTGCCAAGTCATGCAATTGGAAGGCCATGAGGAATACAAGTGTCAACTCTTTAACTAGTAGCAATTTGCCGTTGTGCTGCACTCTGCTGCACTTATATCAGCTTTTGTAATTGAGGCACTATTTTTTTTATTCCTTTCATTTTAAGTGAGCTCAACGTGGTGGGGAACCTCAATGCATCATTTGCAGGGCTTGTGAGATCCATCCCCCTCCAGGTGAAATTGGAATAAAGCAGTACTGGGTTTTTTTATTTTCAAAGTCTGTATAATTTATACAAACTGTAACTGTGCAAAACCGCTCCCCGTTCACCCTGACAAGCACAGCACAAACAAAGGAAACATTAAAAAGCCTGATTGTTGCCCTCCTCCAAAAAAAAGATGGAACCCATGAGGCCCTTATGCTCATACCAGAGGCTGCAAAAGGTTATGAATTCATGATCCTCCCAAATAAATAGTTATAGTTACAATTGTAATAATTCCTGAACTAACTCTTTGTCATTTTGTCTTAGGAAGTACTGCATGTTGGGTAGCTAACTTCACCACAAGAGTATTTCTAAAAATGTCGTCCTGTCCTAGATCACCTGACAGCACCTTTAAAAAAATATGAGTTTTCAAAAGGCCCACGTCTGTCCCCAGAGCCTTGGAAGCTGTGGCTTTTTCACAGGGGACCTTGCTCTAAGTGGCCATGAAGACCTGCTTCCTGCTGCCTGGAACACCCCCAAAACTGAACATGAAAGTGCCTTTCTAGGCACTTCCTGTTTTGATATTTATTCTTCTTCGTGACCAAAAACAGCCACTCTGGACCTAGGGAAGCCTAGAGCACTGGTTCTTAACCTGGGGTTACTCCGGAGTTTTGGACTGCAACTCCCAGAAGCCTTCACCACCAGCTGTCCTGACTGGGGTTTCTGAGAGTTGAAGTTCAAAAGCATCCGAGTAACAAAGGTTAAGAACCACTGGCCTAGAGCAGCAGGTGCTGGCAAATTTGTGAACACCAAGCCTGCTGAGCTTGCTCACTTCCTGTCATGTCCTCTAACCATGTTTGGTTGGGAGTTAGTCCTGTTAATTTCAGTCGAGTTTCTGTCTCAAGAAATTCTGCTCAATCCTCTGTAGAATCATTTGTGAATAAATAAATATATGCAGCACTGTAGCCACAGGCTTATGTATGTCCAGTACAAAGCATTCTGTGTGATTTTAAATTCGGTATTGCAAAACTTTGTGTTGTAACAGTATGCAAACACAAAAAAACCTTGCATTAGGAGATTATGTTTTCAGTGCCTGAAATTCCAGATATTTCTAGATGTCTTGACAATTATACCAGTGAACAAAGGTGGTCTTTGTATAGAGGGGTTCTCAATAAATACTTCGTTAACAGGCTACAATAGTAATTTTATAGGTTTCTCGAAACAGTAGAAAGTGGTTGAGCGTAATTTTGCTTTCAGTTGTGGCTCCTTTTACCATGGCAGGGAGAGCATGAGTGGTTAAGCATCTTTTGCTAAGAGAATACTGATAAGCCAAACAATTTACTCAGCATATGCTTTTGCTGTGTCTATATAACAAGGAGATATGGCGGTTGTCCATGAACTCTTTCCTTGATGAGATTAGCCTTCCTGCACAGGAAACATCTGTCAGTAAATTGTACTTTCTTATATATCTGTTGATATACAGACAGCAGCCCTACAGTTCCAGAAACCCATTCCAGGGCATGAAAAGAGGAGCAGATCCCTGAGGACTTTGACAACTCGCAGTGAAACCTTGAACAGGGAAAGAGAGAATTCATGCTTGATTCCTCCTCGGGTCCTTCCTAGCTACAACAAGGGGTACTGTAATGAGCCTGAAACTTTAAGTCAGAAAGCCACACTTGCAGCAGGCAAAACTAGGTCTAATGGTGTTCCAGGCTTGGATGGCGAGGGATAGCAGTGGGATCTACTAGATCTCCAGCCATTTAACCCTGTGCACAAGGAAGAATTTAGGCAGGCTTCAGTTTTTTATTCACATTCTTTAATGGCTGGAGAAATTCTGGCTTGGTGTTGAATGAGTAATTAGGGCCTATTGGCTTTACAGCAAACCTGCCGCCAGAACAGAGAAGTACAGTTCGAATTGGTTTGTGGACATAGATCAGCAGAGTTGTTTCCACTGCTGTACTCCCTCTGGGGCCACAGATGTGGAGCCCCTAGCAGTAAGTGTCTGTACTTTGGTGTTTACCTTTGCAAAAGAGGAGTGCCTGATCTGGGAGGTGGTGAGCAGTATCAAATTGCAAGCTGAGCAAGAGTGCAAATGAAAAGAAAGCAAAGATGCTGAAATCCATTAGCGACATCTTTCTTTACATGTGCCATATAGCCAGTCATTGACACTTACTCAAACACATTCCAAAAGAATGTGGCTAATATGTGGAAAGAATAGCAGGTGCTTTGCAAAGCAGGAAAAATGTAAGATACCCTTAAGGGAATTCCAAGACTTCACAAAAAATTGAACCTGCTAGTCATGCTACTGTCAAAAGTGACAAAACCAAAAAAAAAATCAAAAAAAAAATCCTGAATCAAAGGAAAGAGAGGAGAGGTCTGATTTCTTCACATAGTAATTTATTTTGAAAGTGTTGGGGATATATAAAAACACACACACACACATGCACATGTGTGCACGCATGAAGAAAGATACAGATTTGGAGCAAATGCATTTTATGATTTCATTCCTTTACACCAAAATGACCTTGGCCATATAGCTAAGAAGTGAAACGTTTCAACTGTCATAGTTGATCATTCAAGGTGAAACAAATGGGAAAAGAAGTACAGAAAGGAGAGGAACTTCTTGGCTGATGAACCATGATCTTGATTTTGGGCTGCTGTAGCTATTGCCAGGATGGTCATGATGGTATTTGGCTTCCAGTAAGAGGAACAAAAGGAAGCAAAGTACAGAGGATCCACCCTGTCAAATCTACTTTCTTTCCTTCCTTCCTGAATTACAATGAAGTCAGATAAGGAAACTATTGGCCCAATTCAGATATTCACATGCCAGCTGAATAATCAGTAGGTTGAAGAGTCCTTTGCTCCACCCCCACAACATCCCTGCCATCTTCCTTAATCAGCAAGCTGTGTAATGCAGGAAGTCTTTGATTAATTGTAGTTTTCTGCTATTCCAGACTGGGAAATTATCATTACACAGAGCCCCTGTTTAGTTCCAGGTTTAGTAGCAATAGTTATGCAGTTTAGACACTATGAAACTATGGCTTTGATACTATGGCTAATTGAAGATTTTTGGGGTGAAGAGGAGAGCATCAAGAAGAATGGAAGAAAAAAAAGGCTGCTTGCCCAGAAGGAAGTTACTAAAGTTTTCTCCCTGCTGGCTGAGGTTTATGAGAGATTTTGTGTATTTTTTGCTTTTCTGGCCTTTTTTGGAAAAAAAAGTCATAGAAATAATATTTAATAAAAAACAAAACCACACACAAAAACAAAACACCACTCTTGTATTTTGTGCAAAACCCTTGTCTTGTACATGACATAAAGGGGCGTTTGAAGCAAAACAGAAGCCTTTTCCCCAGAAAAATAAGTTTTTTCTTCTTTCCTAGATGTTTTCCTGACAAAGCACATTGGTCATGCAAGAATTTAAAAAATAAATTATAGCGATTGACCAGATTCTTGATAAATCATCATGACGCATAGAGACACCATTTCCTATTGAGGACAGAGAAGAAAATTAGAGAGTATTTGTTGCATGAGAGAGAGAAAGGGAAAGAGAACAAATCCGTGTAGCTGACCAATCCAATTTGGGTCCATAAAAATTGTTAGGTGGCCAGGAAGACTTCCGGCTTGACGTCGTGATGATACAGTCCAGGGAGACAGAGCTCTGCTCCCCAAGACTGCTTTTCAGCCTGCTAGGGAGCCCCAAGGGGCTTAAGTCACCCCGGAGAGCTGACGAGCGAGGGGGAGATACCTGTAGATCACGAAGATAATGGCAATTGTCTTCGTTTGATCCAGGAAACTCCCCAAACCAGCAGGAGGAAAACAAACCGCTTGCTTGCTAGCGGTTTGTCCAAGTCATCGGCTGCCGAAGAAAAACAGCACTAAGTTTTGGATATTTTACATCGTGTTATCAACCTGGGTGAGACTATTTTTCTTTCCCTTTTTACTAACTCTATCAACATTCCTGACTAAAATAACTCCTTAAAAGAAAGAAAGATTCTAAGCTGTCCCCTAGCTGGTGAAAGGAAGCGGCGACCAAAGAGAGGAGCGGTTCGCTGCTCTAAAGGGGAGGCTAAGAAGACACGGCAAGTCTATCCTATCGAACATTAATCTGTATTTGTTAGAAACTCTTCGAAAGCAATAGAGGGGAAATAACGGGTGGTTTTTTTTGGACCTAATATTGCAAATGGAGATCGGGAATCATCTTTCCAGGCATTAAAGAGTGGACGCAAACTCTGAAACTTTGTTGTGTCTAAACAGTGGAACTGGAGGTGAGCCCAGATGAAGAGCAACAGTTATCTCTTATGATGACCTTGGCTTAGCTATAACTTTTAAAGCCTGTTTTTTTTTCCTGTTTCCTTTTTGGACCTGCAGCTTGGATTAATTACAGATGACTACAGACAATTAACTCTTGGATTACAAATAATAAACCTGATGGCTTTCAGATCAAGCTG
This sequence comes from Pogona vitticeps, assembly GCF_051106095.1. Taxonomy (NCBI): domain Eukaryota; kingdom Metazoa; phylum Chordata; class Lepidosauria; order Squamata; family Agamidae; genus Pogona; species Pogona vitticeps. The sequence goes on along the minus strand of NC_135787.1, from coordinate 113,119,948 downwards.
GATTTACAATTAAAAACTCTAGATCATCTGGTCAGACTTGGATATATACGTCGAGAACTGGACAGTGGGAATAATCCTTGAAACTTTGTTATATGAAAAAGTAAAATTGTAAAGCTAATAGTTTGCTTAGAATATAGAGCTGTGATGATCAGGTATTATTGATGACCATTGAATATAAGGTATTGCTGATATAATGATATATTGACAATATTTGAATACCTAAAGGGTGGAAAAAATAGTGTAGTAGATCAATAGAACTTTGGAGGGTTGGTCTGATATTTTGGGGAAAATATTCATAATGAGTCTACCAAATTTATCTAAAACTGTTAAAAAACAGCCTCTGCATCATCATCTGGGCCTCCCAGTCCAGTAAAGCAAAGGTCTATTGATACAATGTTATTTCAAGAAAAAATTCAGAAAGATCTACAAGCAACACTCCAAGCGATTCAAGTTACAGTTGTATCACACAAAGAGGAGACAAAGAAAAATCAAGAAGAAGCAAGAAGAAACCATGAAGAAGCCAAGCTCAATCAACAGAAATTGGAAGAGAAAATGGATAAAATCAATGAACAGATCGGGATGATGAATACGCAAATCCAAGATATTCAGCAAAATACTATAAAGAACCAACAAAGAATTGAAAAATTGGAAAATAAGGCAGAAGAAACAGAGAAGAGACTGGATGAACTGAAAAGAGACAACCACGAACTTTTTCAGGCTAATAAAAATTTACAAGACTCAATTGCAGTGATGGAGATGGAAAGAGCCTCAAACATTCTTAGATTTCAAATACCAGAAGATAAACAGGAGGACTTACCAGAACTGATGGCAACCATTTTGGCAGAGACACTGGGAATTGAAAAAGAAGAGTTGGAAAGTGAGATAGACTAAACATATAGATTAAATTCAAGCTATGCAAGAAAGAATAGAATACCACGTGAAGTACATGTAAAATTTGTGAAAAGATCGACAAGAGATGAAATACTGCGAAGGGCCAGTGAAGAACGAATACAGTACCAACAAAAGGAAATTGTGGTATTGAAACGGAGAATAAGAGAGGGGAGGAAACAATATCAATTTTTGACCACTAAATTGATTAGGAAAGGAGTGAATTTCAGATGGCTAGTACCTGAAGGGATCCTGGTCAATTGGAACTCAAGAAGACACAGACTTGACTCTATCCAAAAAGCAAGAGAATTCCTTGAAAGACATATAACCTTCTTTGAAGAAGAAGCACAGGGGCAAGATATAAATGAAGGAGAAAGTAGAAAGAAAAGACAGAAAACACCAGAAGAGGAGAGTGAGCTAAGTGAAGAAGAGAGTCAGAAAAAGGATACTGAACAAGATTTGAACAAAACACAAAGAGAAAAAAGGAACACTAGGGCAGTAAAACCTAAATACAAGTAAACAAGATGGAGAAGGAAATTGGGATCTTCTCAGTGAACATTAACGGTTTGAACGCACCAAGAAAAAGAAATCATGTTTTTTCAAAACTAAAAAAAAACCAAAGCAGATATAATTTGTCTTCAAGAAACACACATCAGACAACAGCATTACAAATATCTGATCTACCCGAAGATTGGGAAGCTCTACTACTCAGCTGCACAACAAAAGAAAAGAGGAGTAGCTTTGTATGTGAAAGAAAAGTTAAACTCTAAAGATATCTATTCCGATGAAGAAGGGAGAATCTTAATGGTAGAAATAACAATAAATCAAAAATAGGTCTTGATGATAGCAATATATGCACCTAATAGTAAACAAGAAAATTTTATCGTAAGCTATACAAAACAATATTGGAAAAAGAATACCAAAACATCTGCATATTAGGTGACTTTAATGCAATTGTAGATGAGAGATTAGATTATAAAAATGGCAAAAAAGGGAAAAATGGAAGGAGAAGACTGCCAAATGTTTTCTTTCAGATGGCAGAAGAACTAGGACTACAAGATATATGGAGAGAAACAAATACTAAAAGCTCTCAATTTACCTTCTATTCAAATAGACATAAATCCTGGTCGAGAATAGATATGATCTGGCTATCCTCAGAATTAAAAACTGAAATACAGGAAGTAGAAATAGAAACCAATATTTGGGCAGACCATAATCCAATGAAAATGCGGTGAAAAGGAGAGAGAAAAGAAAAGACAAGATGGACTTTAAATCAGGAAATTTTGAAGGATAAAGAATTTGTGGAAAGAACTAAAAAAGAAATGGAACTCTTCTTCAAAGAGAATAAAAAAGAGGAAACATCCCTGCAGACAATCTGGGACACAGCTAAAGCATACTTCAGAGGATTGGCCATATCATATATATTCAAGAGGAATAAAAGGAAAAATCAACAACTTACAAAACTGAAAGAAGAATTCAAAAAACTGGAGCTAGAGCTACAAAAAGAACCGCAGAAGAAAATTCTTAAAAACCAGATAGAGATAGTGAAACATAAATTAAACTTAATAGAATCAGAAGAATTAGCTCAACAAGTCAAAAGAGCTAAACAAAATTTCTTCGAGAATGCCAATAAACCTGGAAGATGGCTATCTATAGATTGAAAAAAGAAAAACAAAAAAGACTGATAACGAAGCTACAAGATCAAAACGGAGACCTCCAATATAAAAAAGAGCAAATAAAAAAAATAGCTAAAGAATATTATGCTAATTTCTATGACACTCAAGAAGTTTCTCTTGAAAAGATAATACAATATATTAAAAAAGCAAATCTCCCTAAAGTACCAGAAAACATTAAAAATCTCCTAAATGAGAAAATAACAATGATGGAAGTAACGGAAGCAATTAAAAAACAAAAAAATGATAAGACTCCAGGACCAGACGGATTACCAGCAGAATTTTATAAATCCTTCCAAGATATAATAAGCTTACCAATAAAAGAGGTCTGCAAGGAAGTCCTACTAGAAGCTAAAATACCCAAGACATGGCTAGAGGCATATATCACGTTAATACCAAAAGAAGATATGGACTCCACACATATAAAAAATTTTAGACCAATATCACTGTTGAATGTGGACTATAAAATCTTTGCAGTAATTATAGCGGAAAGATTGAAAAAGTTTTTAATGGAGTTCATTCACTCAGACCAAAACAGATTTTTGCCAAAAAGACAATTAAGGTTTAACCTAAGGATAATTCTGGACATATTAGAATATTATGAGGTACATTCAGAGGAGCAAATGGCATTAATCTTCTTGGATGCCCAAAAAGCCTTTGATAATGTGAACTGGCAATTTATGATACAGCAAATAAAAGATATGGATTTTTGCAAGAACTTTACAAATATAATTGAGACAATCTACAATGAACAAATAGCTAAAGTAATTGTAAATGGTGAACTGACGGATAATATTAATATAAAAAAAGGCACAAGACAAGGATGTCCGCTCTCTCCATTGCTATTTATATTAACTCTGGAGGTATTAAATAGGAATGTGAGGAACGACCCAGAGCTTAAAGGTACCAAAATAAAGGATGAGAGCTACAAGCTACAAGCATTTGCAGACGACTTGGTGTTTATATTGGAAGACCCATTGGAAACAACATTGAGACTACTGGACAAAATCGATGAATTTGGGAAAGTAGCAGGACTGAAGACAAATAAAGAAAAAACTAAAGTTATAGTGAAAAACTTAACAGCCAAGCAAAAAAATCAACTCTCAAAGATGTCAGATTTACAAATAGTTTAAAAAGTTAAGTACCTAGGAATATATTTAACTGCTAGATGTGTAACTATAAAAGAAGATAATTATATGAAACTATTTAACCAAATAAAAATAGATCTAGAAAAATGGAAAAACTTACAACTATCACTATTAGGAAGAATTGCAACAATCAAAATGAACATTTTGCCAAAGCTGCTTTTCTTGTTCCAAACAGTGCCAGTGAAAATAGAGAAGAAATATTTTAACGATCTAAACAAAGTGATACTACAATATATTTGGCAAGGGAAGAAAGCTAGAATCAAACTAAAAATGCTCCAAGAATCCAAGGAAAACGGAGGATTTGGTCTACCGGACTGGACCTTATATTACCAATCATCTGCTCTAACTTGGCTGAAAGAATGGATTAGCCTGAAAAACAAGAGACTTCTGTATTTAGAAGGACATGATCTACAGTTGGGTTGGCATGCCTTTTTATGGTATCAGAAAGCCAAATCTCATAGGTATTTTCAAAACCATTATATTAGAAACTCCTTGTATATAATATGGGAAAAAATAAAAATGAAAATGTACACGAAAATACCAGGATGAGTTTCACCCATAGAAGCATTTGTTCATCCCAACCTTTTGAATGTTAGAAAAATTTTGAGTTATACAGATATTTTAGACAAAGATAGGCAATTAAAGCCAAAACAAGACCTTATAGACCAGGGGTTAGATGCATCGTGGTGGTCTATAATGCAAATACAATCAAGATATGAACAGGACCTAAAAATGTACGATTTTTATAAAGAACAGACAACTTTTGACCAAATAATGTTAACATCAGATGACAAATTAATTAGGAAAGTATATAAATACCTTCTAAATTGGAAAATGGAGGATGAACAGGTCAAAGAAACGATGGTTCAATGGGCAAAAATTTTTGGGTACAATATTGACTTAGAAAAATGGCAAGGGCTGTGGTCTAGAAACTATAAGATGACAATGGCAACATCTTATAAAGAGAATCTTTATAAAATGTTTTATAGATGGCATTTACCTTCTGATAGATTAGCTAAGATGTACCCTTAACAGGTCAAGTAAATGTTGGAAATGTCATAAAAAAACTGGAACCTATTATCACCTCTGGTGGACTTGTGATAAAGCAAAAAAAAATTGGTACAAAATACATACATGGCTTGTTAAAATAATCAAAAAACATGTAGATTTTAGGCCAGAGCTCTTTCTGTTAGGTATAATACCAGAAAGTGTTGATAGACAAAATGTATATTTAATACTGCATATTCTAACAGCGGCAAGGATTATTTATGCACAGTACTGGAAAAATGAAGGAACATCTACGGATCAAGAAATAATTAAAAAGATATTGGACTGCGCTGAAATGGACAGACTAACACTGAAAATCAAAGGGAAAGAAGATACAAAATATTACCAAACATAAGACTTATTCTATCAATGGTTAGAAGGATGTCGTATAGATTAGGAGTATAATGTGTGTAGTAGTTGTTTTACCAATGATTATAAACTGTACCCTGGTGACACGATGTTAAACCAATATGGATGGATTTATATAATAAAAAAAGTTTTAAAAAAATTGTTAGGTGGCCCATGGAGAGAATCAAACTCTTCCGGAAATGTGAAACACCACTGATAAAAGGGTATGTCACAAGGCCTTGTTTTTCCCCAAGCCAAGTTATTTTGGTACACAAGGGCATTCTTGGGAGTAAAAATGCAATGTACAAATTTGCTGCCCTTTCATCATGGCCCTCAAATCAATTGCTTGTGGTGACTGGTCCTCCTGATTCCTTTCCAGGGATCTCTGAAAGGAGGAGACAAGGGAAGTCTTATGGCATATGTTAGGATCTTGTGCCATAATAACAAAATGGAAGATTGCAATCACCTGGGGTACTCATGGGAGAAAAATGCTCCCTTCCTCCATCACATCCATTAGCCAATCACAAAGACTAATTACAGTTGACCTACTTGCCTTCAGGCGGCTTGATAGCAGAGCTTATCAGAACTTGCCATGGCAGCTAGAAGCTGCTGAGAATTGTAGTCTTAAAAAAGTAACTTTTCTCTGTAGTTAGTACACAATAGTTAGCCAAGCAGATTTTACTGTGAAGAGATAGAGAGGGCAAATGAAGATTTCCATTTGTTTCTCTTTGAATAAGGAAAAAGTAAAAAAGAAAGCACTCAGTTGCTCAAATCAACTAGGAGCCAAACTGAACATTACAGATAGCCGGTCAAAAGAAGGTAAAAATTCTTAGTGTTCTAAAAACATTTTAGTTAGTTAGTTAGTTAGTTAGTTAGTTAGTTAGTTAGTTAGTTAGTTAGTTAGTTAGTTAGTTAGTTAGTTAGTTACCAACCCATCCACCCACCCAGGCCACTCCGGGCAGTTCATAACAAAAGGAATAAACATTAAAACATGAAACATTGAAACATAACAACTACTCAAAATTAAACAAACATATCACCAATTAAACAAAGAACAACAGAACATAAAACAATTAATGAAAGCAAGAAAGCAGAATTGGTGACTTAAGTGCTAAGTTGACCACTGCATTCATAAATGTCTAGGAAGGCCTGCCTATATAACAATGTTTTAAAGTGTCTCATGAAAATTCCCAGTGAAGGAGCCAGGCAGATTTTGGGTGGGAAGTTATTCCATAAATGCAGTGCAATCACAGAGAAGGCCCAGGGGCTCACCTTCTCTTTCTGGCCCTCTCTTGGAGTCTCTTTCTGGCCCTCTCTTGGAGTCAGCCTTCCAGCCTGAGATGATCGAGTGGGGTGGGCAGATCTCATTGGAAGGAGGCATTCTGCCAGGTATCAAGGTCCCAAACCATGTAGGGCTTTATATGTTAATGTCATCACCTTGAAGCCAGCATGGAAATAGACAGGTAACCAGTGAACGGTGGCCTGAATGGGGGAGAACCAACCTGCAGGCCAACCTTCATGACTCCCAGTGCCCAATGGCAAAACAAAGCAAGGTAATTTGCAAACACAGGAGAGGTGAAAAGTGCCTTCTGTGATAATCACTTTTTTTTCTCCGTGTTGCTCTCAATTCCTTCTTTTAATGATGGCCTGTCTGGAATATACAGCTTGGTCTTGCAACAACTCTCTTTGCTTGCTGTGATGTAACAGGAGTTTCATTTTGCCTACTAGATCAAGATGAGAGAACATCAGCCCAGCTGCTTTGACAACGGAGCCTTATGCCCTTTTGACCCAACCCCTGCCTTTGAACAACTCTTTTAGGAAGGGTGTGGAAAACCACTGAAAGCATAAAAAAAAGGTCTGCAAAATGTTTCTCTCTCTATTTTAGTGCAGCACTGATATTACTTCCTTGCATTGACTGTATACACAAATAAAGAGGAGTTCTTTATTTAAGCTAATGGATTTCCTGTTATAATTATCTATTGAAACACACAAAAACAAAATATGATGTTATCAAGAAATGGGGAGAGGAAGGGAGTTGGAGGAAGAGTTACACTTTTTGTTTTGTTTTGCTTTTTGTTTTGTTTTTTTAAACAGGGTGCAAATGCAATCTTAGGAATTGTAGACATCAATAGGGAAAGATAGGGAGGAAGGGAGAAAGGTGGCCCTAGAATCTGTAATGGCAGATCAGCCCCACTCAATTACAAATGGAGGATATAGTTTCATTTTTGGCACTTAGCCTGTGGAAAAGAACAGGTCCCAGGAAACCCTGGTACAGTATTAAATCTCGGAGCCTCTTAGGAAAAGGTCATCCAACAGCCATGCTCAACAAATGAAGGTTTTCAGGTCACATTGTCTGTTAGTTAACATGAACACATGAGTACACAAAGTGTCTTGAAGCTCGTCAGGGTCAGCCCTCCAAATACCAGAGAAAGCAGCACCTGCTGCAAGCATAGTATGAGTCAAGTGGATGAATCAGAGCTCAAGACTTCATACATCAGGGACGGTCTGGCCAAGGCCTGCTTAGATTTCTGCAGAGTTCAGCCTTTTGGAGATGCTTTAAATTCAAGAGCTTCAGCCTGGGGGACTTGCAGGCTCTGGCTAATTAATCTGGTTTACATAAAAGTTACACTCAGCCTTCAGATTTAATCAGATCTTTAATCATTTCAATCAACAGCATGTAAGTGCCTGCCATTCCTGAACCAGGAGTAGTTTTAGGATTTTCCAGAAGGGGAAAGCATACAGAATTGGGAAGGGAGGGAGAGAGGGAGGGAGAGAGGGAGGGAGGAAGGAAGGAAGGAAGGAAGGGAGGGAGGGAGGGAGAGAGGAAGGAAGGAAGGAAGGAAGGAAAGAAAGAAAGAAAGAAAGAAAGAAAGAAAGAAAGAAAGAAAGAAAGAAAGAAAGAAAGAAAGAAAGAAAGAAAGAAAGAAAGAAAGAAAGAAAGAAAGAAAGAAAGAATATGCAATGCATACAGTCATGGCCAAAAATATTGGCACCCTTGCAATTCTGTCAGAAAATGCAACCCTTCTCTCAGAAGATTTTTGCAGTTGCAAATGTTTTGGTACTCACATGTTCATTTCTTTGTTTTGCGTTGGAACACACACAAAAAAAAAAGAGAGAAGAAAAGTCAAATCTGATACAACCCACACAGAAACCCTAAAATGCACTGGCCAAAATTATTGGCACCCTCAACTTACTACAGTATTTGGTAGCAACCCCTTTGGAAATCGTTTGTAACCATTCGGAGTGCTTTTTGAAGTCTGTTTCAGGTCATTGTCCTGCTGGAAGACACATGACCTCTGGTGGAGATGCAGCTTTCTGACACTGCCACTATGTTGTGCCCCAAAATTCTTTGGTAATCATCAGATTTCATGATACCATTCACACAGCCAAGGCATCCAGTGCAAGAAGCAACAAAGGACCCCCAAAATATCTTTGAACCTCCACCATGCTTAACTGCAGGGACTGTGTTCTTTTCTTTGAATGCCTCACTTCTTTTTCTGTAAACAGTGCCATGATGTTCTTGACCAAAAAGCTCTACTTTTGTCTCATCTGTTCACAGTATGCTCTCCCAGAAGGATTGTGGTTTTGTCACATATGTTTTGGCATCTTCCAGTCTTGCTTTTTAATGCCTTTGTGTCAGCAGTGGTGTCCTCCTGGGTCTCCTACTATAGCATCCCTTTTCATTCAGATGGTGACGGATAGTGCCAGCTGACACTGTTGTACCCTGTGTCTGCAGATCAGCTTGAATTTGTTGGGAAGCTAATCAGGGTTCTGTATACACCATTTGAACAACTCTTCATTGTAATTTTTCAGTAATTTTGCTCTTCTGTCCACATCCAGGGAGGTTAGCTACAGTGCCATGGGCTGTAAACCCCTTGATGATATTACACACAGTGGACACAGGAACATTAAGATCTCTGGAGATGGACTTGTAGCCTTAAGATTGTCGATGTTTTCCCCAATTTTTTCTCTCAAAACTCTTTACACTCCATTCTTTTCTCCACGCTCAGTGTCACACACAGCACAAAGGTTGAGTCAACATTTCTCCATCTTAACTAGTTGATAGGTGTGTCTAAATACAAATTAAAGGAGCATCACATGCTTGAAAAGCAATTATTTCTTACAATTTAGACAGGGTGCCAATAATTTTGGCCAGTGCATTTTTGGGTTTCTGTGTGGCATCGTATCAGATTTGACTTTTCTTCTCTGGTTTTTTGTGTTGTTCCAAAGCAAACCAAAGAAATGAACATGTGAGTACCACAACATTTGCAACTGCAACAACTTTCTGAGAGAAGGCTTGCATTTTCTGACATAATTGCAAGGGTGCCAATATTTTTGGCCATGACTGTACATTCCTAAAGTGTTGCAACAGCTTTTGGAAAAGGTTGCATATCACATCCAAAAGGAAAGAACAATAGCAAATAAAGTGTGCTGCTTACATACCACTCCATAATGCTTAAAGCACACTCTGGGCAATTTACAATTTAATTGTGAAAGCTACACATTGCTGTCCCCCATGAGCCAGGTACTCAATTTACCAACCTCAGAAGGATGGAAGGCTAAGTCAACCTTCAGGCTGGTACCTGACTCTGTTGGGACTGAATGCAGAATGTGTACAGAGTCTTGATGGCAGTATTGCAGTTTAACCACTGTGCCATGCAGCTCCCAATAAAGGTTAAAAATAAGAAGGAAGGAGTCATATATGCCAATCACCATTTCATAATCTTGTTCATGGATGCTGTAAAAGGAGGGTAGGCAAAATGTGTCTCATCTACTCCCATGGGACTCCTCCATACTTAACGATTATTATGATGAATTTAAAAACCCTTTCTTGGCTCAGAGAGTCCCCTTGTACAATCCAGAGTGCACGGAAGGCAATGTTGCCCCAGATCACCTGTTGCCACATAGGTAGAGAGTGAGATGTACTGTTTTCAGTTTTCAAAAGCCCTTTAAAAGGAAAGCATATGTGGGTGTGGGTGAGAGAGAGAGCGAGCACACAGGAGCAGGTATAACAACAACAGGATCCACAAGTGTGTGTGTGTGTCTGAATGCTGCCCATCTCTTCTTTGTTGTTGTTTAGTCATTAAGTCATGTCCGACTCTTCGTGACTCCATGGACCAGAGCACACCAGGCCCTCCTGTCTTCCACTGCCTCCCTCTCTTCTTTAGATAGGCCAATTTCTGTTCTTTGGACCCATCAGGGCTGTAAGGCTACCAACAATGCAAGAAGAAAAGAAAAACCTGAAGTGGCTGAATAAGTGATTTTTGGTAATTAAAAACTCCTCTCCTCCATGCTGAGGCTCCCAAAGGCTTCCCCAGGGTACAAGAGAGCTCTGGGGACTCAGAAATGCAAACAGGGGGATAAGAAGCACTTAATTAATTTAAAAATAAATTTTGCTGGTGCAAGCTGATGATATCATATGCTTACACTATGCAAAATTACACAAACAGGATTTGGGCCAGTATGTGATCATAATGATTCCTGTACAAACATTGACATAATAGAATTAATGACTACTCTGATCACGGTTCGTTGTCTCTAAACTGACATGACACTGGTCTGTATGATTTCCCTAACATGACTGAAATTCCTAATGAGCAGCAGGCCTTATTAGTTTCACAAACCTATTAATCAAAATGGACAACGCAGGATTGTTTAAGAAAGAGCTAAGAAATTGTTCAGGTCTTTTAATATTTCCTCTCTGTTTCAGATTACTTACGTGGGACATCATTCAGTTTCAGCAGCATGCAGTACGTAACCAAATTAGAGGTTAAAATATGCCTTACACTTAATTTGGACCAAGACTTTCTTTCACTATGAGCAAATGTTCAGAGCTACATCTCTATAGCAGTTGTCACCCTCCAACTATTGTTAGTTAAACAACCATTGTTAAGGTCATCAACAATGTTTGCACTTTCTGCATTTTTGTTCTCAACTTCCCCCTCCCACCCAACTTTGTATACGTATATATATTTCTGCCAACTGAGGCAACACTCCATGCATCTGATGAAGATGTCTGTAGTCCCCTAAAGGTTATGCTAAATAAAATAGGCTAGTGGGTTTTTTTGTTGTTGTTGTTTTTTGGAGAGAGGACATTTTGCTAGACATGCAAGATGACAGTACCACATGATCCCCAATTATTTGGGATCATTTGAACTGAAATTAAAAATGACGAGTAAACCAGCAGCAAAAGGAGGAACCAGTGGGAAATGAATATGTGTGGATTGCCATTAAAAAGACAGGATGAAGGAACTTGGAATTCTGCCTGTCTGAAAACAGGTGACGGCAGCTGGAGTGCAACACATCTGGATGGCAAACGGTTGAAGAGGTCTTGTTTAGGGTGATACCTGCAGCTTTGAATGGGGAGCATGAGGCATAGTTAAACCAGCTGTGGAGAATACCATGATGAAATCTTCCGTGCAAAAGGCTACATATACCTTTATTTTCAACTCTCAGAGCATATTCTATGAATGCCACCAAAAAAGAGTGTCTCCATTTTCTAGCACAAGATAATAACTGTCAAATTGAACCATAAATCTTGACTTTTACTCTTCATTCCCTTAGTCCCTGGAGATGGTAGTTCAGCAGGAGGCCACTGAAATGAATAAAGATCTTCTGCTTAAGTACTGCGGCTGGCTCTTTCCGAAAATTATAGGGTGGAGTTGACAATGCAAAAAGCTATTATTTCCAGGTTTGATCATCTCAGACCAGATGTACTGGGCAATAAAACATTCCCCTTACTTATAAAGGAGTTGCCCTTGTTTAGATGCACTTTCCAGAAGAGATTTTCTAATCATGACAACATACCTCTGAGAGGTTTAGAGCTGAACCACAAACTGACCTTCCAGACTCTTCAGGGAGTCATACTTAAATGCAATAATAAACAGAGAATGTCTGGCAATAGGCAGTACTCCTTAGGCAGGCTGTTTCTGTCTTGTGCATTCAATTCTATTGTTGAGCAGTAAATTCAAGTGCAAAAAGATCAATTTTATATTGACAGGCACTCTACATAGCAAGATAATTTGGTGGGAGATAAAGATTTTTTTTTTTGCTTTAATTCACTGAGCTTGATATGATTTATATTCATGGTTTTTATTCAATGGAGCATACTATCCCCTGAAATGATATTTAAATTATGAACTTCCGTTATAATATTTTTGCTATCGACAAAGGAACTTAGTGATGTGTGGAAATCTATCCTCAAGCTTTCTAAAGGATTTCTTCTCTTCTTCTGCCCCAACAAATCACAGTGTCATTTTCTGCCTCATTTGTCTTCCTTTTTCCTGAAAATAGTGAAAGCATTACTAAGGGCATGTTCGTGCATGCTAGTTAGAATGTAAGACTTGTCCATGTTTAAGAGGGGATAGTCAGTCACCTCCTTACAGAGCCTCGTGGCGCAGTGGTTAAACTGCTGTACTGCAGCCAAAACTGTGCTCACGACCTGGGGTTCAAATCCCAGGTAGCCGGCTCAAGGTTGACTCAGCCTTCTATCCTTCCGAGGTCGGTAAAATGAGTACCCAGCTCGCTGAGGGGGGGCAATGTGTAGCCTGCATAATTAACTTGTAAACCACCCAGAGAGTGCCTAAAGTGCTATGGGGCGGTATATAAGCAGCATGCTTTGCTTTGCTTTGCTTTACTTTGTGGTTTTTGGAGTTCCAGGAAGGTAAGATTTCATAGATTAGACCTTATTAGAAATAGAAATCTATTGGCTTACTTTATCCTGTAAAAATGTCTATCTTGCAGTTTCTGTGAAAGGTGAGAGCATCTTGCCTCAGAAATCTTTACAAATATACGCACAACCATGCATATATTTGGAAAAAAATGAACACCAACGTACTTCAGCAAGTATGGGAATTATTTAGATCAGTGGTTCGCAATCTGGGGTACGTGTACCCCCCCCGGGGGTATGAATCAGGACATTTGGGGGTAAGCGAAAAAATTTCAGGCCTAAAAGAGGGTGAGTGAAAAGGTGAGGCTCCGTTCGCAGGTTGAAGCAACATTTTGCGAACAGAGCCATTCGTAACTCGAGACATTCGCAAGTGGAGACATTTGCAAGTCGAGGTACCACTGTACCTCTTTTCCTGCTGCTTTTTACTTTTCCTGGCACTATTGCCTTTCCCCGTGATTCTTATTTTCATAAGTCATACTAAATTGCAACAGCAACAGTTAAGTAATTTTTTCTCTAAAGAAAGTTCAGGCTGGTTTGATCGAGCACCTGCTTATATCTCTTTCTAGCAGACCAAATAATCTGTAAGGTTTTGCTCCAACATTGAATGTCAAATCAACTGTTGGAGTTCTTCCTGACAGCTTTTTTCACTTAGTTTTCACATCCATACTTGGGAATGCCATAGTTTGCATGATCTTAGCCTTGGTTTCCAGCAACAAATCCTCATGCTTGAAGATCTAGTTCATAGTCAAATCAGAGTCTCAGTCAGTCTTCTGATTTCTTTAGTGCAGTCTCCACTGTTAATTTCTTCATTTATTTATTTATTTATTTATTTATTTATTTATTTATTTATTTTATTTCTATCCCGCCTATCTGATCATATTCGACCACTCTAGGCGGCTTACAGTAAAAACAACAATGTAATTTTAAAACTTTACAGCAGAAACTTAAATAAAAAATAATAATAATAAAGAACAGAATAAGAAAAAAGATCGTCAAGGGTTTTCTGTTGGGAAGGCCCGCCTATACATCAATGTTTTTAGTTGTTTCTTAAAAATGCCCAGCGAGGGAGCCGCGCGAATCTCAGGGGGCAAGTTGTTCCAAAGGCGAGGAGCCACCGCCGAGAAGGCCCGGATTCTGGTCTTTTCCTTTCGGGCCTCTCTCGGCGTTAGGCTCCTCAGCCTTATCTCCTGGCTCGCGCGAGTGACACGGGTAGATCTAGATGGGAGAAGGCGTTCCGCCAAGTATCGAGGTCCTAAACCGTTTAGGGCTTTGTAAGTAAGCGTTAACACTTTGAAATCAATGCGGAATCGGATTGGCAGCCAATGCAATGCGGCCAGAGTGGGGGAGATATGTTGGTATCTTCTCAGCCCACTGAGTAGTCTGGCCGCCGCATTCTGCACCACCTGTAGTTTCCGCAGCAATCTCAAAGGTAGCCCCACGTAGAGCGCATTACAGTGGTCTAATCTCGAGACTACAAGCGCATGCACCAGAGTGGTGAGAGACCCCACATCAAGGTAGGGCCGCAGCTGGGCTATCCGCCTGAGATGGAAAAAAGCGGAACGGACCACGGACGCCACCTGGGTCTCCATGGTGAGCGCCGGGTCAAGATGGACACCCAAGCTACGGACCCCATCCCTGGCGGGCAGGGTCACCCCCCCAAAATGAGGGAGTTTCCCATGTCCCCAGGTGTGGGGGCGCCCACCCTCAGTACTTCTGTCTTGTCCGGGTTCAGCCTCAGCCCGTTCTCCTGCATCCATTCCTGTACAGCCTCCAGGCAACGCTGAAGGGACAGAACGGCATCTCCTGCAGTTAATTGTTAATATTAATGTAATTCTTCTATAGTCATTTCTTCTTCTTAATCTTCAGTTGCAACTCTGATTTTGCAAAAAAAAAATTTTTTCACTTTCACCAGGAGTTGTTTCAAAATGTTATTTTCTGCCAGCAATATTATACCATATGTGTATCTTAAAGGTGTTTATTTCATAAAGTTTTCTATATATATGCTACACTGTATTCTTCTTATAGATTGAGCAGATTGACTTATAAAATGCACATAGGGTCAAAGAGAATCATAATACAGTAATAATAATTCCAAAGAGAGAAAAACTATGTTTCAATCTAAAATATATGTGTATGTTGCAACACTTGATTGTTCCAGTGCATAATCTGGACTGTGTACAACAAACTACAAAATGGTGCCTTGACATAAGAATGATAAACAGCAGGTACAGATTAAATGGTTTTCAATGCATTCCTATGGAAAAGTTTGCCTCAATTTATGAACATTTTGACATATGAATGCCATTTCAATACGGATTAAGTTCGTAAGTCGAGGTACCACTCTAGATTGATTATGAGATGGCTCAACTCAATAAAGAAAACAATGGCTTTCATTTGTTGGATCTGAGCAGAGCTGTTAATTACAGGATCCTTTTCAGGTTATTAGAGTCATTTGACAG
This sequence comes from Pogona vitticeps, assembly GCF_051106095.1. NCBI lineage: Eukaryota > Metazoa > Chordata > Lepidosauria > Squamata > Agamidae > Pogona > Pogona vitticeps. The sequence continues at coordinate 113,104,716 of NC_135787.1, read as the reverse complement.
AATGTAGCAACTACATACTTTTTGTAAGTATTTGTGTGGATTGAAACCAGTGGCTCCCAACCTTTTTTCACTTATTAGCCTATCTCCATAAACTGTATCCTTCATATTAAGCAACATCAACACATGGCAGCTCATCAAAGCTAGGCCTCCCCTAACAAGGTGGACATTCAGGCTAAAGAGGCAAACAATCAACAATGACAGATAACAGCAACAATGGTAACATCTGCAGTATTCATACAGTACTAACTCATCAAAAATATGCTTCTCCAGGGTAAAAAATCTTGTCACTGCCTCTGGGCTTCCTTCCACTGGGGCCTCAGGAAGATCTCTTATGACACAGAGTGGGCTGCAACACTTAAGCAGATTGACTTATAAAATGCACCTTTTGTAGTTTGTTGTATACAGTCCAGATTATGCACTGGAACCATCATGTATTGCAATTTACGCATATATTTTAGATTTATACATAGTTTTCATGACTTACTGTATACAATTAAAGTTTGTGCTCACATCTTTAAAATCTGAAAATTTTGGTACTGCTGAAGCCAACATAAATTTTCAATGTATTTACAATATGATACCCATAATCTTTTCCTTCTCTACCTCCAGCATGAGCAACTGGCATTTCTTGCTCATATATAGTAAAAGCCTTTATTGCATATTTTTGAGGATGATTTTGCTTCCACAGAAATTAATGTAATGCTCACATAGATGCTTTGGTGTCTCCTTTCCTTAGAACTGGAATGCATATTGACCATTTCTATTCTTTTGGCTATTGTTTTGTTTCCACACTTGTTAGCATATTCTTGTTGGATTTTGACAGATTCAGTCTCTGTAGTTTATTAGTAGACCATCCGTGCCTATTTACTTATTTCTTCCAAATTGCAGATTCTTCATGAAATAATTCTTCTTGGAAAGAAACTCATTTTTATCTCTTCTGCATTGTTCTTCAATATATTATTTCCTTTTTGTCTTTATTTTATTCTGATCGGGTACAACATTCTCTGCTGATTCAGCATTCCTAATACTTTCCTATTTGATTTCTGGGCTCGTTTAGAAGATATCTCTTGAGTTTTTTTTCTCCTTTCTATTTCTTTGGAATTATTATTATTATAATTCTCTTTGACCCTATGTGCAAATCACTGAGCAGTTGCAATAAGGCTTCTGCCCCTATTTCTGTCATCTTTGCTTCTCATTCGCTGTTAACAATTTTAAGAGTTTCAGCATTGATGACTGATTATGATTCTCTTTTCAATTGGCTGCAGGAATAGTGGTTTTGAATTATTTTATAATTATATTTCTTGTTTCAGTCCAGTTTTTCTGAGCTGAATAATGCAAATCTGTTATTTCCATGACCTTTAAATTCTTCAGGAATGTTTTTTTTAAATGTATTTTGCTACTATGATTGTTTTAGTGTTCTTCTTTAGATTTGATATCAACATTACTAACTATATACCACAGTCTGTTCTTAGGTTTCTGTATTGGCCATCTGGTGATACCTAAGTGTAAAACTGTTGGCTTGGTTGCCTGAAACATATACTTTCAATAAATAATTGGCTTCCCAGAATTGTGTGAACAGTTTCCCATCCAAATGAGAGTGATTAAGAAGGTTGACAGAATTTTGATCTTTCTTGGCAATCCAATCATTTTCATATGTTACATTGGCCTTCTATTTATTTATTTATTTATTTATTTATTTATTTATTTATTTATTTATTTATTTATTGCATTTATATGCCACCCATCTAGACATAGTCTACTCTGGGCGGCTCACAATTTAGAAGATAAAAACAATTTAAAATATACAGTTTTACATTAAAAACAAAATGATATAAACTGTAATATAAATTTACGATTTTAACAGTTAATTTAAAGCAAAGAGTCCCAAGATGGCAAGAATAAAAGAAGAAAAATAAGAATGACTTAATTGACTGAAGGGAAGGCCTGCTTGAATAGCCAAGTTTTCAGCTGGCTTTTGAAAATGCCCAGCGAGGGTGCCAGCTGAATTTCAGTGGGGAGGGTGTTCCACAGCCGAGGGGCCACCGCCGAGAAGGCCCGATTTCTTGTTTTTTCCTTCCGGGCTTCCCTTGGTGTCAGACCCCTCAGCCGTCCCTGCTGGCTGTGTCGGGTGATTCGGGTAGTTCTGGGTGGGAGAAGACGATCTGCCAGGTATTGAGGTCCCAAACCGTTTAGGGCTTTATATGTAATCATTAACACTTTGAAGTCAACGCGGAAACGGACGGGCAACCAGTGCAAAGCAGCCAGAGTGGGGGAGATATGTTGGTGTTTTCTCACCCCACTAAGAAGCCTGGCTGCCGCATTCTGGACCATCTGAAGTTTCTAGATGTATTAAAGTACATTTCCCTTCACTCATCAGTCATTGACTATTTTGGCTTTAAGAGGATGAAAACTGCAGTGCATCTAACATGTTGCTTAGATGCAAGTTTGGAAGAGATACATTTACAGAACACTGTGCTTTTTACATTGAAAACAGTGATGCTGTATCTGCATTGCTACCTAGCATATTTTTGCTAATGGGTACCATACTCCCACAGATGCCTATGTCAGCTGAGACATTAAAATGTCACCATGGCTCTAGATGCACTCATGCCAGATTAAAATTTAAAATGGGGAAATGACACTTTCAAGCTTCTCCTGATCCAACAGCTTTACAGACATAGTACGTCAGGGTAAGATTTAACTGCCTTGCTCTTTACTGGTTGACATTTTCATGCTTTAGGTAGTGGAAATATATGCATATGTCCTAAAGAGTGATTTATCTTGAGTTCAAGACATTAAGTAGATCTAGAAATGGGATCTAGAAATGGGATGCCAAAGATCTGGCAAACTTGAGCATTAAAAAACTAGAATTATCCAGATACATTTGAAAAGCCATGACTGTTTTAAGTCAGTTGTCATTATGAAAGGATTACGAAAAGATGACATAACAGCAGTTCAGTCACTTGATTGCCTCGTCCAGATTGGCAGTCTTGAAGCATTCCCTAAATTGAGGATTCAGGCAGAATGGTCACTGGGTTATCAAACTAAATTGCCAATAAATTGTGCCATGGTCTACAAATGCCTTCAGTGTTCCCTTTTACTGTTAGTTTTTCCATGCCATCCAGAGGGTTTATGGGAGGGGGGGAAGAATGTGAGAATGACTGCATGTTGTGTGTTTGAGGCCCTGCTGTGGACCCCTGGAAAGACCCATGTAATTTGTGCCTAATACTCCGAGACATGTATGAAAACTACTGCATGTGTGGACTACATGGGAAAATTCTCACCTACAGCTCTTCATAGAATAATGAAGTTGGAAGGGGCCATAGAACCCAACCCCCTGCTCAGTGCAGTGCTCCTTGCCCTGTAATCAAGCAGAATAACCATTATATGTCTTTTTTGCTCCTTACGTAAGGATAAGGGCATAGGGATTGGGTTGTGTTTCTGATGAATATCTTTTCCAAATTCCAAATGCTTTCTGGGAGAGTTTCTTTCTGCTTCCTGCAGCTCAAGCTGTGGCCACACCAGCAAAATGTTGCTGAGTTACTCCTTATGAATTTTGATCCTTTTGGGAGGTTCAGACAACACAGCCATTATCCATTCTTTTGTGTCCCCCCCCCCCCCCCATGTTATCTCTGTATCAAATCCTACCTGCCAGGAGGCTTCTGCTTTTTGTTGTTGTGGGATTCATCGCACAACAATTACAGTGGTGTCCTGTGTGAACAGCTGTACCAATACTTTTCCTGGCAAGCCGCCTTGTGTTGCTTCCCTCAGTGATACTGTTTGCCTGCATGTTCCTTACTTATGTTATCAGCTTCTGTCCTTCACTTATTTGTGAATCCTCCTTCCCCTGAGGCCTTACAAGTTTCTCTCTTGAGGACTTCGTGGTAGAGCTGTAATAAAAACAAAGTCCAACTACAAGTTTATCTGCAAACGCAGCAGAGAACCCCATACCCATCAAGGAAATGTCGCATTGCTTACAAGCAGGCTGCTCCTCTCTTCCAGCTTTTCAAGGATTAATTTTATATTCAGTTTATGTTTGACCAAGAATGTGTGTGGATGGGACTAATTTAACCTTTTCTTTATCAAACGGGATGTATAACAATACTTGTAGGCAATTACCTAAGCCTCAAATTAGCATCTGTTCTGTTTTTCACGCAGCTACATAAAATGGGTACTTCATCATGTCTGGGGAGAAGTCCCATTTTGTGACAATTATACACCCTGAGATCCAAGATGCAATCTTACGCTTTAACATACCATTTCCTCCTTTTTTGAAGGTTGACTGTCACGGAATTGTTGGGCTTATTGAGTTATAGGCTTCTGTTGTTGTTATGTGCAGTCACGTTGCCTCTGACATAAGGTGACCTTGTAGGTCTATAATCCTTTTAATATTCAGCAACAAAATGGCTGCTCCTGTCAGCTCTTTTCCATAAGCTCCAGCATTTTCTCCACAGCTCTAAGAAGTAATTGGAGTGATATAACTGGTCTTGAAAGAGAAGCTTCACCATATGCTATAATTTCTCAGACTGTAACACCTTTTCCAGCCTTGTCTTGTTTTTAAAATCTGAAAATTACCATTGGCCAGAATACAAGCCTATTCAAAATATGAACTGTAAAGCTGTATTCCACTGTTGATCACCTAGTATAAATGCCACCAAACTGGAAACAGAAAAAGGAGCATCTGGGAGACTATATGGGCATTTGTCCCACAATTTGGTCTGCTGTAATGCTGAGCTGGTTCGCACCTTTTGCTGGCAATCAGAAAATGAAAGTGCCAGTGCAAACCAGACCATATCCCAGAGTATTCCTACCCACACCTTTATGGGTCACCGTCAGGGGCTACTCTGTTTTAGGTGTGAGTAAGATCATTCCATTTTGGTTCATATTCCATACTGTGATTGAACGAAAACAGAGCTTGCTGCTTTAAATTTCTTTTCCTCTTTCAATATCCCAGTATTAAGTGGTTTAAGAAGATATCTTAGCCATACGTTAGGAAGAACAACCTTCAGAACACGGCCAAAGAGCCCGAAAAACCCACAGCAACCAGTCCATCGGTCCAGATAGGCAGGGTATAAATAAATAAATAAATAAATTCCCATTTTGCCGGTGCATGTTTCTTGACACCAAGCTAGAAGTGATGTGGCAGGGTCAGATTAAGACACTGGGTGGCCCAAAAAGGGTTCTAACTAGAGTGAAGGAACAGGGGCAGAAAAATTTAAAGGGCACCAAGATCTAGAGCACTGGTTCTTAACCTTGGGTTACTCAGGAGTTTTGGACTGCAACTCCCAGAAGCCTTCACCACCAACTGGCTGGGGTTTCTGGGAGTTGCAGTTCAAAAACATCCGAGTAACAAAGGTTAAGAACCACTGATCTAGAGGTCAATCAAATGGTGAATATTGGAAAAATAAATGAGAACAGGTTCAGACCCTATTAATTTTTTTTTTTTTTTGTAGCATTGAAAGCATAAACTTTGGTTATCTTTTGGAGAGAATACCACACCCCCACTTTTTTTTTTCATGGGAGACCCATGCCCATGCTTCAGGGCAAAGCGGATGAAAGATGGTGCCAGTTGACCCAGGAAGGAATCAGAAACTCCATTCATCATCTCTTTTTTTGGGTAGTTTTGTTTTGTTGTGAGGCCACTGCTTCTAAACACAGGCTAAGTGTATTATCTAGCTTAACGTGGAAGAAATGTGGACTGATTCCTCCATACGGCTAGAAAACTTTATTTAGCATTAAAAGTTCTGATTTGTAATCGCCGTGCATTCAGTCATGTTTGTGGCACTACTGCCCTTCCTCCTCGGCTTCTTGTCTTTAAAAGCAACATGAGATCACGTTATAACATCATCCATCATCATTTCTATGGTGGGAAAGACTGTATCCATCAAATCTGGACTGTGCAGATGCTTGAGTTCTGTTCAGTTTAAAATCTGTGGATTTCTTTAGGTCTCTGACAGGAAAAAAATCTTGAAATTCCTTTTTTGAAAATAATAGTGTTGAAGAAAGGAAAATCAAATAGATTTGTCCACGCATAGTGCGAATGAAAACACATTTTGAAATTTGAATTAAAAACAACAGAGGTGAGATTGAATGAATGATATCTAGGACTCTCAGCAGGATTGTTCCCTTCTTCTTTAAAACACAGAGACCTTTTTATGGCAGAGTTTTCTATTCATAATGCAAAAGGAGATGAAACATTCATGTTAGTGTATTACATCAAAGATGAAACCACTTAAAGCAACCTTCAGGGTATTTCCACCATAAAGGATTTTTTTATTTTCTTTTAAGGGGTAAACATCTTTTCCAAATCTGGATTGGATTTTAACTTTCATGCTACATCAGTTGTTGAATGAAGGATCACTTTTATCGCTCCTTAGGATGAATATCAGCCTTGATTGCCCACAAATGCTGGGAGTTGTGTAGACATCCTGAAGGCCATACATCTTAAGATCTGACAAAGAACATTTGGAATTTATAGATGCCTGAAGGCCTCCTCTGAGATTTTAAATACTGTATGGTCTCAGCACAAAGTATTTTTGGCAAGGAAGAACAGACCCTTTGGTTACACACTGTCATCTGTTAAAGTTTCCCTAAATGTCTGATTATTGCATGAACAAACGGTCAGCTAAGATGTCATTTATTAGCGGCATTAGCAATGTTACTTCTATAAGGGTTCTGAAGTACTGCACACACACAAAAAATTCATTCACCCACCAGCTCTGAAAAGGACATCAGATTTCATATACTGATTTTTTAAAATTGCTTAAAATATTTGACAATGATTCAGAGGCCACTCTTGAGTATTCCTATTTACACATGATGCATGGGACCATAAGAAAATGTTACCGCTATGTAGGACTTCCAGGCCTGCCATATAAAATATGCAAATAATAGTTGCATGACAAAAGGGAAATATCTTGGGTAAAAGTTTGCAGGTGAAGTTTTTAGTTCACTACAGCTCTGACCTGGATTTACCTATACCCCCTTCTCTATCATGTAGCTTTGTGGAGTGCTATTTTCCCCTTTTCTCTGGAGGCTTGAGAGTATGTACAGGATTTTTTTATATATAAAAGGCTTTATGGCAATGCTATGCTATACAGTATAAAGTCTGTGTGTGTTTGTTCTGTGTCATCAACTTGTAACCCAATTATAGTGATTCTACTGTAATAGGGCTTTCAAGGCAAGTGAGATAGTTAAAGCGTGGTTTTACGATTTCTTCCCGAGTGAGTTTCTATGACCCAATGGAGATTCGAATTCTGTTCTCCAAAGTCCAATCCATCATTCTGTCCACGACACATCTCAATACCGTACAGGGAAATTCCGCAGAATCAATACTCTACTGTATGTAGTATAGTAATTCAGACACATTGTTGAGTAGTAAGGGCAAAGCGGTCTTTCTTCCTTCCAGAGCAGATGGGATAGCTGCCATCTTGAAATCAGAGCAGAAAAAATGTTTTAGGTTTGTAATACTTAATAAAAAAATATATCAATTTTACTGCAAGATGAAGGTGTTCTACCTGTGAAACAGGGCTAGCCCAACAATTAGGCAAGGTGAAGCAATCACCACAGGCAGCTGAGAACTGAAGGTGGGGGAACAGTCACTCACTTGCCCCCTGAGCTGGCTTGAAAATAAAAGGAAAATTCTTCTTTCATATAAATCTTCATTATTTGTCTTATTAGAAAATGTTGATTATTGTTAATGAGTGTTCAATGTGAAATCATTCTGTTCCAAACAGACTGTGTAGGTCTCTCAGCTTTTTAATTAAAAGAAAATACATTTGGTGAATGTTTGTTTAATGGATGCATTTGTAAATTAAAAAAGCTCATTTATTACTAAATCTTTATGACCATAATTGCAATGTAATTTATTTTAATTATGTTGACCAGGCCAATATATAGATGAATTTATTAACTATGACATGTGAACTAATGCTATTTTTATCATATTCCTGTTAATAGTCCCAGATGCAAACAGACATTGAGGCTTCTGAATGCTGTTCTATAGATTGCTCTTACATAGGATTCCCCATAATATGTGTTTATATGTGTCAGAGAGAAAGAGGGAATGAATTTTGCTTTGGCTACATTCAAATGGGAATTCAGATGCACAAGAAAATCTAACCCAGCCCCTAGTACCAGAATTCTGAATTCTGCACCTTGCTTGTAGATCTGGCCCCATAACTGCATTAGCCATCACTGGTCATTTCAGTGGATGTGTTCATGTAAAACAGTGGATACATCATAGCTAATAAAGTGACAAAAATTGAATGGAGGAAAATAGTGCTGTATTGCAGTCATTTAGATGTAAGGCACATGCCTGTGTTGCAGTTTTAAAATGTTAGTTATCAGAAGGAGATTAATCTCTCACTCTTATGTTTTTGCCCTCTTCCAGCCCAAATCCAAATCATACGTTACTTCCCTGAGCCAGAGATCTGGTTGCTTTTTTCATTGCAATGCTTAAGATGTACATCTCCAGGAATACTTCATTGGATTTTTGATAATGAATTACGGCCAGAGGATATGATGTATCCCTCACAATCTATGATTTTAAATGTGTTTTTTTTTTGGGGGGGGGTTACTATCTATGCATTAAGTGCTGACATAGAATTTACAATTACAAATATAGAAGAAATGACACCTTTGTAAATTATGCTATTTCGGACAAGCAAACAAAGATGAAGGTTATGTCGAGCCATAACCATATACTGCTTCAGTAGCATATTCTGATATACAGATCATTGATATGCACTAATAGTGCATTCTGAAGGTATGTAAAAGTTGATAAAGAACCACCCCCTATTTCAGTCCAATGATATCATTCTTTCCGACTGGCTAGAAAAATAAGTAACGTTCATGCAGGAAGAAACCGCATTGTTTAGTTTACTCAAACCGCCCTACTAGACCTGGGATGAGCAAAGTGGAGCCTTCAAGATATTGTTGGACTGCTGCTCCAACACCAGAAGCAAAAAGCAGACAGCAGACTCAGCAGCACATAGGCATCACACAGAGATCATGGATTTTCCTCCATAGATGCAAACTGGCACATAGTCGACTTGGCTGAGTAAAAAACATGGTTGAATAATTTTGTGTGTTTGTCCATATGCTTAAGGCTAAGAGATGGTTCACACTGGAATTAACCTTTTCAGTGATAAATGCCAGCTGTTGGGAACACAGGCTTCTGATTTTTCCTAGAGGGCTATAAAGGTTTACAGGGCTCTTAGGAAGGTGTTCAAGTGTCAAGCTTTCTGACCTGACACATACACCCCAGATATTAGTTTTGAACCCCCTGTGAGCAGAGTACTGATCATTGCCTTATGTGTCATATTTTTCACTCACACTGTGTGGGACACAGGCAGGCACAGTGAAAAGGGGGAAAGGAAAAGTGCTGCAGAAATAAAACACATCTGCAGGAATTAAAAAGGGAGGGGGGAGCTGATAGCTTAGGTCCTATTCTTATTGCTAATGTGACCTACCCCATTCAAATCCCACAGAAGAGACTCAAGACATCCATGGTACAATAATGCACACAGTCACAACATCAATTGAATTCTAAAGTTTCATACAAACTGAGATCTGCAGCTGTCTGAAAAGAACAGAAGGAAGGATTATTCAGTGGACCAAACCCACCAAAGACAAAAGCAATGTGAATAGGAAATCCGTAACAGATTAATATCCTTCCCGTGCCCTGCCATTATGTGAAATGGCAGCCAATCATGGGGCACAGAGGAATTTATCTAGTTGCCCTGAGCTCATCCAGGATCTCGATGAATGGGATTTCTAGAAAAGCTGGGGCTTGAGCTATCAACCAAGTTTTGCTCTGTGCTTCCTAGTTCTGTTAAAATATTACTTTCATTTTCTGAGTAAGACTTACTGGCACCAAGTTCCCCACCCCTTCACCCCCATATTTTTAATGGCCAAAGTATCAAAGCAATCTTCTGTGTTTCAAAGACCTTAGATTCAGTTCAAGCTCCACTTTGGCCTTCCTTATTTCAGATCTGGCAGATACCCCAACTTCAGTTTGGATTCTGAACAAATTCCAAACTCAAAGCACATCCCTGGTACTGAAGAACTGGATTTAAGCAAGAATATATTAAGATGCCAATATTGTAAAGCTATAACAATCTGTGCTGATTGGGGGGGGGGTGTTGTTGTGATCCAGATAGAACAAATGGTAGATTCAGAAGTGTCCTTTGGTTGTTACTATTGTTGTTATTATGGATTATTGACATATCTATGTGAAGTTTCATTACAGAAAATGTTTTTTTTAAAAAAATCTAAAAGTGGTTTTAGCAGGCAGGAGCTGCATTTGAATGCCAGAACATAATATTTATGATAAATCAAACAAATGCTGTTCCTAGTAAAGGGACACTTGAAGTGTATGCAATTCTAGCTTGCCACAGCATTTTGCTATTCCTAGCTCCATAAAAGGGGGCAGTAAAATATTTAAAGGAAACTAAAATGAAAGCTTAGAAATGAAGCAATGTAGCACAGGAAGTCATGGACAAAAGTTAAGAGGATTTGAGGTACGCCAGCCTTTTCCAGCAACCTATTTGTTAAAGCTGTGGTGTTCTTGAGAATGAGGCATTATTATTGAGCAGAGCGATCAAATATGTGTGTAAAAAGGTAATGATTGGGGGTAAGAACCAGCAAAGATCTGTTAAAAGCAGACATCACACCTATTTTTTAATTTCCTGTTCTTTCTGGGTATGATCTGTTCCCCATTCTATCTTCTTAGAGGGAGCTACTTCTCATTGGACCTATATAGAATTGCACTGTCGGTTGTTCTTATTGCCTTAAATCAGGATGTTTTTCAGCATTTATTTATTTTTTTTTTTTTAATGATCTGAGCAATGAAATAAATTGGACACAATCAAATACTTTCAAAAAAGTGGCCTCTAGATCTGAGCCTCTTTGAGGAATTATAAACATGCTCATCTCTAACAAAGACCATCTTTTCTAACGTCTAGATGGGCGGCAGAAGGAGTGGGGCATACGTTAGTATTATTTTATGTTTAGTATAGAATTGGAACCAGATTGAAATAAATGGTTTTTAGGGTTTCTATTTTTTAGAGCTCCAGCCTGTGCAGTCAGTTTGCCGATCAAGGCCAGCTGCCAAATCTTAGATAGCCATTGTGACCATGTATAGTTAGAGACAGTCAACAATTTTCAGAAAGGCAGAAAGATAATATAAGCCTTGAATATCTAAGAGAGGAATTAGCTCCTACAAAAGAAAACAGAAGTCCAAAAATTTGGAGAGCTCCACATTTTAGTGTGTCATGACCCTTATTTGTTTGTTTGTTTGTTTTCAAACAGATAAACCTGTTAATCTGATTCAGCCTTCAGTTTTCTTAACTGCATCTTAGACTACCCGGTAACCAAAGTCTCCAGGCAGTGCATAATACATTAAAGCAACAACATATAAACTACAAACAATGAAACACAATCTAAGGATGGTTTGCAATAAATTCAAGATGAGATCAGCAGCAAAGAGTACAAACAATGAGGGCATATAAAACTCCACTCAAACAAGCAGCAAAATGAAAGAGATGCAAAATGATAGAAGAACAAATATGGTAGTGCCAGATCCAAGGTCATCAGCAGCTCGGGTGGCCCTAGCACTAGGCAGAGTGAGATGGTGATGGGAGGAAGGGGCAGCACCACCAACCTGCTGCCTTTTTTCCTCTGTTGGAGGGCCATGTAACTGTATCCATCGGCAACATGTCCCTCATGTCCTGGGCAAGCCTGGGGCTTTCATGTGAGGTGCAGAATGCTGTCCCACCAACAATACTGAAATAAGAAAGATTCATCCACCAGTCAACCTTTCTCCTGCTGGCGGAATGGAAAGATTGGTGTCATTTTGCTATCACCTCATGTAGCAAAATGTCTTCGGCACAATTATCAATGAAGGCCTGTTTAATTGTTTGCTCCCAACTATGATTAAAACCACGGGAGATGGAGAGAGCGGGATCACTCTTCACGATCTTTTACATTTTCAGCACTCGGCTTCATCAATATCAATTGGCAGATCAAAATATGCCTCCTCTGTTTGTATAGCCTTTCAGAACTCTGCATGGCAAGCAGGGTTGATCCCAAACAGTTTTCTGCTTGAGACAGAGCAATGAAATTGTGTTCGCTACCCATTCAAGTCTAGCTGTATAACAGGTAAAGGTAAGGGTTCCCCTTGACATTTAGTCCAGTCGTGTCCAACTCTAGGGCATTATGCTCATCCCCGTTTCCAAGCTGTAGAGCCAGCGTTTGTCCAAAGACAATTTCCGTGGTCATGTGGCCAGCGCAACTAGGCACGGAACACCATTACCTTCCCACCGAGGTGGTACCTATTTATCTACTCGCATTTTTACATGCTTTCGAACTGCTAAGTTGGCATGAGCAACAAGAAAAAGGAGCTCACTCAGTCGCATGGATTTGATCTTACAACTGAGGGTCTTCCAACCTTGCAATATAGAGACCTCTGTGGATTAACCCACGGTGCTACCACGTCCCTATAGCTGTATAACAGCTGAGGCTAAACTCAGTGAAGTTATTTTGGTGTGCGTGGAAAAATATTCTACAAACACCTCCCCCAGCTCTAGTACTAGAAATTCGAGTAGAAACAAAATAAACAACTGACAAAAGTGTTGCCATATTGTGGCACCCCAAATCTTTTACCCAAAGCAGGCACTTCGGTTTGTCTTACAGAAGGGCCAGCCTATTATAAGATAAAATTCTAAATCACCTAAGAAACCTACCAGAGGAAAACAGACTCTCCACTACATAAATGACCCCTTCAGGGCATGAAAGATGAGAGAACCCAGCAACAGGATCATGTCCAAAAAGGTATGGAAACCTTTTTTGCACTGCAGCTCCCAGAATCCTCAAGTCAGCTCGTCCCCTGGGTTCTCTCCTATTACCTCCATTATGTAGGTCAAGTTACAGAAATGCCTGAACAGAGTTAATCCTGAAAATTAATATGAATTCATACAAAGTACAAAAGGTGCCCATGTGATCCACTCACAGAAAGACATTTCACAGTTGAGCAAGACCTGTTATTGGGTCACTAAAAAGTTGCAAGTTCCCGAAAAATTTTCATTGAGGAAAGAGGAAATATAATCCAGAGTTGAGGCAAACAGTTCAAAAATTCATCTGCAGAAGAGACATTTGTCATTCATCTGGAATTCACGGTCCATTTTATTTTGTTGGCAATCTGGCTCCATGAGCCACGGAAATCACATCTGGCCCTCTTTCTGAACAATTTACCTTAACTCCAAGTTTTATATCATCTTTACCCAATTGATAGATCTGGAGAACCTAAAAGCTCGTGTTTTTTGTAACTTTTGAGCAATCTGACAAAGATATTGTCCAACCTTGAACTTTGTTCTGACAAATTATTATGAAAAACATGTGACTACTTTAGGGCAGAGGAAGTGTTCTGCAATGGAAACTAAATAAATAAATTCTCAAACTTCAGAAAAAATAACAAAATGCATCACTGAAGCCCTGCTGTGTAAAACAAAATGAAACACCCAGTTGGGAATGGCTATCTCCGTCTGGGCCTGTTTATGAGCCCTCTTTATCAGCCCTTCTCAGTTACAGGCCTCTTGCCTCTGAATTCATTGAGGTTCTAGTCAAATAAGGCTTACTGCTGACAGTTTACCTACAGCAAAATGTCACCACAATGGTAATGTTCAAAGAAACTGGGAACTATGAGAAATATCCTTTCCATTGTTTGCAATGTTCTCAAGTGTGTTTGTGGGAGGATTGAGTTGCTGCATAATTATCTGACAGTTCAGTGCCCAAACAGTGAGACTGGCTTCCAGGTAAATGTTCACAGGATCAATCTCCATGCATGAGACTTGGTATGCAGAACATCAACTATAGTTCTGGAATGGCTTACTTACAACTAGTTGCACTGACTCCAGTCTCATTTCCTGTGCGTGAATTCAGGAAGTAAATAGGCTTTGAAGATGGGGCTGGCCATAAACATTCATTAGGAACAAAACCCTGAAAAACAAAACAGTTTATTTTATAATCATCTCCCTATGTTGCTGTAAGTGGTTACTCCGAAACCTTGCTTTCGACAGTGATTAACTGGCGTGCTGGAGGATCCTTCTTCTGCAATCTGCAGTAAAGTAAATATTTGGAGAAGGAGGAACAAATCAATAAAGAGTCTGGAGGCCATCCTGTGTTCTTTCAAGCCTCATCTTAAGCATGATCCTAATCACTGGGATCCCTAGCTTTAACAAAGCCGTCCATCCTTCACATCCATGTACCTAACCAAGGCCAATCAAAAGCTTGGCCCATGCCCCAGTCATGCCTTCAGTGACATATTCAGGGAGGTTGTTTCCTCAAAGTGTATCAAAGAAGCTGATTGGGCTTTTACTGAGCCCATCTGGGAAGTTCTTCTAAATTTATCCATGTGGCATCCAGTTGTACAGGAATGTACAACTCTACTGAATCCAAGAGCTGACAGCCGTCATCTTCAGTTATTCTCTGTACTACAGTTTTAGAAGAGGTAGCTGTGTCTGGACTACACAATCTCACCATGCTGGTGATAGTTCTGAAAAAGTATAGGAATCATCATCATTATCATCATCATCATCAAGTAACATTTCCAAGTCCTGGATCCATGACCCAAAGTACTTAGTAACCATTATATTGACAATTTTAAACATCTCTTAATTTTTTTGGTATTCAAAAGTAACTAAAATTGTTTGTTGCTGTTAGGAAAAAAAGAAATCAAACGCTATAACCTGCTGGCCTGTGTATGATACCAAATATAAAAAGTAGGATTACCAGGCCCCAGGCCACCAGCCTCAATGTTGCCATCTTTCCCCATCAAGACGAACAATGCTGGATAACAAGAACATTTGATTTTTTGCATCTGTCTACACCCATGCCCACCTGGTTGGTATCAACATTCCCTGGCTCAGGACATAAATGTTCCTATATGTGTTGGAGTACCAGAAGGCCATGAATGAGAAAAGAGATTTTGGGGAAAATCTGCACTCTTGTAGACTGTATGCAAATGAATCTCAGACATATCTAGCAAAGCTTTGCAGGCTAAGTCATCAGCAAGAGTGGTTGATTTCTTAAGATCAGCAAATGGCAGGGTACTGACTTCAAATGTTTCGGGATAGGTTAATTTTCCATTTAAGAGGAAATTTGAGGAAGCTCCCCTTCATCTCATCATATTTGATTTCCCTGATATTTTCCCCCTCTTGAAGAAAATGTTCATAGAGACATTTGAAAACAAGAATTGTGCCATGGCACCAGCAAAATTCTTAGTTTTCACATCTCTCCAGAGTACAAACATGACTGTGAGTCTATAGAACATATAACCCTTGAATGGGGCCATTTTTATTGGCATCTTTCTTCCTCCTCCCCCTGCTCCCCCTCCTCTTCTTCTTCAGTTTTGCATTCAGGACATGTTCTGTGTAAAGCTTGCTGTTCCATTGACGGTCCTTCATAATTACTCCAATAAGGTTTAAATACCCTTGATCACATTGCAAGCACTTCACTCCCCCCTGCCATGAGTCGGCGCTTTTGGATATGTTCCAAGGAAAATCCAGCAGAGTCTGATAGATCGTTTCTGTGGCTAACAGTGCTCCATTATCCTAGGGAAGCAAGTGACACCCCCTCTACTCAAGATGAAAGGAAAGTGGCTGTCCTCTCTCTCTCTTGCTAAGTAATGTAGCTTTTAACCAGAAAAATCCATCTTGATATCTGGTTTTTTCCTTAGCTTAAGAAGCACTAAGGTCTCCAAAGTGAGTTTAGATATATAAGGAACTGCAGTATTTAAAACACAAACAGAATCATAGTTGTCTTTTATATAAAAGGCAGGGACACACCAGAAGCTATTCAGGATGGTACCACATGTTCTTGTTCATAGAAGCACATTTACACACATTGCCTAAACAATCATTGCCAACCTTGGGTCTCCCAACTGTTACTGGACTACTAACCCATTGTCCCTAACTAGCAGCCATTCTAGTGGCTGGCTCTGCTGATAGTGGTTGTTGATCAACACATCAGCTCAGGAGCTGAGGATGGGAAAAGCTGCCCTATAGGGTCTCTTATAGCATAAGCCTCCAGATGTAACTGGAGAAGAGTGTTTTCCACCTTGTTTGACCAGCAGTGAGGCCAGAGATAGTGTACTGTGCACACAGAGACCCAGGATGAACTGAGAGAGACTTCCGTTAGAAATCTTTTCTTTACTTCTCCTATATACTCAACAAAACTTTAGATCAGTGGTCAGGAAACATGGGTAAATTACCCCAAATGGGGTAAAAATGAAAATCCTGGGGGTAATGAGGATGGTTGTGGCAGGCATTTTACCCCCAGGCATTTTATTTCTGACAATGCTGTGTGTAGGTGGGTGTTCCGTCGCAGGGAGAGCAAGCACTGGTGAGGAACTGCACAGGGCATCCGCCTGCCCTCCTTGCCTCCAAAGTGTGGGGGAGGGGGGTGTACCAGGCCAGCTGGACTCTTTGCCGAGCAGAGCCCTAGCCGGGGCTCTCCTTCCTGCCTGTGCCCACCCACCCAGTGCGCTGGCAAGAAGGCCCCCTTTCCACCCCGCCTCAGCTGAATTCATGGCCAATGGACCTGCTGGCCCTGTGGTGTCTGCCTCTCCTCACCAAGGATGTGCTTTCCCAGCGGTGTGGTGGCTCCAGACAGGTCTCGGGCAAGCACAGAAGTGGGGGGGCATTGGCTGCGGGTGGCGAGAGCCAAGGGGGAGTAACGTCAACGTATATAAATTTTTGGGTAGGTAAAAGGTAAAAAAGTTCCCTGACCCCTGCTTTAGATCATCTAGGGTAAACTTTCCTCTGGGTCATCTATATTTAGTAAAATATAACCACAAGAGTTTTTTTGCAGCTCTCTCTCCTTGCTTGGCCAGCTACGCCAACTGCTTCCTTAAACAAAGTGGAAATATCCTAGACAATGAGCTTTTTTTAAAGCCCACTGTGCATGTACGATTCCTCCTTTAATTCAGACTGTCAGAGCCGGCACACATACCGTGAGCCTGTATGCAGACTCAGAGAATAAAGAGAGAATTGTAATCTAGGTAGTTTAAGTACCAAGGTAATTTAACTACGGCAAGAGACTGCAAACGGGTACATTTTTCAGGAGGTTATATATATAGCAGGAATGTCTGTATTTCTGTGAGTTCAGCTGACATGCTTTGCAGAATGTATAAACATTTTGCTTTGGCAAATATCATTTTAAACATCATTTCTGGGGGAAAGGAAGACAATAACGCTTACATGAATATAGTTCAAATATAGATGTTACATAGATACAATAATGTGAGGCCTAGAATAAACCAGAATCAAAATCCACAAAGATGACAATGTCAGTGCAGCTGTAAATAAGGCAAAATATGGTGAGAAAGGCAAACATAACAAGCACTTTGGATATTGTAAAGAAGCTGCAGAATTTACTGATATTACAAAAGTTTCATGAATATAATTTCTTCCGTCTGTACAACTGATCGCTGCACTCAGATTAATGAGCCCCCTGAAAGAATAAATGCCTTTAATTTAGCTCAGCCCACAACAATCTCTTACAACAAAATTAATTCTTTGTGTTCTGGTCCTTATAAAGCCAGACTGGCCCTCTCAGATTTGGGGGAATATATCTGCATGTCTGTAAAAAAATTTTTCCTTCTCATTGTTCATAATGTATAGTATTTTATGGACATGGAGGTTTTAATATGAGAAAGCACAAGGTCATGCAACCCCCCAAGCCCATGGATGGACATTGGGAAATGGCACCACAGAAAGTGAGCTTTACCGCCTACTTATTCTGACCACATAAAATTGGCCTTTGATATTGTGCTTGCCTATAGTAGCGCCTGAAATATACCCCGAGGCCTTAGGTTAACTTCATGGATTAACTGGGATTTCTCTCTGACATTTCAAAGCTAATATTTCGGGAACCCAGGTATCCTTCTTTACAGAGGACAGTACTTGAAGCCGTTCTTTATTTGAAGAGCAATCTGGTCCATGTTAATCTTAATATAAAACACTGGAAGAATCTTGAAGTTGCCCATCAACGGTTAGCAATGAAAAACATGTCACCTAACCATAGCCCTCAGTGTCCTACTTCCCTACTTGTTTCTGTCGAGATGGGATTATTTAGTCCTGCACATGTTTTGGATTATAGTGTTCACAATCCCTTATATTTGACCATGCTGGGTGCAGTTTATGGGCATTGAAGACCAAAATATTGGAGGATTGAGGATACTTCCACCATATTTTAATTGTTCAAATGATTCAATTATTTAATTTTAAATTGCGTTAATTATTGCTGAGTTTACATTACACACATAGACACACACAAACATATTTTGTGCATACCCATATCCTCTATTTTGGTCAAGCAGTTGTGCTTTTTTGGTGATGACTAGGTGGCTACCCTACCAATGTTTGATATATACCTTCAAGTATGGTATCTAATTCATCCCCTGATGTAAGAAAAGGATATTTTAGAGCCGATTTCCTTCCAAGACACTTCTAGGGCCACTTACTGTTTCAAAGTAATATTATTACATACTTACTGTTATCACGGGGATCTACCACATCATCAGGACAACATATCCCACCAAATTGAAGCAGCACACATTTGCAGATTGCAAATGAATTGCTGAAGATCATTTGTGGCTGTGTGGAACCCTTTTTTTAAAAAAAGGTAAAAATCTAATAAGGATCTAATGATGCCTTATAGAAACAAGGGGTCCTTGTCAACTAGAGATATATAACAATTTTGATAGGTTCAATTTTTTTTGTAAGAATTTTCTGACCATCAAAATTTTCTTCATGAGTTGAATGGAAATAACTTAAGTATTTTCTTTAAAATGTGGGAGAAAATGAAACTGACAGATTCATCTATTTAAGTAGATGGCTTTTTAGTTCTTAGCTCTTTAGAGGGTGGTTTTGAACCCCTTGGCTGAGGTGAGGCCCTCTGTGAGGTGAAGCCCTGGCCAAATGGCCCTGCTCAACCCCGTTTCATAAGTTCTGGGTCCACCTATGCAACATTGCATTATGAAAAATCCTAGGGCACGGGTGGCAAACCTTTGGAACTCCAGATGTTTTGGACTACATCCCCCCACATTCCTTTACCATTGACAATACAGGCTGGGGATTCTGAGAGCTTTCCTCCAAAGCATCTGGAGTGCCAATGTTCCACCAATCCTGTACTAGGACATAGCCTGAATGTACATGAGGGAAAGACGGAAAGAGGGAAGAGAGAATTGGCTCTGTTAATGTTCTCCATCATATCCTACGTACGGAAGATGCATCACCTCCTGAAATGCCTATCAAGTCCTGGATCTACATAGCCATTTCAGATGTGGGAACCCTTCAGTACAGTAGAGAATCCATCTATAGAGGCAACATATTAAAACACTGTTTGTATTTTTTAAAAGATTATTTTAAAAGATTAGGATATAGGATTTTTTTGTTGGAAGCCATGTATCAAAGAGGGCTTTTGATGAACAATTTAAAGGGGAGGAGAAAGTTAATTCTCTAGCACTTTCAAAAATGTAATTACATTATGGAGAACTTTCCTAGAAGTATGGGAGCCCGAAAGCCTCTTTTTATCCCCTTCACTTCAACGAATTAAGCTAATCTGTTTT
Source organism: Pogona vitticeps (assembly GCF_051106095.1). NCBI lineage: Eukaryota > Metazoa > Chordata > Lepidosauria > Squamata > Agamidae > Pogona > Pogona vitticeps. The sequence goes on along the minus strand of NC_135787.1, from coordinate 113,085,086 downwards.
ACTGCCAATACATTTTCAATCGTATTATCAAGGAACTATGAATGGAGTCTTTAATGCCACTTCAGAGATCAGTAAAATCTGGCAGACCTTTTGTAAACGCTAATTTCTCCAACCTGTGGGGTCTTTCAAAGAACATGTCTCCGAATCATCAATTAAAGCAGCTGACAAGAACTATACATGGTATATACAATAGGGACAGATATTAATGCACATGGATTGGTTGCAATTAGCATGATAAAAAGCTCAGCTGAAACATAACAGCACATTTATAAAAAGAAACAGCTCAACTAAAATGAAACCTCTCATAGGGAATTAGGGAAGCATAGAAATATTGCCTGGAATGGGGTAAGTAGCTAGGGCACATAACAAAAGGGCCAGAAAAAAACAACAGTAATTATTGAACAATAAAACATGAAATGGCATAACTAGCAGCATGAGATGATAATAGGTTATTAAGAGCTGGATTTACTAATAGGTCTCGTATTATTTGAACAAAGAAAGCTAAATTTATCAACCTTATCTACGACTCCAGTGCACCTTTCAAATTTATGTATACTGTATATGCTTCCCTGTGGGAGCATCATAAACTCTATATTTTAGCACCTAAATTCATATCCCATACCTCCATTTAGAGGGCAACACCTAAATCAAGTGTATGGCAAGGCGCTAATTAAGCTTAGCGGGACCTAGGCCAGATTTATTTGTAGCTGCAGAGCAGAGGTTTGCCTGATGTTGCTTTCAGAAGCTCCATCCAGCATGGCCAATGGTTAGGGTTCCTGCGAGGAGAAATCCAATGACAACCGGGGAACCACTGCTTAGACCACAAGGAAATAGCTTTTACTGTGACTGCCTTTGTATATCAATAATGTATTCGTGGGTGCTTTGTCCCCATAATAACCATTAGTCCAGAGAGGTTTGTTAGCATCATCTTGAGCCACTTTCTTAGTAGAAAGATGAAGGGGTACATACATGCATACATGCATACATGCATACATGCATACATGCATACATGCATACATGCATACATGCATACATACATACATACATACATACATACATACATACATACATACATACATACATACATACATACTTTCAGCCATTTGGGCATTCCATCAAACCCCTATCTTCATTATGCCTAGCACTAATCAGGTGGTAAAAAAATTAATAAATAAATAAATTTAAAGGGGAAAAGTGTGTTTTATAGAGTGATTAAATGGAAATAAAAACTAAGCTCTGTATATGTACATGACTTCTGTATGCAGAGCCTAAAGGATTATAGCCACTTTGGGCACATCATGAGAAGGCAGAATTCTCTGGGAAAAAATATGCTGGGGAAGGTGGAAGGCAGCAGGAAAAACGGAAGACCAAATTATGAGATGAACTGATTCCCTAAAGAAAGCCAGAGGCTTGAGTTTAGAAGAGCTGAGCAGGGCTATTGAGGACAGGACATGTTGAAGATCTCTCATTCATAGGGTTGCCATGGTTCAGGGGCTGACTTGGCGACACATAACAACAAAGATTACCCTGCTAGAATTTGTGTTAAATGCTGAGTGTTTTTGGAAACATTTTCAGTGGTATTGAAAAACTTACCGGATTTGGATGATTTTTGTAAATACCTGCGAAAAAGGTTTGACTGTTTGATTCCACTGCCCTATCTTGCTTTCATAATGGCCTTCTGTTGCCTTCATTGATATTTACAGACTAGTCAGTTATGTAGTACTGTGATGCAGAGATATCAGCAACTTAATGCTCAGGGAAAGCCTGATGGAAGAGCCAAGTTTTCAATGCTCATTTAAACCCATGCAACAAGGCTGCCAGGCGTACTGTATCTCCATGGGCAGATTGTTCCACAGGCAGGGGGCAATCACCGAGAAAGCCTGGCTTCTTATTCTTTCCCTCCAGGCCTCCTTTGGGTCAAGGCCCTCAACTGCCCTGCCTGTGAGGAATGGGTATTACGGTCAGATCTGGCTGGGAGCAGGCATTCTGCTATGTACCAAGGTCCTAAACTATTTAGAGCTTTGAATGTTATCATCATAACCTTGAAGCCAATGTCAAAACGAACCGGTAGCCAATGAAGGGTGGCCAGAATGGGGGAGATGTGCTGAAATTTCTTCACCCCAGTTATTAATATGGCCACCGAATTCTGAGCCAGTTGTAGTCTCCACATCAACCTTAAGGGTAGCCACATGTAGAGAGCACTGCAGTAGTCTGTTCTTGAGATTACGAGTGCATGAATCAAAGTCATGAGTGCCCCCACATCTAGATAGGTACGCAGCTGGGCAATCCTGCGAATATGGAAATGGGCTGCCCAGACCACAGATGTCACCTGAGTTTCCATGGTGAGATCCGAGTCCAGACAGATGCCCAAGCTGCGAATCTCATTCTTTGTGAGAAGAGAGTTTCCCAACCCACTGATGCCAGGGCTGCCCACACGCAAGATTTCTGTCTTGTCTGGATTCAACCTCAGTCCATTTGCCCTCATCCACCCCAGAACAGTCCCCAAACAGCATTCAAGGGACAGAACAGCATGCACTGCAGTTCGAAAAAAGGAGAGTTAGAGCTGGGTGTCATCAGCATACTGATGACACCGAGCCCCACAACTCCGGATGACCTCACCCAGTGGCCTCATATAGATATTAAATAGCATTGCAAGATGATCAACCCCTGTGGAACCCCACAATTGAGGATCCATGGGGTGGAAGTCATCTCACCAAGCTGCACTCTCTGGGGACGGTCCTCCAAGAAGGAACAGAGCCATGCCAAAGCGAGGCCGCCAATCCCCTGCTCAGAGAGCTGCGCCAGGAGGATACCGTGGTCGATGATATCAAAGGCTGCTGAGATATCGAGGAAGACCAACAAGGACATATTGCCCCTGTCGACCTCCCTCAGGAAGTCATCCTGCAGGGTGACCAGTGCTGTTTCTGTACCATGGCACGGCCTGAAGCCTGACTGGAATGGGCTTCAGGCCCAGAAATCCAGAAAAGATAATATTCAGTACAATTCTGTTGAATAATAAGAACATCTGACAGTTTTTCATCACTACTAAAGCAATAATATCAGTTTAACCTTTAGGTTTTAGATGATATTGTTTGTTTGTGATAATCTAAAATAATATAATACATTTACAAATTCATACAATAGCTTCATGTTCCTCCTGATTGTATTAAGGCTTTCTACTGGGATAAGCCTTAAAGGAGCATATCAGGCAGAGCTTCTGTATATAAGATAAAGGGCAATAGCTCCTGTTTCAGCCACTTGCAGTGCTGCTTTGCCATGACTTTGTCTTGGATTCTGAATGCATAATGCAGCTATTTTTTAAGTAGCTGGCCTGTCTGAAATTTGAGGAGCAAAAAAAAAAAAAAAAAAAGTAGAAAATATATAACTGGCGTGAAGGATTTATGAAGCTTGATTAAATCCATTGCATGGTGAACACGAACAGTATAACATTTTGTTCTGTGTAGAGTATACTATTTTTAAACACATCTTCTTTTTAGCACATTTCCCAAGATTGAGAAGTAGGGGTGGAAATAGCAGGGCAAAACTTCTGGATAGCTCAGTGGTTTAGGTCTCTGGCTACAGAGCGAAAGGTTGGGAGTTCGATTCCCCACTGTGCCTCCTTGACAGGTGCTGGACTCAATGATCCATTGGGTGCTTCCAGATCTGCAGTTCTAAGACTCTAAATAAGTAAGGTATTCTGTGACAGAAGAGGGACGTGGTGGCGCTGTGGGCTAAACTGCAGAACCCTGTGCTGCAGGGTCAGAAGACCAGCAGTCATAAGATCGAATCCACGCGACGGAGTGAGCTCCCGTCGCTTTGTCCCAGCTCCCGCCAACCTAGCGGTTCGAAAGCATGCAAATGCAAGTAGATTAATAGGGACCACCTCGGTGGGAAGGTAACAGCGTTCCGTGTCTAAGTTGCACTGGCCATGTGACCACGGAAGATTGTCTTCGGACAAAACGCTGGCTCTATGGCTTGGAAACTGGGATGAGCATCGCCCCCTAGAGTCGAACACGACTAGACAAAAATTGTCAAGGGGAACCTTTACCTTTACCTATTCTGTGACAGCAATAAAAGTGCTGACTGCCTATTTGAATGGGAACGAGAGTAGAGAACGGTACAGATAATGGGAAGAAGAGGCAAATTTGAGTTGAACCTGTGGTAATGGAAGACAGATTTAATGGAAGGAGGAGCTAGCTAATTATGCTGTATTCCCTTCCTTCTTACAAAGTACTATTATTAAAATTATTTTAATTATTTAAATATATTCTTTAAAAATTCAGCCTAGACTACAAGGTCTAAGCTGAAATTCTGTTGCATTGTTCTGCATGCATAATGAGAGTGATGTCATCAGCAGTGGCAACTTACCACAGATGCAGTTGATGGAAAGATGACCCAAGTTTCTCCCCTTCCTTCTCCATACAAATACTTACTTTGGCAATTTTGGGATTCCTGTCACTCATACATAGTGCAATGAAGTCATATGTATGCCAGAATCGCCAAAGGGAGCCTTTAATCAGCACTGATTTGTTTGCACAGGATTTCAGCCATCATGTTGTTACTGATGCCATTTCAATACTAAATAAGGCGAATTCTCAGTATCCCAGTTCCATCTCTACAAACAACCCTGAAATTAATGTGAAGATAAGAATAATTGTAAACCCGGAATATGAATTCTCAAAATCTGTGTTCATTCCTTCATGTCTCTGACCCATTGGTTTTCTGCACATTTACACAATAACCATCAGTGTTGAAATTCCTGTAATTTGGAAGTGACGAAGGCTGTTTTCCAAAGCCCTCATCTTTATCTGTTGGACATCTGGCTACCATTGGAAGATACTTTACTTTTATCTTCTTCTTTAAAAGTAGATTTTCTTATCAACCAGGACCTATCTCCTTTGCTACTGCACTAGCTATTTTGAAAGCAAGTTCCAGAAAGAAGGGAAAAAAAGTTGAAAAAAGCAGGACAAGATAACAGCTGTGATGTTGTAAAATGAGAGGGATAATGTTCACAGGAAGGGTACAAATAAGGAAAGGTAAATGGAGCAACTCCATGGAAAGCTTGCCAGATGAAGACAAAGACTGTGCTTTTTGCCGGAGGGCATGGGAAGCTCATGCAAGAGTCTGAAATATAATTCATTTCAATAGTGAGAGATTAGAGTTAGAGGTAAGAAGAGTGTTTTGAAAGAGGAAAGAGGACTGAAGAGTGATATGGGAATACAACAGAAATGAAGCACAGGAGATAACCTTACATGATATCGAAACTATTAAAGCCATTCTTCTGTCAGCCACAGGAAGTATAATATCTCCTCTTTTAGCAGCTCTGGGAGTATTTAGGGGAACTTTCTCATTTTGTTGAAGAATAGCAGGGAAAAGAGCAGAAAGAACATAGGCTCAGAGCAAAACATTAACTCTGTGGATCAGATTAATCTCGTTCCCCAAGTAATACGGAGTGATACTGCACAGCACTTCTCATGTCCAAAGACAACAATCTTCAACTTCCTGTACTAGTAAGAGAGGACTGAAGAAAATGGTTTGCTATGTTTGTGAGTGTGTGTGTGAGGGGGGGAGGGAGGGAGTGAGGGAGGGAGAGAGAGAGAATGAATGATTAAATTAGCTCTGTTAGGCACAGCTGCTCTCAGATTCAGCAAAAACATTTTCACACAACTGTCAGCTAAGTTCTAATGGTCTAGTTTCATTACACTTCCCCCCTACATTCCATCAAATTTTCATCTGCCCATCAAGCCATTATAAACAGGTTATATTATCCAAACATTGTTTACCGAAAGCATGTGATTTACTAGGGCTGCAGTCTTAAACATGCTTAGAAAATAAAACCCACTAAGGATAATGGCTGGTATCCTGTTCGGTTTAAATGTCTGTGGAATTCCAGCTGCAAAAACTGATGTGGCAATCTGACAAAGTGTTGGTTGCGTACCTGGTCGTGTGCATTGGGCATCTCACACAATCACCACTCTAGCTTCTGCAACTGAAACCTCACATGCATGTATCTATAGGGATAAATACTGGCCAATAAGACTGCCATTTCAGTAAATATGCACAGTGTTGTTCCACTAAGCATCACTTTATACCTGTTAATTGACCTTTTGTAAATTACACTGGTCTTTTGGTTGTTCCAAATATCTGTAATAATAATTACCAATATTCAGAATCCCATTTGCTCCTATGGATTAGAAAGCAAAAAACTTTTTTTAAACAAAAACACACACAAACACTTCCTTTTCTTTTCTTTTGTATTTTACATTACGTGTCCCATCTTTTTTCCAACAGATAAATAGGAGGGCATCTTGAGAAAGTTTTTGGAAATGAGCCTTTAATAGCGCCTGTTTATCAAATTACTGGAATTTCAATACTGATGGTTATTGTGTAACTTTTAGCAATATCTGTTGAAGAGATCTGGAGGCCCCTAAAGCTTTTTGTCCCCTTTTGGTTGGATCAAGAATGGTATTGCCACAGTGTGGATTTTGGAAATCATCTTATAAGCAACACAGCTAGGGCTGCTTTCTCTGTTCAGAGTACTTGATAGGTACATTCCAGTGTACCCACCAGCACAGCTTGTGGTTGGCTGTGGGGCAGGAGAAGAAAGAAGAGAATCAATCTGACCTTGTATAGGATCCTTTCCCATGCCTGCAGCTCAGTGGCTCAGTAGAGCTGTGGAGTCTTTTAGATAGCTACGATTAAAAATTGCACAGTAACTGAGGTTAAACTCAAAAGGCAGATGGCATCTGCTAGTAGTTGACCCTGCTTTTAATCAGTCATCATCAGAATTCAAGTCTGCAATATACATTTAGTTAATTAAGTCCACAAATTCAAGTGTTCTGCGACTGTTATCAGGGAAACATCTGCTCCCTGAAGTGCTTTATAGATTCCCCCCTGCAAAGAAAAACAACAACAACTATTGATTTATTTTACATTTAACAGATTGTGAAGAATGAATTCTCAAAATGGGGACAGTCTGCAATCCTTATGCATCTGAAGTTGACATAACTGGTCCTATTTTAAAACAGAGATTGATGTCAGACTTATATTGGGAAAGCAATCATTAACATGGCATAACTTATACAGTGCTAGACAGTGTTTAAGAGGTTGGTAGTTAGGTGATATTCTGGGTGGAATATCCAGTTGCATGGGTCATGTTACACTGTGGTTTCCCACCCACCCCCCTAATAATCACACTGTAGAACCATTTGCATGATGTAACCACTTGGCACAAAAACACATTAAACTATATTAAATCATGAATGTGTATATTTCATATTGCACTCAGGAAAGTGGTGGAAACTGAATTTTTTTAAATTGGTGCTTCACAGGTTCATTACACTGAACATGGGTCACTTAACTGAATCACAGCCAGACGACTAACAATGAACAGTGAGTTCCCTCCTGAGCTGATGTGACCCATTTCCCATCAGGGAACTTCTTTAATCACAGATGTAATAGAAAACTATAGAGTGCAGGACTCTGGAGTCTGGTGGCTAAATCGAATTGTAAGTTTCAGCTAGAGTAGACACATTAAACGAAAGGAAGTTGTTAAGTCAACATTTATGTAGATTCCAGCTGCATTGATTACTACCAAATTACTCTAGCTGGGTCTAACAATCAGATTTACTCCATATTTATTAAAGCATTTTCTCTCTCTCCTTTTTAAATATCACTACAAAATGAGACAACATTTTAAAAAGTTTTGTACACTGTTCTGTCTCCCCAGACTTTAAATTGGTAAATCAAAATGTTCACGATGTCTCAGTCCAGCTTTCACATAATATACGTATTTTGTACTTTTCTTTGTCTCTTAGAAATGGGAGCACTAAATAGAGAGAACTTTCAACAAGAGTACTATTTTATTACAATATCTTTATTCCCAGGGAAAATATAACATTATAGGATGTGTTTACCCTTGAAAAAGGTGCCATATACAAGCTGGGATGTAATATGCCACATGGATTTCTATCCTGAATATCCATCCACAGTTCCATCATGTTCAAGGGTGATACATTAGAAGTAGCTCCTAGGTAAGAGATATACCACAGTTGGTGGCAGTATTCTAATTAGTGCTGTTATAATTGGATTAGGAATGGGTGCATCTCTGTTTCTGGTCTGTGTCACTTTGTAACTTCTCCTCTGTTTTCCATATTACTTTTTTTCCCTAAACATCCTCCAAATATGAATTTAAATGCATATGTTCTCCCAATGTGTGTTTAGTCGTTTAGTCGTGTCCGACTCTTCGTGACCCCATGGACCAGAGCACGCCAGGCCCTCCTGTCTTCTACTGCCTCCCGGAGTTGCGTCAGGTTCATGTTGGTTGCTTCGCAGACACTGTCCAGCCATCTCATCCTCGGTCGTCCCCTTCTCCTCTTGCCATCACACTTTCCCAACATCAGGGTCTTTTCCAGGGAGTCTTTTCTTCTCATTAGATGGCCAAAGTACTGGAGCCTCAGCTTCAGGATCTGTCCTTCCAGTGAGCACTCAGGGTTGATTTCCTTTAGAACTGATAGGTTTGTTCTCCTTGCAGTCCAGGGGATTCTCAAGAGCCTCCTCCAGCACCACAATTCAAAGGCATCAATTCTTCGGCGGTCTGCTTTCTTTATGGTCCAGCTCTCACTTCCATACATCACGACAGGAAAAACCATAGCTTTGACTATTCGGACTTTTGTTGGCAAGGTGATGTCTCTGCTTTTCAAGATGCTGTCCAGATTTAACCCAAACCACGGGTTAAAGAAGTTTATGAAGAGATTGTGGCAAGTGCTTCAGCACTATGATGTTTCAGAAATCCAATATTTCCAGATTTCTGTATAGAAGAACTGTACTGGGAAGAGGTGCAGAATCCAGTAGATAGCTCAGGGTAGATCCACATATTCCTCCCCAATGTGAGAAATTTGTAAAACTTTGTTTTTTCAAGCATCATTGGCTTGAAAGGAGTTCTCTCTGTCCATAGGAGCTCTCCAGAGGAGTCTTCCATGAGCATGGACAAATGCAGTGCTCATGAGTACGAACTGCACTCAGTTCCACATCTGTTGGCCCACATTTATTTTGATAAGGCTTAGCAGGAGCAACTGGGTGCTGAAAAGCAGCCAAAGAAAGCAAACCAATTCTCAATTAATCAGAGGAAAAGGTAATCCACGGCAAAGTATAATAAATGCAATTGATAGTGTTATAGGTGAAGTAATTACAGGTCTCCCGAACTACAGCATGAACAAAGGTTATGCTGTTTTGTAACCCAATGCTATGAGATTTTGAACTGCAGTAGCATAATAACAGTTCACATCTTTCCTAAAGGTGGCACTTTTTTCTTTCTGGATTAAAAATGGAGCACGTTTCAGTCTTGTGATGCCTTTAGTTTTAGAGTGTGCAAGAATAACCAGAGACCTTTGGGTAGTGTGGATGGCATATAAGTTAAATAAAACTCAGCCTTCCATCCTTCTGAGGTCGGTAAAATGAGTACCCAGCTTGCTGGGGGGGCAATGTGTAGCCTGTATAATTAAAAATTGCAAACCGCCCGGAGAGTGCTTGTAGCGCTATGGGGGCAGTATATAAGTCCAATTAATTAATTAATTAATTAATTGAAAGCTCACTGCCCTCCAAGTATATGTCTATTTGCCTAATTCTTTTTAGTGGTTTTCGCAACTGGGAGTTAGAACACTGCCTCAAGTGATAACACACACATTTTGAAAGGCTCTTCACTTCTCCATTGCTGTTAACTTGAGACAGTCCATCTTATTTCAGTGGCTGTTTGATGAGAAAAGTGGGCTATGCTATACTCAGTGTTTATAAAAATAAATTCTAGAGTAGAGAACTAGAAGGTCCAGAAAAGAACTGGGGAAAAGATCAGAAAAAACCAGAACAAAAGGTTCATTTCCATCTACGATCTACAATTTTTCAATCTTTTTCAATGGAGAAATTGGAAAAATTTGGGGAATGTTTTAAAAATAGATGAAATGAAAAAAATATTTTTCAGATGCTTGGGGTAAGTGAAGTTCATTAGCCAAGGTCCATCCAAAAATTGATATATACTTCGTTTAATTTCAACAATAATGATGCACTGCAAATGAAGTTTATCTCATAGTAACCAAAATACACACATCCAGGCAACACTTATTTAGCTACAAGGAAGTCCCACCGACATCAAGACTGTACAGATGACTCAACTATTGATAAAAATGATGGAAGCAAAGAAAAAAGTATTTGGCCCTTGTGAAAATGTAATGCCCAAATTTCATAGAATCACAGAATAATTGAGTTGGAAGAAGCCTATAAGGTCAATGCCTTGCTCAATGCACAATGCAAATCAAAGCTGATCTGACAGATCAAGACACTTTTTTTCCTTAGGAATCTTTCTGACAGTGCTGCTGATCTAAAATTCTTCTTCTTCTTCTTCTTCTTCTTCTTCTTCTTCTTCTTCTTCTTCTTCTTCTTCTTCTTCTTCTTCTTCTTCTTCTTCTTCTTCTTCTTCTTCTTCCTCTTCCTCTTCCTCTTCCTCTTCTTCTTTTCACCCAAGAGGAATTACACAGGGTAAGGTCTACCCTAAATGTTTAGCAATGCTGCAGAAAAAAGAGGAGAAACTGTTTATTTTCAAACAAGAGGGAAATGCAGCATTTCAAAGGTATGCATGAACGTCATCATCAATTGCTAGTTTACCCAGCCTATTGAATTATTTAAGGGGTATTATTTATAATGCCTGAGATTTCTCTCTGTATGGACATAAAAATTACATACAGAAAAATGGCTGTTTAACAAGCCGGATCTGTAACCCTTTTCTAGCTTACAAATTACTAAATGGGGAGAAGGAGTCTATATTTTATCAATAACACATGGAACCACTTGGAAAGAGATATCGGTGTTGCTGGCGGGTGACTAATACCTTTTATTATAGTTCACAGCTATGCTTTCTGAGTAAAGAATGAAATATACTACTGGCATGGGCCTACACACATGATCCATATAATCTTAGCCTTAGCTCTTCTATAGTTATGCAGTCCTTCACCTAAGGAGGTTAGACCATGGGATTTGAATCTGGTCCAAACCCAACAGACGACCAAGTATAACACACACTTTTTACATTCCTTGGAACATCCGACGGGCTCCTTTTTGAAATCCTTCTCCATCCACTTGTGGGTATTTCAAGGTTACCTGACTTTACCATAGTTCAGACTAAATCTTGTTATTTCTCACAACTAGAGTAAGAAGCCGTTATTGACTAGTGAGTCTACACTTAGGTAAATTCCATAGTTTTGATAAGGCTATTCCAGTTGATACTATTAATAGAATTATCCCAAAGCCACATATAACCCTCAGAGATGCAGATATGTCCCTAAGCCCACTTGAAAATGAAAACAAATATTTTGCTCAAAAATTCCAAATGTGTCCTGGGAAAATTGTCTCCTTATTTTAGCCCACCACTGCCTTTATTGCCATTGAGGAAGACATTCATCATGTAAGGAGGCTTAGTGACATGTATCAATATTCCCCTCCATGTTCAGGTTTCGCTCTATAGCAGTGATGGTGAACCTTTTTGAGTCCGAGTGCCCAAACTTATTTATTTTGAAGTGCCAATACTGCAATTAAAACCTGAATGTGAGGTTTTAGTTTAGAAAAAAACAACTGTTCCTGCACTGCAAGGGTTAAATGCTTCTCTTCCCCCCCCCATGGACAGTATTAACAAATACAGTGGTGCCTCGCTTAACGAGCGCCTCGCTGAGCGATGAAATCGCTTAACGAGGCGCTCTGGGCCATCGCTGGAGCATTCGCTCAGCGATGGCCCCTATGGGGATTTTTCGCTTTGCGATATTCGCTAAGCGTTTCGCTTAGCGAATATCGCATAACGAAGCCGGGAGAACAGCTGATCGGCGGTTCCAAAATGGCCGCCGGAAGGTCCGCACCGCATTTTCGCGCCCTGCCCTCGCTTACCGAGGGCACGAAAATGGCGGTGCTATGGCAGAACATCGCTTAACGGTGAGTTTTAAAGCCATAGGAACGCATTGAACGAAGTTCAATGAGTTTCTATGGCTTTTTTATTCCCGTTTAGCGATGTTTTCGCATAGCGAAGGTTAATCCGGAACGGATTAACCTCGCTATGCGAGGCACCACTGTAAATACTTACTGGTGGGGCAAATCTGCCTTCCAGTGGGAGGGAGTTCCAAAGGCTGGGAGAGTCTTTAAAACACAGCTGCATCTTTGATAGTGCATGGATGGTGTTAAAATACTCGTATGTGTTTCAAAAACTTAGGTTGTTTTCTTAACAGGCTCCTTATATTTTTCATGGCAAGGGCAAGAAAAATATGTCCAAAAAAAGGCAAACAAAGGTCAAAGGCTTTTTTTTGTGAGTGTGCCGATCCTTATTCATTTATTACTTTCATTTTCCCCCCTAGCTCAGGGCTTAGGAAAGTTCCTTTTGGTGCAAATGCAGGAATATAACTTTTTGATACATTAATAGGCCACAAATTTAAAAAAAACATGCAAAATGCAAACTTTTGTGGATGAATCACATGATCAGAGGGACTGTTGACATCATCTTCAGGACTCAGCCAATCCCAAGGGTGCTGCTGCTGCCGCCTTGGGAACCCAACCCCACTCTCCTGGGTCTTTGTGACCTCACAGAGCCCCACCTCTCTGCTGGCAGATAAAAGGGGCTTGCTGGGCAGGGCAGGAGACCAGAAGGGAGGCCAGTGGCCAGAGGGCAGTCCAGCAGAGAGAGCGGCAGTGGCTGCAGGGGACCCAGCCCTTCTGGCCAAGGCAAGTTCTCTTGCGAAAGCAGATGAACTTGCTAAGTGGGCTTGCGAGTTAACACTCAAGGCTGGTGGAGATCCGTGGCTTGAAGCTGGCTGATGTCAGTGATGGACTGGGGGGAAGTCAGTGGACATTGGCAGACAGAAGCTGGTGGAATCTCCCAGTGGAAGCTGGCTGAGGCTGCAAGGCGGAGATCAGCAGAGGTTGGCGGATGAAGCCAGGGGACGTTAGCCTCCTGAAACCAGCTGGCGGAAGCTTGGTGGATATCGGTGGATGGAAGCCTGGGTATGTGGCTGGTGGAGTGAAGGTGTATGTGTGTTGGGGAGGTGGCTGGTGTGTGTCTGTGTGTGTGAATGTGTGTGTAAATGGGCTGGCTGGTATTCCGTGGGGATGTCACCGGGGCGTGTTTGTGACCCAAGCATTTGGGAGCTGGCGGAGGCTAGGTTCAGAAGCAGAGTGGAAGAGATGAATGGGTGAATATTCCTGGTGGAAACCAATGGATGTTGGCAGGCGGAACTTCATGATGAAGTTGCCAGAACATTGGTCAGTGGATACGCCTGGGTTGAAGCCAGTTGATGGCAGTGGACGAGCTTGCCCCTTAGTTGTTTTTTCTCTCTCTTTCTCTTGCAGGGCCTGATACATCCTTTTCCCCAGGGGGATGCGAAGGACCAGAAGGCAGGCGTCCTGCTGGAGCTGAACCAGGCCATTGTCTCCACTGAGGATACCCATTTAGCCTCTTTTCCAAAACCAATAAAAGAATTTCCCAAAATGGTTTTGAAGTGTTGTCTTGTTTGTCGGCGGCTGGCACGGGATTATCTTCCCCAACCCCTCATTATATCTGGGGCCCAATGCCTGGGGTGGGTCTTTGTGAAGTTATGGTGTGGGGCCTTGTGATGTCACAGGATGTGGGAACATAATATTTCTTCATGCATGTATGAGGGAGTGAGCTAGGCATTGTGGGTTCCCTGTCTGACCTCCTAAGCAAGTATATTATGTGTTGTGTTGGAGAGACACAGGAAGCCAGTGAGCCCTGGTGCCATTCAGAGAGGCTTGGAATTGGCTACACAAACACTATGGCCACCTCATAACAATAAACGAAACTTGCTCCTTCCCTTCCACCACTGTGCCTCACATTGGCTTGCCTAGCCTGGAGATTCAGGGGAGCCCAGCCATTTCCTGGCAAATCAGCTCATTCTCTGAGACCTGGCAAGCCTCATCTTCATCATCTACACCATGAGCACTCCATGGACAGCTCCTTGCAGAATACAAATGGGGAGAAAATATGCCACTTCGAAGAAGCTTCCAGTCCAACCTCTCACGCCAGTGCCACAACGAAGGAAATGGAGATGGGCAATGATTTGGAGATGAGTATACATTAAAATTCATGTGGATCTATGCTATGGATAGATGGCAAAAATACACTGGTTTTGCAAAATCTGCTGCTTGAGGATAGTGGCTGCCTCTGAGTGCCTAGTGCAGTGATGATGAACCTTTTTTGAGCCCGAGTGCCCAAACTGCAACACAAAATCAACTTATTTATTTCAAAGTGACAATATTGCAATTAAAACCCGAATGCTGAAGTTTTAGTTTAGAAAAAACAACTGCTCCTGTACTGCAAAGGTTAAATGCTTGTCCCCCCCCCCCCGTGGGCAGTATTAACAAATAAATACTTACTGGTCCTCCAATTCCCCATTGGGCTAGACTGGTAATGGTCGCCATTGCACCCCTCTGCTAGACCACTGCACCAGCAGAAGGGAGTGCTGAAATCCAGGATTGGCGGACAGGTAAGTATTTCTCTATGGCGACTTATGGCTTGTGTGCCAACAGAGAGGGCTCTGTGTGTCAGCTGTGGCATGCATGCCATAGGTTCGCCACCACTGCTCTATAGGCTTCTGCTACCTTCTTTTCCCCATAGCTTCATTATCTCCGTATGCAAAAGCAAAGATGTTTCTTCCAGATGTACTGAGCAGAAGTTCAAAGGCTATCTATCTATCTATCTATCTATCTATCTATCTATCTATCTATCTATCTATCTATCTATCTATCTATCTATCTATCTATCTATCTATCTATCTATCTATCTATCTATCTATCTATCTATCTATCTATCTATCTATCTATCTATCTATCTATCATCTATCTATCTATCTATCTATCTATCTATCTATCTATCTATCTATCTATCTATCTATCTATCTATTGGATTTCTACCCTACCCATCTAGACCATCTAATGCCATCTGGGCAGCATTACAAATTTAAAAACAGTTAAACCAATAAACATGCACTATAAATCCAAGATGATAAAATGTGAATGTAAGATACAGCAGGAGGGAAAGCCTGCCCAAATAACCAGGTCTCTGCTTCTGAAGACACCCTGAGAGGGAACCAGGCAGATCTCCACAGACAAGTTGTTCCAGAGGTGAAGAACCACTGCCAAGAAGGCCCGGTTCCTCATTCTTTCCTTCCGGACCTCCCTCAGCATTAGGCCCCTCAGCCGTCCAGCCTGGCTGGAATGAGTGACTCTGGCAGAACTGGTTGGGAGAAGGCGCTCTGCCAGATACTGAGGTCCTAAACCAGTGGTTCTTAACCTTTTTGAAAGAAACGCCCCCTTGAGCCATTGAGGAAGTTATCATCGCCCCCCTCCCCGTGGTGATGATATCTTATTTATTTATTTATTTATTTATTTATTTATTTATTTATTTATTTATGACACTTAAATCCAATGACCCCTGAAAACAAAATTCAATTCCAAGAAAATGAAATGCCCCCAAAAAGTAACATTTAATGATTTAGTTGCAAGCGAATTTTAAGATGCAAAAAGAAATATAAAAAGGGCATAAAAACAAATCGCAATGCAGGAACTAAAAATTTCAAGATGAAATCTCTGAAACTAAATTAAGATTGGAGGAAAATATATATTCATGCACATTGTAAAAAGGCTGCAGCCATCTTCACAGGTTTGGCTTGCTCCAACGCCCCCTACTGCCCCCTTCTGCTCCAGCGCCCCCACGCCGCCCCTTTTCATTCTACCGCCCCCCTGAAAAATGAAATCGCCCCCTGGGGGGCATTACCGCCCACGTTAAGAACCACTGTCCTAAACCATTTAGGGCTTTGTATGTCAACGTTAGACTTCAAAGTGCTAATGATCACTTATAAAGCCCTAAACGGTTTGGGACCTCAATATTTGGCAGACCGTCTTCTCCCACCCAGATCTACCCGAATCACCCGACATAGCCAGCAGGGGCAGCTGAGGGGTGTGACGCCGAGAGAGGCCCGGAAGGAAAAAACAAGAAACCGGGCCTTCCCGGCGGTGGCTCCTTGGCTGTGGAACACCCACCCTACCGAAATTCGGCTGGCACCCTCACTGGGTGTTTTTAAAAGCCAGTTAAAAACTTGGTTATTCAAGCAGGCCTTCCCTCCAGTCAATTAAGTCTTTCTCCTTTTTTCTTTTCTTTGCTATTCCATCTTGGTAATCCTCTCTTTAAATTAATTGTTTTAAATTGAAATTGTAATTGTAATTTTATGATTTTATATATTTTTATACTGTTTTATTTTGTAAGCCGCCCCGAGTAGACATGGTCTAGAGGGGCGGGGTAAAAATCAAATAAATAAATAAATAAATAAATAAATAAATAAATAAATAAATAAATAAATAAATAAATAAATAAATAAATTAGGACTTTGAAATCAACATGGAAACGAATGGGCAGCCAATGCAAGGCGGCTAGTGTGGTGGAAATACATTGGTACCTTTTCAACCCTGTAAGAAGTCTGGTCACTGTATTCTGCACCATCTGGAGTTTCCGTGTCAGTCTCAAAGGCAGCCCCATGTAGAATGCGTTACAGTATTCTAATCTTGAGACTACAAGCGCATGGACCAAAGTGGTGAGCACCCCCACATCAAGATAGGGAGACAGCTGGGCAATCCACTGAAGATGGAAGTGTGCGGAATGGACCACTGAGGCCACCTGGGTTTCCAAGGTGAGCGCCGGGTCCAGATGTACACCCAAACTACAAAGCTCATTCTTGGTAGTAAGAGTTACCCCCTCCCCCCAAAAAAGAGAGTTTCCAAACCACTGATGTTTGGGGCACCCACCCGAAGGACCTCCGTCTTGCCCGGCTAGCCATCAGAATGCAAATGTACCAAGGATGGACAGCTCTGGACAGTAGCTATGCTTAGTTTTTTTGGTTCTGTAACCACTTTGCCAATTAGTGAAATGTAAACATATGAAAAGTTGGCTGTGCACAGATACACTTATTGAACAAATGCATTCAATTGCTATGCAATAGAAAGTATATAAAAATTGGGTGCCTTTGTTTTAAAAAGCCTCAGTGTAGTCTTAGATAACATGAAAATGCAGACCTCCTGAGTCCAAAGTTCACCTGCTTACTGCTCTCCAGGGACTTCCAACAAGCTGAAGGGGTTTGGGTTTTCTATCTGTTTTGCTACTTTGCCATTCATGCTTTCTATTATTCTACCATCTCTTTAATGACATTTGTACCATTCCTCCATCACTGTGTTCATTGTCTCCAAATCTAAAAGAACCTATCAACCCTGACAAGACACCACCCCACTCTTTCCTAACATTCTTGGGGGGGGGGATGCTATTAAAGCTAAAAGGAGGCCTTTTTCAGTTAACTAATTAGATTTTTTTGTGTGTGGGGAGCATGTGTGTAAACTCTCCAATGTTCAGGAGTAGGAATATACAGCCTGTGTACCTCTGAAGATGTCTATCTCTAGATGAGATCCATTTAGGGGACCGCAGTTAGTCATGATTTACTTTTCCCATGCATTTTAGTGCATTTGTTTTAAGAATGACCAAATTTAGATGCAACCCAGTGTATCTCTAGCTCCATCAGGCTCTGATTTGCCTTGTCAGGGATTATAGGTATGTGAACTTCGGTAACCATGTTTAGCTTTATGCAGTTACAGTTCCTTTCTGTGCCCATGGATAGGGAGAATTCAGGAGAGGAATGAATGGGGGTGAAATATATACCCCCAGGCCCCATTATTTACATACCTGAACAAAACATGGCAACAGGAATGTTTTTTAGAAATGCTTAACTGAATATTATATTTTAAAAGTTATTTTCATTCATTTGAAAACATGTTAAGGATTTTGCTGAGGTAGTCTGCTTGAAAAAGGTTATCCACATCATGGTGCACATATGCACCATATGCTGATATTCAAAGATGCCTCAAAGTGCTGTATTCTGACACTATCAGCTCCTTAAATAATGGCTAGATCATATTATGGCAACTTAAGCTTACTTTGCCAAATAAATTTTATGAACAGTCAACAAGGGAGAGACAGTTCTTGATTTATGGATTATTTTAAACAAGTTGACAGGTTTTGACAAGCCAGAGGCTGCTTTAGAAACACACATCTGACACAGGCTTTAACTCAGTTTTTCTCTATTCTCTCTCTAATTCTGGCTGATATAAACCTCAGTTCCCTCTGAAGAAAAATAAAGAGTATAGAATACATAGTGTACAGTCAGGTTCAACATAATGGGTGCCCTAGGATGTAAATCTCATTGGTCTAATCTTTGCAAGCATGGGTGGGGTATTTTGTGGTGCTTTCAATACCAGCAAGGAAAAGCAAGAAAATGATATTTTGTCCATTGGGCAGGGCATTGGACTTATAGGCCCCTTCCAACTCAATTATTATGTGATGAAATTTGGGCATTACATTTTCATAAGGGCCAAAGTATTTTTTTTCTTTGGTTTTTTTTATTTTTATCAGCAGTTGAGGCATCTGTTTGTACAATGTTGATGTCTGTGGGACTTCCCTGTAGCTAAATAAGCATTGCCTGGATGTGTGTGGTATTTTTTTTTTAATTACAATGAGAGAAACTTCATTTGCAGTGCATCGTTATTGTTGAAATAAAAGACAGGGCACATATCTAGTGTTAGGTAGACAGCAGAGGCAAGTGTGGGCAAAGTGTGACCCATCACTTCTTCCTTCCTTCCCTTTTAACTTTTTTTAAAAATGCTTTTCAGTCCAAAAATGGGCCTGGGATAAACTTGGGAAAAAAATGGCAAGTTGAGTCTCTGTTGCCTTCTAGAGCACAATCTGCCGTTGGGATCCCACTCAAAGTGTTGTCCTATGGTGGATTGCATATGCCCCAGTTGGGTGGCCAGACTGGGGCATATCGAGTCCAAGGCCACCTTTTGCACACTCTTGCTTTGCATATTAGAATAAAAACCAGAGGGCTTCTATTCCGAAAAAAATTGCATGGGAATAATTAGAATAACAAAATATGTATTGTGCATGGGAAGGTTCCATTTTGTTTTTTTTTTCTTTTTAATACCTATGGTGCACATCACTTTGATCAACTGTTTGGTATGCATTATTTATTGACTGGTTAAATAATGTTCCTGGGAGTGTAAACAAATATTCTGGCTAGAGTTACGTTTAAGGATATTTTCTGGCATTTTTCTGTTACATACAGTATATCTTCCCAAATATGATATTTTCTGAAAAAAAGGATTCAAAGCAGATTTTCTTCTTTCTTTCCCTCTCCCACCCTTGTTTGGTGCTGCTGGATTTAGCTCTTTGCGAGCTGTCCCTCATCATCAATCTTCACATGAAATGCATTGTGTATTAAATCGACAAAGCAAAGGCAATAAAAAAAAAGTCATTGTACCTTTCGGCATCCTTACATTTTACTAACTGTCAAATACAAGGGGAACAGGTGGCCCATAAACCATTGTTAGTAAATTGTTCTTTCAAAAACCACTTAGTCAACAATTTCCTATGTTAAACGCTGTTTAGAGACACATATTCAAGTGTAGAAACTAAAACTAGAAATAAAAGATAAAGAACAGAAATTCAAGTGGTATTTTCTAAGCAATTATAAATCTCTGGGATGCAATTACTTCTCCTTCTCATTTATATGTGTGGGGGTAGGGGTGGTCTTTATTGCTGTCGAAAATGAACATATGGAGATAGCTTTTCCTTAGGGCAGTCCAAGATATTTTGCTGCCTAGATCGGCAATAAAATGCTGACCCCACCCTATCCCCAAATCTGCATACAAAACTTACTGGACTGGCAGCCAAATCTTCCACAAATTATCTTTTAACTCAGTATTATTTATAGGATAATTGGAAAACCGACGAGCCACACATTAGATGGAAAGCATACTTTGGTCACTGAAGATTTTCTTTCTTTCTTTCTTTCTTTCTTTCTTTCTTTCTTTCTTGTTTTGAATCAAAGCATCACAGCTTGTGTCAAAATACATTTGCCTATAAAAGTTGTAAGCTTATTACAATACAGAGAGAAGAATGCTAATGCCTGATTACAGCTGGATTCTAGCTTGAACGTTATCCTATACAGGTGGACTCAGTGTCCAGGGGTGCCTTCTTACAGCTGCAGAGAATATATCAACTTCACCCTTACCTGGATGAGCGGCGCCTGGCAACAATCACACATGCATGGTTAACAACCAGACTGGACTACTGCAATGCACCATACGTGGGGGAGCCTTTGAAGACGGTCCAGCAACTGCAGCTGACACAGAACCAGGCTGCACGGCTGGTAAGTGGTGCCGCCGCATGGACTCATATCACGCCAGATCTGAAAAAATTACACTGGCTGCCGGTTGTTGCTTGGGCCCAATTCAAAGTGCTTACTTTGATATGTAAAGCCCTAAATGGCTTAGGACCTGGTTACCTAAAGGACCGCCTTCTTCCATACGAGCCTGCCCATCCTCTAACATCAGGCCAGGAGGACCTTCTGAAGGTGTCATCCCTGAAAGAGGTGATGGGGATGGCATGTTGAAATAGGGCCTTCTCGGCTGTTGCCCCCCCCAACTTTGGAACATCCTCTCTATAGAGATCCGCCTGGCTCCAACACTTTTGGCTTTTCGGTGCGAGGCAAAGACCTTTCTGTTTAGCCAGCATTTTAATTAAATAGTATTCTTTAGCTGGCCATATGAGCAGCAGGATTTATTAATATTAATGTTTTAATGATTGCTTTTAATATAGGATATTATTATAATATTGCCTATTTTTAATGATTTTAATGTTTTTAAAGTTTTAATATTGCTGTACGCCACTCAGAGACCACTGGTAATAGCATGGCTAAAAAATCTTGTAAACAAACAAACAAACAAACAAACAAACAAACAAACAAAATGTTTCAATCCCTAGGTTCAGAAATTGCACCAGCCCATTAGATGTCATATATTCACAACCATAGGATTTCCTTTGTTATATTTCTGATTTAATCCTAAATACTTCTAAACAAAAGCTCTCCACTTCTCATTGCTCTGTGTGAGTTGGGATTCAGTTTATGACCCTAATAAACACACACGAACAGGGAGGGGGTTTCCTTGGCCAGATGAGGATTCAAACCTAGGCCTCATGGTTCATACAATGGTGCCTCGATTTATGAACTTAATCTGTCCCACAAGATGTTTGTTAAGTCAAATCAGCATTTCCCATTGAAATGCATTGAAACCCAATTAATCCGTTCTGGCTGTTTTTTGATTGTATGTAGAGACGCCAGTTGTAAGTCGAAGCATTCATTCCCATAGGAACTAATGCAAAACCGGTTAATCCATCCTCTACCACTAGGGGGAGAATTTTTTTAACCTAAGATGACAGGTTAAAAAAGGCCAGGAAAGGAGGGAGGGAGTGAGCAATGGGGAAAAGAGGAAAGAAAGAAGGTCATCACTGGGGCACACAGACCCCTCAGGCAAAGGTTTGTGCTTTTAAACACAAAAAGAGATGACAGAGAGAGATAAGTCAAGGGGGGGGGGAGAGTTTGGAGGCTAAAACACCTTTTAAACCCACACATGCTAAATCCACACATTTTACACTAACACGTTTTCAACCAAACACCTTTTAAACCAAACCAAGCACATGGGGAACAGAGAGAGAGAGAGAGAGAGAGAGAGAGAGAGAAGGAAGACAATTGGGGGGGGGAGAGACTTGAGTCTAAACTCCATTTTAGAGTACAACTGCCAGCACACCCCCTTACAATTTTTTTCCTGATGTTAAAACCAAAAGACTAAAATCCATTTTAAAGCACACCAGCCAGCACAGACCTTTGCAGAAAGGGTCTGCAAGACTCATCAGAGCACAGAAACATAACCCCCACCTAGCCCAAACCCAAGCTGCAAAACCCCTGTACAGTAAATACAGTGTATTCACCCAGAACAGGCAGTCTCTCTGTTTTAAAAAAAGAAAGTCAAAAATCCACAAATAATTTAAAAAAAAAAGAAAAAAAACAGTACATACAGTACAGTACCAGGCAGTACCAGACAGTCTGAAGTCTCTCTCCATATCCACACTCTCTAACCACTGGGGCAAGTGAGGTAACAGACAAGCAGCCTCTTTGCTGGCCAACGGTTAACTGAAAGTTCAAATTTCCTGCTTTCCCCGCCTTCCCCGCATTTTTTTCTTCTGTTCGTAAGTCGAAGCTTCGTTTGTACTGGACTGGTAGTGGAGTTATCTGCTCACAGGAACAATTTTCTTTCCCTGAGGCCAGCTCTCCTAAATCCACCCCTTCTCAACTTTATAGAACAATGAGAAACCCTCTAGTGATGGATGGTTCTATTGGATAGTACCTATGATGTCTTCAACAACAATGTAGAAGTATATTTTGTTATTGTTTTCAATATGTTTAATAATTCTTAACTCAGCAGAAAATAAGGGTATACATTGTGAAAACTCACTTGTGATGCTTTTTAAAAAGAAAATTACACTATGTTTAGTTCACCTGAGGTATGGCAGGGAGGGTAAGACTGGTTACTGAACCAGTATACAAGTTGCTGGTGTACATATATACACATGCAAGACAACAAAGACAAATATGAAAAGGGGGGAGGAGGAGAAATAATCCTAGACTTTATATTTAGTTTTGTTTATTTTATTTATTTTATTTATTTGATTTATACCCCGCCCATCTGGTCTAAAAGTGAGTAACAATACCATCAACAAATATATTTTTCTGCAAAAAACAAATTCAAGATGGAGAACAGTATTTAGAATATAAACAAGGTATCCACTATTTTAAGAAAAAGAATTTAGGATAGAAAGGAAAGAGGAAGCTCAGGAGAACAGTTGAGCAGTTCTGCCTTTGACTTAGGAGAGACTAGTTTCCTTCTAGCCAAATTCTGTAAAAAATATTCTGTCTCCTTAATCCTTCATATAAATCTCCTGACTCCGGTTGTATGTACAGGGAAAGCAACAACTTTATTAAAGGTATTCTGACTTCTTTCGTTCCCAGAAGATTTTCACCCTTTTTGTCTATTGCCCTCTACATGCCAGTTTTTCTTAATTCAGGGTGCATTTCATCATTGTTTGCCAGAATCAGCAGGTGAAGCCATACCTATCTTATCACCTTCCTTTTCATCAGCTTCGCATAATTCTGACATTTCTAATAAAACACTTGTCAAAATATACTCCAAATCCAACCTTCTCCCCAAAGGAGATTTTGTTCAAATCAAAACCTTATCTGTTTAGAGGAAATGGGGCTATTTCTCTAGCTAGGTTGGGAAGGTTTCTTAGCACTTCGTAGAACTGTTTTGATGAGATTTCCATGGAAGCAGTAAGAGCCAAAGACATTCCAAACAACGGTTCTTTCAAAAAGAAGGCCGCTCAGGATAGATGTGATATCCCACAGCTTTTGATCTGATTACAGTGAAGGCTTGAATTTATTATGGGATAGATTAGGAAGGAGGTCTGCTAGTTATAAATGCAAAGTGAGGAGCATATTATTAATGGCTGGCTCTATTATTAGGGTGCCTGAGATAAAGGATGACAAGTAGTGTGAAATGGGTTGCTGTCAAATCAATACTGGCTTATGGCAACATTTTACAGGGTTTTCTAGGTAAAAAGTACCCAGAAGTGGTTTACCACTCCCTTCTTCTGGGGGCATCCTGGGACTGTGCAGCTTTCCCAAGGCTACACAGGCTGACTCTTTTCCCTGGAGGCACAGTGGGGAACTGCACGGCCAACCCTTGGCTCAGCAGCCAGATATCTGACTTACTGAATTATCCAGCCAGCCGGTGAAATGGGTAGAGTATGAAAAAGCCATCACAGGCCAACAAAATTAGTATTTTTAGACTACAGCTCCCAGAATCCCCAAGCCCTCGTGGCTACTGATTCTGCTGGCTGAGAACTTCTGGATAGGGTTGTCAACTCACAGGCTAATAGCTGAGATCTCAACAAATTACTATGCTTCCCTGGGTCTTCAGGTAGAGGCCTGCAGGAAAAGAAAATGTGAGTTTTGTGTGACAGGTGGCTTAAAAAATGGGCACCTGCCTCCACTCAGTTCCCAGCCTACAGCAGCACTCACTGACTTAGCTCAAAGGTGTTTTGATGTGCATTGGGTTTTGTGCCAGAAAGGCAAGAGGGAGAAGGGGCTGGGAATGGAGCTAGTGGGTGCAGAAATGTTGACTCATCATGCCATTTAGGATAAACACCAGCGCTGAGACTTGGGAGCCTTTATGGTGCACTGGGGGACATGGTGGCGCTGCGGGCTAAACCGCAGAAGCCTGTGCTGCAGGGTCAGAAGACCAAGCAGTCCTAAGATCGAATCCACACGACGGAGTGAGCTCCTGTCGCTTGTCCCAGCTCCCGCCAACCTAGCGGTTCGAAAGCATGCAAATGCAAGTAGATAAATAGGGACTACTTCGGTGGGAAGGTAACAGCATTCCATGTCTAAGTCGCACTGGCCATGTGACCACAGGAGATTGTCTTCGGACAAAACGCTGGCTCTATGGCTTGGAAATGGGGATGCGCACCGCCCCCTAGAGTCGAACACGACTGGACAAAAATTGTCAAGGGGAACCTTTACCTTTACCTTTACCTTTACCTATGGTGCACAAGGTTTGGTAGCTCCACATAGGACCTGGAAAAGAACTTCCTCTGGGCAAGAGGCCTTGTTTCAGCCCTGGCATATCCATCATGAGTGCAACCATGCTACCCAGCCAATTAAAACCTTCTGTTACTAATTCTGTAGGCCTATGATGGCTTTTTCATAAATAGCTGCTAGTGGAAGCTGGCTCTCGGTTCGGTATTTAAAGCTTAAAGAATGGACTATATCTGACAGTATGTAGAGATGCAAAATATCTGGAATTTTGAAGCCATATAAAATGGCTTTGGAAAAATGGGGGGGGGGCTGTTTTCTTCCCAATTTTTCCACTTTTCCCCCCAAGGCCTTCCCATCTCTAAAAGTCAGTAGTGCCTTATCATCGTACTACATCCCAGTTTAGAATCTCTAAGTGATTTTACAACAATTCTGCCCCCTCAGGTTTTAAAAAAACTCTTACTTCTGTGCATTGTTGTAGGACAAAAAAGAGCAGCAGTCTCCATTTGTAGAGAGTAAATGGGTTGAATCGGTCACACTAGGAGCATGTCTAATATACAGCTTGGCAGTAATTGTATATGAAATTCCATTGGCTGATTGTTTTCAAAAGAGAGCTTTCATTGACACTTAACAGATACCATTCTGTGACATGCTTGCTAGAATTCAATATTTACCATATATGTTTTCAATAAACATTTGGAATGCAATTAGCCCACAATAGCTTTTCTACTAGTATAATTCCATAAGTGCAATCTTATCTTTGACACAGAGATCTCAGGGTTATTTTAATGGTAATCAATTGTCCAGGTTTTTCCTTGGTGTCTCTTAAAATAATTAAATTATGTTTATTCCCTGGACACAGAGGAGTTCAGATGTATTTATTATGAACAGGGCACATCTGTGTAACATTCTATGGAAATGGCTCAGTTCCTTCATCCATGGTCCTCAGTTATGTAAAACTTTTTCTTAAGGAGGCTGCTTTCAGACTTAGCCCTACTAACTGAAGACACGTTGAAACTAAGGGGGCTTTTAGTAATGATTCAGTCAAATCTCATTTATTTGGTTTTTAACAGGATCCAACCTCAGAAATTTGATGCCCATTTCCCCCCCTGAAACATAATCATTGATGAAATATATACTTACAAAATGCAAATAACGTCATGCTGGCTTACACTACTCATTTCCCTCTCCATTGTCTCCTGAAGAGTAAAATTCTGAAAGCAGTTTCAAATTCCACTTTGGGCAAAATTTAGGTCTTTTTTTTTTGAGGCCCCTATTGAATTTTTCCTTTACTGAGGAAAGTTTGCTCATCAGTCCCATAAGGCTACCTAGTACTGTCGAAATGTAAATGGTACCACTGTGACTGGCAAGGTCATTCAATAAGCTGTAATTAGTTTGATTCACAACTTGGGCCTGTTTTCTGTGGGACCACAAAAATGGGCTGAACCTCCTTGAGGCATCTCACTTTTCCAGCACTTTTTGTTCAGCTTGAAACTCCAGGGATGCTTCTTCTGAGCAGAAACCACAAAGTCCCTCCCTTTAAAAATGTAGTGGCCACTTGATTCTTCTTACAAATTGACCATGAGCTGGTGCCCTGGTCATGTAAAGACATCAAAGCTAATTAATACAGTCTGCAGAAAACGAAGCTTGACACATTTTTCTCTCCTCATGAAATCACTAACAGATACATACAAGCTGGTCTGACCAAATAATAGCCATTATTTATGTGAATCCAACCCCAAAGGACATGTTGAAATAGGAATATCTCCTTACTCCAGTCTCTCGCTGTCACTGACAAAACATTGATGCCACTGTGAGTTTTTCTGACCTCTCTGTTAAAAAAAAAGCTCAACATACTTTTCTCTCCTCATGAAATCATTTATAAATATATACATCTGGCAAATAACAGGGAGTGCTTTTCAGTTTTGGGGGAGAATTCAGAAAATTATATAAACTGATTAAAGAGAATATGGCCAAAGTGAGCAGGAAAACAACACACAAAGTGCACTCATATTTTTTTTTTAAATCAATCAATCCAGGCAACTTCTGAAGGCAATAAAGTTTACCAGATGACAAAGTAGCCTCCAAAGAATTGGAAGCACAAGAGACAGGGAGGTCAAGACAGAAAAAGGATTTGGGAAAAGGTGGATTTGAACAAATACATTGTGGATACTGAATTAATAACTATATTTCCCCCAAATTTGGATTAAAGGGATATTAAATTGTAAATAATTTGAGCAGCCTCACAAACCTGTTGAGGAAATGCCATTACCATGTTTTGTTAGAGATATAATGCTTTCTCCTGGACTGAACTCAGAGTGAACCTCCACCCTTCCCTCATGTTTACAGCAGAAGCTGGCTATGCGTATAAATGTTATTAACGTGCGCCATTTTTCAAAATTTAAGAAAAGTTTTTCTGCAGGCGAGAGTGTAGAAAATATATTTAATTGATGACTGGTTTATGGACTGATAAGATGTCTCCACCTTTACAGGGAAGTGGACAAATAAGACAGGAATGTACTGTAGCTATCAGGAGCCTGAAGCAATCATTTCATACTAGTGTCACCTCTGATTGCTCCTCTTAATGCACTCATGTGGAGCAGGGGCAACCACCTTTGGCAGGCCCATGGGACATTTTGGGAGGAGTGTGTGTGCCAAATTCAAATCAGAAATAGCTGAACAGCCACTACCAGTTTTAAATAATTGGGCATTTTGGAAGTGTGGAAGAATGCCGTGAGATGGTGTTATATATTTAGAGTGAAGCTACAGAATCCCAGCCTCCAGGGATTGTCTCACTGTATGGCTTCCTGCACTATTAATAACGCACACGACAAGGAGGGCAAAAAGCCTTTACAAGGCTTTGCAGTTTCCATGTCATGGCAAAACATGGCTTTGTTCTATAAAAATGGGCATAACCAGGCATAGGGTCAAACTAGATGACATGTTTGAGGCAATTTGTTTTTAGAAGAAGTGAAGTTGTGAAAGGCACATAATTTTCCTCCCCTTTGTACTTTTCCTTTAATGGTTGTTTTATAATTGGTCACTGGAAAATAAACATGGGCTTCATTTGTTAGTCTGATTGCCAAGGCATGTTTCCCTGAGGGAAACCATGGTGTGGCAGGGGAAAACATGTTGACTGGAGGAAATGCGTATTCCATTTTCCAACTAGCATGACCCTCAGGAGTGTTTACTCCCTACTTCATTCTCTTCTTACAATGCAATCTTGAGGTGGAGACTCAAAGGAGAGTTCATTTCCATTTTACTTGTTCTTGGCACTGTTTCTGTTTTTGCTTCAGTTTCTGCTTAATCACAGTTTTGTGTTACGTTCTGGGTCTGAACTGTGGACTGATCTTAACTACCCTTAGTGAAAACAACCCAGCTTTGCAATTCATGGTCTGAAATTGGGTTGCTTGAAATGGCCACACTCATATCAATTTTGTCTGAGTTAGGACATCATAATAAGCTGCAATTAGTTTAAAAGGGAAGTGAAAGTTTCACACTATTGTGGCTATATCTGGGTGGGGGCGAAGATTACAACCCCAGGCCTGCTTTATAACACTGAACTTCAGTTTAGCTTTATGCCTGAGATTTTAACACTGATCATGAGCTTGGAGCCACGGTATTTAGCATGAGCTATCTAAATGTTTATGCATGGTGCCCCATATTGATTTACAGGATAAATTTCCTTCCAGTTGTCACAATATGTTTCTATGCTTTGCTGCCTAGTGGTGGCCTACTACAGGATTGCAATGGAACAGCTACAGTATTTGCAAGTCTGTTCTTATAAATAATGAATGGAATTGATATGAATGTTCAGAACATTCATCTTTCTTATCTGAACAGCAAAAAATTCTCAGCATCTTTAAACAGGTCAAGATTGGAATAAACACTACATGGCTGCAGTGATATGCTACGAAACCATTAAACTAAGCACACCGAATAACTAAATCCGGGGAGAAACAATCCATTTTAGATTTCTAATACTTCAGAGTCTGAAACTCAGTGGCAAAATGATTTTATATCTCAGGATGGTTTTCAGAAAGGGAGATTAGTTGTAAAGCCCCACACTTGGCAGATTTGTTAAGTGTTCATTTTAGAGGTCTCTTAACATTTTATTCTTTTTCAGAGAGAGAATTTAACAAGCACCAAACAATATATTCTAAATTTGATGTTGCTAGCATTTTTTCCCTGACCATACTAGTGAAACCTTCAACAGAGGGGTACATGAGCAAAAATTCGGCAAGTTTAACAAGATGTTTCCCTTCCAAGACAATTTCAAAATAGGAAAAGTTATGAAATCTCAAAATAAGAAGAAACCTATGCTAACTTAGCAGTATTTGTGTTATGATATGAGCCCCATGGCATAGTGGTTAAACTGCAGTACTGCAGTCAAGCCTCTGCCCAGTTCAATCTTGATGGGTTCAGGTAGCCAGCTCAAGGCTCACTCAATTTTCCATACCACTGCAACCTACCCTATATAGGACACTCATGACATCCATAGGATATTCACATAGATACTTAACTGATTCAATTCTAAAGTGTAATGAAACATGAAATCTACACATCATATATCTACACCAGTGAAAGTAGTGCAAATAGCAATTTATCATTCCAGGGGCTCTATGACTGAGGTTTCCAGGAGAGCATGGGCTTTCCATTTTGTTTTAGCTGTTAAATCTGCTTCTGCTTTGGGCTTCCTGGTTTTGTTATAGTATTTTTTAGTTTTTGAATGAATCTCGATGGTGCCAAATGGGTTACCTATCCTCTGAATTTTCATATTTAATATATAAAATCTCTTCCCAAAATTTATGTGCTTCAGAAAGCTAAGATCAGATTCAAATATATAGACTTCCTCTATTCACTCCAGATCAGTTCATAGATGGCTAAATGCCTCTGCCTAAGTTGGTTTTCCAGATAAACTCCAAACCTAAAGCAAACCTTAGTCTCTACCAAATGTTTCCCTAAGCTGACTAGACTGAAATTCTTTCCAGTCATTACCTTATCAACACAAACAGAGAAGCATATCTAACTACTTCCCCATCATCACCTTCTCTGTATGAGCAAGATTAAGTCTGAAGAGGAGAAGTTCTGCTTGTGTGTTGGTTCAACATAGATTTTCCAAGTTTATTGCTACCATTGTTTTCAACTTTAAATACTCTCTTTCATTGTTGTAAGCCACCTTGGGTCCTTTTCAAGGATGAAGGCAGGATAAAAATATTTTAAATAAATAAATAAATAAATAGTGCTTACATAGATCTTTGGAGAAGGTCTTCTGCTGGAGACTCCAAAGCCTAGCCAAACCTTTTTTCAGAAGGATACAGTCCTTCACATATCTTATACCAGACATGCACACCAAAGCCAGTTTAATACGAAAGTTCATGCCAAGATTTGCATCAAGGAGTCACATTTTTCTTTTAGAAAGGCAACTGAAAGTCTGAGAGTTGACTGTGCTGGCAGCCGCTCACCTATCTGAACCTTTCAAGATCTACATGGCTAAAACAAAACCTTCAATTTGACTTGGCATGTTCCATAATGCTCTATATTCTGTTATTGTTACGTTCGGTTACAAAGATGAAGTCTTCTCCAGTTTAAGAGGGCATTATAACCTTTATTGGTTCCCTGCAAAGGAAACTATTAAAAATGTCTCATTCTGTGCCAGAATACAATTAGTTCCACATCCGTATAAACAGTGCTTGGTGCTGTCTAGCAGCAGGGAATAAATAGGGTAGTAGGGAAGAAAGCATGTTTTTCAGCTATGAGGGGTGTCAATGCCTTTTACACTCAAAAACAGAAACCCCATGCCAAATTACTTCAGACAGTGATCCTGAAACAAGAGAATGTGATTTTGTACTATAGAAGTTTTGCAATTTCCACCTCTTTCCTGATGTGGAATATAAGACATACAACTCCCTGAGCATACTAAGCAGACTATGAATGCTACTTTTCACATGCAACTAGATAGATACAGTAGATAGATAGATAGATAGATAGATAGATAGATAGATAGATAGATAGATAGATAGATAGATAGATAGATAGATAGATAGATAGATAGATAGATATAGATATAGATATAGATATAGATATAGATATAGATATAGATATAGATATAGATATAGATATATGTAGGGAGCGAGCAAGCGAGAGAGAGAGAGAGAGCTCAGTAAATTAAGTATCTGGCTATGGAGCCAGAAATTGGGAGTTCATTTACCCACTGTGCCTCCTATGTAGTCTTGGCCAAGCTGTGCACCACCAGAGAAGGGAATGATAAACCACTTCTGAGTACTGTCTACCTAGAAAACTCTGAAAAGGATCACCATGTCAGAATTGATGACACACAATTGTTATTATTAATGTATATACAGGGCTAGTGATAGGAGAACATGCATACTTCCATTGAATTTGGTAGGAATAGTCATCTAAGTCCAATAGTAAGTCACAACCAGAGTAGATCCAATAAATCCATGGAGATTTAGTGAGTCAACACCTATTTAAATTCCATTAATTTGATGGACCTACTCTAGCTGCAGCTTACTACTGGATTTCTGCTTAAATATTAGCACATATCCAAGAGTGATTTTTACTGCTAACCTTATTCTGCCTTTCCAGTAACTTCAGGTGCAGTAACAGCAGGCCAACAAGTGAAATCATCTTCACTTTCCATACTATGTCCTGTAAACCTCTTTTCAAGCAAGTGCCAAATGATTTATCTCATCAGAAACCATCTGAGGGAACTCTTCAGAGTTCTGCAACTTCCAGCTGGAGTCCTCCAGAAAACTGACAGCTGAATAAAATGTTTTCAATAAGAGGTATCATCGAGTAAGATCTAGCCAAAATTAACACGTAATTCTCCCGTTGATTTTTTAGAGGCTGAACTCTCTTCCACTGAAATGCAGGGAAACACCTGACTGGATTGTGTAGTTTAATTTAAGACACATGCCTCACTCAAGTAACCAGTAATTTGCTCTGCCAAGGCTTTTTTTTTTTTTGGTCTCAAAAATTATTTACCAACTGATTAGGAGTACTAAGGGGAAATCCTCTCCACCACCCCCCAATACATTTTCTTCAGTTCTCCTCCATCATTTTCTTTTACTGTTTGATGTAGCACACAAGTGGTACAGAAGAAACTTCTGCCTGTGCTCACAGAATACCTAGCTACCTTTCTAGAATGCCCAGCTGCTAGTGGGAACAGAAGCAAGCAAACTGGTAGGAATTTTGGCCACACATTGGAGGTCCACCATATTCTGAAAATTGATTGTGTTATACAATGCCTCCCAAAGTGGGCTGTAGCCCTTTGTTTACCCCACCGTCAGTCCCTTGCCTTATCTGAAAACATACAAATTCCTGTACTAAACCAAGAACAAATCAGTTCAGGTCGCCTTCTAACTGGCTTGAAATAGGTTGGTCATGATCTGTATAGTAAATATTTGGATACAAATCAGGTCAGACAATAGTTGCACACCCCTTCTTGGAGGTTGGTAATGGAAGAAGTGCATGGAAATGAACTTAATAGACCTGTTATCCCTAATTTATTGAAATCTCCACCATCATAAATCACAACCAGCCATATAACCAGCCTTACAGCCACATCAGCGCACTAAAACACAGTCATTAGAGAAATACTGAGTATGTACCTCCTTTCTACTTTAAAAGAGCTAAGGTATAATACACTGGCAATACCATATTTGGGTCCATAAGAGAATGCAAATGGCAAAGAGCCTAACCATAAACCAGAGCTTTAGAGTTGGATGTATGCCTGGTTAGTCCTGTGCAGCTGTATGAGTCTGCCTCCCACTTTTTAAACTGTCGTGTGAAATGAGGAATAAATAGGAATGATTTCTATCATATGCAGGATATTTGCAGTATTTGTTTCTCTTCACAACAACTTAATGACTTATTTAATATTCCCGTAGTATTCATATGATGTGGGTCTGACAGTAAGGGAAAGTCTTAGTGTCCCACAGAGATCATGAAACAGATTTTCTGGAACCAAATTCAGTATCTTTTCCCTTACACCACACTAGTATGTAAAGCAGCATAGCATGAAAGCAAGATGGAGAGAACACACAATTCAAGATAAGGAAAAAAAACTGTTGTGTTGTCCTGCTAGTGTAATAGAAGTGATGTCAGCAGCTGCAACAGATTGCTACTAATTAATGAGTTCCTGCTTCAATTTTGGGTTGCGAATGACTTCATCTCATGGTACATAACTCACGTGTGACCTAAAAATTAAGAAAGAACTCTTTAATTAGTTACAGTATGTTGCTGGCAGTAATGTCATTCCCACCATGCCAGTGGAACCACATGAAGAAACCTCACCAAAGCAACTCCACCACAGCTAATCTGACAGTTATATAGTATCCTCCTTGTCCAGCCTTGCAATAGGAAGAATTCTGTTTCTTTGGGTAGGAATTTCACAAATATCTCCATATTTGGAGTGGAAAGAACCAGAGATTAAACACACTGGGAGAAATGTGGGGCAAAGTGAAAATGAAAGGTAACTTTTCAAAGTCTGTTTTGAATTCCTACACATTCAATGATGTAGTGCTAAATTCAAATTGCCATCTTTTTCTCTGAGAATGTGTACATGGTGAAGAAGGGAACATAGCAACAAAAGAAACTGATTCACAGAGGGTCAGACTGTTGGGCCAGCTAGCCATATACTAGTGACACTGAATGGCAGCTGCTCTCTAAGGTTTCAGGCAGGACACTTTTCCCAGCCCTCTTTGGCAGTGCCTGTAACTGAACCCAAAGTATGTGCTCCAGCTGTTGGACCAATGTGGATTGGATGTGGCTGTAGCCATGTCCAATCCACAAACAGAAATAGACTATTAATTTGGACTGGTGCAGACAGAAAAGGATTTTTTAGGAATCCATCAGAATTTGCAAATCTCTTTTTCTATCTTCCCTCTTTTTGTAACTTTTGTTATATGGAAAAATTCACTGGAAATATACAGACATTGTCTTTGTTTCAATTCTAGTGTTATGCACCCCTCTCAAGCCCAATGAAACAGTTCCAGTGTAAATACTCTTTGAGTTGCTTCTCCAGTAATACAACTGTTGAAATTACAACAATAAAGATAAGACAACAGATTAATAACCTGTAGGGCTTGGAAGCTTCTTTAGTGTGAGACATAACCGTATAGTACTGGATCCAAACGCTGAGAAGATATGAATCTAGGCTTCCAAAACAAGGTATGATTCTTTAGTG
The DNA here is from genome assembly GCF_051106095.1 of Pogona vitticeps. Lineage (NCBI taxonomy): Eukaryota > Metazoa > Chordata > Lepidosauria > Squamata > Agamidae > Pogona > Pogona vitticeps. The sequence continues at coordinate 113,051,306 of NC_135787.1, read as the reverse complement.
TAAACCTTGTAGTGCATACAGTGGTGCCTCGCTTAACGTTTGCTTCGTTTAACGTTTTTTTCGCTTAACGTTTATTTTTTCAGAGGCAGATTGTGCTTCGTATAACGTTTTTCCCTATGGGCGATTTTCGCATAGCGTTTTTGGGACCATGCTTCGCTTAACGTTTTTTTTTGTTTTCAATTTAAAAAGTGTCTTAGAAGGGTCCAAAACGGTTCTAAATGCTTGGATTCGTTAGAGGACCCCTTAAGTCATGTGCAAACCTGATTTGGCTTTGATCTGACGTTTCATTAATTTTTTGTGAATTTTTGTTTTTTGGCCCATAGGAAGCAATGGACCTGTCAAAATCTGACAGCTCCATGCTTTCCTATGGGGGAGAAAACAATTTACAAAAAATTAACGAAAGTTCAGATCAAAGCCAAATCAGGTTTGCACACAACTTAGGGGGTCCTCTAATGAACCCAAGAATTTAGAACAGTTGCTGCATCTTCATTAATTTTTTGTGAATTTTTTCTTCCCCCATAGGAAATAATGGAGCTGTCAGATTTTGACAGCTGTCAAAAGTTGGGGGGAAAAAAATCACCATTAATTAACGAAAAGTCAGATCAAAGCCAAATTAACTTTTGCATCCATTTTAGAGGGTGCAGAAGCTAATGCAAGCATTTAAAACCATTTTTGACCCTTTTATGACACACTTAATTTTGCAAAAATTGACTTCGCAAAGCCATTGAAACCTATTGAGTCAGCTACAATACATTCCAATGGAGGATACATTGTATCGTTTAACAATGTTTCCTATGGGTTTTTTCGCTTAAGGATGGCAATCCGTGCCTATTGGAACGGATTAACCGGTTTCCAATGCATCTCTATGGGAAATGGTGTTTCGCATAAAGTTTTTTTCGCATAAGGTTTTTTTTTTGGGAACCAATTAAAAACGTTATGCGAGGCACCACTGTATGTTTATTGGGTTAAAGCTGGGTTAAGTCCCTTTCTTAAGCCTTAAGAATTAAGTCCTAATAAAAATTAGTTCATTGTACTCAGCATCCAGCCAAGTGGACAGTAAAGTGTATACGGTATGCTTTATGGCTGACGGCCACGACTGGCTTCAAACCAGGTTTTCTGTACATCAATAAGCAGCAATTACATGCAAACATAATGGGCTCCCAATTCTGTCATTTATCACCTTGTAAAGATGTATCCTAATGTTTATTCTGAAAAGCCAAGGGCACAAGCAGGACTGAAAAGCCTTCCTTTCGATGCACAGTGACCTCACAACCAGAGGATTTCGCAGCTTTATGCTAAGCTGAGAGAGAAGCCAGACTGACAAGTCATAGAGAACGACAGGCAGTTCTTTTTGTTGTGGGTACCTAGCTGGTGGGTTTCAAGCCTTTGGTCTTGATCAAATCACAGTGTAGATTTAGGAAAGGAAAACAGTGTTGTATGATGTATTTCTTTAGGTGTGTAAATTGGAGACTGTGGCATGTGTAAAACAAAACAGAGGTGACGGCATAGCTAGTCAGAAATCATGGCCTTTATACAGGCAACAAAGAACGGCATCTGTGTCAGCATGAATGCACAACTTAGCAGATTCACAAACTCTGTCTCAGCAATCCTTACAGCATCAGGATTAATTTAAGAAAGCTGACCAAAGTTATTATCCCTCGTGCTGCAGGTGAGGGGCTGGGGCAGAGAGGTAATGCCTCAGGCTGTATCTCAGTTCATAGTATGGTATCATGTGCTGGTTTTTTAGGAATGCTCATCCAAAGCAAAGGGATGCTGACCAGAGGAACTGTAAGCATGGTAGATGAAATAACACCCAAGGCAGTGTGACATGAGAGGAGAGTGTGGAGCTTCTCAGTGTTGTGAAGGAACAGCTGTATAAGGGGAATGAAACTGGCTAACAGCAGGAAGGGGTGTGAAAAACAAACATAAATAACGATATGGCTGGGCAGCAGAGTGGGAGGATGGGAGTGCTGAAAGAGTCTGAAAACAGGCATGAGCAAAGGTAAGTTATTTGTTCTCAGACTAAGGTGACACAACCTTATTTGTCATGTAATGCAAAAATGCAATTGGAATTAAAGGAGAGCAGTGGAGTGAAAACTAACCAGAATAAAGATGGCTGATCATCATCGGCATTCTGGTAGATAGCCTTAAAAAAACAAAGGCTACAATCCTCATGGTTAACATAGTAAATCACAAAGCAAGCCCACTAAACCAGTGGGGGTTTGATGAGTCCATTCCTCTTTAAGGGTGGAGTTATACTATGAAAATGAAGCAGGAACTGGTTTGGGGTTTTTGAAATCACTTTAAAGTCGCATGGTAGTAATGGATCCAAACACTGAGAAGTATTTGAGTCAGTGTGTGTTGGGGCGGGGGAGGGGGGGAAGCAAGCTTTCTTTTATATCATGAAGACATGTTTAAAAAATTAATTAAAACATGCTAGAATTGGTTCAAATCCCATTTTTACTTGTAATGAAACCGAGCTCTATGTTCCATCAATTCAATGGGCCTCCTCTAGTTGTGGCTTATTATGCTAAGCAACAGGATTTCAGTCAATGACTGATACAAAGAAGGAGAGTGTATTTTTCTTTGTGTCATACAGAGATGGGGAAAAGTTCATCTAAAAATACCCATTCATAAAAGCTCACTCCTTGTCTAGTCAAGGACAGACCCATTCACACTGCACCCTTTTTAAGAAGCAGGCCAAGAAGACCTCATGGCTAGCAGGCCGTGTCAAATGAGCAGATGGGGTAGAAGCTAATAGGAGCAATTGGGGCCTCCATCCTGAGAAATCAGGACAATCCTGGGCCTACATGACCATACCACGAGCCAGGAGACATTTGTTCATTTGCTTATGCTTCCACTCTCTTAAGAGTCAAATATCACTGCTTTATGTCTCAGTAATTTATAATAAATAACTATTGCATTTGCAGACATCTGGTGTATATTGCTGCTTCCCATATTTTTAAGCCCCCAAGGAACAAAAAAACCCCAGAAACTTTATGAAAGCCATAAGGCCCAAGCAACAGCAAAAAGGGAATGTCACTTCCTGCCAGAGGTCACACAGCTTATGGGCTTAGCTTGCATTATTAAAGAGCTTTGAAAAGACAAGATGCTCGTTGTTGACTACAGCTCCCAGAATCCTACAGAGAGCAAGGCCAGTGACCTTGTTAGCTGGCATACTCCAAGAGTTGTAACAGAAAAAAAAAAAAAAAAAAAAAGCTTTGCCAAGCCTGGCACATACTGACTCAAATTGGGATGCGTCAAGAATATTCAATACTGGAATTGAAACAGGTCTTTCTGGAGGATGTCCAAAGTGAAGCAGGCTCATCCTGAAATTTCAGATCCATGGTGAAATTGTACTGGTTACTGTGAAAATCTTGATGCAAGTCTGCGGAGACATCACTGTCTTTGAAGTAGTGCCTGTTGTTAGTCTGCCTTTGAAGACTTCCATGAGGAAACAATACAAGTCACATCCCTGAAAATGAAAGGAAGAGGCACATACCTCTTTGAAGATACTTATTTTCAAAAATCAATTAAAAACACTGATGTTTCAGCAGGCCTTCCCCTCAGCTAACTCCTGATCCTCCCTTTTTCTTCTCTCCTAGTGCTGGTTCCATCCTGTCTAATGTTTTCCCCTTATTTAAAATTGTTTTAATTATATTGTTATATGCTTGTTGTAAGCCGCCTAGAGTGGTCCGTGGGACTAGATAGGTGGGATATAAATAAAATAAATAAACTTATGTTCCCTGGAAAGAGGTGAGTAGGCTTTCCTCCACAGTGGTCATTTTCAGAATTGGCGCTTTTATTTCCCCTTATGCAGGTTGACGAAGATTTCAAATATATTCCTTAGACCTATGAAAACCTGTCATTTCCTGCATTGCTCCTTGTGAAACCCTCTCTGAAAGTATATTACATCGAATTTCTTCCAAATGCATGTCTTTTATGAGTGTACATGTTTCAAACATATTACTAGAAGCCATTGCAGACCATGTTAAATGTGGAAAAGAGGAAATTAACATCTACCTCTCCGCCAAATCTCAAAGTTCAGTAAAAATTCCAGCAAGGGAAAGTGAGCATGTAGGAAAGTGTTCAAGACACTAGGTCATTGGTAGTTATCTTGCCAAGTTTTTTAAGTTATCAGACTGCACCTGCAGCATTACGCGTGGATCCACTTGGAATAATCACCGGTGCTGGCTTGGCTAACTTCCCAAAGCCAAATGAAAAGGAGAAGGAGTGAAGCAAAATCAATGGTGAATCCTTGGATGAGTTCAAATTAGAGATGGGCACAACATTAAATCAGGAAATTCATCAAAAATCACTAATTCATTTATTCGGATGGGTTCAGGTTCTTCCAAAATGAAGAACCCAAACTTTTCCCAAACCCATGAATATTTGGTGATTTACGAACCTTCTGGTTCATTGCCTCCAGCTGGTAGGCGGCGACATGTGCAAATGGCCCCTGGCCAGGTGACAGCTAAGCTAACTAAAATATTTTTTTTTTCAATTTTTAAAATGTTATTTTATTTTATTTTTAGTTAGCTGGTCAGGGACCATCTGCAGCAGAGGAAGAGGAGGCAATAGCAGGAAAAAGTAAGGAGGCAACAGGGGCAGTCGCAAGGGGGTGGAGAGTAGACCGTGGGGGTGGGAAGGCAGCCAGGTTGTTGTTGCCTTAGACAGCCACTGGGCAGTCTAAAAAAAATTCTGAATGAACCAACAACCCAATTTGTTTCATTCAGGAAAATTTCATAAATTCGTGCTTCATGGTTCATGGACTTACATGAACCGCAAACAAAGACAAACCACCATTTTGGCAGTTCATGCCCATCTCTAGTTCAAATATATCACCTAATCTGATTTAATTGCTGTCTTCATTGGGAGCAACAATTTAAATCCAATACAACTCTAATGTCCAAATTTTGAGGTGATGGGTCTTCTCCTCATTTCCCCCCATACTCTTTTATGTCACCTGATGAACTGCATCAGAGGATCTCTTACTGTCATACACAGGATTTACGAGTTTTTTCAGTGTAACTACGCTGTTGAACCCTGGATTATTCTTCATCAAAAACTGCCTCCTTACTCATACAGACTGCTTAAAAAAGAATAGATTCCTCTCTGCATGTTGCAAATCAACATTTGTTTTGTAGTTGGTCATCAGGAGGTAAACATAGGCATCCTCTGCAAGTCTGATTGTTCAGGCATGGAGTTTTGAAAGAATTGTATCTCTTGAGGGAGACGTCTACCCACTTCTACTTGCAAAGCTGGCATCTTGTATAGTTTGACCTCCAGGCAACAGACTGAGATTCACTTCAGCTTTCATTCCTTGCTTTGGGATCCAAATGAACAAGGCACCTGACTTTTCCTTTTCTGGCACTCTATCAAGTGAGGTCCCAACCCAAGAAAGCAATTTTGAAAGACCCCTCAAATTGATTCCTGTCCTGGGTTTATTTTTTTGTTTATGTTTGTTTTCTATGGGAAGGTAAACAGAGGAAGTTAGTGGAGGAGATAGACTTCTATTACTTCATGCTGGAGAAGGAAAACAGTAGCAGGTAGCCTCCCACAGCTTTCTCTTCTCCAAAGCCTGACACAAAGGGAAGGTTGATTTCATTGGTGTCACTGCAAAAGGAAGAACCCATAGATGGCATTAATTGCTAGCTTGCCAATCTCTCCCCTTCTTTCCCAACGCATTCATTTGATCACACAGAGAATGACCAGCTGAAGTAATTGAAGTAATGAGATAATTAAATATTAGGGATGTCATGTCTTGCTTGTCCTGCGTGTGCACCTAGGAAATGGCTACATTATCCCCACCCACCCCCACCCACAAGAGGGTAAGGCATTTTGTGGCATTCTTAACAAGAGGAGACAAAAGAATAAGAATGGTTTTGCATTAGTCCTTATAGACATCTTCTACTACTACCTCTCTCTGCGTGCACATGCATGTCTGCATGTTTCCTTTTCTTCTCCAAGGGAAAGAACACTAGGGAGAGGATTGTGCATACTGCAGAAACTCTAGTAAGGAACCTGGTACTCATATGTGCCATCAATAGAGGACGGGATGTACAGCTTCCTCTGTGAAATATTACTAGTCCTATCAAAAATCTGTAGCTTCTCTCAGAACCCCCAAACCAGCTTGAGAAGTATCCTTCCCGATACTTAGAAGTCACCCCTAATTGGCAGCTATTTCTCTCTGGCTTTTAGGAGAGCATTAAGGGCTGCCATTAAAGATGTTTTATATCCTGGTCCCCTCATCAATCCAAATGGAGATTCCAGCCAAGAAAATAGAAGAAACAGAGACTTTGAAAGGTTGCCACAAAGAACTAGAAAGGACATATAAGGGTATTTCACTCAAGATCAAGACCAAGGCATGCTATGATATTTCTAATAATTATATATGGATGTGGAAGGTGGACAGAAAAAAATATAGATTTATTCAAATTATGGTGTTGGAGTAGAGCTTTACAGATACCAGGGACCATCACAAAGACAAATAGGTGGGGTCTACAGTAAAGCAAGTCTGAACTATGCCTAGAAGGGGGGAGGACCCTAAACCAGGTATGATGTACTTTGGGCACATCATGTGATGATAAGACTGATTTGACAAGACAATAATTTTAGAGAAAGTTGAAGGCACCAGGAAAAGTGGAACACCACATTTCAGGTGGATTGATTCAGTATCAGAATCCACAGCCATGAGTCTGCGGGACCTGAGCAGAGATATTAATAATAGGACCTTCTAGAAGTCAGTAATTCATAGCTTCACCATCAGTTGGAAGTGACTTGATAACCACATAAGTACAACAAAACTTGCAGTGGAAATGTGTTTGGAAAATCTATCCCACTAAATTTTTGGAAGCTTATTCCAAATTAAGGAAAGTACACCTTCCTCTTCATATACCTTACATACAGTGCCAGAACATAAAAATAGGAATTTTTTCCTGCATTTCTCTCCTTAATCTCCTTAATGTATGTGAAATGAGTGGAAATATGGCAAGGGTTTCATTGAACAAAGTAGCTCCTACCTTTCAGTCTTGATTCCCACATTCATTCTTGCTGTGCTTTTAAAGTCAATTTCCTTCCATAGAATAAAGCAATATCTGTTGAGTAAGCCTTTTAAAAAGGAGCTGAATGCTTTATTATCTGTTCACAGATACCTGCTTGGAAACTGATAAGTGGATTTGGGCATATCAGCTCTAGATTCCACTTCGTTAACAAATGATGGAAAAAATGCACGGAAGAGTCCAATTTGCTGAAAAGTCATGCCGACTAAAAACTCACTGGTCCAAATTCTGCACTGAGCAACTACTGTCATGTTCATAATATATGTGTATGAAATTGCTTAATGTGAAGAAGCACATGTGCCTTCAAAATGAATGAGGCATCTGGGCTGACATCTGTATTGCATTAAAGGAGAATCAAAGATTTTGCATTCCTCTTGCAAACTATTAATATGAGTAGTCAATTCTTGATATATTGTTAAGATTTAGTGAGCTTTTTAATGGCCTAAGGGTGCTGGAATAACAGCTCATTGCAGCTGAATTTAATTCTTCTTACGAATGTGAAGAATGAAAAGGCAGGGACACATTAGGCAAAAAGGGGGAGATTCACTGCTGTCTGTCCCATATATAAAAGTCTTATTGAACAATGCACACATCTTTACTCAATATAGATTTTCCAGTTTATCAGCATATTAAATAGAATAAAAATTTTGGATGTCAGATAGAATGAGGAAAGCAACTGGAGATGCTTTTCTCATATGCCATGTTTGTTTAATCTTCCTTTAGGGTCTCTCTTCTCAAATCTGATCATAGCTGGCCATCAGTTTGAAGCCCATTTTGCCACATTTCTCTGAAATGCAATGAAAAGCATTCCTGTAGTATACATGCTTAGGTATAATGCATCACTGGTGGGATTTTACGAGAGTGCAGAGTCTTCTTGTCCAAATTGAAATCAAGGAAACCAGAGTCATATTGAAATGGAAAACTTCTGAAAAAGTGTTCAGTTTTCCAAGAATGATTTTTCCAAGATCAGTTCCCAGTCTCTGGCCAAGTGCTCTCCACCCATCCCAGGTCTCAATCTGACAGATGCACAATCACATGGCCAGGACTGCAAGCTTTTTATGCAGATTTAGAAACTAAGTAGCTGCTTCTCAGTTTCGGGGGGGGGGGGAGACCAGGATTCTTGCACTGTAATTACCGAAATTCTGCAACAGAGGTGAACTGGGATAGCAGTTCAGTATTGGCAAGTATCAGCTTCTGTACTAACCCAGGGAGGTGCCTGGAAATCATACTGGTACATGGCTAATCATTTTTAAAAATGTCTTAATAATATTGATAATATTATTTCAGTCCCCTAATGATCATTTGTCCTACTGAGGATATGTGTTCTGTTTGAAGGACTGTCCTCTGTTTGATGCTATCCTCTACTTGGAAGACTCTTGAATGATTAGAAAGAAGAGGACCTTGTAGTTGGACATCCCAAGCACTGGGGCAGCACACTCAAGAGGCATGCAGGTCACCTGGCCATTGTTTTCCCCCACTTTGGCGCAATGCATTAACATATTGTTGAAATGATAGTAAATGTCCCCAGGTTTGCATCTGTGCATTTAAATGAATGGGCAACAACAATGCAAATGTGAATCCTTCAGATCCTTCTTCTCCTTCCGAAAAATGAGTAAATTGTCCTCCTAAATATTATTAAGAGTGACCATCTTAAAAAAGGACAGAAAGAGTTATTTGTCATAATGGTCACAGTAGCGAGATTAATATTTACAAAGAACTGGAAAAGTGACAAACAAATGAATCTTGAAGACCGGTATAAAGAAATATGGAGCCTAGCAACCAATGAAAAATGAAAATAAGAAGGGGAATGACAAAGTCTAATGATTTCAAAGATGTACGGGATTTATATTTGGAGTATGTCTTTTTGAAAGAGAAAGGTTATTGGCCAGCAGAAAATCTATATATTTTTGGAGTGGAATGGGGTGAAAAGTTCTAAAACGATACCTTTGGTTACCTAGTCCCAAGGTTGAAGGTGGCACAAGTAGGGAAGGTTTAATTTGTATTGTGTATGAACATGTACTTTATGTTAGTTTTGTTATTTGCTATTTTCCTTTAATAATGTAAAAAAAGGAAGAAGAATGAGTAAATTGTCCCCTGTATATCACATGGGCAGAAGACTTCACAAATACTTAGAGTAGTTCCAGGAGCAGTCACGTCAGGAAGGGTAAGGGGCCTTGTTTTATCTTTCACTGATAAGGAACCTGCTGGGCCTTTCAGACAGCATTTTATTTACATGACAGGTGAGACTTATTGTTGCCTTCTGGGTAATTACCGTTATCATAGCTAACAGCCACCCAAATGCATCAATATTGCAAATAGCAGTTTGGTCATTTTTCAGCATGCAAAAGGCATTACTGGCCAGAATATTGCCAATTTGTGTTTGCATAAAGGAAATCACATACGTCTGAGTGCCAAATTGCTGCTTATTTAATGATGTGCTAACTTTGTTGCTAAGCATGTGTCCAACCACAGGATTGGGTACACACCCAGTAATGGAATTAGTACTTCATTAATGGGACACAATTTGCTACAACGGCCAAAATTCTGTTGCTAAGTAGAGTAAATCACATTAGAGTAGGCTCATTGAATCAATGGGGATTTAGGAAATCATCTTCTCCATAATTTTCAAATAGGCGTACTATAATTGTAACTTATTATGCTTAGGTAAGTTAAAGTTAGAATAGGCCCTTTTGAATCAATGTGATTTATTACACTAAGCTACAGGATTTTCACCAATATCTGGTTTGCCATTTGTAAGCACAAATCAGGGATAGGATCCTGGCTGCTATATAACTGCATACTGTATATTCCTCGAATGTTGCTATGTGATCGGCGTGCTACCAAAGCCAAAGCTGCTGTCACAAGAAGAACTGGACTTTCCTTCTGCCCTCCCACTTGTCTCAAAGTTCCACAGGCCTTTTTAGTGTTTCCCCTGAACATTCAGAAAAGCTTGCTGGAGCAAGGGATAACTTCAACACCTTTTTAAGGGGTAGAGCTGTAAATGAAGTTAGTTACCTTTATTATTACAGGGCTTGTGTGGCCTGACTACAATGATGTGTTTTGTACCACCAGGCAATGGCTTGCAATATTTGCATGTGTGTGTTTTTGTAATAGTAACTAGGAAGGGATATTATAGCTACTTTTTGAAGCACTAGCTAAGATGTTAATTACTCTTTGGGGAGGGTCTTGAATCTGTAACTATTGGTTTTTCAAACAACAAATACCATCCGTTCTAATCTATGGAAAGTCCACTCAGGCATAACCTACACGCCATACATTTATGAAAGACGGTGGGGCAGGGGGACTAGTTTGCAATGAGTTTTGCTTATTCTGCTTCAAGGAGAAATACAAAAGTAAACATGATACACTTCAGCTATGATCTAAGTAGCAGCAGCACACAAACACAGTGAGATTTTATGGACAAGAATGTACAAGGATAATGAAAGCTGAAGCCCACCACAGACTTACAATGCTGCTGAGGTCTTGTGCAGCTTACGGACCACTTACGCCTCTTGACTCAACATTTTATTCCTTTCGAGTGTTGCTTTGTTTTGTTCATGGGTGGGGAAGGGTGTTCGTCCATAAATAAAGGAGAGAAAGCAGCAACTGATGCTGAAGATAAAGAAAACTGATCAAACATTAGTCAGGAAAAATTAAGACTTGGAAGCAGTATTAATCATTGTTCCATAGGTTAGTACAACTTTGCTATGTACGTGTTTCGAACCCACAGTACTGGCATAGACAGAGACAGTAAATCCAACACAAATATATTTCATATGCTATCAATGAAGAAAACTGAGAAGGTGCATTCGTCCACAAAGCAGTTCTTCAAAATATTGAAGTGGGATTCTGAATCTTCATGTTAAATCACTCTGCCAAAAATGCAGGGAGCCAACAGATAGTCCCCATAGTGAAGATGAACTGAGCAACAGAAAATGGCTCCAGAAAATATTTTGAAATCCCAGCGCTTTCTAAAAAGGGCCAAAAGGCAGAAGGAGTGCAAAGATGAAGTGATTCGCTTGAAATATGTTATGTACCTCAGGTTCTAGTGTTTTGTAGACTAACATTTCTTACTATTTAGCAAGTTCCACTACCACCAAAGAATGAGGGAAAGCATGACCAAAACAGACAATGAAATATATATACTTCTTTAGCCTAAAAAAGGGGGGGGGGATATCTAAATTTCATATTTATTCTATCTCTGTGATAGGAATCATTGGTGCAAACTATATACAGTAGGTCACTGAGTAATGGGAAAGAATATGTGATCAAGCGACTTCAGTGCATGCTCCATATATTGCCCAGGTGCAAAGAACTGATGGACAAGATCAAGGCCTTTGCTCTCTCTTCAGCTTCTTTATCTTTAAACCAGACCTGCACTTCACAGCCCTTTGAACAGACCCTGCTTAATAAAAGATGTCATCAAAGAGGACAGTCTCCTGACAGCTCTTCAAACACAAGATTCTCCTCTGTGAAGTGCATGAGGCCATGCTATCTCTGTGTGGCCCAGTTAAAAACACCAGGGCATTTAGGGAAAAGGGAAAATGAAGATTGCACTTGAGGTTATATTATAAGAAACACTGCAAATAACCAGCACTATATTGTTGGGATTCACTGCAAGAAACATTGTTACCAGGAAGCAAATGAACATTTTGAAAGTGAAGAACTGATAGAAGTCAGTAGAAACCGGGTTCTTTTCTGTGCTTGAAGTGACCAGCTGCAAATAATGAGCTACTTGCAATTGACTCCTTTTTTGTGTGTAATGAAGATACAACTACGTTACATTGTGGTGGTAACTTAACAAAGAAGTACCTTCACTCCATGTAAAATTACAGTTATAGTTACAAGGCGTGTTTTCACTAAATGGTGGAAACGGAGTAATATTTGGTTTTATGTAAACTTTACACACAATCAAGAACTCTGCAAAATCTGGGTTGTTGCTTGTTTGTGTAATGAAGAAAGAACTACACTACACCTTGATGGTAACTTAACAAACATGTACCTTCACTCCATATAAAATTACAGTTATAGTTACAGGGCATGTTTTCACAACAAAGCAAAGCAAAGCGTGCTGCTTATATACTACCCTGTGGTGCTTAAAACACTCTTTGCTTTGGTAAGAGTACTTTTACAATTTAATTATGCAGGCTACACATTGCTCTGCCCATCCCAAAGAGCTGGGTATTCAATTTACCAACCTCAAAAGGATGAGGGTTGAGTCAACCTTACCTGAGCTCAGGATTGAACTCAGTCCCTGAGCAGAGTCTTCACTGCAACGCTGCAGTTTAACCACTGTGCCATGAGGCTGCTTCAACCATAGAACCTCTTTCATTTATTCACTTTTATTTATATTAAAGGGAGAATGGCGTGTGGAATGGGACAGAAACATTTACATGAAGAAATTAATGAAGTCAAAGCTTACTCTTTGACTACAAGAAAGAATTCTTGGAATTAAGTAACAGTTGATCAGGCTCAGAAACTATGCCCTTTAGAAACCATGCGGACCAGTTGGAGGGGCTCCATGTGTGGGCGGATGGGGGCATGCTTGTAGAGGGGCATGTCGCGTCTGTGGGTGCGTGTGTTGCGCTCATAGGTGGGTATGTCGCACTTGTGTAGGGGCGTGTTGTGCTTGTGGGTGGGCATGTAGCATGCGGGTGGGCGTGTTGCACTTGTGCGCATGAGCAGGATGTGCCTACCTGCAAGCACGACACACCCACCCGCGAGTGCGACATGCTCCGCTGCAAGCACAATACGCCCACCATGCATGTGTGCGGGGGGGGGCAGAGATCTGTCTCCATGGCCCAGTTCCAGGAAGCCCATGAACCAGCAACGGGGCGTGGACCAGGGGTTGGGGACTCCTGCTTTACAGAATAGGTGTGAGGATCTCATCAGACAAAAGGATATTGAGAGACTGACTCAGATGTTTCTAAACTGCTAGAAGACATAATCACAGATGGTTGCTGTCATGCACCCTTAATTCCCCTGTATTCTTCCACCCAACCCAGGTTCACTTTTGGTTAAGACATTTACTTTTCAACCCTTTCCGCTGCCACCAAAGGAGTCACTCCTCACTACATCAAATATGACTCTTAAATCAGTGTTATTCAATAAAACCATGTTTATTTAAGTGTTCATAATTAAATCATATAAAGTTAATCATGAATGGTCTTATTTTATTCATTTAATCAACTGTGCTCTGATAACATTTATATGTGCTTATGTATAATCATGTTACTCAAGGTATTTATTCATTTCTTACCTTGTTCCTTATCTCCCTATTCTTCTCTAACACAAGACTGGTCCTAACTGCCTAAACTGCTTGCTTTTCTCCAACTCATATCCTTAACTCATCCCTAACTCTAACTGAAATCCTCTCTAACTAACTGCCTAACTGCTCTTTAACTGTCATCCATTCTCTTATATATCCCTAGTCCCACCTTTTCTGTACAGCCATTGGCTCCTGAATCAGGGTTCCATTGTGATGGACAGGAGTGGTTCCTGACCTGTCTGTCACAGGTGCTTTTCAGTAACACCATCAGGGCAGGACTTTGACGGCAGCAGACCAGGGTCCCATTCAGCAGAAGGTACAGGAGGGACCCCAAATGCTGTCCATTTGGAAGTAAATGCAGTCATACACATTGTCTTTTAAAAGGAGATGAGGACTGTGTAAGACAATGAAGTCCAGAGTCTAAAATTACCTAACAGTACCATGACTGCTTTTGAATAATGTAGGAGAAAATCAAATTTGCTTGGTAATTTAACAGAGGGGAAATCACAAAAATAAAATTATATCCTCAAAGAATAGTAGTCTACCTAAACTGATTGCATTGTTATTGTTTGCCTTTGAAATGCACACATTGTAAGCATGACACAGATACAGCTGGATAAGATTCTACCCCTTTAGTGGATGGATATTTGCAAGAAACTAGCATTGTGCCTTGTTCAGCGTGACCAAAAGGCAGCTTAATTTTTTCCTAATGTGACTCTTTTTATACACACTACTCTCTCATTTTTGACAGTGCAGCTTCTCTTTTGATCTAGGACTCTTTTTTTAAAAAAATACATAGTATGTGAAATATGTTGGCTGAAGTATTATTTACACTATGAATGGCCCAGCCCCATATGTGTGTAAACAAATGAAATGGGTTTGCTCCATTGTCTCCTTCATCCCTATTATAACTAAAGGAATTATTAAACTGATCCAGATGTGTTTTGTCTCATTGATCCCACCCATTGTTGCCAGATAGCAACAATACACAACAGATTCTGGAACACAAACTTTCTGGGAGTCCTTGATAATAAATTTCTTCTCCATCCTAAATCAAAATGTTGTCTATCTATAATCAGGCACCACCATCTAGTCTTCTAGGGAAACAAGAATATATTTTCCACCTAAATATAACAGTAATGCAGAAGTGCACAAGGAAGAGAAAGATAAGCAACATGAATATTTCCTGGAACTAACGTTGTCAGGGTATCAGTTATTCATTTCCCAGACAGCTATGTATGTATGTATGTATGTATGTATGTATGTATGTATGTATGTATGTATGTATGTATGTGTGTGTGTGTGTGTGTGTGTGTGTGTGTGTGTGTGTGTGTGTTTTGTTTGTTTGTTTGTTTGTTTGTTTGTTTGTTTATTTATTTATTTATTTATTTATTTATTTATTTATTTATTTATTTATTTATTTATTTATTTATTTATTTATGACACTTACATCCCACTCAATTTAGTGAGGCTACTAATCTGTGCAGTCATTACAATATAACATAAATTTAGTATATTTGGAAGTGTAAGGGTTTTTGTCCTGTCAGCCCCCATAATGACCCCACTCTAGAAAGACAGTCCAAACAGCAGGCTGCATATCAACAATTAAGGACCCGGTCTTTTGGATAGCTAATGCCTCTTAATTTCCCAGTCAAGATCAAACTACTGTACCTTCCAATGCTTTGGACTACAGTAGGAATTGCTTTAAACAATATATCAAGAAAATTGATTTCTCTCCCATTTACTGGAAGGACTGCAGCTAAACTGAGAGGGAACCCTGACCCCAAAGGCGTTGGCAGATGATGTCTAAGTTCCTGCTACTCAACAAGTTCTAGGGCTTCATCCACTGTTCCTAAGAATGAGGCAGGGCCTTGTAATATTACAGAGGAAGACCTTTGTGATGTCACAGAAGAGAAATCTTCAGAAAGAACTGCAAAATGTGTAGACACATTGTAGAGATTATATCATGAATTGCTAAGGTGTGAATTCTAGCACAACTTTACAATGTATGTGATTAATAATATATGTGATTAAAAACAACAACAACAACAACAACAACAACAACAACAACAACAACAACAACAACAACAACAACAATAATAATAATAATAATAATAATAATAATAATAATAATAATAATAATAATAATAATAATAATAATAATAATAATAATAATAATAATAACTTCTGTCTGAAAGTACAGATTTATAAGAATGAATTCCAGAATTTGGGTTCTGGAGCCCATTCTCTTAAGATCTCAGGTTGAAAGCCTGATAGCTGGCATATGGGCCACAAATTCTGACTCTAGGGGACCAAGCTTGAATCTAGTATACATGCTTGATAATTAGTACATGTAATTATAACCAAATTTTGTTAACTATTGCATGAGTCACAAAGGGAAGACTAAGTGACAGTTTTCCTTATTAAGTCTCAGACCATCTAAACAATTCCCATTTTCCTATCAGCCACTTACACTTACACACTTCGGAAGACAGAGGCAAAAAAAATTACTCTGTGTTTTGATCTGTGAGTTTCAGAGCTCATTTGACACACACCGCCCCCTACTACAACAGCTCCACTGGCTGTCTCATTTCAAAGTGCTGGTCTTAACCTATAAGCCCCTAAATAGCCTGGGTCCGAGCTATCTAAAAGACTGCATCTCCCTCTATGAGCCTGCCTGGGCATTAAGATCACCAGGGGAGGCCTTTCTCTTGGTCCCACCACTCCCACAAATGTTTGTTTGGGGACACAGGTGGGGACACTTCTCTGTTGCTGCTCCCAGGGTCTGTAACTTCCTCCCACAAGAAGCTAGGCTGGCCCCATCTTTGTTGTCTTTCTGCAAGCAGGCAAAGACCTTTCTCTTCAGGAAGGCCTTCCCTTAATAACTGGTGGTCTGAGAGAGGTTTTTAAATGAATGGTTGTGCTCTGTTGTTTTAAATAGTGTTTTAGTATTGATTCTATTACTGTTTTTAATGTATACTTGTTTAATTCTTTTTTAATATTTGTGTATCAACTATTTTTTAGCTTCTACATGTCTTTTTAATGAAGTAAGCCACCTTGAGTTCTTTTTAAGGAGAAAGGTGGGATGGATGGATGGATGGACGGACGGACGGATCGATATAAATAAATAAATAAATAAATAAATAAATAAATAAATAAATAAATAAATAAATAAATAAATAAATAAATAAATAAAATTTGTTAGAATTTATTCAGAGTGTTAAACTCTAACCCAGATTTGGTCAAGAACTTGAATAGCTACTTTAAAGTTTAGACTAAAACTTGTACTGAATGCACGGTTTTCACTGGCCTCCATGGTGTCTCCTTCCTGTTCCCTCCCTAAGACAGTACTGAGTGTGCTTGCAGATTAGATCAATTGAATAGAATGGGCCCAAATAAATTATATTTTAATAATAACTACAAACATGTTACACTGCTATTAGGCCAAAGCCTGCACAAGACTTTCTCTCAACCTAACACAACAAACCTATCCCTAAAAATGCTATTTCCTGTACATTGAAAACTCAGCTAATAAAGTTCTACTTCAACAAAGAATGAAGGAAAAATCCAGACAATACTTGATAAGCTGCTAGATATCTCTGGTCAAACATCAAACTTAGGAATTAATAATTTTTACCCTTTCTATCTCAAAAACTTTACAGGGCATCCTCAAACCCACCTCTCCTTCACTGTTAAATTTTGGGTCAATTTTCTGAGTATTTCAGAGTGGAAGCTCTAGAACCTGTCCCTGCCCCAGTTGTGGTTATGATGACAAAATGTGATTGATCCAGTCAGAGATTTGTCACACATCTCGTAGCTGCTAAAATAACCACTTACATTTCTGTTAATTTCCTCAATATACTGGTTCTCATGTATGTAACAACTAAATTTCAACCCTTGTTTTTAGCTTGTAAAGAATTCATAATGAACTAAAATAATTGTACACTATTTTCTTCCCCTTGCCCCCCTCCATTTGATAATCCTGAATAAAACAGTTCCATTATCTTTAAAACTGTTTAATTAAATGGCATTGTGTATCACTTAATCTCTAAAAATTATGATCACATCCTGTAGACTTGCTATTAAGGACATTTTTCTCCTTAATGATATCTTTGTTATGATAAGAGATTAACATTTACAAGAAGAATGTACTACATTATCCTATTAGTTGCCATGGGTAACAACCGTGAAATAATGTGTGTGGTGGGGGGTTACATTTATATAATGACATAGCAGAATTTCAGAATTGATCAATTTAATAAAAAAGAAAAGTCAACAAAACTGATCTTTAAAACAGTAGTCCCCAACCTTTTTGGGAATGCGGACCAGTTGGGGGGGGGGTATGGGCTCCTGTTTATATTACACATCTATCTCACTTTTCTTCCAGCAGTTCAAAAACAGCCTGCCTGATTCTGTCTCCTCTTATTTTATATTCTGTGAGGAGACTGCTTAGATTGAAAGATAATTACCAGGCTAAAGCCACTGGTACCATAAAGAAATCTGACCATCGAAGAATTGATGCTTTTGAATTGTGGTGTTGGAGGAGGCTCTTGAGAGTCCCCTGGACTGCAAGGAGAACAAACCTATACGTTCTAAAGGAAATCAACCCTGAGTGCTCACTGGAAGGACAGATCCCGAAGCTGAGGCTCCAGTACTTTGGCCATCTCATGAGAAGAGAAGACTCCTTGGAAAAGACCTTGATGTTAGGAAAGTGTGAAGGCAAGAGGAGAAAGGGACGACAGAGGATGAGATGGTTGGACAATGTCATCGAAGCTACCAGAATGAATTTGATACAACTCTGGGAGGCAGTGGAAGATAAGAGGGCCTGGCGTGCTCTGGTCCATGGGGTCACGAAGAGTCGGACACGACTAAACGACGAATCTGAAACCCTAATTACTACATCTCACCTGAAGGTGCGAACTGATTGCAAGCATCATAGGAGGTAAGATTCATCTTGTGACATTGTGGTTTTACCTTGTTCACAAACTTGATTTTCATTTTATTAACAGAGCAACTTGCTACCCATGAAAACAGTGGTCATGCCATCTCAACATGTCAAGATTCATTTTGAGGATGTAATGTTTTCTTCACACAATCTGAGGGGTGAGTCAAGGACTACTGTCCACTTCAAGCATCCAGTGCATGTATAACAGGAATGGGGAACAGGTGCCTCTCCAAACATATTGCAGTACACAACGTTCTTCACTATTAGAGTTTTCAGGTCAGCAGCCCACCATTTCCGGGGCCAAAACCTGAAAGAAGGAGATAGGCCCTTGTAACACCACAAAGGCAGGAGGGGCAAGAGATGTGAAGTGAGGTTTTCCTGAGACTTTGTGGAGCTAGGGAAAAGGTTCATGTGGCACTGGTGCTAGTGCTCTATTCTCCAACTAGCCACAAGTGTCACGAGGAGTTCAATATCAGGACACCAAGAAGCCTGGAGGGGAGGGGGGTGGATGCAGGGAAACTGTTGAGTTCTTACACTTGGGCCCGTCATGCCATTTGGAACAACACAAGTAGAGACGGTGAATCCTAGCAACAGCTGGGAAAGAGAACATGAGTGTCCAGGCTTTAAAGCCACCATACATACGAAATCATACTAACTGATCCCCCAATGTTGTTAACCTTTAGATTTAGCTCCCTAGCTCCGTGGCTCCACAAGCTCCAGCCAGGCTTGCCATGTGCCTTAGCACAACAAAAGCTGCAAAATCACAAAGAAGAATCTAATGCTATTGAGACAAATTCACATGATTTCCTTCAGGACAGAGAGGGCTACATCATTCTGAAGCAAAAACTGAAGGCTCAGTCTAAGGGACCATTGAACAAGTGAAAAAAGGTCACCGTTCCAGAATGATAAACTTGTTCTTGTTTTCTTTCTTCTTTTTCTCCTCCCTTCACCCCAACCCCTGCCATCCCCCAGCATCAGCATAACAGCTTGGCTGAGTTTCAGGCGCTGACTGGGGGGGGGGGAAGTGCATGGAGGGAGTCAGCTCTGCACCTCAGCCAAAGGTGGCATCTGATATAAGCAATGAGGAGCCACTTCACTTGGAAAATCTGGGTCGAGACAATCACCATCACCCCTCTATGCGGATGTGCTTAGTGGAGCTATAGTCTCAGAGGCATGTTTCTTACAGGACACATCAATGGCTCAGTCAGCACTGTGAGAGAACCACTTGAAGGAGAAATAATGTTACTGGATGAGATCTTTAAAATGGGGGATATTCAAGTATGTTATTTACTAAAGTGTCTCATTACAAGACACCAGGAATGAATATACATATATAAATATTATTATGTAATTATTTGAATGAAAAATTAATAAAAATGTACTTGGAAAAAAAATACATGACACCAGGAAGACGCCAATGAATCACAGAACAGGCCTTCTCTCCACTGCCTGTCTGCTCAGCAGTGGCGGCTTCAACTGCCTGTCTGCTCTGGTCACAGACAGATAACCCTTGTCTCTAGATTAGATGAATCTGTAAAGGTCAGATATGGTTGTTAAGTGGCTACTTGTCAGAGTGTCTATACATTCCCTCCATGAGTGGAGGTAACAGGACTCTCCATGCCAACTGTCAGGGGACAATACTATGAAAAGACTACTGAATTCACCTGTTAGTGGGATTCCTAGAGGTACATATATACAGTATTTACCATTTTGCTAAACAGAAGAGTAGATTAAAGAGTCCTCTGGCCTGATCTAGAAAGACTCTTAAATTGCTGGTGGGTGGGAGCATATCTAGCATAGGCTCCAAATGAAAAACTTGTCTAAATCAAAGGGTGATGCTAAGACTGTCCAGTTAACTATCTAGCTAACTCCTGAAGAAACAATACAAAATAGTTCTCCTCCTCCTCTTGTGAAACTAATCCACCCCAGGGGGAAAATAATGCAGCATCCATGTCTACAGATCAATGGCAAGACATTTATTATCTTCCTGTGACTGAGGTAATTTGTATACTTTTTGTATATTTGTATATAAATTGTATATTTTTCATATGGGACAAAATGGGCTACTAACACAACAAAAAGTGAAGTATTCAAAAGTTGAAGAAATGGAGAAAACAAAAAGGTTTATCACTTGGAATGCCATCTTGGTGTTTGGCCAAGCTCATCAGAATTTGGAAAAGTTACTTTCTTGGACCACAAGAAAGGTCCTAGAATCTTGCTGCCAGTGTTGTCAGTGGCTGTGCTGGCTGGGGGCTTCTGAGAGCTTTGTTGAAAAACAAAGCAATAACCCGACTCTTTCCAAGCTCCATTCATGGATTCTATCCAAATTTGCTCAATGTTTTTCCTTGACCATGTCATAGTGTTTTTCTTCTTGAGCTTTGCAGCAGATAAAGAAAAGATTTTTCTAAGAAAACATCTTGGATTGCTCAAATGTGGACTGCGGGTTTTAACAACTTATCCATACTTTAAGACATTTTTCTACCTTGTTTTCCCAAAAATAAGACCTAACCTGAAAATAAGCCCTAGTATGATTTTTCAGGATGCCCCTAATATAAGCCCTACTCCAAAAATAAGCCCTAGTTAAGTGTAACCCCACCGTCCACCACTGTGCAGCAACCAGAAGATGACATGACTGTGAAATAAAACATCCCCTGAAAATAAGCCCTAATGATTTTTTTTTGAAGCAAAGATTAATATAAGACCCTGTCTATTTTCGGAAAAACACGGTATCAAATATACACATCGCAACTGAAATTTATGTTCATTTACTAAGATGTAAGCTCTGTGCAAGAATTTCTCAGGTTGCAAATCAGAGGCCACTTCCATCAAATATCTCCCCAGGACTTTTACCTCCCATCACCTATGAGAGATAACAGCAAAAGAAGTTTCAATCTGGATAACGAATTGTGCAAGCCTGTAGCCAGCCCTCAAGCCACAAGTCAACCACTGGTGTTTGTGTGAAATAAATCAGCATACCATACAATTCACATGCTAAGCACACTGGCACTGGCAACAAAATGAGTAAGAATCCACATCCTTGTTTTTGTGCATGGAGAAAAGTGAGGACTATCCATGGAAGCAAACCATTAAAAAAAAAAGCATAAAAGAATGACAGATTTTCCATCTGAAATATTTTGGGGACTCTTGAGTAGCTGAGATGTCTTCCTGCTTTCTAACTGTCTTGCAGTTAATGCAATGAGAGGTGAGCAGCCCCCATCCTTTTACTCAACTGTAAAAGAGGGCAGGAGCTCGGTTGTGTTGGCTTTCAAACAGTGTAATGTCAGAAGATGGCACTCTGTGTGATGTAGTAGATAGAATGACAGACCAGGACTCAGGAGACCTGGGTTTGCATCCTTACTTGGCTGTGGAAACTCATGGAAGGGGGAGGTAGCATTAATAAAACTGCCTGTTAAATAGCTCACACCTTGAAAACCCTACCAAGATCACTAAAAGTCAGATGTGGACCCACAACACATAATACTCACAATGCCAGGAGATTGCTTCCATTCCCTCTGCAGATGGTTGTGAAATAAACAGTTGTATCCAGCTACCAAGTCCATTGAATATACCTCAAAAACATTCTCATTATTTCAATGAATTCCAGGGGAACAAGTTTGTTGCACCCTCACATGTTCTACTCCATATTATTGTCAAAACATGTTGAATATCTCTATTAGATCTTTTGCATGAGTTTTATTCTTTGTTGCTGGTTTTGTTCTCATTTTGTAGTGCTGCAGATTGTACTTTGTTTTCCATTTATCCTTGTATCTTACTGCTTTTAATATTATCAAATTTTATGGTAAACAAACTGCCAGAAGACTTTTCATGATTCGGCCACATGTGCAATAAAGAAGGAAGTAATAAAACAAAGGAAGTATTTGAATATGGATGTTATACAGCATATGTTTTGCAGATAATTTCCAAGAGGATCACTGAAGGAGCGAGAGTTTTGTGATGAAATCATGAAATTTATTCTCTCTCAGTCCAAAGGGAATGGCAGATTTGCTGTTTTTCTTACCCCAGTAAGGGTGTGGTGGTGATTCTGGCTCAGGGATTGCAAAAGAAAAGAAGACATGTTGAACAAAGTAATGCAACTAATTCTACTTTTTCGTTTTGAGTTCTAGATACACATTTAAAGCAGTGTAGCTCAAAAATCAGTTAAGGAGAGGTCCAAATATTATAGGACCTAGAAGAAATATCATGCTCCTTATAAGATTCTAGATTGTTAGAGCAACTGGCATTTGTTATTATCTTACCAAACCATTTTCTGAATTTCTGGTGTCACTGCCAATTAAATTTAAAATGCCAGGGCATTCCTTTGGGTGACTAAAATCACAATTTAGCATCTCCATTTCTGTGTTACATGCATAGGCTCTTTAAATTAGAGATGTGAAGAAATCTCACCACTTTTTCCTCTCTAGTTCAGCACAGGCTCTCTCACCACAACAAAAGAGCCTATTGAGGGTTCTCTAACTCCTAAAAGACTTCGTGCTTCCAGTGAGGGAGTGGGAAGACAAACACTTTTTCCAGTGCAAGGCTATTGCGTTCACATACACAGAAAGATAGGTTGAAGGATTAACAAGACATTTGTTAATTTATGCAAAAAGGCAACAATTGCCACATAGGCCAATAGCTTATCTATTACAGAAGTATGCAAAAATCATAGACTAATAATTAATTCCTTTCTAGTACTAGTGAACAAGCTCACATATAGACATCCATGTATCTACATATAAACACGACCTAAAATAGCCTAAAAATAAATGAGACTTGTTTTCTTAAAAGAATAATATAACATACTTAGTTAAATCTCTACAGGTAATCAAGGCTGTATTTGTCTATTCAATGTCATTCATTCATTAATATCTCTCCTATAAAAATATATCTAAAAATATTGAACCCATAACCTGAGTGGTCAACACAGCTATATGTGATCTTAAATCTGCTTGTACAGTATATCTACACCTATGCCTATATCTACCTGTATCTACTGGCTACTAACTATCTATCATCTGAAAAACAAATATTTAAACTAATTACACATCCTAATTCCCTAAGAAATACCCCCTTGTTTCACAGAACAAGGTGCTGGCTTTTTAATAACGCCAGGGGTAGCCATAGGCAACGGAGATGTTTATTTCTATTTCATACTCCACAAAGTACTTCTCTTGCCCCACCAATGTCCAGTGGGCTGCCTCCTCCAGCTCTCTCTGAGCCTGATGTTTCATCATCTCCTGGGTGGGGCATTGCTCTTCTGTGATCGGCACTGAGACTTCCAGATCATCAGGTGGTGTTCTCCATGGGATGAAGGTGTCACCTTTGTATGGGGGAGGGATGCAGGGGGCTCCATGGGATGGTGCACAACTACTGTGGATGACTGGGTGTTGTTGGTGGACCTCCACTGGTTTGTTCTGGCCATGGAGGGCTGAGGACGGGAACTGGTGTTCTTTCTTGAGGTGCAAACAGCTTATAGATATTGCCTTGGCGAGTTCCTCAGCTGCCTTCTTGATCTCTTTCTTTCCCCATCTGGAGCCAGGTAAATGGCACTCACCTTTGCTTCCCTTGGCTTTGAGTTTGTGGCTGTTTTTTCTCAAGGTCTGGTTCCTCAGGATTTGTCTAGAGGGCCTTTGGTTTGGAAAAGCTGGGCCACTTTCTTTGGCCCCATCACAGCCGGCACTGAGATCTTCATCTTTTTATGGGCCACTCCTGCCTACACATTGCTTGGGGCAAGATCTTTTACAGCTTCTAGACTGTTTGTCTTGAGACCCTTCTTGCATGGTTCCTGTTCATTTGGTGATGGGGGGGGGGTCTTTTCTTCACCTTGGCAAACAGTTCAGGCTCAGAGAGTGCACTTGATGGTTTCTCCTGTGATGGTCATGGGATATAGGCATCTTTGCTGAGTGAGTTGTGGCTCAGTTGCACGCCCACTGATGGGAATAGATGCCCTGATGGTTTGAGGTTCAACCTCCCTAACAGCCGAAACAATGTCATTGCTTAATGCCGGTGGCATTGGGACCCCTTCCTCCCAGTTGGATGGGAGTCAAAGTGTGGTTGTAGAAGTAGAGGATGGCCCCATCCTTGAAGGTGTGCTGATGACTCTGGCCTTCATCAGGAGAACAGAGAGGTACCTGCTGTAAGCCGGGCACTGGCTGTGAAGGGAGCTACACATACATTTGTCCCATGGCAGTTGGAGGAAGCTGTGGCGTTTAACCTATGACCCCTGCTTGTCTCACCAACACAGAGCTCACAAAGGTATCTCAACACAACCTCTGACACGCTGCCACCAGTTGATCTCTTTATCAACTTATATTTCTTATGAAAGACTAAGGCCCATTCAGTACTGACTTTTTAACGGAAACAGGTTTATTGATTACACATGTTTTCAGGAATAATTCTTAAGCACATTCTTAAAGTTACACAAAGCTTCAATATTTTACTTTAATCTCCTCTATCCTAATCAATACAGGTCACACTCTGACTAATCACTCCTTCAACACTCTCCCTCTCTCCAACCTCCAGAACTATCCTCTCTCCTCTCTGTCTCTGCCTGAACTCTTCTCTCCCAGGCTCCACCTCTCAGCATCCCCTTTGGCCCCACCTCACAAACACATTAACATACAACTTATGAATAATGCATAACTTAGGGTGGATACCACATTCCTCTCCCCTTAAATATGTTTGTTTAGGAGGGGAAACCTAGCAGTTTGTCCTCATAAACACCTAAGTACATGCAGGTATAACAATAACTTACCAATACTTATGCATACATTATAATACCATTATCTCTCTATTATTATGTTTACCAAATCAAACTTACCACTTTAACATTAAAAGCAATCAATATAGTTAAAACATTTGCATTAAGCACATTAATACCTATTGCATTACATCACCTTTGCATTAATAGACATACCAACCTCTTGCACTACTTACATCAATACAATTTACATTACCTCCACATCAATAAGACTACTCATCATTATTTTTACCATCATTCTACACCTCTCAGTTCATCACCATCCAACTTTGCATTTTAATCCTTTTTCATAACTATACATAAACAGATCATTTAATAAAACATTACAAACTTTGTTTATCCACCTATTAGTCATTTGGCCTTCGAGGCAAGGTATCAGCATTCATGCTCTGAGTCCCTTTTATGTTGCGGATTACAAATTCAAAGTCTTGCAGGTTCCATGTCCATCTTGCAAGCTTACTGTTAGTGGATTCCATAGTTTGTAGCCACACCAGAGGGAAAGGGTCATGCAAAGGACAATTTTCCTTCCCCAAATGTAGAGTTTCAGTCTTTGCAGCATCTAAACAATTGAGAGGCATGCCCTCTTGATGGCAGACAAATGTCTCTCACCAGATCAGAATCTCCTGCTGATCAGAGTCACTGGGTGTAGACTCCCGCTGTCATCCGCTTGGCACAGCACGGCTCCCAGACCCACACTTGACACATAGAGCTGCACGATAAACTCCCAGTTGTTGTCCGGTGCAACAAAGATTGGTTTTGAAGTCTGCACTCTCTTCCGATGCTCGACAGTTACCTGACATTCTGATGTCTACTGGATTTCCTCCGCTCGGCTTTTCCGGGTGAAGCCTGCTTTCTTTCTGGCTTGTGGCTTCACATTCTCAGCTGGGGAAAGGGTAGACAGCTCCTTCTCCAGAACATCTATGGATGTACCCAGGTTTGATTCAGAGGTTAGGGATACCATTTTCCCCTCAGGGATTGTTAACTGCGGTCCCTGGGAATGTGTTACTACAAAAGCACTCTGCACATGCTTTGAGAAATCTAACCCGATTAAACAAGGTGCTCGAATTCAATCAGAAATTCCAACCCAGTCTCTATAGTTTATCTTTACTTTAACCATAGGTAAAATCACTGGAGTAGAACTTTTTCCCTTGATTGTAACAGTTTGATTTGGAAGTATTTATTCTTTAGGAACCACGTCAGAATGACACAGGGTTATGTGGGAACAGATATCAACAACCCCCACATAAGACTTACCATTAAGAATTTTCTCACCAGGGTTCTGTAGTAAAATATTAACTACCTTTATGAGGAAGCACTGAATGACTCTGGCTTGTGGCAGATCAGAATTTTCTGTCGTGCTAGTTGCCGTGGAGACAGAACCATTGTTACAGCCTCCTTCAGTGGCTTCTATTGGTTTTATACAGTAAACTGTTTTGATCTATCATCTTTTCCATTTTTATTTTTATTGTTCTTCATACAATTTGATTGAATATGCCCAAACTCGTCACAGTTATAACACTGTCTATAAGTCTTTCAATCACAATGAGGAGATCTGTTAAACTTTTCCTCAGGGTTCATTCACTTCTGTGGACTAGGCCCTGGCAACTTAGGTGAGGTACTAAGCTGGCCATCTTACCCTGACATTTTACTGTTGTAATTTTTATTGAAGGGTTTCTTACTGTTGTCCCAGTTCTGCCTGTAAAATTTTACTTCAGCAACCTTAGGATCTCTAATCTCACTAATGGAATCAGCATATTCAAATGCCTGTAATACATTTTTATAATTTTTGTCTTTGACTAAATAGCACAATTCTCCTGGCAAAATAGAATAAAATTGTTCTAACCCAAACACATTTTTCATCTGCTCTAGAGAAGTGACATTTTCACGTTCCATCAGTTTGTCCAAACATTGCACCTATTTAGCCCCTAACTGAAAATAAGATTTTTCCGGCTTTTCGGTAAGGGAACGAAATTTTCTCCTCAGGTGTTCTGCATTTATGCCAAATCTAGAATATACCATTTTTCTATAGGCCTCAAAATCTCTAGCTTGCTCCAGAGGCATCTGAGAAAAAAGCTCAGCTAAATTTCCACTTATTTGTGATATCAGCACTATCATCGTTTCATCATCCTTAATCTCAAAGCCCAACACACTCTCTCAAATGAAATCAGGAAAGATTCAGGGCGATCTCCTTTCTTATATTGGGGAAATTTCTTTAGGTCGATTTTTGAGAGATTTTCCTCACTAGAGTTGTTGTTATTATCGTTATTTTGAGAAGCTAATTCTAATTGTTTCATCTGTATTTGAAATTCCATTTCTCTTTGTCTTAATTCCATTTGTCTGTCCTCAGCCCTCGCCTTGATCTCTAGCTTCCTAGAAGCCCCACCACTAAGCTTTTCCACAAAAGCTTGAGCAGGTCACCTGCCTCTTTACCACAGACCTTTGACTAAAAGATACCCACGACTCCAGAAAATTCATTTTTAAACTTTGGCTTCACTGGATTATTTCATATCCCGCCGCTGGGCACTCTCCCTCTCTCCAACCTCCAAAACTATCCTCTCTCTTCTGTCTCTGACTGAACTCTTCTCTCCCAGGCTCCACCTCCCAGCATCCCCTTTGGCCCCACCTCACAAACACATTAACATACAACTTATGAATAATGCATAACTTAGGGTGGACGCCACAGAAGCCTTGCATGGGGGAAGGCCATTGGTACAGACAAAGAAGCCCAAGCCTGATGGCTAGTTCCCTGTCCCTGGAGGGAATAAGGACTGCACTGCAGGGTAATGACATCTGGTCATGATTCTTACAAACTCCATGTCAGTCTGTTGTTACTAGGGTCAAGTAGATTATGAAATCTCCTGGCTGAATGGAAACACTGACATTTGGAGGCATCAGCCAAACTGAGGCCTGAGACTGTGTACTTCTTCTTATACTCTGAGGGGTTCTTCCTGGTGTTACAGTGGCCTCCACTGGTGAGATGCTTTGTTGTGGAAGTCCTAAGCCTTCTCTTGCCTGCATCTTGGGTGTGTGGTATGTAGGAGAAATGAGTATTAAATGCTGCTCAGCCTTACCAAAGACAAGTTGCTCTCTTATGGATCTCCCTTAGCCGGATGATATTCTGAAGCATGGCTGTGGTCTTTTGTTTCTCTCTTGAATCCTCTATTCATTCCTGCCACAGTCTTGTCCTCCCTCTTATTCTTCAACCTCTTCAGAATACCAAGTGACCCTCTTCTCTTTCTCCAGTTCTGATTATAGCAGTTTCTAGATGCTGTATTTTAAATGGGGTATTTTAAAATATTTATTTTATTTTATTTCAGTCTTTACTATATTTTCCCCAGAACCTGATTGTCTAATGTTTAATAATAATCTGTCCCTCCCCCATAACAAAAGGGAAAAGGCCCTTGTGCACTGCTCTTGAGCGCAGTTTCAAAGCTGCCTTCCCTGGGGTTGAAGCCTTGGTCCTTTTTGCCTGGTGCCATGTTTGCTGTCTCTCAGACATTGTCTAAAAGTCCCCAGCTTTCTTTTCCTTGGACTAATCTTTGTTATCCTTTAACAAGATATGCCTGACACTGGAGCTGGGACAGTCCACCTATGAAGCTCTACCAGTGAGCCATAGCCCTCCATGTGAGGCTGTGGGAGAAGGCTTCTAGAAGCAACCACATACTCTTCACAACTGGTTAACCATCAACTCGCTTGAAGTCTTTGTGATCAAGAACAGCCTGACAACTATGTGGTTTTACTTCAAAACAACTCAGTCGTTTTTGCCCTGTGCCATTTTTGCTGACTGTCAGTCATTATCTAAAAATGCTGAGCTCTTTTTTCCCTAGACAGATCCTTCTACTGTATTCCTTTAACAAGATGTGTCAGACATTGGAGCCGGGACCTTCTGCTTTCAAAGCAATACCAGTGAACTACAGCCCATGTTTGCTCCTGTTGCCATGTTAACCCCAGGATTCTGAGAATGTTTGGATCTAAAAGGGAGCATAGACTAGAGGGCAGTTAGCTTGAGCTAGAGGGCAAAGTGTCCATTAAGAGCCAAAGAGGAAGTCCAACCAAAACAGACAAACCAAAATAAGCCCTCATATATTGTCTGTCAGGTGAAGACTCATCCCAAACTGAGATTAGTTTGAAGGTTCAGTGTAGACACAAGCACCAGTCCAAGGAAGCCTCAAGCCATGTGTAGCATTCATCCTTAATATGTAAAGTAGTCATGCATATTCATATTGTAGGCTAATGTTGCCAGGAGGCAGAGCCGAGAGAAATGTAATAAAGAGGCAGAGTCAGCTAGAGTCAGTGAGTCAGAGTCGGAGTGAGAGAGAGAGTGGAGAGATAGTGTGTGGTATTTGGGAGATCTGAAGTGTGATTAGAGTGAAGAGTGAATAAGAACTGTTATGACAAATAGAAGGTTGAGATTGATGATAAATAAACCTGTAGAAGTTATCTATGATTAATAATCAAACATCTGTATTCAATAAACAAGTTTTATTTAAAAGACAGTGAAGTTTGGACCTTCATCTTCGTCCTTCCATAATTAATGTTGATTTAGTGATCAACTGGTGGCGGCGGGTAAAAAGGAGTATTAGTTTGCCTTTGTGTGCTCTGTGTTTGGAGCGTCAGGCAGGGGCACGAGAAGTGAACGCCACACCATGAATCAGACAGGTTTGAGTCAAATCTCTCCTTAGCACCTTTAAATGTCTCTCAGTTCCTTCTCTCTCCCAGAATGAAGCACAGAGCTCTCTGCACAGAGCATCTAGACATCTCTGTAGACAAGCCAGCCCTGACAGCTGGCTCCCTCCTTCTCTTCTCCCTTTGCAGAGTTGTTGCTTTCCTTAGGAAAAGTTTGATTTCATGCCTGCCAGCAACTCGGTCAAGCCTAATTCATATCTAAGTCCCATGGAGGGTCACAGAATTAGGCCTTACACATGGTGATCCTAAATGTCATTGGCATTGCAAGGAAGTTCTGTTGTAACTAACTAAATTCTCCAGATTGTGCCTTGTGGCTGTTGAGCTGTAAAGCCCTTGGCCCTCCCACCAGTTTGTCCCCTGTATCCCTGCATTCATGTTCATGATCTAACCTATCCAAAGATCTTATACATTTCTCAGTTATGCTCTCATAGCTTCACAGTTAGCTTCCCTGTGACCCTTTTGGAATAGAAAAATCATTTGAACACTCAAATGGCACAATGTCCTACATGACATGGTGAATGAGCTGACTGGGGAAATTTTTTTCTGAGTCACTGGAGAGAACATTTCCACCATCTGAATGACTGTCCATCTGGCATAGGTAATGGAATGGCAGTGA
This sequence comes from Pogona vitticeps, assembly GCF_051106095.1. Lineage (NCBI taxonomy): Eukaryota > Metazoa > Chordata > Lepidosauria > Squamata > Agamidae > Pogona > Pogona vitticeps. Next base: position 113,020,973 of record NC_135787.1, on the reverse strand, counting down.
TGCTCAATTGTTTATGGCTGTCCCAATGGTAACCTGTAGGTTCGTGGGAAGGGGGCAAAGAGTATAACTCCTATAGAATGGCATGATGTAAGATGATGTCATTGCCAAAGATAAACCAGGGCACCCATAAAGAGCTGAGGAAGGGAGGAAAGATATGGGCCCGTTTATCTTTCTGCTGGACAAGCCATCTTTACAAGTTCCTTATACATGTTAGTCTATTTATCCATCATTCCATCCATTCACCTATTTCCTTTAACTTGACTTTTGCCATGGAAGATCTAGTCAGAGATGCTGGAATTTTTTAAATATAGCTGATTTGAATTCCTCTTTGAGATTTCTTTCAATGAAAGACCACGACAACATGCTTTCTACTTTCCTAAAAAGCCATAATGGTGAATGTGAATGGCAAGCACTAGTCTCTGCATTGTTTATTTGCTCTTGGTCCTACGCCTCTTATATTTCAATCCTTAGAAGTGCTCTGCATCCACATAAGTAAACCACTGAGCTTTTCAACCATCTCTACCTAACCATTTTACCCCACCCCACCCTCAGCTGTTCCCCATCCCCATGAACAGGAAAGTATTCTGGAAAAGCTGTGTGGTGGTGTGGATTATAAGAAAGCTTGGAAGGTGTAAAGTTTCTCATCTGCCATGATGGAAGGAAAAGCTAAAATAAGGCCAGTGTTTTACCCATTGCCCAACCATCAGTACAGCCACATGTATGTAGGGGTCCCTAAGTGGGATACCTGCAGCTTCTGAGAAGGAGAGGCACAGTGGTGAAGAATAAAGGCAGAAAGTACAGTTTTTAAGGACAAAATATATCACATAAGTCTCCAGTGCTACACTCTCCCAGGACAACAGAAAAACTCTTGTTAAGGTCTCTGCTTTAGGGAAAAAAGAACTGCCAAAGAAGACTGGTGGGCAATCCTGCAGTGTGGAAGCAGTGCGACTGGAGAGACCTGAGGAAATCATGCTGAGGGATGTTTCCTCCTTGAAGGAGTTCTGTAAAGGAGTAGTGCCATTATTTTTCAGGAGACTGAGGCTTGGCCACAGGCTGGAGGTAGAACAGCCATGTACAACTGAAGTAAGAAGTTGTCGGAACAATGACTTAATGGAATTTGCTGAAATCGGACTGCCTTCGTGGATTATGTCATGATTAGGTTAAGATTACCTTCTCTCAGAGACCATCGGTAATAGCGCAGCTAAAAAATCTTGTAAATAAAATAAAATTAATTATGCTTTAAATTCATCCACATTTTATGGTTTATCCATCAGAGAATACAAAGGATAATTCAGAAATCTCAGACTCGAGAAGTGCAGAGCCTTTTTCTCCTGGGCTTCTGCCAATGTGCTGCCCCACCCCCTTGTCAGAAGGTTAAACAGGCACAGACACCTTCACAATCTGTTCACCATGGATGGATGATTTCACCATCCATGACCTTCCTCCTTGTGATTATCTTTATTCAGGCTTCGGCTGGAGAGCCCCTGAAATGGGAAACATATTTGAAGAAGATTCTTCTCTGGCAGCCCTTCCCATGGAGAACTGCCCTTCCCAAAAGAGGCAATGTGATCACTCCTAGTGGATGATGCAATCTGCCATCCTCGCACTTTGAGGCAAGCAATCCATTCCACCTCATCGGAGGGCTGACCCTGTAAACAGCATGCATGCTCCCTGTTTTTCCCATTCTTTCACAACCCCAACAGAAAAATCCAGTGCCACTCCCTTGTTGATCCCTAGAAAAATAACAAATGTGTCACATCCTTTAGCTGGACAGAAAGTGACGATCAGGGTATTCCAGTATTGCAAGAAGCAGTGGGTGGATCTACTGGTTTTACTATTACATTTGTTTAATTCTTTTAAAATATCATAAGCTATTAGCTTTTGAGATTGCCTCTTTTAATACTATAATCCACTCTAGATCCTTTTTTGAAGGAAGCGGCATATAAATAAATAAAAAATGAAATACAATAGTAGCAACACACTTGTTAATAGTACAGTACTGGAATACATCTTGCATTCCTCATCAAATAAGCTGCCCTGTTTAAGCTGTGGAGGGAGGGATTTTATATACTTTACAGGACCTCAGATATTCCATATATACAGTAAATAAGGATCTGCCTTATGTCAAAGGATATTTGTCCATCTAGCCCAATAGGGCCGAGGGATGCAGCTCCAGAGCTGTAGGCAGAGGTCATGCTGCCAAGAGGTCTCTCTCACACACCCCTTTTCTGCAACATGGGGCTTTTGGCATGTCAAGTATATGCCGTACCACTGAGCTACAATCCCTCCATCACAATGCAAGGAGGTCTTCACACAGAGATTTTGTTTTCCTTTGACAGCAAATTAAACTCACCAGATGTCTTTGTTTTTCATAACCTAGCTTTGTGAGCCCAGTGGCAATCTGTTTCCAAACAGCACTTTTGCCACCCTGAAATAATCCATTTGAGAATTTACATTTATTTATTTTCAGGGTTTTCCCCCCTCGAGAACTCACACATGTTTGTATTGACAGCAATGAGAAAAGGATAGGTCAACAATGTGCATCCAGTACTATGTGTGTGCAGGTGCAATTTTACATTTCTAATGATTACTTTAAAAATTCTTTTTAAAAAATATTTAAAAAAGAGACAGGAAAAACTGGGAAACAAAAGAAATATAGTAGAGGAAAGCAAGAAACACATACAGTCGAGGGCATTCCCTTTTTCATGGGCAGTGTATAGGGACTATGGGGGGAAAAAGCAAAAACAAAGCAAAGTGTGCTCTTATATACTGTCCCATAGTGCTTAAAACACCCTCTGGATAATTAACAACTGAACTCAGGCTGTGAGCAGTCTTTATTGCAGTACTGCAGTTTAATCACACACATAACTGTTCTGGTACATCAGTGTCTCAGTGAATTACTAACCAAGGTGAAATTCAACTACAATTAATTAAAAAAAGAAAAAAGAAGATTAAAAAATCTTCCTCTAGTTCATTCAGTGTGGTAAATGGTGATCAGGCAGTTGTTTATGTAGTCAAACTATTGTGAAATATTCTCTATTAAGTAAAATAGCCCTAATTAGTAATATGTTGGAGAAGACACTGGCACCACCCCCTCTTTTCTCTTTCTGACGAATAAAAAAAAATAGCTGCTTGGAAAGTTATTTTGAGACACTTTACTACCGCAAATGTGTGATTTTCACTCCTTGTGTTTCATCTGCTTCATCTCTTATAGTAGCATTTTTGAAATGTGGAAGGACACTGCATGTTGGAACTTTGTGTACTTTCCTTTCATCGTCCACTGCCAGTTGCAGATAATGTAGATAAATGCCAAATGTGTTTTGTATTTAACCGTTGTTGTTAGGCATCCTCAAGTCACTTTTCACTTATGGTGATACTAACAACCTCCATTCATTAACGAGTATTAAACAGCAACTGTTTCTTATACATTCTCACAGAAGCCCCTCTACATACATGGCACACTGTTCATTGTCATGGGTGTGGGAAAAGTCTAGGTGAATTTTTACTCCTGTTGATGCAAGGCAACTCCCTTTAATAAAAAATAATGATCAAAGTCTCCTGACTTCCCCTCCTAAAAAAAGCTCCTCTTCTTCTTCTCTCCACTGCCCCTTCATCAGCCAGATCTAAAAAGAGGGAAGAAACCATATCAATGTTTTTGTCCTCTCAACAAAATGATATAAAATCTCTCCAGTTATAATTGCTTCCTTGTATCACAATAAACAATGAATGCTATTATAACCATAGGTAGTACAGTGGGGGGAAAAAATAACATTTTTGTCGTATGAGAGCATGTTTCTGTTCTGCTCACTTGATTCATCCCAGACTTTAGATAAAGTCAGGAGTTAGCGTGGCCCAGTGGTCCATAAACAGTGTCAGATGTTGGGGTGGGCATGTGAGTACATGTGTATACATGTGCCATATTGGCATTTTAAGGACTACCACGTAGTCATTCCACTGTAAACATTTGTTTAGGGACCAATCCACTATATATCTCAACAACAGTAAGGATTAGATATATGAAAGGAATCTGTTTCTTATTTTGTTGTTTCGTTTAAAAATGTACTACATTCTGTACTCCTTTTTATAGAATATGTTCATTCCTACTTTAGTTCATCTGAACCAGAATCTGGATGAGAATGACAATTCAGCTGAAATTTATACAGCATGGAAGGACAATTCAAACATGCATACCATTTATACTGAGTACAATTCTTACCCCAGTACTTGTGATTCATTGTTTTATAGTGGAGTACCTGTAATTGCCTCTTGCAGCAAAAACAGTCCTGTGGGCCACTTTAAAGCCTAGGAAGTTTTATTTGGCATCATCTTTCATGGAGTGCACCCTAGGTCATCAGATGCATGGAACTGGTGAAGTAAAATCCAGTCTATGAAAGCTTATTCCATATAAAACTTGCTTTAAGAAATGTTCTCGTTGATGTGTGTACAAAAAAACTGGAACTCTCCCAAATCCTCTGATCAGAAATGGGGCATTTATAGCAAGTGCCAAACTGTGGATAACTATATAAATTGTATAGAATGCAGGTTCTTATATTTAGTTGCCAGACTTTTTTTCTGGGGGAAAATGATTACATGACCCATATTATTGGGAATAGGCTGAGAGCCTTAAACTGACATTTTCCGGATTTTAAATCAATTGAAAGTCTGCATTCAGCATCAATAGCTCCTCAAATGGCCAGAATTAGCACTTCTTTCCTTCCTTGTCACTCTGTAGCAATCAAATATTTCCTGACATATTCTACATGCCAGATATTCAAAACAAGTGTTTTTGAGAGGTGAAGAAACTTCATCTCTTCTGAACAAAAGAGGTTTTCATGTAAGCTTTAAGCACATACATGCTGTGAGCAAGCATGAATTCCCTGCTCACTTTTAGGAATGTACAAACATACCATATTTAATCCAAACGCACCTTCCCCAGTGACAAGATGTAGGACCTGTTCCAAAGCCCATTGGAATCAGCAGAAACACACCCTTGGAAGATAGCCACAGACCTCAGCCTAAACTCACTCACTCAAAATCTGATTTCCTTAGTGGAAACATTTGCTCCTTCCTATGACCTAGTTTCCAGTTAATGCACTGCATCTGCCATTTAACCTTGCAGCAATTTATTGTGCCTCCTTAGACAGGGTTATGACACCTGTACTTAAAAGCTGTCCAAAGACCTATCCCTGTGTTCTTATGGGCAAGCCGTGAATCAGCCAAATTTCTGAAATTTAGGGGAAAGGATATGCAACATTAGATAATGGTTCACAAATAGAACTGCTGGATAGCTCAGTGGTTTAGGCATCTGGCTACAGAGCCAGAGGTTTGGAGTTTGATTCCCCACTGTGCTTCCTTGACAAGAGCTAGACTTGATGGTCCATCCATAGGATCCCTTCTAGCTCTAAAGTTTGATGATGATGATGATAAGGAGGAGGAGGAGGAGGAGGAGGAGGAGGAGGAGGGTGATTATAAAAGTTTACCCACCCTATCCCCCCAAAATAGTGAGTTGTATATATCTGCTGCATCTCATTTTGTTGTATTTTCTACATTGAAAACTTCTTCCTTTCCAAGAAAATTAGGTTACAGCCAAGCACATGTTTATGGTTACCACAGGGATATGAGCTGAAATAATCTCTTTCCGGGAAGTATTCCCCATCGGGCCTGAAATGTTTCATTTCAAGAGCATGGGGCAGTTGGTTCATAGTTAGCAAACCCCTTTTTAACCAACCTTCATTTGTAGAAAGATCTCATTCATATTTTTTTGTCCCTTTCACATTTCTCAGAAAGAATAATGGGTGTTGATAGATATATCTTGAATCAAAGGCAAAGATGTTGATAAACATACCTGTTTACCTGAAAGGCACATTTTACTTCCTGGACTGCAATACTTCCAAATTTAATTAGCCTTCTAACTCACTTGTAAAAAGGTAAAGGTAAAGGTTCCCCTTGACAATTTTTGTCTGACTTTAGGGGGCGGCGCTCATCCCGCTCTTCAAGCCATAGAGCCAGTGTTTGTCCGAAGACAATCTTTCTGTGGTCACATGGCCAGTTTGATTTAGACACGGAACGCTGTTTACCTTCCCACTGAGATGGTACCTATTTATCTACTCGCATTTGCATGCTTTCGAACCGCTAGGTTGGCGGGAGCTGGGACAAGCAACGGGCGCTCACTCCGTCGCGTGGATTCGATCTTACGACTGCTTGATCTTCTGACCCTGCAGCACAGGCTTCTGCGGTTTAGCCCACAGCGCCACCACGTCCCCTCTAACTCACTTGTGGTTTCTTTTTATTTCATGTTTCCCCATTCCCACAAAACAAGGGCAGTTGTTTTAGGCCAAGAGGCTCCATCAGAGGCTATACTGCAGTCTAATTACATGCCACCAATGCTGACAAACGTTGGCAGTGATTTCCAAATTTGCCAGTACATCAGCCATCACAGAAATTCAGAAGCAAGAGCAGCAGCTGATTAAATGTAAGGCTGTGAAGAATTCTCATCGAAGTTTTCTTTTGTGGCTGAGACAGTTGGTCCAGGAACTGCTAACCCCACAAGAGTTCTTGTCCCCAGTGTGAGAAAGATGATGCTTTCCCCTCATCCTGTGCAATGTTTGACATTCATTGTTCTCATGAGTTAGAGAAGTAAGTATTTATACCCCTACTTTGCAGTAGGAGGATACTGGAATTTCCTCCTGCTCCAGGCAGATCTCTGAAATGTTAGGACAATTTCCTCCCCTTTCTGGAACCAACCAAGCTTTGAGTGGACCATTTGTAGTGGCAGGTGCTGATTCTGGAGATAACCCACTGCTCTCTAGAGTTTCCTCCTCCCAGGTAAATCTGAGAGAATCCAGTCCAGGCCTCACATTTACATCATGGACATTTTCACCAGTGAATCTTTATACCAGGGATGTCAGACATGAGTTTAAAGCCTTGTTTGTGAAATCTTGGCACGCCCAAGCTGATCAAAAATCATGTGGGTAAGTGAGGGGAATACCTGTTCTTGCCTCACCTCCAGCACCACTGTTCTTCCTAGACTTTTGTTGATTGAATGTAAGGTCTGAAATACAGCTTGTAAAACTTTATTTTGTACTAAAGCTCCAGAAAATCTAGCATTGTGATCAGAGTGGTGGGAGATCTGGAGAGCTACATTCCAAGAAAGTTTTTTTCCCTTCCTAAACTGTGGTCTGTAGGGGGAGCATGTGTGTACGGCTCTGTGCGATAGCCTATCCAAGGTTGCCTATCCAACCTTAGGGTGGTGCTACCTTGCCTCTGGAAGGTCACCACATCATAGCCAGAGTTATCTATGGAGATGGAGGACACTCCTGTATCAGAAGAGGCTGTATCAGAAACTCAAGAACAAGGAACGTTCCAGAAGCCACAAGACTCTATATGCTCAAGGCAGGATGCAGGGTTTAGAAGAGTCTGGAAGGTTGGAGAAGGGGGACAATGGCATAAAGGACATGGAGGATGAATTGAAAAGGAGGACAATAGATGTAGGTACCTAGTGACAGGAGAATAAAATGTGAATCTTACACAAACATGTACTAAAATGTTCACACATTTCTTAGCAGAAAGGATCTTCACAACTCAGTACAGAACTTGGAGGGACAAGAATCATAGTGGGATTGTGAAAAAATAGAATGAAAATGAAACAGAGATTTACTTTTCTCTTCTCTCACCGGTGTAGGGAAGCTAATTTCTGAATGGAACTAAAGCCAAAGTAGTTTTTTTTTTTTAAAGTGTGATCAGTAATACATTATGAATACACCTCCTGGGTATCTGTTAGGTGTTAGTGGGCATCTAGCCCATTTGAATTTGATAACTTTACAGTTGAAAACAGGAGACATACACAGAGAGAAAGATTGGGAGGGAGGGAGGGAGCGAGCGCAACAATGTCCTTGATACTTTCAAGTGGAGCAAGTCACACAGAGAAAGCATTTTAGACAGCAACAAAAGCTGCATTAAAAAAAAGGTTGGGGGAATACAGTATAAAAGAAACACAGAAGTACATCTTGAAGCCATTATTCTACAGACACAGACCTGTCAACGCATACTTTCCAGTCACCTTCACCTGATCATGTGTCGTACATATGTAGTCTCTGTTAAGGCAAAAAGTTGGTGATGCCGTGGGAGAATCCTAGCTTCAAAGCAAACTTTGTTCTTTTTTGTACAATTTAGCTGCTAAATCCATTCATTAAACTCTTCTGGGCTCTGTTCTTAGTTAGCTAGCATATAATTCTGCCCAACTGAATCCTTTTAGGTTAAAATATGACCTCCAGTAGATTTTAAATCAATTTCTAAGCAATAGTGACATGATGTCGATGGAAACATCAATTCTACCACTGATTCTGAGAAGAATTTCAAACAGTTCTCAAAATTTGACCTGAATCCAATAGATATCTTACTCTGTCTTCTTAAATCAATGGGTGTAATTCCCTTTGACAGCAACAAGCACTCTACCACATATGTCAATATTTTAGTGGGCTAAAGAATACAGGGAATTTCAGTGATTTATAATCTTCCCACCCACCACTTTACTTTGGTGCTAAAATAGGCATGCATCAAGGAGGCAAATCTTCACTTGTCTCATCCTTACACACAAGGACTGAATTCTCACTGGAGTCTAGCATGACTAACTAGGGGCTATCATACCTTGGATGTATCATGAGAAGAAAATACTCACTTGGGAAAAAAATCCAGTTGTGCTAGGAAAAGCTGAAGGCAATATGAAAAAAAGGAAGAGCTAACATGAGATGAACTAATTCACAGGGTTGCCATAAGTCAAAAGTGAATTGACAGAACATGACAAAAACAGTCTGTAACCACACTGGGCTACAGTATTAACCATCAAGACCCAGTATGCCCATTACAAATCCACTATAAATTGTACCTTGTCCCTCTTGCTCTCGTCATGGTCTATATGGTAATGGAACACCAGAAGTACAGAGAACTGTCATACGAAGGACAATCAGGATCTGTTCTCAATCATCCCGGAGTGCAGGACACATAATAATGGAATCAAGAGACAGGAAGTGAGATTTTAGTTGGGTATCAATAAAACATGTTAACTGCTAGAGCAATGCAACAATGGAAGCAAATATCTTAGGAAGGTGGTGAGCACTCCAAGGTAATTGGTTTTCTCTTGAATGCTGCATACATTCAAGAGAAAATCATGTCAAATATACTTTAACTTTGTTTCTTGCATTGGGCAAGGTGTTGGACCTGATGGCTTTACAGGCCCCTTCCAACTCTATTATTCTGTGATTCTAGAAATTGCCAGTAATTCTGGACCAATTGCTTTATTAGTTGATTGACTAATTTCGATCACACTTTTCTTAGTTGTTACATACTGAATGGATTTTAAACATACACAGATGGATATAGAATTGCTACACTGCAGGGAGCATTATTTCTGCTAGTATGATGAACTTCCAGGATTCCTCTCTCAGTACAGCCAGATTAAGGTTGTTGGGGTGTTGCAGCAGTTTTCCAAAGTTGAACTCCCTTTTCATTAATGTGGATTCTGTTGGAACATCATGGTACAGTGGCTAAACTGCAGTATTGCAGCCAAAACACGGTTCACAACCTGGGTTCAATCCCAGGGAACTAGCTTGAGATTCACCAAACCTTCTGTCCTTCCAAGGCTGGAAAATTGAGTAACCAGCTCTGCCAGGGGAGGGAGGCGCAGTGTGTAGCCTGAATAATTAAATTGTAAACCACCCTGAAAGTGCTTTAAGTGCTATGGGCCAGTATATAAGCAGCACACTTTGCTTTCACTAAAATTAAACGACTTAGTAGCAAGATAATGAACAGAATAAGAACACAGAATATGGAGTACATTAAGTAACAACACAAGAAATGTAACTCGCTTGCTCCACACAAACATATTCTGTGTCCCTGCATGTGAAAAAGATAGATATTCAGCTGTATCCAGATGGACGCTGTTGTTCCTTAAATAAAAAGAATCAGGGAAAAGCTGTCTGTAGTTTGCTCTTTATCCTGGTGAGGTAGAATGGGAGAGAGGGATATATTTTTTTTTCTTTTTTTTCATCAGAAACAGCTTATTTTTTTCTTGAATAAACTTCCTTGTTTTGACAGAAGAAGAGAGGGTTGAGAAAGGGACAAGAATGAGGTGATATTCCAGATGGTGAGAAGGAAACATAGTCTCTCCCCCATTGCCCTTTTAAAAAGAAATCAAAGGGGACCACTGGCATGGCCCTTTGAAGCCCTTCACTCTTTCACTCCCTTGTACCTGCCTTAGAAATCACTTTTTCAACCACTGAGAGTGGCGTTTTCTCCCGGCAGCTGGTAAAATGAAGGAAAAGAAGAAAACAGGGGACCTGGCTCTGCAGACTGCAGCTACCTTGGCCAGAAGCCCTTCTGTCTGTCTAGCATTTCAAGACCGCCCCAAAACTTTGAGGCCAGGTATAATTCCACCATTTCTTTAATCTATGAGCAAGGCTTGTCCCTCAATATTTATTCAGAATATTTACTGTAGGTAGACTCCCCACGTATTACATCTCCATGCTGATATTTCTAAAACACATGTATGAAACAGCTGGGAAATGTTTTTTTTTTCATATGCATGTCATCACAGTCTGCAGAACAGCCAGACATGACTAATAATATGGCAAAATGACATGCTGTGCTAACCTACAGAAAAGTGCAGGACTCAGACACAAATCTGTCTTATAAAGACATGTAAATTTGGCCATTTTCTCAGCGTTCTCGTTGAAATGGATGTTAAGAGTCTAAACAAGTATGGGAAAATAGGTATGATCCAAAAATAGCAGACTGGATCACTCCAAAATGCAGACATAAATGCATTTGCCAACAGACATAGCTGCCATTTTGACTTTCACTTCAAAATGAGAAGGGTCAGTTTCACACTAATGGACAAGCTTTAGGACTATGCAGGATTAAATGGGCACACAAACAAAACACCATTTTAAAACTATTGATATGAAAAACCCACATATCTTGTATATTTTTGTGTTATGATATAACTGAGGAATAATCATAAATCTAAATCTATAATAAACTGGGGAGATCTAGGACCCTCTTGTTCTTCCTAAGTGATAGCCCCAGCCAGAGATTTATACATTTTTTTTATAAATATAAAACAGGCTATTTAGATCATTATAATAAATTAGTCATGTATTGTGTCAGTTAAATATAATTATGTAGGTATACTTAATAAAATACACATTGTATAAAGAGACTGTATTCACTGCCAACAATGTATTATTGTAGACACTTATAAATGAGAAATGCTTATTCCAGAGACCACACTGAGATTTTCTCTTGTTGCTAAGGCTGTGTGCAGGAATTTTTGGGGGGATGAGGAGGTGCATTTGTTGTTGTTTAGTCATTTAGTTGTGTCCGACTCTTCGTGACCCAATAGACCAGAGCACGGCAGGCCCTCCTGTCTTCCATTGCCTCCTGGAGTTGGGTCAGATTCATGTTGGTAGCTTTGATGACACTGTCCAACCATCTAATCCTCTATCTTCCCCTTCTCGTCTTGCCCTCATACTTTCCCAACATCATGGTCTTTTCCAGGGAGTCTTCTCTTCTGATGAGATGGCCAAAGTATTGGAGCCTCAGCTTCAGGATCTGTCCTTCCAGTGAGCACACAGGGTTGATTTCCTTCAGAATGGATAGGTTTATTCTCCTTGCAGTCCAGGTGACTCTCAAGAGCCTCCTCCAGCACCACAATTCAAAAGCATCAATTCTTCGGCGGCCAGCTTTCTTTATGGTCCAACTCTCACTTCCATACATCGCTACTGGAAAAAACATAGCTTTGACTATGCGGACCTTTGTCGGCAAGGTGATGTCTCTGCATTTTAAGATGCTGTCTAGGTTTGTGATCACTTTCCTCTGAAGAAGCAGGGATCTTTTAATTTTGTGGCTGCTGTCACCATCTGCAGTGATCATGGAGCCCAAGAAAGTAAAATCTGATACTGCCTCCATATCTTCCCCTTCTATTTGCCAGGAGGTGATGGGACCAGTGGCCATGATTTTACCGTTTTTTAAAATATTGAGCTTCAGACCATTTTTTGCGCTCTCCTCTTTCACCCTCATTATGAGGTTCTTTAATTCCTCCTCACTTTCTGTCATCAGAGTGGTATCATCTGCATATCGGAGGTTGTTGCTATTTCTTCTGGTAATCATAATTACGGTTTGGGATTCCTCCAGTCTTCTGCATGTAAGTTAAATAAGCTGGGGGACAATATACGGCCTCTTGTACTCGTTTCCAATTCTGAACTAATCAGTTGTTCCATGTCCAGGTCTAACTGTTGCTTTCTGTCCCATGTATAGATTTCTCATGACATATACAAGGTGGTCAGGCACTCCCATTTCTTTAAGGACTTGCCATAGTTTGCTGTGGTCCACATAGTCAAAGGCTTTTGCATAGTCAATGGAGCAGAAGTAGATATTTTTCTGGAACTCTCTGGCTTTCTCCATAATCCAGCACATGTTCGCAATCTGGTCTCTAATTCCTCTGCCCCTTCAAAATCCAGCTTGTACTTCTGGGAGTTATTGGTCCACATACAGTCAACCTTCAACTTACAAACTTAATCTGTTCCGGAAGGAAGTTTGTAAATTGAAAAGTTCGTAAGTTGAATAAGCATTTCCCATAGGAAGGCACTGAAAACCAATTAATCTGTTCTGTCTGTTTTTGGTTCTTAGGTTGAGGAGCGGTTTGTAACTCGAATCATTAGTTCCCATAGGAACTAATGCAAAGCCGGTTAATATGTTCCTACCAGTAGGGGCAGAATTTTTTTTCTTTTATTCCTTTTAACCTAAGATGACTTAGGTTAAAAAAAGAGGAAAGAAAAGCGGGAGGGAAGGAGGAAACAGACACCTTTTCAACAGAACACCTTGAAAAGCACCTTTTCAATCAAGACAAGGCAATACAAGCACCTTTTGGGGGAAAGGGGGGCAGCAAAGGATGGAGGGAACACCTTTTAAAAATCCAAAAATCAAAAATTTTTAAAAAGCCAAAAAATAAAAATACAGTCTGTATAGCACTGTGCCAGGCAATACCAGGCAGTCCGAAGACTGTCTCCAAATCCACTCTCAAAACGCTGGGAAGAGCGAGGAAGCAGACAGGCACCCTTTTCAATGGCCAACAGTTAACTGAAAATTCATATTTTGCGCTTTCCCCGCCTCCCACACATTTTTTGGTTCGTAACTCAAATCTAAGTTTGCAAGTCGAGTCAATATTTTTCTGTCAGAGAGGTTTGTATGTCGAAATGCTTGTAACTAGAGTTTGTAAGTCGAGGGTTGACTGTACTGCTGAAGCCTGCAGTGGAGGTTTTTGAGCATAACCTTGCTAGAGTGTGAAATGAGTTCAATTATATGGTAATTGGAGCCTTCTTTGGCACTGCCCTTCTTTGGGATTGACATGGAAACTGATCTTTTCCAATCCTCTGGCCACTGTTGGGTTTTCTGACCTGAGGGGCCCATTTTCCAGCACCATATCTTTTAGCCTTTTGTTTCTCTTCATGGGGTTTTCTTGGCAAAAATACTGGGGTGGCTTGCCAGTTCCTGCTCCAGGTGGATCGCGTTTAGTCAGAACTCTCCACTATGACCTGTCCGTCTTAGGTGTCCCTGCACGGCATAGCCCATAGCGTCTCTGAATTACTCAAGTCCCTTCGCCATGACAAGGCAGCAGTCTGTGAAGGGGGTGCGTGGTGGTGTGTTAACATAATATGCATGCAAAATGTATTATTACAACACAGCATATTTGTCTACACTAAGTTTGGGATTCTGGGTGCTGAGGGCCCCTGACACACACAGACCCTGCAGAAACCCAATGCATATTGCTCCTTGATATGGGCTAGATCTATGGAGTCCCTTCTAGCTCTGGCATTTTATGATGATGGCAGTGGTGGTGATGGTGATGAAATCTACACTTACTTAGGCTGTGATTTCTCACATATAGTAGAGTTAATTGGGATTTCCTGGTATAACTGAGATACATAACTGTGTTCCAGCCCTGAATTACCAGGAAAACATTGCCTCTGCCAGAAGAGGAAAAAGCATGATAAAATATCATTTCACACTCCTCTTGCCATAGGAGGGCAAATAAGAACTAAGGTTATGGGAATGAATCTCTAACACTAGAACAGGAGACGTGACTTTGCCAAGTTTCAGACAGTTCCACATTACATCGCTCTCCTCACTTAAATGCCAGAACTCTAGCTCAGTCAATAAAATTTATTGTCAATGAATTCAGTGGAGGAAAACAAAGTACTTCTTCATAGATTGCCTAATTAAGTTAAGGATTTCACTGCCACAGTATGATTGTGGGTGTTGGCATGGCTGGCCTTAAAAACTGTTGTACAGTTCATGGAGGGTAGGCAGTGGTACCAGTAATACAGGACTTTCAGGCAAAGGCTCAGGACCCAGTACACAAAAAGGGAAGGAGAGCCCATTATCATATTTTGAATGTAGTGGAATTCTATCTATTGCCATCTCAGAGGTAAGATTATTTGAAGTAAGAGAAGTAATACACATGAGCACTGGAAGAGCCTTTCTTTCCAAAAGACTATTCAAAGTAATATACTTCGCCATCTTAATGAGACCACCTAAAAGACCATTTGAAAACATAATTGAAGCAATATGCAGTACCATCTACACAGCACTTCCCAAATGGCCATTTGAAGTAACTGAAGTAACACACATTGCCATTTACACAGTGCCTCCCAAAAGATAGACATTGCCATCTAAAGATCCTGCCCAATGAGCCCGAGGTGTCTGAAGCAATATGCATTATTGTCTAAAGAGATACTAAAAGTCCACTATATAATACCAGAGATTGGAAAGTTAGTATTAAAAATTAATTCATTAGTGTTAAATGGTAGAAGGTGAAAATTAATTTGTTGCTGTTAGCATTTAAAACTTGAAATGCTTACCGTAATTCATTTCATTAGTGTTATTAATTCATTAATAATGAATTTGTTATTCATTAATAATTCATTATTAATAATTCATTAACAATTCATTAATACTAATTCATTAATATTCAAAGCTCTTCATGGATTGCTGCCTTCTCGTGGAGAAGGGGCCTGAGTAACTCAGAGAAGCTATGGGTTATGCCGTGCAGGGACATCCAAGACGGACAGTGGAAGCCTGGTGTGCTCTGGTTCATGGGGTTACAAAGAGTCGGACATGACCAAATGACTAAACAACAACAATTAATTCATTATTTAAATCATTCCAGAACAAATTATAGGACTTATATTGTTCCTTTTCAAGGAGCCATTTGTTAGTGGCTCCGTCAAAACTGTGTGAGTTTGGGTTTTTTTTTTTTTTTTTGTCTTTTGTTTTGGTCACTTTCAAATTACCTCCTCTAATCTCACACCTTTTCTAGACAGAGCACAACCCCCACCATCCATTAATTTGTTAGGAATGATATGACTCAAAATGTCTGAAAACTGTTAAGTGAGGCAGACTGCATATCCTAAAACATGGAAGCTTATCTCCCATCTTCTATGGAAAGAGACATCTGTGAATCAACAGCAGCAGGAACCCTAGCCATACATAGAGCCACTAATTTCATATTCACACTGATGTCATCAACAAACACTGAAGAAGTTCTTGCTGAAAGTATAGTGATGTTGAGGGAAAACCTGCTCAACCTTACTGGAAGAGTGCACCTTTCTAAAAGACTGGAAGTGTCTGTTAATCACCATCCAAAACAGAATGCTGGTTTGAAACTAGAAAGTATTCTTGTGTGCCCTTCTTTCTTTCTTTCTTTCTTTCTTTCTTTCTTTCTTTCTTTCTTTCTTTCTTTCTTTCTTTCTTTCTTTCTTTCTTTCTTTCTTTCTTTCTTTCTTTCTTTCTTTCTTTCTTTCTTTCTTTTTCTTTCGCAGTGCAACTCCCAAACTTTCCTGACCACTGTACGCAGTAGCCATACCAGCTGAAAGCCCAACAAAGTAACTTTCTCCAACGTTGTGCTTTACTACAGGGACATTTGGCATGAGTCAGCCATAATCGCCTAACACTCTGGAATATTTTACTCAAGAAGTAAGCAAACAGGGAAGGTTGGCCATGTTTGTCCAGTGTTTGGACTGCACAAAATATGTAGCTGATTACAAGATTAATCTATTTGACAAGGAGCAGCGGAAGAAAGGCTTTTCTCTTGTGTACACAAATGTGACTAATGAGACCTCATAAGGATCCCCGCCATTCACATAACCACTTCTAACTACCAACTCTGGACAAGACTAAATGGGCTGCTGCGCTGTACTTTACTCTGTTGCTTTATTTACAATAGTCAAGATATTCGGATTTTCAGCACAGCCATTGTTTATTGATATGTCAGCGACACTGGCTTTTAGCACAGTGCCTTTGTGTGGTCTATAGTCATTTACTCATAAGATGCTGAACAGCCAAACAAATCTCAAACACATCCAGTTGAAAGACGAACTTAGTACTTTAGTTCTGTGTGGGCAAGACTATGTGTTTTTATCCCAGCATGGCACTGGAATAATTGGGGGGGGGGGGATATTAACATTCAAACTATACCTAACTATATTTTTATATCACATTGTAATACCCGTTGGCACTGTTTTCAAAAGATATATAACAAGCATCTCATCTGTGCAACTACTATTTTCTGGAAGGGAATAAAGGGAAGAGGGGACATTAATACAGTCTCCTTTACAAAAGACTGGATTTTTTAAGTAGCAAGGTGCATGCTGCCATGGCTACAATTTTCTTGTATTCATGCATCTCATAGGCCAGCCTGACCTTGAGACGTTGGTCCCCAAAGTTTTTAGTAAGGGTGAGTCGATATTCCTGCATAATAACATCAAGTGTTCTATTCAGTCCGTCATCTGGGAACTGTAACTAAAAATAGTAGTAGGCATCCTTCAGTCTCGAGAGACTGTGGTAACATGCTCTGTATGGAGGTCTTGGAACAGCGTTTAGTGTGGCTGAGAAGGCCAATTTGAGAGTGACAATCCCTTCCACACTGAAGACAAATACAATCTGTCCCCTGTCCAGCTCACTGGTTTTGCTGGTTTTGGAACTGCCTCTTTGCCTCGGCCTGCTGGACAAGAGTCTCTTCAAATTGGGAGAGGCCATGATGCACCACCTGCCTCCAGGCTGAACGCTCAGACGTCAAGATTTCCCATCTGTTGAGGTCCATTCCTAAGGCCTTCAGATCCCACTTGCAGTTATCCTTGTGTCACAACTGTGGTCTCCCTCTGGGCCAATTTCCCTACACTAATTCTCCATACAGGAGATCTTTTGGAATCCAACCATCAGCCATTCTCACAATATGCCCAAGCCAATGTAGACGTAACTAAAAATAAGGATGAGTATGTCTATTTTGCTTCTTTGTCCCATCTATCTATCTATCTATCTATCTATCTATCTATCTATCTATCTATCTATCTATCTATCTATCTATCTATCTATCTATCTATCTATCTATCTATCTATCTATCTATCTATCTATCTATCTATCTATCTGTCTGTCTGTCTGTCTGTCTGTCTGTCTGTCTGTCTGTCTGTCTGTCTGTCTAATGCATGAACATACCACTGTGCACTACTCTAAGCAGTTTACAACAAACCAAGACACAATAACCCACAATAATCCTACACTGTAATTAAAAAGAAAACCCAAATAATTGTGAGATCACAGAAAATAGCTAACTTTTAACCTCAAGGAGGATGTCCCTGAACGCCCCTTGAAACAGGATGGGGACTCCACTCCAGAAAGATGGCACCACAGCCAGGAAGGCATGATTTCTAGTAATCAACTTTTTGGAGGGGATTTGGTCTGTAAAGAATGAAAAAAGATACTTTAGATAGTTATATATAATATACAGGATTAATGATTTTAATGTGCTTGTCTTAATGGCCTCTGAATATATTGCCATGATAACTTATGAATTGTTCCTCTTGGCTTTTTCAGAATAGCCACTGAAGAATGCCACATATTAATTGGGTCAAAACAAGCTAGACAGTTTTTAAAGTGCAGTAAACCCAATGTATACGACATCTTGAGCCTTCATCTCCCCTTTACTTTTGGGTCTAATGGAAGTTACTTTTGGCTTATATCTCTCCAGCATGATAGCAACTCACCTGAACTATTTATTCCTTTGACCTCCGAAATAGTCCTCAACCTAAAGGGACCAACTTTTCTACCTGGGTAACAAGTCCTGTTTTCTGACTATTCTCCATTTTTTTCTTTAAATTGCTGAACTTCCCAAGAGAACACCCAGAACGGTTATTGATAAAATGAAACACACTTTTCCCTCTAGATCTAGAATTCCTGAATGTTGCATTTTAGATTGTGACCCACCATTTTCTTCTGTCTTCTTTTGGCACTTTGTAGCAAACTATGGTTTTAGCACATTGTCTTCAGCCCATTGTCTTCCCCCAGAGCACTAAAGTGACAGAACATGCAATCAAGTCACGGGAGTGACAGGACACACAATCAAGCAGGTTGCCTCCAAATTTTCAGATCACTACCCTGCTTTTTTGGCCCATTATTCTACACCCTTAGCAATGGGCTGCTGATGGGATGAAAGTTAAACTCCACAGTCCTAATTTTTCCTTCTACACTAAACCTATGTTGGCTTGGCTTCACAGGAACAAGATGCTAGCTGTAACAGGCCTCATACTGCTAAATAATAAAGAGCATTGAAACCATTCCAAGAACTCTTATGCAGTAAAGATGTTCCACTCAAAAGGGCTAGACTAGAGCAAGACAGGCTGAGACTCTTTAATCCTGTTTCATCAGCAAAAACAAGCTATTGCAATCAAATGCACCTGGTAGCAACAGAATAATATCCAAACAAACAAGTCTTTATTATAGTCATTGACCAGCATAAGAATAATTTCCAAAATCTTCAGGCTTAACAATATAGTCCATCAGTATTGTACATCAAGAGGCACACTTGACAGATGCTTCAGCTTCGGTTCCTGCAAGGCAGCATCCATATGGGGAAAAGGGAGCACCAACCAGGGATGTTGGCAAGGCTTTGGGTCCGAGTCCCAAATCCGAGCCTAAGTCTTTGGTATCAAGTCCTGTGCAGACACCATGTCCAAGTCCCTGTTAAAACAAGCTCCCGCCCACAAGAAAGAAGGGGGGGGGTACTGTGGAGGTTTGTGGAGAGGCCCAAGGTTTGTGAACTCACCCACCCTTGTGCTCAGAATCATGGCCAATAGGAAAAAAAGCTGAGGCAACTTCCCCCCTCCCCCTCCCATCACTACCTCCTTCTCTGCCATCTGCCGCTGATCGCCTGCTTCTCCTGTATCTTCTTGTTAGTGCCGCAAAGCTTCTTCTAAGTTTACGGTGTTCTTCATTAAAAGAAGAGGAACTTGGAAACACAACTTGGAAAAAAAAGGGTCCAAGTTGCAAGTTGAGTCTGAGGTGCTGGGAGAAAAAAAAACCAACGAGTCAAGTCTGAGTCAAGTCACCGGTGTGACTTAAGTCTGACTATACAGTGATCCCTGTGACTTGAGTCCCCATCGCTACCACCAACATTCCTGAGAGACTATATGATATTCAGTGCTCCACCAAATGGGATAAAGGTAGTGGCTGAATGTCCGTAAGGCAGAAGAATCACAGATATGAAACTCAAGGCTAAGGAAGTTTGCCAGGTCCTTTATAGGATAAGACAATGTAGTGTAGGAAAAAATGTTGTTTTATTTCAACGGATGGGCAAAGTGTGGCCTGCAGGTTTCATGGAGCTTCTCAAGCTTTTGGGTTGTTCCCCTCCCCCCCAAAAAACCCCTGAGGAATACTCAACTAAAGGAAAAAAAAACTTTCACTAGAAATTGGCAGAACAGCTTTCTATGGCAAACCACAAGTCTGCTTCTCTTCCTGCAATAATGTAATTCTCCAATTTCCTGCTGGAGACAAAGAATAATTTTCTTCCTAGCTCCAACACAGGTTTTCCAAGGATTGCAAAGCCCTGGAATGGCTGCTGTTTCTGCTTTTAGGGCGACAATCTGTCCTGTTACCAGTGCAAGCAGATTTAAATGCCACGTTGAATTATTTTTATTATATGAAGCCATACTAATGAATTAAGCAGAGGTACAGTCAATCCTTATTTAGAACTCTGTTGTTTCAATGGCAAACTGAATTAGAATTATTCTTTTGAAATTAACTCAATTAAATCTGAGTAGTTTTGTGGCTTATTTGTATTTTGTGATGCTGTCAAATGTATAATTAAATCTGAATGGGATTAAGAGGGTTTTTTAAATAGTAAAAAATCAATACTAAATATTTTTTTCAAGTCTTTATCACATGTTAACTAATTTGTGCCTGTTTGTACATAATTTAGCTTTTTTGCATCCTCCTTATTGACCACTTGGTTACACACTGCCCCTTGAAGAGTGTGACTTCTCTGCTGGCCAATCTTAAAAATGATCCCTGCCAATTTTATATTTTGATTTGGGTTTATTTGTTTGAGTTTAATGCTTAACCTCCTTGGGCCAATTTGGATGCTCTTTTTAATACTGTGCTGGTAGACCGGAGAGGAGATTGCATGACTCAGGTCCACCTCACAACTGGTGCCAGAGGTCCCTCCCTTCCCAGCTGCCTGTCCAACCAGATTCCACCTGGAATTGCACCATCATCGATGCCTTCTTTTTTCCAGCAAGAAAAGACCAGGTATGGTTTCAGCAGACTCCATGTCATTGGAGAGGGAAAGCAACTGCCGTCCTGTGCTATCCAAACACCCTGCTAGGCCCCAACAGCATGACATCCAAATAAGCAGGGACTCTCTCACCTTAAAATAGTGCCTGCTTGTTCTGCATCTCATGACTAGGAAGAAAAGTAAGGAAATGTATTTTAAAAGAACCACATAATGTTGGAGTGAAAGATTGACACTCCAGTATTTCTTATTTCTATCTTTAATTATCCCTCTAGTCTATATTTTATCACAGAAGCATACAATTTTTTTAAAAGACCCTACCTGGAAGTGCTTTTTAAATAAACCAAATTTAAAACTGAAAGAATACTGCCCAAATACTATTTCTTGTTATATCTTTAATAAATCCCCTATACTGTACTCTCCTTTTATTAGAAAGCTATACATTTCCTAAAAGTCCAAATACTTTACCTGGATTTTTTTCCCCTGCCCAATAAATCTATACTACAGAATTTGAGCTTCCTGAGTAACGGCCTTTAAAATTATAGAAGAGTGAAAACACATATCAAGGCGTCATAAAAAAGCAATAAAGGCAGCTTTTAGCTTTCTATATTTTATATTTCAGTACAGAAGTGAGCATATCTGTAACACATGGCATTAAAATTTGATCCCAAATGATTAGCTCAAGCCTTAAACAATGGCTAATTTTCCCTCCAATTTAAGGTAGTCTAAACTCGGATGAGGTCGGCAGCAGCCATGAGGGCATCTGGAAGGTATTTCGTTAACAGAAGCTCAGCCAAGCTATCATTGGAATGAAACATGTGGACCTGGTGTGTTAACTTCAGCTACGTGACGAAGCAAAGTAAGGATCCTCTTGCATTAAATCCTGAAACCTCCCTTTGATGTACGATGCTAAGATCTGAAAGGGGATTGTGCTCACCCAGTATGAATTTTTTTTAAAAAATATTATTATAGCCCCAAGTGTATTCCAGACCATGGTTACCCATGGCTGGGGCCTTTGGTTCACCAGTTAACATAATGGCTTATAGTCCAGAAAGTAATATTCAAAAATACTAAGGGAATTGAAGGGAAGAAAAATAAAGACATTCAGGTAACCAATGCTGTTTCAGATTGTCCTGTGATGAAAATTAACATAAGGGAATTAAAACCATGCTTGAGATTGGAGCAACTGAGCAGCAGCAGTCCCTAGAGAAGCTACTCGAAGAAGCTTCATGAGCTCGCCTCTTTTACTAGTCCAGTAGGTTAAATAGTTGCTGACAGAGTAAATTCTGGGAAGGATGAATCCAAACAGAAACCAATCACAGCACAATCTAGCAGATCTAGGATCATAGAATAGTGAAGTTGGGAGGGGCCTATAAGGCCATCAAGTCCAACCTCCTGCTTGATGCAGGAATACAAATCAAAGGATATCTCTCTTAGTTTCTCTTGAATGCCTCCGGTGCTGGAGCACTCACCACCTCTCGAGGTAATTGGTTCCACTGTCGTGCTGCTCCAATAAATGAACCAAGAGAACATTTAGTCCATTTATTATTTACTTATTTAAAATATTTATTATTTATTCAAAATATTTTGCCCCACCTTTCTCCTCAAGAGGACCCTAGGTGGCATTTGAGACACAGGACTTAATGGTCATATGCACACACAAACACATATGTGCACAAACTAGAGATGTGAAGAAATCCTCACTAATTTCCTTATTCTTGTCATCACTGTGACAAACCCAGACCTACTGGGATATGTCACACAGTTACACTAAGCTGCCACCAACCATTCCCTTTAAGAAGTCACACAGACCAGGGATGGATTTTTCAAACAATAAAAAGAATAAGGTTTATTTTAAATACACACAGGGAAAAATAAACAATCAGGTGAATAGATAAAGTAACGTGGCTTAGTTTCACTCATACATACACACAGTTTGGTTCACCCAGAACCCTCCACTTGAAGCACAGACCCTGAACCTATCAGTTCTGGCTAACCAACAGACACCTGAACCTATCAGGTTGGTACTCTGACACACAGAAGTACCCTGTCTGACACACAGACTCCCACAACAGCTTCTTCTTCCCAGCTGCTGCTTCGTCACAACCCAGTGTCTCTCAGCATCTCCCTCTCACCACACAGGCATCACATATTTATACAGTACAGCCCCTCCTCCTGATGTCCCGCCTTCCACTCCCCATAGGATGGAAATTTCCCTCCAAACCCATGACAGACAGGTAACATCAGTGCTGTATGTAACACCTCCCCTCTTTATAAGTTGTTTTGTAGGGGGAAAGCTAACGTGCTTTTCACCAAAAAAACAACCTAGGTAAAATACACAACAACAGTTATACATACCATATTATACTTACTTAACCTTACACTCTAAGTTAACCATAGCAATTATGCATTTAAACATTTACCATATACATTACATCAATTTACCTTTATTCATACAAACCAAATTCAAAACCAGGTACATTTAACTTTTTGTCATCATTATATACACATAGTCCATATTCTTTCGCCGTCTTCATTCTTCAGGTCTTCTTGATAAGGCGTCAGCAACACAGTTCACTGACCCTCTGACCACCTTCACTTCAAAGTCATAGTCCTGTAGGTTTAAAGCCCACCTCATAAGTTTGCTATTGTGGGTTTTCATTGTCTTTAACCATTGCAATGGTGAATGGTCAGTCCACAGAATAAAATGTCTTCCCCAGATGTAAGGCTTGGCCTTCTGGATCGCGTAGACTATGGCCAAACACTCCTTCTCCACGGTTGCCAAATGTCTCTCACCTTTTTGAAGTTTCCTACTCAGGTAGGATACTGGATGCTGGTCACCATTCTCATCCTCCTGGCATAGAACTGCTCCTACCCCGCTGTTAGACGCATCGGTGTAGATGATGAACTCCCGGTCGAAGTCTGGAGCACGCAGGACAGGATAGTTGATTAACGCCTCCTTCAACCTCTGGAACGCCGCCTCACAGTCGCTGGTCCACGGGATGCGGTCATCAGCCTTCTTCCTCGTCAGATCGGTCAGCGGAGCCGCAATCTCGCTAAACCTCGGGATGAACTTTCTGTAGTAGCCCACCAACCCAAGAAATGATTTGACTTTTTTCTTGGTGTTGGGTCTGGGCCAATCACGAACAGCTTCTATTTTGGCCTCCAGGGGTTTTATCACTCCTCCCCCTACCATGTGACCCAAGTATTTTATTTCTGGGCTACCCAGCTGACACTTGCTGGCCTTTACTGTTAGCCCTGCTGCACTTAACCTCTGCAGCACTAACTCCAGGTGTAATAGGTGATCTTCCCAGGTATTACTGAAGATCCCTATGTCGTCAATGTAGGCCACTGTAAAGTCACTGAGCCCTGCCAAGGTCTGGTCCATCAGCCTTTGGAATGTGGCTGGTGCATTTCTGAGACCAAAGCTCAGGACTCGAAATTCATAAAGACCAAAAGGGCTGCAAAAGGCAGTCTTTTCTTGATCCCTGGGATCAATTCTTAATTGCCAATATCCCTTTACCAGGTCCAATGATGAGATGAACCGACAACCCCCTATGGTTTCAATCAGGTTGTCTAGCCTGGGCATTGGGTAGGCATCAGGAGTGGTTACACGGTTTAATTTCCTGTAATCAACACAAAACCTAATGCTCCCATCAGGCTTGTCCACAAGGACTATCGGAGAGGACCAAGGACTAGAAGAGGGGACGATTATGTTCTCCCTCAGCATCTCGTCCAGCTCCTTCCGCACCTTGTCCCTATAGGGTCCCGTTACTCGGTATGGGGATACTGCCTGCGGGGGTGCATCCCCTGTGTGGATCCGATGCATCACTCCCTTCACTATCCCCGGCTTGTTGGAAAACACCTGTTGATATTTACTAAGCAGCATTTTTAGTTCTTGCTGCTGGTCTTGGGTGAGTGCAGGACTGATCTTTACCTCCTCTGGGTTGTATTTTACTTCCCCTCTACCCTCCCAGAAGGGTAATTCAGCTTCCTCACTCTCAGCTGCTTTTATCGCGAATAAAACCCTCTGTTCCCCTCTGTAGTAGGGTTTTAGGGCATTCACATGAACCACCCTCCTTGCTTGGTTCTCCTCCTGCTCTATTAGGTAGTTCAGGTCTGACATCTTGGAAATGACCCTATATGGTCCTGCCCATTTGAGCTGCAGTTTATTCTCTCTGCAGGGCCTAAGCCAAAGCACTTCCTCCCCTGGGTCAAAGTGCCTCTCTCTAGCTTTGTGGTCATACCATGTTTTCTGTCTGACCTTCTGAGCTTGCAGGTTTTCTGCTGCCAGCTCTAGATTTCTCCTTAGGTCATTCATCAAGGTGTCTATGTATGTCACAACGTCTTGTGGGTCATCCTGGGTGATCTGCTCCCAATTTTGTTTGATCAAATCAAGGGGCCCTTTCACCCTTAAGTGTGCAGCAAACATGTCAGAGTGACCCCTTTGTAAGATCATGGGGCGATACTTTTCAGGTACCACCAGCTGACTTCTGATCCCATCTCCCCCTTTTGAGATATTCCTCAGGGTTTCTCTATATAAAATCCCCTTTTTCTCCAGAAATCTCACTGGGGTTTCAGGTGTTAGCTGGGCGTCAGTCACCTGTTCAAAACACTTTTGGAGAGTGGCGTCTGCCTTTTGCTCCTGTCCAAATCTGCTGTCTGTGGTTAAGGTTTCCACCACAGCTTCTGAACTCCCCTCTGCTTCCGCCTCTGGCTCATCATTACCCCCCTGAACTGTCCCTGTGGTGGCTTGTGAGCGTGTAATCACTAGCACCCGTTTCACATGTTCAGCCAGGTCATTTCCCACGAGCACGGCTGCTGGCAGAGTCGATGAAATCGCTATCCGCCAATCTCCCCTCCAGCCTTGAAAGTTGACAGGTACCTCTGCTACTGGCAGAGAGATTACCTGCCCCTCAATCCCTGCCACCTTCATGCTCTCATTTGGGATTATAAACTCCCTAGGAATAATATCTGGATGGCACAGGGTTACCTGGGAACAAGTGTCCCGCAGCCCCCTATACTGACGGTCAAGTATTCCTACGTCCACCCCTGCTGTCTCAAACAACTGAGAATCTGTTTTCACCAGCAAGCAGCGCTTTACCTCTATAAGAGGACCATTTTCCTCAGCCTGATCAGCAGCGGTAGCTGTTCCAGACTGAGTAGCCATGGCAACAGGCTCCTTCAGTGAGACTGAGCCTTGCTCTTTCTGGACACAGAACACAGCTTTTGGCTTGGTTCCACTAGACTCCTGAGGCACCATTCCTTTTAGCTGCTTTAATTTCTCACAATCTGAGATTAGATGACCCTTTCCCTGACAGAAATAACATTTTCTGGTGTATTTTGATTCTCTCTCATCTTGCTTTGGTTTTCCCTCCAAAATCTGAGGTCTTAGTTTCATGTCTGAGGGCTTCCCTTCACCATGGGCCCCTCCCCCTTGCTGGCTTTTTCCTTTTATTCTCAAATCCAGCTCCTTTTGCTTGGCCTCAAACTCAGCCCTGATCTGTAAAATTTCTTCCTCAGCCCTAGCTTTTATCTCTTTTACTTTTTCTTCCGTCTTATCTCTGATTTCTTTTAATTTAATGTCTTTTTGCTGATTATATTTTTCAAGATCTTGCTCCCTTTGTCTGGCCTGAGCCTCATACTTTTCTTTCTTTGACATTTCTTCCACTGATAAATTGTTAATGAACTTATTTAGGAACTTCAATTCTAATTGTACCATTCTAATTTGGAGTTTCAGTTCCATCTGTTTGATCCTCATGTCCATTCCCCTTTTCTTGGCATCTGCCTCTGCCTGACTGATTTCAGCTCTTTCTTTTCTTCTGATTTCCATTTCCCTCACCCTCAGTTCATGCTGTTGGGCTAGGAGCATTTTTCTGAGTTCTGGGTTCTGCTCTCCTGTGCTGTCACCCTGCACTGAGCCAAATTCATCCTCAGAACCTTGGTCAATCTGGGGGTCTTTCACTTCACTCATGTCTGCTACTTGGCTTCGAGTCAAGGGCATAACCCCCCCTCAGAACAGGCTGCTTTAAAAAGTCAAGCCTCAAAATAAAACGACCACTTTTTTCCTTTTTGCCTCAGAACCAGCTCTCCCTAGAGATTGCTGCTGTTCTTCAGCACTAACTTGCAACAGTATCAAGTCAGAGCCTACCCCCCTCTGCTGGGCCTCTCAGCTGGCAAGCTAGATCACTGTTACTACGCAGTTTTGCCTTAGCTTTTTTCCCGCCAAAACTAGGCTGCCTCAGAGCACCTTAATCTAAGTCTCCCCAGTTGGCACGTTCTTCTACTAGCGCACCTCCCCGTGAGGTACACCTAGAAGATTACCTACGCGCCTCAGACTGTCCCTGACTAGACCCCCCTTGCTCTGGGCACACTTGCCAAGGCTTTGCTGGACCACTGGACAACTGGACCAGTCGTATCCCACACGCTGGACACCAATCAATGTGACAAACCCAGACCTACTGGGATATGTCACACAGTTACACTAAGCTGCCACCAACCATTCCCTTTAAGAAGTCACACAGACCAGGGATGGATTTTTCAAACAATAAAAAGAATAAGGTTTATTTTAAATACACACAGGGAAAAATAAACAATCAGGTGAATAGATAAAGTAACGTGGCTTAGTTTCACTCATACATACACACAGTTTGGTTCACCCAGAACCCTCCACTTGAAGCACAGACCCTGAACCTATCAGTTCTGGCTAACCAACAGACACCTGAACCTATCAGGTTGGTACTCTGACACACAGAAGTACCCTGTCTGACACACAGACTCCCACAACAGCTTCTTCTTCCCAGCTGCTGCTTCGTCACAACCCAGTGTCTCTCAGCATCTCCCTCTCACCACACAGGCATCACATATTTATACAGTACAGCCCCTCCTCCTGATGTCCCGCCTTCCACTCCCCATAGGATGGAAATTTCCCTCCAAACCCATGACAGACAGGTAACATCAGTGCTGTATGTAACAATCACAACCTGTCAAGTATTCATGAGTTGCTAGAAGCAAGGGCATCCACAGAAATAACTGGGGAAGGGTGGTGGGCAAAGTCTATTAATGAGAGCCAGGGATTGTTGAATGACTATAGTTTTTACTTATGTACATTTAGAGAAATACCAGGTTTAGGTACTTTCTCTTCTTCAGAGATGCCTATTTCTTGCTCAAACACAAGAATAAGACAAGTATCTCTCTCCCCCTCATCCATCAGAATGTTCTCCTTTTGCACAAACTATCTTTGCATCAGACTAGTGCCTTTTCCCTTTGTCGATATAACCAGTCACATGTATAGCAAGCACATAACTATCTAATTGGTGGGAAAGATGCAAACAACCTATCTGAAGCATCTAAGATAAAAAGGCCGGACTTAAAAAAGAACAACAACAACACATAGCTGTTTTGTGCAATCCTTAGCATGCAGAGTCATACACTCTGCATTTGCTAAACTGTGCTCACGACCTGGGGTTCAATCCCAGGTAGCCGGCTCAAGGTTGACTCAGCCTTCTATCCTTCTGAGGTCGGTAAAATGAGTACCCAGCTCGCTGGGGAGGCAATGTGTAGCCTGCATAATTAAATTGTAAACCACCCAGAGAATGCTTGAAGCACTATGGGGCAGTACAGTATATAAACAGCACGCTTTGCTTTGCTTTAAAATGTGTCAAACCTGTTTTTAGGGGTCCTCGTTCTCTTCATCTTCTAATTACGACCCTGGACATTTGCCTCCAAACTGCCTTGATGTTACCAATAAGGGAACCATATTATCTCATTGCTTGGGATTTTTTTAAAAAAGATTATAACTACCAGAATCCCAACAATGCTTGCCGTCATCCAAAAAAGTTAAACTTTCCAAGTTCTGTGCACTGCTAGGACAAGAGAGAGAGAGAGAGAGAGAGAGAGAGAGAAACCGCCATACATTTGAAAATAATTATCATGAAATTTGTTGCACATTTATTGTTTTTCTTGATCTTTCAGTACTTTCATCTCTGTAAATTATTCAGATAGGAGGCGCCATCATGCCGGAAAGGAGACACATGGATCTGCTTCCTTGAATGGAATGGCACGTTGCAACAGCCAGTGTAAGGTTGATATGTGCAAGGCTATTTGCACTGGGCTGAAGAAGAATAACCACAGATACCAAATAAAATGGCTTGTACAAGCCCACTTTGAAAGGAACTCTTGTCGAAAATATTTGTTTTTACTGAAAACCTGAAAAATGAATTTAGTTGGAAAAGCAATTAAAATCGAGCCTTTGCCGGATATAATGTGCTGTAATATTCAGGTTACTGTTCAGCCATTTGAGTCTCCTGGTTAGACTTTGGGTGGGTGGGTGTGTTTTTTATGCTGTTTTGTTTTGGTTCTAACATCTGTTTGTACCGGATTTTTTTCCTTTCTAAAGCTACACTTTTTTTCCTTATGATTTGTTGGTTTTATAAAGATGATGGGGAAGACACATCAACTTTTGATAGATATGAATAATTCCAGTACATCACTTGAAGTTATATGCACACATTGTAAGCCAGGACAAATGCTCACAGAAGCATTGCTTAAACAAAATGTAAGAACAACATGTGTTTGGTTAAAACTTCCATACAACATGGGTTTGGGGACAAGAAACTATCCTCTTCTGTATCTTAAGCACATTTTAAACTACTATTATTTATTTTTCCTTTTCCTCTTTGTTATCATATGGTAACACTTCACACATTTTCTACCTTGTCTCTCTCTTTATAAATCAACCCTACTGTCAGCTCCGGGGAACTTGTTTCACTCTCAGGGGCATGCTTCATTTCAATTTGGGAATCATTTCTGGTAGCTAAATAGTTGCACCCTTTGACATATGGTATAATTACTGCCACAGACAGGAACCTTTGTTGGGCTGAAACCTGACATCAGGATGGGACTGACTGGCTTTGGGGATATTTTCACAGATCAACACATTTTCAGGAACAAGTGAGCAAATGGGTTCACATTGCCTGAGGGCTCCTACAGTAAGCGGGAGTTGCTTAAAAATAACCAACCTTGTCTCTTTGCTTTGTTGATCAGAATGTCCAAACTAGCAAGCTGCCCCTAGAGAAGCAAGGTCCAACATTTGTTCAGCCTAGAGTAAAAGAAAGGTGACGGGGAAAAAAATCATTTGAAATGTGATGCTAGAAGAGAGCTTTGCAGATACCCTGGACTATCAGGATAAATCAAGCCTGAACTATCTTTGGAGGCAAAGATATTGAAATTGACACTGTCCTACTTTGGGCACATCATGAGAAGGCAGGATTCTTTGGAAAAGAGTACCATGCTGGAAAAGATGGCAGAAGGAAAAGGAAAAGACCAAATAGGAGATGGATTGACTTGCTAAAGGAAGCCACAGGCTTGAGTCTGCAAGAGCTGAACAAGGCTGTTGAGGACAGGACATGTTGGGGATCGCTCATTCATGGGGTCATCATAAGTCAGAGGCAACTTGATAGCACATAGTAACAGAGCTTGGGGGAAAAACTTTTTTGGACTGTAACTCCCACGATTGCAGTCCAGAAAACTTACATTTCTAAATTCTTTTTCAGCCACTTCCACTTGGACCAGCAGTGACTGACTACCGTGCACCAACATGCTGCTTCATTCCTGACAAGCTCGAATTCTAGCCTATTATTGCAAGCGACCACAGTCGTTGGCCAAAATCCTCTTGCATGGTTACACAACTTTCAGAGGCATGTCTCTGTAAGTTTAGAAACCTCTGTAGACAATACCTTATTGCATGCTGGGTTATGAAATGCAGCTTGCAACAGATAGTCTCTATGGAGATTTCTTAACTTGTGGCAATTTGGCTCTAAAATGTTACATCATTTGCATAACTGCACAACAGGATTTTGGCCACTGTCTGCTAATCCTCAGCTCTGAAGCATTCTGTTGTTAGAGGTTGCTAGGAACTGGAGTCCAACAATATCTGGAAGATCACAAATGTCCAAGCCCTGTTGTAACATGACGAGTACCCTTGCACTGATTTGGGGTTTGGATTTGAGCTTCTCAGCATGTGTCCAATGAAAGCTCATTCAGCAAAGCAAGCACTTGAATGGGCCCAGTGCTCACCCAGCTGATGCTACAGCAAGTCCCATCTTTAAACATTTGATCGTCTGATGGTGACAGTCTTCCCCTTCTGTTTGCCAGGAGGTGATGGGACCGGTGGCCATGATCTTAGTTTTTTTGATGTTGAGCTTCAGACCATTTTTTGCGCTTTCGCAGCTAACTTTCCATTTCTAAGGGAGTATCTCCATTTTCTTAAATTTGCTTTGAACATTTATGATTGTCAGATGCTATAAAGTTAGCCTGCATGACACATCTTGCAGGGACAATTAAAAAAAAGGGATGGTACCACTAAGACTCTTCTAGGCCAACATTGTTTAAACAAACAGAAAGTGGAATTGATTCGTGTCTTTATAAATCCCCACTGGGCTCGGCTGTTTTCATGACTAATTTCTTTCAGTAACCACAGCTTTACAGCCTCTGACCTTACAACAGCAAGCCAGCTGTAGGAAAACATGGGCTTGATGTGAGAAGGTATGCTTTCACTCATGCACCAAATCCCTCATGGCTTGTTAGCTCCCCGTGCAAATAGTTGTAGCCAAATGAAGTTGTTAGTTGCTAAGGATGGTGAGCCTCACTGCTGTCCATGAAGATGAGGGCACCAAATATATATATATATATATATATATATATATATATATATATATATATATATCCACAGTCGAATTAAATGAATAACATGAGTCAAATGCAATTACTTTTGAAACAAGAACTTAGCTAAGTGAGTGAGTTAGCTAAGATTAGAGAGACGAAGAAGGAGAAGAAGGGGTGGGGGAAAATACAGAAACATAATTACTGAGAAAAATGCAGGGGGAAAAATACAGAGGGAGAAAAAGAAACAGAGAAACATTCAGAATAGTAAGCTTATTCTCCAAATGCCAGTCCTTAATGCAGGCAAAAGGCAAAAGGGCCCAACTCATGCATAGTAGGGAGCTGGTCAAATGCTTGGTTTGAAGAAGTGTGTGTGTGTGTGTGTGTGTGTGTGTGTGTGTGTGTGTGTGTGTGTGTGTGTCTGTGTCTGTGTGTCTGTGTGTCTGTGTGTCTGTGTGTGTGTGTGTGTGTGCGCGCACATAGGAGTGCAGAAGTATCTTTGGATTAAAACTTTCTTTTGCCTGAGGAATTCTAGGAGTGCATATATATAAAACTTAGGCAGAAGAAGTATTAAAAGAAGATGTTCCTTCCAACAGGCATCCAGTGCCGCCAAATAGCTGGATGCCTGTTAGAAAGGAGCAGGATACAGTACTGTGAAAGAGTGCCAGGCAAACAGGAATACTTCACGCTGCAGTATTGTTTCTGGTCACCGTTGTCATCCATCCTAGTGAACAGGCTGCGAGTGTCAATGTTGGGGCCACAAGTTCTCTCAGAAGGGCAGATGGAAATGGTTACTTTTTTTTTTACCACAAGTCCCAGAATTCCCCAGACAACCTGGCCACTGACACCCGGACTGTGATATTATTTCCCACCTTATATTTTGAGTTTGTTTGTTTGTTTTGCAGATTTGGGCCAGGGTTCAGAAATATGTAGAATAGCCAACAGCTCCTGTCATTCCCCATCACTGGCTATGCTGGCTAGGGAGTTGAAATCTAACAAGTCTGGAGGGGCACATATTCCTTCCTCTCTGGCAAAGGGGAATTTCTAAACATTACCAAAAATGTATCACCATGTGTCTAAAAGTAATACCATTCTCAATTTTTCCTTACATCCTACATAATTTCATTTTGACAGTGTTTAAAATAGATACAATAAAGTAGCAATAAAGCTACAGCCAGGAATAATGGCTTCTTATGTGGAGCACACTTGTAGGACTATGAATTACACTGAGCACTTGCCACACAGTGAATGCCCTGTAGCACACTGGCTAAACTGCAGTACTGAAGCCAAGCCTCTGCTCACAAACTGAGTTTGATGGCAATGGGCTCAAGTAGCTGGCTCAAGGTTGACTCAGCCTTCCATCCTTCCAAGGTCAGTAAAATGATTAACCAACCTGCTTCGCTTAGAAGGAGCAAAGTGCTGTTTGGATAACTATGTTGTAAACCTCCCAGAGAGTGCTCTAGCTCAATGGGGCAGCATATAAATCGAAACAACAACACTGGGATTCCTGACAGGGAATTAATCTGTGTAGAAAAAGACTGATGCTGACATAATCAAAGATCTTTCTTTATATTCTTTCTCTTCTTTTCCTCTCACTCATTTTTTCTTCTTCTCTCACTCACTCATCCAAAAAGCAGCTCAAATTTTATAGTGCCAACTAGGGAAGTTTATATGATTTCTATAGAATCAGAGCTATTATTCAAAGTTTTGAATATGTGGCTTTCACCACATGTGCACTTTGTGCTACTGGCTAAGGAGGCGAAGAATTACAGAGGAGACATTTAAAGCACAAATGTATCAGGCAGTGTCTTGAAGAGCTGAAAGTTGAACTTGGTTGTCTGTATTAATATGAATTTTTTCCTGGAGATTACGGCTATATTTGTTGATCTACAAATTGATTCATGGCAAAAGGGAGATTTCAGTCAGAATCTCTCTCTACATACTTCATTCTCCTAGCCAGACATGGGTTGTACCATTTCAAAGGCAGCTAGAATTTAGAAGGTTACTTTTAATAGTAATTGGTTACATGTATATTTCCAAAGGCCCTGAAAAACATAGTTACCATTATTATACTTCTAAAAAGTGACATGTCCATTTCTGAGAAGTTAGCTATCTAAAAGCCTATCTGAATGTTCCAAGCCATTAGCCTTAGTCCAAAGCAAATTCTCTATCTGTCCACCTTGTTATTGCCTCAGGACCACCAGCAAAATATGAGACAGCAGCGTGAGGCACAGCGCAATCCTGCACTTGAAACCTGGGATAGTCCTTTCCCACTGTTTAACAAAACCATATCCCATACCTATACAAGTTACACCACAAAAAAAATCACGTTTTGCATGTTACTTTATAACCATAAAATAAAGTACTTAAACTTTTGTTATTGGAGAAGAAAAAGTACAAGTAATTAATTTTTAACCAGTTAATTCTAGTCTCTGAATGTAGGGTAAGTGGTACATTTCAGTGGAATGATGCACTGCTTGAAGTTTAAGTTCAACATCCTGTTGTTTTAGTTTTATGTACAATTTATATATGTAGTTTAAAGTGAACATTATGTCATCTACTACTCCCCAAGTACAGAAGACTCATGGAACCCAGCTAAATCTGGCAACAGGTCCATGGGATGGGGCTTTGTTTTGTTTTATTTATTAGCCACACTGATTTTTGCCTGTGGGTACCGGGAGTCCAAGGTCAAAGTAGGCAGATGCTTGAAAGAGCACATTATTATCTTTGTCCTCAACTTGTGATCGCAGTTGATTCAACACAAGGACCTTCAGCTTTGCATTCTAGTGCCTTAGCAACCTCACAACAGCAGCTCTGCAGCTGACAACACATCCACTACAACTTGACACTGAAATGATGAACTGTTTCTTTAAACAGTCCATCTTACCTACCTTTAATTATAGGGATGTGGTGAAAGAACCCATTCAGCTGAATCCTTTCTTGAGGGGAATAACCATTCCAAGACCAGAATCCTAATTTTGCTTCTATGCTTATGATAAAGCCAGAGAGAGAGAGAGAGAGAAATCTGCAAGAGAAACACAGATAATAGGCTTTATTATCTTGGTTTGCTATTTCTGTCTGCTGCTGAAAACTTTACAAGCACTTTTTAAATGCACTGCAGTTCTTTTTGAGAAAAGTCATCAAAACAAACAACTGCGCTGAAAAAAATACAAATATTATACTCAGTTTGAGACTTTGCTTTGAATGAAATAGTAGGGCTCACTTTGTCTGTCACATATGGAACAGGCAGCACCTGCAGTTTAAAGAGATGAATACGTTCTATCTCCTCACCAGAACAAGCCACAGTGAAACAGAAATAGATAATAGAAAGCTATTATAGCTTTTTAAAATATTGAAAGTAGGTTCCCAGCCAGCTAGGGAGAATCCTACTGATCCAATTGGTAAAAGGTATTCTACTAGGAAGCTAAAATTAGAGTAGGCAATCCCAAAAGGCCACAAGTGCCAGGCTTGCTTACTTAATTTTATTAGAGATGGGAACAAATTTAAAAAATGAATTACCAAATTCATTCAAAAATGGCTAATTTGTTGATTCATATTCATACAAATCAGTGCCCCAACAAATAGGAATCAATGAATTTTTAATGATTCTTGATCTGTTGATTTGTTTAGCTATAAATGCCCCCCAGGTACCTAGAGAGACCAAAATACAGAGAAGCTTTTACTGACCCTCCTCTACAATTCCTCCAAGTTTGGTGAAAATTGGGTTTCTCCACGCCTACTACTAAAGGCATTTTCCTGAGGAGACCTAATTTGTTGGTGTATAACTTGGATGTATGAAACCCAGTCTTAACCAAACTTGGAGAGCCTGTAGAGGAGCATCAGTAGAAGATTCCCTGTGATTTTGTTTACCTCTGGGTGTGTGGGGGAACTTTCCTGGGGAATTATACACCTGTGGGTGTATAATCCGGACATCCCAAACCCAAACTTCACCAATCTTGCAGAGCTTGTAGAGGAGAGTCAGGGAAAGCTTCCCTGTTATCTTGAGGTGTTTGCAGGCCATTTTATAGGGTTTTAAAGTAAAAAAGCAAATTGATGAATCAATTAATCAATTTGGCAGGAAGAAACGTACATTTGTAATTCATGATTTGTTGACCTTGATGAATCACAAATCAAAATGAATGACTATTTTTCTGATTCATTTCCATCTCTAAATTTAATCAGTGTGCTACCCTTCTGGATAAATATATACAGAAGGCTCCTCGTAAAAGAAGTTGCAATGGCCAGAATTCTATTACTTACATAATTGTGAGCAGTCAAATTAATTCTATGGAGACCCTTTTCAGGGTTTTCTAGGTATAAAGTACCATTCTCTTCTTCTGGGGGCATCCTGACTTTAAGTCAAGTGGTATAAATCTCACCAGCAGAATGTCATTAGCTGAGGAGCTGATGTTTGTGTTCCTCATTGCTCTGCAATCATTGTGAATTGGTTTACTGCAAGGGATGCAAGCATCAGCTTTTTAGAATTCCACTTCACTTAATACTGGTCTAATGGGATGCTGGCTAGCCAAGATGTCATTCAAACCTATTCTGACTAGTTACACCTGTCACCGGTAAGGCTGCACTTTCCCTGTTGATGCAGCCTCAACGTTCCTCACTGGTTTCCTCATTGATTTCCCAGAAACCTGTTTCCTTCTCTAAACATCCAATTTTCTCCTTGCTGACATTGTCTCTCCACCACTCCAGAGGGTAAAGATTTTTGTAGCAAAAAGTTGGCTGCCTTGATTGAGGGTGGATTGGTTTTTTTCCCCCTACAGTAGAAGTCACAAAATCATTGTAAGCCATCCAGAGACATTTGGGTAAAGTGGGTGGCATATAAGTTAAATAAATAAATACATAAATAAAATCCTTCTACTTAATGACAGGCCTTGTCATTTTGGAACATAGTGGTTCCTGTGTTCAGCACTGGATTGGAGCCCAGTTCACTGATGACCATGCTTAATACTGGAGTGGCACAATTTGTGTGCCCAAATATGGGGTAGTAATGCTTTTATCTAAAACAAAAGTGGGGATCATTTGATGCTTTGTTTGTTGGACTTCAGCTCCAGAAGCTAACGTCAGTATAGCCTATGATAAGAGATTGTGTGCACTGGCATCTAGAACTTCTGCAGAGACAAATGCTTATCACCCTGGTATTAAGGCCTCATCTACACTGGCCTTTTAATGCAGACAAGGGCAGTCTAAGTAAGAGCACTTGAAGTCAGGGGGAGGATCATATGCCTTTTGATGCAAACCTTGACTCCAAAAGACATATCGACTTCAAGCAACCCCCTGGCTCCTGCCATTGTCAAATGAACCCCTGATCCTGTGGAGATGCAAGAGAAATAAAATCATATTACCCTGCACAAGACCATTGCTGATGCACTGAATTGCTTAGATTAAATTTAAAAGATTTTTTCTTGGCCTTGTGTATAATGCTGATCAAGAAACTGGCCACAACCACTGTTTTGATCAGCACATCAAACAAAGACAAAGAAAAAAATTAATCTAAGGTAAAGGTAAAGCTTCCCCTTGACAATTTGTCCAGTCGTGTCTGATTCTAGGGTGTGGTCCTCATCTCTGTCTCCAACCCATAGAGCTAGCATTTGTCTGAAGACAATCTTCTGTGGTCACGTGGCCAGTGCAACTAGACATGGAATGCTGTTAACGTCCCACCGAGGTGGTACCGATTTATCTACTCGCATTTTGCATTTTGCATTCTTTCGAACTGCTAGGTTGGCGGGAGCTGGGACAAGCAACAGGGGCTCACTCCATCATGTGGATTTGATCTTACAGCTGCAGGTCTTCTGACCTTGCAGCACAGAGGCTTCTGCAGTTTAACCCGCAGTGCCACCACGTCCCATAAATTTAATCTAAGTGAGTGCAATAGTGGTGGCCTAGCAGAATGAGAAAATAATAACATCACTTCCCCTGCCTCTCTGCACAGGAGATGGGGAAGAGTTCAATTTGCTGATATCCTGAAGTAGCTAGCTTATCAAGCCATTTCATGACACCGGAAATTGACACCAGAAGGAGCCTTGGCAGCTTTGACAGCAGCAAAGCCCAATGGTAGTCCACTCCCTGTGATTGCAACTGCTGTGAATGGATTATACTAGAGCACACCAACCCACATTTAAAAAGCAGAAGCTCCTGATAGGGGTTCAAAATTGGTGGGTTGAGGTGCTCTGGCAGCAAATTATTCTTCTCCAGCGATTATGTTGTGCAGTCACTGAAAAAAGGACCAAGCCAATCTGCCCCCACAATCCACTGAACAGCAGAGCAATTTCCCATCTGAACAAGCCCAAAGTGAAATAAATGAGGGATTTGCTTAAAGAATAGCATGGTTGTATGGAGAGGATAGTTGAACTCTGACCATATCTTCCTAGAAATGGATTCTTCCCAGCCATTTTCATCAAGTGGAGATTGGAAGTTCTAAACAGAACTAAAGCTAAAATAGGTGGTGAGCATCAGCTGCAGAGAAGATGTAAAGTTCTTCCTTACCATCCTCATCCCACTGCATTTCACATTTGTCCTGTTGTGTACTAAGGCCAAGGAAGTTGGGAATAATCCAATTTGGCCACATCGCCTTCATGTGTGCTTCTGCACTGAGCTGGGCTGTTTATATACAAGTGTCATTCAGTAGCTTAAGGAAAGGGCTCCTTTTCAACAATGCACTTTAAAAGGCAAGACATGGCTTGGAATAGAAGACATGCTAGAATCCAGGGGGAAAAAATCAGAAAATATCACAAACAAACATTTGAAATGTCTGCGTGTCTACTTGCACATTTTGTCTCTTTTATATTTTATGTTCTGGTTTTTATTGGGAGACACAACTTTTTCTTGTAAAAAGCAATTTCCATTTGGGGAAAATAAAATGCAGTGGAAGCATCTCACATACATAAAAGAAAAAAAACCCAGAATGCATGTTTTTGCTGAAATTGAGATTAGGAGGAAAGAACATCATGATAAACAGCTAATAATAGGCAGTGAAAGAGCAGATCAAAGGCTCTTTATTTGGATCAGCTAAATCCAAACATTATACTTCAAGCACAAATATTAAAGAAGATCCTAATTTTGTTTTGATTTTCCAGATAAGGATGCTCCAAAATGCTACTTAACCAAACTTCTGCACAGATTCAGAAGTTCTGAATGATTTCTCCAAAGGGAAGAAAATGTATTAAGAATCATCAATAACCTTGTCTTTTTTTTTTAAATTGCCACAAGCTGTATAGACAATTGTGCAACTACTCTAGCCATCTAGAGTGGTCGTTTGACCAGATAGGTGGGATATAAATACAATCAATCAATCAATCAATCAATCAATCAATCAATCAATCAATCAATCAATACTATTTACCAAAGTTTTCCATTTTTTTTCACTTGATTTGTCTGCTTTATTCAGCTGTTTAGGTTACCATTAAGCATGCATGTATTGGTAAGATACCACAGGAAAAGCTAGTGAGATCATTCATTTGCATCAAGAAATATGTATCTGGTCTTTTATTGACATTCATGTGCTCTTGTGCATTGATAAACTCTACAGATAGCAAGTTAGCATGTTAAAGGTGATAAAATCTGCATCAAGATTTTTTTTGTCTGATCATTTGCTAATGTACAAGAGCACAAGTATGCATTAATTAAACACCACAAAATAGTTACCAGTAGGTTGAGCTATTTACCACATAGGGTGCCATATAATACCTTCAAGACTCTTTTATTATAGCTTAAGTTTCATGTCCTTTTTATCAGAAGCATAGAATGTGATTCTGAGTTGGCAGGTATATATGAACTTGAGCACAGGAAGAAGAATGCAAAGTATTAGCAGTGAAAGTAGAGAGAAATGAAATGCAAGAAACAAAGACACTATGGGTATATGCAAAATAACTGCAATGATCATTCACAAAATAGAGATGATAAACATGCAAGAAATGATAAGTTACTTACAATATTAATTAGCATACTAATAATAGGTTGCTAATATTTCCCTTCTACCTTTCTCTCTCTCTCCTGAAAATCACAGAATGAAAGGCTCCTCCGAGAAAGAATTCAACAAAATATTTCTGTACTGCAGAAGAGTAAGCCACCTCATTCCCAAATGAGTGAGGAACAGATTTGGAAAGGGGACCAAGCCTTACATAAATTTCTACTATTCTATGACATTTGTGTTGCAATAAACAAATGCTGAACCTTATCATCATCGTCGTCATCACTGTCCCAATCATCATCATCATTTAAATAATACATATGGAAAGCTGAATTAGATTAACAGGAAATAGGAATAAGAACTGATAGAAGAAACATCAATCATTTCAAATAAGGACACCATATTACTGGCAGAACACAGCAATGAATCAAAAACAGCAATGACTTGAACAATATTGTTAAAGAAGATATTGCAAATACTGAACTGCAATTAAATATTAAGAAGACAAATATTATGGCTATAGAACTATTACATAGCTTTTCCTTGACAGTGAACAAATAAAAATTGGAAAAAAATTTCTGTGTCTTGGTTCAGTCATCATTCCAAATGGAGACTGTAGCCAAGAAATCAGAAAAAGATTCAAACATGGGCGTGCAGCTATGAAGACACCAGAAAAGATCCCCAAGTGCAAAGATCTCTCCTTGGAGATGAAGGACAAGATCAGCCATACCATATTATTCCTGATTGCTTCTAGATATGTTAGTCAGTAAATAAAACTGAGGAAACAATCAGTTCATTTGAAATGTAGTATAAAGAGGTTGGAGGAGAGCTTCATAGACAAGATGAATGGCCAGAAAGACAAATAATTGGGTTCTAGATTTAATCAAGTCTGAATTCTCACTAGAAGCTCAAATAACAAAACTGAG
Source organism: Pogona vitticeps (assembly GCF_051106095.1). Lineage (NCBI taxonomy): Eukaryota > Metazoa > Chordata > Lepidosauria > Squamata > Agamidae > Pogona > Pogona vitticeps. The sequence goes on along the minus strand of NC_135787.1, from coordinate 112,980,846 downwards.
ATTGTGGACCCACGTAAGAGAACTTGCCTTGTGCTCTGTGAACACAAATAAACACAATATTTCAACATGTTATTGGACAGTGAATTATGTGGTTAAATTGGTCCCAACTTCAATTGGTTATGGCAGAATAGAATTGATGCAGTATGAAGTGCAGACCCCAGAAACGGGTGATCCACCTGCGTGCTGATGCACACCTTTACCATTCTTGTTGGGTAGTCAAGAATGGGTATCCCAAGTTGGGTTTACCCCAAGAGTACAAGACCATTGAGGGGACCCCTTGGAATCCTTGTAAGAGGCTGAAATGGCACATGTGAGCCGAGCAGAGCCTTGCCAGCCCCCTTGCTCCTCACCCCAGGGGGACATCTCAAGCCTGGGATAGGTCCAAAAGCTCATCTCCCTCAGTGATGATCTGTGGACCAGAAAGGAACAGGCTTCAGTCTGGTTCCAATGACTTCCCATTCCAACCATATGAAGACATGACTGAAGAATATATACAGTACTTATACCACCTCACGAGTACATTACTCAGTCTTACAACTTAGACCAGTGGTTCTTAACCTTTTCTTTACCATGGACCACCTTTAAATATATTTTCTAGATGCAGACCACCAAGACTTAACTCAAAATTTAAAACTCTAAAGTGCATCAAATATTTATTTAACTCATTAAGAGTTTCATCGACAGATATTCCTTGCTATAACAGTGACACATTTTTTAAGATGACCAAAAGAAGCTTCACTGTCAAGAATAAATTATAGGCCTGACCAGAATCAAATGCTGTAATGAGCAACCATGTCTGTCAGGTGTGCTGGGAATGAGTCAGGGTGACTCAGCAAGGATGATGCAACCCAGAATGATGTAACCCAAGATGAAGTAATGCAGTGATGTAATCTGTTATATGATTGGTTAGTGAAATGTATATATGTAGACTTGTACAGTCAGTATTATCTTCACTGGGTTGGAGATCACATATGCCTGTTATGCTGCTGCTGTAAATACATTTTGCTGCACGAAATGCTGCCGGACTGCGTGTCTTTATTGCTCGACTGCCTAGACCGCCATATACTCTGCTGAAACTACGGAAATTCCGCGAGGAAAATCCCTGACATTCACTGTGCTTTGAACAGGATGCACCCTCATCAACATCATCAGTTCCTTTACATTTCAGATACAGCCAGCAATCCATCCTGAGGCTGAGCCAAAATGTATTGTTATGAAATTCACTGTGATAATATCAAAAAGTCACTTTACTTAAGAATAACCAAACAGTTTTATTAGCAGAAATCGAAGAAGAAACATAATCGTGAAGTCCGTCCAAACACACACTCACACTGACACTGATTGACTCTGAGTCTTTCTTCCTGTGGCTTCTGATTCTCTATGCATAGCAAGAAATGTCACGTGCTGTCTCTCAGCCACTCAGCATCATTCACTTGCATATTCCCACAATGTGCAGAAATATCAAACAGTTATTGCCTATCAAACAGTTATTTTCATAACTGATTTTTACTTTTGTTCATTTTTAATGGTGGCGGTAGGTTAGAAAAGCCAAGTTTTACAGAAACAAGCAAGGGAAATTAATTTTTTCTCTATGTTTCTGTTTCTTTCTTTCTTTCTTTCTTTCTTTCACTGCAAAGGAGCATAACACTGCAAAGGTTTGGGACCTCAATACCCGGCAGATCGCCTTCTCCCACCTAAGTCTACTCGAATCACCCGACAAAGTCAGCAGGGACAGCTGAGGGGCCTTATGCTGAGAGAGGCCCGGAAAGAAAGAACAAGAAACTGGGCCTTCTCGACAGTGGCCCCTCGGCTGTGGAATACTCTACCAACGGAAATCCGCCTGGCTCCTTTGCTGGGTGTTTTTAAAAGCCATTTAAAAACTTGGCTCTTTAGGCAGGCCTTCATCCAGTCAATTAACTGTTTCATTTCTTTAGTTCCCCATCTTGATAATGTATATATCCACCTGTTAGTTGATTGTATTATTATGTTTTTAGTAAGTATATTTTTATTGTATTTTAGCATTTTTTGTAAGCTGCCCCGAGTAGACTTTGTCTAGAGGGGCGGGTTATAAGTCTAAATAAAGTTTTTTTAAAAAGTAAAAGTAACACTTCTTCAAGTCTTCACAGACCCCCTGTGAGGGCATCACGGCCCTCTGTGGATCCACAGACCACAGATTAAGAACCTATTACATACACCATCCTTCCCATGCACTGACCACAACAAAAACAACATGCCTAAGGGAAAGTTGAGTAGGTGAAAGCCCAGTGAATAATGACCAGGTAATCATAAAGGAGCCTCTAATAACACCTCTCTGGTGGACCAGATTGAGGTTTGCTCCTTTCTGGTCTGGTTCCAATCTGCTCAATTAGCTTGCCCCTGATTGAACAAGGCATCCCTCAGCCTGCATTCAGGATTGACCTATTCAAGATCCTCCAGGCCAATCAGGCAAATGCTATGCTCCAAGGAGATTCTGGGAAGATGGCTGTTGTCCTCTCTATGCAGCCAGACCTCACCAGGCCTCAAACTAGGCCTCAGGGTACAATTTGACTGGGGGGGGGGGTGTTGGCATATCATATTGTGGATGTGTAAAGAGAAGGTTAGATTTTCTGAAAAGACCACAGTGCTAGGAAAGTAATAGACAGTGGGAGAAGAGAAAACCTTGGTGTGAGATGAGTTGACATAAAAGAATCCACCACCTTTAGTTTGCAAGATCTGAGGAAGGCTGCTACTGACAGGAACTACTGGTGATCAGTAATTCTTAAGATTGCTATAAGCTGGAAACAACTTAACAACACATGCCATCATCATCAATTGCATTTTTCCTGTACCTTTTCATTACTTGGTACTCCTCCAGGAGACTTACAGTCCTCATAAAAGATTTTTAAAAAACCAAGTTCAGCCATAGAATCATTAAAAACAAATAAACTCTTAATATGAATATAGAACACATTTGTGTATTAGCTAATAAAACAAATGCTCCTAAACTGTATCCAGTTTATTTCTCATCCAAATCTTTGAGGCTTCTTCTTTGTCACACCTAATGTCTAAAAGAACAGTACGTTCTTAAAACCAAAAGGTTCCTTATTATTTTTGAAAACTATGCAGATTATGCTTTCCTTATTGCACTGGTCCCTTGGTTTTTCGTGATCATTTGTGCCAATAACACACCAGCAACCAAGGCTTAACTGCTCACATATGTTACAAGAAGATAAAAGTCTCCCCATTCACTTGAGGTTCAAAAGCATATTTCTGCTTGGCCAAGAGTCTTTAATGACCAGTTGAGTGTGAAAGTGTGTTTGCCACAAGTTCATGAGAGACCCGCGGGGTTAGATGCAAGTGTTCCTTTAAAATGCCTCTGTGGGTTGCTTACCTAACCAACCCCCATGCAGACAAGCTTCCTGGACAGCAGTTGGGCCAGCTGTCCTCTCGGCATAATGTGTGCATTCAGACAGATGGCTGGAGTATTTGGCAAGCAGATGCAGGCTGACCTGTGCAGTGTTCCAGGTCACCTGCCTCCTCGAAGTGTGGAACAACTTGCCATTCATGCACACAGTCTCCTCCCCATGAGAGAAAGGCAATGTTATCTAGGACGTGGAGAAGTCAACTGATAGGAAAGCATTCCTGGTTGCCTCTAATCACTGGTGTGCAATGTGCCGAGGAAATGGATATAGGCAGCAGAAGGACTGAGCAAACAGAGAGCCAGGTGTCAGGTGACTGGAGCTGGATATATCGCCTTGGCCTCTGAACTATTCCTGTGGCACAGAAACATGGGGCATAAAATCCTCTTTGATGGATCTCACAAGTCATTCATGGGTGCCTTTGGAAGTTCAAATTCTCCTGAATGCCCCTTTTGTCCACTTTAGCTCTGAAGCGATGTGAAACCAAACTCAAGGGCTGTGGATTAGGGAGGAAGAAAGTTGCTATTAAACGGTTTTTGGAAGATGTTTTCAGATACAGCTACTATAGTTCTCACATGCAGTTCATATTATATGAACAAGCACTTTTCCTTTTTGCATCTGGATTAGTTCTGAGCTCAGAGCTAATGTGTTATAAATATGTAGTTTAATTGTATTGACATTTGGTCTATTGGATTAGGTTTATAATTATAGCTTTAGGAGACTCGAATGTTGCATTAGAAAGCTTACAGTTGCAACATATACGAGTACTGTATCGCTGATACAGTTATAGGACGGATACATTCAAGTGGTATATAGATCAGGGGTGTGTGCTGTTTCCGGGAAAATGCGCAAACATGGGTGTGTGTGCAATTCTGAAGTGACTACAGCACAGAATAAGGAATCATGTTTCACACCCAAGGCAGAGCAACATCACAACAATGCTACACAGCATTTGAAGATTTAAAAGATGATTATTGATTTAAACTGAGGAACAGGGAAATAAAAAAAAATTTCAATAAGTGTAGGCACCAAAGGAGAAGGTGAGTGGCAGCTGACCCACCACTGATAAAGCTCAAGACTCCAACCACATAAGCACAAGGGAGGGCCTAAACTGAAGTTGAGAGAGAGAGAGAGAGAGAGAGACTTATGTTTCTGTTTAGTGTTTTCAATTTTCTTCTTTGTTCTGTCACAAAGTTTAGTTTACTATTCTATACTGAAATATTAAGTTATTAGGATTGACTGTGTATGATTGTAGCAGGATTATTGTTGCACAAGATTTGAATGGCCCAATTACACAATTAAGGTGTGTCCCCCCCCCAATTTGTGGGATTTTTTAAAAAAATGGTGATCTGAAAATATACAGATAATGTTACAGACCTGTGGGCAGAGATGGTGGGGTGTCAGAATGTTTCCTAAAGAATATAGGGTGGGTTGGTCCCAGTCTATAAGCTCTTCATTGAGATGCAGAGTGGGGGGTGGGTGCTTCTGGGAGTGTTGTCAATGGTACTTTCAAGAGGCTTTCCCAAGCACTTGCCACTTATCAGAGGAGCCACACGTGTTGTATTTGTGCTCAAACAATGGGGTGGGGGTTGGGAGCAATGTGAGTTTAAAAACCAAAACAAAAGAGGAAACAAGGAGGGAAACAGAGGTCGGTTCTCAGCAGTAGGAGTGACTTCAGCTTCCCGTAGGTTTCTTCAGAGGAGAGGAATGGAGAACAATAACGGCAATGTATTTGCGATTCAGAATGCAATAAGTTACACTTGGCCAATAACAATAAGGGTGTGTCTCTGACAGGGTATCAATGAGTAACCTTAATTCTCCAAGCTCTGTATTAGCTGGATTCCAAGAAAGGTGCTAAAATACAAATCTTACAACAGCTTTTTTCGAGACTTAAACACAATATAGTGGATGCAATTATTGAGGGTATCATGAAATCATCCTAGTGTCTCATTTCTGGTTGAAAATAAGTCCTTTTGACAAGGTGAGACAACCTGGCATAGATTCTTCAGCAGCCATGAGAATGAAACAAACATGTTTACTGTATTTTGTGCAAAATGGAGTAGCAAAAATCTAATGCCCTCTCCCTAAGCACACACACAACAGGCAGAGCAAGACAGGCTGAGTAATCAAAAGAACTCATAAACCCATCCAATGCTGCTATCATTGATAATTCATGCAAAAAGACAACCCACCACATGTTTCAATTTCACAAAAATGTGCAAAAAATCAGTCTCACAAATCTATCCATGATGAACAACAACAAAATCCTCACCATCCTCTGGCAAGACATCCTCCATACCCCGCTTTATTGTTTGAAGAAAAAAATGGTTCAGAATTGTGTTCCTACTCACTATTGTGGGTGAATGACTATCATGTGTGGTTTTAGCTAGAAATCTGATAAACCCTGGTTTCTTTCCAGATACACTCACTGAAAAGTAAAGGTGTTCCCAGGACACATTTGTGACTCTCTTGCTGTCCACTCCTAAATTGCTCTTCCCTTGTTAAAAAAATCCATATTAGGCATCTCAGACAAGAGTTAGTTTATTTACATAATTAAATTCCTCATGCAACTATTGAACTATCATTTTGCAAATATCTTAATAAAATCCAAAGGTAAGGAGATTTAAAATTTTCAGCACAATCCTGTCCTCCCATGGATGCAAGCCTAGTTCACTAGGGATGTGATGAATATTCAAATCATTTCTCATTTTCAACAACTCTTCTTTTCATGCCAAGACTTCTCTCTGCAACAATGAGATTTCTTGGCGCTCTCTCTTTATGTCTGTCTTTGTCTCATTTTTGTTTCTTTACACCAGAAACTGCTAGCTTCTGTGCAGCTGGATGCCTTTTCTAGGGACTCTTGCACAGGAACAATCCCATTCTGCTCAGGAATTGTAACCATTCTACACAGATTATTGTTCCTTTCTTGAAAAAAGGGAATACACAACATCTAAGAAATCTCATGCAATTTGGGGGGGTGGGAGGAGACACAGAGAATTGTCTCTTTGAGAACAGGGAGGTTTTTCCCCCTCCCTCAGTTTCTTGCCAAGTGTGGGAGGCTGTAAGAGTCATACCCCTGCACTATCCCAACACAGAATTGAGCAAAGGGGAGAATACTGGCAGAGGCCAGTCTAGAACCTTTGCCGTCTCTCCATTGGTGGTCCATGGGCCAAGTGGCAGGTGCTTCATCCTGCAATGTGAGCCCCCCTCTACTCAAACCCTGGGCCACCAGGGCTTCTCCCTCCAAATTGGTTTCCACATGGTCTCACTGCTCCTACATCAAGCAGCCCCTACATCAAAATATTTCTCACACTTCCACAATTTTACTCCTCAGGTGAAGCAATGTGGAGATAAGTGGTGATAAGTCCTTCATGGGAATTAGAGAGGCTTCATGGCTAGCTCTATTTTATTCTTTGAGGTAAAGATCTTGACAGTATATCCTTCCTACACACCCGCAGCCATTTGACATATAAGCAGTGATGGAACTGATGGTAAAAGTGTAGTAAGACACTTGCAGAAAGGCATGGTGCCAAACTCTAGAATTCTCATGTCTTCAATGTGGCTACCTAAAGATATGCTTTCCCTTATTAGCCAACCAGCAGATTGTGCTGATACGGAAAGCAGGGACTGATACACTTGAAAACTGGGGGGAAAAAACCCTCCCACAGTACCATGAATGTGACCCAGTTTGGGCACTCTGCGACTGCATAAAATTTTAACATACACACACTCTTGTTAGGTATCTGTTTTTCTCGTGTTCAGTTTGCCCCTCATGCTATTAAAGCAGCCCCTTAAGAGAGAATCTAAATTAAGCTTAAAGTTATATTTTACCATTTCTCTTTCTCTTTCAGAAGTTTTAATTTTCTGAGTCAAATCTAATGAAGAATTCTTGAAGCAGCCGGGAAGTTTGTTTATTCATTTTTGGCACCTAAAGAAGTGTGAAGAGAGAAAAAGCAAAAGAGGAAACAGACAAGAGCCGATGAGCATCAACGCAGGGTGATTAATTCCAGAGGGTAACTGCATCAGCCTGTTTCAGCAAACATTGCTCTTCTTTTAATGGAATGATTACTAGAATTTAACGTCAATTCCTGCTCATCAGGAAATATTTTCCTTCCATAAACATAAAACGCTTGGAGTTGCAAATATTAAAATTAAATTGTCATTGATGAGTTCATGATGGATTAGTCACACAACGGCTTGGAGCAATAAAGGCCCAACCAAACTTTCCATGGAGTTCTGCGCAACCCCCTCCACCAGACTATTTCTCCAAGTGGAAAGCAGCCATGGAGGCTTCAGGGAAGAGGGAAGAAGGCAGCATATGTATTGTATGTTTTGTTCTCCATAGATCTGTTGAACAATACATTTCAATTGAGCTGCCACCCCAACCCCAAAATGTCATTAGAATGTGATGGGTCTGGAGCCTTCTCAACTTGGTGCACCACCTTGGTGTCCTGGACTATTGATTCCCATCACTGCCAGCCGGCACCGCCAATGGGCATAACAGCTGCAGATACCAAGAGTTCTGGTAAAGAACACATGGAGAGCACCAGGTTGGGAATTACTGGTTTAAATAATCATGCCAGCCTGCTCAGTCTAGACCAGGGTTGGGCAAAGTGCAGAACTACATTATGGGCCCCCTTTTCTTTGATAATGTGAACACAGCCCCACAAAAGAACATTCAGTGGGGTTAATGGAGTCCATAGAGTTAAGTACCGTCATTAAGTGCTACATCACAGCATGAAAATAGATAATAGCTGGGGTGGACTACAGCAGATATGCTACAGGCATGTTGGGTATTTTATCTGTGTTGATAAGACATAGATCTGAATAAAGGTACAAAACCAGAGTTGGTGTATTCCACAATTAATCTGAAGACTTCGGGGGGGGGGGGATACAAAATGTTTTCATGAGCCCAGAATGCTGGTTTCTGAGAATTGTATCCTCAATTTTTTTGTTTTAAGTTTATTCTTTATACTGGTTAATACTAGAAGGACTTTTGGCAAATAAAAAATGAATGCTTATGGCAAATCAAAGCAGAGAAAATTATTCACACAGCACATAGCAGAGCTATGAAAATGGTGTCATGAGATGTGCTGAAAACCACTAATTCTGGGTCAGACTACATGAGATAGTTAGCATATATGCCCCCTGTTGCACCTGAGAGCAACAGAATAGCTTTGAGGCTCCAGGGCAGGCCACTTGACAAACCTCTCTCTCCGTCCTGTAATGCTTACAGTAGCTATCTTCTTCTATTGTCTGCCACTTACTGTACTGCCGCCCTACATTGATAACATTTAACTCTCTGGATGCCTTTAAACCATAGATCCTGCCTCAAGAGGGAGCAAAACAAAGCATTTCATGAGGGAAAGGACAAGATCCACCCCACTGACAGTGTTTTTATTTGAATGCTGGTCATAGGACAGAGATATCCACAGTACCACAGGAAGTCGAAATGAAAGGAAGTGTGCTATCCTAGGCAACATATCTTTGTCCTCCAATGCCATGCCATTGATTTAAACTCCACCTCTAGCATCTGACTTCTGAGGTTGCTGCCTCACTGTGCAGGAATCACCTAGTGGATCCCTGTGAATGCCATCCACTGGAGAACATGAGCAGGAGAGAGTTTTTCCCCCGCATATGCTCTAGGCTTTTGATAGATGTTTGCTGTGGAAAACAAGATGATGGCTCAAGAAGGTCCAATCTGGTGGGTATCTTGTTTTTGGGCTCTTCTTTTGCTCCAAGGTGCAGAATATCATATATATGCCACTATTACTATCCACTTACTGCTACCTGAGCAGTCCACCCTTTCTGGTCTCTTTCTCCTAGCCACAGTCTCCAGTTTTCAGCTCACTACAGAAATAATTCCTGAACCCAAGTGATCTTAGGGGCTGTGCTAGCCAATTGTTTTGGCTGCCTCATAGTCTAATGCCTTGGACCCAAGGATTAACAAGGCTTGTCATTATCCTCATAGCCAACTAAGAAACAGTGTTGTTGCAGGACCAAGTGGGCTTCAAGAGTTTAGAGAAAGAAAGCACTGCTACTTTCCCTCCTTCTCCTCCACTTACTCTTCTCTGACTATTGCAGCACGGCTGTGGAGGTAAAGCAGTGGTGAGGACAGTGCCTCCCCTTGCTGCCTCGGGAGGAATGAAGGTTTTCAGCAGTCTTGTGCAGACATTACACTTACTAGAGATTTGCTTCTCTTCTTATGTCCTCGTGCGTGACCTGACAAATGGTAGTCTGAATGTGAGCACCGCTGGTCCCACCCCCAGTCATACTTTTGGGAGATGAATCTCCCGGTAATAATTCCATGGTTGGGAGAACAACCAATAAGCATTTTTATTGCCACTGGGGAGCCAACAGAATCAGGAGCACCATCTTTAACTTCCTGAGGGAGTTTTTTGGGCGAAGGAGGGTGGAGTTCCCTGTGCTAATCCCCCAGTGAATGTCCATTCAAGAGGGTCCTCTGTTAAAGCCACAGGGAATCCTGAGGGTACTGGTCTTGCAAAGTGAGAGGGCAGGAGGAGTCCTGGCCCTGATCAAAGGCTCTACAAGGATAGCCAGTAAAGCTGGGCAGGAGATACAGGTGTCCCACTCCTTTGCTCCTCCTGGAGCTTCATCTGTCTCTCACTCTGACACTTTAGTACTGCAGCTGGGTCAGAGCGAGTGCTGCTGCTCCCATTGGATGAGGCAGGCACCAAAATTATCAAAGATATGGTAGGCTCCTAGAGTCCTTTCCTTGCCATTCCTCATCCATTGTTGTTGTTGTTGTTGTTGTTGTTGATGATGATGATGATGATGATGTTTTCACTCTGATTTTGATTTTGTGTTTGATTTTTGTATATAATTATGTTCTATATTTGTTTGATTTGTTTGACTATGTTTTATACTTTAATGTGCCATTGTTCCATTGTGTGTAAACTGTCCATAACGCCCTTCTAGACAGATGGGTGGTATAAAAGCCGAAGAGATGAATAAATATTATTATTACTTCCTGTTATTTTCAGGATAATTGTCTCTCTTCTACCTCCTTATTTTGTACCTGTTACCTTGTATTTATAGTTAGAATGGGTTTGGTTTTCTTTGTTCACTGTTTTAATTTGATTTTTATTGCTGACTTTTATTTATGGTGTGATGTTGTAAGTCACCCAGAGTAGTGGCCTTGCTACTAGATGGGCAAGGTAAAAAAAGCTCCCCCCCCCCTTTTTCCCCTGTGGCTATTGTATTATCTTATAGCCATTCATTCTGTAAAATATTTCTGTTATGGGTTTTCCTACTTCATTGTCTCTTAAATAAAGTTTTTAAACTTTTCCTCACTGCTTATTGTTTCTGGAATCCAAAAGAACCTACCGCCACCCAAGGGAGACAGGCTCTCTAGCTTTGGAACCCATACATTAGGAGCTGCTAAAAGCAAAGGTTATGTGCATCCTTTTATGACACAAACATGGATTATGGAATTTTTCTTGTGGCTAACACAAGTCTCTCTCTCTCTCTCTCTCTCTCTCTCTCTCTCTCTCTCTCTCTTTCTCTCTCTCTGTGTCTCTGTGTGTGTGTATGTGTGTGTCTCTGTGTGTGTATGTTTGTGTGTCTGTGTGTGTGTGTGTGTGTGTATGTTTGTGTGTATGTTTGTGTGTATGTTTGTGTGTGTTTCCAGTTTATATCACTTTGTATTTTTTTTAAAAAAATCTGCATTAGGACTCATATTCTTATACAGAGTAAAACACATATTTTAAAATGTGATTTCTCTCAAAATATGCATTTCCATTCCAGTAACATTTTCTCTCAATTTTTATTTTATTTTATTAAGTAAAGAATTACACTGGGCCATTTGGGAAGTGTAAAAGTCTGTGGATAACTAATTCTCATCCATGCATTAGTCCAGGAAGTACAGATCAGGTTTATATCAGAAGTCGTAAACACTGAATTCTTCACACATCCCTAAAAATAAGGGACACAGGGAACTATTCACAATGGCATTTTTATAAGGTAGTTTCAAAATGGTTTACATTTTCCTTCCTGCCATGAAATGTTAAGTGGGAAATATCTGTCTCTGCAAAAGCCTCTTCCTCCTGCTCTTCAAAGACATCCACAGTCTGGTTGTATTTTAGGCACAGTTATCTTAAAAGGCACAGTTATCTTAAATGCAGAACCACAGAAATGTGTTTTGGAGCTTCCATGTCTGCTACGTCTTACCTGCCATGGATCAGATTCCACGCTAGAGATGGATGAGTGTGGTAAAATATGTATTGGCCACCCACGTCTCTTGTGGGGCCAGCATCTGCAAGCCTTCCCTCATCTATGATGCATACCTTCAGTGCAGGGGCAATACTGTCTAAATAAGGGATGAGGACACTTTGTGATTTCTATCATCCCTGACCAATGCACCCTGTAATTTTCAGCTCCACTGGGTGGGACGTCTCCTCTCTCGAGCACGTGTCCTCCCCCGTGTGCACCCACCGCCCCCTGTGCGCAGGGGATTCCGTTGCAACCAGAATCAAAGGGGCTGCCTGGAGGATGAGGAGGAAAACTGTGTGGAGTGGATCAGAGTTGTGCACAAGCATCTTCATGCATCTTAGAAAGAAATTTGTCCCTGACTTTTGGGCAGACTAGGAGAAAATAACGAAAACTGGAATCCAGCAATATTATTGCTGTGTGGGAGTGCAGCAAATGATATTGTGTGGCAGAGCAAATCAACATTATACAAGTAAAAAAATGGGGGTACCCAAAACAAAACAAAAATATTGTATTCTCAGAAAAAAAATATTACTCTGAAACTGGACCTCGGACCACCACTAAATTTGGCAAAGATGTAGCAGACAGTCTGTTCATGCTCTGTAACATTATGGGGACATTTGGGCAAAGGGTTTTCAAGGTATGATTTTTTAAAAGTAAGACTCCCCCCCCCACCCATGCAGAAATAAGCAACCTTTTCTTTTAACCTGCAGGTTTAAAACAGATCAAATAAACTGAAAAGACCAACAATTTTTTAAACATTAAATTGTCATCATAGTCAAAAACATTCTTGTGAATATCATATACACACAGGACTGACTCATTTAAACATTATCCTAGTCAAACATGTTACTTCTATGCAAATATCTCCCATACCACTCAGGGAATGTGTACAAGACCCCAGCACCGCAAGGGCCTGGTTCATTATGCATACTGTGTGAAAGTGTTTCTACAGAAATTTGTGAGGCATTGTATGATGATTTTTGGAGAGGACTGAATCTGATCTAGCCTACATGTGATCTGGGGTGGGGGAAAATTTGTAGGTGTTGCTGTTTTTACAAATTGTAAGTTTGTTTTCAAAGCATGTCACATCATTCCTGTGGAAGTTTCATGTTAGAATTCCTACATTGCAAAGAATGGCTTCTCTTTACATCACACACAGCATTTAAACCCTTCTGCACATTATTAGAAACAGATTTAAGAAGAGAGACAGCAATGCAGAATAACAAAGGCCTTGACCCTGATACACAGTCAACCACAAGGCCACATTTTTCAGAGCAGTCCATAGGGCTTTTCCTCATGTATTAAATTAGCTTAACATATCACAAGACTTCATTTAACGAAATGGTTATTTTTCATTCCACTACACTTCCAGCTATGAAAACAGTGACTTTTTTGTGTGTCATCATAACTGGTAGATGAGCTCGTGTTCTGGAGTACTGTATATATATCCTTGACTAGAAGAGTCTGGGACACCATGCTGAGGTAAGGCTCCACAGGTGTTTTAATCCCTCAGGAGATTATTTATATATACAGGTGCCCCACTTCTCTCTCTCTCTCTCTCTCTCTCTCTCTCTCCCTCTCTCTGTATGTATGTATGTATGTATGTATGTATGTATGTATGTATGTATGTATGTATGTATGTATGTATGTATGTATGTATGTGCGTGCATGCGTGCGTGCGTGCGTGCGTGCGTGTCTGTCTGTCTATCTATATTTATAATTATTTTATCTATCTATCTATCTATCTATCTATCTATCTATCTATCTATCTATCTATCTATCTATCTATCTATCTATCTATCTATCTATCTATCTATCTATCTATCTATCTATCTATCTATCTATCTATCTGTCTGTCTGTCTGTCTATTTATCTATCTCTCTATCTCTCTATCTCTCTCTCTATCTATCTATCTATCTCTGTATATGTATTTATGTATATGTATATATGTATGTATGTGTGTGCATGTATATGTACACACACACACACTTTTCATCTAGAAGGCAGGCAGGCTTTTGTATGTTCAGTGCAAAGATCTACAGAAGGGCTTGTAAGGCAGAATTGTAGGGAATACTTAAGGCGTTGCTTGTTCCCACTGATTTTCCAAAACGTGCTATGTTGAGATGCCTTGCAGGGACCTCCCTCAGAACCAGTGAGATGTCCTGTCCTCTTGTAACAAGATCCTACCTCAAAGGACACCCCAATCTTTGTTTTTCCCCTTTTTAAATTTTTGCTTCATTTTAAGGCAAGAGACTGTTCAAATTCTGTGCCATTCAATGCCCTTTCCAGGGAACCTTATAATTTCTTTGCTGGAATTGGAGTAATTCGAAGTGAATTAGTGTTTCTTTGGTGGCATTCAGATGACCATGAAACATCATACAAATCCCAAAACAAACTGACACAGAGAAATCTTGCTGTAAGAAGAAAAGCAGGATTCCCCCCCCCCCCACAAGTTGACAGCAAGAAGCCGCAAGGCACATTCTTATTGTAAAGTTTTCAATGATGGGGAGCCCCAGTGAGTCCACTTAAAAGCACTTCTGCAAACCCTCAGAGTGGAAACCTGAAGAATTGCCTGACTTTGTTGTGAGGTAAGACATTAGGGCAAGGCCTGCATGCCTTCAGGCTTAAAAACGTCAATAATGGGAAAAGTTCTACTTATAGTTCATTTGATTTTGTTTCATGGAATGGGAGGGCTCATTATCTATTTGTTAATCCAAGCAGCAAAATGGTTTGGGGCACCCCTGTATTGCTGCATGATTAAGACTCTTGCACTCTGTAGACGTTAACTTTGGATTAACTCCTATAGTATCTGAGATTGCACTATATATCACATATTGAAGGATTAGAAATAGAAACTAAGATCATGGCCACTGGTCCCATCACTTCCTGGCAAATAGAAGGGGGAGATATGGAGGAAGTGGCAGATTTTACTTTCTTGGGCTCCATGATCACTGTAGATGGTGACAGCAGCCCCGAAATTAAAAGACGCCTGCTTCTTGGGAGGAAACCAATGACAAACCTCGACAGCATCTTAAAAAGCAGAGACATCACCTTGCTGACAAAAGTCCACATAGTCACAGCTATGGTTTTTCCAGTAGCGATGTATGGAAGTGAGAGTTGGACCATAAAGAAGGCTGACCAATGAAGAATTGATGCCTTTGAATTGTGGTGCTGGAGGAGACTCTTGAGAGTCCCCTGGACTGCAAAGAGAACAAACCTATCCCTTTTGAGAGAAATAAACCCTGAGTGCTCACTGGAAGGACAGATCCTGAAGCTGAGGCTCCAATCCTTTGGCCATCTCATGAGAAGAGAAGACTCCCTGGAAAAGACCCTGATGTTGGGAAAGTGTGAAAGCAGGAGGAGAAGGGGAGACAGAGGACGAGGTGGTTGGACAGTGTCACTGAACATGAATTTGACCCAACTCTGGGAGGTAGTGGAAGACAGGAGGGCCTGGCATGCTCTGGTCCATGGGGTCACGAAGAGTCGGACACGACTAAACATCTAAACAGCAACAACAATAACAGGAAATAGAATCATTATCCAAATGGTAATGATGGGATTCTGTACTCATTCTGTCTTGGAAGAACAAGGTCTGATATTGCAGGATCAACTTTTAAAAATCATTTTATGTTCAAGAATAGATATTGCTTGTTCAGCATTTTTCTCTGCAGTACTTACAGTTTAGCTCTCATTTCTTTTTCTGGCAATCCTGCTCTCAGGAGTTAGCCGCATGAAAGTAAGTTAGAGGGTGACTACATGGGCATTTAGTCCACTGTTTTTCTGCTGGGGGATCACTCTTTTTCCAGTGATCAGACAATATAATTGTTAGAGCAAATCAGCCCAGTCCCAAAGTATTCCTACTTGCTCCTTTCTAGGTCCTTGTCAAGGGTTACCCATTTTTTTAGATGCACGTAGTTTCGCTCTGTTTTTGTTTGTTTCCAGCACATGTAATTACTGGGATCATACCAAGGCAGAGCCTCCTGCTTTTCATTTCCCAACTTGTTTCAATTTCTCAATGTCATTAAGTGGTTTAAACAGACAGCTTAACTACTAAATGATACTGGAAAATTAAGAAATCAAAAATTTCCTTCACCTGATCCTCCGAGGAAGCAAAGTTGTGTGTGTGTTTTTAAAGCTGATTGTGTGTAGGCATCCTTCAGTCTCGAGAAGCTATGGTAACGTGCTCTGAATAGATGTCTTGGAACAGCGTCTAGTGTGGCTGAGAAGGTCAATATGAGAGTGATAATCCCCTCCATACTGAAGACAAATACAATCTGTCCCCTGCCCAGCTCCCTGATTTTGCTGGCTTTGGGACTGCCTCTTTGCTTCAGCCTGCTGAACGAGTGTCTCTTCAAATTGGGAGAGGCCATGATGCATCGCCTGCCTCCAGGCTGAATGCTCAGATGTCAGGATTTTCCATCTGTTGAGGTCCATTCCTAAAGCCTTCAGATCCCACTTGCAGATATCCTTGTATCAGAACTGTGGTGTCCCTCTGGGGCTCTTTCCCTGCATTAATTTTCCATACAGGAGATCTTTTGGTAGCCCTAATGCA
This sequence comes from Pogona vitticeps, assembly GCF_051106095.1. Taxonomy (NCBI): domain Eukaryota; kingdom Metazoa; phylum Chordata; class Lepidosauria; order Squamata; family Agamidae; genus Pogona; species Pogona vitticeps. The sequence continues at coordinate 112,964,664 of NC_135787.1, read as the reverse complement.
CTGTACCTTTTAGGATTTTTTTTTAATTGAAAGCTTCCTTCTGTCCCCATGCCCTGTACCATGCCCACAAGACTCACTATGGAATGAGTCTTTAAGGAGTCGTGCACTCTGATTACAAAAGGGATTCCATAGATGGGTTTAAAAGGTAGCATTTAAAAAAAAAAAATATTGTGCATGCCAAGAAGAGGTGGACACCCAGAAGTGGGAGAAGACAGGAAGGGCAAGAAAAAGGATTCACCCCCTTTCCTTTGCTTTTTTCTTAATGGAGGTGGGCCAGATAGGGTCACTTGACATAAGTATGCTATTTGCATGCCAATATCACCCCACATGACCTAACACATCTCTACCCAACCTCAAGCAACCCTTGACAAAGTGTCCACAGCAACCCACATCAAATGAACTGTGTAACCAAGCCCTTACTTTCAAAAATACGTTCAGTGGGACTTATTCTTATATTACTTTCATCTTTTAATGACTTCTGACATAGCACCAATATACTTAATTATTATTCAATGTAGTAATAAATAGTGATAATATTTGGCTAGCATTCTGATTCTTACTATCTTCTGTCTTAAGTCAGAGCAATCTTCTCTAGCTGGTGTGCTCTGGATGGCCTGGGTTACACCACCCATCATCTATAGTAGGGGGCATTTTGAAGACTATTGGAATATTTGAAAAGCTGGGTGGAGGCAGAGTTAAAAATCAGATTGGGACTTCCTTGAACAAGCTGCATCCACACAGTTCTTTCCACACATGTTTGCAAATGTCTGTTGTTTTTAAACCCAAATAATAATCTGCTTTTTGTGTGTTCCTTCAGGGCTCGAGATGTATAGATTTACAGTGTTTTGCCTTTTGAGCAAAGCTTTCTGGATCATGATGGTGATCTTTGAATTATCTCAGACTTGATTATGATAAATATTGATTTAAAAATTCCAAAGCATAAGACGAGATCTTCAATATTTTAGATTAATTAATCCTTAATAAACTGTATAATTTTATGCGTAAAGCCTTTATATGTTACTACAAGCATATTTTAAAGCTGAATGATAAGAGAAGTCTCTGTTTTATTTTTTTTCTGATTAGGGCTTCTCACAGAATTGGTTCATGTGATTTGATGTATAAACAAGGACCTTCTCAGTTACACAAAGCCAAAGACACGCTGCTTGATCAGAAGGACAGACCACATCTTTAAACCATTATGGACTTTTACTTTGCGAATGTTCGTTGAAGTATCGAAAGTTGTCTGGAAGACCACACAGATGTCTTATATTCAAAAGGCTGGCATTACTGTAATAGGCTGAGACTTTTCACTGCTTGAAGCTTTGAGGGCTTGCAGCACTCTCTGGCCATTAATCCCCTCCTGTTTATTGGGACAAAATATAGCAATTTAAATGACTAAATTGAAATTTAATAAGTCACTTTGGGGTTAGGATTTAGACACACATTGGGCAGATCTTTATGTTTTTCTATCACTTTTTAGAAACTCAGAGTTTCACAGGACCAAACACTTCAGCTGGCTCCTGGTGTTGAGAAGGGACTTACAGTTTTACCATTCCAGGGATATGGCTTCCTTAGGACATTTTTTTAATGTGCCTTGGAAGTTGTATGAAATTTTAAAGTACCAGACACACACTGGCTCAGGCTACACTCAGAATTCTGTAAAAACTAAGAAGCCAAGAACTGAGTGTGGAGCGGTTATCTCCAGTTTCCCCTAGAAATATAACAAAAATTTGGTTCAAACAACTCTTCTGTCCTGCTGTGGACAGTACTTCATATATGTATATGAGGTACCATATTTTTCCGTTTATAAGATGACCCCTCCCTTTTCTAACTCCAAATTAGAAAATTTGATCCCTGCCTTTCCCTTCCTTTTGCTAAGCCATGAAGTTTAACAAAAGGAATGGAAAAGCAGGGATCAAAGGGCTCCCTTTGACCGCCACTTTTCCCTTCCTTTTTACGAAGCCCTGTGGCTTCATGAAAGGCAAGGAGAAGTGGCTGTCAAAGCGACTTTGCAAAGCCCTGTGGCTCTGCCTCCTCCTGCTGCCTTCCATGTATAAAACAACCTTCATTTTTTTCTCTAATTGTTTTAGGAAAAAAGTGTCATTGTATACATGGAAAAATATGGTATTTGTTTGTTTCAGGATGTCTAGGTTATCTTTTAACTGAATCATATCCCTGGTAGTCCACAGATGATTTAACCTGAAACTGTAATCAAGAATAATCCACAAACAGACATTTTATTCTAAACATAAAATACTTTTTTAAAAGCTAAACCAACTGTTGCATAGTTCAGTGGTTTAGGAATCTGGCTGTGGAGACAGAGGTTGGGAGTTCAATTTCTCCCCAAGCTTCTGGACCGGATCTGATGATCCATAGGATCCTTTCCAGCTTTGCAGTTCTAGGATTATTATTAGAGATGGGCACAGACTGCTGGTTTAGTGATTCGACCTTCAGACAAACTGGTGTTCGATGCTTCCCACTCAGAGGCAGCGCCCAGAGGAGGTAGGACAGGGACGCCAGGGGGAAGCCTCTGAGGGGGCATCCACTGGAGGAGGTGGGGCTTGAAACATGTTCATCCAAAGGACCAGCAGCATTTGTGTCCATCTCTAATTGTTATAAACATGCAGCCACACTTTACAAATATGCACGAACCTCTCCAAAAATAATCATTATACTTACTGCCATTGAGTTATTTATTCACGTAAAGGATATTTAGACGTGTATTTTCACTTCATGGCCAGATAAGGCAAAGGGAGGTGGTCGATTGAGATGGAAGGTGCTGGAAAATAGCAGCAAAGTGTTGCAGAACTGAGCTGTGCACCTCCATCTGTTGTCTGAACCTGGGCTGCTGTCCTCATGTGGTGAAGGGCACAGTTTCCCCAGCAGCATTGAAGAAATGTTTGGCTACTAATCCATTTGATTTCTCTACAGGAAATTGGGAGATGGCATTCTTGTTCTTTGCCTCAGGCAGCCAAATGTTGAGAGCTGGCCCTGACCAAAATAGTACAGAACAAACAGAGCGGGAGACTTAGAGCAGTGGGGACGTGGTGGCGCTGTGGGCTAAACCGCAGAAGCCTGTGCTGCAGAGTCAGAAGACCAGCAGTCGTAAGATCAAATCCACGCGACGGAGTGAGCTCCCGTTGCTTTGTCCCAGCTCCTTGCCAACCTAGCAGTTTGAAAGCATGCAAATGTGAGTAGATAAATAGGTGCCACCTCGGTGGGAAGGTAAAACGGCGCTCCCTAGTCACGCTGGCCACATGACAACGGAAACTGTCTTCGGACAAACGCTGGCTCTACGGCTTGAAAAACGGAATGAGTGCCGACCCACTAGGGTCGGACATGACTCAGTCATGGCAGTTCAAATCCACGTTAAGTACCTTTGTCTCATCCTATACAATCTTGGGATTTGTGATTTGGTAAGGTGCTTAAAATGTTCTGCTGTGGTTCATAGGACAGCACTAACTCTCCAGAAGATAATTTGAGGTACCATAAAAAAACTACCAATCCCAGGATTCCATGGGACAGAACCATGACCATTAAAATGGGGTCAACTTGCTATAACTTGTCCAGAGACTTTTGGGTAGAGTGGGCGGCATATAAGTTAAATAAATAAATAAATAAATAAATAAATAAATAAATAAATAAATAAATAAATAAATAAATAAATAAATAAATACCTATTTAGTGTACATACACTGTCAAGAGGCTTCCTGGTTGATTTTCTACTCACACCCACTCTGGATGTGGACTCTTCACATAGAGGTATTTGTTGCATCACCCGTCTTTTTATTCTTGCTCAAAAGAGCAACACCATCCAAGTGAATTCTCCATGGATAGACAGATAGCCTGTTACTGCATTTCAGGATGGTTATACAGTAAGAGACTGGACTATGCAAAATGTCAAGTGGTGGTGAAGGGCACAATCTGAGCCAGGAAAGTTTAGGATGGGGCGGTTGTCTACATAAGTGAAGATTTATAAGTGAATAAAGGCATGGCATTCAGGCCAGCTGAATGTGACTTGTAGCAGGGCTGTGAGCAACATCTGTTTGCTGTGTATTTATAGAAGAATGGAACCAATCAATTCAATGGTATGATTTACAGAGAGCTGATCTGCATAGATGTCTGTGTTTTTTTGTCTAGCCCTAATTGAAAGAAGCTTAAAAGGCGACTGCAATTGTAGCACAGAGGAAAAGAGGTCAAGAGGGAAGCCCACACATTGATAGTTCTCTTAAATGGGTACTGCTTTGCAGTGTGGTGGAGAAAAGGAAGAAGAAAAATATCCCACAAAGACACACACCTCTTGAAGAGAGACCAAGATGCAATTTGTGCAGATCAAAAGAAGTTTTTGGTTAAGCACTGATAAATTCTATCCGTAATCAGAAGTTCCACGAAGAAGCAAGTAATACTGTATCCCCCTTTAAATCAGAGAACTGATGTATTGTAGGTGTTACACATCAAATTCTAGTGTTCTGTAATGGGTTGACACATTAGGAAGCATATACAGTGGTGCCTCACTAGACAATGATAATCCATTCCACTGAAATCGCTGTTTAGCGAAATCATTGTCTAGCAAAAAGCATTTCCCCATTGGAATGCATTGAAACCTTTTTAATGTGTTCCAATGGGGAAGAATCGTCATTGTCTAGCGAAGATTGGCCATAGGAAAGCTGCTTTGCGAACCGCTGATCAGCTGTTTAAATCACTGTCTTGCGATGCTTAGGTCCCGAAAACATCTGTTTTGCAAGCGCAGAGGGAGCTGTCAAAATCGTCGTCTAGCGAAAATCGGTTTGCGAAGCAGGGACCAAACATTGTCCAGCGAAATTCCCCCATAGGAATCACTGTTTTGCAAATCACTATAGCGATCGCAAAAAGTCAATGTCTAGCGAAAAAACTGTCATGTGGGGTAACTGTCTAGCGAGGCACCACTGTATTGTATTTCACTGAGCCTACAGATAAACAGTAAAGGTCAGAGTTCTGAGTGTGTGTGTGCGTGCGTGCGTGTGTGTGTGTGTGTGTGTGTGTGTGTGTGTGTGTGTGCGTGTGTGTGTGTGTGTGTGTGTGTGTGTGTGTGTAAATACATAGATGGCTAAAAAACTGTTTCAATCTTGGAATTTTCCAAAATCCACCATTTCTTTATAAATTCAACGTTAAAAAAATGAGATTTAAAAGATTTGAATGTGGGAGAAATAAGCTTTGAATGTTTAGCTGTTAAGAATCTGGTTTTGAATCTCTCTACACTCAACTTTTCCGCAATGGGTCAGAGTTGTCAATTCTCATTTTCTGAATTCCTGCTCAATTTTAATTAGGAATGTGAATCTCAAACTCTCCCTTTCAGTGAGAAATGAAGGGAAAAATCCCTCTTTTCTCCTTCCAGTGAGAGTTTTCTGCACAAGATTTTCAGGATCTTGCAGGATTTTTTTGAAAGTACATGTTCATTGTCTCCACACAAAAGAAGACCATTATTTTATTTCCTGCATAGGACTCCCCAGAAAGGACACTGAGACACACAGAACTGGCAACACCTTGCGTAAAAGGATTATTGAAAAATGGAGAAATACAAGACATAGGACTTGGGAAGTTTCACTGGTGCAGGGAGAAGTTCCATCACGATGTCTTGTAACACTGCCAAGACCAAGGAATATTTTGCGTATTCATCACATCCCCCCCTTTTCTTTAGCTACATGGTGGGCAGGTACATTATGTGAATTTTGTAAATGAAGAATGATTTTAAAAATCATTCAGTTTGGGTTTGATTAAGACTTCCTCACATTCCCAGATTTCTTCATAAGGTCAACAGAAAAAACTTGAGCTTAAAACCGCAGCTTACAGAATACACAGAATGTATCATTCTGTCACATCTGTTCCAGGGTGCTTGCTCATTTCTGGCAGCAGTGCTGTTTTGCTCAGAGATGGGTTAATGTTCTGTAATGAACCTTAACATCAAGTCACCAGTAAGAACTCTGAGAAATCACCAGCTGTGCTAAAAGGGCAGCAAGCTGCTAATACTGCATTCTTTACCTTGTGGTAGACAAAATTTATGACCCAAATTTCAGCCTTTAAGCACCATTGAATCATAATGCACCCTTGCAGGAGAAAAAGATATCATGCTTACTAAAGCAAGCAAAATATTTGCTTTCCTAGAAGAACAAATAGAAAACCACCAAGACTTTGGTTTGTAAAGATACGACATGCACTCTAGTTTCAAAAGCTGCCAAGAGAGTGTGGAATGGATATAAAGTCTGTGGAACGAACGGTTTGTAGAGGATATGCAATTTCAATTTCAATCACCACATTTAGATTTTTAAAATGCTCAGCGATAACGAAGGAAAAATGATAGTGCATACCCAGCATTAAAATAATGTATAAGTTCAACATGAGCATAAAATATTAATTTAGCAGATACATCAGTCCTGGAATACACTGCTGATTTTTTTTAATTCTCCATGAAAAATCACTGTAAGTGCACGGGAGTCCAATGACTTACATCAAGGAAGGCAAAACTTCAGTGATCTCAGTGTATAGCTGCCTTCCAATGGCTTTTGGCTGTTAGACTGACCAAGGCTGTTCTCTTAACAGTGTTAGGATGCACCAGATTCAGGCAGTAGAGGCAGTGCCTCATTTTCTTTTTTTGGTCTCACTGAAATCTGATTCTAAACATCTTAGGTGACATGTAATATCTTTAGATTAGCTCTAGGAACTTGGTTTAAACCAAAAAGTGGTAGTGGTTTAGGCATCTGACTGCAGAGCCAGAGGTTGGGATTTTGATTCCCCACAGCGCCTCCTTGATAGAGGCAGGACTTGATGATCTATTGGGTTCCTTCCAGGTCTGCCGTACTATTATTATCAACTAATGGATTAAGTGGAGGATCTCCATCAATCTGTTTGTTTAGTTTGTTTGCTTAAGATATTTTTACCCTGCTTTTTAAAGAAAATGATTGATTGAATGCCTTTGTGAATCCAATGCATGTTTACTCATGAGTAAATCCTACTGAAATCAATGGAATATATGTGTATGCATATACATGGATATGGCCAAAGCAGTCAACTGGTCTGTGACAAAATGCAGCTCTCAAGATATATATTATTCCTGTAGTTATTATTAAGTAGGAGGATAGTACTGCTATTTTGTCAGGATGCGGTCGTCTTATTCTAAAAGACTGTTTTATTTGATATTGGATTTCTTATTTGGTTTTCTAAATAAATACATTTTCTTTTGCACGTAAAGGGATTAAATTTCTCCTTCTGTAAAATGTCTCCTAGAGCTTTTCTAAGATGCTGGTGTCAGCTTTTTTTATATATATAATGTGTTTTCATTTATACATATCCTTCCATTCTTTTTCAAGATCTCTTTCAGATCTTTCTCCATGTCTCTATCGCTTTCCTTTTTTCTAAGCTCAATTTATATATCAACTCTAATCAGTCTGGAAAGCTGGAAAAAAAATTAACTGAACAAACTGGCCCAACTCGACGCCCACACATGACTGAAGAGTACAATTTAAAGTAACTTTATTCATGTTGTAATCTAGCCATTGCTAATGAGACAAAATGATATGCCTATGGCAATTTACATTAATAAGTATCTGAGATTCTACATAAAAAATTGCATGGTGGGCAGAGTGATTGCTGTTGTCTAAAGTAAGAGATAATGAGTTAACCTTTTTTGGCAATCAGTTGATGGTGCCACAGAATCTCAGAATTGCAGCACTAGAAGGGAGCAAAAGGGTAATGTCTTCCAATCCCAGAAAATCTACAGCTAAATTATATCTGCTCCTCCAATCTCTGCTTAAAAAGCTTCTAATGCTGGAGAGTCCACCACCTTCTGAATTAATGGGCTCTCCTGTTTAACAGATCTTACTTGTGAGGGTTCGTTTGGAAGGGCTGTTTTCTCCCCAATAAATGGACGAGGCAGTGGAGGTAGATCAAAAGGTTCTGTGTTTATTTCCATATTAACTCCAACCGGATTTCCCCCTACAAAGGGGTTCAGGGATTCTTGTAAAACATGACTTGGTTTCAACAGTGTCCATAAATTATTTACAAATGGGTTCGTTGTCTCTGGGTTCCAGGGACCTGTTGTAGGTGGCACAGATCCCAGCCCAGGGTCCAAAGCTTCTTCTAAAGAAATTAAGGGTAATGTCTCTTTGTCGCCGCTCCAGCCATCCCAGGAGGATCCCTCTCCCCCATCGGTACCCCAGAGGCCGGGTAACCCCCCAGTTTCCTCAGCTCGGTGATATGCCATTGTTTCTTTCTTTCCAGTTCACGGGCAACGGCTTCTCTCTCTTCGCGAAGCTTTCTCCTCCACTCCTTAGCCTCCGTTTCCCCCCAATAAGAGGGCCTGGGTTTCAGTCCCAACTGCCGGCGTTTCTCTGCTTCCTCATGAGGAACCCTGACCTGTTCCCACTTATGGGTCCAGGGGTCCTCCATCCATACCCATTCCCAACCACCTGGAATATCCCTCGGTTTTCCCCTTATATCTCCTACCCCAGCCTCAATCTCCTCCCCTCGGTTTCCCGCCCGAACTCGTCCCGGTTCCCGGGTGATTCTTAACTCTTTCATGACCTCCTCCAAATCATGGGTGTCTACCCCCTTATTCAGGGTAAGGGATCCGACGCTTTCTTTCCCCCAATCAGGGGTCTCCACGCCTTTCTCTTCCCGTCGCGGTGGGGATGGCAGGGGAGATGTCTGTGTGTGATGGGTGCTCTTTGGGAGCGACGGCACTCCTATCATGGCCTCCATCTTGGGAGCCTCACATACCCCCCCATCCAAGAGTGCCGCTCGCTCCTCCTCGCTCCGCGCCCACGGACCCTGCCGGGAGAAATAATCTACGTTAGAGTGCTCCAAGCCCTTACAGTACTGGACCGTGAAAGAAAAGGGTTGCAAAGCAAGGTACCACCGGGTGAGCCTGGGGTTGGTCTCTTTCATACGGTTTAACCATTGAAGGGGAGCATGATCGGTCACCAAAGTAAAAGGGGCTCCCTGCAGGTAATATTTTAAAGCATGAGTGGCCCATCGTATTGCTAAAGCTTCCTTTTCTATTACTGCATATTTCTCCTCCCTAGGTTTCAGTTTCCTACTCAGGTACAATATAGGGTATTCTGTCCCTTCCCTTACTTGGGACAACACGGCTCCTAAGCCACGATCCGACGCATCGGTGAACAATACGAAGGGAAGATTGAAATCAGGGGAGAACCTAATAGGTAACTCACAAATTATCCCCTTCAAAGTTTTGAAGGCTTTTTCTTGGGCCGGACCCCACTTGACCTTAACCGAAGCCCTCTTCCTTGTGAGATCGGTGAGAGGTGCTGCTATGGAGGCGAATTGGGGAATAAACTGTCGATAATAGCCGATCAATCCTAAAAACTGTTGCACCTCTCTCTTGGTCTTGGGTCTGTACCAATTAGATATTTTGGTTACCTTCTCTTCCTGTGGTTGTATCTCCCCCTGTCCCACTTTGAACCCCAGATACTCTACTTTGTCTAACCCTATCCAGCACTTCTTGGGGTTAACTGTTAGCCCGGCCTTTTTCAACTCACAGAGCACCTTCCTCAAGTGTGAGAGATGCTCTTCCCAGCTAGAGCTGAAAACAATGATATCATCAATGTACGCTGACGCCCAGCCCCTCTGGGACTCTAGCAATCTGTCCATGAGTCTTTGAAAAGTCGCGGCGGCCCCATGGAGCCCAAATGGCATCTTAACGAATTGGAAAAGCCCCTTTGGGGTGCAGAAGGCTGTTTTTTCCCTATCCTGGGCCCTTACCGGGATCTGCCAGTATCCCTTTGTTAAATCGATTGAGCTCAGATACCTGGCGTTTCCCAATTTATCCAATAAATCCCCTACCTTGGGCATAGGATAGGCGTCGAATTTTGAAACTGCATTCACCTTTCTGAAATCTACGCAAAACCTCAAAGACCCGTCAGGCTTGGGCACTATTACCGGAAAACTCCGCCAGGGGCCTTTGGCCGGTTCTATAACCCCAATATTCAACATGTCTTCGACTTCCTTTTCCATAAGTGCCGTCACATGGTGGGGCCACGTTCTCCCATTCTCCCTCACCACCACTCCTGGGGCTGTTTCAATGGAGTACTCTACCAAGGTGGTTTGTCCTGGTATCTTAGAGAATACCTGCGGAAATTCCGTTTTCAGGGCGAGGGCTTGTTTCCTTTGAAGGGGGTTCAGAACCTCCCCTACTGTGATGTCATCTTCCTCCCGCATTTCCCCCATTTCGGGCCCCAAGTCATCATCGGCCTCCCCATCGAAGAAGCATTCACGGTCTACCCAGGCTTTTAGTAGATTCACGTGGAAGATTTGTCTTTTTCTTTTTCGGTCAGGGGTCTCTACCTCATAATCGACCTCGCTTACCCTCCTAGTTATTTCGTAGAGCCCATGCCACTTAGCTAAAAATTTAGATGTTTCCGTGGGCAGTAACACCAACACCTTTTGCCCATTCTCAAATTCCCTAGGTTTTACCCTTTTATCGTAGCGCTCCTTCTGTTTCCCCTGTGCCTTCGCCAGATTGTCCTGCGCCACCTCCCACGCTACTTTCAAATTGTTTCTCATCTCTACTATTTGCTGCAGGGCATTCCGTGATGCGTCTTCGCCTTCCTCCCACTTTTCCCGTACCAGGTCCAATATCCCCCGCGGTTGTCTCCCATATAACAATTCAAATGGTGAGAAGCCTGTTGATGACTGGGGGGCTTCTCTGACTGCAAACATTAAGGGGTTAACGAACATATGCCATTTTTTGGGATGCTCCAATGCCACCTTCCTCAGCATCCCTTTCAAGGTGCGGTTAAACCTCTCTACCAAGCCGTTGGCCTGAGGATGATAAATTGAGGTCCTGAGGGGTTTGACCCCTAACATATCCCACATTTGTTTAAAGGTCAAACTCATGAAATTGGACCCCTGGTCTGTTAACACCTCCCTCGGAAACCCCACTCTCGAGAAGACCCCCAAGAGTTCTTTCGCCAGCACTTTCGCAGTTGTCGACCTCAATGGAATGGCCTCAGGGTATTGTGTTGCGTAGTCAGTGATCACCAGTATATACTGGTGCCCCCCTTCCGATTTAGTCAAGGGGCCTACAATGTCCATAGCAATCCGATCAAACGGTCTATCTACCAACGGCATTGGTACCAGGCCTGCTCCAGGGCCTGTCTTAGGTTGGGTTAGCTGGCACTCTGGGCATGATTTGCAGTATTCTTCTACATGCTTCACCATGTTGGGCCAGAAAAATCTTTGTCAAATACGTGCTAGCGTCTTCTGAGTTGCCAAATGTCCAGCCACCGGTAAATCGTGTGCCCAATGCATAACCCAACCCCTTAAATGTTCGGGGACCACCAGTGCCGTTTCTTCGCCCTGTTCCCCTCGGTGGACGTGGTATAGTAGCCCCTTGCGCAGTTCGAACCCCTCTCCATTTACCGGGGTGTCTCCCTCAGGGGAGGCCCTCTGAATCCAGGGTCTCAGGGAAGGGTCATCCTGCTGCAGGCCCCTTAATTGATCTCTGGACAGCTGCATCACTTCTCCTTCCCCTTCTCCCCTGTCCTTTTCGCCAATGTATCTGTCTTCCGCTTGCCGTGCCAAGTCCTCCAGGCCCGGCCAGTCCCTGCCCAACAGCATCTCTCGGGTCAAGCCAGGGACCACACCCACCTCCAGTATCGCCTCTTGGGTTCCAATAGTCACATTCGCCCTTGCTGTGTCGTATTCCTTCGCATCTCCATGGATGCACCTCACCACCACCGTCTCCCCTAGTCTCGGGCCTTCTAACTCCCTCACTAGGGATCGGGTACACCCCGTGTCTATTAGGGCCTGTTTCCTCTGTCCGTTGACCTCCGCCATCACTACCCACCCGGGATGGTACTTCTCACCCACCTTGGCTGCGTTCGCGTAGATGTTTGTCCACGCGTATTCCTCCGCCAGGCAGAACTTCCTAATATGGCCGAACTGGCCACACCCGAAGCAGGCTGTCATTTTCTCCTTTCCCTGGTTCCAGGTGGGTGCTAGCTTGCTCTTAGCCGGGTCTGTTGTTATCGTCGGGCGGGGGATCCGCGAACCCGTTGCGTTTACATATTCTATGCGGTCGGGGCCTTGTTTTTTGGGGGCTGCGGTCTGGTTTCCTCGTGGAGCTCCGACGTTCGCTGCCTCCGCCATTTTCTCTCTGCTCCGGGGTTTCTCTCCCCCTGCTGGAGGGCGGTTTGACCATGGATCTTCTGCTCCTAGATAGTCCTCTAGCAGAGTAACAGCGCCCTCTACCGAGGCGGGTTTGTGTTTCACCACCCAGTTCCTGGGTCCTGGACTCAACATTGACACCAATTGCTCTAATATCATCAGCTCTAATACTTGCTCCGACGTCTTTCCTTTCAGTTGCACCCACCTCGTGGCATTCACTCTCATTTTTTGTGCCACCGTTTGCGGGTGCGTGCCCGGCTTCAGTCGCAATTCTCAAAAGCGTCTGCGGTAGGCTTCTTCATTCAGGTTCAGCGTATTGAGAATTGCTGTCTTCACCTTTTCATAGTCCCCCGCATCCTCCGGGTCTAACGTGTCCACTATCTCTTGGGGTAGTCCCGTCAGGTATGGGGTTACAATAAGGGCCCACTGTTCCTTTGGCCATTGTGCCGACACCGCCACTCTTTCGAATGTGTTTAAGAATGCGGCCGGGTCATCTTGGGGTCCCATCTTTTGTAGTTTGATGGGTGGGCGATGTGCAATGGTCCCTCTTCCTTCCACTGTGGTTGATTTGGTGGTCAGCCCTATTTGTGTTCTGTTTAGTTGTTCTATGATTAGCTTCTGCTGGTCTGCCAGTTGTCGCATCAGCGCTTCTTGTCCTTCCGTTATTTGCCTCATCCAACCGTCCGTCTCCTTTGGAGGGGTTGACAGCCCCACGTTGGGCACCAATATGTGAGGGTTCGTTTGGAAGGGCTGTTTTCTCCCCAATAAATGGATGAGGCAGTGGAGGTAGATCAAAAGGTTCTGTGTTTATTTCCATATTAACTCCAACCGGATTACCCCCTACAAAGGGGTTCAGGGATTCTTGTAAAACATGACTTGGTTTCAACGGTGTCCATAAACTATTTACAAATGGGGTTGTCGTCTCTGGGTTCCAGGGACCTGTTGTAGGTGGCACAGATCCCAGCCCAGGGTCCAAAGCTTCTTCTAAAGAAATTAAGGGTAATGTCTCTTTGTCGCCGCTCCAGCCATCCCAGGAGGATCCCTCTCCCCCATCGGTACCCCAGAGGCCGGGTAACCCCCCAGTTTCCTCAGCTCGGTGATATGCCATTGTTTCTTTCTTTCCAGTTCACGGGCAACGGCTTCTCTCTCTTCGCGAAGCTTTCTCCTCCACTCCTTAGCCTCCATTTCCCCCCAATAAGAGGGCCTGGGTTTCAGTCCCAACTGCCGGCGTTCCTCTGCTTCCTCATGAGGAACCCTGACCTGTTCCCACTTATGGGTCCAGGGGTCCTCCATCCATACCCATTCCCAACCACCTGGAATATCCCTCGGTTTTCCCTTTATATCTCCTACCCCAGCCTCAATCTCCTCCCCTCGGTTTCCCGCCCGAACTCATCCCGGTTCCCGGGTGATTCTTAACTCTTTCATGACCTCCTCCAAATCATGGGTGTCTACCCCCTTATTCAGGGTAAGGGATCCGACGCTTTCCTTCCCCCAATCAGGGGTCTCCACGCCTTTCTCTTCCCGTCGCGGTGGGGATGGCGGGGGAGATGTCTGTGTGTGATGGGTGCTCTTTGGGAGCGACGGCACTCCTATCATGGCCTCCATCTTGGGAGCCTCACATTACTGTCAAGAGGTTTTTCCTGAACTTCTAGATTTACTTTATAGTCTTACTGTAACACCTCTGTGAAAGATGTTAAGGGCCACAGGTTTCCATATATCCATCGATCTCTGATCATCCTCACAGAAAATACCAATATTGACTTTGGTATTTGATACAGTGGTGCCCTGCTTGACGACGATAATCTGTTCCACCGAAATTGCTGTATAGCGAAATCATCATGAAGCGAAAGTAAAATCTCATTAGAATGCATTAAAAACTGGTTAATGTGTTCTAATGGGGGAAATAGCTCATCGTCCCACGAAGTTCCTCCATACGGTGGCCATTTTCCGGCACCTGTAAAGTGAGGAATCCATCCTAAACACAGCAGGGAGCCATTTTGCACAGTGGGAAGCCCTTTTGCAACCTGCCAATTAGCTGTTTAAAACCATCGTTAAGCAAAAAAATCAGTTCCCGAAGCAGGGAACCGATCATCGTTAAGCGAAAAAAACCCTTTGAATCATCATTTTGTGATCGCAATAGCGATCACAAAAAACTCATCATAAAGCGGATTCGTCATCAAGCGGGGTAATCATCAAGCGGGGCACCACAGTATAGAAAGGCATGGGTGGCATAATTAGACCGTATATTATGCTTAATAATTACTACAGCTTGGAAAATTACTTTTAAAGGTAATTGTTGATTATACTCTTTATATGTTCAAGCAGTACTCTGTTGGTGTTACTCCTTACACTGCTGGAAAAACAACTTGCTACAATGCGTTGCCTGACAGTTTCCCATTACCTTGGATTCCTTTTTTATTTTTAGAAAAAAATAGGTTTCATAGGAAATTGACATGGAAGAGTTCCTGTCACAATGAATCTAAAGAATGCCTTAAAATACCTTTGTAAAATAATAGCTGCCAAATCACCCCTATTGGGATCAGGACTGCCAGTGGTGATCCAGCAGTGATTTTTGACTATTAAAGACTCGCACCACCACCACATGTCAAGACTCCTAAAGACTTTCTACAAGACAAAAGGGAGCTCTAGAGAGTCCCAGAACTGAAAGGGACATGGAGATAGAAAGCATCTGGTTAGTTTAAATTAACTATTTCCAGCACCTGATCTGGGGTATGCCCATAGAGTTACACATACACATATCAATACACATATATATTAGGAAAAAAAAGAGTACATGTTGTTCTGATTGGCCTGCATGCTTATGACCACTTGCATGCATGTGGCAGCAGCATATTTTTCAGGCTCAAATAGTAAAAAAACTGGGAAGTCTGAAGGGGCAATTATCACAAATATATAAAGATAATAAGAGTGTAACAAATGGTTATCCAGTTGTAGCGTGACATATTTGCTTTACAGTATTTCCATCTACAACACTACAAACTTTTAAAACAAATGATAGAAGCCATGCTCTTGCAGCCGTGTCTGTTTTTCAGAATTGCTGAAATGGTGGCCATATTTATGACATGCGTCATATGGATTATTTGACTTTTTAATGTAACAGAATCCCTTCATTTGTTATCACCAGCTAATGAAAAGAATGAATAATATCTGGCGGCATGCAGGATCATGAGTTCAGATAATTCAGTAGGGAAAAAATGCAAAGGGAGCTGTCCAAGATTACTATATTTTAGGGGCTGTAAATACTTGAAATAATGACTTTGCCAGAATGGGCCAAGTGTTGTTAGGAGGAGCCGTCCTTGCCTGACAGCCTTCTAGCTAGTGGTATAATTCTTCGTCAGCTGCATCTGAGTGCACACGTGCCACCAGATGACTCCTGTCCATGTCCTAAAACTGGTCTCCTTTCCAATAAGAGAAATAGTCATTTCATTTTCTGGTTATGACAGCTATATACACACCCAGAAGGGAGAGATAATTACACAATAGATGGAACTGGTTGTGTTTTATAGATTGGAATCCATTTTCATAAAAAACATACTTAAAGATTTATAACTTTTCTAGAAAGGGAACTTGGTAAGATGCAGCCAATATATTGCAAAAGAGAGAGGTGTGATCAGGCAAAATATCTATGATGAGCTAATCTAACTCATAAAATTGTGCATATAAATTATGACCTGTTTTATTGTCATGTGCTGGACAAGAAATCACACACATGCAAAATTCTCCTTCCTTTCAAGACAAGAAGACCTATTTTATCTTACTTTCTTTAATTGGTTCCTTCGGTTGGGGGGCTTAATCTTTAGATGTTTGTGTGATGGGCAAAACAGTAACTGCTGTATTTTTGCGCAGACTGGTAAATCCACATGGGTTATTTGCATCTTTCTGAGCAGTCAGCCTGTCCATTTTTGCTTGCTGCGTATGTGTGCAGAAGTTCCAGACTGGGAGTCAGCACAAGATGTGAACGTCTGAAAAACATCAGGGTTCTGAACTGCAGAGAGAACATCTGCAGGTAGAGTGGTTTGCTCTCTTCAGGATATCACTCTTCATGTGAGACGACTGGCAGAAGCAGTGAGAGAGAGAGAGAGAGAGAGAGAGAGGATGGGCCTATGGTGCTACCCCTTATACTGTTCTAGATAACATATGAGGATAAAGACTGCACAGGCAGAGCTCTCCATTTCCCCCAACAGTCTCCAATGTGCAGTTATGCAACCTGGAGTTTGCCGCCATTGATGAAAACAATGATTTATGCATTGGGAAGAGGATGTTGGATTGAGGAAGGAGGAACCATGTGCAGAAATAAACATTCCGGTTCTGATTCCTCAGCAACCGGATACTCGACAGAGAGAAAGAACACCTCAATAGAGCTGCAGTAAAAAAAAAAACTAATATACCAGGGATATAAAAATATTTCAGAGCTGATTTTACTGTGTTTCTCTGAATTACATTTTCTTTGCCTTTGAAATGTACAAGGGTTCCACAGCATGCAAGATGTTTACACACATGGGTGCAGTTCTTCTTAGTAAGTACATTCACTGATAACAATTAAATCCCTATTCAGCATTATTACTGTTACCTTGCTAATATGGATACAGAGGGACAGCCAACCCTACTTCCCCCCTCATTGTGTTCTCTGTACTGAGGGTGAATGTGAATGGAATAGGTTCCTGCGCACAGGTAAACTAAAAAACTGAGCTGTTGATCAATGAGTAGAGCCTACACATAAGCAGAAATTCCTCCTCTTCAGGTTCATCCCTCCTAGCATGAAGAAACCAGCATGGAAGAGGTCACCACTTTATCATTTTTTGTTTTTTTTCCCCCCATCTTGAACCATATTACTATTGTTGCTTTTAATTTTATTATACTGTTTTATTCTATTTTTATTGTTAGCCACCCAGAGTAGACTTGTGTCTAGATGGGCGGGGTATAAATTTAATAAATAAATAAATAAGAATTATCAGTGTTAATGACAACAAATAAGCTAACAACTGATGAGGGCTTAGAAGGATATTGGCATTTTAGGGGTTTTTTTGGTGGGGTTCAGTCCATGAAGCAAAACAGTGGAATGGTATTCCAATTTTAAAACTGTCCAGAAATTTGATCACTAAAATAATACAATAGGTCACAAAGCTGGCCTCTCTGAAGCGCTTAATCAAAGTTCATTGAAGCATGTTAAAATTTGAGATTTTTAACATATTTGTCATGCTTCGTTCTTGCTCTTTTCCATCGAGTGCTACACAGAAAGTGTTGTTCTGCTAATGAGATCTCCTTTGCCTCATGATTTTGTTGAGGGCTGCAGTCATCAATCACAGTCTGAAAAATGCTACCTACACTATTTTGCATCTTATTGAAAGAAAACTCCATTCTATGTGTCATGGAATAAATTATGTTGCTCAAGCTTTGATATTGAATTTCTGCCATGATACATCAGTCATTTGCAACTGAAATTTTTTTTGCTCCAAATTATGAGCCATTTGTATTTCTGGTTCTGCTGTATGCCTTTTGGTATGTATTAAAATGCCAAGTGACAAAAGGGTACCATACTGATCATTTTATGGGAAGACAGACATACCAGACATCCAAAACTGACATCTCAGAGACTGGAGCAAGTTACATATGCATGAAGCTTGAAAAGAAATGTGTTGAAAATATCAGTTTTGTACCTCCCAAGACTGACAGTAAGATAAAGCAATTTTGTTTTGGAAATTCATTCATTTCTAGTGATATGTTTCAGAAACGTAAAGAATACACTCAAAATCATGCATATATTTGAAAAATGCATACAAATGCACTTTAGGCAATGAGAAAAATACTTACAGAAATGGATACAGAAATAGGCTAAGAAGGGGCAGAGCAAGAGATGAGCAGAGTTGTGCCAATACCAAACCTTCAGCCCAAGGGAGAGCCACAGTGCTGGCTGGGAAGTAGAACTGAATAAGGACAGTCCTCTGTAATTTCTGTAATTTCCAGCACTCCCAGGCAGGGAGAGTTTGGGGTGCTTCAGCTAGCCTCGTGTCAACTTGACTGGCTCTTGGCCATTTTGTTCAGTTAAACTGGGCCCACTCCTACACTTGAAATTATCTAGCCTGCTGAGAGAGGGCAACAGCAAGGAGAGCATTATGCTAGAGAATATTTCAACAACAGTTTTTCCAAGACAATCTTTAATTTAAAAAAAAAAACCCATGTGGCTAGCCCAAAGAGAAATGTTTTACAAACTAGTTAATGCAGCTCAATGCAAGACCAAAGTGGGCCAGGCCTCTAGCCAAAGATATGTGAGGAGAAGGTGTCCCAATGGAGGGCTGGTCCCACTAGATCATGGATGCAGAAAACAACGTGTGCTGAACAATACTTTTTATTGTTGTGTTGTGGGATTTTGATCATTCTGGCACTGCTGCTGCTCCCCTATGGAGGAGGGAAATGCTGGCATGGCAAGGTGTTCAGTACTGTAATTACTCCTTTCATTTCACATGATTAATTACAAAGTTGATTTGAGAGCCCATTTTGTGCTGCTGGCTGCCAGTACCAAAATTGCTAGTTACAGTTCCCCTGTAGGCTGGAAATACCTTTTGAAATTAGTCAATATTGATTAGGGTGAATGTTGTTTCAGTTCATTTTTTTCAGTTTTTAATAATTTGCCCACATTTGCTGCTGTCTTTCATATGTGGGATGGAAAAAACATGAGGTTTAAGAAGCTAAAATGACAGATTTTTCACAAGCAGGCATTTCAGGTGTCCGTTTTTTTTGTTTATGGGCTGTGCCAGTAGCTAAAAGGGGCAGGCATATTGACAAATAGGTGCATTTTGCATATTCATATTGATCCATTCATGATTTTCTCTTGCAATATAGATCTCCTCCATTCACATCCATAGTCTATAGCAATCACTTGAAATAATGGCAATGTAGAGGTATCGAAAATAAAATATAGATTCCTTGTTCAAGTGAAGGATAGGTGGGCAGCTAATGCTTCCAGGAGCAAGCTAGCAAACCAAGTTTGTGTATTCCAGATACATGGCTAAGCTTTGTCAACAACCTACACCATGGGAATCTCTGAAGATAAATACAGTATGCATGCATGCTCACATACGTATCTGTCCAGAATAGATGCCATTTTACTTGACCTTCAGGCAAAGCACTGATATATGTGTCCAGCTGACAACCCTGCAGGTGTAGATTTATCAAAACTATAGATTCAAATCTTCCCCCAGAAGCATGGACCACAATGATAAAACACCCTCATTCTAACTTTCTCCATTTGTCTGTGTTGAGTCAAGACTGCAGGCATGTATGAGAGCCATTCATTAGTGTGAGCCAAAATCCCGAGTGCTATTCTGTTTGGGGATATGTGCTACAGTATTTTAAAAGCCTAGATTGTGTGAAAGCTAGCGCTGTGGTGTAAATGTGAGCGATAGTGGTACACTACTAATTTGGCAGTTTCTTCTTCCCCGTCTGTAATATGAGGATAATTCTGATAGTCTACAGGGTTTCGGAAAGGTCACTGATGATATACATAAAACACTATAAGCAATCTTAAAACACTGTACAAATCCAAAGTATTAAATAACCATTCTTAAAACGGGTGCTCTCAGGAGGATTCTGATTAATGGTTCAGTGGTATGCTGGAATTAACACATAAACCATCCTTAAGGCAGCATCTATTCAGGGTAAGTTTCAAAGAGACAGCTTTACTAGTCAGGGGAGAGAAGATTTCGCTCACATCACCTAACTGTATATTACTGCTGAGAGTTTATTAATGCATAAGCCACAAGCCAGTGCATCAAATACAAGAATGTAAAATCTAGGCATTAAAACCAACCACAGTAACAAATGATCAGCACTAAACAATATATTTCAAAAAGCACATAAAGAATAAAGCTGGTTGTTAAAATCTTGTAATCATAATATATTAGAACGGTTTGCTTTTGGCCCTCAGTTTAGCTATTGTACAAACAAAAGTTGCCACATATCCTTATTTATATATAATCATAAATATACTGTATCTGAGTCACAACATGAAATACATCATCAACTATAAATATAATATACATATGCATATTTGGCTCTATATGTATGCATCCTTGATTGTATATTTATATGTCATGAGTCAGACATATTTATGTATATGCATTCAAATATGTATACATGAACACATTACATATACAGAGAGAAACGGAGAATTGGCTTGAAAAGTTTCTTTTTTAGACTACAGTTCCCAAAATCCCCCAGCCAACATAATTACTGCCCATGCTGCCTGAGTCCAAAAAGTAATTTTCTCAATCTCTGATACTGATACATGGCTTCCAGTACAGGAGACGAAATATCTACTTTAATTTATTAACAACGACCATTTAGATATATCTATACAGAGCCCAAGCACAAACTCTGTGCTTTTGAAACAAATCTTTGCTTTTAAAACCTATTTTCACACTCGGATAATTAAAAAACATTCATTAAGACTAGTATAGATGCCCCTCAGATGATCATTCAAATTTTCTTAGGGTTGTTCATAATTTTATTTTATTTATTTTTTCCCAATTTTTACTCTGGGTGTAAAACAACAACAATTGTATGCTGTCGAGAGTTTTCTAAGCAGATAATACACAGAAGTGGTTTGCCATTTCCCTTCTTCTGGAGCATCCTGGGACTCTGCAGTTTGCCCAAGCCCACACAGGCTAGATCTTCTTCCAGGAGGCCTAGCGGGGAACTGAAACCTCAGCTTCTGGCTCTATTATCAGATACTTAAACTGCTGAGTTAGCTCTGTATATACAGTGCTCCTCTGCATGATGACGATAATCCATCCCGTGAAAATCGCTGTTTAGCGAAATTGTCGTCATGCAAAAGCCCTTTCCCCATTGGAATGCACTGAAACCCAGTTTAATGCATTCCAATGGGGAAAATACCTCCTTGTCCACTGAAGATTGCTCATAGGGAAGCCATTTTGCGAGTGCCGATCAGCTGTAAAAATGGCTGCCCTGCAAAGCATGGGTCCAGAAAACACAGGGCAGCCATTATGCGGAGCCAAAAAAAAATCGTCATCTTGGGAACAAACGGTTTGCGAAGCATGGACCTAATAGACGTCCAGCGAAAATGGCCTATTGGAATCACTGTTTTGCGAATCGCTATAGCAATCGCAAAAAGTCATCATTCTGTGGATTTGTCATTTAGCGGGGTCATCCTTTAGCAAGGTACAGTGGTGCCTCACATAACGAACACACCGTTTAATGATGAATCCGCATAGCGATGTGGATTTTGCGATCGCTAATGCGATCGCATACCAGTGTTTTAATAGGGCGAAAATCGCTTTGTGACGATCGGTAAGCATTTCGCTTACTGATCTTCGCATTGCGATGGGGAAACAGCTGTTCGGCAGTTCTAAAATGGCCGCCGGAACACCCGAAATGGCTGCCGGAACACCCAAAATGGCCGCTGGAACACTCAAAACGGCCGCGTGCAGTGTTTTCGCGCCCTGCGCAAAAATGGCATCCGAATGGGGAAACATTGCAGAACGGTGAGTTTTGGGCCCATTTGGAACGCATTAAACGAAGTTCAATGGGCTTTTCCGTTCCGTTTAGCAATGTTTCCCCATAGCGAAGGTTGATCAAGAACGGATTAACCTCGCCATGCGGGGCACCACTGTACCACTGTATAGGGTTGGTTAAATCAGGATATGTAAACTCAAGCCCAAAACTGAATAGATGTCAATGATATGTAGACAGCCAGAAGACACTAAGATAACTTTTTGAACATTCATAGAAAAACTGGTTTGCTCTGAATCATAAAGGTTGAAGCAGGGGCAAAGCAAAACAGAAACCAATTTTTTTCCCTAAGGATACAACAACAGATGTTGGAAGATGTCAACTGGGTACCAATAACGTTATTAGGCCATGAAAAGGCACAAGCTTTCTGCAAGCTTTCAGGATTAAAAATGTATATATCTTCATGACAGTGAAGCTTGATGTTAGAACCATGTAGCCAATGGGCTGTCTTAAGATTTAATGAGGAAAAAAATGTAGACACTGTAAGAGGATTCATCAGGTGTAAAAGTTCACCAAGGGATAGAGTTGCTATTCCAGTGTTCCAAATCTAGGCAGTATTATTTGCATATTAAACACATTTGCATATAATGCTAATCAAATGTACAGAGGTTGCATTTTTGCCCCTGCCAAGATGTTTCATCACTGGCACAATTTACAGAATAAGTACTGGTCACAAGAGCCCATTGAATGCAATGATTAGGGAACTGAACATAGAGCAGGGACACCTGCGTTCAAGTTTCTGCTTAGTTACAAAACTTCCTTAGGTGGTGACTGTACCTGTATTTGATTCGCAGCCTGTATTATGTTTGAAATTGTAATCGGAGATCACACGGGAGCTGCAGATTGATTCAGGAGTTCACTCTACATACTGGCAGAGATTCAAGTCACATTCCTGCCCACAGCCTCTCCCTATTTCCTCTGGTTTCACCTCTGCTGATTCTTTTATGGTTCACTGTGAAACCACTTTCTCATTTAAAGCTTCAGGCTACTACATTTCTTAAAAACCTTTCTACAGAAAAATACCATAGAAAAGTATTTAACAATCTAATAGTATGGAACATCAACAGTTTGAACATTAATTTTGCAAAATAGATCATAATTCACACATCAGAATGATTCCCTAACGGGGATCACCACCTTCCCATCTGTTACTTGTAACAATTATAACGGAACCCCTGAAACCCCTTTTAGCAGAAATTTTAATCTTTTTTATGTTTTTATTTTTTAATCTTTTAATTGTATTTTAAAATCATATATTGTTTGGTTTATCTTTTAATATTTAACTTTAATGTGTTTTTAAATTGTGTAAATTTAAATGTTGTGAGCCACTTTGGGTCCCTTGTTGGGAGAAAATGCAGCTTATAAATAAAACTAATAATAATAATCTGTTACTCCTTTCCCTTTCTTTCAAGCAACGCATGCAGGAATCAGATCATTTCTGATCACATATAGTTTTAAATGACTGGCATGATAATTTTTTTAAAATCCCCTTTCAGATTTTTCAGTTAAGCGATTAATAGCACTAAATCTCTGCTTCACAACAAAAGGGCCTTCCCACACAATCTGAAGCTTACTGTGTTGGACAGGATTCAGAACTAGCATTTGATTTCCCCCACATTAGAATCAGGGGGCTTTGCTTTTACATGTTCCCCCCTCCTGGGCCTGAAACTGAAACACCACCTATAGGCATGCCCCCATCTTTACAAGAAAGTATCATAACAGGAAAAGCTTGTCCAAATCATTCTGGCTTGAAAAAGTAGAAGACCTTGCTGCAGTAGAGACCATGTAGTCCTACTCTTAATGTTCTTGGGCTAGTTAGGAAACCTAGATAGATGAGTGCTGCTGTGGTGATAAAGGGGCATAGAGGTATCATGTATGGTTGTCGTGTACATTACTGCTCCATATAAATAAATACATAGTGACATTTTATCATGTATATCATTGGACCCTTGTCATTCTTTGCTATCAGTTTCTACTGATGGAAAAAAAAAAACCACAGTCACATGAGAATACAAAAGGAATCACCTACAAGGAATATGTGGACATCTGATTTCCAGGAAAAAGATGTCAAGAAAGTGGAGTGAAAATACAATGTGTGATTTCCTTGAAAGTTACAGATTATGTATTTTATTATTATTAGAAAATGTTGTAGTTTGTATGTGTTAATAACGTCATGCATACTAGGCTGCCTGTATTACCATCCAACTACTGTTGGTCAATGTCCAAATGTAAGGTAAGGATCAATATTTGTACTTTGCACTCCCATATCCTGTCACCCTACTGACTACACCCTTCCACCCAAATGTGTGTGCAACAAATTAGGCAATGCTCTGTAAGTGCCCATCCAACAAGTATTTCCCTACTTAACAATACCCTACCATATGTTGCCTCCTCTTTTCCTGGGTCTAGATGATTTCTACACACCTACACTAAATGGCTGCTATTTGTTTCATTTCAATGGACTCCTCTGGAGTATGGAATTAGATAATGAAGAGTGACTGGAGGAGTGCCTTTTTGGATATACTCTCTTGAATCCTACAGCCAGCATGGTCATGGGGAGTTTCTGGCAGTTGTATTCCAAGAAAGTACAGTAACTTGTGAGTTACTTTCTTGAAGATGTACTCAAAAGTTGTGGTTCTTAATCATCTCCTATGCACATTTATTTAGGCATAAGGCC
Organism: Pogona vitticeps; assembly: GCF_051106095.1. Lineage (NCBI taxonomy): Eukaryota > Metazoa > Chordata > Lepidosauria > Squamata > Agamidae > Pogona > Pogona vitticeps. The sequence continues at coordinate 112,940,279 of NC_135787.1, read as the reverse complement.
CATTTAACTTAGAGAGACATATATCTGGTTAAGCAGTTCATGTACCACAGTTCCAAGACAAATAGAAGCAGGAGCGGACCTTGTAGAAGAATGTTATTGTTTCCTTATCTTTATCTGAAATCTCTGTCCAAAAATCTAAGATTCAAAGTAAGCATAAACTTCAGGAGTTCTATCAGCTCCCTCCTGCTTTCGCCAACTCCTCCTTTCCTCTGAGTAGCATTCAGCTAAGATCCCAGAATCATATGGAAGTTAAAATTGAATGGGGTGTGTGTGTGAGAGAGAACCTCCCCTTCTGGAAGCCTAGAACGAATCATAACATCAGAGATTGGAAAAGCTACATTTTTCTGCTACCACCCTCAGAAATCGCTAGCCAGCATGGAACTTCTAGGCCAAGATAGTAACTTTTTCCAGACTTGGCATAATAGTGCCATGCAGCAAAGACCGGAGTCCATAGCAGCTTAAATATTAAAAATGATTAAGAGAAGACAAGTTCTTATTTTGCTTTGCCTGGGTGTTTTTGTTTCGTTGTGCACCCTTGGTCTTAATGCTGTTTATGTTTGTAGGCAGCTCTGCAAAACAAACCTCAGCTTGTCTTTGGTCTGCAGACAAGCTAGGGCTAGAATTTCCCAATATAGTAATATTTACGCAGCAAAAGATGATTTTAATCTCATTGTTAATAGCTTCACTCCCTGGCTAAATGCACAGAAAGGCTGGTTTCTTACACAGCAATTGAAGAAAACAGTGACTTGATAGTTCACCTTCAGTCTCCAGCCGCAAAAGGACTGGAGAGTTGTTGTTTTTTTAAACCTTGGAAATCTGAGCCAGGGGAGGGTCCAAAAAGGTAGAAAAGGTACCAGGTGGGATGCCTGCAATCTAGGCAAAATTCAGTTAAACAGGGGATACAGCAACCTGAACCTGCAAGGTTTTTTTAATTTTCCCGAGAATAAGAAAAGCCATAAGAAGCAAGAAACCTTGAACATCTCTTTTGAAAATACAACAATCCCCTTGAAGCCCAAGATGTCCTGTCATAGGAAGAGAGCAAAAAGTCTTTGCTGGTTTTATGCTGCCAATGATTATCTCAGATGATGGATCAAGTAAAGTAGGTCAACAATCTTGCTGGCTTGACCATGTGTTGCTGGGGAAATGCTTGGAAATTTAAACCCCAGTCTAGGTGGCATGAACTCCTATTTTTGTTTGTTTGTTTGTTTGTTTGTTTGTTTGTTTGTTTGTTAGTGTGGGTTACCACTACTGTATTAAAACAAATGTAAGAACATGTGATACCTTTATTAGACCACAATAAAATAAAATAAAATAAAATAAAATAAAATAAAATAAAATAAAATAAAATAAAATAAAAACTGCTTTGTTGATCATTCATCTTCTTCAGGCTGTGTGCCTCACGTTCTTGTGGGTCATTGAAAAATGATATGCTTTTATTAAAGTCCCAAAGTCTTGTGGCCATTGTTGGGGCCAGGTTTAGCTTCTTAGATGGAAATGGATGCAGTTTGCAAGAGTCCTGTGGTGGGAGGAGGGTGTGGCGTCAAACCCCTCCTCAGCCAGTAGTTTGGAATTTATTACCCAACTCTTTAAACAAAGACTAGTTAGCTACTGGAAGAGTTAACTAAGATCCAATTTCTACAAAATTAAGGCTGGATTGGTTATCAGTCAAGATAAGCACAAGTTCTGAAAGTGGTGGAGCTACCTAAGGCTCTCTATTCTCTTCCTGTGAAAGGCCATTGGGCCTCACACTAGCTAGAGCAGTGGTCCCCAACCTTGGGCCTCCAGATGTTCTTGGACTTCAACTCCCAGAAATCCTGGCCAGCAGAGGTGGTGGTAAAGGCTTCTGGGAGTTGTAGTTCAAGGTTGAGGACCACTGAGCTAGAGGCCATGTTGGGTGTCAAGGAGATTGCTCCTATGTTCAAAATAGAGTTGTCGGCAGGCATATGGGATAAAATCTAATGCTTCATGAGTCTTGCTGTAATGTCAGAAGCTTCTTCCCCATTCATCTTTAGATAGCATGAGGACTGGGTGGTCACTGGCCCATCGCCAAACAGGAAGATGTGGGGGACAAGGAACACCAAAGAAGAAGCAATTTTTCACACAAAAAAGGAGGACACGTGGCATTAAATTTGCAAATGACAATTTAAACTAATATATACAAATATTAGAACAACTAGACATTTAAGTTTTAACCTTCAAACCACTCAGAGTAGTGCTTGCCCTAGTGAGGCAGTCCAGTGGTGCCTCGACTTATGAACATCCCTACTTATGAACATTTCGACTTACGAACAGCTCTGTCCGCAAAATTTTGCTTTGAGTTGTGGACTGAGCTTCAACTTAACGAATGGAAAAAAACACAGGGGAAGCAGGGAAAGCGCAAAATTTGAACTTTCAATTAACCATTGGCCATCGAAGAGGCTGCTAGTCTGCTACCTTGCTCGTCCCAGTGGTTAAGTGAGTGGATGCGGAGAGATACTTTGGACTGCCTGTTACTGCCTGTTACTGCCTGACACTGTACTGCCTGATACTGTACTGTACAGACTGTTTTTTTTTTTTTTGTCTTTCTGGTTTTTGGATTTTTGGCTTTCTTTTTTAAAACAGAGAGACTGCCTGTTCTGGGTGAATACTGTACACTGTATTTTCTGTACAGGGTTTTTTGCAGCTTGGAGGGCTAGGACTAGGTTGGGGGATTATGTTTCTGTGCTCTGATGGGTCTTGCAGTGTGGATTTAAAATGTGAAAAGTAGAGTGTAATATTAAATTAAAATGAAGTGTGAAATTTAGACTGTACAGTCATTTTAAAAAGTAAAATTTATTTATTTATTTTTGCATTCTGTGGTTTCTAGGGTTTGTGTACTGTGACCTCTCTTTTGTTTTAAAATGTGTGGGTTTAAAATGTGGCTCCAAAGTCTGTTTTAAAATCAGAAAATATTCTGTGAGTGGCTGTGCTGGCTGTTGATGCAGGCAGGCTGTAAAATGGAGCTTAGGCTCCAAAGCCTTTTTTTTCTTAAAATCAGAAAATATTCTGTGAGGGGCTGTGCTGGCTGGTTTGCTCTAAAATGTATTGTCTTCTCTCTCTCTCTCTCTCTCTCTCTCTCTCTCTCTGATCTCTTTTTGTGATGAGGGGGTCTGTTTGCTGGAACAATGGTTGCTGATTGTTGATGCAGGCAGGTTATAAAATGCAGTTTTTTTTCTTAAAATCAGAAAATATTCTGTGAGGGGCTTTGCTGGCTGGTTTGCTCTAAAATGAAGTTTAGACTCAAGTCTCCCACCCCATCGTCTTCTATCTCTCTGTCTTCTATCTTTTTGTGCTTAAAAGCACAAACTTTTGTCTGAGGGGCCTGTGCCCCAGTGATGACCTTCTTTCATTCTTTCCTCTTTTACCCATTGTTCCCTCCACGACCTAAGTCATCTTAGGTTAAAAAAGAAAAATTCTCCTCCTAGTGGTAGAGGATGGATTAACTGGTTCCTACGGGAACTAATGCTTCGACTTACAAACCATGCCTCTACATAAGAACAAAAAACAGTCAGAATGGATTAATTGGTTTCCAATGCATTCCTATGGGAAATGCTGATTCGACTTACGAACATTTTGACTTAAAAACATCTTCTGGGATGGATTAAGTTCATCCTAACCATCTTGGTGTACAGTACTGGGAAAATATGGGCTACAAATTGAATAAATATATAAGGTATAGTGTTCATCATAATCATTATATCTTAGAACTACAAAACTGGAAGGGACCTTATGGATCTTCAAGTCCAGCCCCTCTCAAGGAGGCACAGTGGGGAACTGAACTCCCAACCATGGACCTAAACCACCAAGCTATCCAGCAGTACAATACTTCTCTGAAATGACTTGTGACTTGTATTTTCTGCAGAAGACAAATATACATAGAAAGAAAATCAACAGAGGTTAACATAGCTTTGTTGAAATGTCTAGCTAGGCAGCAATTAGCTTTTTCAGAGGAATGAATGGAACAGAGCATTCAGAGTATCTACTCCTGGGACTCGCCTCACATCTGAAGTTCATACAGAATTGACATGCTGTGCCATGTCTTTTCTGCCATTCATCAATAGTTATATCAGTTTGTGTGTGGTTTGCTTCTTTTCTTACAAAGCATTCCACCCCCTTGGCCAAACCATTTTGTTTAAAATATGAGGGAAGACTAATTAGATACCAAAGAAAGCCTCTACTTTCCCCACTCAGCCAGGGAAATTTAAGTGGGGGTGGGGAGGTGACCAATAACATGCCACCACAAAGGAGGTGTGCATTACCAAAAAAGAGAAAGCTCTCCAAATGGAGGACCACAACCACATATTCATGCATCACAATGCCAGAGGGGGAACTTTGCTAAAGTATAATCCACATTTAAGCCATGGCATCAAAACAAAATAAAAGTGAAATGCTTTCTCAGACAAAGCAACCTGTAAGTAAAGGATTATGGCAGAGGATGGTCATGGCAGATTCCTTCCATAGGTTGTGTGAATAGACTCTTGAGCTTTCTCCATGTGCCTCCTTTGTGAAGATTTTTACATATAACCCGGGTCTTCAGAACAATCTAATGAACATTCTCGGCTCCTAAAGGTGGGTGATCAGCAGAATCTGACGCTTCCTGCCAGAGACATTCATTGGAGGAATGCCTATGTAATCCATTTCTGTTACATTCAGCCCAATTATTGAGTACATTTTTGAGTACAAATGCATATATATTTACTGGAGCAGAGCCCCAACATGATGTAATCTCTTAATATTCTAGAGATCAATTTTTTAAGCCAAAGGGTGGAAGATTCCTATTTGCTTTTCAGTTTTTATTGCAGTAAAAACACAGAGAGAATACATTTTACAATTGTCCTTCAAACCCCCAAAAGTAATTTTTTCAGCTTGATTTGCACAACCCAATGTAAGTCAAACTGTGTCCTCTATATCCAAATAAAAGTATCAGTGTATAAAAATATGAAACATTTCTGTATGGTGATATAAACATGGATATGGTACAGAATCATATTACTTACAGCTGCCAGCATACGGAAACAGCACAAATTGCTGGTGTGAATTGCTACTAGTGAAGAAGTTAGTACTTCCACCAAGTGCTTCTTGCACCAAGTCATACAATGAATGGACAACAGAGAATGCAAGCCTTCTTATCTAGTAGCAATTCATCATACCAGTTTGCCCCATTTTACTTACGCTGCTGCTGTAATAGGATTCTGGCCACAACTTTTAAAATTAAGGTCTCTCTCTCTCTCTCTCTCTCTCTCTCTCTCTCTCTCTCTTTGTGTGTGTTTGTGTGTGTGTGTGTGTGTGTGTGTGCAGAGATGGGGGGGATAGGGAGAGGAAGAGGGATATTCCTAATATCCTGACACACCCGCAAATTTGGGTTGCATGCACATGGCCCATTTACAATCCAGACATCATAAAGGTTTCAATAGAACTCTCAAGAGTTTGAGGACAGATAAGGAAAAGAAAGGGTTGGAATTCTTCATTCTTAAATTATTGTCTGAACATCTAGACAATAGTTAAAAGATTTCAGTGGCTGAAATCTGGAAATAAATTGTAGCTAGAGTAAGCACATTGATTCAGTGGGGATTTTGTGAGTCAAGTCCTGTGTAAATTCCATTAATTCAGTGGGCCGACTCTAATTCTGATTGACTACTGGATTTCAGCTAGTGTGTTGAAGTCTTAAATATGAGAGCTAGCAGGGTAGGAATATTCAAGTATGCAGTCCTACATGTCTCATTACTGCTGAAGCACATGAGAACCATAATTATTGTGAGAGTGTCCATCAGCAAATGACCCTATTTCTTGTTTTGCAGCATCACTACTAACTGGATTTCTTTTTTCATTTGGATGCCCGGCTACAACAGTATTTAAAATGTGTTCGTGGCAATGGAGGCCATTTATTCTCACAGGTGACATTGCACTGCACACAACGGAGCCACTTGAACTAAGCTGAACCACACAATTAGTTCCATGATTACTTCCATGGCCTCTCCTAATTTATGAGCGCAGAGGTCAAGCAAGTGAAAGACTAAAACCGACACAAATTTAGGAAGCAACAAGAGAGGTGAAAGGTCAAAGGTCAGGCCATGAGGTCAAATGGAGATGACAGCAATAGTCCACATGACAAATAATCCACATACTAGTTTCTGTAAACAAAGCCTTTTTTCCTTGCCTAGCAACCTTGACAGAAACAAAAGTTGCTTCCCTCAGAAAAAATGTATTGATTTTCTTTTTATTGCAATAAAAATGTTCCTATAGTTGTTAAATGTGGGTAGGGGCATGGAAAGTTCAGTCAAATCCCATGCTGAGAATATTTAGTAACTTTTAAAAATATGCGGCTGATACCTTTGCTTTCTAAAAACAAAATGAATGTGAACGTTCAAATCCCTTAGATCAGACAATATTTCAGCCCTTTTATTTATGTCACCATAACTTTCCAAACAGAAAGACGGCCAATGTATCACAGCTATAGCTCCCCTGATGTGAAAGCCTATCTGCTTTCTCATATGCAGCCATGGGTTGTGTGTTGCTCTCTAAGATTTATGAAACCACACCTCCCATCATCCTTCAGCACTGGCTATGGAGGAAAATGTTGTTGTGAGTTGCAGTCCCACAGTATCTGAATGATCACATGTCCCCTATGTTATGAACGGACAGGTATGCCCACCAGTTAACTCAATTAACAACAACAAAAACTTGTGTCACTTCATTCCCAAATAATCTGAGAATTGTGTTAGGGTATGATTGTATCATTCATATCATACGCTCTTTGTGTCACTGTCACTGTCGTCATGGGGCAGCCTCACTTGAACTGGCTTGATTTGGTGCAGGGTACTATACTGCTCTTTTAAATTGCCTTAATTAGACCCAGGGTTGGCACTTACATCTGTCAGTGGGTCTGTCCTGACTCCACCTGCATTCTGTTATCCATAACCGTCTTGTCTGGAGTTATTTTTTTTTTAATTCTACCGTGTTTCCCTGAAAATAAGATAGGGTCTTATATTAATTTTTGCTCCAAAAATCCATTAGGGCTTATTTTCAGAGGATGTTTTATTTTACAGTCATGTCATCTTCTTCCAGTTGCTGCACAATGGTGGAGAACGGGGTTTAACTTAACTGGGGCTTATTTTTTTGGTACGGCTTATATTAGGAGCATCCTGAAAAATCATACTAGGGCTTATTTTCAGGTTAGGTCTTAGTTTCGGGGAAACAGGGTAAGTGGCATAGCACTGCATCAGTGTTGCAGACAGAAAGAGTCCAGCTCTTCTGTGATGCAGAGCTAAAGCTGAATTGTTTTTTAAATTAAAAAAATGTTTAAAGGGGAAAAGTTCAGACAGTAGTCATGATTGCTGATCTCCCAATGTGAAAATACCCTGCACCATCTCAAACACATGATCAAGACGTTAGCATATGGAATGCCCCCTCACACAGATACAACACGACCATCCACACAACCAAAAACGGGCAAAAAAAATGTAGCATTCTCCAGGTCAGTGATTCCCAACCTGGCTTAACCCAAGTGTTATTAGACTACAACTCCCAGGAATCCTGGCCAGCAAAGCTAGTGGTGAAGCTTCTGGGAGCTGCAGTTCAAGAACACCTGGGTTACCCAAGGTTGGGAACCACCGTTCTGGAACAATTTAAAATAACCTCCATCCAGGTGTTTGAAAAGAAATTATTCCTGGAAGTTGGGGGGGGGTTGAATGTGGGAAATTTGGAATCAATATGAACAGCCAACTTAGTAAACCTTTGTGCTGGGCATGTTTCTCGTCATTCAGAACAGTGGGGTACACAAAACAAAAGGATACTGATGTAATTTCTTAGGAATGTTTTGTGAACTTCAGTCTGAAAGACAGATTTATTTTGCTAATGTCATTCAATAAAATCTTACTGTTACAGAACTTTATGGTCATGTGTATGACAACTGAAGATAAGGTTAGTTATTGATTTCTGGATGAAATGCTGGTCCTAGAGACCTTTTGCTTAACTTTAAAATGCAAAAACAGAGGAGAGGGGTGGGAGAGAGACAGAGCGAGAAAGAATATTTTGCCCCATTACCACCATATGATGTTTTGAAATATAAACTTTCTGACAGACTTTGAGGTGTTTGCCAAAAGCCATTCTATGACATTCTTGGCTGTAAATGAATATTGCTCAGGTATTTGGCCCAACTTTTCTGTCTGTGGAAAAATGGAAACAGGCTGACTCCTGATTCAACTCTTTTAAAATGAGAGGGATAAGTTGTTTGCACTTACTTTTGCTTTAAATTATTTTCCCTTTCTTTTTTTATTACCGGGTCCCCAAATACATGGTGTTAGGGGAGAAGTTGCTTCTAAGGATCCATAGAGTAAAGCATGCTTTTCCACAAAATCTTCCCCATAACATATTGTTCTGTGACTCCCAGTGAGATTTGTACACTCATTATGACAGGTATAATAAGAGTCATATGTTCTAGAGGCACCAAAAAAACTGACACCTGAAGAAAAAAAATTGCAGAAAGAAGAAACATAAATGCCAGTCTTGGGTTGTTTTGTTTTCCTCCCCGCTTGTAACTGAAGCTTTCAGGACAGGATGAAAATCAGAGGGATAGCAATAATTCAATTTACAATAAACATAATAGGTAAAGGTAAAGGTTCCCCTTGACATTTTTAGTCCAGTCATGTCTGACTCTAGGGGTCGGTGCTCATCCCGTTTTTCAAGCCATAGAGCCAGCGCTTGTCTGAAGACAGTTTCCGTTGTCACATGGCCAACATGACTAGGGAGCGCCGTTTTACCTTCCCACTGAGATGGTACCTATTTATCTACTCGCATTTACATGCTTTCGAACTGCTAGTTTGGCAAGGAGCTGGGACAAAGCGACGGGAGCTCACTCCGTCGCATGGATTCTTACAACTGCTGGTCTTCTGACCCTACAGCACAGGTTTCTGCGGTTTAGCCCACAGCACCACCACATCCCTTAATAAACATAATACCCTAAATCAATAAGAATGGATGGCCATGTTAGACAACATCAGGGTGGCATGCAAAAAGAAGACATTTATGTGTACTTAAAATATAATTGGTATTCTCCACCAGAATCGACATATTGGCTGAAATCCTGTTACTTAGCATAGTAAATCACACTAGAGTCAGTGGGGATTTACTCTAGAGCAGTAAGTCACCGCTCAAGATCAATGGATCTTGAATCAATGATCTTATGGAGGAGCTGGTGCACCAAATCCCTATTGATTCAGTGGGCCTACTCTAGTGTGACTTACTAGTATACTAAGCAGCAGGATTTCAGCCACTGAATCAATTTCCATATTTTGAGTCAACACTTATATAAATCCATTGACTCAATGAATCTACTTTCTAGGAGTCTACCAACTGGATCCAGGTGCGAATCAATAAAATTTGGATTCTTCTGGCCTCCCTTGTCACAGCTAACTTGTGGCTTAAATATGACTGATGTTTTCTGGATTTGTGCTCAGTATCTGTACCACCCATTCACTTAACTCACTCTTTTCTCTCATACTGGAGCTGTAGTTCTCTGAAGCTTTGCAGAAGGAAATGGCTAAAATGAAAACGTAACCATTTGAAATGGGGAGAAAGCAAGGCAGTGAAACCAAACCTGGAAATCCTTGTCTTAAAACCAAACTGTTCACAAGAGGTTTAGGAGGAAAGAGAAGCTGCTATTTTCTTTAATAGTCTATAAATGAAACAGTCTTAATTTTAAAATCCTGCCTAAAGGTGTAAATTACAGAATGACAAAGGAGCCCCTTGAGATGTTCAAAGGTCACCATCACTTCATTTGATACTATACTTTTTGTTAAAGGCTCCTACTCTAGCAGGAGTTTTTAAGGATGACGTTCTGTCTGTAGTTACTGGAATTAATTCTTTATAATGTAAAGTAACAATTGCATCATTCATAATGGGAGCCAAAATGGGCATTCTGAATCTCGGCTTTCTGGTCCACAAAGTAGCTTTATTTAATATTTTTATTAACCGTCATGCACTAAGTTTTTTTTAAAATTGCATTTTGTGAGTTGTGGGGCTTTCAGTGAGACTTCAATGAGAATTCCAGTGTGTTGTGGCGCATAGACACCCCCATGCCCATAGGAGCTTTTGCGTGTGCAAAATCAAATGTGCTTCACGAGGTAGAAAGCACGCAGTGCAATAAAAGTAAAATAAAACCAGATGAAATAAATTGGAATGAAATGAAGTGACATGTGCACTGCTTGTATTTTGGGTTCGTGTCTGATGGTTGTGATTTCAACTTTTCCCCATTAAAAGAAATTCTGATTTTTCTTGAATGGGGCCAAACTACTGCAACCACTATCAGAACAAATCAATTTGCCACCTCTTGTTTGCTAAAAAACGGCATGGGATATTTTTGTCACAGTACCATGCCTTGGTTGGGACTGCAAAGTGCCCCGGTGGCTAACATTCATAGTTGTGTTAGGACAGACTTTCTCTCAGCCATCTTCTGTTTGTAGTGGAACAGAAACTTGTAGGTGACAAACATCTGAAATTTGGGGATGTTGTTTATAGTAATGAAATATTTTTCATCTACATATTGGGTCTAATTCAGTGGATTCTGAAACAAAATATGATGGATAGCGGTCTAAAATGTCCCATTCTGGTCAAATCTGAATGCTATTAACTGGAGAAGTCTGTGGCAAACTGCGGGTAGGACCATATTTGGTTGGATCGTTCATGCAATAGCCCATTTGACTTTCACCGTACATGAGAAAAGAGGCAGCCACATCTCCTTGTGCAAGTCTTGAGCCCTGTTCCTTCCAGCAAGGTGATCTCTGCAAAGGCAAGCCAGAGACCTAACAAGACATCCAGAGGTGGACTGATACACTCCTCTGTTGTTCAATAGGATTCCAGACAGTTAATGTGCAAGACTGTCTACAAGTGGTCTTCCTAAAAACACAAGCAAGATAGATGCATTTTTAAAAAGAGCAGTATTGATCTGTTGGAGATCATTAGTGCTGCCAACCGGCATTGGCTATGAAACCACATTCAATGGCATTTGGAGATTCTACTGCCACACATGTGTAAATATGAAAGCAGTATTAATCTACTATATCTATGATGCTGCAGACAGCACATGTTATCATACCAGGTTTTATGTCCATTAAAAACTCCAGTTTATACCTATCATTAAGAAATCTCTATTGCTTTCTGGTTCTTGCAGTGAAACCTCCAGGTCTGTACTGTTTTCAAATCTGTTCCATCCTCATTGCTGGAGACAACTGGGAGGGTGAAGCTGCACTATGCTTCTCCACATCTAGATCAGACAAGGAGGTTGAGGATCATCAGCATCAGTCCCTGATTGGCTGAGATGATGTGATGTTTTCCCAGTTTAGTTCAGTGGAGTAGTGGTAAATTTGCAAGCACAAAGGTTCATTATGATAATCTCCACAGTCAGCCTCCCTTTACAAGCAGAATTCAAAACCACAAGAACATGGATTGGCTCAGAGAACAAATGAGGAATGGGTCTTTTGTAAAGCTAATGGCTCTTAATTGCTTCTTCAAAATAGAACCATTCAATACTTTGCATTACAATAGGGATAGATTGTAAGAATGTACTGTTACAGTTTCACCTAAACTACTGTGAGGATTGCAGCTAAACTCAGAGAGAACAGGAAAGGCAGTGTAGAGATGTCATAATCACTGCTAATCAGAACGTCTCCGGCCTTTGATCCTGAAAGCTCTGGCTCCATTACATCACTAATCTAGCTATTTGGGAGCAGGTAGAGCTATCAGGAACATGATGTGTACAGTCCATACTTTGTGAGAAAGGGTAGTAGTCATTTTAATTGGGATTAAGCTCTTATACAGGTCCAAGAAAAGAAAACTGCAGGCTGTAAAAATGGCTTCAAAGAAGCCCCAGAAAACAGGAACATATAGGTCAGAGCCCTTAGTGGCCAAGTAGCTGAACCTGAGAAAAACAAGACAAGAGCGAGAGAAAGCTGGGGGAAAAGGTCTATGAGCAAAGGAAAGATCAATTAACTAACTTTTTTGTCTGCATTAAATTGCAGAATATTGGCATATTCTAGCAAACAGGTAATTAAGTCTTTGTGACCCATTCTACAATTTGGAAAAAGAAAGAAAAAAATTATATACATGTTACTGTCAATAATAAGAAAGAATTAAACGTGGGATTCATTTTCCATCTCAAATCAATGGAATGTAAAAATACTTAACTTTGGCTAGGATGATGCCCCACATATAAATATAAACTAAAAATCCTAGGAACTTTAATGCAGTCTTTAACGTAATGACTTGAGTCAGTTTAATTCCCTTCCCATCAAATGATACTCCTTCCTCATCAGAGGATATTAAGAATGAGGTATCAACAAGATGGATGCCTATGGACTCGCCCTCATGCCAAGCACCTGCACAAAAGTGTAAGTAGAACTGCCAGTGATGGCACCCCCAAAACAAGATTAATAGCTCCATTCTTTCTTCCTCAAACTGTCCCAAAAAGAGAAGAGAAGTAGATGCGTATCACAGCTTTAGAAAGTGAGTGAGATGCTCGACATGACATGCAAACATTATTAATGTGATGCCCAGGAAAGCTTGAATTCTGCTGTACACTCCAGCACGCCATTATGAGCATGCCAAGGTATGCTGCAGAAAACACAGTTTTCTTCAACATGAGCCAATGGAATAATTTCCTAGCTTTGTCTGTCTGATAGTGGCACTGTAGTCTTTTGAAGGAATTTTGGATTAAATACTCCCTCTGCTGGTGTACAGAGGCCAATGTCAGGCTTTAGAAACAATTTCAGTCCCATACAATTCAATGCAAGCCCATACTGTCCAGAGGAAGATTTAGAGATGGCTGTAAAGTAATTAGAGCTGTATGTGTGTCCACATTGCTGGCAGTTTTTTTCCTAGTTTACAAAAATCAGATTTCAAAAGAATCATGAGCTTCAGGTCCTGAAGGCCAACCACAAAACAAAGCAGGCAAATTTGCATACTAAGATGAGAGAAATGCCTGCTGTGAAACTCAGATGCTTTCATTAGTTAAGAATCTTCTTCTTTTAATCATAGGCTATCTCTAACATTTGTTTCTGGCTCAACACACTGTGTTTACCAGGGCTGGTGCCAGCTCCTGTCCTAATAAATTGCAGTCCTTGTTATATTCCTATTTTGCTTTGCAGGGTTTTTTGGGGTGGAGTGAGGCTAACTTTTCTAAAGCACAACAGGCTCTGTGTGCATCCATGTTCCCCTTCTTTGTACTCCATCATTGCCTATCAAGACAGTCAATTCTGGTGCTTACTCTAATGGATTTGAAATCTATTGTGTCATACTGTATATATTATACATTTCTCATAGAGTTGTAATTTTTTTAAAGGCCCTTTTTGAAGTGAAAAAGGGAGTAAAATATCTTTTATTTCAAAGATCAATGTGCCAGTTTTCAAGGCAGTACTATTCCAAGGTAGCTTACATTTCAACAATACTACACAATATATAAACAGATAAACAGTAAACAATCTAGAACTCAAACACTATGCCATTAAAACAGAAGCAGTTAAACATTGGGAAACATCACATATTAAAAGTTCATTGATGCAATCTTCCAGTAACTTGGTTACAACCAGTTAGAACTTTAAAACAGAGCTTACAAAAATTACTGTTTTGGTCTGCAACACATAATCCCTTAGCCATCCTGGCTGGTGGATTCGGGGGGGGGGGCTTGACTTCTGCCACCATATTGTGCTAGCCATGTATGGTTATATCTGGGAAAACCTCTACCTCATCAGCTACTGAAAAATCGTAAGGGCACATTCTTTATCTGTGAGACACTGTGAGGGTAGGAAAGACAAAGGGGGAAAAGAACTCTGTAAAGTGCTTATTTATTAAAGGTATGGATGGCTATCCTGTCATCAGAGCAATCTATATACAGGTGGAGTTCTGAGAGGGAAAGGGACTGGGCCATGAGATACTTCCTCATGTGGAGCAGGGTGGGTGGGGTAGTCTATAGAGAATATGAAGAAGGAAGTGGAGAAGGTCCATAATTTATGTCTTACCTAGACCCAGCAGGATGCTGAGAGGAGCTTGAAAGAAACAGATACACAATCCAGCTGCTTAATATCATCATATTTATTACAAGAAGCATAAAACCATTTCATAAATTATAGAAATGTGCATGTTTCATATGCTGTCACATAGAAACTAGCAAATATAAAGTTCCTCCAAATCACATTATAGAATTTTTAAAGCAAAAAGATTCTTATGTCTCTTCCTTTGAAGCCAGAGAGAAGAGAAAGGAAAGACAGAAACAGAGATGACTGGCAAAGGCCCACTCATTCCGGCTGTCCTACGTACTGATACTGGCCCAAGGGAAGCACCATCACCGCTCGCAACCCCCTTGACATCATCTCCCACAACACTCACTGAAGGGGGATGAAGGAAGGGAGGAGGAGGAGGAGGAAGGTGTCTTTCCTATCACTAGCACCACCACTGCCCACCTGCTCTTCAGCCGGCTATGTGAATAATGTCTTGGCCCCAAAGGTCTCCAAGGCCAAAGCATTTTAGGGAAGGGTAGCAAATAGAGATGGGGGTACTCATATTCGTATATGAATACAAATATCCCCGCACAGGTGGAAATAAGGAGTGTCCAGCCCCATCAGGCCGGACTGCCCACTCATGATTTCGCTGCTGCTGACAGCTCCACAGAGGCTTCCTACAGTGCCATTCTGCGACCTAGCAGAGAGGCTTGTCATCCTGCCTCCTGCCAGGAGTGGGCAATCGATTGTGGACAACAGCGCGATAGGAAGGTCTGTGAAGCCTGTGGCAGTGGCGAAATCATGGGGCCGTACCCCAGTTATTTCCACCTGTGCAGAGATATTCATGTTTGGGGTATATATAGATATTTCCACCGCACAGGTGGAAATATATCAGGGAGTTTTGGACAGGCATCTCTCTCCATAAAACTTGGGGTCCGAGGACACTAAAGCTCAAGACATTTTTCTCACAAAGCTGGCGGAAGAGGGCCCAGGAAATCCAGTCAGCAGGCAGTGCTGGAGGAATAGCAGTCAATAGTGTCAGCAGCGAGTCTAGGCAGCAGAAAGGGAAGATGGTGGCTCCACTATTGCCCTCAGCACTCCATAACCTAGGGGCAGCCACTTGCATCTGGATAACTGCCAGGCTGACCCTGCTACATTGTCTTACAACTCAAGGAGATGTTGAGAAGGAGATTCTCTGATAGTCTCCATATTGGCTATTGACTGAAATATGCACGATATCAAGCAGCAGCAACACACCCCAATTTATTTAGTTACTACATTATTTCTTTCAAAAGTGTTGAAAATGCATTTTCCCTTACAACTTTTTTCCTGGTGGCTTTTTGATTCTATTCTATTCTATTCTATTCTATTCTATTCTATTAATGGTTCCAATTGGCATGTGGTACAGTAGTTGTATTGTTAATCATTTATTTTTCTTGTCATATGCAAAGTGCATTCTAGTCCTTCAATGGCTTATCTTCATTGATGTATTTTGATGTAGTGCATAATTATTAGTTGCAGTTCAAAAGGGCAAATTGGAGCCAAGTGTAAGCAAGTAACTTTTGCCCAGAGATTCCCTAAGACTGGAACTTCAGCATCATACATTCATGATCCATATTCCCAATTGCAAGACAGACCATCTTTCTACCCTTTGGGCCTCTTCAATATGAGGATGTTAAGGATAGTCCTAAACCTATACATTCTGAAAATGGCAATTACATTTTCAAATACATGCACTGTCCAAAAATATGATAATCAAAGAGTCAGTAATGGCTGCTCCTTTGTCCGACTGTACTTGGTGGCTTTTTCAGAGGTTCTGTGAGGACTAAAGTAAAAAACGCATAGGGTGGAGCAGCTGTATGTCAGTTTATCAGTACACTTCTTCCCAGCCTAGTTAGGAAACTTACATAGGAAGTCATTCACTTTGGTTGGTATGAAATGGCCAGTGTTAAATGGAAAGTGTTAGATGGAAACTATCTGAGATGTTTACAGAACTAATATAAGAGAAACTGAAACCCACAGATTTGTCCACTAAGGTTCAGGATTTGGGGTGCTGATCTGTTAGAAAATTCTGCTCATGTGCATTCAGCCATGTTAATGTTAAGTTAAATTTGCCATCCCCCCCCCCCATACACTTATCTTTCCACATTCATGGCAGACCAATGCACTATGGCTTTCTCTTTGCAGGGAAGAGAGGGGAATTCATTTCAGTTCGTTTTTTTCAGGACTACACCATAAATGTACAAATCACATATGCAAGACAAGATTGTGAGCTATTTAGAACCACAAATGCAGGAGAAAAAGAGACAGTTGGATTTTTCTCATCCTTTCATGTACATAGACAGTCGACACATATGAAAAAAAAGAGTTTACCATATTTTACTTCCCATGGAGCATCTGGAAAGGGTTAGTGGAAAAAAGCAAATTTCACCAAATAGGTAGGAAAGGAGAGTTTAGAACTAAGCAGAAAGATCCTGATGTGGCTTGAATTTCTGTTCCCTTCTGTTCCCTTAGTCCTTCTGCCCAACTCTACTGCCCAACTCTACTACACAGGCTGCTCAGCTGCACAAGAAACACGGCCACCCCAATTCCATGAGTCTCTGCCAACATGAAAGAGAGTATGAAAACATTCCTGTAGTGTTAGAGCATTGAGAAGACATTGTAAGAAGGTGCTAAAGGCATAATGGGATTAAAGTGCATAATATAGCCCAAACTCTATGCATTCCACCATGCTCATTAAAAGCCTGACTCAAAACATCATACAAATTATCTTTCTGGGTCAACTCTCCTGTAACAAGCTGTTGACTCATAGCGAATGTACAGTATTTGTGAAAGTGCCGTAGCAGACACTGAATTTTCATTTTATGCATAGAAACCCTAACCTTCCTTTGCAGCACTCATTTGCTAAATAAAGGAAATGGTGGTTCATTGGAAGTTCTAGTATAAAAAATGAAATTAGGTGTTAGTGGTATAGATAAAAAACAAGTTAACAAACCACTTTTCCACCATTAACTTATAATATGTTATTTCAATATCCCTTAATGATTCATAAGGGATGTAAGCAATGGTAAATACCAAGGCAGAATTAGCATATAGGGTAGGCATTATAAAATGAATGGAAATTATCTCCAATCTCTTAAGAGACTGTGACATGCATAGAGCCCTCTGAGATGACCAGTCCCTAGGAAATCTGGTTTACTAACTAAACACAACTCAGATCTATCCACAGGTATATGTAAAATATCAATAGTTTTTCTTTTCTCCATTTAAAGGAAACACTGCAACCAGTAATACTATCTCAAAAGCCAATTATAAATTTAATTGATTTCCTACATTGATACAAACTGAGATGAGCAGTTCCAGGCCCACATCTGGCCCTCGAATCTGTTTCTGTGGTGCTCCACCTCTTCTTTATTAATTAAAACCAGAACCCTATTGTTTTGTACCATGTACAGAACCAAAACTGTAAAAGCTACTGTGGCTAATTGTGGCTAAATGACAAGGTGCTGATTGCATGCCAATTGTGTGTTGCATGCAAGACTAGATATGCAATCGGGCACACAACCAACCTGCAGCCAATACCTCATCCGTCACTCACAATGGCTTCTGCAGTGTCTCTTTCACAGTATATATGAAAAAGCAAAAGGATTCCAGACTAATTGATGGGTATATTATGTGTTGAGAGTCAGATACTGTAAGTAGCTAGATGGGCGAAGAACTGATATTGACATTTTGGAAGATATGTTACAATCAAAACCACAGATACACATTTCTTGCCACCTAATCCATTTGGTAGGCATTCAGATTCAGTAAAACATAAGCACATCCATGTCCCGTTTCTGTCCAGGCAGGCTTTTCACAAAAGCAAAGCTTTTTGTATGTGGCTCATGGAATCTTGAATACCAGAGTGAAATGCTGGAATATTTAGTTCAAAAATCCTGGCATATTTAGCTGTTGCTGGAAGAGTGATTCCCAAAGCTGAATGACTGATATATATAATAGCCTTCCAGCTTATACTTTTCAACTATGCAGCTACAAATTCAATTACAAGTACAACAGTAAAACACTGGGGGGAAAGCAATTTTTCAATTAGCTGCGCACTCAAACCAGCAAGTCATGAATAATTTCATTTTGGATGCATCAGTGCGAGAAAACAAAGCAAGCAAAGTAGACCATCCTTGCTATGTATAGAAGATCTCACGATAATTTAAATATGACTGGAATTAAGTACAGTAATCTTCATCAGAGCCTGTAGGTGCAAGTAACATAGTTGTTACAGGTACGTAGTTGTTTGGGGGACAACACATATTGCAATTAGCAGTTACAACGTAATTTTCATGAATAGCAAGTAATGAATAACATCCAGTTACTTCAGAGGTTATTTTCAAATGGATGTTTTAAGGCATTTTAGAGACATTTGGACAGGAACGTGCCATTCATTTATCAGGTCTTAAAATTCCTTACATATTCTTTACTTTTGTCTTTCTTCCTCAATGTACAATATAAAGAATGGTCACAAAAGAGAAACAGATAGTTTTTCCCTGTATTTTCTAGTCTATTGGTAAGGTCAACACAACACATTCATAATGCATGAAAGGACAATGTGCGCTCTCTTGACTCAACAATACACCTCAAGCAGAAATGCAGATGTCCTGTTGAGAATGAGACATGGACCCACGCCCCCCCCCCGTTAAACTCCCCATAATTTGCGCAAAATGTTTCTGCAGAGAACAAGAAAGGAAGAAAGACAAATGGAACAGTGGTTGTGGTGCAAAATCTGGAGCCCAAGATAGCCTTATTTTGTTTCTTCAGTGAGAAAATGTGATATTTCAAGTGTTCAGTACTGTTTCATAGTCAAGAACTAGCTCAAACATGCAACATCTCTGTCAATATTAAGGTGGGAGTCTTCCAGTATAATTATCTTGGGGGGGGGGATTTCCAGCTAGTGGACTTAATTTGGTCTGGCTTGTAAAAAGTGTGGGGAATACCTTACTCCTTCCTTAAGTCTGACCCCACCATAAAGCCCAATAGCCTTGTATATTCCACCTCGACCTACTCAGTCTCCTAACCATGCACTCTTATTTTGGGGGATAAGCAGAACAAAGGGGAACCAGGGAGATCAGTTTCCCCCATTGCAGCCTCAGCCTTCCAGTTAAGAACATCAGCAATCCACAAGGGAATCTGTACAGTGGGGTCTTGACTTAAGAACGGCTTGAGTTAAGAACATTTTGACTTAAGAACCACTCTCATAGGAAAATATTGACTTGACTTACATACTTAGATTTGAGTTAAGAACTGAAAAAAAACCACGTGGGAGGCAGGGAAAGTGCAAAATTTGAACTTTCAGTTAACTGTTGGCCAGTGAAAAGGGTGCCTGTCTGCTTCCTCACTCCTCCCAGCGTTTAGAGAGTGGATTGGGAGACAGTCTTCAGACTGCCTGGTACTGTACTGCCTGGACTGTATTTTCCCTGCCTTCCCTGAACCTTCCTTAACCTAAGAAAAAAAGAAACAAAATATCCCCCTCTAGTGGTCGAAGGCGGAATAGCAGCTTCCCATTAGTTTCTATGGATGGAAAAGAGCAGATATGGATCAAATGGTTTTCAATGCATTCCTATGGGAAATGCAGATTTGACCTGAGAACTTTTTGACTTGAGAACCGCCTTCCAATACGGATTAAGTTCTCAAGTCAAGACCCCACTGTATTGTTATTTCTGATATACAGTAGATATAGAGATACAGTGGAAGGATCTCCCTGAAGCTCTCTCCGAAGGGTGGATAAAGCTTCCTAGACTCAAGCAATAGCCGTAGTAAAGTTCTTACAGTTCATATTTGGGGCTGCACAGTTTTCCTCCTCAATCACCCCAGCCGCAATGGGGACTATCGCCATGCGCCCTGTGATGGTGCAGGCATGGCTATGCCCCCTCATATCTTCCAATCCATGCATGGTGGGGAAGCTGAAGATCCAGCCTGTCACCCCAGAACAAATGCTAGACTCTTTCTCCACTCCTGTTGTGCTCTGATATCTCAGCAGTATTATCTTTGTATTTAGCCCCGATGTCTGCCCATCTTTATGCTTTGATGCTGCCACAGTTGCTTCTGCTACCACTGTTACAGTCTAGGCCATTGTTTCTTCCAAATCTGATTTTTTTTCTTTCTGCACATAACTGCACTTTGCCAAACATGTCAACACAGTCATTCAATCGTCATATGTTGGGCATTGTGTCCTTCAAAATTTGTCAAATCATTTAACAAATGTCCAGAAACATCCACAAAACTGTTTTCCCCCCAGAAACAACTAAAAATGATTTGCCTCAGAGTACCAGAGAGTATTCTGAGGTAAAAGATTTTTAGCTGTTCTGAAAACAACTTTGCTTAGGATATGTAGCCAATAGTATATTGCTCCTGATTTTGCTCAGAATACCGGACAGTATTCTGAGTTAAATCAGCAGCAATTTACTTTTGGCTGCATATTCTAAAGAAAGAAAAGGCAGCTTTGGTTTATCTGTGAAAGGCTAAATTCATTCATTCATTCATTCATTCATTCATTCATTCATTCATTCATTCCCTGCTTTTTTTCCTTTAAAAATGCACAACACAGCTTACAACAATTAAAAGACAGTAGTTAACAAAGAAAGAAAGAAAGAAAGAAAGAAAGCTTGGAAGTTTAAATGGAGGATATGAAACACCTGACTTGCTTCATCGTTATATGATAAATGAATCAACATGAGGCTGCTTCTACTGATGACAAGATTGTGATATGGTTTTTATTTTTTATTTTTTTGTCTCAGAGAGATTTTTCACATTCCCAAGACTTTTCTTTGCATATTTCTGACACTGTTGCATGAAGTATTTAGAAAGCAGTCCCACTGGATGAATGGTTTGTATCTTTGTGGTCAGTCAGCCTACCCTTTTCTACTTTGTTGTCTATGCGTTCTTAGCTTCATGAAGGGAGAAACTTGAGGTTCTTAACTATTTTGTACAAATTGCATAAAACACATTAGGGTAATAAGTACTTGGTTTCTCTGCCTCATGGGCTGAGAGCTTTTGTGTGGAGAATCTTCCACAAGACACTTCACTAAGTTGAGTTGGCCTGTCTCAAGCCAGTTTCCCCACATCTAACCTTGGAAATGGACATCAACTCATATGTCTGGCCAGATTAATCCAAAATAATTACAGTGGCTTCCTGTGAATGCTTACTTCAAAGCAAGTTTCTTTGAGGTTCATAGGGCCTGCTTTTAGTTAATAAGTAACTGAAGCCTTCAAAAAGATGGACTACCATTCCCTTAAGCACTAGCCAGCACAGCCAATGGTGGTGGTGGTAATGGAAGTTGTTGTCTAACAACATCTAAAAGGCCACGCATCCTCCATCACTGGTGACCAGATGTCTCTTCTTTATTCTGAAAAATCTAAATGAAGGACAGAGAGATCCACTCGGGATTAGGACTGTGTCACATGGCAAGGATTACTTAGTCCTTTCTCCTTCACTATGAACCTAGGAAAGTCATCCCCTGTTGACACTCTTGTTCCAGTGAGAATGATGCTGCCATCAGATGCTCCCTCATGGCAACAAGTCGGCTGTGTTAGAGACAAAACCCAAATAGGTTCGATCATATGCATTTAATGCAACATCTTATGTAGCACAAATACACACATTCTGCAGTACTTTGGTGTTGAAATGAATTCAATAACACTTCTTAGAAAAACCTTCTAAATACCCTTTCCTCTTCCTCCTCTTTCTACTTCCCATGTCTCCCATCTCTCTAGCCCTTCCTCCTCATGTTTACAGTATATTATTTAAAAAATAGCATTTGCTCCAAATTCACAGTCTGTTCTTTCTCCTGTTGCCCATTCATCACCATCTCCTCCATCCCCCATCAAATCTAAATAGTTTCTAGGAAGTGAAATAGCTACAAGTGTTGAATGAACAATTAGCATCAATCAAGTTGTTTCAATTCAGTTCATTTTCAGGAACAACATTATTTCAGCTTATTGCAATATTCTTGAAAAGAAACTTGCAAGCTGGCATTCTTAAAAAATATTTTGGCACAAACTTTGAAAGGTCTCTGAGCAATGGCAAAAAACAGTTCCCATGTATTATTGAACAAGACCTTGTCATTTCAAGAAGGTATTTCCCTGAAAGGAAAGGAGATGAAATTGCCTCCAGAAAAGGAGTGCTTCATTTTAAAATAGCTCATTCAGGTGAAATGTGTCCAAGTTCAAGTGGAAACCTTGATAAGGTCAAAGGGTGGATGAGCGGGAACTCGTCTAATCCTGTAATATCACTTTATTAAAGAGGCACTGAATGGTAATTTGAAATGTTTGGCATTCCATTGGTTAACATGAAACAGAAAAAACTTATTCTTATTCATGTTCTAAAAATGGCTTTGAAGAACAAGTTGCATTCCATTCAAGAAGCGATTTTGCCAGAAGAAGAGGAAGAAGAAGAGGAAGAAAAGGAAGGAAGGAAGGAAGCCCAACTTGTGCTGTCACAGCAACCTTCAGTGTTTCCATATTGAAGATGAAGCAGGCCTGTTCTCTGTTGCCTTAAGGTCAGGACTTGAACCCATGGATGGAAATGTCATAGAAACAGATTTTAATTAAACATTCCAATGACAATAGCTGTTTGGATGTACCATTTGAACAGGCTGCCTAATGAGTTGGGAACTTTCATTCACTGGGAGTCTTTAAGCAGAAAGACTTTTAGCCATGTGCCTGGGATGCTTTAGCCCAGTGGTTCCCAAATTGTGTCTCCATATGTTGGAGTTTAACTTCCAAAAACCTTAACCAGAATAGCCAGTTATCAAGGTTTATGGGAGGTGTAATCCAATGACATGTGGAGACCAAAGTATTGAAACCACTGCTTAGTCACTGTAGATTCTTAATTGAGTATGGTGTGGCTTTATAGGTGAAAGTTTATTGGTTCTCCCAACCCAAACAGACTTTGAATCAACAGGATTTCTGTGAGTGCCCACTATTCAGCAATTAATGCAACATCTCTACTTTACTTGGGTCTAGCTATTGAATTTAGGGCCAAGAAGTCTTTCACCTCTGTGAATCTTTGTTTCTGTTATTAAGTGATACTTTTTTTAAGCTGGTTCCCAACAGCCAAAGCTGATCATGGTTGTTGTGGGTTTTTCGGGCTGTTTGGCCATGTTCTGAAGGTTGTTCTTCCTAACATTTCGCCAGTCTCCATGGCCGGCATCTTCAGAAGACAGCATTCTGTGCTCTGGTGTAGATGGCTTGGACTTGGCTTGGTGTAGTTGGCTTAGGCCACTCCCAAGCCAACTACACCAGAGCACAGAGTGCTGTCCTCTGAAGATGCTGGCCACAGAGACTGGCAAAACGTTAGGAAGAACAACCTTCAGAACACGGCCAAAGAGCCCGAAAAACCCATAACAACCATTAGATCCTGGCTATGAAAGCCTTCACAAATACATCAAAGCTGATCACTCTGAAATCATACCAATTTTAGCAGGGATGGTTTAACTATGTATTTGACTCTTTGGTTGGAATTAACAGGACTTCAAAGCCCCTACATTTTGGCTAAATCAAAAGGAAAGCTGCAAGGTGAACGTGAAGGTTCTGTTCAGGCAAGAGAATTGAGGGAAGTTCAAAGGAAGTTAAAAGAATGTTGATGAGACTAATTCTAACAGAGATATTCATTGTCATGACTCATGAAATAACTGTAGAGTGCAGGTTTCTGTACAACTTTCATGCTATTACCAAATTTCATTCAAAGCAAACTTTGTGTTTAAATAAGTTGTCACTCAGTAAAAATGTCCCTAGGCATTTGAAAGGAAGCTGGAATGTTTATATAGTTAACTAATTTGTTTTTGTTTTTGTTGGGTTTCTTTTCAAATTAGCTCAATTTCTCTGGACTGATTTAGTCTGGATTGACGTCCTGGGATTGAGAAGGTGTAAAAGTAGGGAAATAATGAGGAGAAGTTTAAGACCGGATGCCAGGTTGTTCAACTGAGAAACTAGAGTTTGGAGTCATAGGTTTCATGGTGCCAGGGAGAATCCCATTGTTCCCTGCTAAGTATGCTTGTCATGTTTCATTGTACCAGCTGAAGTCTCAGATAACTGCTATGCTTTTCTGAGTATCTGGTGGAGGAATAGGGATAAAAATGAGTATGCAGTGCTAAAGGAGGAAAAGGATCATTTTTGTACATGTGAGGTGGCCGTAAATTCTGGACATTTATTTTCACCCATGCCCAGCTAGCAACAGTACTCACTGGTTTAGCATGAAATTGGCTGTACTCTTCTTGCACTCATACAGCATAGCCCACCAGAAACCTAAGAACCAGAGGCAGCACCTGTGGAGAGAGCTGGTGGATATAGGCAATTGTATGCATTAAAGCTAGGCAGAAGAATGGATTCCCAGCATCATGACTCACAAGACTTCTTGTTGCATAAGCTCTAGCTGTCCTGCTTGCCTTACATTGCAATGCCCACATTACAGACCCATTCCTGGTCTCAGATTCTGGCCCTGAAACCTCCGGGAACAGGATACTGACTCCATGACTCTATGAAATCTGCACCCTGATGCGATAAAAAACTGCAGTGCCATCTCTGATCACCTGCATAGTTTATATGGAGAATGTCAAATGGAAAGAACATAGTACCATGAAAAATCAACCAGCATCCCATTGCTCAATTGTCTAGTTTAAGATCCCTGTTGCCTAGGGATACGAAGAAATATCACAATCCTCTTCATTTTAGTAAAGACAGGATATCTGAATATGGCAAGACAGCCTACCCTGGTCTCCTGTGTGAAAGCAAGACATGTAGTGTTGTTGTTTTTCCCCTTTGTGTTTTACACAAGGTGTACAGAAAAGCAACATCTTTTTCCCTTGTGAAGCTAAGACACCTAGAACATACAAAAAGACAAGTTGATCACAAAGATGCAAAAAGAAAAGACAAGAAAGGCCAGCATCAAACACTACTACTGTTACAAGTCTGTGTAGCAAAACAACAGTTATCACAGGTTTAAACATTGGACAGATTTATACAAATGAAAAAATCAGCCCCCAAAAGTGCAAAATCTTTCCAAGACTGGCAAAAAGAATTAACCACCCTACAGGGAAACAAAAAAAATGTCATGTGGCTTCATATCGTACCTAGGATGAAACAAATCAGAAATTCCATTGCAACTGCTACCCAAATGCAGGATCCACAGAATTCTGTGCCTTGGTGTGTCTGTGGCAAAGGTAGGCAGAGCTGTCAAGTGTTTCTCATGCCTTCCTTCTTTCTGCACTTCTGTGTTTGTTCCATGTCGATTTCATTTCGCTTTTTTTCCATAGACGAAAAATATATTTGTATGAGATTTCTCAAACTTGAATAGTCTCATGTTGACCTAAAACATCTTTGCATTGATTTTTAGAAGTGTCCAGAAGCAGGTTTTGTGTGTATTTCAGATGTGTATATGTGGCTTAAAACATTTTTCCTCCTCTACAGGATACCTGGAAAGCTCAGAAATGGACAGATTTCTGACTACAAATTGTATTCTTCTTGTTTGTTCTTGGAACTGCAATGATGCAAATAAGGCAAAAGAAAAGAAAAGAAAGATAAATGGAGCTAATTTCTCTCATATGTTGAGTACATATTGATTACCATGATTGACTAGATATTTGAGCTGGACTTTTCAATCAATCCTTTATGTCATCCTTTGCTTTCATTTATTTGCTGTGCATAGGTACTTCATTTTACTACTCACTTAGCAGAAAGCTGAGCTCATTCATTACTCTCTGTTTGTATACTAAGGATTAACTTGAACTTTAGAACCTTAAGAGTATTTATTAGCTTTAAGAAGCCATATGTTTTATAACCCCTTCTTGTTAGGTCATTCTCCTTGCTTGTACAGATTCTTAGTTGGTCCTTAGGTTTAGGGTTCTTTACAGCTATCAAATTGCACCCAAAGTGGAAAATGGCTCACATTATTGGGTGTTACACATTAATGGAAATTCAAATGGCAATTGTTAACAGTCTGTAACATGGGAAAGTGGGGTGTGTGTTTTTCCATGAGTCATAAAACGAAAGCCTGGTTACCACAAGGATACCCTTCACAATTTTGTCACAGTTTATGTATAAGGTCAGCTTATTGTCACAAAGAGAACCTGCATATTATCTGTAAAGTTCTTGGCTATGTAAATTTGGAAAATAATTAACAAAGAGTTGCAACTGAAAGACTCAATTTTGTTTTAAAAGCCGTATTCTACAGTCAATAAACATTTAAGAAACACTTCAAACCAACATCATGTTGATTCAAGATTTCCTTAATTCCACTCAAGATGACAGGATATGTATAAGCTATTCCAGTGCATAAAATCAGTGTTAATTGGTTGATTATTGAGAACCTCTTCTTCAGCAATTTTAGCCTCCTTAAAAAGAAAAGAAGTAAAATGACATGGACATGTGTGCTGTTTTGTTTTCATTTTCAAATATATGAAAGCCCCATTATAGGGTTTTCAAAAGACTGAAGTCTAAAAGGCAGCCATGGTACACAGGGCAATGGCAAGGAGCATGGGTGAAGACTAAAGAATACCAAAGTCAGGAAGGGAATTTATCTGCTGTGTCTTTTCAGTCAGCTAGGTTAGTGGAGATTCCCTCCAAGATGGTCTCAAGGCTGAGGCTTAAAGAAGAGGTTCATATGTAGATTGGGTGGACAACTGGGGAAGGTCCACACATAATGGGGTAAGACTAGGTGCTCTCTTCTAAGCATGTTTTCCATGTCAGCTTTGTGTAATACATGAATATGGCTTTAGATTACCAAACAAGGAGTAATTAAATTGGCAAGGTTCATTTCCTGAGCCAAGGGAAAATAACGTAAGCTGTTTCCATGAGTTTTCTCCTTGTATTCTCAAAGGCTTTCATGACCAGGATCCAATGGTTGTTGTAGGTATTTTGGCCTGTTTGGATGTGTTCTGAAGGTTTTTCTTCCTAATGTTTCACCAGTCTCTGTGGCCGGCATCTTCAGAGGACAGGAGTTAGAACTCTGTCTGTGCAACTGGTTCAGAATCGAGCAGCGCGGCTGGTGAGTGGTGTGGCCGCCAGGGAACATATCAAGCCGATTCTGTACAAGTTACATTGGCTACCAGTTGCTGCCCGGGCCCAATTCAAAGTGCTTGTTTTGACATATAAAGCCCTAAACGGCTTGGGCCCTGGATACCTGAAGGACTGCCTCCTTCCATATGAGCCTACCCGGCAGTTAAGATCTAGCCAGGGGGCCCTTTTGAAAGAGCCATCCCTCAAGGAGGTAAGAGGGATGGCTTGCAGACAAAGGGCCTTTTCGGCAGCTGCCCCCAGACTATGGAATGCCCTCCCGACTGAGATTCGTCTGGCGCCGACACTGATGACATTTCGGCGCCAGGTCAAAACCTTCCTGTTCCAGAAGGCTTTTAACTGAAATAATATTAACTGTGGGTCTGATGGCAATTTTATATATATTTTAATTGTATTTTAATTGTACATATCTTTATTGTATTTTAAATGCTGTAAGCCGCCCAGAGACCTTTGGGTAGTGTGGGCGGCATATAAATTAAATGAATAAATAAATAAATAATAAATAAATAGTGTGTGGGATAGTTCAGTATTTGTAGCTGTGGGATCAGCTTTTTGTCCTTTTCAGGAGATCGGGGGATTATGGTGATCACGGTGTTTTTTGTTATGGGTGTATTGTTGTGATAAGAGGGGGATATGATCTGTCACTGTGATTGATGGGTGTCATCCTAAGCTAGTCTTTTGTGTGCAGTGATCATTGGTCCTTGTGGCTGGGTAGAGTACATTGACCTTTTGCAAGCTGCATTTTTCAGTGTTGGGAGCCAGGCCTTATTAAGTTTTAGACTTCCTTCTTTATTGTTGAAGTGATGCTGGTGTCTGTGGATTACAATGGCTTCCCTGTGCAGTCTAACATAATGATTGCTGGTGTTGTCCAGTACTTCTGTGTTTGAAATAGGATTTCATGTCCAGCTTGTTTCAGGGCATGTTCAGCTACTGCCGATTTTCCCAGTTGTTTTAGTCTGCAATGTCTTTCATGTTCTTGGTTCTGGTCTGGATGCTGCATTTTGTGGTCCCAATATATACCTGGCCACAACTGCAAGGTATCTGGTATACTCCTGCAATGGTGAGGGTGTCCCTTTTGTCCTTTGCTGACCATAAAATATGTTGTATTTTTGTGGTGGGCCTGAATACTGTTTGTAGGTTGTGTTTTTTCAAAAGTTTTCCCATGCGGTCTTTTCTTCTTGTAGATTTCCCAGTTGTGCAATTGCACAAAAATGGCAGCGGCAATCATTGCGGCCATATTGTTGAATGGACATTTGAAAAATAGAATCATTAGATGGGTTGTTTGCATCTTTAAGAGCAATCAGTCTGCCATCTGTGTTGCCTGGCACATGTATGTTTGCTTAGCTTCAGAAAAATATTAAAAGAGCTGGAGACAGTGTGCCCAAACTGCACAAACCATGCAAAAACACTTTTGGTATCTCAGTGTCAAATCTGAGTCAATATCTCCCATTGCAGTTGGGAAATCCCTCAGAGGCTGTCTTGACCAAAACAAGAGCTTGGCAAGATTTCTTCACTTCCTGAAGCCAGGGCCATGTATTGCTCAGCCCATCTTTAAAAGCTGGTGTTCTACCAAACAGCTGTTTGACATGGAAGCAAGGAGAACGTGCTGAATTTGATCTCCACTTATTTTTTCTGAACACCTGGTTACTGAGATTACAGCTGCTGCTGCTTTTTAAAGAACTGTACACAGGTAAATCTGACTGCTGGTTTGGGTAACAGGGCAAGCATGGTACACTCAACATGCATATGTATGTTTGTCCTTGCCATCTAACTAAGAACACCTGGTGCCAGGCTGCTTGCATGGTAGGTCATGCTATTTGTCCTCACTAACAGATGATCAAACATTATCAAGAATTGACTTAGGCATGTACTTAAAAGGTCAACTGAACAAGGGAATAGTTTCAAGTCCAGTTTTATCTGATGCATAAATGATGACAGAAGAAATGATAGTTTCAAGGCTCAACCTAATATGTAATCGGTTTGAGAAAACCTGTAAATGAGTCCTGGTAAATCCTTTCCAGACTCATCAAGCGCTTGAGTGGAAAACCCGGGAGGAGCTGTGTTAAATTTCAAGCTGAGTGCTGCCAAAGAATCATTTTATAGCTGTTTAAAAGTGCATTTACAAGCAACAACCAATAGCAAAACTTTCCCGGTCTATAGCCATGGTGTATCATCTGGGTAGTTTATGTATTAAGACAAGTGATGACAGATTGTTACAATTAAGCTCAAATGGTAGTTAGAAAAAAGAAAAGTCTTTAATTGCTAGGAAAACTCTGGCCAAATTTAATTGAGGGAAGTAATATTACACACATCTTCGGAGACAGGTATGAAGATAACATCATCCCATCTAAAATCAAGCCTTCCTTTCGTTTGGAACGCTGTTTCCTGTTTCGCACACTGCTGGATAGCTCCATGGCTTAGGTCCCTGGCTGCAGAGCCAGAGGTTAGGAGGCTAGGAACTAGGGGTTAGGTTTGAGTTAGATTTGTGCAGTCCTGGTCCATGGATTTTGTACATTGCTTGGTTAGTTTTGTTGTTGTAAGCTACTTTGCTTTCTTTTTATAGGGATATAAATCCTCACTGCAACATTTTTTTTTCTCTCACCAGTGATGATGGCAAAGAATTTACTAGATGTTTGATAGAATTCTCACTTTAGGAAGAACTACGTTCTGTCAAATTTGCCCAATTTGCATGAATTGCCCCAAACTAGGATGACTGCTGTTTTGTTTAAAAGTGTGAAGTATTGTATGGATTGGTTGTTGTGGGTTTTTCGGGCTTCTTGGCCGTGTTCTGAAGGTGGTTCTTCCTGACGTTTCGCCAGTCTCTGTGGCCGGCATCTTCAGAGGACAGCAAACTGTCCTTGTATGGATTGTTTGCATCTTTTGAAACAATCAACCAGTCCTTCTATACTTACTGTATCTGTACTTTGCTTCTCAAAAGGAAAGGACATTTTGCACAAATTAAAGCTACAGAAGTATTGATGGGAGGGGGGAAAGCCCTCTTTATCTTGCTCTTGGCTAGAGGTGAGGATTCTTGCAGGACTTTGAAATTTGTTATCCAGGTCTCTGGTTACATGAACTTAGCATTAACTGCAATAATAATGTCAATCTTCATTACATATCTCTTATCTGTTAGGATAATAGACACAAAAACAGATTGGTATCTAAGGAGCAGTATAAAATGCAACATTTTCCCAGAAGCACAGAACAATGCAGTGCACAAAGTTTTGTAAATAGTTATTCAAAGAGACAAAGGATACATAGAATTAAGGCTTCCCAATGGGATGGTGTATTCCCTAGAAAGGATGTAAAAATGGAGTAGGGTGTAGATGCATAAAATACATATAGATCTCTTTTTCCAATAGAGGTTGCAAAGGATACAGTAAGATCAAGAAACCTCAATCTCTGTTAAATAGAGCTACAGTGTAACAGACTATACTGAGAGCATGTTTACCATTGGCTATGGACATCATGGCAATGTCAATATTTAGCAGAGCCAAAATGCTGGACTTGAGGGTCATTTCCTTGGCAATCTTCACTCAATTCAGTAACAGTGGTCTGACAAAAAGATGGCTGTCACAAGAAACTACATCTTTTGTATATAAAGCTCTGGATCCTGTAATCCTTTAAAATTGTGTTGATGCCTTCAGGATTAACCCAACATATCAAGACAGGCTCCCAAAAATCACATTTAAGCTTTTCTGTAAACCTAGAGAGAATTACATCTTAAAAATGTAGTGGTTTTGGCATACAACAGGGTCAGGTGAGTGCTTAATAGGGAATTATCTCTTTTCTGGCATCTTTCTGGACATGGTAGGATAACCCATATTTTCCAGCCCCTATTCACATGTGAAGCTAACCCCCCCCCAAAAAAAAGATTTAACTTCTAAAGAGATTATGAGCAAAAGGAGTTCTCTTCTCTAGCCTTACCTCCCTGTGATGTATTGCCAACCCCTCTTTTTCCCCAGCACTTCTTCAATACTGGAAATCAGCCAGGCTAAGGGAAAAAGTGCCTGATACAATGGACTATAAGGAGGCAAAATGTGGGAACAGCTTAGCTCACTTTATCCATACACTCCTTTTGATATTAAAATCAACTCTCTGCTGGTAATGTGAACAGGAAAGCTATACAATTAAACACACATGGTTACTACCACCACCACCACCATGCCATGTAGTTTTGCCCTGAGCTAGATTGTAATTACAGGCCATACACTCTCAGAAAAAGACTGACTGATTGAAGCATCTGCTGAAGAGATTGTTGGAGAAGATGCGATCCCCTCAGGAACATCTCTTCATAATGAAGATTAAATACCCACTGCCAATCACCCGGATCCAATAACTCTCCTTTGAAAACTATCTCAGGTAGCAAATGCTTGCAAGTTTCTAGTGGACAGTCATAGACAAATAATATTTAAATTTTTATTTCCCACAAACACTATTGCTCAAGGTTGCTAACAATGAAAAGAATACACGTTCATATGTGAAATATAGAAGTGAATCCACAAAAATGCAGGAACAAATCAGCTGAAATCCAGCAGAATAACTTATGCCACATAAGGCTGATGAATTCCTGCTGCATTTGTGTGTGTGTGTGTGTGTGTGTGTGTGTGTGTGTGCGCGTGTGTGCGTGCGCACGCGCACGTGTGTGCGTGCGTGTGTGTGTGCATCTGCGTGTGTGTGTGTGTGTGTGTGTGTCAGAGAGACAGAGAGAGAGAGAGAAGTGGGGGGAATCTTTTCATTCCTGAAAACTGATACTGATGGTGAAATCATCCTAGCAGCACCAGTTTTTGGAAGTTGGAAGTTTTGGAACTCTCTCCTGTCCCCACATCATCCCATGGTTCCCAATGGCTTCCCTGCTCCTAAAAGGATGGCACATGGGTCTCAGGACCTTCCTTGGAGGTGGGAAAATGGAAATGTTTTATTTTTGAAAAATTGCCACTCCTGATGGCATCATGAGCTTTACACAGTGAAGATATGGAAACAGGATTCAGCCAATGGCTCTTAACTCCTAACTTCAGAAAACCTCATATAGCAGTAGCACAGCTGCAAATAATGCAAAGCATTGCCATCAGGAAGAGGATTAGTGTAAAGGCTTGACTTGTTTAAGAAATAAATATTCTGTATCAGCTTAAATTCTTCAATATGAAAAGAATGAGTTATGTGATTTGTGTAGTTCATGCACATTAAAGATGTGCATAATTGTGTTTCATTGGGGGAAATTGATTTGTTTGAAATGTGGTGCTGGAAAATTGCTTTGAAGATACTCTGGACTGCCAGAAAGATAAACAAGTGGAACCTAGAGCAAATCAAGCCTGAACTATTGTTGGAGACAACAATGGTGAAATAGAGGCAGGAATCTCTGGGGAGACGGGAAACAACAATGCTACAAAAGGTGGAAAGGAGCAGGAAAATAGGAAGCCCAAAGATGAGATGGATTGGCTCCGTAAAAGAAGCCAGAGGCTTGAGTTTACAAGACAATGGAGGAGTTCCTAAAGAATCTGTTGGATATCGCAGAACTAGACACACTTTCAGAAGCACTATGAGAACAAGCAAGAGACTATGTAAAACAAAGTTGGTACAGTGGACCCTCTACTTAAGGAATTAATCCGTATTGGAATGGTGGCTGCAAATTGAAAAGTCTGTAAGTCGAATCTCCATTGACCTACAATGCACTGAAAACCGATTAATCCCATAACCAGTGGTTTTTATTCTATTTTTATTCCATTTTGGTTTTTTTCTGGTCTGTAAGTCGATTCTCCGGCTGCAAGTCGAATCTAAATTTTGCAGCCAGAGAAGTCTGTAACTCGAAAAGTCTGTAAGTCGAGCCGTCTGTAAGTCAAGGGTCCACTGTACTTAATATATGTTTGGGCTCAGGAAACAACAAAAGTTTAGGGCAAAATGTTTCTTGTTAATTTTTTCTCTTCAATGCTCACTGGAAACCTGAGAAATCAGGGACCTAAATGAGGTTGGAATCTCTGTCCTTTAAATGGGGGGACAGGTGGTTTACCTTTGGTTATTTTTCTTTCTTCTTTTGTACTTCTTTGTAGTATGTTGAATGATAAATGTTTCACATTCATATGTTTAAATAAAAATTCTTATTGAAAAATTAAAAAGAAAAAGAAAAACACAATAATCTTCCTAAACTAGAAGATTTGCTGAAGTGAGTTGACAGTAAATGGAAGAAAAAGCTAAATTCAGAGAAAAGAAACAATAAAACTGGAAGATCACTGGGCAGGAATGTAGAAAATGAAACAGAAAACTAGATTAGCTTAGCTAAGAGTTTCCATAAACCATCAAAAAAATCAGACTACTGTGTTTTGGAGAATGGATGCTCCTCAAATGGGAAACAGATGGAGCAGACTTGTAGACCTATGCTAAGCCCGTTATGAAATATTAAAAATATTTTTAAAAGTGAGAAATGATAGGCAGCACTTGGAAATCAGAGTGAACTCTGTAATTATTAAAACATGCTTCTAACACTGACACATTCATGGTGTGCTGTTATAGACAGAATATAGCTCTCCTCTAAAAGTGGGCTGTTATTGAAGCTGAGGCTCCAGTACTTTGGCCATCTCATGAGAAGGGAAGACTCCTTGGAAAAGACCTTGAAGTTAGGAAAGTGCGAAGGCAAGAGGAGAAGGGGACAACAGAGGATGAGGTGGTTGGACAATGTCATCAAAGCTACCAGAATGAATTTGACACAACTCCGGGAGGCAGTGGAGGAGAGGAGGGCCTGGCGTGCTCTGGTCTATGGGGTCACGAAGAATGGGACATGACTAAATAAGTAAAAGACGACGAAAAGTGGGTTAAATAAAATCTTAGATTTTATGTAATAAAATGACCACATCAACCAATGTGTATATGCCATAACTAAAAGGAAGACCCAAAGTACCCAGTGTGGTGTAATGAACAGAATGATGGAAAAGGACTCGGGAAACCTCTGAGTCTCTCATCAGCCATGGAAACTTGTGGAGGGAGTGAAAGTGGTCAAACCACTTCTTAAATGTTCCATTTACCATGAATGCCCTGCTAAGAGTCGCTACATTGGTTCTTACTTGATGGCACA
Organism: Pogona vitticeps; assembly: GCF_051106095.1. Classification (NCBI taxonomy): domain Eukaryota; kingdom Metazoa; phylum Chordata; class Lepidosauria; order Squamata; family Agamidae; genus Pogona; species Pogona vitticeps. The sequence continues at coordinate 112,906,145 of NC_135787.1, read as the reverse complement.
TAACATAGACACAGTAGCTTCTGAATGTGAGACATTAAAATACTCAAATGTAATGCAGAGGGACTTTTTGGTTTCCTTGTGTGAGCTTCTAAGAAGTATTTGACTGCCGTCTGAGGGGAACAGGAGACTAGGTTATACAGACCGTTTTTTGAAACCAGCAGAGAGGTTCTTGTACGGTTAACACAGAGGCAGTTGAGTTATGGGCAATAACTTGCAGGACTAAAATAAGGACAAAAAACATTGCCTACATTGTCTTTTACACACATAGTATGTGGTGATACAATTCTCAATTGAGTCAGCTTAATGCAACTAGTGCTTATGTTTCTGTTGGAACCCAAGCATAGTAGGTCATAACTATGTCACTTTACAGTTTCCATGAAAAGTATAGTGGGGAACAAACAAATGTAAGAAGAACACTGCTGGACCTGATCAAAGTTCTATCTAGTGTAGAATTCTTTCACCAGAAACATATGGGAAGTCTGGCAGCAGGACAGGAATATAACAACACTCATGTTCCCCAGCAACTAGTATGGAGAAGAACAGAGCCTTTGATACAGGATTTGACATAGAGCCACCATAACTGGTAGCCATAGATAGTTTTACTCCCCGTGACTGTGTCTAATCTCCCTTTAAAGTGATCTAAACTGGTGACCGTCATGTCTTCAAACTGCAAATTCTGTAATTCAGCCAGGTCACTCTTTTTATCTGCCCTGAATCCCCTAACATTCCATCTCATTGAGTGATTCCAGTTCTAGCATTGCAAGAGAAGTATAAAAACATCTTCCTGTTCGTTTTCTCCTTACAACACATACTTTTCTAATATTCTCTGTAACTAGCCCTTTTTAATTTGCCTGTGTTCCAGGCCAGGTACTAGTTTCATGAAGATCTGGGAGTTTTGTACAAAGTGTATTTTGTGAAATTTTGGAAGCCACGATGACCAGAAAAGAGAACTGGGCTTCTTAATCTTGTGCTGTAGGCAGCATCTCTCCGGACAACTGGATCATCCTACAGATGCAGTGTCACTATGCAAAATGGCCAGTCTCACCTAGATTCTTGGCAGTGGAGAGGGTTTTTGTTTTTTTTGTTTTTTTGCATTCTTAAAATGTGCCCATGAAATGTGTAAGTACTGGGTCTAAGACTACATTTTTAAGGGAGCAGCTACTGAAAGAAGACATACGGGGTGCAGCCACTGCAGGACCCCCTCAACTGAGAAGTCTGCCACTTCTCAGAAGAATGGGTGTGAATTTTGATTGTATTGGCAAATTTCTTTACAAAAAGAATGTGGGGTATTTTTGCTTAAATACCATGTCGAGAGAAACTGTAACTAACAGTTTCAGAAGTGGGGCTTTGAGTGCAAAACACTTGACTTTATGTCTCTTTATTAAGATATGTTTGCCTCCTTTTTCAGTCCAAGAATCTCTTCAATTTTAAACCTAGTAGGCAGAAAGATACCTCAGCGCCTTCTCCATGTTGGGCATAGTGTGCCTATTAAATTTGGCAGTGAGAATTCTATTTCATTTGGGGTTCTGAAGAATATGCCAAAGTTCATAAAAGTATCCATATGCAAGACACACAGAACTTGGGTTTAAGCAAATTAAGGAGTGGGGGAAAGTGAAACGGACAAATTTTTCTCACCCCTGTTTCTCAGGGGATGATGAAATGCTCCGCACAAATACACCAAGTGTAATGCATTTTTCTGCCACAAGATCTTGGCACAGAGATGTAGGTAGGGGATTCACATTGGGCATAGCCACACTCTCTCCGCATCTTCTCACATATCCCCTGAGAACAACTTAAGAGAACTGACCAAACACATATGTGGAAGCTGGAGAGATTGTTTATGGATAGGGATCCAAGCCACACAACAGTGTACTAAAACACCAGATGAAATAAGGAGATATGAACTGATGGTCAACCCTCTTCCTTGCCAAGATTCAAAAGTGGAAGTAACTTGGGAATCAAGATTTCTTGCACACATTCCAACTTCTGTTCTCCCCAAGTTGGCATCCCACGGTTGCTAATTCAACCCTTGGTCTAGCTGTTGTAAACTGTTTTTACCAGCTGCTCCAAAACTACACCCGCAGATCGCATTTCCAGCCATTATATTTTTTCCCCCCTTGTGTCATGCCGTGCCTACAGCAAAAGTCATGCTGGGCAGACTTTGTTGTATTTCCAAAGTGATGAAGCTGCTGGAAAAACAAGGAAAGCAATTGAAAATGGTGATTCTCATAAAAGCCTCCCAGGATTAAATAGCAGGTGGTTCCGTCTCTTACACAAGCATTACACAGAATTGAAGTGGACACTGAGAAAGAATCTCCTGATTTTGTAGTTTTCCTTCACAGTGATAAAGCTGGCTCCTTTGTTGTTGCATCCAATCAAGAATATGATAGCTATCAGCTAAAGGCAGTTGCTCTGAACATGTGCTGTAACCAACCCCAGGCGATATTAATCATAAAAGAACTGCCAAACATCTTTCAGAGCCCAGCTCCCAAATCCCAAATGCAAACAGGCTCTCTGTCTTGAGATCTATTAGGACTGTCACATCTAAGCAGCTACTATAATTCCTAGGGAAATAAAAGTATCATATTAGGAAGAGGAAAGGTGAGGGAAATCATGAAAGGATATTTATATGTTCCCAATGTGGCAGTAAAATTCAGGTTGCAAAATGATTTAATTTTATTTTTGTTTTGCTGCTTTTTTGATGATAACCACATAACCAGTTTTTCTCCCCAAATCTCCTGCTGCCAGAAATGTATTTATTCTTTGAGCTCACCCCTTCAAACCTCCCCCCCAAAAAACAAGAATATTGCTTCACATTAAATATGAAAGAGTTTCCTACTTTGCAGATGACCAGTCTTGACCTTTAATCCTCTTTAGGATTAGAATCCTCTTTTAGGATTTAGAAATTATTTTGCTGAGAGGGAAATGTGGTCTCTGTGAGGCAATTCCCTTTGTTTATGGCAGAGTTGGGGTAAAATGTGCAATTATTTTCCCTTTATTCCTAAGGTTAGCACAATCAATTAGATGCCCGTGGCCTAGAATCTGTTAAAATAAAGCCTTATTCCTTGATGCTGGGCGTGTTTGCAGTTCCTGCTTAACAGACTTGTTGAGCTGGCAGTTGTCAGTATTTGTTTGTTTTCCTGGCTAATTGAATTCACAGTGTGCTGTCTCCTTAAGCTGTGTGTCTTGCATGTTGTCACGTGGATTCTGGTGACCCTGGTAGATTTCTGAGGTGTGTGAGATATTTAATGTGTGGTTTTAACACTGCCACACCCACACACACCAGGAGTTCTCAAGCCTGAGCAGGGATTCAAACCTAGATCTCTTGAGTCCTAGTTTGCCACCCTATCCACTACACCACATCCACTGTCATTAGGCTGGGGCTGGGTAAACCCATAACTGGGTAAACCTAGAACTATATAGGCACTGGGGGCGAGGGGAGAGACTTCCAGCATGCACCAGATAAAGAGGGCATGGCCAAAGGGATTTCGTTGTCTTCTCTGATCCTCCTCAGAAGAAATGGGCTAGAGGAGAGCTTGCCTGTCTCTGGCAGAAAGTTGCTCTGTGGCGTCCTCCCCTCACTAAACTATGCACAGCCATCCTGACTGCAGTCTCCAGATGCCAGGAAAAGGCAGAGAAAACAAACCTCTAGCAGCACTGTGCGACAGGAGAAAAAGGAAAAGGACATTGTATTCTTAAAGGCTTTCATGGCCAGGATCTGATGGCTGTGGGTTCTGACTCCTATCCTCTGAAGATGCTGGCCACAGAGACTGGTGAAACATTAGGAAGAATAGCCTCCAGAACATGGCCAAAGAGCCCGAAAAACCCACAACGACCAAAGAGGCCATTGCTCTGCTTCCTGAGCACCTCTCTTTCCTTTGGCTGCTGATTTCAAAGGGTGGTCCTGAGTAGTACAGCATGATGTGAAAGGCCGTTTCTGAGACCCCCCAAACTCTGACGCAGACGAGCTCAGAAACTTACTGTTCCCATCACATTTTGCTTCTCAGGATTCCCCCTTGAAACTGGCAGTCAAAGGAGAATCTTTCCCCCACTCCTCTGCTGGAGGTTTGCTCCAGGGGGCACGAGTGGGAGTGGCTGAATATTGCTTGTAGGGGGACATTGCAATTCTGGGGGATGCCAGAGTAGGAAAATAAAGAATTAGAAAAACTCAGAAAGAGCCCTGGCAATTGAAGCCTCTTGCCTCTGGAAGAAACAGAGTTCAGTGGTCCCCATAGTCATTGGGGCTTTGGGAACAATATCAAGAAATTTCACCGAGTTCTATAAGCAGTTGCAGATCTCAGAAATCACACCATCAGAGCTACATAAAATGGCAATATTAAGAACGGCATACCTACTGTGCCAATATTAGGTTTTTGGTTAAAACTTGTATCTGTTATATAATACCATTTTGAGTACATTGCAACATTCATGGAAATATGAAATCCAGTAGACAGTTAATTTCTGATCCAAGAATTAGTCTAAGAATTGTGGACCAAATTTGCCCTTTTGAAAGTGAAAGGATAAGATTCCTCCTCCTAATCCATACCGTATATAGATACTATTTGAATGGCAAATTAATTTTCTTCAGTGCTGGCCGTCTTCACCTTGCCTGAGAGCAGAAGGCTAGTTTAGGTGGTTCACGACTGTTTTTGCAACTTACACCGTTCTGCCCTCTTCCAGCTCTACAACAGGGGAGAATGGCCTGAGGTTTGATTTGGCATTTAGGGCCCCAGTCTATTACCCCACCTTGTAGTCAATTACTCCCTGCCTTGGGAAGCTCATGTCATTCCACTGGTGTACAAAAAGTTTCTTGTTTAGGCCAGTCATTTGAAACTGACTGGCTTCCAAATATGGGGCTTTTATAGAATATATATATATATTTCTATTGCTAATTTGTGATTATTTTATCAGTGGGATTTTAAATAGTTTTAAACTGAGCTCTGATTTCTAAGAAAACTGATTCAATGATTATTTAATAATACTGTATATAACACAGTGGCCAAAACTGTCTTAGTTATGTTAGCATAATAATGACAAGATAATGCTTAGACATGAATTGTCTCAGGTTAACACATCACTGAAGACATTATTGTTAGCGTTATACCAGTGTAACTATGCAAATGAATTTTGATGATTTTTACTTTGCATAGTAGTTTCTGGGACAAAAGTGGGATAGAAATCAAATGAATGAATAAATCAATCAATCCAGCAATAGATGTTTCCTTATTCCACATTTCCCAGTGTACACATGCTATCAGAGACTGTCCGCCCACCTTTAAAAGCTGCACTGTAAGCCTAGAAATGTATGAATTTTCAACTGTCAAATGCATCAGTTCCCATCTTTGGTATGAAAGATACTGTTTACATAAATCCATTAAAAATTCAACAGAGCAAATTTCCCACATAACCATATCAAATGTTATTATCAGTCCCAGAAAACTGCAATAATACTGAAAGCAGTATGCCCCAGTGCATGATAAATGCCTGGCTTTGCAAACTTCAGGTAGATGAATAAACACTTAGGGCCATTCACGTTAAGAGGACTTAGAATTTCCTTGGAGAGCTTAACTATCAGGTATGTATGATATCGTTTTAATCTGAAATAACAGCCTATATGCAGGAAGTCTTTGTTAGTGGGAAAATGGGGCTGGGGAGTCTTCCTACTGGCCTGATTAAATAAAAATAGGCATAGAGATAAACTGATGATAGGGTGAATACAGGCATTTAAAAAAATATTTTCTCAAAGCCTCAAAGGTGATCTTATCACACATTGTCTGGTGCCCTGGATGTCTTCCCTTTCTTCATTTCAGAACTACTTTTGAGACCTTTTCATTTGTATGTTCTAATGTAGAAAACACTGCAGTGAAGACACTACAGTCATGAGTGACCAATACTAATCTGAAGACTCTGTAGTTCAGCTAGATAAAAGGTCTTGTGTGCTTTCCTGTCACAATTTGCAAGCCTGAATAGGAAGACATGCACTCCAATCTCGGTAGAAAAATATTAGATCAAAGCTGGCTTCTGTAAAAACAAACAGTAAACGTAAGTTAAATTTATGTATGCCCCACTTTTCATTCAGTAATTCCAAGGTGGCATACATAGTTCTCTTCCTCTCAACATTTTCCTCATAAAGCTCCCTGAGGTAAATCAGGTGGAAATACAAAGAGACCCAAGGTCACCCAGTGATTTTCATGACCAGGGGAAATTTGAACACATTTCCCTGAGTCATAGAGCAGCAGTATAACGGTTATGCCACAACTTGCTCTGGAGCATAGACTTGATGACTTCATTTTTTCAATGACAACCCCCAGCCTGTGTGGTCACTTGGGAATGCTGGCTGGGGAATTCTGGAAGACATAGTCCACGAAAACACTTTTTTGAAGTCTGATTTGCAATTCTAGTATCAGTGGAATGGGCTAAATAGTTGCTTCATTATACGCACAATGATCAATGAGAACACCAGTGCATTATGTATTATTTTCTCAGAATCTAGTGATCTTTCAGAGACAGGTTGAGAACTCCAGTGAAAGATTATGCAATCCATAGGACAAGACCTAGACTTTCGCATATTAAAGTCAATATGGGGAGCAGCAACGTAACTCAGTCAGACCAGTGAAACCAGAAGCAGAGGCAACAGAAACCAGCCCATGCCCCACCATCAGAACCCAGCCCATCAGATCAGAGCCTGAATCCACAAGATTGGAAACACTTGAGCCAAAAATCCCTGATGTGGATACTCTAGAGCTGATTCCCTCAGATGCTGCATTTATTGTACCCTATCTCCTTAGGAAATGTCCCCTTCTGTGCACCTCCATTTCATCCTGCAGTGCAAGTAATGAGTTTGGAAAAATATCTGAGAGAATGAGGAGAGTTTTAAGGTTCAAAGCCATAGGCCCACCACTTACTTAAGGCCTTTCAGACCTTGAGGAAAAAGAACTTGGGAAAGGTAGTATATAGATGAGAATCAAGAAAATAATTCTTTTGATCATCTCTCTGTTTTGGTAATGAGAAGAATAACCTGTTGTTTTTAGTAGCATATAGTAAATACGCTCTTGGGAGTTGTAACCATGTTAGTCTATGCAAGCATTTCCGCAAGAAACACAAAACAAAAGGGAAAAAATTTGAACAAGTGAGTTTTCAGTTTACACAAAAGGCATATTGATTTTTTTGAAAATACCCAACACATTAAATGATTTTAAAAGGGAAACACACACACACAATCCTCACCATCTTGTGGAAGGGCCAGCATATCTAATTAAGATGTCTTTCTTCAGTGAAGAAAATAATTTACTAAGTGTCAGATTCCAGGAATCTTGCTGGCCATCAGTTACGAAAGAAAGAAAGAAAGAAAGAAAGAAAGAAAGAAAGAAAGAAAGAAAGAAAGAAAGAAAGAAAGAAAGAAAGAAAGAAAGAAAGAAAGAGATACCTGAACTCAGTCAGCTTCCCAGAAATGCTGAACAAAATCCATAAATAATATCTCAAAGCCCGAATCCCAACAAAGGGTTCCATTCATAAAAATATCAGGATAGATTTTTCGAAGTATATTTCATGTTAATAGGAAACGTGGGCTAAAAACTGTGTTAAAAGTTGAACTGTTCAAATATATCAAAGCATTCTTCTTTATAAATAGATGGTAGGCTTTGCCACTGGGCCTCTCAGAAGAACTGGAGGGAGGGCGGCAGATCTGTTCAGAAGTGCTGGATTACAATGCTTGGTGTTCATAAGATGCTGCTGATTGAACTGTGCAGCTTCTCACTTCTTTGACATTCATTTAAGGCTCTTGATTAAACTTGTGCTGAAGTCAAAGAAGCTTTTTAGATTGATTTTAAAAAGGGGGGTTGAATGGAATGAATCATCTGGAAACATTCAAGGAATAGTTTGACACTGTCCAAAATGTGCGAAATTGGAAAGGGGCTCTAATCTAGGCATGGGGAAGAACTTTGTTCAGTCGGTGTCCTCATTTATTTAGACTCCCCAGACTTATGCATAGGATAGAGTTAACAGTTGTTTGGATTCCGCACATCTCGGCACTTGGCAGTGTAGGTTTTGGATCAAAAATAGTGAACAAAAATCTATATATTGGAAGATAGTACATGTAAGATATGTGTATTAGGGAAAGTTGTGAACCAAATTTTTGTTAAAGGAGACAGCACAGCAAATAACTGCTAAGTTTATTCCCTTTAAGAAAAAAAACTCAGACGGATGAGGAAATATGATGGAATTGAGTTATAGTTGAATGCTTGTTGAACCACAAACTGTATGATTTATTCATCTCTAGCCTGTCATCAAGTGTATTTTTAATTTTAGACTGCACTGTTGAATTGCAATTTTTTCCAAGCCAGAGTGATTGTTGTTTCATTGCCTATTTTCTGTAGACATGGATACGAAGGCTACTTTGGAAGTTTAGCCAATGGCCTTGGTAAGTGAGTGATTTGCTGTTCTCTGAAAGCACCTGAAAACTCTCATTTGCACTAAGGACGTCCATAGCTCTTTTATCTGGAAGCATTTGCTGAACAATAGAAATAGTATGTGGGGAGATTGCTTGGAGACACCTCAGAAGATTTCCATTTTCAAGTATGGGAAGGGCAGTTTGGGAAGAGATCCGCTGTCCCTGTGTAAGTCCCTAGTCCTAGAAAAAGTATTATAAACAACAAGAACAGCAGTAATCTTAGAACTGCAGAGCTGCAAGAGACCCAATGGACTCTCGAGTTCCACCCCGGACAGGAAAGCATAGCAAAGGACTGAACTCCAACCTCTGGCTCTGCAGCCAGAGACCTAAAACACTGAGCTATCCACCAGTTCCCTGCAATGCAATGGAGTGTGAGCTAAAATAGAACAGAAGAGATTACAGAATTATGTTGTTATTATGTTCCATCAAGCTGCATCTGATTTATGGTGCCCCAATGAAAAAGCGATCTTCAAAATGTCCTTTCTTCACTTTTCCATTTTTGGGCCCAGAGTAACCTAGCAGCTACGAGTATACACATTAAACAGTGTTTAATGTTCTTATCAGTAATTTCTGGCATAATATTTAATAGTGCTATTTTAAGTTTAAAATTTATTTTCTGTTGAATGATTTCTTTTATTGTTTCCCACACCTGTGTCCAATATCTCTTGACTTTTTCACATGTCCACCACACATGATGATAAGTTCCTGCATTTTTTTTACAATTCCAAAAAACATTGTTATTATCCTCTGACATTTTTGACAACCTTAGAGGGGTATAGTGCCATCTATAAAACATTTTGAGGGTATTTTCCCTTAGATTTACTGGCTTAATCATTTTATGACACCCTTTCCACGTCATTGTCCAATCATTAATATCAATATTGTGACCAAAGTTACTTGCCCATTGTATCAACATCTCCTTCACCATCTTGTCCTCCAAGTCGTATTCCAATAGGTATATATACATTTTTTTATTATTTTCTCATCAGTATAAATCCACAGTTTATCCACCTGGACTTCACCCTCAAAGAACCCCACAATTTTATCTTTTTTATATTGACCACCAATCTATTGCCACCCCTAGTTTCTCTAGCTCTTGCTTATTTTTTATATTTTGTTCTTTATGAAGCAATTCTTTATATGTTAGTACCGCTCCTTTCTGATTCAACACTTTCAAAGTAAATGTTTCTATAGGTGTTACCCATATTGGGATTTTCTTATAGGTTTGTGCTTGAAATTTTTGCCACACTAGGCACAGTGTCTTCCTCACAATATGTTCCATAAGATGTGACTCCTCTTTGTGTTTCCCTTATTACGCATATGCATGCCAACCCATTTTTATATCATGTCCCTCCAATTTCAGTAATCTTTGGTTTACAAGAATTATTCATTCTTTTATCCACGCCGTAGCACAAGCCTTATGGTATAATAACCAGTTCGGTAGTCTTGAACCCCCCCCCCCTTTCTTTCAGGTCCTGTAATAGCCTAGGTTTTATTCTTGGTTTCTAAGTCTTCCATACAAAATTTGCTGTCAAATGATCAAGTCCTTGAAGTATTTAAAATGTAATAGTATTGGCAGATTTTGAAAAAGAAATAAAAGTTTTCGGTAATATCATCATTTTTATCATTGAATTTTTTCCCATCAGAGATTATTGTGCTTTTCAAGACCTTAATTTGAATTTTTTTTTGTCCATCAACTATTGAAAGAATGTGATGAATACATGGTATCATTTTTCTGCCATTACCAATTGAATAAACTGAAGCATCAAAAGCAAGAAGACCATTTATGGAGTTGGAAATCTGAGAAACATATTGGAGAAACTATCATAAACTATGAATGCTCACCAAATTTTACTTAATTGAGTAAATTTGGTGTAATTTACAAATATGGCTACTTCTAGGTTCCTGATGATCTTGCTAATATTCATCTGTCCACCTTCTAACTTTGGGGAGGAGTAAGAAAAAAGCCACATTTACTTGTGACAATGTTCATATTCCTTTCATCCACTTACCTTCCATCATGTTTTTGTCTCATTCAACAAAAAGATACACCAATGGCATTATGCTGGTGGACATAATTAATAAGACTCTGGCCAGTGTTTCATGAATAGATGACCTTTCTCAATGCCCTTTGGAGTAGCAGTGGAAAAATCACTGCACGGGCAGGCATGTTACTGCTTAAAATATGCACAAATACTTGACTCCATTTAGATTTAGTGAAAAATATATCTATGTATATTTCCTCCCAAAAGGAGATTAATGACTTCTACATATCCCAGAAGCCCATTGTGATCTTTCTTCTTGTGTGCTATGTGCTTCTGGCACTAGAGAATTTTTGCCCATTCAATTTGACTAGTGTGGAAACCCTGAATGTTTGCCAAAAAACCTCTTAGATGTTACAGAGGTTGCAGTGAATACTGAGTTCACATCAGGCAGTAGCCAAACATATCCAGCCTTGCCATCATCAGTATTAACTAAGAATCACAAGAACATTCGGGTTTTCTGGATTAATCGAGACTAATCTAATTCAGTGTCCCATTTCTAAGAATAGCCAGCCAGAGAGTTTCAGAAAACCTATAAACATGGCACAAAGCAGTAACCACAACCTTTTCTGAAGAATAAACCAACCTTTAAGTTACTAGTATTGTATTTTAATTGTATTTTAATCATTTTATTGTATTGAATTTTAATTATTGTAAGCCGCCCAGAGACCTCTGGGTAGAGTGGGCGGCATATAAATTAAATAAATAAATAAATAAATAAATAAATAAATAAATAAATAAATAAATAAATAAATAAATAAATAAATAAATAAATAAATAGTACCTAGTATTCAAAAGTACATTAATGATGATGATGATGATGATGATGTCAATGACCAGGAAGATAAAAATACATTGTTTAGATAAAATTGCATCATATCAGAGGCATTGGTCAAGACATGTCACCATCAATGCACCGTCTGGCTCTTTTATGCCATTAAATTTAAAAAGAGGTTTTAAGTTAACCAGCGACATTGAAGGATATAAAAGATTTTAAAACATCACACCAGTCACGTGATATAAGATGAAATTAAGAGACACATATAACCATCTGTACACCACCCCAACTCTCCTAGAAAGTAAGTTAAACAAGACATTTCTAACAAGGGCAGGGGCCCTCGAAGACCTTATGTGGTAAGGAGACTGAGGCAAGCTGTTGTGGCACTGCAGTATTTGGCCACTTTATTAGTAACGTAAGAAACTTTATGGGAGAGAGCAGAAAAAGAATATAACATTCATTGGATCTCCCCGGAAAATTTTGAAAAATCAGGGAGAGAAGATCATTATGGAGATCGCGATAGAAATGACAGTATAAGAGAACATTCCCCACTCTTTCTACTTCACCACCATCACAGGGACATAAACAATCAGAATAGGGTATGCTCTGAAATCTCCCTTCCAAGAGATTAGAAGGCAACACATTGAATCTGGCTAAGGTAAAAGGTCTTCTAGATTTTAGTGGTGTTATACTGGTCATATAGGCCGGAAGTATAAAGACGTTGTTTTTTACAACACTGGATTTGTCCAGTGAGAAATACACGACTTAGGTGTCACCATGACTGCTAGCCATTGATAGGTCTGTCCTCCATACATTTGACTAACCTACCATTAATGCCTCTGATATGAATTCTGGAAAGCACCCTATAGTCCTTAAAATAATACATGCAGGTTAATTTTATTACGTGGTCCTGCATTACAGAAGAAACAATTCTACAGAATCTCATGGTAATTTTTTATATAATGTTTTATGCTTTACATCCCATTTCACCTCCTTCCCTGAATGCATTTCTCTCTAAATGCTTTAGACTTTCCTGGTGGGAGAGCTGTGCATCTTATTATTTTTATTTATTTGATTTATACCCCACCTATCTGGACCACCGGACCACTCTTCTTCATTGTACTAGTTTTCAGAGTCCTTTTCAATGCTAAGATGTTGTTTATGAGGTGGGCCCACCAGGAACAGAACCAGATTCCAGTAAAGCATGTGGTGTCTGTGACTAGGTGCTGGTGTGATGACTCTAGGCCAGCTAAGGCAGGTGCTGTTCTGCTCTACAGCTTGGTCACCTCAGAAAAGCATTGGTGTGAATGAGTGATTTTTTGAAAAAGTCCACTTAATGATTCATTCTCATCAATTTAAGCTGCCTTGATTGCCTGAGACATCACAAAGTGGAATTTATCAAACTACACAAAATTGCACTGCTGGACAAGAATGAGACAAAAAGCCTATATCTTCTTGCCATAGTCTTTGGGCAAGCACCTCTTGTGCACAACGAGTGTCTTTTCTTTTTAAGAAGCTAGTCATACACTGACAGCAAGCATAGAGTGGGGAAAAACAGGCTGGTGGTTGAAAAGGATCCCAGTAAAGCCCATCCAATTGTTCTGTCCCCCAAAATTCATTGTGTGACAGAGCACCATTACCACCATAATTTTTGCCATTTGCCATTTGAGGGGTTAATTTTCATTTTTTCATGTTTTGCTTAATTGCCCCAAACTGCATTCTCATCCTCATTCTCTTTTCTTGTTCAGAGTACCTCAGAAGTACCACATGGTACCTCACAGTTTCACAGGATGAAGTGAATAATTAGGATATTCTTCATCCTCAGGTGTACAAATACAAGACAAGTGAGTATTTCTACCCCTGGCATGAACCAACTAGGAAATGTCCCTGAGAATGACTACAATGGTACCGGGATTTCGGTGTCTAGTTTTAGCAATTACTTCATCCAGCTCCTGCCACATTATAGGCAGATTCCCTTCCCATTCCAGGAACTACTGAAGAAACTTCAGTGGGGCACCTTCCTGCCCCACTCATTCCCTCACTTTGGGCTGCTGCTGACAGAAAGGACACCCAGGTGTGAACACATTCCCAAACTACAAAATACACTCTGCCATGGAACTAGGGTGAGGCTGCACATGAAAATGATACAAGAGGACAAAACATTGATGACAATATCTCTTTCAAGAATGGCAATGCCATAGAACACTAAATAAACTTTTATTATTTCTGTTGCAGTACGTGGCACTGGTCAAACAGGGAGGGCACAAATTCTGTACAAGAATTAGAGAAGGAAAAGAAAGATGATAAACAATGGGAAGTCTGAAGTCTTTCACACTGTGAAGGAAGTTATCTCTTTTAATATCGTTGTAATGTCATACATGTGTCTCCTCCGTTCACTGGAATTTTACTCCCCGCTGCAGTTTGTCTTTCAAAAAACAAAAACAGCAAACTCACTAAGGAAGTGTTATTCTGGTAAGGGCTTGGCTTTTTCGGGATAGATTACTGCTGAGTGAATAAACCTACAGATTTTCTTTCTTTAGTTTGATGGAATGAAATAAGCCAAATTTCCAGCCAGGATAAACCAATTCTTGTTTTTCAATATGCCACAGATTTCAATTTGTCTATCACTTGTGATCTAAGGAATGGGAAACCAGGAAAACAGCCAACAGCCTTTAACTGTAGTATATATTTACTGCATAATTGCAGGGTTAAGCAGATCAAATGCAGAATTTTAATGGAAAAATGCTTGAAATGGACTTCTCTTTCCTTATTATTGGCTCTTCAGTATTCTTGTTTATTCAGCACAAGCCTGGAAGAGCCATGCTGGTGAAGAATTAAGTTTGAGCTCCCATGAATTGCTGCCCGGGCCCAATTCAAAGTGCTTGTTTTGACATATAAAGCCCTAAATGGCTTGGGCCCTGGATACCTGAACGACCACCTCCTTCCATATGAACCTACCAGGCAGTTGAGATCTAGCCAGGGGGCCCTTTTGAAAGAGCTGTCCCTCAAGGAGGTAAGAAGAGGGATGGCTTGAACACAAAGGTCCTTTTCGGCAGCTGCCCCCGGACTATGGAATGCCATCCCAATTGAGATTTGTCTGGCGCCGACGCTGATGACGTTTCAGCGCCAGGTCAAAACCTCCCTGTTCCAGAAGATTTTTAATTAAAATAATATCAACTCTGGGTCCTGATGGCAATTTTTAGAGCACTGTATTTTTGATTGTATTTTAATTGTTTTATCTTTTTTCACTGTATTTAAATTATTGTTAGCTGCCCAGAGACCTTTGGGTAATGTGGGTGGCATATAAGTTAAATATATAATAATAAATAAATAATAAAAGGAGAGTCTTTTGAGACCTGAAATTTCTTCTCCAGCTCATATTAAACCTGATCCAAAGAAGGCCTGGCCTCCATTCCTTCCCTGGCTTTCAACCAGATTTGTGTTTCTGGGCCACAACTCCCAGAAATGCTACCTGGGGAATGCCGCGAATTGTAGCCCAAAATCACACATCTGAATACCTCTACTACCAACTACCAAATCTTCCCACCTCTGCTACCTCTGCTTCCCAGTCCCCATAATGCACCCAGCGCTGCATGTTACAAATGCCCCCTTTCCCCTGAAAGCCTTATTTAGAAGGTGAAGTAGATGCAGCCAGCCATAGCTTTCAGAGAGAGAAAATGGGGGAGGGAGCTCTGTTCCTTCCTCCCCCTGCCCAATGCTCTGGGATGCTGCTTCATAGTATTCAGTATTCATCTATATTACTAGGCACGTACAAGATTACTTTCAGCACATGCAGAAAAATCAATATTTTAAATGCACAGACACAAAGTGCCATCTCAGCATTTCATCGGACAACTGATTTCACATGCTCAGTTGTTGCCACCTACAGGTCTTGCCGTTTCAGACTTGTCTGTCTTTTGTACATTCAGAGGTAAGACTGAGTATTTATTGCATGCCACTTACTAAGCTTTGTTCCTGTGAAGTCAAGGCGATAAGACAGGTAAGAGTAACTGGTTGAAGACCACTGGTGGCAACTCCACTAACATATGGCAAAGCTTTGACAGAGCATGACATCTTCAGCAGAGCTAGGGACAGTGTTGCTGTTGTTTTGGATTCGTTTTCAGGCATATAGCTGTTCCAGAGGCTCCATCTTGGCCTATCTGACTAGATTTGTCTTCTTTGGCTGGAGTTTGGTGGCAACAGGCAGGTCAAACCCCTGTCTCACCTCTTCCAGGCCACAAATTTTCATTATGAGCGGCATCGAATTCGAAAGAGACCTCAGTCTGTTGAAGTCTATAAAATGAGTTTTTATGAGAATCACTGGAGAGAGAGGGAGAGAGATCAAGCATTAAAATTAGAGGGAAATGTTATGAAGCGGAACATTTACATTTACATGACAAATTTATGGTCTCTTTAAGATTCTTTTAGCAACAAATGAGATACCTATAACAGATTACTCATACGCATAGTCACTCAGAACCCTGCATTATTCACTTCAATGAGCCTAATTCCCAGGTAAATACACAATTGCAAACTAGCTGGCTATAAGCAAATGATAATGCCAATGGGTTAATAGTCTGTGACAATGGCTCGCTATGGCATATCCTAAGGAAAAGAGGAGGAAAGAGGGAGAATTTACCATGAGCATATGAGAAAAATGGCCAGCTTCTGCTGTTTCTAGACTGTGTCTAATCTCTGTAGGATTTATAGAGGTTTATGCAGCTTAAGTGACTCTACATTCTTTTTGATATCTGTAATAAAATTCAGGCACTGCATGAAAACCTCATTTGACTTAGTGGGCTTTAATATGATGAGCTGATAGATGTGATACGGAAAGAAAACAACTTGCCCCTTACTTTGCTTATATAAAACTAAGGTATTTGAGTAACAGCAGGGCTTTGTCTTCTTAATGTTATCTTTTTAGATGGGAGTAAAGGGGGGGAGGTCTAAGAAATGTGCATATCATATCCACCTCAAATTCAAAGGCCAGAAAAGTTGTTTTTGGAAACATCATTACAACTCCCCAGTGCAGCTGCATTTTTTTTTTATTATTGTAAAAAAAACAGAATTTGCCTATTCCAATGCTTAATGGCTGGGACAGATAAAATTTGCCTGAATTATGCACATGACATAGGTAATGAACAATGATACTATCACACTGACTTTGCTCCATAGGTAAAGGTAATGGTTCCCCTTGACATTTAGTCCAGTCATGTCCGACTCTAGGGCGCGGTGCTCATCCCCGTTTCCAAGCCATAAAGCCAGCGTTTGTCTGAAGACAGTTTCCGTGGTCACATGGCCAGCGTGAATAGACACGGAATGCCGTACCTTCCCACTGAGGTGGTACCTATTTATCTACTTGCATTTTTACATGCTTTCGAACTGCTAGGTTGGCAGGAGCTGGGACAAGCGACGGGAGCTCACTCCATCGCATGGATTGGATCTTACGACTGCTGGTCTTCTGACCTTGCAGCACAGAGGCTTATGTGGTTTAACCTGCAGAGCCACCTCGTCCTTACCTTGTTCCATACCTATCTTCCAACTAAACTTTTTCTCCCTCTCCAAATTTGTGGACTAGCTAATTTCTGGGCAACATGAGACCTCCACTTTAGATTTAAAATAAAACTTTATTTCAAAAGTAATAATAAGCATGTGTCTCCATTGTGAGTCCACACAACATTATCCAGAAATATGCTGGAAAAATAAGTATGAAAAAGGTTGAACTAGTGCATGTCCTATAGTCCTATAAAACAACAGTCTTGTGAAGAACTCTACAAAAGTTCCTAGCACAAACAAAATATTTAGTGCAATGATTCTTTTCTTAGTCTGCTATATTTTTGGCTACTTTAGTGAAATTTTTCGTGCAAGGTTTGTTTGGGACTAAGTTTGTCCGCTTATTTGTTTTCCTTTACTTTCTCCAAGGTTTTCTTAGCGGCATACATAGTTGCCACTCTCAGTTTGATTGTCATGGAAACCTAGCATGATATAGCTGAAGCCATGGGTCAGCAGCCTTTTGGAGACAGTGTAGAAGTTCAGGATTTTGAGAAAGTGCAGATGGGCATCTTCTCAAACCCGTTGCTGTGATAGGCATGGTCAATCCAAATCCACCCAATTCACAGAAGACAAACACCTAACCTGCCCATGACTCTTGAGTACAAGGCTGAGGTGGAGTCTGAGTAGTGCAACAAAGAGATACCTTTGAATCAATGGATGGCAAACTGGTGAGTGGTGAAGAAAAGGGAAGATAAAGCAAGCGAGGTCAAAGAAAGGTAAAGATTTTTGCTAAGCTTTGCTTTCACTAGAACACCCACTGTCACTCATCAAATTCATGCTGGGGGAAAAATCATATTTTTACATAACTTTTCTGTGTTGTGCAATTAGTATTCCTAGCTTCATATTCCTGGATTAATTTCTTATAATTCAGAACATCTGATTAATGCATAAACAGAAGCCTCCCTCTTCTGGAGATACTGGTATCAGATATTTATCAGTTTTAAAACTGAAAATGAACCCAAAACCTAACATCTCAAATAACTTCTTCGAGATTTCACAGCATTCTCCCCCCCCCACCAGATCTAGCAACAATGGAAACAATGTATTGGTAAATTTATCTGTAATCATATGCAAATGTGTATTATCTCTGGCTGGGGAGCCTGGCAAAGACAAATCTACATAGATGTAAAGCAGTACCAACATGCATTTCCAACCAAGGTCTGCTTAATACCTCTGTCTGTATGCTTATTATGACCTTTTCCCTAGATACTTACAGGTATCAGCATGTTAAATAGTGATATTGCATCTCATGCTTCCAGTCTACCATAGGGTAGAGTAAAGAAACCATAGAATATTTGAGTGGGCCTGGAGATGGCTAAAATGTTCCTTTGGTTCATGTTTGGAAAAGAACCTTCCAATATTTATTCAGTTTTTTTCTTCTTTATATGATTTATTTATTTATTTGATTTATATACTGCCCCATTAGTGCAAGCACTACTTTGGGCAGTTTACAACTTAAAACCTAGCCCCACAAAACCCCACATAACAAATGCATGCAACAATATAGCGCTCTAACAGCATAGGGCTAAAACTCATACAAGAAAGAAAGAAAGAAAGAAAGAAAGAAAGAAAGAAAGAAAGAAAGAAAGAAAGAAAGAAAGAAAGAAAGAAAGAAAGAAAGAAAGAAAAAATTAACACTAACATTGACAGAATCCAGGAGAATTAAAGCTGTCTGAAGGCAGCTTTGAATAATTCTGATTCCAGCAGTTTCCTGAACACAAGGAGGGAAGAAGCCCGGCATATCTCAGTTGATAACTTATTGGAAAATCTGGGGGCTACCACTGAAAACACCTGATTCATTGTTGTCACCTTTTTGGCCTCCCTCGTTGTGACCTCTCTTAGAAACATGAACTAAGAGGAGTGGGTGAGGTCTTAAACTATTAAGGGCTTTATAGGTCATGGCCAATGGAAACTATAAAGAAAAGAGATACCAGTATTCCAAGGCCAGTAAAGGAATACCAAGACTGTGGATATATGATTGAATTTACTGGTCCTGGAAACCGGTCTGGCTACCACATTTGGGAGGCAGTCTAAAATGCTGAATTTTCCATACAGTTTTCAAGGGCAGCCCTACATAGAGAGCATTACAGTAGTCTGTCTTTGAGATTATTATGGAAGAGTCACTGACACAGAAAGACTCAAGAGAATCAACAGGGTTACACTCTCCCTGTCTGCCATTCTTTTGAAATTTTCTTATAAAGCGACTAATACTATTTCAGTATCATGCCCCAGCCTAAACCTTGATGGAAATAGACCAAGACTATCAGTTTCTTCCAAGAATGCCTGATGGAAAGAACCTTGATCCCCCCCCCCCAAAAAAATAATGAATGTAAGAGAAAGCAATATGTAGAGATTCATCCCTTCATGCAGAGGTTTCTGAGTGCATATTTCTAAAAAAGCTATGAATTCCTTAGTACTCAATCATATTTGTAGTCATGCATTAGGGTTGCCACTTCTTTTTTAAAACCAAGCTTCTTATCTGTAGCAGGTACAAGGCAGGTTTTCTTTACCTTTGAAGTCTATAGAAATTAATTGGGCAGTGCAGATGGTTGAGAGTTTTGTTTAGTTTGTGTTGATAAGAACTTGCCAAAACAAATTGGCATTTCTTTAACAACTAGATGAAAAAGATGTGAGAAATTCAGATGTGAGGAAAAAAGAAAATGGAAGGATTCATCCCTCTCTAGTTTGCGGGTGGATAATGCCCTATATAAAGAAAAAGATTTACAGATTCAGCGTCGTGACAAGAAATTGTTTTTTTGTTTTTTTGTTTTTTTTTTGAAACCACTGTCTGCAGCCCAACTGAACTTCATGTTCCAGAGTCTAGGACACCCAAACTTTGATAAAGTTTAAGAAGTCTGGATTTGGTCAGTGTCTGGATGGGAAACGGTGCGGGACCCTCCACTGATTTGCCTTGTGTTGTTGGTGGAAGAAAGGCAAAATGTAGGCTTAGTAAATAAATGAAAGAATTGCCACCCAGCAGATTCCAGGAGGGACATCTGCAATTTTTATTATTTCACTTCCACCTCCTTTGTAAGAACATCCTTTCCTGAAAATGCTCCCAATGCCCCACCACCTCAGATGAGGTGATAACATCTAAGTGGAGAACATTGCAAGACAGGGAAAAGACATAAGTCTACTTCGTGACCTCTTCCTGCCTGGCACAAATTGTTAGTGTCTCTCTCTGTTCATTCCCTCTTTCCTATAGAAGTCTCTGTTTTGATCTCTAATCTTGGTCAAATGCTAGAGACTGTGTTTAATGCAAGTAGATAATAGATTCCCTGGAAAAGATAATATTTCCCTTAGATCTGTTATCTAAATAGACCCTTGTTTCAACTGTAGATGTCATGCTCCTAATGAAGAATCAGCCAAGCTTTCCGAATTGTGTCTTTAAACATTGTCATCCTGAATCTGCCTGGAATCCAAGTCCTAGCTGTATTGAAATAAGCGGGAGTTTTGCCACTGGCATCAGTGAAGACAGGTTTTTCCACATGTGTCTTTCACTGTAAACTTTGGGAACATGATTATTTGCATTCTTTCCATCAGACACATTAAGCCATCATGTCCAATTCTATTCGTCACAGTGCAGCATGACAATAGATACATATATAACCAAAGAAGCAGATGTGGAGGGACCTGTTAAATGCACTGGTGCAAGAGCTGATGATTTTCAAGCTATCTTTATTAAAGTACGAACAGAATATTTTTAAGCACATGCACTCAAACTGGACCCGCCTAAATTCTGATCTTGGGATCCATTCCTCTTTCTGAGACATATTTCACAGATCCCATTTTCTCAACTATAAGATGTTGCTGAAATATCTAGGGAGAATGACAGGTGGGTCTCTTCCAATTAATTCAGTTGGGCAAAATGCTGCAAATAAACAGAATGCCATTTTTATAAAATATAGAGCTGAGTTGTGTTATGACATCCATGGAAATAAAAAAAGGCACTTAATCAGATAGCACAGAAAGCAGGGGTGGGAGCACAGTTTGCCCCATTAATCAAGCTTGTTCTTTTGCAGGCGAGAATGTAAGCAACTCATGGAAGTGTGTGTTAGTGATATATGTTTATTATCTTATCCTTTCAACCCAGGAACTATTTTGCATCTTTAATCATGGATCGCTTGCTCTCTTGCTTTTCTTTTTATCCCAGCTTCAATCAAGGGTGTAAACATCACTCAGCAATATTAAAAAGTTGCACCCAGCTGATTTATCTGATTGTTTGTTTTAGCATCATGACCTTTATCCCCGGTCAGCATGTCATTAAAAAGCAAGGCTCTAGTTTCATCAGTGGATAAATTATTGTGGCACTTAAATATACGCTCGAGCACTCTCTATTTACCAGGCACAGTCCCTGTATTGTGGTACTTGCCTCTAGTAAATCAATCTCCTTATTTGAACCCCTTTCATCATTGGAAACCCTTTTCCAGATTGTAGTTTTGGAAGAAGTAGTTATTAGTGAGAGTCACTGGAGTTACCTTTTGGTCTCAGCCTTCTAATGAATTTCTTAGATATCAAATATCCCAGAAGACAGATGCAATTTCTTCCAGGGTGCATACATGCAAATATGAGTGATGGGCAAACTCAGCATGACCACCTGGAAATGATTCAAAATGTTACAAACCTCCCCACAGCAAATCCATAGATCATGTCTTTTAGCAAATGGGAGGCTTCAGTTGGGAAGTCCTCGAACTGCTGTTTGAAAGAGACAAATGGTAGAAAAATGGGAACCTTTAATCTCAGGACACTGGAACATCATCCAAAATTTACACCAACTACTTTGGATATGAATGAGCTCACAAAATTAGATGGAGAAATTTAAACCCAGATGTCAACTCTGTTCCCACACCTCCATCAGCTAGATTTTTATAAGACCTAACAATAACAATGGTTCATTAACCACCTCATCTTCCAAGGGAACATATGCTATCATGTTCCAGCTGTTCTGTATTTTTGCACAGGACAAAAAAGATAAAGCTGTTGTGCAAATTTTTCTTAAAAGGACACAAGTCCGGCATCTGAAATGGGTATATTTAAAAACTTGTGAGGCGTTTTTGGAAGGAAGGAACTTCAACAGAAAACTACCGCATCAAACTGCTGAATTACAAGTTACCAAGAAGTTTGCTTTTTTCACTTCCGTTCTGAACTGAGATAGAAGGTTGCTATTCCGCTATAAGTGTTCAGTTCATCAACACCAGGGTTTCTGTTGTTTCCTCAGTATTGTGTTACCACCAGCACCGCCATGCAAATTGCTGCTGTAATTATTTTACATGTGTATAACTTTAATGGAAATGTGAGTTTTTAATCACTTGACTACATTTGTTTCAGCTTTTCTCTAGGACCTGTTGGAGATCATTAAGTCATAAGACCGCCATATATCAGATGCAATTTGATGGCAGACAGCAGAACATTTATTTTATATTTTTAATTTCCTCTGATTTCACAACTGTTTCCCCTCCTTCCCCCCCATGTATACCGTATTTTTCCATGTATAAAATGACACATTTTCCTTAAATAATTTGAGGGGGGAAATTGAGGGTTGTTTTATACACAGAAGACAGCACTTTACTGCTGCCTTTTGTGAAGTCATGGGGCTTCACAAAAAGGAAGGGGAGGCATTGCTCCCTTCCTTTTTGCTAAGCTCTGTTCCTTCTCAAAAGGCAAGGAAAAGCAATAGTCAATTTGACAGCCGCTTCCCTTGCCTTTTGCCAAGGCATGGGGCTTAGCAAAAAGGGAGCCACTTGATCCCTGCTTTTTCTAATTTGGGGTTATAAAAAGGGGGGTCGTCTTATACATTGGGTCATCTTATAAATGGAAAAATATGGTACCTGCCAACTTAGGACCAGAATAACACATCCTGCATCTGATCCCCAAAGCTTATGCTTGACTTGAGAGAGCATAATTGTCATCTCTAGTAAATACTTGAATACAGCTTCCAAGGCACCATGAAATGTTTGTTGTAATTAAAGAGATTTGTCCCAAACAATGTATACTATTAGTAGTTTTCACACATTGGCCAGAGTCCAATTGGTATTTAGGTAAAGTTTGTGCAACATGCTGTGGCTAATTGGAGCTAAGTGACAAGGTGTCACTTGTGCACTTCGTTATTTGTCTGATTATGCAAACAAGGTGTGCCCCAATTGTTGTTATTACCTGCCGTCAAGTCACCGCTGACTTATAGTGACCTTATGAATGAGTGATCTCCAAAATGTTCTATCCTCAACTGTCTAGCTAAGTTCTTGCAAAGTGAAGCCTATGGCTTATTTCAGAGAGTCAGTCCATCTTGTGTCTGGGCTTCTTTTCCTGCTGCCTTATTGACCTTTCCAGAGAATCTTGCCTTCTCACGATGTACCCAAGTATGACAACCTCAATTTTGTTATTTTCATCTCCAGAGGTAGTTCAGACTTGATTTGATCTAAAACTCACTTGTTTGTCTTTCTGGCTGTCCAGGATATCGGAAAGCTGTTAGCAAGCATCACATTTCAAATTAATCTTTTTTCCCCCCTGTCAGTTTTCTTCATTGTCCAGCTTTCATACCTGTACATAGTCATTGGAAATGCAAGAGTGTGGATGATTTTGGTTTTGGTCTCAAGTGACACACACTTGCTTATATTTTCTAGTTCCTTTACTATTGCACTTCCAAATCTCTGTCTTCTGATTTCTTTGTTGCAGTCTCCATTTAGATTGAACATCGAACCAAAGTATACAAAATTTCTAATTATTCCAAATTCTTTATTGTCACTCCTAAAGTTGTGTGTGTGTGCTCTGTGCTACCAAATCAGAACTGAGTTATAGCAACCCTAGTAGGGCTTTCAAGGTAAGAGATATTTAAGATTTTACAAGTTCCATTACCCAAGTGAGCGTCCATGGCCAAGTGGGGATTCAAACCATGTTTTCCAGAGCCCTAGCTCATTTCTCTATCCACCACACCACACTTTCTTTACCATTCGTTGTCATTTAGTCATTTGGTCATGTCCGACTCTTCGTGACCCCATGGACCAGAGAATGCCAGGCCCTCCTATCTTCCATTGCCTCCCAGAATTTGGTCAAATTTATGCCAGTCACTTCGATGACATTACCATTGCATACTGCAAATCAAAAAGAAAGTTATACAGATTTCTGGCAAATTGCCTCACTTTTTGTGACCCAACTCAGGTAATGCCATTAGAAGAATTCAATAGAGCAAATTTTTCACACATCTCTTATGGGAAATATTTGATTGTTTCAGCGGTTTGGAGCTAACTATAAAGACTGAAGTCCTGAAGTTTCATCACTGACATAAACATGGAACTGCTTTTGGTATTTTATTGAAAAAATCAGGAAAAACCCACGTGTGTGTGTGTGTGTGTGTGTGTGTGTGTGTGTGTGTGTGTGTGTGTGTGTGTGTGTGCGTGCACCCACCCACACTCATGTGCCCACAAATCAAGGAAATAAATGAGTAAAATGTTTGTGTATTATAGTACAAATATGATAGCACATTAATCAAGCAAAATGTTGGAACATTCCATGGGTGTATTTATGAATCAATTATAATTAGACCATTACTTGGAATGTCCAAATGTTCTATAAAGTGCCCTCTAATCTTCTGGATGAAGATTAGAGGGTTACCAAGTCTAGTCAACAATTTCCATCCCTCTCTCACAGTATTGTTATTTAAAGACCATTTCTTCTGCATGCAAGATTATCTGT
The DNA here is from genome assembly GCF_051106095.1 of Pogona vitticeps. Classification (NCBI taxonomy): domain Eukaryota; kingdom Metazoa; phylum Chordata; class Lepidosauria; order Squamata; family Agamidae; genus Pogona; species Pogona vitticeps. The sequence goes on along the minus strand of NC_135787.1, from coordinate 112,881,634 downwards.
CAGAATAAAATGTTACACAACTAGAAGTCTTCTGGTGCAGTCACTGGACATCACCAGCTTTACTGCTGAAGAGGTACTGATTCTTTTCACTACAGAGACAGAAAAGATCATTCATTGAAAGTGTTCATTAGAATTAAATTGCATCTATACACCACGTCCATGTGTCCAAATTACTTCACAGACTTCTTGTCACCTTCTGAGATAGAGCAGTCGATATATTCCCACATTGCATAAACCAGTGAGCAGCAGAGCGAGGGAAAAGGTGTTTTGTAACTCCCCAAATACCTCTGCTAGCACACTACTGATCCTACTGGCCAGAGTATTCTGGGAAGTCAAGTTCAAAAATGTAACTCTCCCCCCACACCCCCGCAGCTTCAGGGACTACCACACACAAAGAGAGATCCACCTGAAAGAACACTCTGCTATGACTGGCCATTTCCCTAGAAGAACAGAGCTAAAAAGAGGCCATGTTAAGCTGGCTCCATCCATCACTCAGCCGATGGACCATTTTTTTCCTTTTCCTTCTTGCTTCTCTTTCCCTCTGTATCATGTCCTTTACGTTTTGAGCCTAATGGGGATTTTTGATATCTCATATGTTCTTTAAAAGCTTGAGCTGCTTTACATTGCTCAAATAATAAGACTCAGCAGGGTGTAGAGGTTGAGGTTCTGGAGCAATCCAGACTCACATCCTCACTTGGCCAATCAAATTCACCTCATGATCTTGGGCCAGTTATTCCTCTTGAGCCTGACCTACCTCACAGGGTTGTTGTGAGAATAAAACAGGACAAGTCAGAGCCAACAAATGCTGCCTTTATCTCATTTAGAGGACAGGTGGAATAGGAATATAACACATATAAATAGGTAAGGAAATTCTACTATTGCTACCACAGTCACGAATAGGCAGGGTTTTCCTTAATGACAGACTGTCTAGGGGAGGTTTTAAAATGAGATGGTTTGCCTTTTGTTGCTCCTAAATCTGCTTTAGTAATGCTTAACCTAACATTCTTAATATAGAATTTTAATCCATTTAATATTTGAATTACTCACTGTTTCTAGCTTTAATATTTTGTTTTAATGATGTAATATTGTTGTTACATACAGCACTGATGTTACCTGTCTGTCATGGGTTTGGAGGGAAAGTTCCATCCTATGGGGAGTGGAAGGCGGGACATCAGGAGGAGGGGCTGTACTGTATAAATATGTGAAGCGTGTGTGGAGAGTTTAGAAGACGCTGGGAGATGCTGGGAGACACTGGGATGTGACGAAGCAGCAGCTGGGAAGAAGAAGCTGTTGTGGGAGTCTGTGTGTCAGACAGGGTACTACTGTGTGTCAGAGTACCAACCTGATAGGTTCAGGTGTCTGTTGGTTAGCCAGAACTGATAGGTTCAGGGTCTGTGCTTCAAGTTAAAGGTTCTGTGGGAACCAAACTGTGTGTATGTCTGAGTAAGAATAAGCCACGTTACTTTATCCTATTCACCTGATTGTTTATTTTTCCCTGTGTGTATTTAAATAAACCTTATTCTTTTTATTGTTTAAAAATCCATCCCTGGTCTGTGTGACTTCTTAAAGGGAATGGTTGGTGGCAGCTTAGTGTAACTGTGTGACATATCCCAGTAGGTCTGGGTTTGTCACATTGATTGGTGTCCAGCGTGTGGGATACGACTGGTCCAGTTGTCCAGCGGTCCAGCAAAGCCTTGGCAAGTGTGCCCAGAGCAAGGGGGGTCTAGTCAGGGACAGTCTGAGGCGCGTAGGTAATCTTCTAGGTGTACCTCACGGGGAGGTGCGCTAGTAGAAGAACGTGCCAACTGGGGAGACTTAGATTAAGGTGCTCTGAGGCAGCCTAGTTTTGGCGGGAAAAAGCTGAGGCAAAACTGCGTAGTAACAGTGATCTAGCTTGCCAGCTGAGAGGCCCAGCAGAGGGGGGTAGGCTCCGACTCGATACTGTTGCAAGTTAGTGCTGAAGAACAGCAGCAATCTCTAGGGAGAGCTGGTTCTGAGGCAAGAAGGAAAAAAGTGGTCGTTTTATTTTGAGGCTTGACTTTTAAAGCAGCCTGTTCTGAGGGGGGGGTTATGCCCTTGACTCGAAGCCAAGTAGCAGAAATGAGTGAAGTGAAAGACCCCCAGATTGACCAAGGTTCTGAGGAGGAATTTGGCTCAGTGCAAGGTGACAGCACAGGAGAGCAAGACCCAGAACTCAGAAAAATACTCATAGCCCAACAGCATGAACTGAGGGTGAGGGAAATGGAGGAAAGATTAGAGAGAGAAAGAAGGCAATTTGAAGTAGAGAGATTGGAAAGAGAGGAAAGATTAGAGAGAGAGAAAATTGCTCTGGAAAAAGAAAGGATGGCGTATGAGTTAAGAAAATTGGAAATGATGAACCAGAACAATAATAATAATAGGGATTCTGAGGGAGGCCAACTGTCTAAGGCTGACCTGAAGAAATTCCCTGTGTACCACAAGGGAGATTGTCCTGAGGTGTTCTTTTCCTTAGTGGAAAGAGCGTTTGTGGACTTCTCAGTGAGAGAAACTGAGAAGATGACCATCATGCGGTCTTTAATCAGTGGTAGCCTGGCTGAGGTTTATGCCGAGATGCCTGAGGAACTGATGAAAGATTTTGCAGAGTTTAAAAAACTGGTGTTTGCCAGACATGGGATAAATGCAGAGCAGCTGAGACAAAGATTCAGGTCCCTCACGAAAAAACCAGAACAGACTTTTACCCAAGTGGGGGCCCAATTGGTGAGGCTGCTTGAGAAATGGCTATCGCAGGAAGGGACAGAGACCTATGAGCAGCTTAAAGATTTGATAGCGCTGGAACAGTTCTATTCAGTCCTGCATGGGGAATTGAAATTCCAGGTGAGGGAAAGGAAACCGAAATCTGTGGCAGCAGCCGCAGAGATCGCAGATTTTATTTCCCAAATAAGAAAGCCCTTGGGTGAGGGGAAATCTGTAGGTAAACCCAAAGAAACCTACAGCAAGTACTCTCAGGGACCAGGGAAAAGCCAGCAAGGGGGAGGGGCCCATGGTGAAGGGAAGCCCTCAGACATGAAACTAAGACCTCAGATTTTGGAGGGAAAATCAAAACAAGATGAGAGAGAATCAAAATACACCAGAAAATGCTATTTCTGTCAGGGAAAGGGTCATCTAATCTCAGAGTGTGAGAAATTAAAGCAGCTAAAAGGAATGGTGCCTCAAGAGTCTAGTGGGACCAAGCCAAAAGCTGTGTTCTGTGTCCAGAAAGAGCAAGGCTCAGTGTCACTGAGGGAGCCTGTTGCCATGACTACTCAGTCTGGAACAGCTACCTCTGCTGATCAGGCTGAGGAAAATGGTCCTCTTGTGGAGGTAAAGCGCTGCTTGCTGGTAAAAACAGATTCTCAGTTGTTTGAGACAGCAGGGGTGGACGTAGGAATACTTGACCGTCAGTATAGGGGGCTGCGGGACACTTGTTCCCAGGTAACCCTGTGCCATCCAGATATTATTCCTAGGGAGTTTATAATCCCAAATGAGAGCATGAAGGTGGCAGGGATTGAAGGGCAGGTGATCTCTCTGCCAGTAGCAGAGGTACCTGTCAACTTTCAAGGCTGGAGGGGAGATTGGCGGCTAGCGATTTCATCGACTCTGCCAGCAGCCGTGCTCGTGGGAAATGACCTGGCTGAACATGTGAAACGGGTGCTAGTGATTACACGCTCACAAGCCACCACAGGGACAGTTCAGGGGGGTAATGATGAGCCAGAGACGGAAGCAGAGGGGAGTTCAGAAGCTGTGGTGGAAACCTTAACCACAGACAGCAGATTTGGACAGGAGCAAAAGGCAGACGCCACTCTCCAAAAGTGTTTTGAACAGGTGACTGACGCCCAGCTAACACCTGAAACCCCAGTGAGATTTCTGGAGAAAAAGGGGATTTTATATAGAGAGACCCTGAGGAATATCTCAAAAGGGGGAGATGGGATCAGAAGTCAGCTGGTGGTACCTGAAAAGTATCGCCCCATGATTTTACAAAGGGGTCACTCTGACATGTTTGCTGCACACTTAGGGGTGAAAGGGCCCCTTGATTTGATCAAACAAAATTGGGAGCAGATCACCCAGGATGACCCACAAGACGTTGTGACTTACATAGACACCTTGATGAATGACCTAAGGAGAAATCTAGAGCTGGCAGCAGAAAACCTGCAAGCTCAGAAGGTCAGACAGAAAACATGGTATGACCACAAAGCTAGAGAGAGGCACTTTGACCCAGGGGAGGAAGTGCTTTGGCTTAGGCCCTGCAGAGAGAATAAACTGCAGCTCAAATGGGCAGGACCATATAGGGTCATTTCTAAGATGTCAGACCTGAACTACCTAATAGAGCAGGAGGAGAACCAAGCAAGGAGGGTGGTTCATGTGAATGCCCTAAAACCCTACTACAGAGGGGAACAGAGGGTTTTATTCGCGATAAAAGCAGCTGAGAGTGAGGAAGCGGAATTACCCTTCTGGGAGGGTAGAGGGGAAGTAAAATACAACCCAGAGGAAGTAAAGATCAGTCCTGCACTCACCCAAGACCAGCAGCAAGAACTAAAAATGCTGCTTAGTAAATATCAACAGGTGTTTTCCAACAAGCCGGGGATAGTGAAGGGAGTGATGCATCGGATCCACACAGGGGATGCACCCCCGCAGGCAGTATCCCCATACCGAGTAACGGGACCCTATAGGGACAAGGTGCGGAAGGAGCTGGACGAGATGCTGAGGGAGAACATAATCGTCCCCTCTTCTAGTCCTTGGTCCTCTCCGATAGTCCTTGTGGACAAGCCTGATGGGAGCATTAGGTTTTGTGTCGATTACAGGAAATTAAACCGTGTAACCACTCCTGATGCCTACCCAATGCCCAGGCTAGACAACCTGATTGAAACCATAGGGGGTTGTCGGTTCATCTCATCATTGGACCTGGTAAAGGGATATTGGCAATTAAGAATTGATCCCAGGGATCAAGAAAAGACTGCCTTTTGCAGCCCTTTTGGTCTCTATGAGTTTCGAGTCCTGAGCTTTGGTCTCAGAAATGCACCAGCCACATTCCAAAGGCTGATGGACCAGACCTTGGCAGGGCTCAGTGACTTTACAGTGGCCTACATTGACGACATAGGGATCTTCAGTAATACCTGGGAAGATCACCTGATACACCTGGAGTTAGTGCTGCAGAGGTTAAGTGCAGCAGGGCTAACAGTAAAGGCCAGCAAGTGTCAGCTGGGTAGCCCAGAAGTAAAATACTTGGGTCACATGGTAGGGGGAGGAATGATAAAACCCCTGGAGGCCAAAATAGACGCTGTTCGTGATTGGCCTAGACCCAACACCAAGAAAAAAGTCAAATCATTTCTTGGGTTGGTGGGCTACTACAGAAAGTTCATCCCGAGGTTTAGCGAGATTGCGGCTCCGCTGACCGATCTGACGAGGAAGACGGCTGATGACCGCATCCCGTGGACCAGCGACTGTGAGGCGGCGTTCCAGAGGTTGAAGGAGGCGTTAATCAACTATCCTGTCCTGCGTGCTCCAGACTTCGACCGGGAGTTCATCATCTACACCGATGCGTCTAACAGCGGGGTAGGAGCAGTTCTGTGCCAGGAGGAGGAGAATGGTGACCAGCATCCAGTGTCCTACCTGAGTAGGAAACTTCAAAAAGGTGAGAGACATTTGGCAACCGTGGAGAAGGAGTGTTTGGCCATAGTCTACGCGATCCAGAAGGCCAAGCCTTACATCTGGGGAAGACATTTTATTCTGTGTACTGACCATTCACCATTGCAATGGTTAAAGACAATGAAAACCCACAATAGCAAACTTATGAGGTGGGCTTTAAACCTACAGGACTATGACTTTGAAGTAAAGGTGGTCAGAGGGTCAGTGAACTGTGTTGCTGACGCCTTATCAAGAAGACCTGAAGAATGAAGACGGCGAAAAAAACATGGACTATATATATATATAATGAGGACAAAAAGTTAAATGTACCTGTGTTTTTTGAATTTGGTTTGTATGAATAAAGGTAAATTGATGTAATGTTAATGGTAAATGTTTAAATGCATAATTGCTATGGTTAACTTAGAGTGTAAGTATGAGTAAGTATAATATGGTATGTATAACTGTTTTGTGTATTTTATTCAGGTTGTTTTTTGGTGAAAAGCACCTTAGCTTTCCCCCTACAAAACAACTTATAAAGAGGGGAGGTGTTACATACAGCACTGATGTTACCTGTCTGTCATGGGTTTGGAGGGAAAGTTCCATCCTATGGGGAGTGGAAGGCGGGACATCAGGAGGAGGGGCTGTACTGTATAAATATGTGAAGCGTGTGTGGAGAGTTTAGAAGACGCTGGGAGATGCTGGGAGACACTGGGATGTGACGAAGCAGCAGCTGGGAAGAAGAAGCTGTTGTGGGAGTCTGTGTGTCAGACAGGGTACTACTGTGTGTCAGAGTACCAACCTGATAGGTTCAGGTGTCTGTTGGTTAGCCAGAACTGATAGGTTCAGGGTCTGTGCTTCAAGTTAAAGGTTCTGTGGGAACCAAACTGTGTGTATGTCTGAGTAAGAATAAGCCACGTTACTTTATCCTATTCACCTGATTGTTTATTTTTCCCTGTGTGTATTTAAATAAACCTTATTCTTTTTATTGTTTAAAAATCCATCCCTGGTCTGTGTGACTTCTTAAAGGGAATGGTTGGTGGCAGCTTAGTGTAACTGTGTGACATATCCCAGTAGGTCTGGGTTTGTCACAATTGTGTTTTAATTATGGGTCCTTTCTTAGGAGAAAAGTGGGGTAAAATATTTTAAATAAAGAAATAAGAGCAACAATAATACACCAACAGAAATAGCAACAACGTGAGGGCAACTTAGTTCATAAGGGAGGAAAGGCTGAAATTAACAGTTCCCTAATTCATAATCTTTTACCCACTACATGGCATCAGTTCTCATTAGTGAATGAGATCACTATGATACGTGAAATATTCAAACCAAAACTGATTGAATTAGAGGCATGCTTCTGAAAAGAATGATGTCAGTAGGAGAGAAACTCACTGACTCCATTTTCTCATCAGGAATAGACCCTCCAGGCAAATGTGGGCGAAACAGGTTTGCAACTTGAGATTGATAAATAAATAGTCAATGAATACTTTCTTACTTTGAACAAGTACAGATCTTCAGGACCTGATGAACTGCATCTAAGACTATTGAAAGAACTGACTGAAGAACTCTCAGAAACACTGTTAATGATTTTTTTAAGTCATATGTATATGCCTTCAAAATATATATATATATCTTGGCTTCAGCAAAGTTTTTGACCAGGTGTCCCATGATAATTCTGCTTAGCAAGCTAACTAGGTGTGAGTTGGAAAGAACAACTTTCAGGTGGATACACAGTTAGTTACAGAATCATACTCAGAGGGTGATGATTAATGGCTCTTTCTCAAACTGGGAGGAGGTAACAAGTGGGGCACCACTAGGGTCAGTCCTGGGCGTGATGTTCTTCCACATTTTTATTAATGACTTGGATGACGGGGTACAGGAGATGCTTATCAGATTTGTGAATGACATAAAATTGGGTGAAACAGCTAAAACTCTGGAAGATAGAAACAAAATGGGAAAAAATGCTTGATAGACTTGAGAACAGGGCTGGAAACAGCAGAATGAAATTTAACGGTGATAAATGCAAAGTTCTGCACCTAGGGGAAGAAAACCAAAGACAAAAATTACAAAGTGAGGGATGCTTGACTCAGTAATACTACAAGTGAAAAGAATCTTGGAATACTTGTATATCACAATGTGATATGAGTCCAAAATGGCAAATACTATTTTAGGCTGCATTAATAGAAGTATAGTCTCCAAATCCTGTAGAGTACTAGTTTGGTCCTGGTTAAGCCCCATGAGTACAAGTTCCGGTTATAGACAACACCCTTTAAGAAAGATGCCAACAAACTGGAACAGGTTCAGAGGAGGGCAACAAGGCTGATTAGGAGAATGGACACCAAGCTCTGTGAGAAAAGAGTGAAAGAACTGGGCATGTTTAGCCTTGAGGAAAGGGAGACTGAGTGAAGATACAATGGCATTTTTCAAATATTTGAAAGATACAGTAGTCATACAGAGGAGGGACAGAATCTGTTGGTGATCATCCCAGAGTGCAGGACACATTAATAATGGGCTCAAGTTACAGGAAGACAGATTTTGGCAGAATATCAGGAAAAACACCCTATTAGAACTGTATGACAATAGAACCTCAGGAGGTGGATAGCGCTCCAATGCTGGAGGCATTAAAGAGGAAATGTGACAGCTATCTTTCAGATATACTTTGATATGTATGCCTGTATTAAGCAGGGAGTTGGACTCAATGGCCTTACAGGATCCTTCCAACTCAATTATTCTACGAATCTATGATCTTCTATATAAGCACTCATTAAATGGTTTAGTTGTGCCCTTCGATACTCTGAGAAACACTGAAAAAAATCCTTAGAATGGATAATATCATGGCATTGAAAATTGTTCAACCCATACTGTTTTTTCTCAGCCTTTATAGAGACACGGACTGAGATGGCTGCTGATTAAAATGGTTGTTTTTCTGAAAAAATTACCATCATGGTATTTATGCATGCTGAATGGAAAAGAAAGGCTACAGTTTACATGCAGATTGTTTGGTTTCAGGCAAAAAGGTGAGATAGAATACCTTATCATTTTAAAGAATGAACTTCTTCTTCATTATTTTGACATATGCAACCAGAAAAACAAATCCCTGTTGGTCATTTACAGCCCTGTTTTCTACTGCGTGGTTCATTATTCATAGTACCCTAATGCCACCATGTGGTAAGGTAATATACTCTGAAACATGGTCAGCATTCAAACTCTGTCATTGATTGCTTTTCTGCTTCTTTGTCCACAAAAAGCTACCGTGTTTCCCCGAAAATAAGACAGGGTCTTATATTAATTTTTGCTCCAAAAAACGCATTAGGGCTTATTTTCAGTTGATGTTTTATTTTATTTTTTTTCATGTACAACGATCTACATTTATTCAAATACCATCATGTCATCTTCTTCTGGTTGCTGCACAATGCTGCACAATGGTGGAGGGCAGAGTTTCACTTCACTGGGGCTTATTTTGGGGGTAAGTCTTATATTACGAGCATCCTGAAAAATCATACTAGGGCTTATTTTCAGGTTAAGTCTTATTTGGGGAAACAGGGTATGTAATAGGGACCATGCCTCCAAAAACAATGGATTCTGATATAAAAATTGGATGTAACTGACCTATAGCTGTGAAAATAATGCAGCACACAAATATACAGATTCAGTCACCTCTGATTAGCTTTCTGCTTTCCATCACAGCAGCTGGAATCTTGCTAGAGAGCCTGCCCCTTATATTTTCAGTTGCGATATATTTTATCAACAATTCAATTCATCAAAAATCCTCTAGTTTATGTGGGTTATTATGCGTCTCTATCCATGATTCAAGAGGTTAGGAAATGGTCTGATAGCAGGAAAAAGGATGCCTAACTTTATATAGCAAAGGTCTGCCTAGCTGTTGATGACACCAGTGTCATCATCAGCCAAGAGGAACTACAGGATAACCTTTTGTGGTCACATCCATTCACAAAGTGACACCAAGCAGAGAAAAATCCCAGAAACTGGCTTCTTTTGTTTTCATCAGTTAGCTACTTCTTGCCTTCCCAGAGACAATGTTGCATAATTTCTCTTCTTCCCAGTGAGACAGTCAGTAAAATGATTCCTCTCCCTCATCTAGTTTCTCTGCCCACAAGGTCATTTTAAAAGTTGCTGAAAACCTAAATGGATACCATAAATGAAAGAAATAGTGCTGTGAAAATGCAAATTTCAAGTTTCACCTGCCCTGAAGCTCAGTGGATAGCCATGGGACAGTGGCTATCCTTTCAGCCCAAACTATTTTATAGGATTATTATGAATAGCAAATGGGTGAAAGAACCATGCATGTTGAGCTTCTTGGAGGAATATCATAAGAGAAAGGGTGGAGAGAAAGTAAATTCTCCCTCCCCTCCTAAATGTAGTATTTTTTGATGTTACATTTTATTCTGCTTCCATCTCTCTCTATAGCAATATTCAGGGCAAAACAGGAATTGAAGCAGCATATTCAGGCAAGAATCATACACATGTAGCTATAAGGAAGAGAACCCTGCAACTTTACCTAAAACTTGGAAGAATTCAACCCATCCACTTATTTCTCATACATAGATATCTGCAGAAATGGACAGGTTTAATTTTGAGTAGCAGTTGAAAGTCTGTTACCCTGTTTTCCTTAAAACAAGACCTGACCTGAAAATACTGTAAGTCCTAGTAGGATTTTTCAGGATGCTTGTAATATAAGCCCTACCCCCAAAATAAGCCCCAGTTAAGGGAAACTCCACACTCTACCATTGTGCAGCATTGAAATGATGAAATGATTGTATTTGAATAAATGCAAATTGTTGTACATGAAAAAACTAAAACATTCGCTGAAAATAAATCCTAATGTTTTGGAGCAAAAATTAATATAAGACCCTGTCTTAATTTGAGAGAAACAGGGTATGTTGTCTGTTTAAAATCTCCCCCGAATTTCTGTCTTCTATGAATGATTCAGAGTGCTGCCTGAATCTCTCACCACAGTGATGAAAATCTCCTATTCCTGAGAACATGTGTCAAGAAAAACAGAGAGTAAATTCACAATAATTAATATAATCAAAACAGAGAAATAGCACAGTCATATGCACTGTTATCGGAGATTAGTTTGCAGTATGATGCTTTGGGGGGAACCTGTTTCAGGGAGTCCAAGATGGCAACAATCACATCATTGTCAGCACTGGTATAGCTGGACTTGATCTCAAAATAAGAGAATGGTTCCAAAATTTTCTCCTGCATTTTTAAGCCATTTAACCTGAGAGATAATAATCGTTCTTGACTTTCCCAAAAAATATAATATTTTGGTGAAATATTTATGGGTGGGGCTCTTATGTTTACCTTCATTATTATGAGGCTGAAGCATATGTGTGCAGGGGAAAGAAAAGCTTCACAATGGTTGTTGTGGGTTTTTCAGGCTCTTTGGCTGTGTTCTGAAGGTTGTTCTTCCTAACGTTTCGCCAGTCTCTGTGGTCGGCATCTTCAGAGGACAGCACTCTATGCTCTGGTATAGTTTGCTTGGGAGTGGAGTATTTATGGCTGTGAGATAGGCTTTTGTCCTATTCAGGAGATGGGTGATTAGTGTGTCTTGTTGTGGGAGTATTGTGATATGGAGAAGAGACTGTCTTCTATGACAGATAATCTCTTCTCCTTATCACAACAATACACCTGAAAAACCCACAACAACCATTAGATCCCACCCGTGAAAGCTTTCGCGAATACAAAAGCTTCACAAATTCGAGTGAGAGGTTTCAGAACAGAAAATAGACCACATCTGTCATGATCCTCTGAAGAATTTTAGAAGAATGTTGTAATAACTGCCTGTATCGTCAACCCCCCCCCCCCAATGCTTAAACAGGAATATTATCCAATGAGTGCTTTAAGGATTCTTTACCACATAGCAGGCAAGGTTTACATGCGCACCCTCTGCCAATGAATGCATACATAGAAGAAACTCTGGATAGCTCTGTGGTTTAGCTATCTGGTTGTGGAGCCAGAAGCTGGGAATTTGGTTCTCCACTATGCCTCCTTGACAGGGGCCAGATTCCATGACTGATAAGGTTCCTTCTAGCTCTGGAGTCATATGATGATGATGATCAAAGCAATCACAGAAGTTCTCAGGTCCTCCAGCAATTCTAGTGTCTAGAGGTGAGCACGGATCAGAAAAATGACAATTCATTTTGATTTTTGATTCAGCAAGGTCAATGACACATGAATAATGTATTTTTTTTCTGATGAATCGATGAATCAATTTGTTGATTCATTTTTGCCTTTAAAATCCTGTAACCTTCCCCAGTACCTCGAGATACCAAATTTGCAGGGAAGCTCCCCTGACTCTCCTCTACAAGCTCTGACAGTTTGGTGAAGTTTGAGTTTTGGACATCTGAGTTGTACACCCACAAAGAGTCCCCTAGGAAAATTTCCCCCAGGCATTTAGAGACACCAATATCACAGGGAAGCCTCTCCTGACTCTCCCCTACAATCCCTCCAAGTTTGGTGAAGACTGGGTTTCAGACATCTGAGTAATACACCCACAAATTGGGTTCCCCTAGGAAAGTGACCTTTAGCATCTAGCTTGGGTAAACCCAATCTTCAGTAAACTTGGAGAGTTTGTAGAGGAGCGTCAGGGGAAGCTTCCCTGTCATTTTGGTGTCTGTAGGTTCCTGGGGGAAGGTTATAGGGTTTTAAAGGCAAAGATGAATCAACAGATTGATTCATCAATTCATCAGAAGTAGCCCAATAAACTGATGAATAAAAAAAAACTAAAAATTCATTATTTGTTTTTTTTTGGGGGGGGTCATTGATTCACACAAATACAAATGGACAAATTAGCTATTTTTAAAACAAATTTGGTGATTTGTTTTTTTAATTCATGCCCATCTCTACTCATCAGTCCTGATTCCTCCTCTAATCACATGCAGGAAATGAGTTACAGAGGAAGCGAGTATTAGAGCACTGAAAAATGAGCTACTCAGTTTGTGCGCAGGCAACACAATGGCATGCAAGTCCTTTGCCTGGAGGAGCTGGCATGTTGTTCAATGGTTTGAACAGGCATATGATTTTGGTCAATGCGACATGGGAGAAATGACGTTTCACATTTTGGGACATAGTTGGGAAAACAGTGGCAATTATGTTAGAGCCTAGGAGGGAATTTTCAGGAATAACCCAAGCAGATGTGCAGTGGGTTGGTGGAGTCCTCTAGAACAGTGATTTTTCTCTAAAATGCTCCATTACAAAGCTTTGATCTTAGATTTAAGAATGCACACACATCCAAACTATGTACATCACTGCGGTGTACAGAAACATGCCATTGTGAGAGATCATGAGTGATTTTTTTTTAAAGCCCTCATGATGAATAACAAACTCATTGGCAGACCCTGGACAGGTCACATTCTCACAGCCTGAATTACTTTATCATGAATAGGAGGCAAGGCAAAAATAAAAGGCAAGTCAGTTTTTGAAATATGTATTATACATATAATGCATTATACATATATATAAAAGCACCAAATGCTATCTAGAAACCCGACTCTCCACGATGGTGGAAATACCACAGAAGATTGTATTCAGATCATGTCACATTCCATCTAACCACTAACCTTATTTACCTCAGTGAGGAATAATGGAAACTGTAGTTCAACAATCTCTATTTTAAATAACAGCACCAAGGAAAAAATTCTGCCCGAAGAACTGTCATGATGTGGGATGAATAAGAGTGGGGGTTAAACCCTCCTGACTGAAATTTTCTAGACACACATTCGGTTTTTAGGTTTTTATTTTAATTCATGGAAGTCTAACCACAGATTTCAAGCATCACATTTACTGAAGACCCAAACTGTACATTCTTTAGAAACTAAGATCTACCGTGTTAATGACACATCTGCCTTTTCCCCAGCAGATGGCAATGCAGCATATGTTTTAAGAAGTCCCTCCGCTTAAAGGGTCTGAAAAACCAAAATAGGTGCTAAATAAAGGCTGCAAGTGCTTTTGAAAAGTTGTGGAATAAAACCAGTATGCATTGCTGATGTTTTGTTTTTCTTTTAAATCCTTTATTGAACAAGTGCCTTTAATACTGAGATGAAATCTGTAGAGAACAGGAAATAACTGACATTTTGAAGAAATGAAAATACAGATCAGTTTTGAGAAAAGATGTTTTAATGTAGAATAGCTACACACCTGTGTACATCTAAATATAGATGCACACACACGCACACACACAGACACACGCACATAAAATCTCAAGACTATTTATGGAGTGACTTAGACCAACGGATTGTGTGTGTATGTGTGTGTGTATGTGTGTGAATATGTGTATGCGTGTGTGCATGTGCGCATGCATGTACATGTGCATCTGGATCCAACATATGGGGACCATGCCCAAGAATTCAAGGCCCTGTTCCAGCCTACTTTTGTGAGTATTGGAACACCCAATCCTGCTCCTTTTCCTCCAGATCCTAGTACACAACACAAAGAAGAGGACTTTTACTGTGACAATGCCTCATTCTTCCAGGTGGAAAGCCTGTGAGACTGCCTCTGAGTGCCTGAATCCAGATGCTATTCTGGATCTATTTCAGCACTTTCCACTTACATTCTGAGCTGCCTGAAGTGGTCTGGCTAATTTCGGAAATGACTTGGTTAGCTATAGCCCAATCTATGGGCTGGCTGGATACCTCAGTGAGTTAGGTTGGGAGTTCAATTTCTCACTGTGCACCTCAAAAAAAAAAAAAAAAAAAAAAAGCTAATCTATGTGGCCTTGGGCAAGTTGCACAGCTCCAAAGGAAGGGAATGATAATCTACTTCTGAGTATTCTCTATCTGGAAAATCCTGAAGTGAACTGAATTATCCATTCAGTCATGTCTAACCCTTGGCGATTCCATGAGCCAGCTGTCTCCATGATTTCCAATCTTGAGCAGCTTCTTTCAGTTGCTTTATATTTTGGCCAGTGTCTGCTTTGATTACATCCAACTAAGACGTTCTTTAGTGTCCTCACCGTATTTTACCACTGAACATTCCAAGCATAATGTCTTTCTCCAATGATGTTGATCACATGACGTGGACAAAACAACTAAATCTAAGTTTTGTTATTCTGAAAAAGGCTAGTCATAACTCAGAACTGATTTGATGGCACATCATCATCACCATCATTCCATTCTATTAATAATTCATACACATGTAGATTAGTGTTCCAAAGATATGATTTTCCAGCTGTATACATGCATACACAGACTATGAGGTTAAGTTTCTTTGTTTTCTCTCTTGTGGGTGTTCAAAAGCCCTGGCAAAAAACAACAAAAACAGAAAACTCTCTCAACTGACCCTTGCCTTCAGTTGCCCATTCCGTCTCAGGCATCTTTCCAATTTCTCTCTTTTCAGTGTCCCTCTTCCCACCCCTCACGTTCTCTATAGTCTCACTGGGACACCGTGCCACTCACTCCATTTCCACTGCACTCCATTGGTTTCACAATAAACGTCTAACCTATTTAAGGGTATGACTTGGCTTTGCTGAGGAAATTCTCCCATTATGAGACATTATTTCTGAAGTAACCTGAGAGTTCCTTCTACAGCAGAAAGACTTCCGAATGATGAAGAATGTGTGAACCTCAGATATACGTCAACATTCAAATCAGTGAGGTTCTACTTCCTTTTTCCTGTGTTTTAAAATGAAGTTTATTAAAGATGGCAGCCTTTCCTTCCTATGTCGGCTTTCTTCCCAAGGGATACCAGACAGATGAGCCTGTACAGATTGTCCATTTTGATAAAACAGCTGACATCAGCTCACATAGATTTTTAGGTCTACTGAAATAGCGGATACTTTTGGTCAATGTATCAAATTACAAAAGGTTCTGAGCACAGTTTGCATGCGTGTCTGATACTTATCTCAACATTATGTCACCAAATGATGAAACTAAAGGCTTTAGACAGCTAACATCTGTTGTTTCTGTTTTACCAGTGGACGAGGATGTCAATCCCTATGAGTGTGGCCAGTTAATTTGATTTCCTGGCTTAACATCTTAATGAGTCATCTCACTATCTTGGTTTAGTCTTATATTATTTATATGCATAGGTCAAGGATATGAGTATCCAAGAAACAGAGTAGTTCCCTTAGGGAAATATTTGTGAAAGAAGATTCTGAAGAGGACTCACATAAAGCAATAAAGCTGCCATGTAAGACCAAATCATGGAAACACTATGGCTGGAATTCTACTGATGTTTCTGTAAAGTTTGCATAATTTGCTGAGATTAATGGTAATTAATTGAGGAAGTGCCTTAGCACATCTTGGTTGCACAAACACATATGTGATCAGGCATGAAACTGAGATATGCTCCAGGAACCTCCTCAATTAGCTGCAATTAGCCATGTCAAGTTATGCAAATGTTATGCAAACACCAGTAGGATTCTGATTAATTTAAAATAAAACTAACAGGAAAATCATCACAACAAAGATCTGCTTAAAAGCTTTTAGAGGCATCTGAAAGTTGCTGAAAAATACAGAATATTGATAGATTTTAGTCTGATCCAGAAAAGAAACCTCTATGAAGTTGTTGTCCATTCTGAACTGTTAAAAGAGAATAAACCGTTGTTTAATGTTAATCCATCTCCTGTGATGACTTATACTAAAGAGGAGGGACTGCCTTGTCTGAATCAAGAAGCCTGTTACAGGCAAATGGGGGAAAGTTTGTGGGTATCAGTCTGTTAGTTTAAGGTTTGTTTTGTTTTTGTTTCATTGTAATTGAGCTGATTGTCACAGCTCCCCCTCCCCCAAAGAATTCTGGAAATTTTAGTGATAATATCTGTGGTGGTTGTTAGTGTTGCTCACTTCTTGAGAGCCTGCTATCTCTGTGGCATGTTCTCTACCTTTGGCCAACCCTCCCAAAGTCCTAGCCAGCACAGATAATGGAAAAGTTACAGGAATTGCAATCCAAAACATCTGGAGTTCCTGCAGGACTTAAAATAGGGTTGGGGTGATGTTCTTAATACAATGATAACATTTGTTCCGGGTAATCCTTAGTCAATGTTCATTGTAGTCAACACACACAGGTTAGCAAGGCTACCTTGAGATTCTGAATTAGTCAAATGCAAGAGTTGGTGATACCTTTTATTGGACCACTAAAAAAGCAAACAAATTGCAAGCTTTCATGGAGAAAATTCCACTTCTTCAGACTTAGCACAACCCCTTTATGGATGGTATAGAAATATTGTACCTAAGAGTCCAAAAATTCATCAAGTGTTGTGATCAGCTGGGGGAAAAGATCCTAAGTTGTAGACGCACAGGACAGTCAGGGACACACAAGACAGTTGTGCCCACACTGGGCACCCTGAGTCTGTGCTATATTTTCATATTTTTACACTTCTTTTTTTTACTTTATTTTATGTTACAGCACGGCTCCCTTTGAAATGGAACATGTGCACAAAGGAATTCTGGAGGATGGTTGAAGTTTGTTGTTAGTGGAGGGTTCTTTCCAGCAGTTCAAGAAATGTCCTTTTTATGGAAAGTTACATTTTGAGTAGCGGAGAGACACTAAATCTGGGTATAAGGCAAGATACTAGCTTGGACTTGTAAAGGTCCTGGGCATGAATGGCTCGCTTCCCTGGATGGGTACAGCACAAAGCATTTGTAGTAGGGATGAGGTTATAGAGGCACATGTGGTACTTTGTTTAGTATTTGCTGTTGTGGGAAGGCTGGTCAGACTGTTTTCAAGCACACACATTGGTTTGTTTGAGCATATCGGAAGGGGGGAACCCTTCTCCCTGCAATTATCATGTTAAATAGAGTGCAACTATAATTTTAGACAACAGGGACAAAGGTAGGTATTGAGAGAAAGGATGGCATCTTAATTCTGACCTTACCACTTAAAACCCATATAAGAATACATGCATTCATACATACACATTCAATCCTGGTAGCCTAATAAGGGAAGTAAATTGAAGAAGAAAACAAAATACTAGAGTGTAAAGCAAATTTACATCAGGCCAGTTTCCTCACTTCATCCAGCAGTTATGTGAAATTGTCGCAAAGGGATCTATTCAGCCTGGTGATCAAAGTCTGAGATCTTACTCAGTATCTCCGGAGCTAAAGCATCGAGGAGAGGTCTTAAGCTTCATTAGAAGGTTCAGCTGTCATACTCCTTCTCCATTGGTGCCAACTTGATCACATTTGAAATTGCACCACATCATTTTTATTCTTACATTTTTTTAATCCCAAGATTGCCAGATTTCATATGAGGGATGTGTGGATGCTGCTTTTCCCCATGGATGCCCCTTGCTTTGCGGTTGTCAAAGGACCATACAAATATCCCTGTTCTAATCAGTATTTCAGCATTAGTCTGAATACAGTACACAACTCTTGTCTTAATCTAAAGCAGGGATGGTAAACATCCTCCAGATGTTGTTAGATTGTAACTCATTATAATGGCCAGGGCTCATAGGAGTTTCAGTCCAGCAACATCTGGAGCAACACAAATTCCTCATCTCTACTCTAAAGGACTCAAAACAGGGGGCCAAATTTCACATTGCAAATAGTATATCATTCTAGCTGAAATCATCATAGTGTTCCAAAGATATGATTTTCCAGCAATTCAACTGGGGGAAGGATGTTTGGAGAGTAAGATATGTAACTCTATTATAGTAAGGTGGCATACAGATAGGAGTTTCATTATTTACATTCTATGGAAGAAGAAAATGGCAGACTGTTCCAAAGCCTTTGGGGAAATAATCTAGGAACATATTAAATGCTTAGTTAAGGCAGCCACAACCTCTTACTTTGCTATTATCAATACCTAGAGGCATTTTTGAAGATATTGGAACATTATCTTCCAGGCTCTTCTAATTATTCCAAGCTTTCTTCAGAGGGTTGTTACTTAGACTTACACATACACACAAACCAGAGCTGGCCCAAGACATTTTATTGCCAGTGGTGAAGTGTGTGTGTGTGTGTTGGGGGGTACACAAAGATTTATCTATTCCCTGCTTTTCCCACATGGAGATACTCCCTCACTATGCTCATTGGTAGGGCTAACCATGACACATCCAAATGTACATAATAGTATAAACCAGTATTTTAACTTGGAGAGATGACTGATCAGATAATGGATTAGATAATCGCTCAATACAAATACATTAAAACTTCCATTGATATCTTTACTGTTTTTGGAAAGTTCAGATCAACCTCTCCTATACCAAACATTCTCTCAACAATCCCATTCCTCTTTCTTACCGCAATCCAAACTGTAGTAGGTTGTAGACACTTCACGTCTATTTTTTCCCCTGTATAGCATCAAATTGAAGAAGAGAAACAGTATCAGGTAGAACAAATTCAACATTTCCTATTTCTTTCTTGGAAATGCCTCTACCCGAACATGACGTAACCACAAGACGATTCTGACATGACTCTATGTTAGACTGTGACAGCAGGAATTACCTGGAGGGTACTTGAACAGGTCCTGTCAGGTTATTGATGGATGAATTCCCCTTTCTGGGAACTGCCCCATCCTCAGAGAAATACTTCTGGGCGTAAAATAAGGAATACTTTTAGGTGTCAAAATATATTTTCTTTTGTACATGGAAGGCTGGGAAACCATAAGAATGCTCTACCTACCCATGGTTGTACATGGAATAATCCTGGTTGTTTAGAACTTTAACATATAATAGCTAGAGCACTGGTTCTTAACCTTGGGTTACTCAGGAGTTTTGGACTGCAACTCCCAGAAGCCTTCACCACCAACTGTGCTGGCTGGGGTTTCTGGGAGCTGCAGTTCAAAAACATCCGAGTAACAAAGGTTAAGAACCACTGAGCTAGAGCACTGGTTCTTAACCTTTGTTACTCGGATGCTTTTGAATTGCAACTCCCAGAAACCCCAGCCAGCACAGTTGGTGGTGAAGGCTTCTGGGAGTTGCAGTCCAAAACTCCTGAGTAACCCAAGGTTAAGAACCAGTGAGCTAGAGGATGGTATCATTGTGAGGAACTCCAAGTGGGCAGGTTTGTTACTGCTATTGTTTTGGTCTATGGGTTCTTAGTGTAAACAATATACAGTGGTGCCTCGCTTAACGAGTGCACCGTATAGCGATGTTTCCATATAGCGATCCCTTTTTCGGGATCGCTATACGGAAACATACCCGATCTTCGCAATGGGGAAAACCCGCATTGCGAAGATCGGGTACTGCGGCGGCCATTTTGGAGCTGCCGAACAGCTGATCGGTGGTTCCAAAATGGCCACCGGAAGCCCGGAAATGGCTGCCGGCAGCCGTTTTCGCGCCCTGCCCTCGCTTAGCGAAGGCGCGAAAATGGCTGCCAGCACCTGGAATCCGCGCTGAACGGGTAAGTAACGAAGGTATTGGAACGCATTAAACGAAGTTTAATGCGTTCCAATACCTTTCCCCTACCCGTTTAGCGATGATTCCGTATAGCGAGGGTTAATCCGGAACGGATTAACCTCGCTATACGGGGCACCACTGTAGTCTGTCAATGAAATAACATTTTTTTAAAAAATAGCCATACTTGCAGCACCGATGAGCATTCCTTCCACCTACCTGTAAGCTGCTTTGTTACATGATTCATTGAGGGGTGAAAAATGTTACTGCTTTGGACTATAGTTTCCATATTACCCCAAAATATTACCAAAGATGTAGTCTAAAAAAAGCAACTTTCTCCATCTCTAGCTTGGATCATGACACATTTGTTAAATAAATGTTTGTGCTCATTTTATTCTAAAGCACTTGGCTGTTTCTGAAATTCTCTCTGATTTATTCTAAGCCCTACGCAGACATTACACATGAATCCGTGCAAGAAAGCCATCCGGACAAAGTGTGTATAGAAACTTCTGCCAGGTCCTCTGTCCAATAAGCAGTAAGACAGATTAGGGCTGTAACTGGCACAGGGCAATCAGAGCTTTGCCCAGAGTGCTGAAATTTAGAGGACACAAAAAATCTAAAACTGAACCCACTGGTGAATGTTAGGAAAATCTATTGCAACACCTCCTAGCCCTATACACTTTTCATGTTTTGAAACCATAAACTTCCTTTTCTTTTGGGAGGAGCACCACATATCCCCCCACCTCCTTGATTAGGGCTTATACCCATGCCTCAGAGGAGAGTGGGTGAGAGATGGTGTCACCTGCCCCAAGTGGCAAAGTGGCTACTTTATGTTTTTTGAGACAGACCTTCATCTGAAAGGTTTAACTCTGAGATGCTAACAGAACCTGTAAGTGTGTTCAGCTGACCGTGTTTACCATATCTGGCAGCCCTGCCTTATCAGAGTTCCTCTTCATGACAGCACTGTAAGCACTGGATACCTGCATAACCAAGACACAGGGTTTATTAAATATAAGACTGCTGGCTACTGCCTCTGACAAATATAGGCATCTTGCAGCTGGTCCTGTAAGTACAGATATAAGTTTGTCACAGCAGGGAAAAGGGTTAAACACCCTTCCTCCATTGTTTTTCCAGTCTCTCTCCTCCCTAGTTGCAGACTGCCAGGCTTTTATGAGACATGTTGATATCAAGGGTGCAGTTAAATTCTAATTACAAATGAACTTAGTGAGCTCACTCTCTTTTCAGAATAGGAGGCTGACAACATAATCATCTTATATCCTAACATAGCTGGTGTGTGGCACAACACAGAGATCTCAGAAGAAGCTACCATGCCAACACTCCTTTGGACCCACAACACAGCTGCCACACCCAGTAAGCCCAGTAAGAAATGATCCCAGGACAGTGAGATTCCAGTGGAATGGAATCAGTCTGAGGTAAGGATCTTAAGAGTTCTTACTTGCACAACCATGTGGGCCTTATCAACCTTCTTGCTCCCACCATACTGTATAATCCTTCTCCTATACATACATTTATATAGTGCATTTATTATTCAAGAAATTTTTTTTAAAGGGGGCATTGCCATTCTCCATTTCTAAATCACATGACATGAAGCCTCAAATCACAAAGCACAAGGGGGCCTGGGATCCTCTCCATTGATCAGTTGGCTAGGACTGGGGCAAGAAGCATTTTGATCAGCAAACAAGAGCATGAATTGTTTGGAAAAATGCACACCCAACATTTCTGGGTGTTAAAATCTGACAATGCATTCTTTTAATCAAATAAAATTATTTAATCTTTCCAATCGTTCCTCTGCCCCAGAAAGAAAGAAAGATGTTATCTTGCATTGACTATCAATTTTTACTTTAATATAAGCCTTTGTGGACCCAATGTGGTTTGGTGGATAGAATGATGAACTAGGGCTCTAGAGACCAGGATTTGAATCCTACTTGGCCATAGACACTCACTGGCACAGTGAAACTGATAAAATCACCCTTTAAATATCTCACTTATCTTGAAAGTCATATTAGGGTAGCTGTAAGTTGATTCTGACTTGATGGCACCCAACTAGCTAAGCTTTTGTGGAATATGATCTGCTCAGGTGTCTCAAGAACCTAAATGTTTGTTTTGTGCTTTGTTTTCCATTTTTCTTACATAAGATGAAACACCGTTACCTTTTTCAAAACTACTGCAATTAACATTCAACCTAGTCACAGATTTCCTGATATCATATTTAGTTGTGCCCTTAGTCAACAAAAATGTGGCCAACACACCTCTGACTGCAGTGCTTACAATCAACATGTAATAAATATATATATATTTTTTTTGGTGACACACTGGCTGAAATCCTGTTTGCATCAGCTATATCACATAAGGTTGAAGTCATCAATCACAGTGATTTTTCAGATGCAAAACAATTCCAAAAACACCCCGGAAGTCTTGGGAGTCTTGGAGCACCCATGGGTTCCCTTGTCTCACAGGGAAGCTGTTGGGGATTGCAAGACAGGGGAAGTCTTTAATTTCTGAAGAGCACTGCTGCCAGAATGACTTTACTGTCCTGAAGCCTTCAGTGGCTTTCCAATGGCAAACAAGATTCCATGGGAGACTTGGGACATTTTTCATTTCTGAAAAATCGCAGTGGCTGATGATGTCATCAATCTTACACAGCATGAAACAGGAATTCAGCCATCTCTGAAAAGTTAGTTATGTGGAGGAAGTGCATGTTTTAATGATAATCTTTAATTGGGAAAGGATTTAGATAAGAGGTGGAGATCATTTCCAATGGGGGCAGGGATGGCTCCTGCTCTCCCTTTACCCTCTGTCAAATATGCAATGGCTTGGCGGCAGCAGTGTGCACATACAGCTGGGGCAGACAATTCCTTGGAACATCCCTCTGTCGACAGATGGTCTCACTGGCTTTGCTGATGGCACTGGCTTTTATGGGAAGGAAACAACCTTATGAGAATGACAGTGCCAGCAGCTGTTGCCCTAGGCAAGACACTCAAAATAGGATTGAATTATTGAGATCTAACAGAAGGAAGAGCGGACCAACCACCCTGCTGGCTAAGGATATGACGCTTGCAGTCCCTCTCACTCTTGGAGAGAAACCAAGGGTGGGAAAGGCACTCTTTTCTCCCAGCAGCGAGATTTCTCTGTCAATTCCTTTTGCATTTGTAAATTCTTTTGTAAGAAACCTTGTAAGATTTCTCAGATATTTCATGTAGCTGAGCTACACAATTCTGGCGGAGAACAGAATCTGCAGGGATCACCTTGGGAGGGTGGAAGAAATGGCAGATTGCATAGAATTGTTTCAATTCCTGCACAAAATGGAATCTGTCAGGTGTGGGACTCCCCAGAAAGGGCATTGACTTTCAAAGAAAGTGTCTGTTTCCTGCATGCGAGATTGAGGGGAGTCTTGGCAGGTTATCCCAACATAGCACAATTTAGAAAATGACTGAAAATGAGAAACTGTGTACTTGTTACATCCTTACTTCTGGCTAATATATCAAATAACCACGAAAGAGAGACCAAGATTTGCATTCCCCTTGTAATCATTTATCCAATATCAGTCACCAGCCAACTCAGAGAATCCGGCCTTCGGATTTTGTTTTGCTTCTGGTTCTTATTACAACCTCACACATTTCTCACCTGTATTCTCATTCAGTAATGATACAGTGTAAAAATTGCTTTATGCCTACTATATTTCATAAAGGCTTATGTAGTTCTGATTTCATTAGCTGAAGAGCGCAAACTTAAGTCAAATACGAGATACAAATTTAATAAGTGACCGGATACTAAGGCCTTCCCACAAAGTCACAATTACCTCATCTATGCTGAAAGGTCTTATAGTTCGGACTGAAGAGGTGGAAATGAGTAACCTTAAAAATACAAATGTATTTATTGTATGTGGTTACTTTGGAGGCCCTGGAAGCAGGATGAAGATTATCTTTGAAGTACTACTGAGAATAATTCTTAATTTTTACTGGTAAAAAAACCTATCAATCTAAATGTTGCTTATATTGTTTTACAAGTGTAATAACTTATATTTTGAAGGTGTCTGTAATGAAACAATCCACTTTTCCTTCAGACACTTCCTTGCATGCTTTTCAATCTTTCTCTTACAGTGTTAAACTAGACTTTAAAGAGAATGTATACTCCCTACAATTAAATCTGTTATTTATTTATTTATTTAATTTATTTATTGGATTTATATGCTGTCCATCTAGACATTGTCTACTCTACCCCTTAGATACAGTAGACAATGTTCCTTGGCAACTGTTTTCTGCTAGCTTTAAGCTCAATGGCAATTTCCTACTATAACTCAACAACACAGGAGGATATTGCCCCATTGCCAGTACTGTATTAGAATTTACTTTGCAATCCATTTCTGGCTGCATATACAGGATGGGGAAGCGGTATCATTTTGTTTTCCTGAGGCAGCCCAATGCCTTGGGATGGTCAACATGTTTCTAGGAGTGAATTCTGGAGTATAGAAACCCAAAGACTATCTAACAAACAAGCCAGGTAGTCAAATAAATAAATCACACCTGGGGTGTGTGTGCCTGCAACAACTCGAGAGAGGGACGTAGAAAGAGGAAATACTTAAGTTGGACTCAGCAATGATAGAGGGAAAGATAGACATGACACATATACGTACTATTAGCCGGACAAAGTTATCCCGCACTGAAAGTGGAACATATAGAAAGCTGTGGGAAGTTGAGTCCTTCCATTTGCTTGTTTAATTCTTTGGTTTTCCTTCCTAGCATAAGAAGGAAGAACCAATCGTACATGAGCTGTTTTTTTCTCAAGTATAACTGTGCAGTGTGTTATGGATAATCTTACATTTGATACAATACAGAGACCAAAAGCAAAGCAATCAGTCACCTCGAAGAAAACAGGGTTTCTCTTATTGTCTGCTCTCAATTCAAGAAAAATAAATCAACCTGGAACACTCAGACAGGCTTTGCCCAGACTTAGGTATAAAAGAAAAATGATTTGGAATGTTTATCTTACTAAATGCTCCATTAAATTATTTGCTAAGGTATGTAAAGCTTCTGTGTGCTCTTCCCTTGAGAGCTCTTTCCTTAAATACAGAATAAAATACAGCTAATCCATATTTATAAAGTGGATTGACCGAGCTCAAAGGAAAATGGGTGAACGATGAAGCCCTATTAGTTACAGCAAACATGGTTTATTAGTGAACAAGACAAATGACACAGAACTGAATAGATAGAACAGATCAGAGCAGAGGTTCATAGACCTTTTTACAGCACATTTCTTTAGAACACTGCACTCATCACCAAAATATGGGCATCCAGACTCAGAGATGAATTCAGGAGCACCTTCAAACTGCGTGCCTGAGTTTTCAGAGACAAATGACCCCATCCAGCACAGCCTGAATCCCTATTCCTTGATCTGCCTTTTAGTTGACCAGGAGCACCTCCATTTTGTCTGGATTAAGTTTCAGTAAATTTGCCCTCATCCATTCCATTACTGACACCAGACACTGATCTAGAACCAAAACAGCTTCCTCAGATTTAGATAGAAAGGAGAGATGGACTTAGGTATCATCTGCATACTGGTGACAGAACGCCAAAACTCTGGACAGTTTCTCCCAGTAGTTTCATATACTGTAGATGTAAAAAAATAGCAGAGGGGACAAAACAGAAGAGCCCAGACGAACACCACAGGCCAATGGCCAGTTCAGTCTTTTCCCATAAGACAGACTATGAACAAATAGTCAAGGAATACCTTACCACCTTGAACGAGTTCAAATCTCTAGGACTGGATGAACTGCATCTGAGAGCACTGAAGGAACTAGCTGAAGAACTCTCTGAACCGCTATTCATTATTTTCTTGAAATCATGGGAAATGGGGGAGGTGCCAGAGGACTGGAAGAGGGCCAATGTTGTCCCTATCTTCAAAAAGGGCAAAAAAGAGGAACCTGGGAACTACAGGCCAGTCAGCCTGACCTCAGTCCCAGGCAAAATTCTGGAAAAGATCATAAAGTGGTCATTGTGCAAGCACCTAGAAAACAATGCAGTAATAACTAGAATCTAACATGGATTTGTCAAGAACAAATCGTGCCAAACTAATTTAATCTCGTTTTTTGATCAGGTAACCTCCCTGATACACAGAGGGAATACTGTAGACATAGTATATCTTGACTTTAGCAAAGCTTTTGACAAAGTGCCCCATGATATCCTGATTACCAAGCTAATCCAATTTTTGGATACAAAATTGGCTACAGAATTGTACTTATACAGAAAAGTAACTAGTGGGATACCCCAACGCTTAGTCCTGGGCACAGTGCTCTTCAATATTTTTATTAATGACTTGGATGAGGGAGTACAAGGAATGCTTGTCAAATTTGCAGATGATACCAAATTGGGCAGAATAGCTAATGCCCTAATACTCTAGAAGACAGAAAGAAAATTCAAAATAACCTTGATAGGACAGAACACTGGGCTGAAAGCAACAGAATGAAATTCAACAGGGATAAGTGCAAAATAGTGCACCTCAGAAAAAGAAAACAATTGCAGGATGGGGGATATCTAGCTCAGCAAAACTGCAAACTAGAAGGATCTTGGAATTGTTGTAGATCACAAGCTAAATATGAGCCAACAGTGTGGCGTGGCTACAGAAAAGGCAAATGCTATTTTTGACTGTATTTGTAGAAGTATAGTTTCCAAATCCTGCAAAGTGCTAGTCCCCCTCTATTCAACACTGGTTAGGCCTCACCTTGAGTATAGTGTCCAATTCTGGACACACTTCAAGAAGGATCCTAACAAACTAGAACAAGTTCAGAGGAGGGCAATAGCACTTTTCAAATATTTGAAAGACTTTCATACAGAGGAGGGGCAAGATCTGTTCTTGATCATCCCAGAGTGTAGGACATGCAACAATGGGCTCAAGTTAAAGGAAGACAGATTTTTGTTGAATATCAGGAAAAACTTCCTAACTCTTAGAGCAGTATGACAGTGGAACCAGTTGCCTTGGGAGCTGGTGAGTGCTCCAACACTGGAGGCATTCAGGAAAAACTTGGATAATCACCTGGCAGATATACTTTGATTGTATTCCTGAGTTGAGCAGGGGGTTGGACTTGATGGCCTTGTAGGCCCCTTCCAACTTCACTTTTTCTATGACTCTATGATTCTATGGCCATGGGAAGTCTCTGGGGGTAGCAATGGGAAGACTAGTTACTTCTTGTATACTGCAATGACCTTGAAAACCCTATTAGGGTTTTCATAAGTGAAATGTGACTTGACAGCACATAACAACACAACTGCATTTTATAATATCTTGGAATACATTCCAGCATTGTAGAGAAGATGATCTCAAGTGTCATTTAGCAAGGCCCTTGTGCACTTGTTTTTCCATCTGTACTGGGATCAAGCAGCCTTTCAGATGCCTTCCAATAGAGTGATATCATACATAATATTGGATAAACAGCTCCAACCTAAATTCAAATATAATGCTATAATTTTCCAAGCAAGATAAGTATGCTGCAGGTCCCACGGAATGAAGTACAAATCTCTGTGGGACCATCAGATGGAATCTAAATTTAAATCAAACCCCTCAGTTGCAGGTGCTGAGCTTTAATAAATTCTCATAATAAATTTTGTCAGAAAGGTTACTTATATTTACTGCTTTTATTTACATGGCTGTAATTTGATTTTGTGTGTGTGTGTGTGTGTGTGTGTACCTATTTATGAATCTCTTTAGGACGAAATGGCATACGAATATAAAATAAATTACAGACATATCTCATAGTATATATCATGTTTGCTATTTTAATCTTTCATTCTAGGAAGAGGTAGAAGAATGGAATTATACAGAATGGAAGATTTGGGAACTGAGAGTTTGAGACATTTGAGGAATTGAACACTTAATTCCAGAATGTGGAAAGTTGGCAGGGAAGCTTCAGTGAGCTGGCTGTGGCAAGGAGACCCACCACAGTAGAAACCACCACCGTTCTCCAGGCGTTCATAGCTGTACAGTTCTGGTGTATGGGAAATAGTTTTCAATGGCCAAGAGCATTGCAAAGTTATGGGAACCACTGTAGGTGATCCATATGGAGACAATCTAGGAATTATGGATTCCACAACATATCCCATGGGTGCAAGGAAATCATTATCACTTTCTTGTCCAAAAACAACAGATATGTCCAACAAGATTGTTCTGCACTCTAAAACAAGCCACTGATACAGGACACCATTCCTTATATTGAGCATGAAACAGTGAGAACAAGGCAGCATCCAATTAAATCAATTATGTTCTATCAAGTTGATTCTGACTTATGGTGACCTTTTCCATGATTTTCTAGGTATAAGTATTCAGAATCGTTTCCTATTCCCTTCTACTGGGAACATGTAGCTTACCCAAGGCCACACAGGCTGGCTCTTCTCCTACAAGATTCAGCAGTGGGAAGTTGAACTCCTGAACCCTAGCACCATAGTTAGGTGTGCCATCTCACTGAGCTATCTAGCCAGCATACCAAAGATAAATTCCACCACTCAATATGACCCACGTGAACTCATGCACCCTCCCCAATGTTATTTGAATCATGTTATCTTGTCTACTTCATTGTACTGGGAAGTTTCTTTTCCGATGTCTGTTGCCTTTCATTTATATCAAATACAGGTTGGAGTCGACCCACTCCGTGCATTCTGTACCTGGGTCTGTAGTGGGGAGACATCTGCAGCAGTACAGTGAGGGGCAAGAAGTAGTTTTGTCATCAGTTTTGCCAGCACACTGAAAATAATTAGAATAAATAGAATAGAGGAGACTTTGCATAATAATCTATGTAACTGTCACTCCCCTCCACTTGCAGTTCACTGGATAAGATTATGAAAAGCCCTCCCCAACAATCTGACATTTCATTTTTTTTTGTTTTTTTCTCTCTTTAACTCTAAATACCCTGGACTACTAGGACCTCCATGGTGCTCAGCTGTCTCCAATGATTTACAGGAGAGCAGTCTTTGAACAGACATAGAACAAATCTGAGGATCAGTTGACGGAGTAAGACTGAGACTGGGGGATCTCATAGAATGTCATAACATACATACAGTAGTTCTTGTAGTCATTGACCAGCCAACAAAATCACACACAAAAACAAAGCATACGAAATGTATACAACAACACAGTTAAAGATTCTGAGTCAAAAGAGTAAAAGAGTACTGAAAAATGAGGCATGGGTGGAGTTCATGTCCTGATTGCAACACTATGCCATAATGTTTCTTTTCTACGATTGTTTTATTCTGGAAATATAATCAGTGTTTTGTTGTTGTTGTTTTTAGTAGTTTCTTTTTTTCTATCCTACTTTAAGCAAAGATATAGGAACTTTAAAAAGAAGAGTTTCTGAATTTTTCCTTTAATTACAGAACTTTCAACCTAGAAACCTCATTGTGATTTCTGTTGTAGGGTAAAGAGGAAACCTTCTCTTCTGGTTAAGATAGCATTCTGGAATATTCTTTTTCTTTCTTCTCTCACCAGGGATAGTTCACTAATTTTTTCTGAAATAGTATTGTATTATTAGAACTGAGTGTATGTGTGATTCTGGAACAATAAATGTTTGTGGGCTTTGAATGGAAAGGATGTATTCTATCTGAGTGGACAAATGCTGAAGAGTGTCTCCCACAAAGACAAGACTCTGGTGGATCATTTGGAAGTTGTTCAAGTGAAGTAGGATGATTAAAGAATAAACAAGTAAAATGGGGTCACTTACGTAGATACAAGACAAATTTTCTGTGACTGTGGGAAAACTCAATCAATGCAGCACTTGCGTGCATTGCAATTTATGCCCCACCGCATGCATAAAATAAGATCTAGCAAATGGCTGAGATAACACTATCAAAGTAGCCTGTTTCTGGTCAAAAATAGTCTAATTAACTTAATATTTTAATTAACTTAATATTTTAATTTGTTTTTAATTATACCTATATATTTCATAGAAAGGAAGACAATTAGGGTGATACTTAGCTCCTTACCTTGTGACTGTTTTCACTCTCCTCATTTGCAGGCTTGTTTTCTTAAAAAAATATGAATGTGAGACACACAGAGATAATGTCAATACCCAGATTTGGAACAGGTTAGAATGCACAAAGTAGGTTGATTCCAATCTGTATTTCTTTAATTCAGGAACAGACTGAGTCAGGGGCTTCTGCATATCCCCTGCCTGCTTTGAGTATTAGAAATATGTTGGAACATAAACTGGTTTCAAGCTATGTTGGAGCTTTAAATGATTTATGTTAGCTTGCCAAAGTGAATTAAGACCCAAGAAGCAGCAGCTTTGATATCTTCAGAATGCTGTCTCCATTCTCTATTCTATCTAAAATCACCTCTGTGCCTGAGGTGGGAGAGTTTGAAAAGCAAAGGCTGCAGATAAAGTCACTTCCCTCTCTCTTGCTTGACCTGTTCCTTTAAAGAAAGGGGTAGGAAGAATGTCACAAGTGCCCCAGAAATCTCTGAGTGGTTGAAACAAGTGACTCAGAATTTGTCACTTGGATCAGGTCTGATAGGTGCCACCCATGAAGATATTAAAGAGGTATGTGAGCTGCCTGTGGATTCTCCCTTTGAATTGACATGAAGCACCATCCCTCTCTTCCTATGCAACAGCTTCTGTCACTTTCTGTGATCAGTCCTACTATTTCACGTTTGATCCCACTGCCTGTGGAATGGCTGAAATTTGAATCTCATTTCCCAGAAAATGTCCATATCAGACCATAGCTTTGACTATTCGGACTATTCGGCAAGGTGATGTCTCTGCTTTTTAAGATGCTGTCTAGGTTTGTCATCGCTTTCCTCCCAAGAAGCAGGCGTCTTTTAATTTCGTGGCTGCTGTCACCATCTGCAGTGATCATGGAGCCCAAGAAAGTAAAATCTGTCACTGCCTCCATATCTTCCCCTTCTATTTGCCAGGAGGTGATGGGACCAGTGGCCATGATCTTAGTTTTTTGATGCTGAGCTTCAGAACATTTTTTGCACTCTCCTCTTTCACCTTCATTACAAGGTTCCTTAATTCCTCCTCACTCTCTGCCAGCAGAGTGGTATCATCTGCATTTCTGAGGTTGTGGATATTTCTTCTGGCAATCTTAATTCCGGCTTGTGATTCCTCCAGTCAGGCCTTTCGCATGATGTATTCTGCATATAAGTTAAATAAGTTAAATCATTAGCAATTTAAAATGGATACTGTTCCCTCACTTATTAAACTGTACCTTTACAAATGAAGTAATAATTAAAGTCATCTAGAACAACCATTCCCCTTCACGAATTGCTGCCTTGTTGTGGCAAAGGGGCTTGAATAATTCAGAGAAGCTACGGGCTGTGTCATGCAGGGACACCCAAGATGGAGAGGTCATAGTGGAGACTTCTGACTAAATGCAATCCACCTGGAGCAGGAACTGGCAAGCCACTCCAGTATCTTTGCCAAGAAAATTCCATGGACAGAAACAAAAGGCTAAGAGATATGACGCTGGAAGATGAGCCCCTCAGGTCAGAAGGCGTCCAACATGCTACTGAGGAAGAGTGGAGGACAAGGACAAGTAGCTCCAGAGCTAATGAAGTGGTTGGGCCAAAGCCGAAAGGATGCTCAGCAGCGGACGCGCCTGGAAGTGAAAGGAAAGTCCAATACTGCAAAGAAAAATACTGGATAGGAACCTGGAGTGTAAGATCTATGAAGCTTGGTAAGCTGGATGTGGTCAAATAGGAGATGGCAAGAATAAACATTGACACCCTGGGCATCAGTGAACTAAAATGGACGGGAACGGGCAAATTCAATTCAGACGATTATCATATTCATGCACTGGTAACAACCAGACTAGACTACTGCAATGCGCTATACGTGGGGCAGCCTTTGAAGACGGTCTGACGACTGCAACTGGCACAGAACCAGGCTGCGCGGCTGGTAAGTGGTGCCGCCGCACATACTCATATCACACCGGTTCTGAAAAATTTACATTGGCTGCCGGTTGCTGCTCGGGCCCAATTCAAAGTGCTTACTTTGACATATAAAGCCCTAAACAGCTTAGGACCTGGTTACCTAAAGGACCGCCTTCTTCCATATGAGCCTGCCCGTCCTCTAAGATCAGGCCAGGAGGCCCTTCTGAAGGTGCCATCCCTGAAAGAGGTGAGGGGGTGGCATGTCGAAATAGGGCCTTCTCGGCTGTTGCCCCCCAACTTTGGAATGCCCTCCCTAGAGAGATCCGCCTGGCTCCAACACTCTTGGCTTTTCGGCGCCAGGCAAAGACCTTTCTGTTCAGCCAGCATTTTAATTAAACAATATTCCCTAGCTGGCCATATGAGCAGCAGGACTTATTAATTTTAATGTTTTAAGAATTATTTTAATATATGCTATTTTATATTGTCTTTTAAAATGTTTTTAATGTTTTTAAGTTTTAATGCTGTACCCCTCCCAGAAGCCACTGGCAATGGTGCGGCTAAAAATATTGTGAATTGTGAATAAATAAATATCTACTATTGTGGGCAGGAATTCCGTAGGAGAAATGGAGTAGCCCTCATAGTCAACAAGAGTGGGAAAAGCTGTAATGGGATATAATCTCAAAAATGATAGAATGATTTCAGTACAAATCCAAGGCAGACCTTTCAACATCACAGTAATCCAAGTTTATGCACCAACCATCAATGCTGAAGAGGCTGAAATTGACCAATTCTATGAAGACTTACAACACCATCTACTGTAGAACTGACACCAAAGAAAGATGTTCTTGTCATTATAGGAGACTGGAACGCTAAAGTAGGGAGTCAAGAGATAAATGGAACAACAGGAAAGTTTGGCCTTGGAGTTCAAAACGAAGCAGGGCAAAGGCTAATAGAGCTTTGTCAAGAGAACAAGCTGGTCATCACAAATACTCTTTTCCAACAACACGAGGTGACTCTACACATGGACATCACTGGATGGGCAATACCAAAATCAGATTGATTAACCAACATGAATTTGACCAAACTCCGGGAGGCAGTGGAAGACAGGAAGGAGCGCCTGGCATGCTCTGGTCCATGGGGTCACAAAGATTCGGACACGACTTAACAACTAAACAACAACAACAAAAGCAACAATTCTCAATAGGAGCGACATGGCTCCCTGAGGGCCCTGGATCATTTGAAGGGGGCTACAGACTGGAAACAGCTCTTCACACACCACCTTATTAGGTTCTTTATGCGAGTTATACAATCTTGATTTGGCCTATATTTCTTTCATGTGTGTATGGCCATGGCCAAAAAAAAGGTTGAGAATTGCTGATCTAGAGCACACTATGGCTATGTCTACGCCAAAGCAGGTTCTAGTGAATTCAGTGGAGGCCTACTCCTAGGTAGGTCCATATAGCATGAAAAGCTAAATTAATTGTGGGTACTTAGTAAGTACTTTGGGCATTATGAGAAAACTTGAAACACTGGGAAAAAACCAGTAATGTTGGAAAATGTTGAAGGCTGCAAAAGAAGAGGAAGGTCAAACATGAGGTGGAGTGACTCAGTGAAGGAACACATGGTATAGAGTTTGCAAGACTTGAACAGGATAGTTAATGGCTTTAACAGGACTTCTGGAGGTCACCAATTCATAGGGTTGCCATAAGTTGGAAATAGACTGATTTCATATCAGTTTTTTCCAACTGAAACAATAGCAACAATAAAAACAGCAGCTGCAACAACACCATTTAACAATGGTGGGAGGTAGTCACAATGTTCATCTAACATGGAATACAGAGGCATGAATAGATACACTCAGTATCAGAATTTAATTCCACTATGACATGACTGTTGTTGTTTTTGTTATTGTCATTATATTGCACTTCTTATTTCTCAATATTGCTGAGGCAAGGGGGTATAGCAAAGGATCAAGCCTACAATTAGGAGTCAAGTCCTAAAAATTTGCTTGCAAGACATGTTCACAAAGTCACTGATTTTTAGATTTAAGGAAGCAAATGAGTCTCCTGGAACTGTTTTGAATTGATAACCAAGGATTTTGAAAATGACTCCAGTTGCTGAAATTAGTATGGGGAGGAGGATAACCTGATCTTACCTCCATATTTGTTTGATTTTTTGCTTTAAAGTTTGGTACTTTGCAATTTCTATGCTTTCTGCATTTATGAAGTTGCCGTTGCTAGAACTCCACCTTCTTCAAGGTATGCTCTTTTTTGTTCTTTAATCAGAAGTATAATATCTGGTTTATTAAAATCAACTGTTTCACCCATGATAGCTCACTTGTTGAGTATTACGTTTTTATTTTCTAAAACTGGATGCAGCTTAGATTTATAATATGGAAGAAAAGCTGTGAATAATCCATAAGAATTAGCCAACTCCTTAAAAATGATCTTTGCAAATTGGTTATGCCTGCACATACTGTATAAACCACTGATGCTAGTTTAGGGCATCCAGATATGGTATCATCATCATCATCTTAGAACTGCAGAGCTGGAAGGGATTATATGGATCATTGAAACCATTCCTTGTCAAAGAGGCACAGTGAGGAATCAAGCTCCCAATCTTTGGCTCCACACCGAGATGTCTAAACCACTGAGCTATCTAGCAGTTCTAGATGAATTATTTCTTTGGATTGATGGTAGGCTACATATACTACATACATCTTGCTTCATAATTACTTTCTGAGAATATCTAGTGCACATAAAATTGTCTTGGACTGCACCCATGAATCTCTCCATTTCAGCCTGAAGGCAGCCTATTTTTTTTAATGAGTACTACTATTTTTTATTTATTTATTTAAAATATGCTCCTCCCCGCCTTTCTCCTTAAAAGGACCTAGGGCACCTTAAATCATTAAAAAGAAAATATTTAAATGCAAAAAAGGGTAAGTACATAAATATTTAAAAAAGAATTAAACAAGTATTAGATTTAAAATGGTAATTAAAGTCAATAATAGAAACACAGCTAAAAGCACAAAAATCTGTTCACCCCCCCCTCTCTAATACTACACTAGAAATAGGATATTTGTATTAATATACAAATACAAGTATCCCAGACTCAGGTGGCCGGGATCCCCAGTACCACCTCCCTGAGCCAACCCATCCACTTACGGGTTGCAGCACACCATGCGTCCTGCTCATTGCACCATTGTTGGGTGAAGCCTGGCTGGTGCTGGTCCACCTTCCTGCTCTTCTGGCCATTCCAGCCAGGGAGTGGGATGACGAGTAAGTGGACGGGTTGATCCAGGGAGGGGATCCTGACCACCTGGGTCCAGAATGTTCATATTCATATACAAATACAAATACTCCATCTCTGACTACTTCTATAACTGGATACATGCAGAGGTCGGTATTGGTTGGCATTGTATAGAATACCAACCTATTCTATATCCGAACGTTGGACATACAGATCAGGACTGCCTCATCCTGGGCTTTCTCAGAGGCATTTGAATCCACTTTTTCGGGATCTGACCATTTCTGATTTGCCATTGGAAAAAACATGTGCAAACGGGAGAGTGCAAACGGACAACTGCACCAAAATCGGCGGGGGGGGGAGGGAGAGGAGGAATGTAATCTAGGTACTGGGTAGAAAAGACCCACAGATTGTGGTGTCCAGTAGAGAAAAGCTTCCCTACATGTCTTGTGGCAGTTGCTCTCAAACTCTCTGATGTGGCAGATCAGTAATTTCCCCCTCCCCAAGTGTTCAAGGGACCAATACAGGGCTGTCAATTTACTTGTACATTACCAGACTGTTTAATGTCAAACATAATAATACATAATAATCATCTGCTGTCAAGTCAATTCTGACGTATGGAGACCCTTTTCAGGGTTTCCCAGGTAGAGAAAACTCAGAAATAGTTTACCATTCCCTACTTCTGCAGTTGCCCTGGGACTGTGCAGCTCACCCAAGACCACACAGGCTGGCTCTTCTCCCAGGAGGCACAGAGGGGAAACCAACGCCCAACCTCTGGCTGCACAGCTGGATACCTAAACCACTCAGCTACCCAGCCAGCTACAGTCAAGCACACTAATTTTAAAACAAAACAAAACAAAAAAAAACTAGAAATAGATTTCTAGCCACTTTCTGTTGACTTCCAAGCTCCCGGTGCCAAATTTTGGTCCCTAGGACCTATCAATCTTTCCCACTCTTGATCTGTAGTTCTAGGCAGAGTTGGGGAAAGTTTACTCTTTGGGTCTCCATTTTCCAGACTAAGGTTGTAGTCCAGAAGAGTAACTGTTTTCATCTATGTTCAGCCCCTGAAATTCCCGTTACTACATCATAATGTTGAGCTATAAGAATATATGGTCAGGACTTCTCATGTATTTTTCAGAAAGGTTCTTACTTTTCCTCATGGCCTTTTGGAGTATTAGGCAGGCTTACTTAGGACAAGAAGATGTAATAATTATCTGTCTTCCCAAATCTAATCGAAGCCACATGTCCATGAGTGAGTCACGGGGAAGCAAGATTAGGTGTGTGTATATTTTAAATTTTTCCTAGCAGGGTCTTGTTATTTAAAGCCATATTTGGGTATCTGAAAATATTAAAACATAATCTCTAATGGCCACATCATGGCAAGCAAGTCTGAACAACCTTATTAGAATGGTGAACATTACCCATTGCATTAAGAATCCAATTGATGTGGTCTGTTTCAAGCTTAATGGCTTCTACTGGAACATCATAACCAGAACCCTTACTGGGGATTTTACCTCCCTCTATTGTGTGTGTCCTTGTCCATTGCTTCCCCCATCCTCCTGGAAACAAATACATCTAAGCTGGTGCCTGAGGCGCTAAGAACATGAGCCCTACTGAGATTCTGAGTCAGCATAAGAGCCAGTGGTGAGTCAGACTGAAAGTCTCAGTAGGAATATATCAGACAATAAACAGACAGTGTGGGTAACCTGCAAAAGACATTGTGTGACCCCCTCCCCTCCCTCTGCTATTAGACTTACTCCTTCCCCAATTCAGGAAAAGGGAACATTCAATAAAACATAATGGTGTCAAGGGAAAACACAACAGCATCACAGAATCATGTCTGAGGTTAGAGTCTGTAACACTTGGTACCCATGCTTGGGTCAAACTTTGGAGACTGCTGTGTGCTCTTTTAGAACAGTCATCCTCATGATTAGGACTGTGTGTGCTCCACACTGTTTAAAAAAGGAAAGGAAACCAGACACATAACAAGCAGACAAAGCAGGTTCTATGTGTGTGTGTGTGCACACGCGTACACACACACACACACACACACACACAGAGAGAGAGAGAGAGAGAGAGAGAGAGAGAGAGAGAGAGAGATTCTGCAACTGGGTATTTATTTTTGCATAACCGCATCTTCTTGCATAGCATACTTATCTTCATTTTGCACAGTACTGTAGTATATGTTACTGTTTTGATTGTTCTGGATGTGCTAGTGAATATGGGGAAGGGGCAAATTAGGGTCTCAGTCTACCTGGGTCCCTATTGACACCCATGTGGGGATGCAAACGGAACTTTCTTTCTACTCCAGCAGGTCATACTGCTTCTCTCAAAGGCCAGTTTGGCTCAGAGGGGCAGCTATGATACCTCTCCCTGACCTTGTTAATGAGGCAACCTTGAAGAGATGAGCCTGCAGGTCTATCACAATCATTTCGGCCATCCTCTTAATCCTCATCCAGGGAGTTTTTGAAATAATACTAATAAAAATAACATCTTGCATTGTATGACTTCTGTGGTATTTTCTGATCATCTAGGAATTCAGGTGCAGTGAGGGATACAAACGTTTTGCCAATATGATAACTATCTAGCATATATTAAACTAAGTTGGCTTCAAAATCTAAGGTGATTGTCCTTGGCCACTAACTTATTAATAAAAATTCTTCTTCCCAGCTCTGGCACTTGAGGCAATTAAATTCTCAGCTGCAAGCACTGGAAATATTCAGCATCTGCTCATACTGATTCTGGAAGATGTGAAGGTGATGAACATAATGAGCAATTATTGTTGTTGTTTAGTCGTTAAGTCGTGTCCGGCTCTTTGTGATCCCATGGACCAGAACACACCAGGCCCTCCTGTCCTCCACTGCCTCCCAGAGTTTGGTCAAATTCATATTGGTAGCTTCGGTGACACTGTCCAACCATCTCATCCTCTGTTGTACCCTTCTCCTCTTACCTTCACACTTTCCCAATATCAGGGGCTTTTCCAGGGAGTCTTTTCTTCTCTTGAGATGGCCAAAGTATTGGAGCCTCAGCTTCAGGATCTGTTCTTCTAGTGAGCACTCAGGGTTGAATTCCTTCACAATGGATAGGTTTGTTCTCTTTGCAGTCCAGGGGACTCTCAAGACTCTCCTCCAGGTAAAGGTAAAGGTTCCCCTTGACAATTTTTGTCCAGTCGTGTCCGACTCTAGGGGGCAGCGCTCATCCCGCTCTTCAAGCCATAGAGCCAGCGTTTGTCCGAAGACAATCTTTCCATGGTCACATGGCCAGTGTGATTTAGACATGGAACGCTGTTTACCTTCCCACCGAGATGGTACCTATTTATCTACTCGCATTTGCATGCTTTTGAACCGCTAGGTTGGCGGGAGCTGGGACAAGGAATGGGCGCTCACTCCGTCGCGTGGATTCGATCTTAGGACTGCTTGGTCTTCTGACCCTGCAGCACAGGCTTCTGCGGTTTAGCCCACAGTGCCACCACATCCCTCTCTCCTCCAGCACCACAATTCAAAAGCATCAATTCTTCGGCAATCAACCTTCTTTATGGTCCAGCTCTCACTACCATACATCACTACTGGAAAAACCATACCTTTGACTATCTGAACCTTTCTCATCTTATAAGATTTTAAACAGTTCAACGGGAATGCCATCACCTCCACTGGCCTTGTTGTTAGCCAGGCTTTCTAAGGCCCACTGGACTTCACTCTGCAGGATGTCTGGCTCAAGGTCAGCAACCATACTATCTGAGTTGTCTGGGACATCCAGATCATTCTGGTATAATTCCTCTGTGTATTCTTGCCACCTGTTCTTGATGTCTTCTGCTTCTGTTAGATCCCTACCATTTTTGTCCTTTATCATGTCCATCTTTGCACAAAATATTCCTTTAATATCTCAAATTTTCTTGAACAGATCTCTAGTTTTTCCCTTTCTATTATTTTCCTCTGTTTCTTTGCATTGTTCATTTAAGAAGGCGCTCTTATCTCTCCTTGCTCTTCTTTGGAAGTCTGCATTCAACTTTCTGTATATTTCCCTATCTCCCTTGCACTTTGTTTCCCTTCTCTTCTCTGCTATTTATAAGGCCTCCTTGGAAAGTCACTTTGCTTTCTTGTATTTCCTTTTCTTTGGGATAGTTTTTGTTGCTGCTTCCTGTAAATGTTAAAAGCCTCCATCCATAGTTTTTCAGGCACTCTGTCCACCAAATCTACTACCTTAAATCTGTTCTTCACTTCCACTTTTATTCATAAGGGATTTGGTTTATAGATTATACATGACTAGCCCAGTGGTTTTTCCTACTTTATTCAGTTTAAGTTTGTATTTTGCTATAAGCAGCTGATGATCAGAGCCACAATAAGCTCCAGGTCTTGTTTTTGCTGGCCGTAAGGAGCTTCTCCATCTTTGGCTGCAGAGAACATAATCAATCTGATTTCATTATTGTCCATTTGGTGATTTCCATGTGTAGAGTCACCCCTTGTGTTGTTGGAAAAGAGTGTTTGTGATGACCAGCTTGTTCTCTTGACAAAACTCTATTAGCCTTTGCCCTGCTTTGTTTTGAACTCCAAGGCCAAACCTACCTGTTATTCCTTTTATCTCTTGACCCCCTACTTTAGCATTCCAGTTCCCTATAATGACA
This sequence comes from Pogona vitticeps, assembly GCF_051106095.1. Taxonomy (NCBI): domain Eukaryota; kingdom Metazoa; phylum Chordata; class Lepidosauria; order Squamata; family Agamidae; genus Pogona; species Pogona vitticeps. The sequence goes on along the minus strand of NC_135787.1, from coordinate 112,841,954 downwards.
AGAACATCTTTCTTTAGTGTCAGTTGTAGAAGGTGTTGTAAGCCTTCATAGAATTGGTCAGTTTCAGCCTCTTCAGCATCAGTGGTTGGTGCATAAACATGGATTACTGTGATGTTGAAAGGTCTGCCTTGGATTCGTATTGAAATCATTCTATCATTTTTGAGATTGTATCCCATTACAGCTTTTCCCACTCTTTTGTTGACTATGAAGGCTACTCAATTTCTTCTATGGGATTCTTACCTACAATAGTCGATATGATAATCATCTGAACTGAATTCGCTCATTCCCATCCATTTTAATTCACTGATGCCCAGGATGTCGATGTTTATTCTTGCCATCTCCTGTTTGACCACATCCAGCTTCCCAAGGTTCATAGATCTTATATTCCAGCTTCCTATGCATTATTTTTCTTTGCAGTATCAGACTTTCCTTTCACTTCCAGGCACGTCCACAGCTGAGCATCCTTTCAGCTTTGGCCCAACCACTTCATTAGCTCTGGAGCTACTTGTAATCGTCCTCTGCTCTTCCTCAGTAGCATGTTGGACGTCTTCTGACCCGAGGGGCTCATATTCCTTGGCAAAGATACTGGAGTGGCTTGCCAGTTCCTGCTCCAGGGGGAGCAAATGCACAGTTACAAGGTGGGAGTTACTTGGGAGATTCTACAAATGAGAAGGCTTTGGGGATTGTTGTAGATGGGAAGCTGAATACGAGTCAACAGTGCAATATGGCTGCAAAAAAAGGCACATGCTATCTAAGGATGCATTTAGAGAAGGATGCCAACAAACTGGAGCAAGTGCAGAGGAGGGAAGCAAGGATCATCAAGGGAATGGAAACCAAGCCCTATGAGGAAAGACTGAAAGAACTGGGCATGTTTAGTCTTGAGAAAAGAAGAATGAGGGGAGATATGATGGCACTTTTCAAATACAGTGGACCCCTGACTTACAGACGGTTTGACTTACAGACTTTTTGAGTTACAGACTTCTCTGGCCGCAAAATTTAGGTTTGACTTGCAGCCTGAGAATTGACTTACAGACCAGAAAAAAAACAAAATGGAACAAAAACGGCCTGTTACGGGATTAATCGGTTTTCAATGCACTGTAGGTCAATGGAGACTTGACCTAAAGACTTTTTGACTTGAGAACCGCCTTCCAATACGGATTAAGTTCTCAAGTCAAGACCCCACTGTACTTGAAAGATAGTCATCCTGAGGAGTACAGGACACATAATAATGGGTTCAAGTTACAGGAAACCAAATTTAGGCTGGATATCGGGGGGGGGGGTACTTCTTAACTGCTAGAGCAGTACAGCAATTACTGCTGCAACATGGGATCCCAGATACCAGAAATTAGCAATTTCATCTCAGAGATCTAAATTAACAATCAGACAAAATGCATGGATCCACTATCCATCTCACATACTTTCTAATAGCTGATTTCCTAGGAACTGTTGCAGATTTATATCAAAGTTAAATCAATCACCAGTGATACATATAATTCTATCACTTTGTATGCAATTGCATTTTTAAATGTCAAGATCTTAAATATACATTTGATGGTGGAGTATCAAAATAAGGAGAAGAAGTCTGAAGAAAACAAGTTATATTACTGGTGTGTGTTTGTACCTATCTGTCTAGGTATGCGTGTTCATGGTCATACAAGATGTGTGGAGGCAACAGAGAGACAGACAGACAGAAAGAGAGAGAGAGAGAGAGAGAGAGAGAGAGAGAGAGAGGCCTTTATTACAAAAGTATAATTCAGCCTTCTCTCAAATGACTGCAATGACCTTGCTTAACATTAGATTGCATTCTCAGCTTTAGCCCTTAAATGTACATGAACTGTGCACCAGAGATAACAGCTCCAGGGCCCTGTTGCAACCCACAGGAAGTCATAATGCTTTGGAATCAAGCTCTGGTCACGTAAAAAAAAAGGCAGTTGGATAAAGGTAATTAAGAAAGAATGCCACATATTAAGAAATATGGATCTAGCCATTGCATTAGAAACCATGTATTAAAAGAAAAAACAGGTCACAAGGGCAGGATGCCCACAATGGGAAACGCAGGAATTTACACAGTATAATTTACAGATTCTAATTTACAGTTGGAATGAACGGGCATGCTCTGACCCCTGACACATTCCTGCATCAGTATAAGTGAGAAGAGATGTTTTGTTTTGTTAGTAGGGATGTACAGGAGGTATACTAGTTACATACAGAATACTCACTGAACTCTTTCTTCTTGTCAGGGAGACCCCCTCAGTGGTGAGATATCAAGCCCCACAAGATTCCCCACCTCCAAGCGAGAACAAGGCAAGGATACCTTTTTTTTAACCTCATCAAGCCTTACACCACACATTTGTTCAACTTGTCTGTACAAAATTAAATTCTTCTCCATTTAAGAGGCAAAGCACACACATGTATACAACAACCTCAGAACAGCTGGTTGCTTGTTAAAAGAGATGCAATGATCTCTACAATTCTTTTAATCTTTAAAAATTCATGAAAGAAACTGATTCTAACTAGATGGCACATCATTAGAAGCAGGGCTTGCTTAAGTGCTAAAAGACGTTTGTTCCTCACAGTATTTTGACAAGCTCTTGCATTTTGGCACACTCTGTTTTGTGACTGGGATTCAGAAAGGAAAACATTACCTTCATTTGCAAGTCTGGTGGCCTAAAGCTTGTATCTCTGAGAAAATCACTTTGGGGGGGTTAAAAAGTTAATTGGCTTCTAAATGCAAACTAAGCATTTTGTCTGCTTGGACTCGCTAATAACCAATTAGGATCCTACTTGTCATCTAAGGGGCAAAGTTGTGGTGGTCAGTTGCACACTAGAACCTCACCTGGTGGAGTTCTCAAACTACCAAACTGGGCTGCACAGTCAACCAGGCCAGTGTCAAGGGTCAACATTTCAGGGTGCCTGCAAAGGTCCTTTACTCAGCAGGGCAATCCTTTGCTAGCCACCAAGCTCTCCTTTTATTCTTATTAGCTTCTTGGGGCTCCCCCTGGAACATGAAAAGCCGCAAACACAAAGAGAGGGGTCAGTTCCTGTTCTTGCCATATCCCCTCCTTCTGGGAAGCACTGGGAAGCAGAGCGAGGGGTGGCAAGCCATGGAAAGGATTGCAGTGATTCTTTTGAGGAGAAGAAGGGAGCCCGAAAGGATAAAACACCCAAGGTTTTGCCAAGGGTCCCACAAAACCGGGAGCCTGCACAGATGATGAGAGACAACCAAGATGAATTTGTTGTGCAAATTTGGCAAATACTTTTAGCAACTTTGCCTCTTTTGTGTTAAATCTTCTCCTGCTGAAGGTAAAGGTAAAGGTTCCCCTTGACAATTTTTGTCCAGTCGTGTTCGACTCTAGGGGGCGGTGCTCATCCCCGTTTCCAAGCCATAGAGCCAGCGTTTTGTCCGTGGTCACATGGCCAGTGCGACTTAGACACGGAACGCTGTTACCTTCCCACCGAGGTGGTCCCTATTGATCTACTTGCATTTGCATGCTTTCGAACCGCTAGGTTGGCGGGAGCTGGGACAAGCGACGGGAGCTCACTCCGTCACGTGGATTCGATCTTACGACTGCTTGGTCTTTTGACCCTGCAGCACAGGCTTCTGCGGTTTAGCCCACAGCGGCACTGCTAAATACTCAGTGTTGTAAGAGGTAAGGCTTCTCATTTACCAGCTAATGCATTGGGTCTAGTCCCTCTAGTTGGGACTAACAATGGGGTTTAGCCCTTTGTTACAACATCATTTGAATGAAAATCTGAAAAGGCATTGAAGGTTAAAGTGGAGATATATTTTCTAACTTTCAATACGCAGCGCCATTAACTTCAAAACAGATTGATGCAATAGAACCAGACTCATGATCTGAGCTTCACAGTGGACATTTATGCAACTGCAGTTTCACCTTATGCATATTTCCTGCCCTTAAAATACTGCTTTCTTTTAAGAGACAAAACATGTGCACACCAGTCTATGCTAGGTCTCCAGTATTGTTTGACCCAAGAAATTCAGATCCCCAAATCCCACAGCAAGTGATATGGTTATTGTCTGTTAAGGCAAAACCTGGAGAGTCAATACACTGTGGTATTTGTTCACTCATGTTGCAATGTCATCACAGTGTCAGATTCTATGTTAAATATAGCATTATGCTGATACGCTTACAACCATATTTCTTCTTGGTAACCTTATTGGGTCATATATAATTTATTATTAATCTATGCAAATGGCATAAGATATAATGCAAATCATTCAAAGCTACAGCTAGAGTGTGAACACATTTGGTTAACGGACTACAAACAATAATTTCCAGAATCCCCAAACAGGCCCAGCTATGATAGCTAATAAAACCTCCACAGTGGTTACACACCTATAAGATGCAAAGGACTGATGGCATGACTGGCACTATGTCTACATTTAAATGGGGGAACATAAGTAGTATAAGGGCCCTTATACTACTAACATAGAAGGAGCCTCCCTGAAAAGTGTTAAAACATTGTGACTACACTTGGGTGGCCCCTGGGCAATGGCATGCAACCAGCAAATCTTTCACTTCCAAAAGTGCTGCACTGGAACAGCATCAAACACAGTGGACACTGACCCCCCTGGACAACAGCTAAAATTGAGGAAAAGTTTCTGCACACATCTCATGCTGACTGTTTAAAAAATAGTGTGATTGCCTTGACATTTAAATTGTTTTTTGCCTTTAGCCATATTCTGTGCGTGTCCATGATTTTGAATTGTGCAATACTCTGATATGAATAAAGCAATAAATGAAGTCTAGCTTAAATGTTAAGGCCTGTAGTCATTACTTACTTGCTTTCATGCTTACAGTATCTATAATAAATGTTTATAGGCACTTGTCATGAAACAAATATTTTAAATGATAAACCATTAACAATTACACAAAACTAGTCACTGAAGAGCTATAAAATTAAGACAACATGCCAACATTCAACATAATCAGACACAAAGCAAATAAGAAGGCTTTCACCTAGTGCCAAAAGAAGACAATGGCAGTGCTAGGCACACCTCTGCAAAAAAGGGCGGCAAAGTTCTACACAGAAAAGGCCATGTTTTTCTCTCATCAGCCACTCAGGCTTCCAGAACCCACAGAAGTGCATATGCACAGATTTTAAGTCTTACTCTTGCACTTTTATACATTTCTAGAATGGAATCTCTGTGAGGGCAAATGGAGACATTTTAGAGATAGGCAAAAATGAAGGTCATTTTCTTGATCCAAAACAGGAAACCAAAATATACAGGCAGGCACTCTGTGCTCCGTATTAATAAAGACACAGGGAAGGAATAATTCAAGAACCTTAGCAGGAGGCAGCTGCTTCCTAAATAATAGGATAGCTGTTAATCTCATGGAATTAGACACTTCTGTATATGAAGAAGGAAGGGTATAACCCTATCCATTGTACAATAAAGCTTGACTCTGGCAAAATGTTATTACAACATAAAATATTAGAGTAATGTCTACGGTCTTGTGTTTTACTGCCCTATAAAGGGCCAAAATCCCAAAGTGCTTGGAAAATACAGGACAACCAAATGAGGTTATATACATTATTCAAAGTGTTCAATGTGAGATGACCCGTACATCCTTTCTTATGGTGCAGAAACCCACTTTTTAACATCTCTATCCACAGATGTTATAGATTCCTGAAGTGTTCTGTGAACCTTAAAAACCTGTTATCTCATTACTAAAATAGACAGCTGGGCAGCATCCTCACTGGAGGCAACATGTTAATTCCTCCAGAGACAATTTTTCAAAACTGATGTGTTTTTGAAATCAACATGCAAATAGAGCCCCATTGTTTTCCTCCTAACACATCACCAAACAAAAGCAAGTTAATGTACAACTTCCAACACTGTGAAAACTATTAAGCACATAATCACACATACTTTACTGCTGAAGCCAGCTGTGCTTCGAGTTGCAAAGGTGCCACTTTGTCTGTTATGGACCTCAGACACAATGTTGTGTGGGGAGGGGGAAGAATCCCATCCGTGTACCACAGGGGGGAAAAATGTCTATCATACCCCCCATAAAGTATGCTGAAAAGATGACGGCTTGAATTGCTATTTGGATTGTTCTTTTCCATCATTGTTTTGCTCAATAAAACAAACAAAGCCAACGACCAATAAAGAAGGACCTCAGTATTTCAATATATGAGTTTATAATATGTTATCCTATGTCTTCTCTCTCACCTAATCCTGCAATAAAGTTATCTTTTCCAGCCAAAATGGTGGTGAAGAAATCAGAGATCAATGATAAACACATGGTTTGCATGCAGGAGGTGCTAAATTCAGTCCCCAGGACATGTCTAGTTAAGTGGATCAGATAACCAGACTAAGAAACCCAGAACATCACTGGTAGGGATTAATAAATCGCTTTGGTGTACTTTATAGCTAGAAAACTCTGGGATGGTTGCTGTACGAACCCACATGACAGCACATAACTATTTCATTAGCTTGGGGTATACATTCTGCCACTCTTTATAAACTTGGAATTAGAAATATCTCTTCTGTCAAGTGTTAGATGGTTCTTCCTCACCCGCATGGATAGAAAAACATCTGCAAGCATGCACAAATTCATAACCTACGCTGTCCCCCAGACCTCGTCCACTGCTGTCAGTCTTGCTGCCAATGTCCCAAAAGGCAGATTTTCAAGAATCTTGACATGAATTTGTGATGAATTCCTTTAGGGAAAGGAAAAGCCATTACAGGCATGCAGTTGATTAAAAAGTTAAAGTAAATGTCATGTATCTATACCTATATATACATAGCTATCCAATTTTTATATAGTTGCAATGCACAGATGCCTCTGTGTGTGTGTGTGTGTGTGTGTGTGTGTGTGTGTGTGTGTGTGTGAGAGAGAGAGAGAGAGAGAGAGAGAGAGAGAGAGAGAGACTGATATAGTTTCCAGAATTCTGAGAAAAGTAATGGCGAGGCAGCCCTACTTCCTCTTGTTGTGCTTCATTTGAACATGCTAGACCAGAAACACCTGAGGTACAGGGTAAAAAAAGACAACCTTGATCAGCAGCAAGATCATAGGTAGTAAAGTCTGACACAAAAAGCACTAGGAAACTCCCAGAATGCATTGGTACACTGTGAACAGTACTGTCAATGACCATGTTCAATGGGGTATTCTGGGAAATGCAGTCTAAAAAAGCAAATATTTTCCCTTTGTAGACAATTTAGAGATATGTCTGATCCAGTTTAATGAGGGGATTATTACAGCTTTAGAAAGCCAATATGGTAAATTGCAGATTTCTCCAGGCTGACACTCTCTGGATGTTTTGAACTACAAACCCATGTTACTCACCCAATATCCACCCTAATTGGGGCCAATGGGAGTTGTAGCCCAAAGCTTTCGAGGAGCACCAAAGTGGATAAATCTCTTGACTTGGGACTGGAATGACTCTAAAATTTCCATTCAGCTTTGCCCCACCACAGTTGCACTGCCAGTCATTTCCATTTAACCAAACTATATTAGTCTACTGCTCCAAAGGTAAACGGAAAGAGAGATGGATATATGACTCTCTGAATTACTAAGAGTAACTGCAAAATAATAATGAAACAATGGAATAAGTTGGACTTTTATTGCTTCTAGAACACACAACAATATCTTAAATTAGAAAACAATAGAAAATATGCACACCATCTTCATCAAATAACTCCCATGGATCAAACCTATATGATAAGGCCTGAAAGTTTAGGGTGACATTTCTGCATCTATGATGGGGGCATAAACTATACAGTACCTGGATTTTATTAATCTTTCCAGCTGCATATTTTCACTGTAAGAATATTTCATCAAAGCATACATCTTTAAAATAATGGACTGAAGAATATTGCTTTTGAATGCTCCCCAAAGGTTCATTTTAAATGGCTTGTAATCTATTATGACATCTCTGTCTAGCTTTAAGAAAATTTCTTTCCACTTTTATTTCACTTTCAGAGGAGTGCTGGTATTCATAGTGTCACTCTAAATTCTTTTTCTTTTGTTTTGTTACTCCTGTATTTTATTAATAACTCCCACCTGTTTGTCTTTCATTCAGCAACCTCTTCCCACTAGGATTGTAGGTCAAAATGTTAAATAAAGGACATTTAAAGGACAGCATCTATGTTTGTTGGATCTTTAAAGTTATGGAAGGATGAAAATACATCACAGAATCACAGAGATGGAAGGAACATCAAAGGCTATCTAGTCTAATCCACTGCTGATGCAGGAAATATCCTTTTAGAGCATCTGTGACAAATGTCCATTCAGACTTAGTTTTAGACCCCCAACATAGATGGCTGTACAGATGCCCAATCTGACTGCCCCATCATTAAACAGATCATAATATTAGAAATATCTTCTTTTGAAAATTTAGTCTAACAATTCAACCTTAATTCAAAGATGCTTTAGCTGAAGAAGGTTGGGGCTGAGAACAAGCACCTTCTGCTAAACGGTCATTCTGCAAATGGAACTCTCTTCTGCCAGCAAACTCAGGAGTCAGCCAACAGAATGGTCTTCTGGCTGAACTGCTCTGCTGAAGAACGTACATCAAGAGAAGTATTAAAAAGGGTATTGGAGAAAGAGCAGAGCAAAGAAAGAGCTGGATTAATCTAGATGCAAAGCTCTTCCAGGGGAAGAACACAGAACAAGGGCAGCACAAGGTAAGGGTGAAGATAGCTGTGCATTTTTTTCAACATCCCTAGGATAGGTGACTGTCACGTTCCCCCAGTTTCCCCTGTGTGTTTTCCCTCAAACACAGGTCCACACAGGTCCACCTTTGGACATGGTGTATTATTTTCTCCCGCTGCCACCAGTGGATCTTTATCCACCCAGTACCAAATAAGTTTCTTAGACCCATGCTGCCAAATATAACAGATTAATTATTGTTAGTTTGGTAAATCACAGAAGTAAAGCCATAGATGTACTTTTATTGTTCAGTCATTAAACATTTGCTTGTTTGTATTCATTCACATTAACCACTGTAACAATATCTCTGTCTTCAAAACTCCCCTCTCTAACTCTCCTCAGTCTCCAACTGTTCTCCTAACTCCGCCCCTCCTGTCCTGCTATAGGCTCCTGCCCTAGAGCTCCATATGACGGACAGGCATGACTTGGGCATTCCACCACAGTGACATTTCAATTTAGCACAGCTCCGTCTGGCCATTGTCAATTTAGGATTACACTGTAGATCCTTTTCCTTGTAAACCAAAATGGTGCAAAGGTAAAAAAGAATGTAACAAAGCAGCCCCATGACTTATGGGACAATACTTCAGCTATCTGAGCAGGGCTATTGCTTTGCCCCTTCACTTGCTTTGATCTATCCTAATAGGTCTTAGACTCTAAGTTCTATGCCATCTTTGGTATCTTCCTCCAGACACATTCCACCTCATTAACAGTTCTCTTCAGGGGTGGTGTCCACAATTGGACAAAGAACATTGAAATCTGACCACCACAGAATAGTCAGAACCGTTCTTTCTCATAATTTGGTTACAGGAGTCTAGAATATCATTAGCTCTTTAAACGGCTGCACTACTTTTAGCCTGCAGTCCACTAACCCCCTAAATCCTTTCCATACATACCGCACACAGAAATTATCATTTTTGTTATTTTTACTGTATCTCACAATCTTAATTTCATTCTGAGGCTTAGCCCTCCTGACCTCCCTACAAAAAAACAGATATTCGTTTGTACTTTGTCTTGGTCATTTGCTCCTCTGTCTACTTCCTCTCCGTGACCCTTTTGATTCTGAACCTGTCTGGAAGGTCTTGGTGCAGCCATCCCGCTTGCTTTAGTTCTTCTTCCATTTCCATGTCTTCCTTCCTCAGCAGAATGGTTTGCTGTTATAGCTTCATTATCAGTGCTTTTGAAAAATGTGAACCTATCTCTTGAGTACGTCTGCTCATGAGAGTGCAATATTTATTTAAAATGCTTGAAATGAACTTTCCTGACATCTTTAGTGCACATCTGGTTATGCATCGCTTTCCCCTTTACGACTCAAAAAATTGTGATCCTTTACACCTTTCTAAAGAGCTGTCATTCATTGCTCTTAAAAGTACCACAATAGCCTGTATCTGCCACCCTGCCCTCGTATATATCATTAGTCATTTCACACGTTATCAAGGAAAAAAAACCCTCAAGGGCAAAGAGGTAATGCTTTTTCTCTATGAAGTGTGTTTTCAGATGCATTTATCTAAAGAATATATGATGGCTGGATAGGTCAATGCTTTAAGTATCTGACTTTGGAGCCAGAGGTTGGTAGTTCAATTGCCCACTGTGCCTCCTATAAGTAGAACCAGCTTGTGTGGCCTTGGGAAAGCTACACAGTCCCAGAAGAAGGGCATGGTAATTTACTTCCAACTAGCCTTGAAAGGGTTGCCATAAGTCAGAATTGATTTAACAGCACATGATTATTTCATTATTATTATTAAGGAACATATTGTTGTGTTAAATGTTGTGTTAAATGCATACAGTGGACACATAAGCAGATTTTCTTATAGCAGTAAAACAGGAAGACTCCAGTTTTAACTGAGATCACAATTCACAGACCGAAATTCTGGTGTTTACCTGTGTAACTCAAATTTGCACAAGTGGTTATAAAATGTGTGCCAAGACCAAAGCCATATCCAGCAAGCAGTTCCACAGGTGCAGTTGCTTGATTGGTCACAGACAATACAGACTACTTGGATGTAACTTCCACAAGTGTAATTTTATGCTTCACTCATTGCAAAGGATTTCAGCCAATGAATTCTCAGTTATGAAGCTGGTAAAAACTGTCCCATTCCTGCAAGGCAATTATCCTTAGGGAAAATATCTATTGGTGCTAAAATGCACTTCCCTCTCCACACCCAGAAAGGCTATACTAATGTGAGGGAAGTATTTTTGTTCATATTGCAGTGGAGAAGGAAGAGTTAAATCTCTCTCCCTGCATGCTGCAGCCATTTTGAAAATTGTGGTGCACGAACACACACTTAGGTCACCAACATGATGTGAAAAATCATTTATGCAACTAAGGGAAGTTCTGCAAGATGTGTTGTGGTTTCTTGACTGTCACAAGAGTAATCACACTGTTTATAAATAAAGCTCTCAGCTAACACCAGGGCAGAAACAGGACATTTGACTGGAATTAGGCCTAGATAAGCTTTCCTGTTTAGACTTTTCCTCCCAGGTGAGCTGCATTTAGGTGTCTGTGGCTGCAGCTATATAGTCAAATACTACAGGATTTGCCCCTTTTTGGGGGCTTCTACTTTTTTCAAGCTGGAACAGTTCAAACAGACTTTTCTCCATGAGATGATTTGTTTCTGATTCTGCAGAAGGATGGGGCCATGTCTGTGGGTAATGTTGTGGTGATACAGGCAGTTGGTGTATGATATATAGGGACCACAGAAAAACTCTCTTCCACGGTCTGTCCCCAAGTGCCCCCCAATTTTTGTTCATTTTTTAAAAAATAAATAAGTCATTATCATTTTTTAAAGAATAAATGAGTCATTGAATTGATGGATTGATCAGCAAACGAGAGAAAGAAAGAAAGAAAGCAAGAAAGCAAGCAAGCAAGCAAGCAAGCAAGCAAGCAAGCAAGCAAGCAAGCAAGAAAGAAAGAAAGAAAGAAAGAAAGAAAGAAAGAAAGAAAGAAAGAAAGAAAGAAAGAAAGAAAATGAATGAATGAATGAATGAATGAATGAATCATGGGGTGATATACAGATTGCACCTTTTCCATGTGTGGACATTGACTCCAAATCAACCTGTGGGCCCTGTGTGATTACTAATTAAAAACTGAAACTGAAGATAAGCTGTAAACCAAGCCACAGTGTGTGTGTCAGATAAATCTCCCAGAATGGGGAATTATGGGATTTACATAATTCCTTTTCCTGATATAACTGTGAAACAAAGTTAACTGATAGAGGGGGGAAAGTATAGAACAGTGGTTCTTAACCTTGGTTACTCAGGTGTTTTTGAACTGCAACTCCCAGAAACCCCAGCCAGCACAGCTGGTGGTGAAGGCTTCTGGGAGTTGCAGTCCAAAAACACCTAACCCAAGGTTAAGAACCACTGGTATAGAAGATGCTTTCAGAAAGAGCCTGATTGTTTTCATCCTGGACACTTAGAGTTATTGTCCCAGTGTGTGACCCAGGATCTTATCTTCCATTCTCTTTGGCACCAACAACCATCTGAAAATTCTAAAATCTATGAAATGCATTCATTCACAGAACTCTTTCTTACACAATACTCTTTTCTCACCTTTGTTTCCAAGTTGGCAAGAGAGGGAACTAAATGGATATTAAGCCAATCTGTTGTACGAACTAAGAACCAAAAGTGAGCCAAAAATAACCAAACTCAAATCCACACTCAGCTATGAAAGTCAAATACAGTGGTGCCTCGCTTAATGATTTCTTCGTACAACGAAAAATTCACTTAACGATGGCTTTTTCGGAGCAATCTTGTGCTTCACTTAACGATTTTCCTTATGGGTGATTTTCGCTTAACGATTTCGGGACCATGCTTCGCTTAACGATGACAGTTTTAGGTCCCCTTGTTTCGCTTAAGTTTTTTTTTTACAGCCCCGTTTTTGCTATTCTTAAAATATTCTAAAATGTTTAAAAAATGTTTAAAATGCTTGGAATAGTTAGTGCACCTAATAAAACCTTCGTTAACTTAATTTGGCTTTGTTCTGAGTCTTTTTGAATTTTTTGTGAATTTTTCCCCCATTGAAATAGGCTTCAATGCATTTCAATGGGTTTCACTTAACGTTTTTTCCTATGGGGATTTTCGCTTAAGGATGGCAATCCATTCCAATTGGAACGGATTATCCAGTTTTCAATGCATCTCTATGGGAAATGGTGTTTCGCTTAAAGATGTTTTCACATAGCGATTTTTTTTGGAACCAATTAAAATCGTTAAGCGAGGCACCACTGTAAATGCCATCATGCTATTTTGTTGTTTCACAGCTTATGATGATAAAACTGAATCCTCATAAAATTGCACAGATAAGAGAATGGTAGTCAATATCAATTTTATGAAGATTGTTGGAGGTTTTTTTGCAGCCTCATATCCTGCCTCTGGTAGGTGTGGCTAGGAGGGACATTTCTGGGCTAGGGTGAATGTCAAAATATCCTGCATTAACTAATCATTCCTTCCCTGCCTCTGAATTCAAAGAAAGCCCCACCTTTCTGCTGTAGGGTGTTCCTCCTCTTTGTAGTCTCTTGAAAATCAATGAATCTGTTGAAGTCTGTTGCTGAAGCAGCCATATTTTGTCAGTTGGCTATTTGATCTGTTAATCTGTAAGTTTTTTAAAAAATGTTTTGGTTTATTTTCCTACTAATGTCTCAGAGGGACTTATTGAGACTGTAAATACCAGTAGATGAGAAAAGGGGGTTGGACAAAACTGGGGAACTTGAAGCTATTATACGCTGTGCATCCCTGCTCTTCTACTACACAGCTAGTGGAATTTAACCAAAATTCCCAACTCTGCAAAATATGTAGATAGGGTGGCAAACATTATTTTCCCTTATTACTAAGTTGCTTTCTTCAAGGGTGCAGGGGGTGGCTCCATACACCCATTCAGAAGCAGAAGATCTCCTATTCACCAAAACGACTGCAAACCAGCAGAGGTTCCTGCTTAAGAAAGGCAAAAATGGAATTTTTGGTGATACACCTGGAATCCTCTGGACCATCTCTTTCTGTTTTCCAGTGCAGGTGGAGGTAGTACTACACATCCCCAAGCAGCTGCCTTTTAGGGTGTGCAAAAGGTAAGAAAGCATCCAGGAAAAAAGCCTTCCCTCCATACTTCCAATAGGAGCATCTCTTGGGCAGAGTTCTATTCTCAGGAATGTTGAGTTGAAGCCTTTGCATCCTACAAAGCCTTCAGGTTGAAGTTTTGAACAAGATGAGCCCCATATAATTTGTGGCAAACCAAGCTGCATACAGATTTCTACCCCCACTGATGGCAGTGCATAGCTGAGTAAATTCCCCTGAGTTTTGCCACTGATTTTCGATTTCTAAATTTGTTTGTTTTTAAAGAAGGACTGTCAAACACCTGTCCAGTCATGGCAAATAATGTCCATCTGGTTGCACAAGCCTGCCCCAGATTATTTTCCATAGGTCAGATTATAATATCCTGTCCCCAAAGGAACATGGGAGTTTTCCTTAGATCAATGGTTTCCTGAGCTTAATCTTGTTGCCTAGCAGTAATTGCTCAGACTTTCAGGAAAGACTTTTCCTATGGATTGCATGCCCTTGTCATTAAGTATTAACTAACTGCAGGGTCAGAAGACCAACAGTCGTAAGATCGAATCGACGCAACGGAGTGAACTCCCGTCACTTTGTCCCAGCTCCTCGCCAACCTAGCAGTTCGAAAGCATGTAAAAATGTGAGTAGATAAATAGGTACCATCTCGGTGGGAAGGTAAAACAGCGTTCCCTAGTCACACTGTCCACATGACAACAGAAAACTGCCTTCAAAAAGGCGCTGGCTCTATGGCGTGAAAAGCGGGATGAACACCGCCTCCTAAAGTCGGACGTGACTGGACTGAAAATGTCAACGGGAACCTTTACTTTTACTTTACCTTAACTATTCAAATGTTGATCAAAACAAACAAAAAAAACCCCATTGTGGTAATCAAAACTAGACATTATTCATTCTTAGGCAAAAACATTGCTGAAGAAGTGGGAAATGAACAACAAAAAAAGCATAAACATGTATTCCTAACTTCATCAAAAGGTCTTTAACTGGGTATATGATACATTCCCCCATTTGTTGCATCTAGTTGAAAATATCCAGTGGCCCAAGAGTGCAGAACTGAAAATGATGAATGGAAAAGGGAACAACACCGAGAAGGAAACATGGCTTGTTTTGTGCCCTTTCAAAAAGCACTTTTGGGAAAAGGACACACTGCAGGCTGTCATTAATCTGATGACCACAGTTTATGCAAACTAAGCCTTTCCATTTGTCTTGTTTGAAACATCAGATGGTCTTCATGAGACCTACTAAATCCTCTGTGGTAGGTTTCCAAATTGTTTTTATACTATTCCATTCATTTTTAATGTGCATAAATCATAATATTTTATAGCTCTCTAGAATCCTTGAATGTATTAATAAGGAGAAAGTCTGGTTTGTATTTGTGCCCTCTACCGTTTGAAATTAAATGCCAGGGGAAGAAATCTGTTTCCCAGATTTCCAAGAGATGAGAGTTTCTACAGACAAGGGTCATCCAGGTTATAAGCCTCTAGTCCACAAAATAGAGAAAATTTGGCAGGCCTCTTTGCTGTTATGGAACAACTCTTGAGTGTTTGCTCTGAAAATGAAAGGGGATGTAATTATGCACAGATGGGAGATCCATGTTTATAGCTGTTTCACCCTTGTTGACTGCAAGATTAAAATTTCAGAAGCAGTCAAATGATTAGGTAACTAGTACCACATTCTCTCCTCACTATCCAGAAGTTTCATGAGTTTGGTTAGTGGAGAACATTGCCTGACTCAGTGCTTTCACAATGAATTGTTACGAAGAAACTAGGCCACAAATTATTTAATCAGTGCCCATATCATGTGTTATATTGTAGCACTTGGTCACAGAAATGTGGAAATGATATATCAGCTTGGTTTGCCCTGCAGAAAAACAGGCAAGGTTAATGCTAGACTCTAGAAACTCCCTGAATTGGGAGGTGGATTTAGAGTCCTGGACAAATTCCATTAAATTGGAGTGGACTGGATCCAGACTATGTCCTGCATAGCACTGTGCCACACCAAACATGTATCAAGGACTCTAGATTTTGGCTTGAGCTGACGTCATTGTAAGATATGACATTGTCTTGAAAAAATGAGAGTGGCATGAATGCTTTTGTGCCAGTGCTAAAGTACATGAGATCTTCTGGGTTGAACCAGACACAAATTTTGGGAATATTGGACTCCAATCAGAGGAAGCTGGATTTAAATCTCTTCCTCACCAGAGAACTCACTGAACTAGTTAATACTCATTTCTCTTCTTGCCTAACCTAGTGTTTATTGTTATGTCTATTTCTCAATCCATTTCTTAATACATCTTAAAAGTTAAAAAACACAGAAGTTAAAAAAATACAGTGGACCCTCAACTTACAGATGACTCCACTTACAGACTTTTCGAGTCACAGACTTCTGTGTGTGTGTGTGTGTGTGTGTGTGTGTGTGTCTGTCTGTCTGTCTGTCTGTCTGTCTGTCTGTGTAGGCTTGCACTGGAAGTTGTAGTTGAAATAGACAAACATTTGCTTCACAAGTCCAGCTGTATGTTATGAGTCTAGATTGATCTGGGTGCATTTATAGAAAATAAGACTTCTGGAAGAGATGGGTTTGCCCTGCCCTGCCCTGCCCTGCCCTGCCCTCCATTGAGTGTAAAACATTTCTGAGACACCTCTTATCCACACACTTCAATGGCTTCACCAGGGTCTAGATCTTTTGCCAGAATTGTGTAGACAGCTGCGGCATCTGGAAATGCTTCAGGAACTGATACAGAAAGGCTTGGGTACTAGGAATAACAAACCAGACCCATTAAAATAAGTCAGGCAGGCTGATTGCCTGTAACAGCAATAAATGGTTGCTTTGAATGCTGGAAAGGTCTGTGCTCTTGTGTGAGGAGTGTAGACTCCTTGTGTATAATAGGCCTAGTCAGAAGTTTCCACTGTGTACGCCAATCGCAGGTGAGCATCCCACTGACTCAATAATAAATATGGAATGTTGACTCTAAACTGAAAGGAAAAATGAATTGGGCTTTTCTCCAGTGAGACAGAGTTAAATCTTATTGTGAGGCTACAGCTTTAGCTGTAAAAATTTACCTCACAAGATTGCCGAGGTAGCCAAGAAAAACAGCTGTTTGTACACAGAGCAAGGCTTTGGCATTTTTGCACCCCAGGCAAAATAAAACACTGCTCCTGAACTCAACTGTGAAATTTCCTGTTCTTTGTAGGGCTAGCTCTGCATCTCCATGTTGGGTCACAACAGTGTCTTCTTTTCCTTCACACCTTCCAGACTCTGGCTCACCCGCTCCGCTAGGTTCCTTTGCTGATTTTTAACCCCTTTCCAGTTCTCAGAACCTATTTTAAAAATTATTTTAAAAACCACTGCTTTGTTTTTACATGCTGTAGTGCTTTCATGGGAACATTCAATTCCAGAACCAAGGATTCATAAAAATTTCCTATATTTCTATCCATACTTTTGCTGACACAAAAGTTTTCAACAAATAATTAAGACAGTTAACTAGCACAATTGCATGTGTGATCTTTGCAGGGGGAGGATTCATGACCTTGAGGCTCAGCCAATCCCTGTAAATACTGATGAGATAACTTTGCTTCTTTTATGTAATCCTCACATCAGGACAAGTGGCTGGAGTGAAGTGCTCTCAGCTCATGCTTTGTAGGCACCTACACATCCAGGGGGGCAACCCAGAAGCCTTGGTGGATCAAATTAAGCCCATGTACTAGAGGTTTCTCTGCTATTTACATATCTGTTGATTTGAATATTGGGTGACTCCTACCATTATTGGACATCCTTTCTCACTTCAAAGACACTTAGCTGGATGCCCACTTTTTGACTAATATGGTATTTTCTTCATTTTCTTCCCTTTCTTATTCTGAACCTGATGTTTCCATTATGCTCAAGGACATTTTCAATGCCAAAACATATCCTCTTCAAAATTCTCAGTCATCTGGATACTGAATTAACAGAGGCTGAAACTACACTGACCATTTTGGTGTAGTCCAAATAGAGTCACCTGAGAGCAGGGGAGGGAGCAATATGCCATTTGGTGTGATCCTTGCATCCAAATGGTAAACCAACCTCAAACAACCCTGTTAGTTCAGTTCCTTCCACTGTCAATTCCCAGTATGGTGAAGTGGCTTAATAAATGAGCCACTTCAGGATATCAGCAAATTGAACACTTCCCTTGATCCTCTACAAAGTGGCAGGGGAAGTGAAGTTGTTTTTTTTTGGGGGGGGAGGGGTTGTCTTTGCTACGTGAATCTCATTTAGATTAAATTAAAAATAAATATTCCTTTGCTTTGTGTGTAATCCCAATCAAGAAACTGTCTGTAGTTGTGCTTTTGACTGGTGCGTCACACAAAGTCAAAACAATTTTTTTAAAAAAAAATTAATCAAAACAATTTTTTTAAAAAAAAATTAATCTAAGTCATTCAGCATAGTGGCAACCATGACAGCAAAGTATCTTGACAGATGGAAAGAGATTTCATGTTTTCTGTTACACTTTGCTCTTGCTCAGAGATTTATGGCCCTGTCCACAAATTGGCTGTACCAAAAAGAAATTCTTACCCATAATGAAAAAGCAAATCCAGACTTGTTACCAAGTGCACAAGGGAAAGGCCTTACTCTCCTCTTTGGGGTGGGGGAGCCATGTCACCAGATCTTTTTTGTTTTTGTTTTGTTTTGTTTTTGTTTTGGATTTTTTTCTTGATAGAAAGAAAACCAATATTTTACTCACTTGTTGTTTAAGTCTTGGGTATGAACAATCCGTGCTCCCCAGCAGAAGTTCTATCTTGTGTCTGTGGCTCTCATTACAAACTGGAATTTCTAGGAGGATTTTTTAAAAAATCACTAAATGTGAAATCATTTTTATTAAAGGTTTCTTTAAAGTCAGCTGGCTGGATAGCTCAGTGGTTTAAGTATCTGGTTCAGAGTTCAATTCCCCATTGTGCTTCCAGGAAGAACAGCCAGCCTATGTAGCCTTGGGCAAGTCCCAGGAGGCCCCCAGAAAAAAAGGGAATGGTAAGTTCTGTCTACCTGGAAAAACCTGAAAAGGGCCACCGTAAGTCAGAATCAACTTGACAGCACACAATACATACATATATTTAAAGTCATTAAATACCTTCTCTCTAGAATCTGCAATTATGAATATTAGTAGAGATGGGGGAGGACTTAATGAGGACCCATCCTCTCTCCCCCTGGTATGATTGGAAGGCTGACCAAGGGTGCTGCTGCCATCGAAAGCATAAGTGGATGGTCCAGCCCCAGGGGCCAGACCTCGTTAAGTCCAGCTGTGTGGGGGTATTTGTATTCATATACAAATGTACCCCCATCTCTAAATATGAGACATTTCTATGAATAGCCATGTTGGAGTAAATCAGTCTGTACTTATGGGGAATAGATTTGGGGAGAGATATTTGCTTTTGAGCAATACATGTTCCCTTTGATATGAGCAATAGATTCTCCCCCACCCCCATTGGTCTATTGATGTTGCAATGGTTCCAGCTGGACAAAAACATGTAACTTTGATTCATGATGAGTCTGAGGAAGTGCATTCCATTCTAAAATTGGAGTGCAGACAAAGTTTTGGTGCAGTAGTACAATTTTCAGAAAATATTCCCAGAACAAAACATTAGGTTGTTTGTATGAGCAAGACCAGAGGAGGGAGCCTTTTTCACTCTCATGAAACTCTAGGGGGGCACACTAACCACGTATGACATTTCAGGGTACCATTAAGATATTGTACACCGCAATTCTGTGAGAAAGATTTAAGCTGAGAATTTCCAGATTTCACACTTTATCTATCTGCCAGTCCTTTAGCCATTACCTTTATACTGGAGATTCTTGGAACCATGAACAATTTTAAAAATGGTAGCCTGTCTTAGAAATAAAAATGTAATTCAAGAATGGTATTTCTGTGAGAAATTGACTTACTTTGATTTTTCCTCAAAAAATCTTCAAAACTGGGTCCCTTGAGTCCCATTGCTGGAGGAAAGACGCATAGAAGCTCAGCAAATAATTACATAACAAAATTTTAAAACATTTTTAAATCAATTACATTTAGAGGTGTATAAAGGCACTCCCAATAATTTTACTGATTCAGTTAGAATGTTTTCTTGTTTGTTTCTCTCAAAATTCCTTTCCATGTTTCACCTGGCCAGGAAGCTCCAAATTCTCCTCAGGTTTCACTGGAGGTGACATTTGGTTGAAATTATGGTGGAGTGACGAATCAGCAATCCTAAGGAAAGCTTTCTGCCAGGAGCCTTTACAATGCAATAATACCTGTGTATGTTCTTCTGCTACTGAAGGATAAGTATTACAAGTGCTGACAGGCCACAGTCTTACAACATGCCAAACCATCATGTTGCAGTCCTGGCTCTACAGAACCAATCTTTAGCCATTCTCTTTCCTGTTCTTCCTCTCTCCCCCCTTAAGTCTCACCTGGCCAGATCATGGATTCATTTCTTTTAAAAGGAATCTTTTTTAGCTGGCCTGCAACCCTTCTTCTTTACACAGTATTGCATAGCAGTGACTCATTGTTATTACTTGATATCCTTCATCATAGTCCAGGGGCTGTTTTGAATTCCAGTGAAGAATACCCATTTCTGGATCCAGGCTAAAAAGAACTTCTCTGAGCACCGATCAATTGTGGTCTGCATTTGCACTGCCCAGCCATATGGTACAAGTCTTGGAAACAATTTAGACAAGAGAGAAAGAGGTTTTTTTAAAAAATGCAGCCCATTATGAAATATTAGACTTTTTAAAAATAGCATCCCAAACCTTACTAGATATGTTCCCTGGCAATCAGTACAAATCTTGGCACATGATAGCAAATGTCTGTGCTACCTCCTTAATGTGTGGCAATCCTCCATTATGTTTTACACCAATTTTATTACACCAGCATAAAAACATAATTATGATATTGGTCAATAGAAAACAGTACTTCAGATTCTTTCTCTTTTTGTTTCCATTTTCATAGATTGCAGAATGCAGACAAAATCTTATTGTGTTCCTATACTGGTGGAAATCTCAGCAGCAAATTGCCACAAATTAAGTAGTCAGTTTAGGCAGATTGCTAACTGGGACTGATCACAGGGATCCTAAAACCTTCCTGTAAAAGCAGCTCCACTGGGTGCTAATCCATTTTCAGGCAGAATTCAAAGTACTGGTTACAACCTATAAAGTCCTGAGTGGAATGGGCCTAAGCTATCTCAAGGACCATATCCCCTTTTATGAGCCTGCTGATTAAGAGAATCAGGAGAGACCTTTCTCTCGGTCCCATCACCTCCACAGGTGCATTTGGTGGGGACATGGGCGAGGGTCTTCTCTCTTGCTGCCCTGAGACTTTGGAACTCCTTACCTCAGGAGGCTAGGCTGGCCCTATCTTTGCTGCCCTTCCACAAGCAGGCAAATACAGTACCTTTCTCTTCACGCAAGCTTTCTCTTAATGACTGGCTACCTGAATGAGGTTCTTAAATTGTTTGCTGTACCTCCCTGCTTTGAATGTGTTTTGCTTCTGTTTACCATCTTTTACTGTGGTATCTGTTTGATCCTTTTTGATCCTATTTGTATCCTTAGTGTTTTTAGATTTAAATATTTTCTCGTATTGATGTAAGCCACTTTAGGTCCTTCTTAAGGAGAAAGGCAGGGTAGAAATGTTTTAAATCAATCAATCATTCAATCAATCAATCTCACCTGGTGATTATAGCATTAAAAGAAGAACATGCAGCTCTCACAAGGAAGAACACATGGCCCTCACTCACATTGAAAAAACCTGCATACATACAGATGAATGCATCTAGAACTCCATTCATACTAAAAACTGTAAGTATGGCTGAAGGCAATGCTGGCTCACACTTTAGCATCACAGTTCAGGACAGGCAATACAATACCTCTTCTACGGTTCTAAAACTTTACTTATTTCAGTCATGCATGTGAAAATTCTAATTTTCCATGCTGAGTGAACTAATCTTATAAGAGATTTTTAAGTGACTTTCACATTTCAGCATTAAACAAAATCATGGAATTGTTCTGTGCAAGAAAAAAAAAGCTTGTATTTTGCACAGAAAACCTAAACAGGGAACATAAGGAAAAGTCAAGAGCAGGAGAAGGATAGGCATGTGACAGATGAGTGAGAAGGTTAAATACATATTGAGTGTCTACAATGAAATTTAAAGGTTGAGCTTGAAACATTTGAAAGGCAAGGATGACAACAGTCAGTTCTGCACACTAGGTAGAGTTCTGAGTACAAGTAAAAAAAGGTTTTCCAGGTTCTTGAGGGTTGCTGAAAGGTAATCACGCCTCTAGTAGGTGCATCATCAGTAAAAACAGTCAGTCTTTCTTTGCAATAACAGTAACATCAGCTCCTGTATCAGTCAGGCCATTAAGAACAAGTGATCCCATTTTAAGAGCGAGTCAGGGCAACGAGTGCTCGATGGTAATTAAAGCAGCAACTCGAGTAAAACCAAAAACCCCACTACAAGGGTTGGTAGAAAGACCCATCTGTATTAATGGAAACAACAACAATTAGATTCACCCGCAGGCAGGACTTGCAGTATATTAGACCAGGTTTGAATAATCAGGGATCCTTCATAATCCCCATCAATGACACCTGGTACAACAAATAAACCCCATGCAGAGATGTTAGAACGAGGGAGAATGAGACCCACAGTGTCTTTGGGTATTGATCCATGATGTACTGTTTTGACTTTGTAGACAGCAAGAGGGAATTGATAGTCGACCTCTCCAGCTGTTATCAGATCATGACCGATACTTTTAACAGTAGCAAGTTGGATTTCTTGAACTGGGATAGTATTCACTGAGTTCCTCCCATTTGACCTGGAGCTGGAGGTCCACCCGACTTGGAGGTTTCCGGTGTTGGAACAGGAACAGACTGGCATTGATTGGCCCAGTGATAACCTTTCTGACACTGGAGGCATTTTTAGAAGGGCGCGTATTTTTTTGGGGGGGTCGATCTGCATTCCTGTCTGAAGTGCCCCTCCTTGCCACAGGAAAAACATTTACACTCTTGGGCGGGGTTCAAGGAGGTAGCCATGGCTGTGGCCAAAAGCTGTGGCTTGTGAGTTTCTGTTCCGATATTCTGACATAATTTTAACATGGCAGCAATGTCAGTTTCACATTTGTTGTAAATAGCCCTATGGGCCATTTTACAATCCATGTTAGCATTTTCAAACACCAGCTGCTACATCAAAATATCACCAGCCTCAGTATTATCCACCTGCCGCTCAATCGCTCTTTGCAATTTGTTAATGAAAGACATGTCGTTCTCCATAGGACCTTGTTGCAGATTAGCAAAAGACCCTAAAGGGGTACCTTTGTCTGGAATTTTTAACCAGGCTGCCTTCACAATATCGCCCACCAGCGCCAATCCCCTGTTAGGGATGGTAATCTGCTATGCTATAGTGACAGAGTCCATCTCCGTTTAACATATCTGCAACATTGTTTTGAAGGTTGTCCATGGCTAGAATAGCAGCAGCGTCTTTCCGCTCCTGCATAAACAGTATGTATTGGGCAGGAGTGAGCATCACTTTAACCAAAACTTTCCAGTCAGCTGGAATAAGATTTCCAGTTCCTTGTAGCCCATCAAAAAGCCCAAGAGTAAAACTGCTATGGAGACCATTTTCAACTACACTTTTTACAACTTTTTACACATGGACACGCTGTCCCTGATTGTTACAAACCACAGGACAAACAGACATAAAGGGGAGGGTGGCAGCAGCATCCGCCGGGCTTCCTTGGGCCATAGCATCAGATAACATTTGCTGCACTATTGAACAAGGAGCAGGAGGAGGGGGAGAAAGGGGAGAAGAGGCCGTTGGAAGAGTGGCAGGAGTTGCATAGGAAGGAGGATTGTTTTTATTTTCATGGAGATCTGGTGGCTTAGAGGGTGGCAAAATCTGAGGGGCTGTTGGAAGGTTAGCTAAAGACTAGGCTAACAAAGGGTTCGCGATCTTTGAAATCACATCCCGGCAAAGATGCCATGTATGGAGGACTTTAACTGAAGCAACAGGGTCTTTGTGCAGTCTATTCCCAATTTTATCCCAATCTGAAAGCTTAAAGCTGCTCTCTTCTGGATATCAAGGACACTGAGTATCTATTTGTGTCAATAAATCCTCTACTGAGGAGGATACACCATGGTGGTCTTCTTTGTGGAGCAAGTAAATCAGGTCCTTTTTATGTTGAATTTGAAGCACAGTGAAAGTGTTTCCCAGCTTGAACTAATACTCACCGGGATCCAAAAGAGGATGCAAGGATGTGTCTGGAGCCCGTGCCAGGCAAGGTGAGTTGCTTTGATTGCCTCAGGCGATGTCCCTGTTCGGGCGCCAATTGTGGGTGGTCACGGAACAAAGGAATGTCTAATTGCCTTAGAGCAAGAACAAAGGAGTCGACAGAGAAAGTCCAAGCCAGCAGAGCCAACTGGCAATGCCCTGAGGGTTCTTTTTATTGACTTAGCAGGATTACATAGTATGTTATGAGAGAAACAGATAGGATACTAGTTACCTAATCGTAACTAGGATTGGCTAAAATAACTCTTTAATCTTATGCTCTGCCTCTAAGCGAAAGCACAGAATAAGGGGCTACCCTGCCTGCTGGAAGCTGCCGCATCCTGCCAGGACTGTTTGCACATCACTGAAGCAGAATGCAGCCACAACCTTTAAGCAGAAGTTTCTCACAGCCATGCAATTGATTTCCCTCTTCCACGGTTCACTCAGGGCTTCAAAAGTGACACCACAAAGGGAAGAGGGAAGCTTCCTACACACTTTCAGGAAACCATTCAGATCTATTAGTCACCTGGCTTGGGCCCTCTTCTTTGGCTTGCCACCCTACTGGAGGCTGACATCAGTACAATAAATAGTTATATTTCTGCAAAAAACCAAGGTTTTAAAGCTTTTTTTTTTTTTGGCACACACCCCATAGTATTCTATCATTTTTTGTTTTGTTTGGGGGCTTTCAGATTCTTTCTCTTTTTGTTTCTGTTTTTCATAAATGATGCTGCTGACAAGACCTGATCTTTTTCCCATCTTGTCGGAGCAAAATTAAAAAAAATTAAAAGAATCCTCAATATGAAGAGCAAGCAAGCCGGTGAAGAGGATCTTAAAGAGTCAGATAGGTTTATGTGGAAGAAGCAGCCCTTAATGTAATCTGGTGGGCTTGGGCTCTTTATAACTTGAAGAATGCAATCTTAAGCATTCATACTTGACACCAGTGGGATTTACTGTTAATAAGCAGGCACAGCATAGGTTAAGATCAGCACCAGATACATAGGAAATATTTGATTAATTTAGCTGTTCCCTTTTCATTCAATGTGAGAGGTGGTGAACACACACATAGACAAATTCCATTACACACAGAAACATTCCATGTCTTCTTTTCAAAAATGCTCAATTCATAATGTAGGTAATCAATCAATCAATCAATCAATCAATCAATCAATCAATCAATCAATCAATCAATCAATCAATCAATCAATCATCAATCAATCAATCAATCAATCAATCAATCAATCAATTCCACCTTATGTTGATCCTTGTCAGGATTTTCCACATGTAAAGCAGTCAGAAGTGGATTACTATTTCTTTTTTCTGGGAGTGCCCTGTGATTATGTAGCTTTCTCAAGGCTACATAGGCTAGCTCATCTTCTGGAAGACACAGTGGGGAATGAAACCCCAGAATGCCAGCTCTCTCGAGAAAGATTTAGCTAGGAAAGCTATTTTTTAAAAGACTTTGGGGGGAGGGTGTTACTTTTTAAATTATTATTACAGTTCCTCAAATCCTCTATATAAAACAGCCAGGGGACCAGACTGACAAATCTAAGGAGTTGTAGTCCAAATAAGGTAACATTTCTCAGTTCAAACGTTCACATAATTGAATTGAAAAATTGTTCTAGTTTTACAGTACATGGATATAGCTGGCTGGATAGCTTAGTGGTTTAGATATATGGCTGCAAAGCCAGAGGTTGGGAGTTCAATTCTCCACTGTGCTTTCTAGGGGAAGAATCCCATTAGTCACTCCAGTAAGAAAGAAAAGCAACTATGTTAACTATGTTTCCACAGAGCTGAATTAACACCTGAATGTGAAAAAATAATCGTTCTAGATTATAGTTCCAATACTCAGAGACAACGCAAGTTTTCTAAGTCCTAAGCAAAACACTATTTAGGAAAAATCCCTGTAACAGCATTCAGTCCTAGAGTCTTCTTGTTGTTGTTTAGTCATTAAGTCGTGTCTGACTCTTCCTGGCCCCATGGACCAGAGCATGCCAGGCCCTCCTGTCTTCCACTGCCTCCTGGAGTTGGGTCAAATTCATGTTGGTAGCTTTGATGACACTGTCCATCCATCTCGTCCTCTGTCGTCCCCTTCTCCTCTTGCCTTCACACTTTCCCAACATCAGGATCTTTTCCAGGGAGTCTTCTCTTCTCATGAAATGGCCAAAGTATTGGAGCTTCAGCTTCAGGATCTGTCCTTCCAGTGAGCACTCAGGGTTGATTTCTTTCAAAAGGGATAGATTTATTCTCTTTGCAGTCCAGGGGACTCTCAAGAGTCTCCTCCAGCACCACAATTCAAAAGCATCAATTCTTTGGCGGTCAGCCTTCTTTATGGTCCATCTCTCACTTCCATACATTGCTACTGGAAAAACCATAGTTTTGACTATGTAGACCTTTGTCGGCAAGGTGATGTCTCTGCTTTTTAAGATGCTGTCTAGGTTTGTCATTGCTTTCCTCCCAAGAAGCAGGCGTCTTTTAATTTCATGGCTGCTGTCACCATCTGCAATGATCATGGAGCCCAAGAAAGTAGAATCTGTCACATATCTTCCCCTTCTATTTCCCAGGAGGTGATGAGACCAGTGGCCATGATCTTAATTTTTTTGATGTTGAGCTTCAGACAATTTTTTGCGCTCTCCTCTTTTACCCTCATTAAGGTTCTTTAATTCCTCCTCATCTGCCATCAGAGTAGTATCATCTGCATATTGGAGGTTGTTGATATTTCTTCCAGCAATCTTAATTCCGGCTTGGGATTCCTCCAGTCCAGCCTTTCGCATGATGTATTCTGCATATAAGTTAAATAAGCTGGGGGACAATATACAGCCTTGTCGTACTCCTTTCCCAATTTTGAACCAATCAGTTGTTCCATATCCAATTCTAACGGTTACTTCCTGTCCCACATATAGATCTCTCAGGAGATAGATAAGGTGGTCAGGAACTCCCATTTCTTTAAGAACTTTCCATTGTTGTGGTCCACACAGTCAAAGGCTATTGAATAGTCAATGAAGCAGAAGTAGATGTTTTTCTGAAACTCTCTGGCTAGAGTCTAAGATTCCTTAATGTCATGCAATGGGAAGTGGAAACCGTATAGCACTAGTGTCAGTGACAGGACTGTATTTCCTGCAGGCGAAATTGTGAACTGGCATGTCTGCAACATAAAAGATGTAGCAGCAACACTTTTCACCCTAGTGAACCTGACGTTCCAACAGCAGAATCTGCAGGTCAAAGCCAAATGAGATATCTCAAAGCAGTGAAAGTATTAGCAGCAGCTGACACTTGTAGTCATGAAATGAGACATTAAAAGCCAGTCACTTCAAGAAAAAGTGGCATTTCCCAGCTGAAAACCCAGCCAGCAGGCTTCACAGCAGCCTAGGAAAGCCCTCAAAGACAGTTTGGAAATCTCTTCAATGCAACAAGACTTTATGTACATGCCAGCTAAAAGTGGATATCCTGGTTGTTCTATAACTAAATAAGTCTACTCAACACTTCTGAAGTTCAGGGGGGAAAAATAATCACTCGCTTCTCTAAATTGATCTCCTCCTCCCTTGCTGTCTTCCCAACTGTCTTTAGAATGTAAGCTCCTCAGAAGCAAGGACTGCTGCTATTTTGCCTTTGTAAGACTGCATGGCGCCATAGATGGAATAAGTCCTTTTGACCAAGACTTCTTGACAATTCAGCAGCTGGGATAATAAAAGAATAACTTGCCCATTGCAACCAGGTGGTTGTTATTATTTTTTTTATGCAAACAGGCATACTCCAATTATTATGAACTACAGTAATGGCTTATCTATTGAACATCTGCTACAATGTGTAGAAGTTAGAAATGTGAAAGATCTATTAAACCATCAACTCATCTCCCAGCAAGGGAGGAGATCAATTCCAGACAATGGATGCAAAGCTAGATAAATGGACTGGCGATGGAATTCTCAGACATAGAGAAGTGCTGTTCATAGAGCGTATACTGATCTAGCATCACCACTCTCCAGGGAACTATGTGTGCTATTTGTTTTTTTTAATGTCACTCACCACAATCTTCCATTTTATGTGTGCTTTCATGGGGTTGCGTTTTTGTTGTTGTTGATTTATTGTTGTTGTTTTTGATTTGTTTTTATTTTTTGCCCCAGAAGAAGGGAACAGAAAACCACTCCTGAGTATGGTCTACCTAGAAAACCCTGAAAAGGGTCACCTTAAGTCAGAATTGACAGTACGTACATACATACATACATACATACATACATACATACATACATACATACATACATACATACATACATACATAAAATAAAATAAAATAAAATAAAATATAAAATAAAATAAAATAAAATAAAATAAAATAAAATAAAATAAAATAAAATAAAATAAAATAAGAATGTAATTATGCTGCCTGCATGATACAAATGCTGATTTGAATCTATCTAGCAGCTTTTTTCTCTCCCACCTGGAGGCTTCTATTTTTTTCTTGTGAGCAGGATTCAAAAGGGCTGTGTGTGTGTGTGTGTGTACGCGCATGTGTAAAGATGGAAGAGTGTGTCTGTAGAGGAGATGGGGGAAAGAGCAGAAGTGTGAGCCACCAAAAGAGGGACAGAGCATGAAAGGAGGGTGGTAATGAAAGAAAGTCGGAAAGTGGTTTGCATTGGGGGGGGGGGGAAGAGAACAATAAAAGGAGGCAGCACTTGGTGCCTCTGCCATCTTTATCATGTGGGGAGGGGCTTCAGGAAGGCACCTGACTGACTTCTTGCTTGCCTGTGTGTGCATGTGCGGATAGCATATGCATGTGTGTTTCTGTCTGAGGCAGTGCATGTGAAAAGGAGCAGAGCAGGGTTCATTAAGTGCAGGAATGGATTTGTAGGAGGCAGAGGAAGAAGCAAAGAGAGGGGTGTGAAACACTGGCATAATAAAAGAAGGGGAGGCCAGGTATGGAGGCCAACTGAGGTTGCAGAAGGGAGGGGCAGAAAGAGGGGCTGAAAATTTCTTGTTGGTGGTGATTTGTTGAATTGTTGGTGTGGAAAATGAACTCCTGATTCAACTAGCCCAGTATGGATAATTATTACATTTTTCAGATGTAACAAAGGATGCAAATCAAATTTTCAGTATAACCACACCCAGAGAGAGAGAGAGAGAGAGAGAGAGAGAGAGAGAGAGAGAGAGAGAGGTATGTACTGTACATATCTTTTAAAATACAAGCATTAAGTAGAGGTGGGTGAATTTTGCTTACTCTCTTTTCCTAAAATTTGCAAAGTACATCAATGTGACTGAAGCCCCTTTAGTTATTTAAAATAAATGTTTTAATCCGGTACTTTGTGAAATAGACAGATTTGCCCTTCCAGGCACCAGGTTGTTAAAAAGCCTTTAAGATGCATCCTCCTATATTTCACAATGTTTGTGGATAGAGTCATCATATGACCAGATGCAGCTGTCTTATCCTGAGTTTGCTGGTTGGTGCCAGTTAGGCCACTAAAGTCTGTTTCAACTGACAAGAGCCATGTGGTATTTCAGGGTAAAGTTTTCCCCTCTATTTACTTCTTGGCTAATTTCCTTTTAAATCAAGAGCTGGGGAAACTGGCATTTCAACTGTTGATAATTACTTCCTTCACAGTTGGCCAGTTTTACTAGGATGAGGAGTTCAGTTGCATATGGAGGTCCACAGCTTCCTCAATCCCATTCTAAGACTCTGCTACCAAGAAAAATGACAAAACTGGGGCTGTCATACTTTGAGGATATCATGAGAAGACAACATTTATGGGAAAATGCAATAATTTAAGGTAAAGATGAAAAGAGGAAGAAATGGGTTGACTCCATAAAGAAAGCTATGTGTTGAAAGAGCTGAACAGAGCCATTAATGATAAAAACTTCTGGAGTTCATTTATTCTGATGGTCACCAGAAATGACTTTATGGCACATAAAAACAACAGGCAGTGAACCAGACTACCAAGACATGCCAGATATTGCTTTGGAAATAACCTGCAGTGCATATCTAAGCCACCCAAGTGATCTGTGGTCAACCTGGATGTGGCCATGCATAGATGTCAAGATTCATCTCCAGTATCAAGATAATCTTCCACTTTAGGTAACAGGTTTGGAGAAAAATTGTATTTTGCTTGTAGTAAAGAGGAAGGGGCTTTGGCCTTTCATAGAGACACCTGAGGACTCCCTTCTTCACACTTCCCAGACAAAGATGAAGATCAAAATGCAGTTATTCTCCCTCCCCCAAGCGTATCTGCAAGTGCACCACAATGCATATAAATGCATATAATGTAGTATATTGTAGAGTAACTGTATTTAAGATGCATATCTTGGAATAAAATGCATCCAATCATTTATATTTTGTGAAGGAATTATTGAAAAATAAACCATACTTTCATGATTTTTCAGGGAAAAAATCATGCAGAAATAGAACAGAGCGATAGTATGAACGAACCAGTTGCCAAACTGACACATAAAAGGTGGACTGATCTATCTCTTGATAGGTCCATGTTGAGGTGATACCTTTATTAAGCCAACTAAAAAGGCACACATTTCTCTGTCCAAGCTTTTGAGAATATATATATATAAACCCTCTGCATCAGGTATGATGTTACAAAAAACAGGGGTAGGAAAAGGGGTGATTGGTAGAGCAATGTCTTGGGTAGGTCAGCTTGAGATGTAAGAGGGAAGATGTTGCAGATGCTAGAGCAGGACATACCAGCTATTAGATTTCACCATGAATGGCCCCCAGTTTTGTTGGAACAAGGAAGGCCATAAAAAGCAATAAACTCTGAATCTCTGTTTTGGAAACACAAAAACTTATCTGAAACCCAAAACTGTCTCTGTGTGAGGCCCACAGCCCCTTTACAGGGAGAGAGCAGAGTCTTGTGCAGTTTCTATACAAGTAAGTTTTCTGTAGTCACAGGTCATAACAAATTCATCTTCAAACATAAAAAAATAATACATGGAATACTGATAACGCAGAACAATGATAAAATGCAAAATTCCCCATGGTACAGTGAAAATATCCAAATGCAAAAGCTAAGCCTGATAGTAAATGTAGAAATAATGTTCAGATTCTAAAAGAAAGCAAAGTTTAAAAAAAAAAAACCAAACAAACACTATCACCCAATAACTAATGCAGGGAAGCACATCTTTCAAGCAATTAATGCATTCCACTTCTGCACCTATGAAGTTATTAGCAATCCTCTATGAGTTTAAGTTCCTCTACTTTTCCCTGACCCCAAGGGGAGAGGGGTTGTTCCATGCAAATTTTACAAAATCTGCCCTCTAGTATGCCAAAGGTATATACTGAACACCTCAACTAGGAAACGCCTTCCATAGTAGTACTCTAGCAAGATCAACAGGGTTAAAATGAGATGAAGCTGTGGGATTTTAAAAATAGGGGTGTTACATACAGCACTGATGTTACCTGTCTGTCATGGGTTTGGAGGGAAAGTTCCATCCTATGGGGAGTGGAAGGCGGGACATCAGGAGGAGGGGCTGTACTGTATATATATGTGATGCGTGTGTGGTGAAGTTCAAGAGACGCTGGGATGTGAAGAAGCAGCAGCTGGGAAGAAGAAGCTGGTGTGGGAGTCTGTGTGTCAGACAGGGTACTACTGTGTGTCAGTCAGTACCAACCTGATAGGTTCAGGTGTCTGTTGGTTAGCCAGAACTGATAGGTTCAGGGTCTGTGCTTCAAGTTAAGGGTTCTGTGTGAACCAAACTGTGTGTATGTATGAGTGAAACTAAGCCACGTTACTAAATCTTGTTCACCTGATCATTTTATTTTTCCCTGTGTGTATTTAAATAAACCTTATTCTTTTTATTGTTTGAAAATCCATCCCTGGTCTGTGTGACTTCTTATAGGGAATGGTTGGTGGCAGCTTAGTGAAAGTGTGGCAGATCCCAGTAGGTCTGGGTTTGTCACATTGATTGGTGGCAGCGGTGGGATACGACTGGTCCAGTTGTCCAGCGGTCCAGCAAAGCCTTGGCAAGTGTGCCCAGAGCAAGGGGGGTCTAGTCAGGGACAATCTGAGGTGCGTAGGTAATCTTCTAGGTGTACCTCACGGGGAGGTGCGCTAGTAGAAGAACGTGCCAACTGGGGAGACTAGATTAGGGTGCTCTGAGGCAGCCTGTTTTTGGCGGGAAAAAAGCTGAGGCAAAACTGTATAGTAACAGTGATCTAGCCTGCCTGCTGAGAGGCCCAGCAGAGGGGGGTAGGCTCTGGCTCGCAACTGTTGCAAGTTAAGTGCTGAAGAACAGCAGCAATCTATAGAAAGCTGGTTTTGAGGCAAAAGAGAAAAAAAAAGTGGTCGTTTTATTTTGAGGCTTGACTTTTTAAAGCAGCTTGTTCTGAGGGGGGATTATGCCCTTGACTCGAAGCCAAGTGGCAGAAATGGGTGAAGTGAAAGACCCCCAGGTTGACCAAGGTTCTGAGGATGAATTTGGCTCAGTGCAGGGTGACAGCACGGGAGAGCAGAACCCAGAACTCAGAAGATTGCTCATAGCCCAACAGCATGAACTGAGGATGAGGCAATTGGAAAAAGAAGAAAGATTAGAGAGAGAGAGAATGGAAATGGAGAGGGAATTGCAGAGAGAGAAAATGGCGTTTGAATTAAGAAAATTGGAACTGATGAACCAGAACAATAATAACAATAGGGATTCTGAGGGAGGCCAATTGTCTAAAGCTGACCTGAAGAAATTCCCTGTGTACCACAAGGGAGATTGTCCTGAGGTGTTCTTTTCCTTAGTGGAAAGAGCGTTTGTGGACTTCTCAGTGAGGGAAACTGAGAAGATGACCATCATGCGATCTTTAATCAGTGGTAGCCTGGCTGAGGTCTATGCCGAGATGCCTGAGGAACTGATGAAAGATTTTGCAGAGTTTAAAAAACTGGTGTTTGCAAGACATGGGATAAATGCGGAACAGCTGAGACAAAGATTTAGGTCAATCACCAAAAAGCCAGAGCAGACTTTTACCCAAGTGGGGGCCCAATTGGTGAGGCTGCTTGAGAAATGGCTATCTCAGGAGGGGACAGAGACCTTTCAACAGCTTAAAGATTTGATAGCGCTGGAACAGTTCTATTCAGTCCTGCATGGGGAATTGAAATTCCAGGTGAGGGAAAGGAAACCAAAATCTGTGGCAGAAGCCGCCGAGATTGCAGATTTTATTCACCAGATAAGAAAGCCCTTAGGTGAGGAGAAATCTGTAGGAAAACCCAAAGAAACCTACAGCAAGTACTCTCAGGGACCAGGGAAAAGCCAGCAAGGGGGAGGGGCCCATGGTGAAGGGAAGCCCTCAGACATGAAACCAAGACCTCAGATTTTGGAGGGAAAACCAAAACAAGATGAGAAAGACTCAAAATACACCAGAAAATGTTATTTCTGTCAGGGAAAGGGCCATCTAATCTCAGAGTGTGAGAAATTAAAGCAGCTAAAAGGAATTGTGCCTCAGGATTCGAGGGGGACCAAGCCAAAAGCTGTGTTCTGTGTCCAGAAAGAGCAAGGCTCATTGTCACTGAGGGAGCCTGTTGCCATGGCGACTCAATCTGGAACAGCTACATCTGCTGATCAGGCTGAGGAAAATGGTCCTCTTGTAGAAGTCAGGCGCTGCCTGCTGGTGAGAACAGATTCTCAGTTGTTTGAGACAGCAGGGGTGGACGTAGGAATACTTGACCGTCAGTATAGGGGGCTGCGGGACACTTGTTCCCAGGTGACCCTGTGCCATCCAGATATTATTCCTAGGGAGTATGTAATCCCAAATGAGAGCATGAAGGTGGCAGGGATTGGAGGGCAGGTGATCTCTCTGCCAGTCGCGGAGGTACCTGTCAACTTTCAAGGCTGGAGGGGAGTTTGGCGGCTAGCGATTTCATCGACTCTGCCAGCAGCCGTGCTCGTGGGAAATGACCTGGCTGAACATGTGAAACGGGTGCTAGTGATTACACGCTCACAAGCCACCACGGGGACAGTTCAGGGGGGTAATGATGAGCCAGAGACGGAAGCAGAGGGGAGTTCAGAAGCTGTGGTGGGAACCTTAACCACAGACAGCAGATTTGGACAAGAGCAAAAGGCAGACGCCACTCTCCAGAAGTGTTTTGAACAGGTGACTGACGCCCAGCTAACACCTGAAACCCCAGTGAGATTTCTGGAGAAAAAGGGGGTTTTATATAGAGAGACCCTGAGGAATATCTCAAAAGGGGGAGATGGGATCAGAAGTCAGCTGGTGGTACCTGAAAAGTATCGCCCCATGATCTTACAAAGGGGGCACTCTGACATGTTTGCTGCACACTTAGGGGTGAACAAAACACAGCAGAGAATCACACAGAATTTCTACTGGCCTGACATAGGGAAGCAGATCAGGGAGTTCTGTAAACAATGTGATGTGTGTCAAAGGCAGGGGAATAGCCGCGACAGGACCAAAGCAAAGTTGTGCCCTTTGCCTGTGATTGACACTCCGTTCAAATGCATAGGGGTGGATATTGTGGGACCTTTGCCCAAGGCCACAAAGAGGGGGAACAGGTTCATTCTCACCATTGTGGACCATGCCACAAGGTACCCTGAAGCCATTCCCTTGACTAACATTGAGACTAACACAGTGGCAGATGCCTTGGTGGGGTATATGTCCAGGATGGGATTTGCCTCAGAAATAATCACAGATTTGGGAGCATCGTTCACATCAAAGCTCATGAAACGCTTATGGCAAATCTGTGGAATTAAGCACAAGGAAACCACTGCCTATCATCCTGAAAGTAATGGGTTAACTGAGAAGTTCAATGGGACTCTAATGCGCATGATTAGGGCTTACTTGGCAGAGAATCCAAACAATTGGGACCAGAAGCTGCAATCCCTTTTGTTTGCTTATCGATCAGTGCCACAAGCCAGTACCGGGTTCAGTCCATTTGAACTTTTATTTGGGAGAAGGGTGAAAGGGCCTCTTGATTTGATCAAACAAAATTGGGAGCAGATCACCCAGGATGACCCACAAGACGTTGTGACATACATAGACACCTTGATGAATGACCTAAAGAGAAATCTAGAGCTGGCAGCAGAAAACCTGCAAGCTCAGAAGGTCAGACAGAAAACATGGTATGACCACAAAGCTAGAGAGAGGCACTTTGACCCAGGGGAGGAAGTGCTTTGGCTTAGGCCCTGCAGAGAGAATAAACTGCAGCTCAAATGGGCAGGACCATATAGGGTCATTTCCAAGATGTCAGACCTGAACTACCTTATAGAGCAGGAGGAGAACCAAGCAAGGAGGGTGGTTCATGTGAATGCCCTAAAACCCTACTACCGAGGGGAACAGAGGGTTTTATTCGCGATAAAAGCAGCTGAGAGTGAGGAAGCTGAATTACCCTTCTGGGAGGGTAGAGGGGAAGTAAAATACAACCCAGAGGAGGTAAAGATCAGTCCTGCACTCACCCAAGACCAGCAGCAAGAACTAAAAATGCTGCTTAGTAAATATCAACAGGTGTTTTCCAACAAGCCGGGGATAGTGAAGGGAGTGATGCATCGGATCCACACAGGGGATGCACCCCCGCAGGCAGTATCCCCATACCGAGTAACGGGACCCTATAGGGACAAGGTGCGGAAGGAGCTGGACGAGATGCTTAGGGAGAACATAATCGTCCCCTCTTCTAGTCCTTGGTCCTCTCCGATAGTCCTTGTGGACAAGCCTGATGGGAGCATTAGGTTTTGTGTCGATTACAGGAAATTAAACCGTGTAACCACTCCTGATGCCTACCCAATGCCCAGGCTAGACAACCTGATTGAAACCATAGGGGGTTGTCGGTTCATCTCATCATTGGACCTGGTAAAGGGATATTGGCAATTAAGAATTGATCCCAGGGATCAAGAAAAGACTGCCTTTTGCAGCCCTTTTGGTCTCTATGAGTTTCGAGTCCTGAGCTTTGGTCTCAGAAATGCACCAGCCACATTTCAAAGGCTGATGGACCAGACCTTGGCAGGGCTCAGTGACTTTACAGTGGCCTACATTGACGACATAGGGATCTTCAGTAATACCTGGGAAGATCACCTGATACACCTGGAGTTAGTGCTGCAGAGGTTAAGTGCAGCAGGGCTAACAGTAAAGGCCAGTAAGTGTCAGCTGGGTAGCCCAGAAATAAAATACTTGGGTCACATGGTAGGGGGAGGAGTGATAAAACCCCTGGAGGCCAAAATAGAAGCTGTTCGTGATTGGCCCAGACCCAACACCAAGAAAAAAGTCAAATCATTTCTTGGGTTGGTGGGCTACTACAGAAAGTTCATCCCGAGGTTTAGCGAGATTGCGGCTCCGCTGACCGATCTGACGAGGAAGAAGGATGATGACCGCATCCTGTGGACCAGCGACTGTGAGGAGGCGTTCCAGAGGTTGAAGCAGGCGCTCATCAACTATCCAGTGCTGCGTGCTCCAGACTTCGACCGGGAGTTCATCATCTACACCGATGCGTCTAACAGCGGGGTAGGAGCAGTTCTGTGCCAGGAGGATGAGAATGGTGACCAGCATCCAGTGTCCTACCTGAGTAGGAAACTCCAGAAAGGTGAGAGACATTTGGCAACCGTGGAGAAGGAGTGTTTGGCCATAGTCTACGCGATCCAGAAGGCCAAGCCTTACATCTGGGGAAGACATTTTGTTCTGGGCACTGACCATTCACCACTGCAATGGTTAAAGACAATGAAAACCCACAATAGCAAACTTATGAGGTGGGCTTTAAACCTACAGGACTATGACTTTGAAGTGAAGGTGGTCAGAGGGTCAGTGAACTGTGTTGCTGACGCCTTGTCAAGAAGACCTGAAGAATGAAGACGGCGAAAGAAACATGGACTATGTATATATATTGATGACAAAAAGTTAAATGTACCTGTTTTTTTGAACTTGGTTTGTATGAATAAAGGTAAATTGATGTAATGTATATGGTAAATGTTTAAATGCCTAATTGCTATGGTTAACTTAGAATGTAAGTATAAGTAAGTATGATATGGTATGTATAACTGTTGTTGTGTGTTTTATCCAGGTTGTTTTTTGGGAAAAAGCACCTTAGCTTTCCCCCTACAAAACAACTTATAAAGAGGGGAGGTGTTACATACAGCACTGATGTTACCTGTCTGTCATGGGTTTGGAGGGAAAGTTCCATCCTATGGGGAGTGGAAGGCGGGACATCAGGAGGAGGGGCTGTACTGTATATATATGTGATGCGTGTGTGGTGAAGTTCAAGAGACGCTGGGATGTGAAGAAGCAGCAGCTGGGAAGAAGAAGCTGGTGTGGGAGTCTGTGTGTCAGACAGGGTACTACTGTGTGTCAGTCAGTACCAACCTGATAGGTTCAGGTGTCTGTTGGTTAGCCAGAACTGATAGGTTCAGGGTCTGTGCTTCAAGTTAAGGGTTCTGTGTGAACCAAACTGTGTGTATGTATGAGTGAAACTAAGCCACGTTACTAAATCTTGTTCACCTGATCATTTTATTTTTCCCTGTGTGTATTTAAATAAACCTTATTCTTTTTATTGTTTGAAAATCCATCCCTGGTCTGTGTGACTTCTTATAGGGAATGGTTGGTGGCAGCTTAGTGAAAGTGTGGCAGATCCCAGTAGGTCTGGGTTTGTCACAAGGGGTACCGCAGAGAAAGGTTCAAATGCTGAATCAGACCAAGACTTAGAGCGATCCTGTGGCCTCAAGAAAAAAGGCCACAAATCTTTTTTTCTGCCCCAGCACTTAACATCCTTTAACAAAGGCAAGGAATACAAGTGCAAAAGACAGCATGTTTGCCCATTGTCTCCCCTCCCATGAATGCCTACATCAGAATTTGACTAAATGACCATCTGAAGTCTGTCAACCTTCTTGAAATGCTTTAACAATAAGAAGGAAACTATTCCAGTAATGGAAGACAGTCCTGCTTCCAACCTTTGATGCAGAACAGGGATGGCCCCGGGGACTCTCCAAAGAAAATTATACTGGAACTTTCTGTACTGTCAACACTGGGGAAGATTTCAGATGCTGGATCAGGTAAAGAAGCCAACCTGTGATTTACTGAGAAATTAAAACCGTAATTGATTGCTAGGATTTCCCCATGTCAGTTCCCTGATACAAATCCATCATCCCCTACAACTTCTGGAGGAAGCAGAGGCATAGTTCCGTCTAGCCTTTACAGAAGTACATGTTTTGCACTGGACCTGAGCTGTTGGGAAAAGAGAGAAGCACCTTTCCCTTTCACCACAATTACTGATGCAAAACATATGCCTCTCTCCCCAAGGCTGCTTTTAGCACATATACAAAAAGACACCAGAGGTATATGCTGCTGGGTTATTGCAACCTGGAATGCTGCCTTTAGTAGGTTTGGCTGGGAGGGACCTTTCTGACCTGGAGTGGCTGTCAGTCTCTCCAGCACTAACCAATCATTCATTCCCTACCTCTGAAGTCAAAGACAGCTGCACCTCTCTGCTCAGTGTTTTTCCCCTCTCTTGACATTGGTTGCTGAAAAATAGTCATGTTTGCCCATTTGCTGTTAGATCTGTTCAACTGTAAGTAATGAAACCTTTTATTTATTTCTCCTAGTAACTTTTCAAAGTAAGTTATTGAGACTTTAAGTGCCAGGTAATGAGAAAAGGAGTGGACTACTCTATGGAGCAGGAAGCTCAGTGAATCCCTGTGCTTCTGCTCCAGCTAGAGGAATGTAACCCGAAACCCAAAATTCTGCAACACATTCATGCATTTCCAGTATCAAAGCTAGCTCATGATCCCCCTGACCCCAGGGATGATATAAAGCAAAACCACGTATCTCCCATTGTATGTTTCCTGTGACTGCTGCAGTAGTAAGTCCAGATACCATGTTAATTATTTTTACAAGATGCTTCATATTAAAGGAACAAGCACATCTGGGACCCCAATGTTGGAAACCACTGTTCTAAGGCCTTATCTGAACTCTCATGCCTATGCCAAGTAGCCAGATTAGAGCATTCTTCTGAAACATACAAGAAAGGGGTTGTTTCTGTTTCTCCAGGTGGCATAGATTTTCAAATTCTCTCAGCTCTGCACAAAAGCCTAGATTCTGTTTGCAAACTAGCATGCCATAATTGCAAAAAGAGAATGAATGATGTGTTGAAAGTGCTCTCCTACTTTCATAAGCTCAGGTTGTGAGCATGAGGAGAAGGTATTTTCTGCTGTTCTGGGAGGGAAAAAATATTCAGGAGGAGGTGAAGTTTTGTCTGGAAAGTGGCTTCCCTCCTCATCCTCATCCTCCCCCTCCTTTAAAAACCATTTTTGGCAATATTCATAGATCTGCTTTGCACTTGTGCAAAGCAGGGTCAATTCCAGAAGACTTCATATGAATAGTTATACCTTACGATGCAGCACACTACAGGTGCAATTCAGAGGAAAAATGTGCTGCACACTTCATTGTCATCTTAGAACTGCAAAGCTAGAAGGGACCCTATTTTTCATCAAGTCCAGACCCTATCAAGGAGACACAGTGGGGAATCAAACTCCCGACCTCTGGCTCTGTAGTATGATGCCTAAATCACTGAGCTACCTAGCAGTTCCTGGCCACTGTGTTTTTCTTCCCAGCAACGATTGTGGGACAACACTATGTCATGATGCTTCATAGTGACACAACACCATTCAGAGAAGACATATGTGGAAGACATGTGCACCAGGCTATTTCAAGGTGGAGTTAAACTGCTTTGGCAAAATAAGATGGAAGAGGTGCTGCTGTCATTTTTCAGTTCAAGATGTATATTTCTCCAAGTATTTTTGGTTTTCCCCCTCTCCCTACTTGTCCTGCCTCAAGATAGCTCAAAGATCCTTGAGGAAGTTCTCAGCAGAATTTCTGGGCCTGTTCCATTACAGAATAATATTAATTTATTTTCTTAAGAAAGCCTCAAAAATCATCAGGAAGGAAGAAAAGGGAACATGAAGAACACATAAAATAAAATAAAGATACTAAACAAACCAACAACAACAACAACAAACCTAGCCTCAGGATAGGAAGAAGTCAATCTAATATGGAAACTTTTCCAGAATTATATAACTTTTTGTTTGTTTGTTTGTTCTGAAGCATTTTTGGCCCCATAGCACACCAAGGATAAATTATTAGGCTGCTTCATCAGTGCTCTCTGGAAATGTTTTTGTTTATCTAATTTCGGAGGGATGTCACAGGACTTTCTTGGTAAAGCTGACAAACAGCAATTAGGAAACAATGCAACTGAATACTGTATAAGCAACAGCCAACCATTTTCCAAAATGAATGCTTCCATTTCAGAAACAACCCTTGAAAAGGTCAGCAGAAGTACATCCTAACCTAGCAATGAAAACATCGTCTTGCAAAACGCAGTTCCCCCAGCGATCGCAAAAACCAATTGTCTTGCAGATTAATCATCCTGCAAGGCAATCATCTTGCGAGGCACCACTGTACACTGTTACAACAAAGGTACAAAATAACACAATCCTTCTGGCAATGGGGAAATTTTCCACAGTTACACCACTAGCTGGGAAAATGTCTCAGTTGACTCTGCATTGTGTTACCAGGAAAAAAAATACCGACATAACTGGTAGATACATAACTACATAACATTTCACTCGTGTGACCAGGGCCTCACTTTCACTGCCTGTATCTCAGGCTTACAACTATTAAGACATCTAATGAATTTAGCACTGCCTTCAGATGACTCAATACCTTTGAACTAGCCACCCCCAGATGTCAAAGTTTAAAAAGGGTTGCTTTAAAGAAAACCTGTCTTTTCAGTCTGCTTCTCTGATTTTTAGTTGCCTTGCAATTCTCCAAATATCTCCCTGCCTCACCTGCAAAGGTATACAATGTTTCATTTCACGAAGTTCTTGATGGTAAGCCTGTAACACATATGCTATATGTGTTATAACAAAGTGGCTGTTTTTCTCCTCTTGAAATACCTTATTTGAATATCAATATTTTAGTCCCAGCAACCTGCATTTTTTCCAAATAAAAAAAGTGTATGTGGCCAACCACTGTCTTTCAAGATAAGCAATATTGGTCTTTTCAATTTATGTGATCTATTTTAACTACTACTGCTACCACTCAGCCCTCAGAATAGTTTATATTTATGTTATATTTTGAAACTATTGCTTAACCAATTGCCACTGGAGGTTTGTTTTCAGGGTTGTTTTTAGATTATTTATGGATGGAGACTGGGTGTTTATGTCTTATGTTTATGCTTGTAATCCACCTAGTGTAGTGGCATACCACTAGATGGATGATATAAAAATTCAATAAATAAATGAATAAATCTGGGAACATTTAGGATTGCCTGTTTCTGAACAGAGTGTAAAACAGTTTTATTTTTAAAAACTCATAACTTGAAAACCCTTTCTCTAAATTTGTCACGAATCAAATGCAGATTGACTGCTATATCTGTGCCAAATTTGGTCCTCACCAAAAGCCCAGTTTAAAAGTTACAATTTTTTGTTTGGGCCACTCCCATTTTTGGAATTGCCTTGTGGAATTTTGATTTGCCCTACCTCACAATAACATCATAATATTGTGCAGGTATAATGTCTTCCAATGTTGTCATCCAGAACGCAGGGCAGAGGAATCAGAAGGCATAAGAAGATGAATCGAGTTCCACAGGTGAATTTTCTCACAACTATGATATGAGGGAGGTTGATCAAACACCAGGTAGGGATATGTCTTGGCATGATTTCCCATAGCAAATCTTTCTTCATAAGAAATCATTTTTCAGATCAGAGATTTGCAACACATTTTTCAGATCAGAGATTTGCGACTTTCTACATATAATTATGATAACGGTTGCTGAATCTCAAGGTGCTGAATTCCATCAATACATGGTAACAGCACAGTCAGATACACAGCAATTTGTTCCACTAAGATCTGCACAATGATGGGAAGTAGGAAAATCTGCTCTCATCTGAAAAATTCAACCTTATTGACTAGCCTTTTTAATCCTTTCTGATGAAATAACAGTGAAATATATGAAAAGGGAACCTGGAAACCATTTCAAGTGCTGGCCCACGCTGGTAAATAGGTGACATCATTTCTTCTGAAACAACAAAACAGCAGAAAAAGAAGCCTAATTCCTTCCTGATGTTAGGTGTTGTTAGCAGTGAACAAACTGAGTTTTTTTTCTTTTCATTTCACTTTAGCCTCTTCACCCACACAAACAGTCCTCAGGACAATGCGCCTGAAGCAGAGGAACATATTGTGACCTTATTAGCTTCATCCTGTGTAAGACGTTGCAACAGCATGAGTAATACCACAGCCAACTGTTGCATTAAGATATTCCAGGACAAAAACAAGGCTATGGAGTTTCTTCAGTTGTTCACAACACCAACAAAGCAAAGACTTAAGCTGCTGACCTAAATTGAGGCAGACCTTTGGTTGGAATTGGCAGGTGGTCTTTGAGCTTTGAAGTAATATGTCAGGGATAAAGCTTCAACTCCCAGCCTTCTGACATTTTAGTATTTTCCTGCATAGTGGTAGATTTGTGATGGGCCACTGAAATGCCCACTTGAATCCTCAATTGGGCAGATCAGGAAAGAAAAAATGACAATGGGGTGAGGGGCCTGTAGTTTCCAGACATTGTTCCAAAGAAACCAGTGCCAAACAGCCCCGATCATCATGGCCAGTGCTCTAGAATGAGAGGTGTTGTCT
Source organism: Pogona vitticeps (assembly GCF_051106095.1). Taxonomy (NCBI): domain Eukaryota; kingdom Metazoa; phylum Chordata; class Lepidosauria; order Squamata; family Agamidae; genus Pogona; species Pogona vitticeps. The sequence continues at coordinate 112,799,367 of NC_135787.1, read as the reverse complement.
ATTCACATCTAGAGGGCCACCAGTTCAGCATCCCAGTTTAATGGTGTGATTGGACTCCTCGAATAATCTTGTAGAACTTTGAGGGTATTAATTCCAGGGGCCCTTTACTTTGTCTGGGTAGGCGTTGGTTTTTCTGTGTCTTTCTGTTCTATAGCACTTGCTGCCACCCATTGCTATTCCCACCCACTCACCCATGTTATGTCAGCTAGCAGGCATCTCTTTTAGGGTTGGCCAATTCTCATTAACATCCTCTGGCTAAAGTAGTATTGCTGCCTCTGCTGAAGGAATAGCAGTAACAAAAGACGCCATCCAAATTGTGCTCGTCTTGCAATTTCCACAGTCATGGGAAAGGGAAGGAAGCCCTGCCAGTCAGTCTGGCGGCTCAGCCCAATCATCACCAAGAAGAGGGCAAGCATCATCCTGGGAGTTGTCAACCCAAAAAGCGATTTCCCCTATCCATACCCTGAGACCAGCCCCACCTTTCTTGTGCTGTTAGCTTCTCCCTGTTGTGCCCACTTACACAGCTTGTGAAGATTTCATGGAGATTTTAAAAAGCCACAACGCCGAACCTCCCCCTCATCCCTTCTTTTTCCCCTTAGAGGTGCCATTGTGAGGAAGGGAACACATTTTTCTCTCCTCTGGAGCTGATTTTTGTACGGGGATAAATCTGGTCTTTTTTTGCATTTCTGAACTGCCCTAAGTATTTTTCACCCCCCGCCGCTTTATCACAGGAAAAATCCTAGACTAAAGGGACGGGGGCTATAAAAACTACAGATTGCTGTAGCTTTCAGATGACAAATAAGATGATGGAACAGGAGGGGTTTCCAACAAAAATAAACCACATGTCAAGCTGCAGCTATGAGTTGGTCCTTCTCTCAACAAATGAAAACACGCCTCCGTTATAGATCATGGTGTAAACACTGGACTACTTTACTCCAAGAGATTGGTAGAGAAACAAACAGAAATAAGAGCTAACTTGGGGGTGGGGACAGAGAATAAACAGACGACAGTGCCAAGAGCAGGTCACCACATGCCTCTTTCCATTGTCCAGAAAGGAATAAAACAACATGTCTCTGTGCCCTAGGCAATACTTAATTTGTTTACACCGACACTATTGATCTTCTGATTAGATTTTGCTTGGCTCTCAGGCTTTTTCATGACCAAAGAGGCCACAGTCAAAATGGAGCATCTGTGGTTCAAACATATTCAGGCTACAATCAGAGAACATGTACTGCTGAATCAAAGTAGATGGACTAAGAAAGGGGGATCCTCTTCAGTTACCTGTCCCCATGTTGGCCCTATTCAGGCTTTATGCATCATGTTTGCACTTGCACATGCTCACACACACACTGGAATGAGCCCATTTACTAAGGGAGAGTAAAACAATGGTGGAAATCCTGTTACTCAGCACAGTACGTCACACTGGAATAGGACTACTGAATCAGCAGGATATCATGGAATCAATTCCTCTGGAGCTGTAAGCTCCATTGGTTCAAATACCTACTCTAGGGTAACTTACTATTCTAAGCAACAGGATTTCAGCCAATATAAAGAGGATGTTAGTGTCAACAAAGACTTCAAAATAGCCTCTGTCAACTGGAAAGCTAGCTTGTAATCAAAATTTCGGGGCATTTCAATTTGACAAATGAAAGCCACTGCCTAAAATTTGCCTAACACATGAATGTCATTTAAGAAGGAACATTACTGAGAAGGGCGCAAATATTATAGCAATGACAACATGACTTTTAAAGCATAAAATAAATCTGTGCTTTTCCTCTCCTTTGATAGAGAAAATAACAGCCTTAACATTAAAGTGTTAATTTTAACGTTACCCCAAAACTCTGGAATTCATCTTCATGAACTGCAGAGATGGAAAGGACCCTGTGGATCATTGAGTCCAGCCCCTGGCAGGGAGACACAGTGGGGAATCGAACCCCCAACATCTGGCTTTACAACCAGATATCTGAACCACTGAACCATCCAGCAGTTCTTAGTTGACATATGTATATGTGTGAGCTGAATAAGCCACATCCTTTCAAGCAAAATGACTATAGCAGGGGACAGGGAGAGGGGAAAGAAGCCCAATTCCGACAAAATAATTGTTTCAATGAGAAAGGAAACATGATTTCATAGACTATTCCCCTGGACCAGTAAATATTCCAAGCCCTCTCCAGCTGATTCCTTTTGTTTTAAAGAAAGAGGGAAACCCTTTGCTTTAGAAATATAGATGTGCTAAAAGTCCACATTAAAGCTCTGCCTTTGATAACTAATTTTATGACATACTTTTCTCCCTTCTCCAGTGTACTCAGTGCTTTCCAGGAATGTAGCTGTTTCAAATAAACATTTACATTCCTGATAATGACTCTTTAAGAATATAAAGATTTACAATAGGTCCTTCTATGACTACTTCTTCTTATCTGGAGATATTAATTATTCATATGCTTGCTTCCCAGACCAAGACTAGATTTAAATATTTACATTGTGAATAGGGTTGTGTACAAACAGAGTTTCCTGAGGGGAATCCAGTCTCTGAGTTTATTAGTAATCCCCCCCTTTAACGACACATGAATCATTGAAGCTATGAGTAACAATCTGCATAAACTGGAATCATCAGACGGAAAGGGTATCTGGTTAGTAATTTTATTTGCATGAACTAAATGTCCACAAGACTTCCAGTACAAATGGGGTTTATCAATGGGTTCCACTTCTTTGGCATTTCTGGGCTACAAAACTTAAGTCTACAAATAAAACTTCCTTCCTTCCTCTTCTCAAGAATTTCAGACCGTTCAAAGGGACAAAAGTAAAAACAGCTAGTCTGGAGATCTTTGGGGTGTTGGAGAGGAATCTAGTGGAGCCCAGAACATTACATTTGACCTGTGTCACCCATTATCAGGAAACACTATGCCAAAATTTTCCAGAGAACTGGTTTAGCCTCCCTCCTCTAAAAGACAACATTGCATCTTTTTCTTTAAATATTCTCTGGTATTATTTTGTGCTTACTGCCATTTCATATTTCCAATACCCAAAATGACTTTAGGTCTAAGACAGTGGTTCCCAACCTTGGGTAAACCAGGTCTTCTTGAACTACAGTTCCCAGAAGCCTTCACCACCTGCTATGCCGGCTGGGGTTTCTTGGAATTGCAGTCCAAGAAAATCTGGGTCACCCAAGGTTGGGAACCACTGGTTGACAGTATTGTGGAGTATCCAAATAGCCACCAGGACAATTGTGGTTGCCACCATTTGCCATGGCATCAAAACAAAGAACAAAAATTCTTAGGAAAAAGGAAAAACTTGTGTGATAAATGGTAAGCCCCACCCCTATTCCACCTTTTAAATTATTTGAGAATTTATCCTCACAGTTAGGAAATTCAGTGAACATGGTCACCTTCCTCTCTTTCCTTACAAATGGAGGGAGGAATTTCAATAGACCATTTGTATACTGCTTTAGTAGCTCAAGGCATTAAAAGAAAAGAAAACCCTATCGAACAATACTTATAGGCATTATTTTCAAAGGCAGTACATACTTATTGAGCAGATATTTTGATAGAAAAAAATACACATCTAAATATACAGAATGATGGGAAAATCCATATTTATGAAAGAGATTTTTCTTTTTTGCATGAGTTTTTTTTAAAAGCCCAAGTGAATGCAGAAATGGAACATGTGAAAGGAACACAGAGGAGGAAGAGACATATTCCCTTCTAGCATATATGTGAGGTAGCAAAAGGCCTTGTATTATTGGAAACTGCTATGCCTGTAAGCAGTGCACCTGGCTGTAAGGGGTGGGGGAAAAAAGAAAGCTCACTAGAATGCTTTTAGGGGGTCCCCGGTGTGCCCAAGAGCATTCTGTAGATGGGAGGGGTGCAATATGCCTTGCATTAAAAAGAAAGCATCCCACAGACACATGTTCAAGTTGCCCGTACATATCCTAATAAATTGCAAAAATCAATTCGTAACAACTCACAGAGAGGAGCCCATGTTTCAACGATGCACTTAATTGGCTCCTTGAAGCATCACCATGGATGAGCTGCCTTTCCTTTTGTGGTAACTTTTACTAAAACCGTATGTTGTAATGAGGAGACGAATGATGAATGTCCTGAAGGATGGCTTCCTGTTCTAAATGACTTTATGAACCTTCTGGGACTTCCCTCCTCCCCTTTTCTACATCTGGTAGATGGTGATTAATGTGAGATAATCAAATTAGAAATCATTCAGACAGCAAGAGGTCTAGTGGCCACAAAATGGTCCATGGCTTACAATGAGATTAGAAGTCTGTATGTGTAAATCACAACCAATTCTAATGCAGTCCAGATGTATGAATTCGGATAGGTCACACTGAGAAAGATGCAAGAGAAGATTAGCAAATAACTAAGTGGCTAGAAATAATGAAACATGATCCATCTTGGATTCAAAATAACCAGTCAAGGCAGTACGTATCACAAATAAACCTACAACAGGCACAAAAAGATGCTGGCTCTTTATGAAGGCTGTGGAATGTTGCCCTTCGATCCTTTGCTTCAAAGTTTTAAAAAAAAATTCTAATTTAAAATTATTAAGTTATTCATTTCACTGTTCAAACTAGTGATGATTGTCAATCAACTACGTGCAGGTTTTATGGATCTAGTTTCCGATGGTAATTTATGTTCTTAGGTTGGATCTGCATAATCTGATAAAACCCATGAAAGGAGAGGAGTTAATCTCATCTGTGCAGTCTGGAGCCCAATGTCCACCTGCTTTGAAGGCTGCCCAATGACACAGTGACTAAGGTTAAACGTCAGGTTAAACACATGAATATATTTAACATCTTTGTTTCTCTACTTGTTTTTTCAAAAGTGTTAACTGGTGCAGGGTAGCAGCAAGAAGCACGCAGATAACTTTCCTATTCCCACTGTTCTATCTCATGCTTCTTTCTGTACTGTACTGTACTGTATTATAGTGTACAGTACCACATTTTATTGTATTTATTTTCTACCTTCCTCCCACAACTTGAAGACATGCTAATCATGATCTTAGATCCTCAGACCTGATATTTTAAAAAGCCAGGTCAAGCCAGGCCATGTCAAGCCAGGGAAATCTTCTCACAAGCCACTCTTCTTTCTTAACAGGGATACTGTTTAGGGCCTCTTTTCACTCTGGCATTTTCTTACATAGCCGGTGTAGTAAAAACTAAGAGGGGCGGCAAGGGCCAAAAGCCCTTTATGCATCCACACTGAAGGTCAGTGGGGGAGGGGGCTTCCCACCAACATTTTTTTGCTTAGATTAGCCTTGGGTCCCCAGATATTCTTGGACTACAACTCCCAGAAATCCTGGCCAGCACAGATAATGCTGAAGGTTGATGAGAGTTGCGGATCAAGAACACCTGGGGACCCAAGGTTGGGAACCACCGTCCTAGAGTATTATTCAGGGATTATAGAGGTGGCGTAAGAAGGGAGTGCTCCAGATCAACTCCCCTTTGCCTTTTGCCTCAAATATGATGAACATTCTTTTGATCCCTAAGGCATTCAGAAAAGGGTTAATCAAAGATCAGATCTTGCATTAAAACCATTTATAATTTAAAAAACCAATGCGGTGTGCTTATTTATTAGTCTACTAACTGAACAGAAGAACTAATACAAACCAGAAACATATCCTGTAAAAATGTCACTGCTTTCTACCATCCTAAATTCTTTGACTTCTCAATTCTAGGCATAAGTCTCAGGTTGTGATTACACTTTGCTGAGATTTGATTTACAACCTGTATTCGATCTGAACTCAAAGTCACTGATCACCCAGGGACTACAGATTGATGCAGTCCTACCCCTGCTAATGCTTTTATGTTTGCTGTCAAGTCACTTGGTTTTATACAGTATTTCAGAAAAGGTGGCAGCATTCCAAAGTTTTTCTTAACATGTACAGTAATGTCATGTACAACAAGAATGTCTTTTATTTCATCTGGGTTTGTTTCTGTTTTAGTCATCATTTATTAAAAAAAAACAATTCATCTGATCTAATGAGTATAATCAATCCTAGTGATAAGATGATCTAGCACTAATCTCATATATTTTTTTAAAAAGTAGCATGTGTGGGCGGGGGGGGGATAACATGCGGGTGAGTGTCCCTGTGGTCCAGAACATCATACCCCAACTGCCTACACCACTGAAACACCACTCAGAAGCACACACCCCATCTTTCCAGGGACAAATCAACAGATTACATGGGGAAAAGTCTTAAAAGGTCTGGATTTTAAAAAGTAGGAGCCCTCGGCAGCAGAGGGATACAAAGCTGCATTTGGAGCCAAAAGGGCTGGACCAATTTGAATTGGCTTCTGCATCATATGATCAGGAAAGAAAACCCTTTGAATCAACTCATATAACAGCAGCAAATCCTCCAGAATTTGATCGTGTAGTCACAGCCTCAGTTTGCACCCTGGAGACACACAGCAAACTAATAAAAAGAAGCAAAGTGAACTTGTTAATTTGTATTTCAGCCTGAAGCATTTGTTCACATCAAATAGTTTCAATAGTACTGGATGACATGAAAATAAAGAATTTACATAATATATTGCAACATCCTGGTTCAAAGCAACATTGCTTTGCGTGAATGTGCAGCTTACTTTGTGTTAACTAGGTGGATACATAATGACATATGCATAATTTACAGGACTACTGGAGAATAACAATACATATTGTGTAAAGAAATGTTAGTAGATGGCTAAACCTAGGTTTGGTAATGGGTTTGGGATTGGAGTATAGAATTAAGTGCATTTTATTACTCTGGTCACCATTTTAGAAGTGAGCTCCCCTCCACCTCCTTCCTGTTTCAGCTAATCTGCAGCTTAATCAAACTGTCTTCACAATTAAATAGCATAATGCCTTGTGTAGGAAAATACCTGCTTAGCATTGATGATACTATTACTAGTCAGTGTCAGAAGCACTGTTTCAATCCAATAAAAAATACAACAAAAAATAATAACAGCAGCAGTAAACTGCAATGTCAAATCAGGAGGGTACCATGTACTGTGTCAAGATGACTAGGACAAATGAAAAATCGCAGAGAAAAAAATTGTATTCTTGGAGAGTCTAATAGAAGAAATCAGGCAGAAATCACTCAACTACTGCCAACCACAGGAATTCATAACTGGCTCCTACTGGTAAAATTCCCAAACAAACCCAGAGATGCAGCCTAACCATAACATCTGACTCTGCACAGTTCCACCCTCTTTCATCACCATGTCTAATGCATGTCTGGTTCTATTTTGTTGTTGTTTATCTGTTCATTTGGGAGGGATGGGGGTTGGACAATGGAGTGTAAGCCAGTTCTCCACCAGCCCCCCATGTGTGCATGTTTGGGCATATGTTTCAAATTCTACTCATTGCTCAAACCAATTGGTTCCAGTGTATTTAAGCCATGTTTTCTGAGTATGTCCAATGTGCCCATTTTTGTACGTATACTTTTCAAACAGTACATTTTTGCAGATGGAACTGCAGCCATTCATCGGTAGACAGATTCCAAAGGCAAGCAACATCTGGTTGCCAATAGCCCATGAACTGCAAAGTGAGCAGAGTCTGCAAAGCAAGTCTGCTGAGAGTGGGCCAAATCTGCAAAGAAAGTGGATTCCTTGTAAATCCCTAGGAAGAACTGAGGAACTATGTATATCTTCTGAAGTATTAATGACTATATGTGTATCTATTTTATTTTTACCTTACTCTTCCTTACATTACATTACAAGACTTTGAGGTATCACTAATTCACATCAAAACATGTAAAACACACACATCTAAAGCAAAGAATTGCACACAACCAAAAATGACAGATTTATTGCCTGAGGTATTATTTTCAACAGAGATATTTTTTCTATATTCTCAGCCCTGGACTGCCAGTGAAAAAGGCAGTTCAATGTCACTATTCACTGACTGCGTAACTTCTAGGGAAACTTGCCCATTTTGTAATACTACTAAATGAACTGCCAATACTACTAAATGAACTGCCAGTCACTATGACTGGCTGCTGTTGACAAGGTTAGAGAAACAATAGGGATGATCAAAATGGAGGGTTCCATACAAAACTGCCATTTTGGGCATAGCCCCGGCCAAGTGATACTTCTAGTCCTCTTATGAACATTGCCATACTAAAAGTCTGGAATTTCATCATTGAACTGATTCTTTGTGGGGAGGAGAAAAGGTGAAGCCTAGTGATGCTTACCTGCCATACATAGCTCCTTTTCTAGTATAACAGTTTGCCTTCCAGTAGGCAAAGGCTGATGCATTATGGGAGGCACCAGATTTGAGGGGCACGCAACCTAACACCCTGAGAATCTGGTGGGCTATAAATCTAAAATACTATTCCAGTTTTCATCTCCCATTGGATCAGTGGAAGTTATAAAGCCTTTTGAAACATGCTTGAACTCCAACCTCAACCCCACCCTACAAGAAAATGAATTACAAATTAAGCATTAGCAGACTTAGCATCTGAGGGACCCTCAGAGGAAGATTTGCCACCCACAAAATGAATTACCACACCAGACATAAATCTTGTAAGTTCCAATAACAGCAATTGCTTCTTAACAAAAGCCTGATGTTTTCCAACACAAGTCTCTCCCGGCAAGTGTGTGAACCTACCAGATCTCAAAAGGTAACCTCTGTCTGAGTAAACTGCAGCTCAGTTTTGCCAGTAGCGTGCCAGTGACCTGTGTTAATCAGACATGCCTGTTGATCAACAGCCATTTGAAATGTGATGCCTGAAAAACATGAATAGTTCTGTTTTCCAGCTGCCGGGGACATCTGGAAAATCTCTGCTCTCCTGGCTTTTTTTTTTTTTAGCTACCCCACAATGACTCTACCTTCTAATAGAAAGGCTTAGTAGATTAGGTGTATACATTCCTCTTGCGACTAGCAATTCTTTGTTCTCAGCAGAACAACAGAAGGAACACATGGACGCTCAGATCCTGTCCGCATTTGTTTTCTGGCCATTGAAAAATCACTTTCAAAAGAGATGGAAAACACGATGTAGAAAATGAAAGGTTCTTGTGTTGCTTCCAAGGGAGGTGTAGCCTGTGACATCATGTAACATAAGCAAAACATGTCATCCATCTTTCTTCCCCAACAGATTCCCAAAGGTGTGCTAGATTGCTCTCATAAACACTTTCAAAAATATATTGTTATTATTATGTGATTTAATTTACCAAAGGTTGTGTCTTCCAGGAGCAGATTGTTTTCTTATCTAATTCTGTTTACCAGAGGTTGTGCATGAATCTTGCATTTCAAAATAAAATGTATTCTAAGTTCCCGTTCAGCTGCCCGTGCCCTCTCACATAATAGATTCGTCAACAGCCATGGAAACACTGCCACTCAGGTTCCACCACGATAACATGAATCAAACTGTGAACACTCACACTGAAATGAATCTGCTAGTCTTAATGACCCCACAGTACTTCTGTTTTGTTCTTGTGATACATTCTGAAATGAACTAGTGTGGCTACCTCTTTGAAAATTGTAAGAATCGAATAGCTTGACTACTGAAATAAAGACAAATAACAGTGGGCACCAAAGGAGACAGCAAGACTGCAGAAATTGGCAAGGAAGAGTTCACAACTACAGAGATGAGAGAAGTTCATTTACACTGCAGGTCAAACTATACAAAACTCAGCTCTGCATTTAGAAACAGAGCTCTGTTAAGCAGTAACAAATGTCTGTTTACACCAGTCTGCCAGGGTGACTACACAGGCATTTAATCCACTATTTGATCCACTGCAAGGATTGATGGATTGATTGATTTCACAGATTTCAATATGCCCTATTAGTGTGAGGCACTATCAGGAGTCTCCTATCAACTCTCCTCAGACTGAAGAAGCTACTTGGATGAGCAGTGAAATATTTCAACCTAATAAGAAAGAACTCCAGTTGCCATGACTCAACTTCCAGATAACCTCACCTGGATGACTGAGAATCTTCACAGATAATCTGGGCAGTTCATAAAGCAGATAAAACCAAACAGTAAATCAAACAATAAGAGTAATAAAATAAAATAATATTTCAGTTAAAATATCACAAAGCCCCTTCTATCTCCTCTCAGGGCTGGTTCACTCCGAAAGCTGGCAATCAAACAATGTCTTTGCAGGGGCGAACCAGCCTGCTTCCAGAACATTGCTACCCAGACCTGTCTGAACCCTGTGAGGGTCTTCTATTTTTTTGGTATGAATAGTGACTAGGATTACTCTGGTTTGGTTCATTTCAAGCATGTGTGAGTGCACAAAATGAACCTTAGCATGATATAGTTCTTTGGCTCTGTGGAAGGACCAAGGAATTGGAGGGGGGGGATGAAGGGTATCAGGGCAGCACACATGCACTGCATGACTAAAAATAAAAGTTAAATGGAAAATTTCCTTTTGGATGTGGGAGGAAAGAAAAGGGAGCAACAAAGAGGATTAGTGATCACTTTGCTCTGGAACATCAGGTTGAGAACCTGCCCAATTTGGCCAAGAAGCATCTGATTATGCAAAGTGTTTCGTAGGAAGACAAGGGCAAGAATCCATAAACCACGGCTGCCTGAAAATGCTCATCAGCACTCATGAGGAACAGATGCCCCTCAGAATTGCCCACAGATTCTCAGGCCAAAAATTTCATTGGCGAGGAGCTTAGTCCCTCTCCAATGGTTTTTGAAAGTTCCCAATGTAAGCATCTTTACCGTACTGCCCAGAGGAACTAAAAGCCTGCATCCTGGAGCCATAAGAAGTAAATGCCCCAACTTAGCTGATGAATCATTAGACAAAGATGTGAATCTAGGAATTTCCACCACCATCAGCCATGACAAAGGGCACTCCCCCTTTTCTCCTCTTTGCTCACAGGACCCATTGTTGAGCAAGTGAAAATGACATTTTTGGGGACAAAAGGAATATGGGTTGGAGATGGAGTTGGGTTAGCCTATGCAAAGAAGAGAAGGACTTTCAGTATTGTATTTGTCTATGAGGGAGGGAAATATTTGATTGACTCAGATGTAGCAGCTCTATTCTCTGATTTTTGGGGGTTGAAGAAGCCTGGCTCCTTTCTCAGTCAACATGAGCAGAAGGAAGTGTGCTCATCTCTAAACAGAATTCTAGTAAAAATAGCCAGATTTTCATCTGAATTTTAATTGATCATGGGTATTTTTTTTTTCCTGGCAGAAGATCACTGACATGAAAGCACTGCCCTGTCTCTGTTGAGAGCTCCTGGCTCAAAGAATTTGTTTCATCCATTCATCTAATTTCACCAAGGAGGAAAAGCTGAAGTGGGATTTTCCTTCCCTTGTTAAGCTTTCAATCCATAATTGTTTGTTATATAGTCCTGTTAGCTAGACTTGTTCAGATTCATCTCTTACATGAGGCTGGGTCAACTCAGAAGAAAATTAGTAAGAGATTTGTCTTTGTTTGAACGCAGAATACTCTGAAATGTAGTATCATCCTATACTCACTTTCCTGGAGGTAAGGCCTGTTGGCTTCAGCTAGGCTTACTTTGTGTACTGTTGAGACAATTTTATGTTAAACAAAGAAATATAAAACCTAGCCACACTAAATTTTATTTTGTTTTCCAAAATAGGAAAACAAAATGTGAATGATAATGCATGTACAGTTAATAAATATCTGCAGAGAATGAAATATGAGTATGCTGGGAATAAAAAGATTCATATTCTAATTGTCATAGTGCAGATCAAAGACATTTCTTCCCATCCAGTTGCTGTGTTGGGACTGGTATTATTCTCTAGTGGATCAGAAATGATTGTCATCAGTAGGCAAATAAGATTGCCCAGATCTGACAGTGTATATCATACAGTGCTTTATGCATGGGCCCAGAGAATGGAATTTGACTTACAATGAATAAATCCATTGCTAATTTTGGTAAGAATGTTGCAGGGCTGGTAGTAGATGCAGAGTAAAGTATTCCATCAATCATTTCAAGCAGGTGAAAATTCTTAACAGGTGGAAGTTCTTTTCTCCATAGTTCTGCTTTGCTGTTAGCACCTGACTGAATTTGATAATAGAGCCAGCCCTACTATTAGTGAAGACAAAGAGAAAGCCAGGAGTTAGGAGATCTATGCTATATTTGCCAGATGGTATTGGCTTTGATTTGGATTCTTGCATTGAGGAGGGGGTTGGACTCAGTGGCCTTATAGGTCCCTTCTAACTCAGTGTTTCTATGATCCCTCAAACAGAAGATCCACACTAATTCCAGGTCACCTTCTTAAGATTTGTCTCTTCTGTTCAGGTAACTGCCAAGGCCCTGGAACCTTTGTAGTAACAATACATAACTACTTTGGAAACAAAACCAGTTTAATCTAAACCTCTATCGTTTGAGAAGAAATTTGAATGAGGGGAATTGTAGGAATAGTCCTCTTGGCAATAGCATAATACCTTAACTTACGAACATCCTGACTTACAACCAATTCGAGTTACGACCAGCTCTGGCCGCAAAATTTTGCTTCGACTTGTAACTGGAGCTTCGAGTTACGATCAGAAAAAAGGTGGGGAATTCAAACTGCTCACCATTGGTGGTGAAGAGGCTGCTTCTTTGTAGCTCTTTCACTCCAGCGGTTAGAGAGTGTGCATTTGGAGGAGGCTTCAGACTGTCTGCTAAGGTGCTGCTTTCTGCTTTTTAAAAACCACCTGTTCTGGGTGGGTTTTGCAGTGTGGATTTGGGCTGCAGGGTTATGTTTCTGTGCTGTGATGGGTCTTGCAGTCTTTGTTTTTTGGGGGCCGGAGTTAGCATTTCTGATGGGTCTTGCAGGGTTTGTTTTCTTTTGGGGGAGTTCCCATTTCCGATGGGTCTTGCAGGGTTTCTTTGTTTTTGGGGGGGTTTTCCCCCATTTCTGATGGGTCTTGCAGGGTTTGTTTGCTTTTTGGGTTTCCCCCCCTTCGGCCAGAACGGATTAAGCTCATTTCTGATGGGTCTTGTAGTGTTTTGGGGGTTTTTTTGGTGATTTTTCCCCCTGGCCGGAACGGATTAATGCATTTCAATGCATTCTTATGGGAAATGGTGCTTTGACTTACGACCATGTCAAGTTACAACCATCTTCTGCAACAGATTAAGTTCGTAAGTCGAGGCACCACTGTATTGTGATAATATCTGCACCCATTTTAATTTATTTCTTATCCTTCACCTAGCTAACTGTATAATGAGTTAGTTATTTGGCTGCAGAGCCAAAGATGGGGAGTTCAATTCCTCACTGTGCCTCCAAGAAGAAGAGCCAGCCTGTGTGGCCTTGGGCAAGCTGCACAGTCCCAGGGAACTCCAAGAAGAAGGGAATGGTAGACCACTCTGAGTACACTCTACCTAGAAAATCCTGGAAAAGCTTGCCATAAGTCAGAATTGACTTTACCCCACATGGTTATTATTCTTTACACTTCTGGTTCATCTGATCCAACTGTTTTGTATGGGAGTTTATGAGCTTGGAGATTTGCTTAGTAGTAGAACATGCTCCAAATGGAATTTCTTCCAAAATGTATTTCATTCTTTTGCTACAAATTATCACCAAGCCAGACTTACTCAAAAGATTTCCTTTGCTGGGCAATATTTCAAATTTTAAAAAAAATCTGGCTGCCTTCATGTGGAAATGAGCTAAGGCTTTACTACAAATGCATTGGACTGGATCTAGTTCATGGGTTTCTAAAGAAAGTTTAGTTTGTCTGTAACATTTTCACCTGGAAACTCTTGGTTAGATATTTACATTAGTATTTGCCACCGTGGAGGCCTTAAACAATCTGTGAACAGCATTATGTTCCTTAACATTGTTATACATTCCTATCTCATTTCCTTATCGTGCTACACAACACATTTATTTTATTTCAGTTGCATTAATGGATGCCATCTGTGTAGATATGAAAAATGAACTTTTAGAAATTAGCAAATGCAAGATTTCTAAAAACACACTTTTGGTTCAGTCAGGGTTTTTTTTTTATTTATTTTTAATTTTTTATTTATTTATTTATTTATTTTGCCCCTCACCACATGACATGGCGGCAGCCAACTGGAAGCTGTGCAGCATTGTACAAACAAATGCAAGTTGTTCTGTTATATCAGTGTTCCTTTCACAGAGTCCTACTTCCTTTTGTTGGCTATTTTCCAGTTAGCCATACACAATTGTTTGCTTGTTTGTTTGTTTAATTTCTCTTCTTTATGGGTCACCTTTCTCCTGATAAGGAAACCCACATTCTGCAAATGAAATTAATCTGGAGGGGAGGGGGAACAAAGTTAAACCAAAATAACCTACCTCATATTGTGTTTCTTTTCCTGATTATTAGAAAGTGCTACTTGTTGCAGCATCACATGCAGATTTATTGATGCCCATGTACCATCCTGAGTGCATTAAAGTCTGATTTTGCAAGCTAAGGTAAGCAGGAGTTGGCCTGATTAGTATTTCAATGGGGGGCTATACAGAAATACCAGAGATCTTTGTTTAGGCTAGGAAAGCCACTGCCTGAGCTAAGCAAACCAACAGTCTGATTCAGTGTAACTCAGCTTCCTGTCTCTAGATTCCTTGTGTATGATATGAAGACAACTCAAATGATCACAATAACACATGGATTATATGGATCATTCTAGTCAACTTAATTTAGAGCTAGGCTTCCTATTTGCATCTTTAGAAATATGGCCTGAGTTTTGCTGGGTTTGGGGGATGATAGAAGGGACACAACTGCTTCCTTCCTTCCTTGTTTCAGTGACAAGTCTATGAATTGGAAGTGAGATTCCTGAGGCTTACCACTGCTCCCTCAGAATTATGTTAAACTGCAATTTTATCCTTACCACCGAACAATCCTTTCTAGGGACTGTCACAATGGAGCATGTGAGGTTAGCCAAACAAAACTCTGATAGAGTTCTGGTAGTTTTTTCTCGAGCTTGTGAAAATTGTCTTCTTACTGTTTTCTGCTTGTGACTATGAATGACTATGCAATGGGGAGCTTTTCACTCATTCTCACATTAAACACTACGCTAGGCAAATGAGTCTGAAGTCAAAGATCATGAACAATGTTGAGAAGAGCAATGAGACCAAAATACAAGTTTGTGTAAAATACGCAAATATTATTTTAATTATATCAATATTTGGTGAGATTAGTTTTTTTTCCCCTGGCAATCTGTTCAGCTGCTTTGGAAGTACACTTTCCAAAGAAAATGCATAAGACACAAAATATTTACTATGTAAGTATTGTCTTTACTACATTGATAAATTAACCATTCCTGCATACTTACACCTAACTCTAGTTGTGAGTTCCAATACGCAGAATCAAGAAACTAAATATGTGTGTAAGTTCGATAGATTCAGTGGTTATGTACATTTTTTCATTTCAGTACCTTTTTTGTGAAAAATCTGTGAAAATTGACTAGACAGCATCATCTATCATGTGGGAGCCTTTCCTTCTCAAAGGTGTGGGAGATAGACATGGTTTCCTGTTAGTGACCCTTATACTGGGAAATTTCAAGCATATTGATAATATATATCCATATCTACAGACCAATGTCTGTAGCTGGATTTCCAAGTAGTCACTGGTGATCTGAGGGAAAAATCTGTGGCCTGGCTTCTTTCTGGAGAGCTGGGAGCTGTTTCACACACGTCCCCAGGATGATCAGTAGGGTTTTCAAGAGGGTGATAAACAAGAGGGCAATTCACTACTGTTTATTTTCTTCCTCATTCCCTAAGATTCTGGGAACAAACCATGTGACCAATTCCTTGCCATAAGGATAGGCCACGCAAGGGTTGAGAGGTAAGTAGAGTATATAGTTAAACACCTTGCTGTTGACCCACTGAGACCTCGTGCCAGCTGGGAAAGTCTAAACAGGTTTGAAAACATCTGACATACAAAAACAATTTGATGGCTTGTCAACTATGGTCTTGCTATGAACATAACAAGAGTGATAAGCTAGGCCTAAGATAGACAAATTGGGAAACAAGACCTTTTGTCAGGCAATTTTATCTTTATGTAAGAAGCAACTGATACATGTAGATGGGTTTTAAAACTGTCCCAGGCTTTGTTAAAGCATATGCGTAACACCACAGCATATCTTACACAAACTTGTATTAGTCTCTCCAATCTCCTTGCTGCCAACAGCTGTTTTTGGTTTGAGATGTTCATCTGGAGAGTGGGGGTGGGGTGAGCAAGGAGAAATAGTTGCAAATAGTACAAAGGCAATTTGCTCTCAGGATTTATCTCAACATGTTCAAGTTAAGATTAAGCGATGCCAGTTTGCCTGCTTCAAAAGAGAGAAGATTACATGTAATCATAAAGTATCCCCTCTAACATTAAATGGGCCTAGTTTTATGAGGCCAGTAGGGTGCATCTTCTAATGCACGGCTTGAACCAGTAAAGGCTTATCTTGCAACACTGGCTTATATTAGAATTTCACAACCAGTCTTAATGGGACTGAGAGCCCAAGAGGGCATGCCTGATCAGAAGAGCACTGAAAGATAAATGCAGTGAATTAGATTAACATGAAACAGTAATGTAAGAATGAGTGGTACCTTTTATTGGGCCACTAAAAAATTTAAACAAATTATAAATTTTCATGGAGAAAACTCCACTTCATCAGGCTTAGCACAAACCCTCCATGGATAGTGCAGAAAAAATGTAGACAAGAAGAACATGTCTGAGAGAGGTGATGCCAGTCCTCTTGAGGCTGTGGTCTCCAGTCTCCTTGCAGATGTTATAAATTGTTGCCTCTTCCCCTGCCCCTTATTTTTATACCATGATGATGTATTCTTCGTTCCTGCCCAAAACAATCCAGTGATGTTTCTTAACTTGGACGATCAGCCAACAGGGAACCGCTGTAGTCCAGGGGATTCCCAAATGTGTTCACAATTTTGGTGGTCCTAATGAAAAAAAGATATGATCCAATTCTTCATGCAGTAGTAACTCTACAAGATACTAGAAAGCAGCAATCTCCCAAATGAGATAAAGAAACATACAACAAAAGCAAACATAATATCCCAGATTCTGAGAGGATGGAGATACATATATAAGTCTCCATCTTGGTTGAGAAACTTATTTATTCATTCATTCATTCATTTGACTTGTATTCCGTGCACACCCTTCAAGGGTCTCTTTGACAACAAGCTATCCAAGCAGCTGCCCTGGAACTCTGAATAGCCCTAGCTGTGATCAACATATTTGCCACCAAGAATGTATACCCATCACACAGAGTCACATTTGGTTGCAGAATTCATGCGGAACTAAATATTCAGTTTTGGAGAAGAGGATAATAAATGAAAAAGAAGAATATCGATGGAGGAAGAATAGGATTATTGCAAAAGATCCCGTCTATGGTGGTGGGGAACACAATTAATTTGTATTTTGATTTATATATTTTATGTTTATGTTTACGTTATAGTTAAAAAAATAAAATTCTTTTTAAAAAAG
The DNA here is from genome assembly GCF_051106095.1 of Pogona vitticeps. Taxonomy (NCBI): domain Eukaryota; kingdom Metazoa; phylum Chordata; class Lepidosauria; order Squamata; family Agamidae; genus Pogona; species Pogona vitticeps. Next base: position 112,782,011 of record NC_135787.1, on the reverse strand, counting down.
AACTAAATATTCGGTGCAGGCATATAATATTGTCCACAGAATGGTAAACAATGTACTTGAATTTCAATCACTTATCATATATAAGCTTTTTTTTAAATGAACAGAACACATCCCAACAAAGTGGTCCAAATGAAAATCTATTAATAATAATCATGCACCATCAAGTCAATTCTGACTTTTTTTCAGCAAAACAAAGGCCAAACAGGCAGGTTCTACTTGCAGGAAGCACTGCGGCAAGCCAAACTCCCAACCTCTGGCTCCTCAGCCAGGACTGCTGGTCTATCCAGTGTCAAGGTTTTGATATTGTCATGAAGTCAGAGAATTTATTAACTCAAATAGATAATGTGGTGAAGATCAAGCACAGCATAGAGTCACAGAGTCATAGAGTTGGAAGAGACCACTGAGGCCATCCAGTCCAACCCCCCCTCCATGCGGGAACATCCATCAAAGCACTCCCGACAGATGGCTATCCAGCCTCTGCTTAAAAACCTCCAAAGAAGGCAGCCTATTCCACTGCTGGACAGCTCTGACTACCAGGAAGCTCTTTCTAATGTTGAGATGGAATCTCTTTTCCTGTAGTTTGAAACCATTGCTCCGTATCCTAGTCTCTGGAGCCCTGGAAAACAAACCTGTCCCCTCTTCAACATGACATCCTTTCAAATACTTAAACATGGCTATCATGTCCTCTCTCAGCCTTCTTTTTGTAAGGCTAAACATTCCCAACTCCCTAAGCCACTTCTTGTAAGACATTGCTTCCAGACCTTTCACCATTTTAGTCGCCCTCCTCTGGACACATTCCAGGTTGTCAACATCCTTTTTGAATTGAGGTGCCCAGAATTGGACACAATACTCCAGGTGAGGTCTGACCAAAGCAGAATAGAGTGGTACTATCACTTCCCTTGATCTAGACACTATATTCTTATTGATACAACCAAGAATTGCATTGGCTTTCTTGGCAGCTGCATCACACTGCTGACTCATTTTCAGCTTGTGGTCTACCAAGATTCCTAGATCCCTTTCACAGGTGCTGTTGTCTAGCCATGTGTCTTCCATCCTATATCTGTGCAGTTGATTTTTTCTGCCTATCTGTAGAACTTTATATTTCTCCCTATTGAAATTCATTTCGTTAGTTTTGGCCCAGGACTCTAATCTTTCAAATTCATTTTGAATTTTAATCCTGTCTTCTGAGGAATTAGCAACTCTTGCCAATTTGGTATCACCTGCAAATTTAATCAACATACTCTCTATTCCTTCATCCAAGTCATTGATAAAAATGTTGAATAACACGGGACCCAGAACAGAACCCTGGGGCACCCCACTAGTCACCTCTTTCCAGGATGAAAGGGAGCCATTTGTGATCACCCTTTGGTTTCGGACAGTCAACCAATTACAAGTCCACCTAACAGTAGCACTATCTATCCCACATGCTACTAGCTCCTTTGCAAGAATATTGTGAGGAACCTTGTCGAAGGCCTTACTGAAATCAAGATATGCTACATTCACAGCATTCCCTTCATCCACCACGCCTGTAACTCTATCAAAAAAAAGAGATCAAATTAGTCTTGCATGACTTGCTTTTGAGAAACCCATGTTGACATCTGGTAATGACAGCATTGCTTTCTAAGTAATTACAAACTGTCTGCTTAATGATCTTCTCTAGAATCTTTCCAGGAACTGATGTCAGACTGATGGGGCAATACTTATTTGGGTCTTCTTCCCCCCCCCTTTTTTTGAAGATAGGGACAACATTTGCCCTCCTCCAGTCTGTGGGGACTTCTCCTGTTCTCCAAGAATTCTCAAAGATTATTGCCAATGGTTCTGATATTACCTCTGCCAGTTCTTTTAATATCCTTGGATGTAATTTGTCTGGCCCAGGAAACATACATTCATCCAAGGTAGGCAGGTAATCCTGTACTACTACTCTACTGATTCTGTGCTGCATTTCCCACACTACTTCACCTGCTCTTTGTCCCTCAGGTTGAGCATTATTCTTTTTTGAAAAAACTGAGGCAAAGCAGGTGTTGAGTATTTCTGCCTCTTCCCTGTCCCCTGTTAGTAATTGGCCATCATCTCCATGCAGAGACCCTATAATTTCCTTCTTTTTCCTTTTATTGCTGAAATAACTAAAAATCCCTTTTTATTATCTTTAATCTCTCTAGCAAGGCTGCGTTTGTGCTATGCTTTAGCTTTTCTTACCATCCCCCTACATGTACTGGCTATTTGCTTGTATTCCTCTTTGGTGCTTTCCCCATTTTTCCATTTCTTGTACATGTTTTTTTTTTTTTTTACACTTTGCTGAGTTGAAAGTTCTTTAGTCAACCATTTTGGTTTCTTTGGACACCTCCCATTTCCCCTTCTTGTTGGAACAGTCTTAGATTGTGCCTTTAGTATCTCAGTTCTAAAAAATTCCCATCCATCCTGAACTCCCATCTCCTTTAGTGCCTCTGTCCATGGAATTTCAGCCAATAATTCTCTAAATTTACAAAAAAGGGCTTTCATGAAGTCTAGAATATGGCTTCCCTTTCCCACTGTGTAACAAATTCCAAGAGAGCATGGTCATGCCCACCTAAGGATTCCACAACTTCAACCTCATTAACAAGGTCCTCCCTGTTGGTTAAGATTAGATCTAAAATAGCTGTTCCTCTTGTTGCCTCTTCCACCTTCTGGACCATGAAATTTTCTGCAAGGCCAGTAAGGAATTTGTTGGACCCTGGCAGAGTTTAACTGCCAACATATATCGGGATAGTTGAAATCTCCCATTACTACTGCATCTTTCCCTTTCGAATGTGTGGCCATCTGCTCCAGGAAGGCTTCATCCAACTCCTCAGACTGGCTTGGGGGTCTGTAGTATACTCCCATAATGACATCCCTCACAATCTTCTCCCCCTTAATTCTTACCCAGATGCTCTCAACCAGCTTCCTAGATTTATACCCTGGATTTCTTCACCAGTATAAGCACTCTTAACATATAAAGCTACTCCTCCTCCTTTTTACTAGGTCAGTTTCTCTGAAATAGGTTGTACCCTCCAATAACTACATTCCAATCACGAGTCTCTTCCCACCAGGTTTCAGTGATACCTATTCTGTCATATTTATTTTGTTGTATTAGGAGTTCCAGCTCATCTTGTTTGTTTCCCATGCTCTGTGCATTGGTGTAGAGGCATTTAAGACTATGTGTTCTTCTTGCAAGCCCTTTACTAAAGTTGTTTTTCCTCCCACTTTTGGGCTGCCATACTACTTGCCCTACTCTTTCTACAACGTTTTGGTTATTCACCGCAGCCCTTTCACGGTTCCTGTCCTCAAGAAAATTGTCACGTCCCCTTGAGAACTCAGTTTAAAGCCCTCCTTATCAGATTAGTGAGCCTGTGAGCAAAAACATTCCTTTCAGCAGTAGTAAGGTGCACCCCATCCCTTCCCAGTAGACCATCCATATGGAATGCAAACCATGTTCAAAGAAACCAAAGCGTTCCTGGCGGCACCATCTGCAGAGCCAGGTATTCATCTCTGTTATTCTTCTCTCCCTTCATGGGCCACATCATTCAACAGGGAGGAGAAATGAAATAACGACCTGCATGCCCGGGTCCCTCCGTTTCCTACCCATATCTTCATGATCCTTTGTGATATTCTGAAAGGTGTGCTTTGCAGTATCATTGGTTCCCACATGGACCAAAAGGAAGGGGTAAGAGTCAGTGGGCTTGGTGAGTCTCGTCACTCTCTCTGTTATATTGTGAATTTTGGCTCCAGGTAAACAGTAAATCTCTCGATTCATCTTGTCAGGCTTGCAGGTTGTTGTTTCTGTTCCTCTGAGCAAGGAGTCCCCCACATTAGCAGGTGCAACTAATCAAGAAAAGTGTGAATTTATGCTGAATAAGGTCTAAGAAGCTGATGCAATGTAATTTGTCATTGGCTGTTGCGAATATAAATATGTATGAAATCATTACAATTTGGTTCAATTTGAAAGCCTTTGCTGTCCTACTGTTCTGAGAGCTCATTTTACCCAGAGGCACAGATACTGCCAGTTTGCCTATTTGTCTGTCTGTATATTTGTAAATATAGGCAGTGACAGATTTTACTTTCTTGGGCTCCATGATCACTGCAGATGGTGACAGCAACCACAAAATTAAAAAATGCCTGCTTCTTGGGAGGAAAGTGATGACAAACCTTGACAGCATCTTAACAAGCAGAGACATCACCTTGCTGACAAAGGTCCACACAGTCAAAGCTGTACTTTTTCCAGTAGTGATGTATGGAAGTGAGAGTTGGACCATAAAGAAGGCTGACCGCTGAAGAATTGATGCTTTTGAATTGTGGTGCTGGAAGAGACTCTTGAGAGTCCCCTGGACTGCAAGGAGATTAAACCTATCCATTCTGAAGGAAATCATCCCTGAAGGACAGATCCTGAAGCTGAGGCTTCAATAGTTTGGCCATCTCATGAGAAGAGAAGACTCTCTGAAAAAGACCCTGATGTTGGGAAAGTGTGAAGACGATAAGAGATGGGGACAATGAAGGACGAGATGGATGGACAGTGACATCAAAGCAACCAACATGATTTGACCAAAACTGGGAGGCAGTGGAAGACAGTGGAGGGCCTGGCATGCTCTGGTCCATGGGGTCACGAAGAGTTGGACAAGACTTAATGACTAAACAACAATATTTGTAAATAGACTGGTGAAGGGAACTATTTTGTCTGAGCCTTTTGTTCCACTAGAACTGGAGAACTTGGGAGAGAACCCAACAAATCCTGACATCCAGCCAGCAATGAAAATCTATTAAAAATATATAATTTCATCAATGTAAAGAGTAACTTGAGAGAACACTGTGCAAGAATGGAAAATATTAAAGATTTCAACATAAACATGTACAGAGATTGTGGAAAGTGGTAATTTTAGAGTAACTATGCCAGAAAAGAAAAATGACAAAAGGATCCTCACACACAGACAACTTCTTCAAGACAGTGTATATCATGACTTCCTCTGACCAGGTGCATGGATTACAAAAAAACAATATTATAAATGTAGGAAAGACATTATGTAAAAAATAATGCCCAAAACATGTTGTGAATACAAATAAAATGTGAGACGGAACCAACTTTGTTGATATTTGTTGATTGTTTTATTTGTTTTTATATCTGTTCTTATCTCCCTATGTGTTTGATGTTGTATTTAATGGTACTGTAGAGTTTCTAAAAATCAATCAATCAAACAAAATACTCCAACAAATATGCTGATCTTTGTCATTAGGACACTTCCTCATCAATCAATATAGTAATATGTTGGGACAAAAATATCCTATGTCCCTTTCTGATGAAACACACTGTGGCAAAGTAAGTGTTGGCCTCTGTTCTTAGCAGCTTCGCTCTATGAATGGGAATTTCTTCAATTGAGGGGACACGAATTCACTGAGGTCAAGAAATGACAGCAGAAGCATATGTTTCATCATCTTATTTCATCTGATTTTGTTTCCCTTCTGTTTCACATGAAACCTCTGGCTCTGGATGATTGGATGGAACACACAACTTCCTTCTGCATACACAGAGGCTGCTTTGAACACAGGCCATTTTCCTTCCTGAAAATACAATGGAATTCATTCTAGGAATCAGAAGATGCTTCACAATTCACACAATGCATTTTTTCTTCTTTTTAATCTTTAGTGCATGAGGGTTAATTAGCGGTTTCATCTCTTGTGTCTTGAATTCTCATTGAAGTGAGAAACCCCACAAGTCACACAACGGGTGTGTTTTCTTTTCTTTTTCCTTTTCAATCCTAGCTAATTATTTGTTTCATCTTCTTGTAGTGAGAAAACTGCCTGCAACACACCCAAAACAATGTGGATTACATTTTTAAAACCCTAATACATGAGAGTTAAGGTGAGATGGAGACAGAAGATTTGGCCATGGCTTGAAGTTGGTTTGGACTTCTGTCTGATCATCTGACATTATGCTATTTGCCCCATGATTCAATAACCCAGAGACAAGTAACATGGAGATACAGAAGAGACACAAGACAGCATAAGTACAGCAGCCAGTGGCTCAGTAGCTACTAGAACCTGATGGTGTGTGAGAGATTCTATCATCAACATTAAGGATCTGAGCTTTCTTTCATCATGCTATATCCTTGTTTGTAGAATTCACTGTTTTCCAGTTGCATCTAAATGGCAAAACTTTCCAGAAGCAAAGGGGTGGCATAAGCCAAAACCATTCTGAGGATGCACAGACATTTCTCTTTAACAATGAATTAGTATCATGAGACTTTCAGAGCGTTTTGACAAAAGGCACACTTGAACCCTTGGTGTCTTTGAACTGAAAACAGAACAGCCAGCTTGTTTTCAGACCTGGAATTCTCATCATTGTCCTGGATAATCATATGCAGCAAACTCTGTACGATGTGCTGTATATTTAAATGACAGCACTTTTGCAAGCAGGCAGCTCAGATTGCCTTGTTTTGCTTTTTTGTTTAAACTTCTACAGTATAAAGCACATTGGAAAGGATCCTAGAAGAATGGAGACCAATTAGGCACTTGTGACTAGATGAGCAAACCTGATGGATTTAATTATTGCCAAATCAACACCACTTTTCTTAGAGAGTTGCAGAACCCTCCAAGAGAACAATACCTGCTCAATAAAGACATTTCTTCTACCAATAAATAACTCTTTATTTATATAAAAAATATTTTGTCCCTATAATACAGTGATGCCTCACTTAACGAGGATAATCTGTTCCAGCGAAATCGCTGTAGAACAAAATCCTCGTTAAGCGAAATAAAAAAGCCCATTGAAACGCATTTTGAAACACATTGGAAACCCTTCAATGCGTTCCAATGGACTGGAAACGAAGATCCTCCATAGGGGCGGCCATTTTCGCTGCCTGTAAAGCGAGGAATCCATCCTAGAAAACAACGGGGGGCCATTTTGTACAACCGGTGGCCATTTTGAAACCTGGCGATCATCATTATGTGAAAATCGGTTCCCGAGGCAGGGAACCGATCATCACGAAGCGGATTTTTCCCATATAAGCCATTGTTTTGCGATCGCTTTTGCGATTGCAAAAACCTAATTGTCAAGAGATTTCCTCGTTAAGTGAGGCACCACTGTAAACTACTTCGCTGTTCTCATCCACTTTTACACACACAGAGACACTCACAGAAACACAACAGTTTGCTTACATTTCCTTTCCTTTGAAATCATACTGGAATGTATATGAAACACTTACCTGTAAACTAGCTATTAGAACGTTTGGATGATGTGACACTACATTTCACTCATTATTTATATGAATTGCATTATTTCATCTTAATCTTATGATTCCTGAAGAAAGAAAGCATTTGATATTGGGATGAAACATATACCAATCAAGTCCGTATCATAAGTAAAGAAAGGAGCCATTTCCCAATAACTCAAAGTTACTTCCAATACAAGCATACAAGCACTATTAATAATGGGAAAATTATGAAAAAGTTTAGGATTATTCTTGTGACTGTACATCTAAGAAACATCAGTTCTCCTTAGCCAATTTCTGTGGATTATTATGGGCCCCAGAGACCTTACTTGCAAACTTTTCAATTCCTTTCATGAAATTCTGTAGACATGGACATAAAAGTACTATAAATCGAGTAATATTTTTCTCATCCTATCTCTTATACTGCAACCATGTAAGTAGCCACTATTTTATTAACCTAAAATGTCATTTGGGTCATTCAATTTCCTACTAATTTTTTCCTACTACTTCCAACCTGCAAATATTTATTGCTTAATTAGACTCTTGCTAGATAAATAGTGGATTTTATACTTTTTAAGTATATCAGGAAAAAAACAAAAAAAACTGTACTGAACTTAAGAGGCAAGTCAGAAATTGGACAAAGACTCTGATTGACCTAAAAGAGTGTTATAAGAGGTACTCATGTTAATCCATGCTAGCATATCAGGCAAAAGGAGAAGGAGAAAGAGAAGGAGAAAGGAAAAGGAAAGAAATAAAACAGACAAAAATGTTGTGGCTAACTGCTGTGTTTTAATGTGAGCTTTCATGGTCAAGTCTACTGCCTGCCTGAGGGTTGGTCAGGGTCTGATTAGCACAATTTGAAGGGTAGTTTTACATATTTGGAACACTGTCAATATTCATATGCGGCATAATTCATTCAATATATACAGGCTGAAATCCTATTGTTTTGTTACATATGAAACCAGTCACGTGTAGCTAGCAATTAACAAGTTGCTGTTGGAATTCTTGGGGGCATACCCAACAACTGGTCTGTCACATGCCCAAGAATCCCAGCAGGGACTTATTAATTGCCAGCTATAAAGCCTTCTTCACACATACCAAGGCAACAGGATTTTAGCCCTAAATAGCTGAGAACTCTTGTAATTTGTTTGAAGACTTGCAAGGCCATTGATTTGTAAACTGGAAGCATGTGCTGTATCTGATAATTTGTCAAGCTAGATTTTTTTTTTTTGAAATTCCCCTGATTACTTGTACAATTTTCCTACCATGAGCTAAAGCAAATCTATTATTCATCAAGTATTTTTGAGTGATAGACTAGCACTCAGGAGATCTGTGTTCAAATCCCTCCTCGGCTATGGAAGCTCACTGGCAGTGTGGAACCAATAAGACCACTCCTTAAATATCTCAGTTACCCTGAAAGCCCTCTTGTGGTCACTATTAGAGATGGGGGTATTTGTATACGAATATCCCCACACAGGTGGTGATAATGAGGGTCCATCCCCATGGGGCCATGACTCTAGATCTGTGGACCACTCTTTGACCTGGCAGGGAGGCTTGTCATCCTGACTCCTTCCAGGAGTGTCAAGCTGATTACGAGCTCCAGATTCATTGGAAGGATTGAGGCGCCCGCAGCAGCGGTGGATTGGTGAGTGGACCGTCTGGCCCCATGGGGCTAAATCCTCGTTATTGCCACCTGTGCAGGGATATCTGTATATGAATAACCCCATCTCTAGTCACTATATGTCAGTTACAACTTGACAACACATAACAAGAATCCATAAAAGTTTGTTGCCAATATCTGTATTTCATAATCCATACCCAAATTCCTAGTGTTGATGTATTAAAATATAGAGTCATATTAGTCATAGTAACACCTAGAACCGCTGATGGTTTGTTTCACTAATAGGCTCCTCAGGATTTGGTATCCTGGGATCAATCCCATGGCCACAGATTGAGAGCCAAAGGTGTCAAGTTCAAGACCGACTCTCCTTGGCAACTGTGAATTATATGGTGGTCAGTTGGCTATTTTTGAAGAGTAAACCATGTTTTTTCCTATAGTTTATAGCTCTAAGCAAAGTGTAAATGGGAGGTAGGACAAATGCTTTACATGCAAGGGGTTTCATTGTTCAATCTGTGGCATTTTCAGTAAGGCTAGAAAACAATCCTGCCTGGATCTTTGGAGAGACTTGGCCAGACACTGCCAACAATATCAGGCTAAACAGACTCGTGATGGGATGCAATACAAGGCAACCTCCGATGTCCCTACATAATGAGAGAGAGAAATATTAAAGAGTCTTCCAAATAAATGCTTTCTTTACTTTTCATTTGTGATCCCAAAACTAATATTTAACAGATGCACAATTTGGATTAAAAGGCATTCTCACACAAAAAACCCCAGAAAGCCAGTCTTTCTCTTCAACTTTGAAGAAATATTTGAAATAAAATTAACTTAAATCTTTGTTCCAAGGCAACAATGGTATTCATTACTGCTGTAAGGTAAAGGTTCCCCATTTAGTCCAGCTGTGTCCAGCTGTAGGGCACGGTGCTCATCCTCGTCTCCAAGCCGTAGAGCCAGTGTTTGTCCATAGACAGTTTCCGTGGTCACATGGCCAGTGACTAGACACGGAATTAGGCTGTCATACAATATCTATTGCTGCATGCTTGTGCAGAAATAACTACATTAATATCAATCTTTAGTATTATAATACTTTGATTTGTTGCTATAAAATCTAGAAGTAATTATAATAACTTTAGACAGTTTCCCCAACAACTGATGTGATTTTTCAGATGTAAAATGATGGTTCTTTCTATATGAGCTTATTCCTTCAAGCAAGTTACCTTCTAAGGCTGCAGATCCGGGAAATGTGCCAGTGGAAACTAAACTCGGACTATCATTCAAAACCATGCCAGCAATTCATGCATTCCACCTAGACCATCCTAACATACTGTAGCTGATCCTCTATTGACCTTTCTGTAAGTGGAAAGTCCTGCCAGGATCGTACCACTTACAATAGTGAGAGCATTGCACGAGTGGGAATCTCCATGAAGAAAACCCACTCTCCACCTGCACAGAGTAGCACAGGCTGTTGCTATGGTGCTGCCTGGACTCTACACTTAGCAGACACTCAGCCAGGCGGCTAGTCTGTGAACTGAGGAGAGCATGCAGCACAGACTTGAAAGGTTTTTCAGATTATTTCTAGAAACTAAGACAAGCACTGCTGTTAAGGGTGAAGAGAAAATCAGACACATGTCATCATCTCTTAATCAATAGTTATGTCTATACAAGCAGTTTGTGGAACATTTCTCACTTGCCTGTTGATGTAGGGGGGAGGAGAGAGTTTTAAGTATAAACAAAAGAAATCAAGCCACTAACAAGGCACAAGGGCAGAACAGCTGACATCCAAGATGCCAACGAATACTTAACAAGCAAGTGTTGGCAGAGAAAAGAAATGTAAAGCCAGTGGACGGCAACCAGTTTCTCTTTACAGCCATCATCAAGACCTCAAAGAGACTTTGGTCAAAGGCTGCACATGGATCTTATAATGCCTACCACCTGGCTCTCATATTACTGTAAGTGCTTATGGAATAAACATGAGAACTTGAGCTGGGAGCGGGTAGAAGACAGGTTTCCACTGCATTAAAAAAGAAAAAAGAAAAAAAGCAGGCAGGTAGCACTCCTCAAAGAAATAATACCCTTTGAATGGTTTGCTGGAGACAGATTTCTCTCTCTCTCTCTCTTGCTCTCAGTATGCTTCTGCAGCAAAATGTCATTGACGCAAGTTGTATGGTCAGCCTTAAGTGAGCAACCTTCTTGAACTGCCCAGAAAATATTTCCAGCATTAAGTGGAAAATGATTTCATAAGTAGTTTATGTGTAATGGTCCTTAATATATACAGGCTCATGCCTAGTCCTCCCAAGCATTTTAAAAACCCAAATTGTTATAAAGCTATTATACAGCCGGTGATTGCACCACAGAAATGTACAACTACATCAGAGTACATTCTCAGTATTTTCAAAGCTGCTCGCTTTCATATTCACCATATGTTTTCTCTATAAGTTGCCTCCAATTTAATACAAGTATTTTCACAATTACATGGTTGTTTGCTGATATGGAAGTGCTCCAGGGCCAAAGCTTCAAGTAATAAGAAGGCAATCAAGGGTGTTATTATGTTTTTATTTTCTCCCCTCAAATACAATAATTATTTCTGAGGCAATGATTTGAATGTTTGCTATATCAGGGGTCTGAAGTCTTCAGGTCAGTTGAGGTGAATAAGTAACTTGTGAGTAACTTGTCTGCCAGATTAATAATGGAAATTATGCCTCTCTTCTGACATTAGATTGGGGAACATGGGGGACCTTGTAGCTTGGCTGCTTTTAGTGTAACAGAGCATCTAAATCACAGGAAATCTGAAACTATGTACTGTAGTGAAATTCTTGGTGCAATACAGCCCCTTCAAATGGCAGGAAGTCTGAAATTAGGTGTTGAAATTCACAGAAAACCGCCCATTCCCAACCTAGAAACAGAAGATGACTTCTGTGCTACCTAGGAGACATGCAAATTGAGCAATGGGACCTCTGATTCATCTCTACTCTTTCCTGGACTTTCAGTGTCTTCTTCCTTGGATGGACAGTCTTATGAAGATGAACAATCAAAATGGAAGATTTGGAATGCGACAAAGATCACTCTTTCTTAACCAGCTTCTCTGCAGACAGGCAACTATCTGTAAACTTTGCCACTCGGAAATGAGTTGAAGTAGGGATGTCAAGGGACGTAGTGGCACTGCAGGTTAACCCGCAGAAGCCTCTGTGGTGCAAGGTCAGAAGACCTGCAGTCGTAAGATCGAATCCACGCATTGGAGTGAGCCCCCGTCACTTGTCCCAGCTCCTGTCAACCTAGCGGTTCTAAAGAATGCAAAATGCGAGTAGATAAATAGTACCACCTCGGTGGGAAGGTAATGGCATTCCGTGTCTAGTCACGCTGGCCACGTGACCACGGAAGATTGTCTTTGGACAAACACTAGCTCTATGGGTTGGAAACGGAGATGAGCACTGCCCCCTAGAGTCGGACACGACTGGACAAAAATTGTCAAGGGGGAACCTTTACCTTTACCTTAGGGGCTCATTCAGAACAGGTGATCCCACAAATGGGCATCAGTTATTACCTGGGTAATCTGCCATGGTGGTACTTCGAGATGAAGTTAGTAGTTAAATCCTTAAATTAGGCATCACTAAATTGTATACTTCTGAGTGCATATAGTATAATTGCTGCACATGCTTGGAAGAATGTAAACTTATCACTAAGATCCTCCAAATTCACCAAGAATTTTCCCAGGCAGAATTCTGGGAGATACAGCCAAAAACTAGCACTTTACAGAGCCAGTTTCATGACTTGCACATAGGCCCCCATCACAATTATTCACTCTTCGTGAAAAAGGAAACTGCCCTGGTTCTGCCCGAGAGTGGCAAGGCTTCATGGGAGTTGCAGTGCATTAGGGGATGGATAGTCTCACTGCCCATTAGGCTCTGTAGAGGATTCCCTCTAGGGAACTACCAGTCCAATGAAGTCTTGTGACTCCCCTGAAGACTTGCGACTCCCAGGCAGCATCAGGGCAGTTTCCTTCTTGATAATGACAATGGAAGCTCGCATGTAAATAATGAAAGCTACTCTACAAGTCGACTGTTTCTCCCAGTTTTCTGTGTAGGGGAATTCTTGGCAAATTCTGAGAGCTGCAGTCCAAAGAAATCACAAAGTCCCATCCTGCATGTTGTTTCATACTATTAAAATAAAAGACATATACAGCTTTTTTATAAAGTATTTTATTAATAATAATAAAGATACAAAAATACCAACTATAATGGCTAATGTTGACGCCTTTACTTATAGAAATTACTGTAAAGTCAGAACCATAGTGTGAATAGGTTTCCAAGTGACAGCATCAACAGGCAGCATCTACAAGAAAGTACTGAAGAAAAACTGAAAGTTGTTCCATTTACAGCACTGTAAAACTGGACGGACACTGTCAATAATGAGTTTAAAGACATAACATTGTTCCTTTCACTAGCAGGCCAGTACTCATGAGTCAAGAATGTACTAGCAAACATGAAAAAGCTCAGCCCCCAACTAAATATCACAAACTGTGTGGATGAAACAGAGTTGCCAGAAACGTCCTAGAGAAGAGAGGAAGAATGTGTGGTGTTGTTGGACCACGACCCCAGTGATCTCTTACAATCGCCTAGGGAGCTGGGAGCTGCTGCCTGACAATGTCTGAAGGGCCACACATTCCCTGTACTTGGTCTAGTGTGGTTTCCAATGGGACCTGGTGGAACATTGTTCCTTTGTGGATTGTCTTTTATGTTTTAGAAAAGACCATGGAGTCCTGCTCAGAGCATTTCTCCTTCTCGCTCTCTCTGCTATTCGGGCATAAGCCGAATACAGGATAAACTATGAAAACACAGCAATAAGTTAAAACATTTCAAAAACTAAAAGAAAAAAACTTCTCACATTAAACTACCTTCTGCCTATTTCAAGCCAAAATCCACACACAAAACAAATACATGAACATTACATTGTGGTTTTGACTTAAAACAAGTACTTATGTGCAATTAACAAAAATATAGGCACATGCAAGGGAGCCAAGTACAGGATGTATCCTGTTTTGTAGTTTCTACTTCCAGGGCTGATGAGGCCAATTACTCTTATTCAGTCAGAAATCATTCTGCCTATGATCCAAGTACAGCAGAAAAGAAAGCAATAGCTCCTTGACAGTGCCCTTCTCAGCACAAGTGCTGTAATTGTAACACTTGCATGGTAAAGTACCATGGGTACCAACAAGAAATATTCACAGGAATAAATGAAGCACACATTCTTTGCCCAGTATCATTCAATTTCCCTTCCTTTTTTTTTTCCAGAAGCCATCACTACCAAAAAGAGAAGGCCAAAGGCCAATCAACACAGAGATTTTAATTCCTGATGCTGCATCATCAAACATCACCAGGTACTTTCTCATTCACATGGAAAGACAAAAGGCCAAGCTAGAAAAGCCCCATGCTTAGGATTCCCTGCCGGTCCCATTTCACTAATGAGCAAGGAGCTGCTTTGAGAACTGAATAAGTGATATTCTGGGAGAGGGGGTTTAAATCTTTCCTCCCAAGCCTTTACCCAAATGGTTCCCAATCTTAGGTCCCCAGATGTTCCTGGACAACAACTCTCAGAAATCCTGGCCAGCACAGCTAGTGGTGAAGGCTTGTAAGAGTTTTCATCCTAGAACATCTGGGGACTCAAGGTTGAACCACAGATGCCACCACCCCTGGAGATGTCATATCACTGACTTTCTCCCACCAAGTTGTCTCTCCTGATAGCAGGAGAGACAACCACAGTGACGTGATTTTAAGAGTTAAATAAGCTTTCAGATGAAAGCTTCCAGAATTTCTTAAGAGTCCATGGTGGCTGGGAGATTCTAAGGATTACCCAAGGGAATGGCAACATTTCCAAGTTCTGAATTTATTGCACAGAAAGGGTTAACCTCAGATCACCCATTCAACACAACCCTGTGAAAGGGTCCTGATTTATAAACTGTAGGGATCCTAATCATGTCTTGTACGGGGTGGAACTACCTCTGTGAACACAGAAGGGCTTTCAACTGGCTTTCCTTAACAGCTGCCTGTAGTGCTTCAAGGCCAACCAGTTTTGAAACTAAGTTTGATTTCAAAGAACTGTGTTGTAAACGCATGGGGATGTGGGGAGAATCAACTGTTCAAAGAATAGTCTAGAATTCAGCAGGTCTGCACCCATGTTTGAGGAGCTTGTTGAATCCCAGCCTGTAGTTTGCAGAAATGAGGTGTGATCCACACGCCTGTTCTGCAGGGCTTCCCTTTTAAACTCCCTCAAACTAACAGCACACCTGATAGCCAGAGGCTGCACTGGGATGAAAAGTCTGCGAAGGGCAGAAATGCATGACATACAGAAACTGGGAGCTCCTTCATTTGCCGTTCACTTACACCTGTAAGTTAGTGCAACGTATACAATTTGTGGACCCAGCCAACTCCAGACCAGATACAGCGTGCACTTGTCACACCAATGGGTGCAATAGGGTCATGCCCTTAATGCACTATTTACGGCAGAGCTTAGAAAACTTACCCTTTTTGATTATAAATGCCAGAATCACCTAGCCAGCATATCTACTGACTGTAAACATACCCCCACTGTTCCATTTTAACATTTCTCTTGCAGTCTCAGGAGTTGCTCTTTTAACTGTGGTTGCCTGTTGTTATTATGATGTCTCTCCATGTGAATGTGTACCACAAGATGATCAGGACAGGAAAAAAAAACACTGGCCAAAATCCCACTGGTATTTGTTTATGATCTGCTCACTGACAAGGTGCCAGAGCATCTGTTGGTCAGACGCTGGGTCAGGTGCTCAACTGCACAATCAAGAGGCATCCCAGGACCATAGCAACTAGCTGCGACATGTAACACACCAATAGGATTCTGGCCACTGTGTAAATTAGCCACAAAAAAGGCCTGATAGACAAGCATTTGTTAATTTCTAAATTATAATCTCTGTACAATGCATTCTACCGAGACTCGGCTCAGAACAAATACTTTTTAAAGCCTTACATGTAGTTTTAACACCTGACCCTATATATATTTATTTTTATATATATTTATATATAAACTCATATTGTCTTCTGCACAGCAGAAGTATATAATATTTTAGAATCATTTTTATTACACCAAACAAAATGCCTGCATACATAATACAAAAGGCTTGCACATATAATACAGAGGATACATAAATCTTGAGAAAAATGCAAAATGAATTACATTTTTGCTATAGCCTCATAAGCATCACATTATGTAACTGGTACAAACAGAGAGTGGGGTAAAGAGGAAAAAAGATAGTTTTTTTAAAGAGGAAAAGGCTAACTGCCAAAAT
Source organism: Pogona vitticeps (assembly GCF_051106095.1). Taxonomy (NCBI): domain Eukaryota; kingdom Metazoa; phylum Chordata; class Lepidosauria; order Squamata; family Agamidae; genus Pogona; species Pogona vitticeps. The sequence continues at coordinate 112,765,861 of NC_135787.1, read as the reverse complement.
GCCTTAACATGAGCCATAACTCTATTAAACTAAAGGAATGAAATTAAGCTTGGTTTAATTGGCTTAAATCCAAGAACTTTTTAGTTGTTATTATGGGTTGGAGCTGGATATATTCCAGTCTAGGAACACATGCTTTAAAAATGTGTGTTATCACTAATGTGGGCCAGAACTAAAAATTCTAATTTCATATTCATACCACATTTTTGCCTTGAATATGCATGCTCTTAAAAAAAAGCTTATTCCTGTCAGAAACTCTGAAAATGGCATGTAAATGACAAGTCCTGAACATATACACACAAACACATATAAATCATTATTCCTTGTAAAAGTTCTGCTATTGGCTTATAAAAAGTCATTCAAATCCTTTTAACAAAAGTACAACATAAGTATACAAAAGCCTTATATGTTTCAGGGTATTACAATTTTTCTGTTTGGTCCTATAACAAGGGAGCTAGTTTGTTGACTAGTAAGGCCTAGCTGAAACATATTTTTCAGATATACACTTAAGAATTTATTTAAAGTGTAAATGCAACCAGTGAGTGTTTTTGAAATACATTTGACAAAACAACCAGTGTTAAGGGTGCCTCTCTTTCAGTAAATACTCAGTGGCACCCTACTTTTCTTACTATGTAAAATGGGAAGCAGTCCTCTGCAGATAGATAGTTAACCTGATAGATCTCTCCATGATTTGAAATAGATCAGTAAGCATTTCTGATCTCCGTTTAACAATAGCAGCAACAAGAGAATACCCTACCCACCCTGAGCTTACAACTGTTTGTATGAAAAAAGGTTTGGATAATCAAGGTTGCAGGGAATGTGATCTGAGTTTTGCTCTAGTACTCAAAGTCCTGGCATCAGAATTCTTTAATTTTTTGGTTGTCAACGTTGTGTTCCCAGATGTTCATGGACTAGAACTCCTAGAAATACTGGCCAGCCCAACTGGTGGTAGAGGCTTCCAGGAATTTCAGGCCAAGAACATCTAAGGATCCAAGGTTCTGAATCACTGCTCTGATTTCAAAGGTATATGTCTTCTGTACCGAAGGTTGGCTAATGTCAGGGTCCAATTCAAAAACGTATATCTTACTAGCTTGATATCTGCCTACTCTTGCTGTAATTAAATTATCTTTCTACCCCTGAAAGAAAAGAAAAAACCTACACAGGACCCATTCAACAATAATGAGAAGAAGCATTCAGAGGCAAGTTATGGCTGTAATATGGGCTCATGTGAAAAGGGCCCAGGTATATTAACCCACTTATTAACAAGAATTTTTAGAGATCACCTGGTGCCTTGTGGCTTTAAACAACTAGAAAACATTGTTTGAGACTGCACAATGGTAAGAGAAAGGACTTGATCTGATATTCTTACAATCCAGTAATACATAGTTTGCTTGAATGTTGCAGGTATGTTAACTAAAGCCTTTTAATAATAATAATTACATGCAGTCAAGTCAATTCTGATATGGTATCCTTTCTAGCATTTTCTAAGTAAAGAATACCGAGAACTGGTTTACCATTCCCTTCTTCTGGGGTATTTTGGGATTACAAAGCTTGCCCAAGACTACACAGGTTGGTCCTTCTCCTTCAAGGCACAGCAGGGAATTGAAATCCCAACCAATACCTGATTCACTGAGCTATCCAGCCATCAATGCAATTCCTAATATATGGCTGAGGTTTACATATTTGTTACCATGCAAAAAAGTGTAGATCTGTTTACCAAGCTGCCTACTACCATCTGTTTTTGCTTACCCTGGGTTCTAGGCTTGTATTCTAACACAAAAACAGACCTGGAGCATTAGCTAGAAATTGGGAGCAAAGCAGCTAGTGTACTGTACAAACAGTGTGTTGTGTGGGAAAGTCATCAGAGTGAATTTTTGAGGGAACACATCTTCAGAGCAATTCTACTGTAAGCTGTGGAGCGGCCTGTTTTTTAGAGGAGACACAGTGGCTGAACCTTTAAAAAATCAAAGGTGAAGAGAAGGTGAAATACATTGCTCCTCTCTACCAAGCCATGAAGATAGTGGCTCCCAAACAGAAGTCAACAGATGTTGGTGGACTACAATTCCTAGAAGTCAACATAGCCAACACTTGAGGTTTCTGGAGAAACCATCTGGAGACTACATCTGGAGACTTCAATTTGGGAACAAAAGAGATGGAAAGCAGGACAGCAAAGCACAAAAGGTGCCGCAATCAAATACTATGATTGATATACCAAAAGCAACGTCCAGCATTCCCAGTAGAATTTCTATACTTTGTTGTTGTTTCAAAGGAAGCCCTTCACCATTGCATGCCATAGTACAAACTAGAGTTTGGAAATGTATTTTTTTCTTCTCCTCTTCCTCCTCCTCCTCTCCCTTTCTTTCTCTTTTTCACTATGACTCTCAAAGTCATTGGTCATTCTCGCTGTAGTACTCTGAGAGGAGAAGTACATCAAAGTTTAAACCCACTCTCAAGTTCTGGCACAAACTGTACTTGAAACAACTCCTCAGTTTCAACGTTATCTGCACGGCTGGCCACATGTAAAAGCTTGGACATACAATTCATTGGACACATTTTTAGGTCCAAATCCATATACTGCTTGGTTTGTTTTGTTTGTTTTTTTAGGTCTGCTATATGTACAATGAAATCAACTGCATGGAATCCTTTAACATACCTTCTTATTGTAAATACACATAGGAAAATAAAGTTCAAAAATTTCAAAAATATAATTGCAATAATGGCTTATCAATGGGTCATCTTCCAAAGCATATCAATTAATTTAAGAAGTTGTTGTCATGGATCATAACAACTGCAAACACACCAACAAATCCCACAAACATTTTACACAAGGGCCTTTTCCTACCATTAGGGTGTGCTTGTGGCAACTTTGTTGAACTGGGATGTAAATCCAAGTAACCATTTGTAAAGAAGATAAAATATAATTAAAACCTTGCTTTTGCTAGGAGAACAGCATCATTTCTGGCTGATGCACATATTTATCATTGCTGTAAAGAAGAATAAAGAGACTTAGGTAGGTAAGGAAAAATACTATAAATTTCAAATTGTGTTTGCATCTCTCCAACAAGCTGACAATAAGCAGCAGCAGACAAGAAATTGGGCATTCTAATTCCACAGAACATATCCGCATCCAGCAATCACGCTTTGCAGTTTTGCTTTTCATTCAAGTATCTTCAGGAAATAGGTCACCATTCTTGCTTATACCACAGTTCATGTCATATAGCGCAATATGAGGCAGAACATGACAGAAAGATCCATAAATATCTGCAAAATTTGACGATCAAGTAGCACTTGATCAATGTTGTTTGTTTGTTTGAAACCAACAAGGCTTTTTCTATTACAATTTGACTTCATACTTTCCAAAATGTTCTCGTAACTGGAATTTCCTTTCTTGGCTGGAAGCTACGATCTGTATGTCATTAAGATTTTATGTATCCATTTGGAGTAGAAGGCCACCCTGACAAAAACCCCAGGTCGTCCAGGGATTGCACATCCACGCCCAGGAATAATCACTCCCACTACTATTTTAATTCTGTTTTGTTCACAGACCAATGGACCGCCATAATCCCTCTAGAAGAGAAAAATGAAACATAAACAAAATAAGCAGATGGATACATATATATTTCTTTATGGAGAAAAAAAAACCATCCCAAATTATCCCACACACACCCTGTGACATCATGATATGTACGGTCAGGCAAGGGACCACTAGACCAACAACCCAGAACAAATGCAATAGGGGTCCTCCCATCCACTAGGACTGAAGAGTTTGGCTTGGGAACAAGTAGATTATCTTTCAACCATTACAGAAAGAGCCTAGTTAGCAGTACTCAGTTCTCAATCACATCGAGGAATGTTCTTCCATCAGATTATGGACAGTCTAGAGATTTTGGTTAGATACCCAGTATTGAACCCTGATGGACACATACCAGGAACACAATATTTCATCCTTTTATTGTGGAGTAGACATGGGCACAAACCACAGTTTGGCAGTTCAGTCCAGATTGGTGCAGCTCCTGCACAGGTGTTCGCTTATCTCCCCCACCTCCTCTACACAACTGCGCACTCACTGGCTGCAATGCGCTTCCCTTCCCCACCCCTCTGTGTGACTGCCCACTCACCTGCAGCAGCACATGCTTTCCTCTTAGCAGTCACCCATTCAGATGAGGAAACGGGGCAGGGAAGCCTGCAGTGGGTGCTGCCGGTGAGTGGGCGATTGTGTGGAGGAGATGGAGGAGAAAAGCATGTGGTGCCTGTGGGACACCTGTGTGGGCACTGTGCCAAACTGGACCGAACCACCAGTTCATACCCATCACTCCTCTGGTGCAAAATGTCATCCACATTGCCTTTACTTAAGGGATGGGTGCAAACCATTAATGATGCCTCTGCAACACAGAGGCATACCTCTTTGCTGTCAGTGGCTGCAATACAGCCTATTAAATGTTCGAGCATAATTATTCTCTATTTTGAGACACCACGTAGAAGCCTGACCTGCAACCATCCGTCAGGCTAGATCTCGTGTGCAACCGAGAGCAGGTGGAGGGAGTCAGATAATCATATATTTTTTTTTCCAAATTAATGTTTGGAAAACTGATCCTAAAACTCATGTCCCTTTTCATTAGGTGTAAGAAATTAACTGCTCTGATTTCTAACATCTGTCTTTAGGCAGGGATTCAGCTGCTGGGCTTGGACTGGGAAGATCCTGATCAAAATGACCCTCTCCAGAAAAACAACAGCCTGAATCTGCAGTGGCTCCTGTTATAACATACAATGCTGTACACCTTGTACGTTGATTCAAAATGGTGCTCAGTCTAGTTCTTTTCTGCTTTGGGTTTTACAGATACACCACAGTTTCAGGTAGTGCAGGACCACCTCACCAGCTGACTGCCCACCTCTTTCCCACTCCTTCAATTTGCCACCCCTCCTCTGCTCTTCCCATGACCATTGTTGTGTCTTCATTTTTTCCCCTCTTTCTGCCTACATGTGCACATGCAAAGGTCCAATTCCTTTTTTTAACCTGTTCCCATCATGTGACATCATGCCTAGCCCCTGATGTATCCACAGTGACAACGTACACACCCATGCTGCAGTATACCAGATTAAATCATGAAAAACGCACTGTAACTTGGGCTAGCATTATAAGTGAAGTTATGCCTGTCTGCAGCAAATATACTTTCCCCAGTTCATTGCAATGGGTTTGTTGCAGCCCTTGTTTCATATCCCCACTCAACTCTGGAGATGGCTAGATGACCTTGGAATAGTCACTCTTGAGCCACCTGGCTGAACTCACAGTCTCGTTTTGAGAATAACATATTCCGAACTCCTTGGAGGAAGAGCAGGATACAAATTAATTAATTAATAACAGAATAAAGTACCTCACAGGTCCCGCTGCCAATTCTCTCAGCCATGGCACACATTTCTGACTCTTTCACAACTACGTTGCCACCAAAATCCCGATTGCAGTGCTCATTTCTCATAACAACCATGTTGACTTCTTGAAGTTGCCCATCGAAGTCGGCTCCTAAAATGAAGGTAAAAAAACAAACAGAAAAGGAACAAATGCGGATCTTTTTACTCAGTAGCATTGTGTTCCAAAACAAACCAACAAAAATTGGGCAAACATGGTGTGGCGTTCACCCTTATTATGTTAAATAAGTCATGCATTATTCATGTTTTATGCTGATGTGGCTGAGAGATGGGGCCACTAGAGATGTCAAAAGGCGGAGCCAGAGAGGAGGAGTTTAGTTTTACAGTCTGGATCTGAGTTTGGAGGGAGAGAAAGAGAGATAGTTTGGGAATCGGAGGAGTGATTAGTCTGAGGAGTGAATAGTAACCTGTAAGATAATACAGAAGATTGTTATTGATGCTTGTTGAACCTGAAGATACTTATGAATTATTATAGAAACACTGTAATCAATAAACTTGCTTTATTCAAAAGACAGTGATAAATGGACGTTCATCTTTCTTAAGTAAAGTACATTGATTTAGTGATCAACTGGTGGCAGCGTGGGAAAAGGTGTTTGGTTTGCTTTCGTGTGCTCTGTGTTTGGAAGTCAAACGGGGCCACTAGGGGCAAATGTCACACATGGATTTTCGCATTTCTGTTGGCTTATATGAAGAAACACAAAACAAAATCTGTCTTGGCTCAACAAAATGATAAAGTTCTCTGCATGCTCTCAGAGACACAGAAAGATTATTCAGATTTACATCTTAATTCTTCTACCTGAAGCAGCAGTTCTGAATGGTAATTTGACTAAACTAGAATGCATTGGCCAAGTTAAAAGGGAAACAAAAAAACAACTGTCCCTATTGAATATAGCTATTGGAAATGTGGGATGGATTTCACTTATGTTTGCTTGCTTTTAATTCAGCCTTCTCAAATTTCTTTCCATTCAGGTTAGAAAGGAGTTTTATGCGTTCAAAATTAAAATGCAGACGAAACTGGAACAGACAGATTGACACATCCCTATTTATTCATCCAAAAAAAAAAATCATTTTCTTATCCTGTAGATTACCTTTAGATAAATACTAGGTTTTGAGACCAATCCAAGTTCAATTTTAATGATTTTAACTTGGCATGCCCATGAACTGATAGGTGGCCCCCATAAAAACACTTTTTCCCTCACTGTGTTTTGCATAGTTTAATTTACCAATAGCATTATACAGCAGTGGCAATTTTCATTAACTAAAGATTTCCTCCTTCCATCTCGCAGATCCCATGTCTCCCATGTGATGAAACAGGTTACTCAAGAGTTAGGTAAGCCATGGGAGAGAAAGAAGTCATCTTTAATTACAAAAATGCTCTCCTTGCCGAAAACATTATCATCCTTCTGCAGATTCTGGCCAAAGGCTATTAGAGATTAGGGATAAGTGGATCCATCAAGCACAGTCCAGTTGTGGATTTTTGTCTGTCCCTGATATAAAGCCCTTTATGATACAACAAGGTTGTATCTGGGGTTCCTTCTTCAGTTTTAGGTATCTGGGGACATCTGCATAAACTGTTTCTGAAGTGTTTCATGTACTATATATTGATTTTAATTTACAAAGTTAAGGATGTGTGGTTGTTGTCTATTATTATTATTATTATTATTATTATTATTATTATTATTATTATTATTATTATTATTATTATTATTATTATTATTATTACTACTACTACTACTACTACTACTACTACTACTACTACTACTACTACTACTACTATTATTATTATTATTATTATTATTATTATTATTATTATTATTATTATTATTATTATTATTATTATTATTATTATTATTATTATTATTTCCTGCAGAACATATCACCAGGACAGATATACACAGATTACTAACAACATATTGTGCTAGGGTCTCTGGTTGCTTCTAGGAGCTACAGACTGGTTAAATGAGTTCAAAAAGTTAAACCAAAGAAAGATCCATTTGTGGCACACTTACAAGGGAGATGAAGAACACATAATCTTGACGTTTTTTCTGCAGGTGTGTCACTGTATGTGTGTATTTGGTGTGTGTGTTTGTCAGTTCTCTAGAGAATGTGGATACCTTTAGTGTGCTTAAATTTTGGGGATTTTACGACAAGATGGGAAATTTATTTCCAGCTTAGGAGTGGTGTCACTGTCTAACCCATGTTCAGAAATTCCTAATTATCACATGATAGGCACATATAAATATACGTGCATTGGTTTTTACAAAAAACATCTCTTACGTCCTGTATGTCCCCATCCATATGCAGTGCAGGCAGTGCCTTCCGGAATGGTACATCCAGAAATGGGCAACCTGATGATAACCACAGCATCACTGCTTACTGCAGGTCTGGGAGGAAAACACACGAGGAACAGATATATGTTTATTCTTAGCAGCCTTTTAAAAACTGGTGCTGATGATAACTGACACAGAATCTGGCAGTTTCTATAATCAGATCAAATGAATTCACATATTCTCTTTTAAAGCTCCTGTTTCAGTGAACGCCTCTTAATTATATTTTGATTTTAACTTTCTGAAGTCCACATGCTGAAGTCTTGCATTTATTTTCATTAACAGATGTACTGTATAGATATAAATCATACCAGCTAAGAAACTTCAGCAGGGGTGGGTTAGATGTGGCCTTCCGGATGTTGCTCTATTGCAACCCCCTCATCCTTCCCCACTGGCTGTGCTAATTAGGGCTGAAAGGAGTTGCAATCCAATTATATCTGAATGGCACGTTCTACCCCACCCCCACCCCAGCTCTGGAATACAGGATTCAACAGAAAACCCACTATGCTGGTACAATGCAGGTTACTTACTACACTATCAATATCTACCATGAACATATAAGAATGAGCAGTATTGTGGGCAGAACAGGGGTAGCACATGAGATCGGACACTTCCTATACCCTATGTTCCCTCAGATCATATCCTTACCCCCTTTTCAATAGTACAGCTTCACACCAGGCCCAAGTCTGATGGGAAGAACTCTAGGCATATTGACTTCAGAGGGAACAAGGAAAAGTCTGTGGCTGGGTGGAGGTGGGAAGACCTGCAAAAAATGTTAGCATGACTAAGACTGACCTGGAAAGCTTCAGTAAAACCAGATCTGATCCTTTGGGGCCATCCACCAGCTGGGAGATATTCAGAACCTGCTTACGCTCCTCTTCATGTGCTCTTTCAACATTATGTATTCCAAGCCAGGCTTGATAGTCATTGAGGTTATACCTAAAGAAAACAAATTTCACACACACACACTATATATATGGTTCAATATAAAAACAGTCAACATCATACATGAGTTAAATGCTAGTCCTTCACTGTGTTAAAAAATACTAAGTTAGATGGCTGGAGTCTTTTTTGAAAGGTAGCTAAAATGCGGCAGTGTTGAATGTGTGGCTGTCTAGATGTTGCTGGCCTTGAGTTCCCAACAGCTGTAATTAACGGTGATGAATGTCAGGAATTACAAATCCAACATCTGGAGAGCCACATGTTATCCTTGAGCTAAGAGATCGGTGTGAAGCATCATGTTGTTACACTTCTTTCCTATCCATCTAATCCTCCCTGCATCACTTTAGGCTCTATTTCTTTCTTTCATGCATTTATATACTGCCAAGCACTACTGTAAGTGATTTACAGCTACGGACAATAACAATGACCTAACTACCCGACATTAAATGTCTGAAATAAAAGAAGTAATAGATAGATACACACACACTCTCAGGCTGCAATTAGTGATACTGCTCTGACACAGACTTAGAGTGCAAGGGCAGAATCATAGTTACTTGGAGTTGGCAGACAAACACTGGGGTGATTTTATATCTGTGCAGTCACCCTGCCTCCATCACAGATATCTGGAAAAGCATCTAGATACTGATGTCTTCAGTTTGTAACCCTCTTGTGTCTTTCCACTGCTTATTCAATCTTTTCTCTTATTGGGTTAAAAAAATATTTGGAAGGAACAGCAGGAGTAAGCACAAAAAGCCTTTTGCTCCCTTTGCCTGGAAGCACCCTTTATTCCAATTTTCATCTATACCTCTGTACTAAATTAAATAAGTATATCTATACCCCAGAATAATAAATGACAGCTTATTAATGAAGGTCCACCAAGTGATCTTAGAGATTTCAAATAAAAACAAAGAACATGTATGTCTGTTTTATTAGGTGGGAATCGTTCTAAGTGTCATCATGCACAGTAGTTGTGAATGATAAACTCATCAGAGAACAATCTTGAGTTCGCTTTTTAAAAACGTTGAAAAGATTCTAAGACATGATGAAATATCAGCATCTTATTTCTAGAGTTAGAACTGGAACTTTATAGTGGCCAGAATCCTATCACTTCATGTAGTAAATCACACTAGAATAGGCCTATTGAAACACTGGGGATTTAGTGAGTAAATTCCACCATTAACCTCCATGGATTCAAATGGGCCAATTCTAATTGCAAATTACTAAGCTAAAGTCGGACACAGAGTAGGTTATTTGAATCCATGAAACATGCAGATGAGTTGACTCACTAAATCCCCATTGATTCAAAAGGCTCACTTTAGTGTAATTTACTACACTATGCAACAGGATTTTGGCTGGCGCAACCTTATCATATATACAGTGGTGCCTCGCAAGACAATGTTAATTCGTTCCGTGAAAATCGCTATTTAGTGAAAACATCGTCTTGTGAAATGCGGTTCCCCATTGGAATGCACTGAAATCCATTTAAAGCATTCCAATGGGGAAAATAGTCATCGTCTCGCGAAAATCGCCCATAGAGAAACCATTTTGTGAAGTGCAGACCAGCTGTCAAAATCGCTATCTTGTGAAAATCGGCCCCTTAAAAAACTGTTTTGCGAGTCGCGGACCTAGCTGTCAAAATCGTCATCTTGTGAAAAATGGGGGGGGGGAACCATCTTGCCAAGCACGGACCAAAACATCATCCAGCGAAAATCGCCCATAGGGAAAACCGTTTTGAGAAGCACTATAGCGATCGCAAAAACACATTGTCTTGTGAATAAACCGTTTTGCAAGGTAATTGTCTAGCGAGGCACCACTGTATTCTGTCTCACATATATTTATGTTACCCATGTTTATGTTACACAATATCATTTATTTATTCAATTTATATACTGCCCATCTAGCAAGAGCACTACTCTCGGCAGTGTACAACAAAGACTATAAATTATAAACATAAATTATAAAATTACTAGAACACATCAAACTGTCCTACAAATAGGCAACAAGAAAAGTTAACCAGCAAAATAACAGCTTCACATCATATAATTCATCCCCTTCTTCCTCCTCTGTCCTAATTAACTGGGGAGAGCCTCTGAAAGAGCTGCCCTAAAAAGTTCTGTGTCCAAGAGCTTTTGAAAGGTACAAAGGGAGGGTTTCTGCTCAACCTCCTGCAGGAGGACATTTCACAAGGAGAGCACCACTACTAAGAAAGCAGTTGAATTAATGCCCATCATTATGACACTGCCAATTTCAAATAAAATTCTCAATTTCTAGTAGCAGAAAATGGTGACGATGGTATTGTCATGGCAAGAAAAGGCGACATCTCTACATCTAATAACTGCTCAACATATCCACAGTATATTTCAAAGAATGTTGAAAGGCCAATGTAGTTTATGGCCGTAAATCTTAAGAATTCCGGGGCTGCATCTAGAACACTAGGTGAACAAAAATTTTGGAAACCTGTGAAGGATTTATTCTTTCTACCGCCAATTGTGTGTTGTTGATGGTATCTATAAAACAACAAGTTTTATAGTAAGATACAATGGTGCCGTTCTACAAAACATGTTAACTTGTAAAAAGAAAGAAATGTATCTCATAGATTCTTCATATGTTAAACTTATTTTTTCACATAATAGCCTCGCTAGTAAAAGTTACTATACCGAGAAGGAAAGCACTGCTTTGCTGTCAGGACCCAGTCTTCCTTCACCAGTGTACCTCCGCAGAAATGTCTGCCTCTGCTGAGCAAAAAAAAATTGAATAGTTACTTCCAGTCCTAACTATCATTAATCACTACATTTTGGTTTTATGAAACAGTTAAAATTGCAATATACTTTTTATATATTTGTTTCGTACAGGTAGGCATCCTTCAGTTTTGAGACACTATGGTAACGTGCTCTGAATAGAGCAGTGGTCCCCAACCTTGGGCGTCCAGATGTTCTTGGACTTCAACTCCCAGAAATCCTGGCCAGCAGAGGTGGTGGTGTAGGCTTTTTGGAGTTGTAGTCCAAGAATATCAGGAGGCCCAAGGTTGGGGACCACTGGAATAGAGGACTTGGAACAGCATCTAGTGTGGCTGAGAAGGCCAACTCAAGAGCAACAATCCCTTCCACACTGAAGACAAATACAATCTGTCCCCTGTCCAGCTCCCTGATTTTGCTGCTTTCGTGACTGCCTCTTTGCCTCAGCCTGCTGGAAAAGGGTCTCTTCAAATTGGGAGAGGCCATGATGCACCGCCTGCCTCCAGGCTGAACGGTCAAATGTCAAGGTTTCCCGTCTGTTGAGGTCCATTCCTAAGGCCGTCAGATCCCGCTTGCAGATATCCTTGTATCGCATCTGTGGTCTCCCTCTGGGGCGATTTCCCTGCACTAATTCTCCATACAGGAGATATTTTGGAATCCGACCATCAGCCATTCTCATAACATGAACATGCCCAAGCCAACGTAGATGTTTCTGTTTCAGTAATGTATACATGCTGAAAATTCCAGTTTGATCTAGGACTACTCTATTTGGAACTTTGTCCTGCCAGGTGATGCCAAAAAAAAATGTGTCAGACACAACGCATATGGAACGTGTTCAGCTTCTTCTGCTGCCGTGCACAAAGGATCAAGGACTCACTGCAGTACAGGAGTGTGCTCAGGACACAGGCTCTATAGACTTGGATCTTGGTATATCTTGGTTTTGTACAGCATAGCAGAATACAGCATTAGTGTGTAGGACTTCACAAAGACAATATAAAATATGTATAAAATGTAAACTCTTAAAAAGAATAAATTCTATGAGAGTTTTTAAATGCCCAATACGAATAGTGAATAATTATTTATTTATTTATTTATTTATTTATTTATTTATTTAATTTATATCCCGCCTATCTGGTCGTGTGAGGACCACTCTAGGCGGCTAACAACATAAGAATAAAACAATAAAATACATATAACCATATTACTTAACAAAAAGAAAAAGAAAAAAATTATTAAACAAGATAGGAGAGCTATAAGGTAGGGAAAAATCGTTATTTAGTGAAATAAATTACGTATGAGCAGTTGCTAGAGTGACTAAGCCTAAGGGTAGATATCTAAATCATTGAACCATTGAGCAGCAGTTCCCTCAAGAAGATGTAGTTCATGCAGGGAGCCAGGGGACGTTCTAAGAGGGCTTTCCATCGCAATGTGAGGTAAAGGTTGTGGGACATACCCACAGTCAGAATTAGGATGATCAGCCATTGGGGAGTGCAATGCAGACTAATCTCCTCATGGTGCATCCCGGGCAATGTGACTTGTCACAGCTAAAGAGTCTACACATTTCGGCTGCTGGACCTCACAAGGATTTCCCAGTAAGAAGAATCAGCATGAATGCCAAAATTAAAAACAAGGGCTCTGTTCAGAACCAATTGATAAAGGACATAGGAAACGTCCTGAAAATTTTATAACTGAAGGTGGGAGGTATGAGCAGGTCTAAAGCTGGCAATTTTCTAAATTAAGCCCCATAGCGTAGATAACAATGGAAGTTACTTTTGTGAGGACATGTTTAAGACTGAACTGCAGGTTTTGCTCAGATTATAACTCTTAAGTTCTTGGTTGCTTAGGGGCTGAAATGACATTGAAGAATGTCTAATGTTTACAAAATCTCATTCAAATCAAATGCCTAATAGTGCCCACATGTAAAAACGTTGGTTTTTACCTTCACATGAACCAGGAAAGAAACAAGAAAAAAATTAATTAATCATAATTTCACATTACTTCTGAACAAGGCAACTATGGTTAAAAACTTCCAAACAAGCCAGTACATGGGGCCATGTTTTAAACTGAGCTTCATATCCTGGTTTGTTGAAATACAAAAAACGTACTTTCTCACTCCAAAGTAAGAAACAAACCTGGCTACTTTTCCATCTCACTCAAAGGGAAACGTGAAGTGACTTCATCTGGGGCCACAAACCTTGTTTGTATCACCAAACAAACTAAGATATTATCATATTTTAAAGTTTTAGGCATAGTTGTATGCTCTTTTACCTCCATATATCTTGGCAGGATGAAAATTGTTTTATATTTCTTCAGGTAACCCACCATTTCCTCTCTCTCTCTCTCTCTCTCTCTCTCTCTCTCTTTTATTTCCTGCTTTAAGAAAGGTAAATGCATGGCATAACTGGAATATGGGTATTGCCATCTTAGCCTAGGTAGACCTCTAGTCAACCCCAAGAACAGGCTGAGCAAAAACTGCAATACTGCATGCCCAGGTTTGAAAACTAGTTTATGAGGGTATAAATGCCTTCTTGTAGAAAGAATGTAAAGGGTCTATATTTCATGCACTCTGATGTTAGAAACTGAGCATTTACAAGGGCTAAGAACCTACTAAAGTGCAGAATCTGGCATTTAGCTTTGGAATGCTGCCAGGACCCAATATAAGGTAACATATGCAGAGTCTTACCTGTCTTTCAAACTAACCATCCATGCCTTGTCAGGTTGAGCTGGGTTTCCATTAACAACTCTCAATTGTTTTGTTGAGGCACATGGAATGACATTAGCTGAAAGAATTATTTATAATGTGTTAAATTATATTGTACTGCACTGTAGATCTAAAAAGGAGAAAATTTTGCCCCCAGCTATTCTTTAGTCCACACAAAAAATCTGAGGGTCATTTTCAAAGACACAAATTCTTGCTTCTCTCAATATCACATACAATGCAACAGTCTTCTTCTCACTAACAAAGAGGGTGTTCTAGTTCTCTAAACAGAGTTCTTGAAATAGCAAAAATAATGTTTTGTTAAAACTATGTGGGTTCACAACTGCACAAAGTGTGTTAATTGCATAGAATGCCCAAACTAGAATTTGAAATACATTGTCTGTGTCTCTCTTAGCAACCAGCCAGTACCTCCATCTTGATCTATGTGTGTCCATGTGCATGTATTTTGCATCTTGAAGGGAAAATACACTTTAACATTTTGTGTGTATTATAGAAAACTTGAAGAGGAAGAAAGACTTCTTTGCCTCACTCTTGGTTGAAGACAAGAAATCCTGTGAGACTTTAAAATTCCTATTCAAGTGTTTCATCATGTCAGGGTAGCTTAATAAGAGCTGGAAAATGAGGGATTTATCAAGTATTCTTTCCACTGTTAGATTTTTCATAACCACCTAGGCAACAGCTAGCAAGTGTGACATGGCTCTTGTAGAGAACAGGGAAAGGATTACAAACCAAAGACCAAGATCTGCACTATGTTAATGGCCAACTACCTATAAATGCTTTCTGAATAGGACCTAAGAACCGCACTAGACAAGATGATGATCCCATATCTGAAAACAGTTCTATCTCAGATAATGAAAGATGTCTGATTCTAAAATCATGTTAAGGTCAGAAACATGACACAACTTTAGAGTCATGCAGCTTCTTTTGCATGATTGTTGAGATATGCAAAATAAAGGAGATCATATCACTGAAGGGAAAACATTTTAAATGGCAAAATAGACATTTGCCAGAACATTTTTTTAGCCCTAAGACATGCCCACCAAATATGAAGGGCTGGGGTGGGGGAAGCTAGCATATCAAAATGGGATTGACATATCCAATTTATATAAGCATTACTTACGATTTGAACTGCTTGGTGTTACATCATCTTCACCTAGACAGACAACAAAGGATAATCACATAGAAATTAGTCTTATTACAGCCACTCCATTTACGACTATTAAATATTTGAGAAAACTGTATACAGCAGACCACCAAATTGCAATGGCTCCCTTTTATGACCATAGTGTTAGCCAGCCCGCAGTATATAAAACTCAGTTTTACAACTTCTAGGTCTCTCATGAAGTCTGGGAGATACAGCAAGAAAGGAAGCATGGTGTGTATTTTACAGTTAAGGTTGAAGGAATAAAAATTCTGTGGAAGCTCAGTTGAATGTCATTCCCAATACACATTGTAGAACATGGATGGGAGAATGGTGGAGAGGGTGAGAGGAGGGGGTTGGGACTGAGACATGAGAATTATCTGGGAACTAAACCCCATTTTAACATTGACCCAGTGCTAAAGAAAAGTTTGATTTATGATAGGTTGTCAGTGTTTCTCTGATCCTCACTGCTGACCCCAACATATTTCCTCCAAGCCCTCCAAATTATTTTACCCATTGCAAATGCAAACCAAAACTCTTCAGAAATTTTCTCTTGACTGTACGTATCTGATCATGTAACATTTGAGATGTTCTACCAAGCTCTAATTCCATCTACATTGATCTAATTAAGACTAATGTAGACTTTCTATCCATCTTCATTCAGATGAGCAATCTACCAAAATGACAGATGATCCACAATACAAAACTGAAGCCAGAGATCTAAAGCACAGAGGATGTGGTTTTCCTGCTCAAGTGTACTTGTGGTAGCAGTAAAAAATTCACCCACACCAAAATTACACAATACACTTCACAATCTTTTCTTTCCATTTATGTCATACTGGAGTGCTGCATGAATTATTTTTCAGACATGTAGATACCATAAATGTTCTTCTGCAGTATATATGTTAGTTATTTGCATTCTGTCACAATCAATAAGCAAATGTATATGCTAGTTTTCAGACTTCCATAAGTTTATATCTTGGAAGAGCTGAAATAAATTCCCAGAAATACAATTCAGTAGCTGAAATCCTGTTGGTTTGTCACGTAGGCAAAAGCCAAATGGTGTAACATTTACTTGATTCCAGCCAGCAATTAAAGAGTCCCCACTGGAATTCTTCAGCATGCATGAGTATCCCTGAGAATCCCAGTGGTGACTCTTCAATTTCTTTCTGGGAGTGAGTGAATGTTTGCTTCCACCTGTGTAACAAAGCAAAAGGATCTCAGTTGATGCACACATTTGGGTGTGATTATTAACTAATACCCATAATATTTATAGGATAGTGAGTAACCATGGGAAGTAATGTATTTAATCTGATCCCCAAATATTCACAGCAACTGCAAAATTGTTTCAAAGTATATGGGCGAGTGCCTCTCCACATAGGTACTCTTTTAATACTTACAAAAGAAAATAAAGTTACTTAAGGAGTGGAATTCATCAAATTGGTAACTACTTGCAAAATAATCGAGGAAGTGGACCTGTCCACAAAATCTCACATTAAAATATAGCAATTAGTATTTAAGGTGCCATAATAGTTTTGTCTTCTTTAATTTTCCTTTGTTTTTGTCTGATATATACTTGCCAAATAATCAAGCCACTTTCATATCTAGAGATGCCAGAGAGAGCAATGGTATGAAAGAAGAGCAATGGGAAACCCAGCCACAGTTCTCCAAATGCTGGTTTAACTGGATCAATAACTGTTAAGTTTCAATTAATGGAAAGTATTTGATCAGTACACAAAAGACTCTGCTGGCTTCCTTTTGTCTCCAAAATGCTAGTAAGTTAAATAGACAATGCCTTTCATTCCACATTTCTCCCCCATTCCCACCATCATGAAAGTGTGGAGACTTCCTCCTCTCCCCACACCCCTCCCCGGCCAATGGCCACACATCAGGGACACTATAGGCTAATACCTATCTATCTATTTACGGGTTTGTACCCAGCCTACTTTCTAAAGAATGTCATTCAAGATTGCAAATAAACAATCAACCAACAGAAGTAAGATGTTAAAACAAGACAAAAAGCACGACATGTTATCTATTGTCATTAAGAAACCTCAAATAGCTTCGTAATGACCACATCCCAACATTTCTTGAGCACGTACATCTTGATATGGGGCAATAATCCCAAGGGATTTGAGGATCACTTGTATAACACCAAGGTCCATGAGCATCATCGTCTGGATTGCGACAATAGTTTTCCTTGAGTTTGCTAATCTCTAGGTCTCTGTATAGTGGCAGATGCCTGGAAGAAAAACAGGTACCCATGATGTCATTGTATTTTAATCAACAGTATTTATTATATTTATGGATTTCAGATTTGATCTGCCAGTCCAACCCCGTGCTCAATGATGGTATCAAAACAGATATGGCAGATGATTGTCCTCTGCCTCCAATATTGGAGCACTCACCACCTTGTTGGCATCGTTCTTCAAGTGCGGCATCTACTACTGGACATAGTACTCTAGATGAGGTCTGTTAAAGCATCCTTATATAGCATTTGCCTTTTTCACAGACACATCACACTGCTTGAGAAGGAGCCATGATAAACACTCTCTGAGTATAACTCTATAACCAACTGTGTATCCACCTGACATTTTCTTCTATCCAACCTGATAATCAGAATAGCTTGATAATCAAAATATTGTGGGACACTTTGTCGAAGGCTTTGCTGAAGTCAAGATATATTACATCTACAGCATTCCCTCCATCTACCAGAGAGGTTACTTAATCAAGAATGAGATAAAATTAGTTTTGCAGGATTTGTTTTTGATACATCCATGTCAGCTTCTAGTTATTACAGCATTGTTTTCAAGGTACTTGCAGAGTACTTGCAGAGTGATTGCTTTATAATCTGCTACAGAATTTTCCCTGGGATTGATGTCAGGCTGACTAGTCTGTAATTCTCCAGTTCCTCCTTTTTCAAAGATAAGGGACAATGTTAGCCCTCCAATCATATGACACTCTATGATTTCCAGACAATAGTAGTGTTTTTGAGAGTTCTTCAGCGAGTTCCTTCAGTACTCTTAGATACAGTGCATTGGGCTCTGGGGAACTCATTCAAAGTAGTAAGGTATCCCTTGCCAATCTGTTCATCATTCTTAAGTTGCAATCCTATCCCCTCCCTTTGTACTTCACATTTGCATAGGTCATAGACTGCCTTTTGGGAGAAGACCCATCTGAAATAGGAATTGAGCACTTCTGACTTTTCTTTGTCATCTTTTAACATTTCCCCATCACCACCGAGTAGCTGAAGCACTGTTTCTTTTCTCTGTCTTTTGCTATGCATGTTCCTGAAAAATGTTGTTGTTGCTTTTAGCATCTCTTGATAACATCAGCTCATTCTCAGCTTTTGCCTGCCTAACACCACCCCTGCAATTCTTTGCTGCTTGTCTGTACTCTTCCTTTGTAGCCAGGCCTCCCTTCCATTTCTTATACATGTCCTGTTTTGTTTTCAGGTCTTTTCTGGGCTTTTTCTGAAACCACATCATTTTTTTTATTTTTGCCATCTTCTATCGTTTTTTCTTGTTGAAATTGTTTGTAGTTGTGCCTTATTAGCAACTAATTAATTCAAGCATATCTGCTTGGATTTCACACCACATGCAAAGCCACCTAAATCACAGTAGGGATTCTATTCAGGGGTGATCTATCACTATGGTGATGTCATTTCCTCATTAAGTTGGACAAGAGAATTTGGTCATTATGCTTCTCAGAATCCCACAGATACTCTTGACCCATCCTACTTCTATTACTGAACTGTGAGGTTTTTTTTCCCTTTCCAAAGATATTTGTGCATAAGTGCATAATGCCATACATTTTCCCTAAAGGACACCTTATTTTGTACTACTTTGCATGTAATTCTTTGCGTGCACTTATTCACTGAGGAATTCTCATTCCACTAGAAATAATAATTTGATGAAGAAGGGAAAAAAGGATACATTTGGAGACAGTTTTTTAAAAGAAAATCATTACTGTAACACAAAGGCCACTTGAACAACTTGCTGAAATATTTTGTATTAAATTAAGATAGAAAATCTTAATGAAGTTGCACGTACCGCATTAAATCTTGAAAATTTTGATTCCATGGAGAGCAAGTTAAGCCAAACCGGGTCCGGGCTAAATCTCCCTTATAATTTGACCCATTCCCTTGATAGCAATCTAAATTAAAAAGGTACATTGGGAAATGGTTTTAAAAAAGGCAACTGAAATACCATTGACACCACTGTGAAGTGGGGAAAAGGACATTCTAAATATTCTGTTAATTAAAGACAAAGTTTTAAAATATAGAGTAGTGCTAAGACAATACATGGAAAAAGTAAGCCAGTAAATATATCATTGAAAGAAATTTCATCTGTTGGAATACAGCAATGTTTGTGTTCAAGATATAAATGCGTGGTTTGTAACTAACTAACTTGCTCTTGCCATCTACTACAGATGTACAGAAACATTTCCATTTAAATGGTAATATGTTGACTGCGAACTTGACAAGGTCAGCCAATGCATTAACCTATCTAAAAACTGCCAATGTATCCTCAGCTTTGCCATTTAAATCCAGATGTTTTCTGTATACTACGGAATGGAAATTTAGTTAGCTAACAAGAGGTCTACAGTTTTGGCAAAGACAGAAAAACGCTGGAGCTCCTCACTCCCGTGACAAGACTAATGACAAGCACGTTCCAATTCTCAGAATATTCCCTTCTTAGAGACATAAAACTGTGGTTGATTTCATTGAGGATGATGAACAGACCAACATGAATGAACACTTTGGAACTTTGCAAGTGCTATGAATATTTTACATACTGGCATTTTACAGTGGCCCAAATCCTGTTGCTTAGCACAGTAAATTGTCCTAAAGTAAGTCCATTGAATCAATGTGAAATTGATGAGTCAACTTCTCCACAAGTTCCATGGATTCAAATGGGCCTACTCTACTGCAATTTACTCTGCCAAGCAACAGAATTTGGGCCATTGCACTGCTGTCCTACTACTACTAGCAGTGAAGTAGATTCACAGGTCATGTAAGAAAATGGGACATAGCCTTTTGTTGTCACGAATCTGAGTCTCTAAGATAGATTGTGCAGTCACAGACATTTGTAGTGCAGGCAGATGGACAACAAGTTAGGGCTGCGGGAACTGGATTTAAGAGTGTGAATCCTTTTTCTTTCTTTCTTTTTTTTTTTTGTCTTTTCTTTCTTTTCTTTTTCTTCCTTGCTGGCTGAAAAATGTTTTGCCATGGTCTCAACAAAAGCGGAGAATGAGATGCGGAAGGGGGCTGTAGCACAAATTAAAAACTGTGTACACATAATATCTAAATTTTTGCTACAGCTTTTGTGCTGCGAGAGACTTAGCAAAAATTATCCCATTATATACCTATCAGAAAGAGAGTGTACAAACACATCACTCTGGGAAACTTTAAGGATATGCATCCTACACATTTCTTTAGAAAGTTCTGATGCCCAAGCAGTTACCTTGCTTGCTCGGCACATTGCATTTCGGTATTTGAGAGCAATACCCAGTGCGAATCTCTGGGTTTGTAGTAAAACACCAGGGTGCCTCCTGTCCATTGGGATTTCGGCAGTAGTTCTCTCTTAAGTCTCTACAAAGAAGAAGAGGAGGAGGAGGAGGAGATGACATGTTAGCATCCGGCCGGCACATTGTTGCTCATTTCCATTGCCTTTCTTGCTGTAAACTGGCAATAACAAAAGTTACCCAATATCACGGTGTTACTTCTGATGGCAAAAAGTACTGGCTTTTTTTTTACGCTGGGCACTTTTAAAAGCCAATTAAAAACATGGATGTATATTCAGGCCTTCCCTCCTGTCAGTACTTGACTTTCTTTTATTCTTTCTAACTATTTCATACTTCATTTTGTATTGTAATTTGTTCTTGGATGTTTTATTTACTATTGGGTTTTATTTTTATGTCATGTTGTAAGCCACCTAGAGTGGTTGAATAGACCAGATGGGCGGGGTATAAATCAATCAATCAATCAATCAATCAATCAATCAATCAATCAATCAATCAATCAATCAATCAATCAAACAAACAAACAAACAAACAAACAAATACAGTGGTGCCTCGCATAGCGAGGTTAATCCGTTCCGGATTAACCCTCGCTGTGTGAAAACATCGCTGTACGGAACGGGAAGCCCATTGGAATGCATTAAACATCGTTTAATGCGTTCCAAATGGGCAAAAAACTCACCGTTCAGCAATGTTTCCAGGGTCCGGCAGCCATTTTTGTGCCCTCGGTAAGCGAGGGCAGGGCGCGAAAACGCTGCGCGCGGCCATTTTGGGGCTTCCGATGGCCATTTTGGAACCGCCGATCAGCTGTTCCCCCGACATCGCAATGCGAAGATCGGTAAGCGAAACGCTTACCGATCTTCGCAATGCGAGTTTTGCCCATAGGGGCCATCAGTATGCGATCGCATTTGCGATCGCAAATACCTCATCGCTATGCGATTTCGTCGTTCTGCGGTGCGCTTATTAAGCGAGGCACCACTGTACAAAAAACCCACTAAACGTTGAATTCAAAAGATTAAGGGGCAGCAAAAGGTGTGCACATGAACACACATAATGTAATGAAAGTGGACATTGTCAAGTTGAAGGTAACTTGTGCTTTCATTTGCTATGTTTTCTCATGAAATGCAGGCATAGCTGCACGTAAGGCTATTTTCAGGCAGGAAAAACAGCTTGGAAACCACCGTAATGGTTGCTCCAAACATATTTTGCCTACTGCAGACTTTCAGATAAACAAGTATCAGATCCAGCTGAAGTCTCTTAGAAATCCACACTTCCAGCCTTATGACAACAATACCAACTCACCCATCTCATAATAGATCTATCTGGTTATACAAGCAGGGTTTTATCACTGATTTAATTAGGAAACTGAAACCTATGAGCATGAGAAATGTGACCAGAAATTCTATACAGGTGTTACCATTTAAATTGGGGTCTAACCATTGGGGAGTCTCTTTAAAACAGTCTTGGTTTGAATTAAACCGTCAGCCTCTCAAAAAGCAAGTGTTGCTCTCCATTCCCTTGAATACTCCTCTCAAGTTAAATAGAGTCTTCAGTTTCAAAGAGCTTTTTTCACCATCTGGAACAATATTTGATAACTATCCATAGATTTTAAGTGTGTGCCTGGCATTTTTATTAATATAAAACATTTCTATCAGTCCAAGACAGAGATGAGAGACTGCTTCTGACATATTTCCCTACTTGCGTTTCATTTTACCTGAAGCAGGCAACAAAACCAGTGCTCAAAGTCACAAGACCATCACAATTTTCAAGGCTTCTGAAATTCCTATGTTGTGTTCACGTTTGATTTTCTCATTATTTACACAAGTGTTCCTCAAACTTTTTAAGCCCATGGTTTCATGCATTAAACATAAAGATACAAATCATGTGCCTCCTTTCAATCCTTTTAGCTGATATTTGGAACATCACAACTACAAACAAATCAAAGTATTTGCATATTTAGAAAAATGTGTTTATTCCAATCTTCACAGTTTTACATTAATTACAGTACAAAGCAGAGATGAAAAGGATAAAAGATAATGTTGCATTACTGTGTGTCACTGAATGATGCAATAAGCTTATATACAAACAATTATTGTTGTTTTCCTATTTTACAAAGAAAAAATATTATTCTATTGAATATGGGTTGTTTTTTGCAGCCACATATGAATGAATGGTTTAGATTAAGGACATGGAACGTCAGGAAGTTTGCTTTATTTTTTCTTAATGATAGAAAATAACATCATAAGAAATATACAAATCAAATAGGACACAGCAATTAAGTTTCCCCAATTCTCTAGTAAAATGACAGTACTAAAACCACAGCAATTTCCTAAAGAAAATAACTATACAGCAAATGTGGCTTGATCTTTCAAAGCACTTAATTAGAACTCAAGGACAATGTTTGGTGTGCAAAAACGCTACAGGACCAGATCATTAACATTCTTCCTAAGTGGGTTCAAGGGGCTTAGAAGGAAAAAATTTATAGAAAATATTACATATTAGTGCTGCTTTCATAAAATTTATGAATATTGGCTTGCTACAGTGGTAGTGGGAGAAGATTATTCAGCTTTAAGTATGCTTCTCTTTAAAAGCATGTTGTTAAACATATTTGGCTGAACTCTTGAAATAACTTTTTCCCACCCTGACTAGTTGTAGCAGGGTAATGTTTACAATAAAAGTCCCAAGGCTTCCAAGAAATTTTTAAAATCCTTATTCCAACTTTTTAGACCGTGATACATACTCTCTGGAGAAAAAAGTCCCCCCCCCCGAAAACTGTGGGAGCTTCAATAGATATGGACAGAACTGAAAGACTATCAACCTAATTCTGTAAACTGAATGTAAGCCTCCAAGTTGGGAGGTTTGGTCTGACATTCAGACACCACCATTTTGAAGTCTGGTTTCTCAGAGTTCATACTGAGTTTAAGGGAACTTATTTCCAAGCAATGATACTCAATCAAACAGAGGAATATACCCATCTTTCTGCTACCATAACCCTTCTCATGAACCCCACTAGATTTCACAATAGCTGCTCTATCAGTAATGTTGGGAGTAGTGCTGGTTTTGATCAGGAAAATCTTGGATAACATGTTCAACGAACAGTATCAAGTCAACTATCCTTACAGAGCAATTGAGATGCTATTTTTAAAAGTATGTCCATAGCCATCTTTTTCCAGAGATGGACAAATTAGAGTACTAACTGTTCTCCTACCAAAAAGTAATCATGGACATGGTGGGGTGTGGGCTAAACAGTGTCTTTGCACCTTGCCAACACATTTCCCCTTGAATGTACCCTTGGGGCAAATAAAACAGAGGTGTGCACATAGTTGTGGGGAGAATTAAGCTTTGCTCTTTCGTCTCCCTTGAAAAAGCTTCTTGTGTGAAGCTTATGGCTTCACAAACAAAATGGTGGGGGAAATTGTCCCATATTTTTCAACTGAACTTCCACCTTCCCTCACCCAAAAATAATACACTAGGAACAATGATATTACCTGCAATGTTACTCTTCATGTACTCCGGCTTAATGTCATTATGTTTTTAATAAATACGTAGTACAATGAGTGAAATCCTGTTGCACAGTTATGGAAAAGCTATAACTTTTGGAAGTGAATTGGTGTAATTTAATAAACCTTTGCTGGCATTATGTGTTGCATGCCCAGTTCTGCAACTCAGCAAGCAGCAGATAATGACTATAGAGATTTCCTAATTTGCAGCAGCCCGCTTTCAAAAGTTACTCCTTTTGTGTAGCTGGACAACAGGATTCTGGCCAATGAGTGGTAAGAAAAGTGCTTCTGAGGAGTGGATATAACAAGTAACATTTACTCATTGTTTTCAAAACTGTTGATAAAGGGGCCATTATGGGAGATTTTGGGCCACTGGGTCATTTTGCCATTTTAAGGCTAACTGTAACAAAATTTAAATAAAAATTTAAAGTACTAAGTTGGAAATATTACTAAAATACTATTAACAGTGCTCATAAAAATAAGCGCTGTGTAACATATTCTTTTTTTTTTAAGAAGATAACTATTAAACATCAATAGATTATTTTTAAATTTAAAAAAGTTCCATCTTCACTTTTTGCTGTGCTGCCCCATGTGAGCTACATGCTACTCTCTCCAAGTTGGGACCGTTTCCCACAGGCCTTCCTTTCACATTTTAGCCCAAAATGCACTACCATACATGGCTACTCAGGGGTAGGTTTCAGTTAACTGTGTTTAAGACAACCACTTTCAGTGGATTTTTCAGCCCTGATAAGGCATCTGGGACAGTAACCACTTGTTGGAGAATCCAGGCAACTATCAGATGCTGTACAGCAGTGGTCACCAAACTTGGGCCTCCAGGTGTTCTTGGATTACCACTCCCAGAAGCCTTCACCACCACCTCTGCTGGCCAAGATTTCTGGGAGTTGAAGTCCAAGAACATCTGGAGGCCCAAGGTTGGGGACCACTGCTGTACAGCACCTCATGTCAGCATTACCCAAGCAAATATCTACCTGATGTTCAAAATGTACATGCACATAATACACAAAAGAAAACTGAAACCATAATAATGCATTTATTAACATTGCTGTACAAACATTATAAGATTGACCCTCATTCTGTTGCTAAAATAGTCTTCTGACACATATTGAGATGATAAATATAATACAGAATAATTACAATTAAGTCCACATACAGTACAGTAAAGGATCTGTTACTACCACACAGTCATACGGTATAACAAATCAATCTTTTTAAAACATGAGTTAAAACATGAGAAGGTAATGGATTCAATTTCCATGGTCAACCCAGCAATGTAACTTCTTGCCGTCCCTTTTTTCCTGGCCCAGTATCTATGTGCTGCTGCGACATCTTACAGACAGTGTCACAAGAATGTGTGCCAACACTGCAAGTTAATGTGCGAGCCAGACAACATGCAGAGATGGCAGTGCTGCCAAGATGTATACAGAAGCAACAACAAATGAAACACAGTGCTTGCTCCTGCAAGCAGAACCCTGGGAGTTCTCCCAAGATTTAATTGTATATGATTACTTAAGAGTTCTCCGGGCTGTTGTAGGGTTGAAGGAGCTGAAAGAGCAAGAAGCAAAGGACATGGAAAAGCCTGTTTCTTTAAATCATTAGGGCTCTGTGAGAACAAGGATTAGCACAGAAAAAACTGACACTACATCGTCTGATGGGAGATGGTGCGATCCATGTACCACTGTACCTGACTGGCACCATGACAACAGCCAACTGTATCAAGCACTCTGATTGAGCCCATGCGTTATAACTCCATCAAAACCTGAACAGAAGGCATTTACCTATGGATGTATTTTTAGCACAGACCCACAGAAAATTTACCTGGAGAGGGTTTGTGTAAGGTGCAGGATCTTAAAATAGTGCCAAAACAATGTGGAGAGAGCAGCGTTTTTTGTGCCGGTGACTTACTTCCAGTCACAAAGGATGAACAGCATCCCAACTGGTAATTTAGGTAGCAATTGGGCATAAGGGGTTTCTCCTATGCCAGTCATTACCTAGTCATCAATAACAACTGGTCCCACAGTGAATACTACTTTACACAAATACCTCTGTAAAAAACTTCAAGTTTAAAAGTGAGGGGGGAAAGGGGTGGGGAGGCAATTGGCCATAATGAAAGGACTGTATCGGGCTGCAGATTATTCTAACCAGTTTCTCCGTACTTATATAAACATAAGAGTAAGAAACATGAGTCTGAAGACAACTAAACTATAACAATCCCACAGATACCCACCTAGGAGTAAGCCTATTTAATAAACTAGCACCCATGATCACACTGGATATGTGGCAATTGTATGTGGCATCAAGCTGCTTCCAACTTATGCTGACCCTTAGAGGGTTTAAAGGCCAGGCAGGTGTTTGAACCCAGATCTCCTGAATTCTAGTTTGATTCTATCCACCAAAAGTACTGTCTATCACAAACTCAAAGTCAATAAAAAGAAACTTTGTGGGCAGCACTAGTTCTCTGTTTTTCGCTAAATTAGAATATACTGGACACTTTAAAAACATCTGTGAAATTTTCTGCTAGTTTACAAATACATAAGCAGAGTCTATCCAAAGCAAACAGATACCTAGGAACAAATGGCAGATCCACTAATTTTATGAGACTGAATCAACTCATACGGGCCTACTTGGCTTTTAAGATTTTTTGGGGAGGCTTCACAGTTTCCCTACTTTCCCGAACTCATTTGATGAGGACACAAGAGAGGGCCTTCTCAATGGTTCCTCCCAGGCTTTGGAATGCATTGCCCTGAGATGGATCCCCTCCCCTCTTGTCTTTCCATCATTAGGCAAAGATCTTCCTTTGCAGGCAGGCTTTTAAATGATAAGTGTCTTAAAAATGCTCTCTTTTTGAAATGTAGATATTTTTAAATTAGTTAAATGTTTTCAAATTTCTTTTTAACCTTCATCAGTGTTTAATTGTTTTTAATATATAGCTTTGTGTGGTATTTTTAAATTGCTAAGATAAAGGTAAAGGTTCCCCTTGACATTTTCAGTCCAGTCATGTCTGACTCTAGGGGGCAGTGCTCATCCCGTTTTCAAGCCGTAGAACCAGCGCTTGTGCGAAGACAGTTTCCGTTGTCACGTGGCCAGCGTGACTAGGGAGCACCGTTTTACCTTCCCACCGAGGTGGTACCTATTTATCTACTCGCATTTGCATGCTTTCGAACTGCTAGGTTGACAAGGAGCTGGGACAAAGTGGCGGGAACTTACTCCGTCACGTGGATTCGATCTTACAACTGCTGCAGCACAGGCTTCTGCGGTTTAGCCCACAGCACCACTTTACTGTATAATTTTAATTGTTGTGAGCTGGGAAAAATGTGGCATATAAATAAAATAAATAAATAAAATTCCCATAATTCAATATAGGAGACCACCGGATGTATAACGGTACCAAATGATTTTAGCTAAAACTCTTATTCTATGTTTATGTGTTTTGTAAAGTACCATCTTCTCCAAGCTGATTTTCTATCTACATCTGCATCTGGAAGGTATCAACTCAAAAAATTCTAATGAGTGTTGTATACCAGAAAGTGGAGAGAGAGTCCCAGCTATCATGAGAAAATCTTCCATAACACCTGTTCTCTTGTACTACTGAAACATACTAACAAATCATCCAAAATTATTATGGAAAGTTTAGTCTAACAATGCATAACATTCCAACCTCTGTAACAGTATATTTCTCTGTATCAGTGCCCCAATCACATTTGGTTATTCCTTATCTGGAAATTGGTGGTTGAACCTACACGTGCAGGATGCTGAGTGTTACAAGAACGTAATTTTCCCAGAGAGAAACAGTGGGTGTTTCAAGCAAGGATAGCACTTGGATCCTGTCGCTCACATCCTGGACAAATTGTGCAGGTGATACAAAAGTAGAATGCTTCTTCCTGCTACATAATGCACCCTACAGGAAAAAAATACCAACAGGATAAGCATATTAAATTTGTTTTCAATTGCTCTTGGTGACAGTTTTCCAGTCAGTCACTGCCGTACTATATAATAAAAGCTGTGAATACACAAAGTAGCAAATTTTAACACTGACTTCTCTATCCTCCCTAGCTTTTATGTTGGCTTTTTAAGCTATGGAGTAGTGATGAGACCAAATGAATTTGGTTCCCAATGATGAAATTCATCAGTGCAGCACCACAGGTGCTGTGCATACCCTTTTCCCCCTCTGGACGAGCTGGGCCACTAACCTTTTGTTGCATACCACCAGGGTCCTTTGTCTCAGATGGTGCTCCAATCTAGGCACAAGCCCAGGCTTTCCATCCCTGCCTCCCCCAGCAGCAGACCACTCATTGGCTGCGCAGGAAGAATCCCCAGTCCTGCCTCCTCAGCGAAGAGGTGAGATAAGTGACCCAGCTGGTCTGGGGGTGAGGGAAATGTATGCAGTCCCATCTCTAATCTGGAACCACTCCTAGGCCACTCTCTCTCTGTACAGGAAGAAAATGATGTATTTTCTGTCCTCTCATTAGTGTGGGCGACCATGAAGAAGAACAGATTGCTTATTTATATCTGTGATTTTTCAAACAATTGTCAATGAACTCACACCATAAGTTTTCCTGCACTTGCACAGGCATTCAAGAATCTTCCAAAGCTGAGCTGAAGTATTTGGGAAGGAGCCCATCCCCATACCTTGCTGTGCATGTATGTACTTAAAGATAAAGGTTCCCCTTGACATTTAGTCCAGTCGTGTCCAACTCTAGGGCGCGGTGCTCATCCCTGTCTCCAAGCTGTAGAGCCAGCGTTTGTCCGAAGACCTTTTCTGTGGTCACATGGCCAGTGCGACTTACACACGGAATGCTGTTACCTTCCCACCGTGGTGGTACCTATTTATCTACTTGCATTTACTTGCTTTCAAACTGCTAGGCTGTATGTGTCATGGAATACAGCAAACACAGGGCCATTATAAAAAAGGAGAGACAGAATGGACATGGGAAAAGTGTGAACCCTCACTGGAGAATAGCAAGCTCAACTGATGGAGGAGTGTGTGGGGATCAAAATAACTCATCCAGAATGTGCATTCTAAGTGTCAGAGCTGACACCTGGAATTGTCAAAAAGTTTTTTCTTGCATTTGCTCTAGAAGTATGGCTTCTAAGTACTGATGCTGTCAGTATCTCAACCACTGACACCATCAGAGAATGTACGGTACCCTGAGGTGATGTACTTTTAGAGGACACTGTGAGAAAAGACAAAGATGGAGGAGGCCTTTCATAGAGCCATTTTAATGGCTGCTGTTTGGTGATTGCCTCCGACTTTTTCCCAGAGCAAGGCTCCCACGTCTAGCATCCCTCTTTAGTCTGTCTTGTGAGATGATCAGTAAGCTATGCTTGCTTGCCTGCATATTATGAAGTTCCCTACAGCATCAGGAGTGGCTGTCGGTGGGTACAGTTTTAGAACCGCAATTTGCCCATTATTTTGAAAAGAGGCTTTGGTGCTGCAAAGAAGTTTTTAGAAAGCCCTGACAAGCACAGAAACAATGGGAGAAAAGTATTTTAATTTTCCTATCGGTTTTATGAAGAAAAACTAGAATATGGAAAAAAACACAAGGCAGAACAAACTATCTACAAGAAGAATGAGTCACTCAGCAAGTGGAGGAAAGCTGATGGCGATCTCATCCATAGCCTTAGCGGTGGATGACAAGGAATGTGGAAATTTTGGAGTGTACAAGTAGACTGTGTGGAACAGAAAGCTCTTATCAAAATGCTTCAGTACAGTTTTAGAAGATTATGGAATCTTCTACACAAGCACAAGAAAACGTATTATTTCACAGAGAACTTGAAGGCAAAACACCCACAGTGCACCTTCATTTACTCTTTGTTGCACACAGTCCCCAGGTTTCATAGTTTTTGTTGCCCATACCCAAACCAGATCCTTGGAAACCAAGGTTAACTAAAATGAAAGATATAATATTTATTATGTATTTCCAGGTTGGAAATATGTAGTCTTGTTTTGCAGGTAACCCATATATTTTCCAGGCATTAATACCTATACTTGAATTTGTACAAAGGGCAGCATCTCAAAACCAACAATTTGAATTCTGCAAGTGGCAAAAACAAACAAAACACACACTGTTCACTGCTCTGCTTTGTGGAATCACCACAACTGCACAAAATCATTACAAATTATTAATCCAAGATCACTTACCCCAAAATGAGATTCTTGCCAATGAGACGAAGCTGGTTTAGGATCTGAAGGCTTAGGATTATAGACTGGTGACTGAAGTGTTTCAATGGATATGGTTGATCATTTATAAGAGCTGAAGAATGACCACTGCAGAGGATGGTGGTTCCACATAACCAAAGCTTCCATAAACAGCAGCAATCCTAATTGGGAGGGGAAGAATTGATGCTGGGGCTTGCACCATTTCAACTAGATTCCACAGCATAAGAGCATTCTTCAGAATAAGGACCAGGTGAAGGAAAGAGGAAGCAACTGCTTTCCCCACAGTTACAGAAGGCTGAAGACGGTGGGATGCTTGGTGTCCAAGGCCAACAACATCATGATCCATAAACTCAAATTACAGTTTAGCTCCTCTTCCAGATGGCTTCTCCCCAACAATTGTGATCAAGACCATATTTTTCACCCATTACCCAAAAAATTGCCAGTTCGCAAGATGCAGTGTGAGTAGCTGCATGCTCAAGAAGAATAAAACATGAAATCCCACCATGGTTCCAACCCAGCATAAGAAAAGGAATCCAGAGATTTGCAAAGACAGTCACTTAGAAATTCATGAAATTTGTCACTGTACGTGGAGCATTCAGGAATCAGATTCAAGACAGTGTGCTCAGCACTTCCCAAATACAACTATGAATCCAAAGAAATAGACTTTAAAATGACAGAAAACAATTTTTCAAAACACCACACACCTCAAGGCTCGCGATTTTCAAACTGTGTTGAACCAATATGAAAATTCATAATACTTCTGTGGGTCACAACAGTGATAATATAAATCTTCAGCTTACTCATATTACTCACAGGATCATCATACATCCCTAATATTGAAACAGATTCTTCCACAAGACTCTACTCACTTGCATTTAAAGTTCTCTTGCGTGAAGTTGTGTTTATGAGGAGTCTGGGAGTCCCATCGTTGGCATTCAACCCCACTCCAGATAGTGCTCACAGTACCACGGTAGTCTTCTCCTTGTCCACTGATGCACTCTGTTGTCTCAGTTACTGATACAGAGTTGTTCATCACATGCTGAGCTAAGAAGAAGAAAAAAAAGACACATCATCAATCTCAGAACTTCAGATCATTCACTTATTCCTAGAGGTCACTCAAAAATGATATCAGGATCCCAAGGAAATAGTTGCTAAAAACTTTAAAACCATGGTGGAGGAAGGCCAACAAAAGCTATCCACAAACCACTGTAAGTTCATAAATGGTACATGAAGCTGATGGCCACCCATTTGCTTTTAGCCTGATAGTTGTAAGAACACTGCTTCTGTACAGAGAAAACGGTTGTTAGTTATATGGATCATATCTTTGATAAGTTGATGGAATCCTCTTTTTTAAAATGCCGTTTTGTCGATCAGCTCTGGCTACTAAGGATGGAAAGAAAATCCACTGGTTTCATATTTGGCTGTAAAAATACCCATTCTGTACTTCCCAATTCTAGTAATGCAACAAAATGCAGTTTCCTGAGATCTGCACCAGGTCAGAGCTTGCAGTACATTTCAGGAAGGAAAATATAAGCAAACAGCCTTGGTCCATGAAAAAATCAATACAATATATTTCAGCCAATGGGAAATGAAACAAAAATGTAAATAATAGGAAACACATTATGCCAAAATCGGTATACATTTTATGCATGGGGGAGTGTCGAAGCCTAATATAAAACTGGTGGGATTCCGAAACACAACAATTCCATTGACCCAAATTTGAAATTAACTTCCACCATAAGCAAATCTGTGTTTTCTGCAGTTCTGTAGCTATTTAGGTTTTATTCTATGCCGTAATGTAGATCTGTAATTATTTTATTTTATCAAAACCAAAAGAAAAAATTAAAAATAAAGACAAAAAAGGTCGTGACACTTTAAAGACTCAGTGCCATATTTCAATGTGAGCTTTTGTGGACAAGTCCACTTCCTCAGACATAGAAGCAGACTTGGAATGGATTAATAACAGGGCATTTGTAACTTTTTTGCTTCCTTTCCAACAATACTGTGTCCTTATTGATACATAAACAGTCTTCAGCTTGAGCTGGGTTATCAACAAACACCACAATTCCTGTCTGAAGAATTGAAATTGCTAAATTAAAACACAAACTACATTCTCTTTAGACACTATGCCCACCAAGCCTCTTGCTTGGACACAAGTCCCATCTTCCAAAGAGGAGGCTACTAATACGGGAAGAGACAACCTGCCCTTGTAAAGGCTCTTTGTTAACGCACCCTGCTGTGAAGTATCCACAGCTCAGCATTTATAAAGTCAGTGCAACTCTATACTGCACATCTGTTCACACAATCAAGGTCTACAGTTTAATCTGGCACATAGATTACCATTTCAGTGTCAAGGCTGCTGGCACATACAAAAGTGGAGGAATCAGTAGGCATTTTTTGTTGTTTAGCACCAGTCATAAAAAGACAAGCCAGACAAGATATATTATAAATCCATTTACATCTCAAGTCACTAGTCCCTCCTGAGTCAAAAGAACTACTCTCACACAGAAAATGAGAAACAAGGATCATTGTTTTGGGGGGGGGCAATGGGGGCTTAGAATCTGGATGAGTTATATGAAAGTCACACAAAATTATGGTTGAAGAGAAAAGTTCTTAACTTGAAAAAGAATCAGTTCCCTATTTAAATACTCCAAAAGCTTCATTAAGCTCAAACTGGTGCAAACTGAAGTGCGGTTGTGCTTTGCAAATGTGATGCTAACAGTCCTCGTGTAATAATGCATTTGGAAAGCTCCCACATTTTTCTGTTTGAAGACCTTTTGCAGATGTCTCCACAAACTGCACTCTGTCTGGCATGGACTATTGAGAACAGACTCCTGGAAGATGGTGGCTCCTCAAATGACGAGAATGACTCAAATGAGTCATCCAGACAAGCAGCCGCTGGGCTGGCTGTTATGGCTTCCACACTTCTGATCATCGGAAATGTTTACCAGACGGATACTGCTTCAGGATTGTAACTAGGAGCACAGAGTATGTGAGGAATAATTGCTAGATTCCCCCCTCCTGCCAAATTAGGCTAACACAATGTGACACCCCGATGAGGAATTTTCAAACCCTTCATGACTTGCTCCTTCCAGCATGAGGAGAGACAAAGATAACAAGTACTTCTTTTTCATTCTAGTTCTTCGCCATCGAAATCTATGCCCAAGTCGCTGCTAAGAGTCCCGGGTTATTACAGTGTGTTTGTGACTGTAAGCCACTTTAGAGGTTATGCTGAAAAGGTGATTATAATCATGAATACAGA
Organism: Pogona vitticeps; assembly: GCF_051106095.1. Classification (NCBI taxonomy): domain Eukaryota; kingdom Metazoa; phylum Chordata; class Lepidosauria; order Squamata; family Agamidae; genus Pogona; species Pogona vitticeps. The sequence goes on along the minus strand of NC_135787.1, from coordinate 112,732,116 downwards.
TACACATGAAGGGTCGTATCCAATTATGATTTTGCATTAATAAGCAGGAGTTCTGCGTGGGCAAGGTTTTCTTTTTTGTCAATATGGCATTTTGGAGTCCTCCTGATGCTGAGGAATCTTCCATTGCAATTGAGTGGACTGCAGTAGATTGGGGAGAGGGACTGATGGAAAGGGACCCTCCCCCGCACAATCCATGTGTAGATGTGAAAAAATGTGTACTTTTCAAAAAGATGCTTTTACTCAATTAAAAAGGGCATGCATCAGAAAAGTGTATACCTTCTGGAAAATACAAACAAATAGCATTTGTGTAGGAAAGGAAAACCAAAATCCCATTTTAACATTGGCAGCTTAAATAAATTAGTTAAAAACTCATCAGTAAAAATTTCATAACTTTATGCTGCACAACTGTGATGATGCCATCAGCGCTCACTGTTTCGGGGAAATTAGCAGTTTCCCATTCCTCCACCCAAATTATGGACATCCCTAAGAATCCCTTTTATCCTTGGGATGCCTTTGGGAGTCACAGAATGGGGATTGCCTGAAAACCACTGCTGCTGGACCCGGTTTTCATTCTGCAGCTCCCAAAGAGTTCCCCAAGATGAAAGGATCCCTTGGGATCTGTGAATCCTAGGGCAGGGGAGCAGAAATGTTTATTTCCCCCAAAATGGCCATGGCTGATGACATTGTCACACTTGCTCAAAGTAAAATTGTGCAACAGGATGCCAGCCACTATGTATATTAACTATTACTTTACACAGTATTATCTGTTCTAGATGGGAATGTCCCTCAATAATCTGAGCTACATGTCCCAATATCTGAAATCTCATAAGCAAGAGATATTTAGGACTGAACCTCCATTTTAGCAAAGCAAAGCATAGCAAGAAACTTCAAAACATTTACCCAGCCACTGAGCTATGGATTCCTCCTGTATGTCACTTACTTTGACATTTCCAGAACTCTAGCAGGTATCACTGATAACAAACCATCTCAATATCTGCCTTTAAAGAAATTGTACAATGATCTGCAGTGTTCAGTAGCAAACAGATTAGTTACATCTCATTACCATATGATACGTATCAGGGATGGGGACTTGCAACTTGAGACTTGCTGTTGAGTAGCACTTAAGTCACACCAGTGACTTGACTTTGACTCAACATGAGGTTTTTCCCCAATCAATTTTTTTAATTTGAGCAAAACACACATACATTGTTCAGAATGGCTGCCTCTGCACAAATCTAATGTCTTTTTTCCCTTTGTGAAGCTGAACATCTACACAGAGCAGGCACATTAAAGCAGGCTAACTAGTCACAAACAACCCATCCAATCCTCCTAATTTCTATAAGGCAACAGTTACTTCGTTTTTTTCAGTTCCATATACAGTACAGAGCTGTACAAAGACAATGTGTATATGTTCAAGATCAGGGTTTATACTGACACTGCATATACAGTGCATGTTTGAGCACATTATATATTTGTATTTTATATTCATTAGTTACACAAGAAGTTTTTATTGAAAAGACCCTACAAATGGTTTTAATGATAAATAAATATTGATAACCAATAAAGACCCAGTCTCATTTGGGCAAGAGACCGCATTGGCTGTTATGTCTCCCATGATTCAACTACTATGCTGAGAGGGCTAACCTCACATCTCACTCACATTAAAGCTTAGATTCCCAAGTCCCACTTCTCATTAAAGACTGAATATACAGCAGGTAAGAGTGCATGAACCTCAGCATTGCCCTTCACCAGGTATATAACCTACATGCCTAGCATGCATTTGAGAGAACACAATGCCTCAAAGAACTAAATCATAAGATTTGACAGTGGTGTGGTGAGTAAAATACTTATGTTAAATATTACTATTATCAGTTTTACTATTCATTGACAATGTTATGGAATATTAAGAGATATTGCATTTGAAGTCCTCCTATAATGTCAAGACTGAAAGCTTTTCTTTATAATATTAGGAAATGTGGAGCAAAATGTTGTATCAGTATAACACAGCACATAAAAATCAAATAATTTTCAGTTATTATTTAATAGCAACAACAACAAAAGGAACAACATAATCAGAAATACTTCTCCGGTACTAAATATTAAGATATATAAATTGTACGCACGCAGTACACTGGCTGAAATCCAGCACTAAGTTACAATGAGAGTAGGCCCATTGAGTCAGTGGGGATTTGGTGAGTTGATTAAATCTGTAAATTCCACATAATAAGTGAGCATACTCCAATTGCAATTTATTACTGGATTTCAGCTACTGATTCAATAGTCACTTATAATAAGACCATTCATTTGTATGGCCTTTACTATGAGATATATAATAACATTCCAAAAAAGGTAAAGCTTTCTTTAAAGCCAATGAGATTACATGTAGGTAAATTATTCACAGCAAAAAGAGGCAAACTCAAAATATTTCACATGTGCCAAGAGAATAAATTCGGGTCTTTGATCAATTTCGAAGTCAAACATTTAGGTAGCATAAAGTCCAGACAGCAATAAATATACCAGATGTTTTGTATTCTCTGGAGAGTTCTTTCAGCACTGTTCTACATATTAACTTCTAGCATGAAAGCAAGTGCTTTAGACAGACCATATAACTTTATTTTGATGGTTTAAATCCAGCCGTTGGTCCCAACCAGAGTAGACCCACTGAATCAACTGAATGTGCTGAAGTGCTGAATTTGCCATTGATTCAGTGGGTCTACTCTAGTTGGGCCTAATAATAGTTTTTTGCCCTCTGTTTTGAATAACTTTTTGCTATGCTAAAATCTCACCAATTAATTGAAGGTATTTCACGCAAATAATGAATCCACAGTTAGAAATAAATGGATGCACCAGCAATAGGAGTGTAACTCTGTTTAAACCTTATTCAACCTTAAAACCCTGCATTACGTGTTAGATGTTAGCTGGGCCTGTTTGTGTAACCTTCCCATATGAAGGAGAGACATGAGTGGCAGCACGGATGGTTGCAACCTTTCCCCAGCTCTCCAACCCAGCCCACCTTGTGCTGAAGGTGGCAGCATTTGAGAAGCAATGGCCACAGGCAGACTTACGCCCTTCCTCTTTTAAGTGGCATGCCTCCCTGGGGAGGGGACAGCAGGAAGAAGTCACATGTGCTCTAGCCCTGTGCCTGGCTTGGATACATCTGGAAAATCTTTGACTCAGAATCTGTCACCAGATGGGGGCTGGAGGGATCGAAGACTCTGAACATTGGGGTGGGCAAGAAGTCCAAGAGGTGTAGCTGAACTGCATCAGGATCCCCTCTTTAGATTCACATCAGTAGTAGCCAGTCTTTTCCATGCAAAGGCTTCTGCCCTCCTCAGCAGCAGCAAATCTCTTTATGCTCAGTCCTGATCCTGCAGGCCTGATCCCGTCATCTTGTTATTTAAACTTGCTATTTAAAAACAAACATGAGTAGGAGAGCAAAAAAGAAACTTTGTATTGTTTCTGCAACCTTTTCCTGATTTCTCCTGAACTATAAGATAGCACAGAATGCTGAACAGGGCATCAACTGAAGACCATTGTGAGTTCTCAGATACCATGAACTCTTGACACCAAACAAGCAGTACTGCATGCTAAAGAAAGCACCCACCAGGAAAAACTCTTTATTTGGCTTTGATCTGGTTTCAATTGACTGTTCCTGGTGGTTTCACTAAATTCCCAATCCCGACTCTGATACAGGCAGGCCATGCCACTTGGCAGGCTTCCCTCCTCCAGCTAAAATGAAACTCTTCAAATTTCAAAAAGGCAGAAGGGGAAAAGCGGGGGGGGGGGGGGAGGAGAAGATGGTCTGTGACTTTCCCTCTGTTTTAAGAGATGGGCCATAAGTATCTATCATTTATGATTTTTGGTATGTTTTGTTAACAACCGATGTTTTGATTTTATATTATAATTGTATATATTTGTTGTTAGCCGCTCAGAGTGGTATAAATACAGTATACCAGATGGGAGGGATATTAAATAAATAAATAAATAAATAAATAAATAAATAAATAAATAAATAAATAAATAAATAAATAAATAAATAAATAAATAAATAAATAAATAGATAGATAGATAGATAGATAAATAAATAAATAAATAAATAAATAAATAAATAAATAAATAAATAAATAAATAAATAAATAAATATAAACTGCTAGCTGAGAAGGAGCTCACAATCAACATGCATGCTGCAGCTGTTTCCATCTAAGAAGCTAACCTGGCCTCTCTACACCATCAGCCATGTGAATTTGGGACATTAATAACAACAGATAAGTTTGGAACTACCCACAGGAACTTGATGCATGGTTTTTTAATGTACAGTTTCAAGCTCTTTTTTGACATCCCTCCATTTGACACAGACTCAGGACTGAAGCATTACCCTTAGTTTTCACGGGGGCCCCAAGAGACATAATCTGTTCTGACAAGGAAGGAGCAGATTGCTGAAGTCAAATATTTTGTATCCAACACTTTCCAATGAAAGGGGAATATTGAAAGGTTAAAGAGAGAACATTATACAGATAGTCTTGAACTCTTCACATCTGTGCCATTCCTTTTTTAAAAAAAGCAAGCGGCAAAGAAATAGAGTAACACCACGTTGTTCAGATTAAGGCAGCCATTCATATAACAGTTTATACAATTAAAAAAGTCTAGCGGCACAATTCTAAATCTCCCTGTCTTCACATACAGTAACTTCACAAATACATACTTTACTTGAAAGCAAGTAAATATGTTGAGAGTAAAATAAATAAAATATATGCAAAAACAAAACTATACATAATTACAGTGGTGCCTCGCTAGACAATGATAATCCGTTCCACTGAAATCGCTGTTTAGCGAAATCATTGTCTAGCGAAAAACATTTCCCCATAGGAATGCATTGAAATCTGTTTAATGTGTTCCAATGGGGAAGAATCGTTGTCTAGTGAAGATCGGCCATAGGAAAGCCACTTTGAGAACTGCCAATCAGCTGTTTAAATCACTGTCTTGTGAAGCTTGGGTCCCGAAAACACCTGTTTGCGAGAGCGGAGGGAGCTGTCAAAATTGTCATCTAGCGAAAATTGGTTTGCAAAGCAGGGACCAAACATTGTCCAGCAAAATTCCCCCATAGGAATCACTGTTTTGCGAATCGCTATAGCGATTGCAAAAAGCCAATGTCTAGCGAAAAAACTGTCATGCGGGGTAACTGTCTAGCGAGGCACCACTGTAATAATAAATTAATTAATTTGTAAATCAACAAATTAATAATTTTGTGCACAGGAATAAGAATAAAAAAGGAGTTGCTTCTGAGTAAATCTGCATCAGTTTGCGCTCTAAGGCAGTAGCAATCTTAATCTAATAAAGTGGTTTTTTATATTGTTAGAAAGTTTAGAGTAGGGGTGTGTGTGTGTGTGTGTGTGTGTGTGTGTGTGTGTGTGTGTGTGTGTGCACGCGCGTTTATTATGTGCTGCTAAGCCAGCAATCCAAATAAGGCAGTTAAAACAAGTGAGTAAATTAAAGAGTAATTTTACCAGTTCCACACAAGCCATCCCCTGTCAGTTTCCACTGCCAAGCAAGATTCAAACCCAGGTAACATCAGGTCTAGTCTATCCACTATACCACAGCGGGCATGAAGGATGTGTGAGAATTCCAAAAAATTCTCAGTTATATTCTGAGTTGCACCCACATCAAGACTCCTCACTAAGATTTCTCCCTGCACCAACAAGGTATCATGGCTTCCTGTGAAAAATGAGTCTTTCAGACTGATTTCTCCTCACCTCAGCCCCATTTTTACTGCTCTTTTGAACACAGGACTGTCAGATTCTGCACAGCTCAGTGGCCTTTCTAGAGCATCTTACATAAGAAGGACTTCTGACAGTTTGCAGGAATTGAGGTGATTCTGTACAGATAATGCTCAGGGAGTTAGGCTGAGCCAGAGGTGTGACGTTCAGATCTCCACTGTGCTTCCCTAGAGAAGAGCCAGCCTGTGCAGTCTTGGGCAAACTGAAAATTCCTTAAGTGCCCCCAAAAGAAGGGAATGGTAAACTACTGTCTTCTTGAGTACTGCAGGAACCCTAACAAAGGTCACCGTACACGGGAACTGAATTGGCAGTGTGTAACTATTGGTTACTAGGTTTTCTTCTGGGAAAAACTGACCACAAAACATCATGAAATCCTTTGAGCTTTCTTATGACATTTCTTAGAATAATAAAAAAGAAAAACCTCAAACAAAGACATCTAGCCATGAAGAGAAACCAGTGACCCCCACCCCCCGCTTTTCACTCACTGGGAGTGACTGCAAAATTCATATGTATTCTGTAAGATATCCTGGCCTTTCCGGGGGGGGGGGAACACACTTTATATAGAAGTTTAGTCAAAGCTCGGCTTCCAGCACAAACATCCACTGCAATATATTGGCCTGCCAGGGATCACGTGTGGATTGAATCAGCAGCTTATGAATGAATTCAAGAAAAATAAGAAGCAAACCTTACTCGTGAAATCTGAAGAGTAGCCATCATCCTTAGACAAAGATCAGATATAGCAATCAACTTTACATGTAATAGGCATGAAGGGGCTCTTGTTGGATTAGCAGGGAATAGGTCCTGTCAGAGATTGGAAAGGTTTCCTCTTTGGACTACAAGTCCCATGATTCTCTGACTACCAGCCATGTTGGTTGGGATACTCTGACACCTATTGTTCAGAAAGTAAGATTTTCAAGCTCTTGATCATGTCTATACGTATAATGGGGAAGGCAAATCTGGTCAACAGACAAATGTCATCTCAGGAGCATTTCTACAACTAGGAGAAGCTCCCCAGAGCCCTTCAAGTAAAAAAGGAATTTTTTAAAATTGATTTTTTTTAATGGGCTATTTTCATCAAAATAAGCCCCTTATTAGCTCTTGGGCCTTTGGAGTTCCCTAAACTTTGTAAAATCTCTCAACTAAAACAAAAAACGAACCAGCCATGCCTGTTTTGCTTTTTTTCCTTTAAAATGTCTGTTTTGGGCCATTTCGAGGTCTGATGCAATCCCTGGGGCTGGGAGGGGGGAGTGCCGAATATGACCACCAAACCTTCAGACTTTGCTCACATGACCTTACAGCCTCCCCTGACTCTGAAAGCAACACCCGCTTAAGGCATCTGGAGAGGAAAAGCATATGTGCTGTCTCCAGCATTCACGAAAGCCTTGACTGCTAAAGTCCTGGATTCCTAGGGAAGGTATTCAAAGTTGCAACCTGCTAACATACAGTACATGCTTAACTCATAGATAGGGGATTGGGCTAGAGCAGGGGTAGACAACGTGGGGGCAGAAAGACAAAATATGGCATAATTGGCTCCTATGCCCCCTAGCCTACAGAGTAGGAAGTTTACTTTTTAGCAACAACAACCAAAAAAAGTTTAAAAATCCAATTGGGGGGGGGGCTCCCAAGATGCTGAATGGAGAACCACATACTCCCCTGGTCTAGGAAAAGCCATGCAACCTCACAATAGCCATCCCATCCCTTTACCTGGTAACCACAGAACAGTGAGGGCTAGAGATAAGGATATCACATCTGAGACCATGGGGCAGGCCAAACAACTTAACATCGTAGGTAACATGAACCAAGCTTCCACACACAGTAATGAGTTACTGGTTAATTGGACATAGTCACAGAGAGTTTAATTACCCACTGAAGCGTTCAGAAAAGGGTTGATTTGAAAATGCTTGGAGGTTAAAATTAACCATTGTTTGAACATGTGAACAGGGCTTTGGTAGCCACTGGATTTAAAAGAAGCAAAAGGACATAAGAAATACTTGTTGTGTTCAACTCACCACACGTTTTGATGTTGCAAAACTCCCAGCGGGTGTTTGGGTCAAGAGTGAAACACCATGGTCTCGGCTTACCATCCGGATTGCGGCAGTAATTATCATCAAAGCCTTTATCAGGATATCTGCAAAACACAGCAGAAAAGCATGTCGGCCAAGTCAGCTTGACAGTGTTGCACAGGAACACAAATGATAGGATCCAAATGACCTCTGAGGCAGAGGCAGAATTCCTATTTGCCTTAACTAGCTCAAAGCCCAAACATACTAGGTGTTCAGTGCTTACAAATGTAGCAGAGGGAGTAACCATCAATAAAGCCTTACCAGCAGAAGTCATAACTGGAAGGAGACTATGTATGAGACGGGACATCAAATGGGGTCATTCTCCTAATTGGGCAACCACCCATTACTGTCAAGTCTGACACAATAGCCTTCCTCTACGATCTCCAAATGGTCCAATTAAGTATGGACAGTATAAACACTTCCTGGCATGGCAGACTCATTAAGCAAAAGGGTCCCATAGTTCAACAGCCCTGGGTTCAAACTGGAAGCTATTTTCAATAAACTATGTACTAACGATAGGACTATTTTTAGAAGACAGGCTATTTAAAGGCCATGCCCTCATTTCCAGCACCGGCAATGAAAAATGACTACAAGAAACACAGTTTTGCTTTGCCCTCCTTTATCTGGTCAGGGGTCCCCCCCCCAAAAAAAAAGTAATCAATTCCATACCCTCCCCCTGCTCCTAAAGGAAGTAATGGAGGAAAGAATAAGAGACAATTGTAAACTTCTCAAGTGAACAATATTTCATTATTCACTCGTAAGTAATTGTTTGTTTTACTTTTATTATATGTGTTGCATTTGCAGGTGACTGTTCTGTTGGTTTTAGGGGAACGCACATGGTAATTACCTTTGAACCAGAGGCCTTCTAGAACTGCTAACAGATGGGAGTCCTCATGAGCAGTTGAAAACATGATTTACAACTGCCTTCTGAAGAAGGTTCTTTCATCCTCATGGGTGTAAAAAAAAATAATAAAACTCATCCCATACTTTATTTGCAGACTGAGAACTTGTGCTTTCTTTGGAGCGAAGATCAACCAAGTTTCTTCCCTCAGAATAAGGCCTGGGAGACAAGTTTCTTATAACAAAGTCAAAGGCTTTTGCCTCATAACCTTTGAGCAACAGGAGCTGAGCTCTGTGGATGCTTTTGCGGCTTCAGTGCGGCTGATCCACTGAAAACTGGTGAATTTTAAGAACTTTAGTCTTTCTATGGTTAATTCCATCGGAGATGCCTCTAACAGCAGATCTGCTCCAAATCTATCTGTATCCATATTTTATCTTGATAGTTAAATCCTACATGTTTTTGCTGAAAGTTCTGATTCTCAAAAAAAAAACCTTACACTCAGCTAAGTATACACAGGATTGCAGCCAGTGCCTCAACAGAGCAACAAAAGATCCCATGAAATGTTAGGAATGCACCTCCAGCTAAAAGCAAAGAATGTTGACTAGGTACATGAGCAGACAGAAAGAGGCAGTGTCGTATATATTGCTCTAACAGAAAAGAAACAGTGGTAGATAACCTGTGTTGTCCAGCTGCTTTGAACTATAATCTCTAAAAAGAGATTATGTTGGCTGTGGTCTACAACCACGGTCATCCAAAAATATCTGAAGAGTGCCAGGTTGCCAACTTCTGTCACCTAATGTCTTCACAGGACCACATGAGTGTCTTTAGTCAAGACTGGCTGCTACTGTATACTTGGATAGCACCGCATGTTCTGTACTCTTAAGTTTCATCTGCTCTTCTCTTAAACTAATATTGCTGATTCTTAGTGTTAGATTTATGCCAGTGGTTCTCAACCTTGGACCCCAGATTTTCTTGGACTACAACTCCCAGAAATCCTAGCCAGCACAGCTAGTGGTGAAGGCTTCGGGGACTTTTAGTCCAAAAATACATGGAGACTCAAGGTTGGGAACCACTGATTTAAGCAGAGCAGTTTGGATCCCAATAAATCATGAAGTAACAACCACCGTTTAGACAGCAAGAAGGTGATTCTCCCTTCTGTTTTCCCTCAGAGATTACTCCCATTGTGGGGCTTGTTATTCTTACTCTTGAAGAGGACTTCATGATTTCAATTCTGCATAGTCTTGAGGACATACTTTCAGTGCAGAAAACCAACTAGAGCTTATATTTTGAAATTTATATTTCCTTTCAGTCCCTCCCTTTTGTGTATATATATATATATATATATATATATATATATATATATAGAGAGAGAGAGAGAGAGAGAGAGAGAGAGAGAGAGAGAGAGAGAGAGAGAGAGAGAGAGAGAATGTTTGCCACAATCTTTCTGTTGATTTACACTTCAATAAGGAAAATTATGTAAATTGCAGTAGTAAGTTGTTACATATTAACAAGGTTACTGGGCACAATTTAAAATGCTGGTTTTAACCTATAAAGCCCTAAATAGCCTGGGTCCAAGCTATGTCAAAGACCGTATCTCCCATTATGAGCTGGCTCCGGTGTTAAGATCATTAGGAGAGGGCTTTCTCTTGGTCCCGCCACCTTCACAGGTGCATCTGATGTGAACACAGGAGACAGCCTTCTCTGTTGCTGCTCCCGGACTCTGGAACTCCCTCCAACAGGAGGCCAAACTGGCCCCATCATTGCTATCCTTTCGCAAGCAGGCAAAGACTTTTCTCTCCCTCGGTAGAGACTTTTCTCTCCCTCGGTAACCAGCTCCTGTATGTGATTTTTAGATCGATTGCTATGCATTACTGCTTTGACTGGACTGTTAGTACTACTTGTGTTTTCCTCTCAGAGTGACATTTTTAAAATTTTTGTATATTTATTGATCTTTGCCTTAATATTGCCTGCTAATTGATGTAAGGTGCCTCATTATTCAATGTTCATAATTTTTAAATATACCCTCTTAATGATGTTAACCACTGTCATATACTCATTATTTTCAACTATTGTTGTAAGCCGCCTTAGGACCTTTTCAAGGTAGGGTAAAAATATTTTAAATAAATAAATAAATAAATAAATAAATAAATAAATAAAAAATAAATAAATAAGGTGCCGTTTCTGTTCCTAGAAACTATGCTCAGCCTAGGCACCATCACGCTACTGAGCTGTACTTTGTTGTTGCTACTTCAGTGACATAGGCCCCTTTCAACTTCATTATTCTATGATTCTATTCTATGACTTCTCTTAAACAAGTGTAAATTGCCAACTGGATTCTAGCCATTATTTTCCATAGATTTAATGCTATCCACTATTATTATTATTATTATTATTATTATTATTATTATTATTATTATTATTATTATTATTATTATTATTATTATTATTATTATTATTATTATTATTATTATTATTATTAATAATAATAATAATAATAATAATAATAATAATAATAATAATAATAATAATAATAATAATAATAATAATAATAATAATAATAATAATAATAATAATAATAATAAAAAACTGCAGAAATGAAAGGGACCCTATGGATCATCAAGTCCAGCCCACCAGGGATGCATAGTGGAGAATCGAATTCCCAAACTCTGGTTCCGTAGCCACATACTTAAACCATTAAGCTATCCAGCAGTTCTAGGCAATTTTGATTAAGAGGAGATATCATGACTCTTCTTAAGCACTAATAGTAAATTACTTTCAAGCCTCCTGTCTTATTATACAACTTAATGTGTCATTTAAGTAGCCAATGAAATAATTTACTACGCAGAGCATAATTAATACTTCCCTTTAGTGACTACATTTTAAAACATACACTGCCAGGTGAGACCAGGATAGACATCACATGCTCTGGCCCACCAATGAAAACATTTAAAGGCAAATACTTTATAATCAATACAAATCATGCTACTAGAATACAGAACAAATGTTTTTGTTTACATGCCCTGGAGATGTAATTTCCATAATGAACTGCTGAGAGCCAGAAAGATTGGCAGTGCTTAATTATATGCACTCACACATCTGTAACATTATGATTCAATTTGTGTAAACAAATCTGTATCTGCAGTTTTCTGCTGCAATACCGACCACTGTGCATGCTTTCTTCAAAGCACTGACCATCCTTCATCAAATGTCAAGGCATAATTTTGGTAGGAGTGCAGGGTTAAACAAAGTTACGCACATATACACATGAAACCACAAGTTTCAGACCACTAAGCACACCTCTTCGGTACCAGGCACTCAAGATGCTGCAAAGAGATAGATCCTACAGACAGAGAAAAAGGTTTAATACAGCTGATTAACTATTTTGTTTGATGTTTTATGGAAGATCTCATTCCATCATGTTGGCTTTCAGCTGTTTGTAGCAAAGATAGGAGCTCCATGTGTGTCTATTGCTTACAATTAAGATGTAATAGCCAGAGCTATAAAACAAGAAAGACTGGCTGATGTATTATTATAACCTTTTCTCAGAGCTTGGAACATTACACTAGGGAAGGAATTTGCTGCACAGCTCATCCTGATTTTGCAGAGCCAGTTTGACTCCACACATGAAAACAATCTGTTGCACTGCTCGCCATTATAATCTGCATGCAAGAAAAATACACGGAAATGCTCTTCTAATGTCCAGTTCTGATATTGCACCTTGAAAATATAAGCAAAAAATACAAAAACTAGAACATAATAATATTTCTCTTACCATTTTGGAATGACAAGAGAAAGGTATAAAAGTTGGAAAATGTTGGAATAGCAGCCAGCATATTTTGTCGTTAAGAGATTTTGATGGGAGGGACTTTGGGTGAATGTTAATCACTTAGAGCAACCGATTGTTTCCCTCTGTATCTCAGATTCTGCTTCCTGCCTTTTTTTTTTTAATGTCAGTCAGTGTCCATCAGGGTCTGTCAGGATTCAGTGTCAGTATTAGAAATGAGTCTGTTTACAGATGTTGGAGACAAGTTAGTAATGGCAGTGTTTCAGTGTTCTGAGTACATATTCAACTCCAGGGCAGATAGAGCACACTAGTGATACCAGACCACAACATTCTGGACAGCCTCTTTCAGGTTTTTCATGTATATGTGAAATAGTATGGGGAATCATGGAACCCTGAGACACTCAACAGGCTAGTGGTCAAGGTGCTGAACAGGAGTTCTCCAGCACCACTGCCATTCACAAAGTAACACCATGCAAGGGAAAATCTCAGAAGCTGACTCCTTTTTTCATCAGCTAACTACTTCTCACCCAAACACAAAGCAGTTGTCAGGACTGTTTCTTAACAAGCGTGAATGGTAGTGAGTAGAGGAGGGTATCATGTAGACCATCTTGACTGCTGCCATTGGTGCTGTCAACACTCAGGCTGCCCTTTGCTATGTAAAGCTTGGCATCCTTTTTCTTGCTGGCAATGCAGGCACCATATTTTGCAGCATTCTTGAGCCATTTCCTGGCTTTCTGAACTGGGGGTACAGAAGCACAATATCCCACATTCATAAACCAGAGTTTTTTTAAATAATTGAATTTCCTGGATTTTTAAAATGGGAGTTTAAATATACATACGCTATCCAAATTCCAATCAGAAATTTTCCTCATTCAGAATTACTCAGTGGTAGAGGATTCCAAAAGATGAGCATCTGATCTGTACTATGGTTACTGGGAGAAGACAGAAGAGAGAACTCCTTGGATGTGGCTATACTTCTTCTGTGCCAAAATATTTTGAAAGACTGTTTTGGACTTAATGAAATGGTGAAGCAAATGTGTGAGTAGGTACAACACATACAGTACAGAAACATACACACTAGAGATGGGCATGAACTGCAGTTCGGAGGTACATTCCACTTCATTGGTGTGGCACCAATTTCATATGCCTTTCTTTGAGTTAGGCAAGCTGAGAAAGAAAGCTGTATTGGACCAAAATCTCTACAGATGTGTTGTTTACATGTTTTCCAAAATATATCCCTTCGCTTTTTTGAAATTGGAAAAAAAAGAGGTTGAAGTTAGCAAAGAATCTCACTGGAAAGCAATGTCAAAATCATGCATACTATGTGAAAGGAAGAAAATGAAGAAAGATGGGGGGATTCAAATACAGTACAGTAATTTGAAATGTGGTGTTGCTAGAGATTCTAAAGATAGCCAGAAAAACTGAAAAGTGGGTGCTGAATCAAGTCAAGCCTGAACTCTCATGCTAAAATGAGTAACCCGAGTCTATTGTACCATGCACACATAATAGAAATATGGCCATTCTAAATGACTGACCTATTTGCATAGCATTACATTCTGACCAATCACAATGTGTCTGGTTATGTTTTCTGTGTATTAATCTAGGAGCACAAATGGGGCTTATGGCTGGACAGTGACACCATTGGGGATGATCCTACATAAAAATCATGTGGATCCATCAGGGTCTGTGGATCAGATCCATATTTTTGCACCACTACAAAGCCATGCGCTCAAGGATCCATGATTTATGTGGTGTTGTCTGTGGGCACAGACAGGCCCTGACTGGATAGTTGTTTGGGGATGATACTACATAAAAAACATATGGGTCCATGTTTTTACACCATTATAAGGCCATGAGCTGGGAGACCCATGATTTCTAGGGTATAACCTATGGGCACAACTGGGGTCTATGAGTGGACAGTAGTTTGGGAATGATCCTGCAAATCATGTGGATCCATGAGCATCTCTGATTTATATTGGTGTTCTGTGTCACTGCAAAGCCATGCACTGGGAGACCCATAATTTCTGTCTTGTAGTCTGTGGGCAGAGGTGGGTAAAACAATGTTACTTTAAAAAAAAAACTTTTGCCCAAATATCCCCAAATTTGGCACAGAGCAAGAGCAGACTTTCTGCTACATCTGTGCCAAATTTGGTGCTGAGACTTTACGCCAGTTAAACTAAGGGTGAGGTAAATCTAACTAAACACTAACTATGCCATAAGGAATGGTGTAAATGAGAGAGACTTGTAAGTTTAAAATACTAATGTGCTCTATGGATCTCTGTCCAAATTTCCACACTGCATAAGGTAAAGGTAAAGGTTCCCCTTGACAATTTTTGTCCAGTCGTGTCCGACTCTAGGGGGTGGCGCTCATCCCGCTCTTCAAGCCATAGAGCCAGCGTTTTGTCCGAAGACAATCTTTCCATGGTCACATGGCCAGTGTGATTTAGACACGGACGCTGTTTACCTTCCCACCGAGGTGGTACCTATTTATCTACTCGCATTTGCATGCTTTCGAATCACATAGCTGTGGAAATTTCATTTTTCATTTTAAACCAGCGTATCCACATACTCTGCCCAAATTAAAATTACCTATCAACTTGCCTCCAAACATTCTTTCAAATGCCCTTAAAAACAAAAATGGCAAACTAACAAGCAAACAGTACCAATTACACCCAAAGGTTGCATTCTAACTACTTGTCTCTATATTTAATATAATTAAAGGAACTGAGAAAAGCCTACAACATACTCCTTTAGAATGCTCTTGAACCACCTTTTGCTATTACAGAAATGTGCAATAGCGCAGTGTTGTTGAAATGCTATTACACCATCCTCAGATCTACTTGGTTGTAACACTGACGTAGCTCTGCAGCTCCTGATGATTCTATCAAAGCAACTGCAAAACTAGCCTGCTCAAGTTAACTATAAGTCATCAGCCAAAGTGTGCTGAACTGACTTTGGTTGACTCACCTTCTGTCCTTCAGAGGTTGGTAAAATGAGCACCCAGCTAGCGGGGGGGGGGGGGGAGAGGAGCAATGTGTAACCTGCATGATTAACTTGTAAACCACCTAGAGAGTGCTTGAAGCACTATGGGGACGTATATAAGCAGCATGCTTGGATTTTAAAAAAAAACTGTTATGGTATTTATTGGTCTGTAAGTAATTACAGGTGTTTATTGGTCTGTAACAGGTCAGGATGTGTCCACAATACTCAGAGAAATTACTTTCTGCTATTGAAAGGTATCTTCTTGATTAGAATATAGAAACAGCCTCCCCCTCCCCTAAATATTGCAGCTGGAGGTAGTGAAGTTCTTCTGACAAAAGCTATCCTCCTGAATCTTCAGCAACAAATGAATACCTGCACATGATTTATATTATTAATTTGTTGTTACATGCTGTGCAGTCACTTATGACTTATAGTGACCTTATGAACTAATAATCTTCTGAAGATCCTGTCACTAATAGCCTGCTTGGAACTTGAAAACTGAAGGTGGCAGATACCATTATTAAATCAATCTCATTTTCAATGTCCGTCTTCTCCTACCGCCTTTTACTTTTGCCATCATTGTTGCCTAACATTATTAACCTATCACAGGGAAAATCTCAATACAAAACACAAGTAGGTAGAATTAGATATTATCCCAAATATTGTTCTTTTATAGACAACAGCAATCCAACTCATCATGTTATCCTCCTTTCTCTTGTAATGAAGATCATGTGGAAACAACATCATGTGATGTCATCATGATACACACATCCCTAATCTTCTTCCTCTGAACCAAACATACAGAACAGAGTAAGGAAGCCCTCTGTGTGATTCCCATGAACACAAATTACGGGAAAGGGGATACTTGATTTTTATCTGCACATACCCTACAAGTTCTGCCTGGTTCAAGAATTAGCTGCACTAATAAAAAAGGAGAGCAACAGCACATTTGAACTGTTGTAAAACATGGTCTTACCAGTTGGTGATTAAGTATACAGTGAAACAATACCAGTTCAAACTAGAATTGCAACTGGTTTCCAAGTAAACTGTAATGCAGAAAATATTGTTTGCTATTTAACTGGAGCACAGAATGAATGAATGATCACTTCAAGATCGAAAAGTATGTCTATAAGTGCAAAGGAACGCAAAACAGAACCTTAGTTCCTATGTTCACAAAATTGTCCTGATCATGGAAGGGTGATGCTGACAGAGGGCTTTGTTTCCTTAAACAGGATTAAAATTTAATTGATAGTGTCATAATACAGTAAACTCTGGTTTATGGAAATTTATTTTATGAAACATCGTTTTGCAGAATCCTAAAAAGAATCAATAGAACTACTTAGAAGCAAGTGAAATGTCCAAAGAAAAATGTTATGGCATTTCATGCTATGCATTTCCATACAAACTACTATCCCAAGTTAGACAGAGAAGCTGTCTGCATTGCAAACAACGATCAATATATACAAGTAAAAATCAATTTATAATTGACCTCGATTTACCAGGCTTTATCTTCACTACTTTTCCCTCACAGCAATTCTTAATCCTCCTCTTAAAACAACTGTTCTCAGTGTTTACTGATGGATAGAAATAATTACTCCAGTTTACATCTGCAGTAAAACTTTAGACCCTACTGCAAAGCCTGAACCCACACTCACTACTCATTTCAGCATTAGAGACAGTACAGTATGCTTGGATAAAGAACCAGTAAGCATAAACCTTTTAGTCTACAGTGTTCTTTCACTGACACTGACTCACATTCTTGGCATTAAAGAAATAAGCATATTAAGTAATTGTCCCAAACCACAAACTCTCAGTAATTACACATTGCATTTCAGTCATTTGCCAATACAGATATAGATACTTTTTGGAGAGCGGGGGTGGGAATGGGAAGAAGACAGAGCATAAATATTAGATCACTTAGCATGAAACCTGTTACTGCTTTCACAGACAGAGGACCAAAAACTTACAAAAATGAAAGTTTAAATATTCCAGTAGAGCAGAATAAAGTAAAGGCTGAGCTCGTAAAGAGAGTCAGTTATTTAAGTGCCTTTGCACTGAAATAACTGTGCAGCTTTCACATTATATATAACGGGGATCCCCAACCTTTTTCACCCCGTGGACCAGCTGGGGCAGGCGGGGCACCCCCGCGCTCGTGCACATGTGCGAACAAGCACACACTCATGTGCATGTGCAAATAGCAGTGCAGCGCTTGTGCACATACGGCAGCATGGCGCTCATATGGGCATGCTGGAGCACGTGTGCATGTGCAAATCAGCTGTGCAGGGGTGAGTGCATGCGGGGGGTGGGGCGGGAGGTCCATCTCCATGGCCCGGTCCGGCTCAGGCCACGGACTGCCACTGGGCCACGACCCAGGCACTGGGGACCTCTGATATATAAGATACCCCCCATAACTCCATATGCATGTTCTATCTCTTCCTCTCTTTCACTTTGTAACAGTAGAACCTATTTATGGTATGCCAATATTACCCTCATTATTTTAGATTCTTTTATGAGCACCAAATTTAAAAGTGAGTTATGTCTGATATTTAATTAACATGAACCATGTAAAATTCCATCATTAACCACAGTTCTTCCTGAAAACTCACTGAAACAAAGATAAGCTACAATCCATAATAAGTTGCAACTAGAGTAGGCCCATTAATCAAAGGAACTTACACATGTATTAGCTCACTCAGCAGTTTTTCAAGTCTCAGTAAATGGTGGGTTGCACTATCTTTGTGGTGAGCAGCACAAAAATAATTGTGTTCTCCTTAAGGCAAGCAAATATGTTTGACTGGAAGCTTTCATGGACTACAATCCACTTCTTCTGACATGTCAAACAAACAACTGTTCAAAACAAACTGAGGAATGAGGCAGTCAATTCACACAACAAAGGTATGGATGCTTTAGTCTGCCTCTCACAGATTGTGTGAGGGCTAGCATTATTCCTTGGTTTCCCTACATGGAGACAGACCAATAGCATAATTTCAATTCACAAGGCATATTTGCTTAAAATACAAAATCAGGCAAAGAGAATGTTTACCTCTCTGGGCGATACTGGTGTGCATGTGGTCTTTGAAGATCCCAGCGCTGACATTCCTTGCCGGTTTCTGTGTGGTCCATTGGGCCTCTATAGTCTTCACCATTGCATGTCATGCATTCAACTAAAAATGCAAAACAGTGCCTGTTTTGTTGGGATGGTAACTTAACAGAATAATATTTAATGCCAGTATTACAGATAAAAACAAACAAAACCCACTTTTCTCCCACAAAATTAAACTACAGCAGGCACCAGAGTTTGCCAAACATGAAACTGGAGACACTTATTTTTCCAAACATGCAAAGAATTCT
This sequence comes from Pogona vitticeps, assembly GCF_051106095.1. Taxonomy (NCBI): domain Eukaryota; kingdom Metazoa; phylum Chordata; class Lepidosauria; order Squamata; family Agamidae; genus Pogona; species Pogona vitticeps. The sequence continues at coordinate 112,713,321 of NC_135787.1, read as the reverse complement.
GAGAAAAACTCAAAAGGGTTTCAGTAAGATGAGCAAAGAGTTATGCATACTCTAAATTACCACAAAGTTTAAATTACAAGCTTAAGTAAAGCTTAAAGCAAGCATGCAGCATACTTCAGTCATCATCAGAATGACAGTCCAAACACAGAAGAAACCAGTAGGCATGGATAAGGAATGTGTGGCCTTCCAGATGTTGCTAAATGGTATTTCACACCACCGGGCAGCATATCCAAGTCTAAGCAATTAGGGAAGCTACAATCTAACATCTGTAGGCCCACCCATTCTCCATCCATGCCTTATTGTCTGCTGAGACAATATTGAAGTTAAGTGTATAGCAGAAGTGCCTTTGCCATTTTCCTCCCCAAATACATCTAAACTGGCACACAACTTTCTTTATCTAGATAAATCTTAAGACTATTCTGAGCATCAGCACAAGTTTTAAATCCCAAACCCTTTGGAGGTCACTCTTATTACTGTATGAGGGTCATTCCTAATATGCATGCCCTCGTTTGCTTGCAGAAGAAAAAGCAAGAACAGGAAACATGGTGATATAACAAAGGCAACAGCACCGGTTGCACAGCATATGGATAAAGAAGACAGTCTGAAGGAGCTTTGGAGAGGATTTTAATGCAAACAGAGCTGAACAGGAATTTGTAACTACGGATAGACAACAAAGCATTCGCGATATAATATTATTTTGTTCTTCTGAACTGTGTTCTGTTCTCTTACAACATAAACAGAGTATGCTGTAGTAGTGGATATTCCAAATGTTACCTTCTGAACAGAAAGGGATGTCACAAGCTTCATGTCGCACTTTTGGATCAACTGTGAAACACCAAGGTCCACCTTCTTCTCCTCTGGGGTTCCGGCAGTAGTTTTCCCGGAGATCTTTACCCCGATAGCTCGAAGGCAAAAAGCTAGTTTTAAAATGACAATCATTACAGTATAAGAGCATGCAAACACTGCATCGAACCTTTGTACCTTCATGAATAAGTTATCTGCCTTCTCCTTCAATATTATTTTAACATATAAAATGTTAGTATTACATGCCTGTCTACTTCCATGTACAAATCAAAAACAATATTATTAATCAGTAGAAGGAAACAACAGATCACAGACATGTACTGTATATGCAAATATCCTGTTGGGAACTTACGCCTGCGCAAGATGAATCACATAGGTTGCTATGGCTAACTGACAAGCCAAGCAACGCTCGCAGTCATGAGCTCAATACATTGTCAATTAGCTGTCGCAAATTACATGATCCATCTTACACTTGAATAAAATCCCAACAGGATTTGGGCAAAGTTAATTTACCACCACCATCCGAATGTAATTTAATAAAATGTTTTATTGTATCATGCTGCATTTCAGTTATAATGTTTAATATAGGTTTTATTTTTTATATCATTTTGAAAAGTATGTTGGTATAATTTAATGTCATTTTATTTTAATTGTTGTCTATTGTTATATTCTGCTCAGAACCTCCCAAAATGTGCCCTGACCAGATGGGCAGTATATAAATTAAATTACATTAAATTAAAAACAACAACAAAAACAACTGATGATGATGATAATGATGGTGATGATGATGATGATGATAATAATAATAATAATAATAATAATAATAATAATAATAATAATAATAATAATAATAATAATAATAATAATAATAATAATAATAATAATAATAATAATAATAATAATAATAATAATAATAATAATAGACAAATTGCAGAAAGAAATAGCAGATATGAAGGGGACATTATTTACTCTTGCTTGTGAAAGCTATTTTTGGAAGCTATTTTTATTCATTTTATTTATTTCTAGGACTTATATACCACCCAGTTAGTGCAAAGCACCATTCTGGGCAGTTTACATAAAACATAACAAATGTATAAAATGCCTGGGAAAAAATCAGCATTTTTGGAAGTTATTTTTATTGTCATAGTTGTTGAACTGCAGGTTCCTGAACCCCCCAGCTAATCTGTGGTTGAAGGCTCTCTAGTTCAAAAAGAAAAGAAAAGAACTGTTCCAGTGTAAATTATATCTTCCTATTTAACTTCAAATTTTACTTAGTAATTTTACCCTTGGTTCTGTTACTTTATATGTACATAGAATGGAAATGAGGTCTTATAAGCACTTATTGATATTACACAGTTGATACTACACCTTAGCAGCAGTCTTATCCATTGAAGTCTGCCAAGAAGCTGTACTGCATGCAATAATTATTTAGGGTCAGAAGCTTTCGCTACAAATGAATGTGCAACTTTAGTCGCATTTGCGGAATCTTTACCACAGATAAAGATATCCCCTTAGATATGGTATCTAAATACCCTTTTACATTTGTTTTGTAAACTGTTGGAACTATCCGTTTGGGAGAGGGGAGCAAGAATTCATCCTTGGGAAAACACCATAAACCATACAATTTTATTTTTATCTATGAATCCATTCAACACTCAAGCAAATTTATTTGCACATTAACTACCTTTGTTACATTTAGATTATCTGGAATGCACTAACCTTGTTTCCTCTTTGTCTGCTTTCAGCAATGAAAAGAATGTGCATTTCCCCCCCCCACACACTACTGTAGTCTACATATTTTTGTTCATTTCCTTTATCATGTAATTCTTTCATAACCTCTTAGCTAAGGACAGCTTCGGACAAGCTTCTCTGATGGAGAATTACATCTCATGAGTGCGTTTAGCAATGGCACGCTCTTGTGTATTAGAGTATTATGGAATTCCCGCCCCCAGCTCTTTCATCACAAAGTCCTAAGCTTGGGAAAGATAAGCATTAAATACAAGACAACAGCATTCAGTCCAGATTGCCCTGAATATGTTATCATCATTCAGCTTTGCTTATAGCACAGAAATATTTTAATACACCGATCACTAGAACCAAGCAACACAAAACATATCAGCAGCATTTTTCCAACAGGCCTAGGTCTACCAGCTCTCCAAGATGCTTTTGGGTTCTACCAGTTAGTTTGTGTGCTACACAGAACCTTGGAAGTGCCTGATATTGTCACCAGAGTAAGACAGGCAACACATGTGGAAGTCACAGTTGGAGAGACTGACAGTGCAGATACTATTAACTCAAAACAGTGCTCACACATTTACTCTTCAAATGTACAAAAACTGTTAAGACCATTAGTGTTTCTAGACTGATCAGTGCACCCCACCACCACTATCAATAAGATATATCCACCACAGCCTATACCCATCAGCAAAGTGCTGTAAACCTCAGTGTACCATTTTCAGAGGCTGGGGAAACTTGTCTTGGGGAGAAGAGGGTGAGAAGCCAATTTCTGCCAGCCCAGTTACATACCTACCTATATCTGGATTCAGACACAGGCTTTATTCCTGAGGGCATTTGACAATTTAAAGTGCATCTATAAATAATGTAAGTGTGTACCTAAAAAGTAATATGTGGCTACAGCAAACTGTATTTCCAGTCATGTACAATATACTGTACACTCATCGGGTGTTCCAGCTTGACTGTAGCTTCCTGTTCAGTGTCTATTCACTGGCAAACCTGGATCTGCTTCAATGTAATGTATGAAATATCCATTCATCCATATGCTGAATGAAATAAAGATTTGCAGAAGAAAGTTGCACAAGACTGGGTTCTTGTGCTCCCACCAAACTTACCTGTGTTCGTGAGGTATTGTGGAATCCCATGCCTGACATCGGATTCCACTCCTTGTGATGGATATGGTTCCCTTATAACTTGCTCCTTTCCCAGTGATACAATTTCTCACATAGTCTATAGGAAAGGAATTAAAAAACCCAAAATAATATACATGGCGGAGCGTACATTTTTGTTAGCAAGCAAATGTACAGAAATTAGGCAAGTGATGTGCTGTATTACACTTCTGTTAGGGTCTTGCATACCAAAAAACAAATAATCATAAGCACTTTTTGGTGCTTAGTCGTGGCTATTAATGTAATAGAAACCCAGTATGCACAAATTCTTAAAAACATTAAAGCTAGGACACGTTAAAGTTTGTACCCAAGAATTTTAGAATTTTTTTTGTCAGATGCAGACACCAATTGCAATAAACCACAAAAATATCAAAAAAGTCTGAAATATGACTCCACAATTTAAAGTAAACAACAACACTGGACAGTGTGCAAGTTCTTGGCCTTAATTATATTTACAGTCAAGAAACTTGTACTGGAAAAATGAAGGAACACCTACGGATCAAGAAATAATTAAAAAGATATTGGACTGTGCCGAAATGGACAGACTAACACTGAAAATCAAAGGAAAAGAAGATACAAAATATTATCAAACATGGGACTTATTCTATCAATGGTTAGAAGGATGTTGTATAGATTAGGAGTGTAATGTGTGTAGTAGTTGTTTTACAAATGATTATAAGCTGTACCCTGGTGACACGATGTTAAACCAATATGGATGGATTTATATAAAATAAGTTTTTTTTTTAAAGAAACTTTACAGGAGCTAAAAGAAAACTCCCTGTGTAGTTTCACGGCTTCTACAGTGGGGTCTTGACTTGAGAACTTAATCCGTATTGGAAGGCGGTTCTCAAGTCAAAAAGTTCGCGGGTCAAATCTGCATTTCCCATAGGAATGCATTGAAAACCATTTGATCCATATCTGCTCTTTTCCGTCCATAGAAACTAATGGGAAGCTGCTATTCCGCCTTCGACCACTAGAGGGGGATATTTTGTTTCTTTTTTTCTTAGGTCAAGAAAGGTTCAGGGAAGGCAGGGAAAATACAGTCCAGGCAGTACAGTACCAGGCAGTCCGAAGACTGTCTCCTAATCCAGTCTCTAAACGCTGGGAGGAGTGAGGAAGCAGACAGGCACCCTTTTCACTGGCCAACAGTTAACTGAAAGTTCAAATTTTGCACTTTCCCTGCCTCCCACGTGGTTTTTTTTTTCAGTTCTTAACTCAAATCTAAGTATGTAAGTCAAGTCAATATTTTCCTATGAGAGTGGTTCTTAAGTCAAAATGTTCTTAACTCAAGCCGTTCTTAAGTCAAGACCCCACTGTACTATCTCTAGGTTCACTTCATCCAACAAATTATTTTCCTAGAGAAGTGAAGTGAATGTAGGTGTCTTTTCTAGGTCTCTTTTCTAAAGAGACTTTTCTAAAGTCTCTTTTCTTATAACACTTTTCTAAAGTCTCATAACTGAAATTAAGGGGAAAGAATTGCATCTCTGAGACATTCTGACTGTGCCAAAGAGATCTTTAAATAATGTTGTGCTTAAAGGATACTCAACTTACCTTTTTTTTCATAGAGAACAAATGTGTTGTTCTGCCTTCTCACTGCTCCATTTTCTAGGCTAGTAAAGGATAGCCAGCGACAACGTTTTGTAGTTTTATCAAACACAAATGCCCTGTGCAGAAAACAGGGTGAATGACTACTGTAATTCATGCAAGAGAGATGGTTAGATGCTTCCTTGTATGAGACAAAAAGAATCTCCATCCCACATCACATTTGTGTCCAACATGAATCAATTCCCCTCTTTCAATTTAGGAAATATTCGAATGTTTCAGAGAGATGCTAGGGTACAGATATGTAGAGATGCTACCTCCTACATACAATAAGACAGCTAGGGAAAAATACCAGACAAAGCATTATTAGTGCTGTTGGCAAACTTGCCTACTCCCCCGTGCAAATTTCTCTAGTATATCTTGGTTAAAAGCGGCTGTCCCAGAGATTTCTTCACTTTGGAGTACAACCGCAGATTCTACCTGAACATGCATTTTCAGCACTCAGCAAAAGCTAGATCCTGTCCAAATGAACACATTAAGGTTCTTTAATTTTAAGCTCTCACTTTTTCAGAAATTCTTAGAGATTGCCTGGAATTACAGTGGTGCCTCACAAGACGATTTTAATATATTCCATGGAAATCGCTTTCTTGCAAAAACATCATCTTGTGAAACCCAGTCCCCCATTGGAATGCATTGAAATCTATTTAAGGCATTCCAATTGCGAAAAAAAAATCACTATCTTGCAAAAATTATCTATAGAAAAAAGACATCATCTTGCAAAACACAGTTCCCCATACCATCTTGGGGAAAAGCAATCCCCCCACCTGCACTGTCTTTGGAAATTCAATGGGTCTCAGATAGCCTTCTCCCTCTTTCTCTCTCCAGCAACAAAGAGTTTCTTTGTTGCTGGAGGGTAAAAGGAGTCAAACCCCCTTCTGTCCCTTGACCCCCCCAAGTCATGGTGACCACCTGGCTGCACCTCCCACTCAGTACAGGGCTGCACAGCCCCAGTCCTGCCAGAGGCCAAGAGAGCTCCTCAGTGTTTTGGGGTGCCCTGCGGGACCGCCATCAGGGGCTAGGTGTTCCTCCCACAATCCTCTAGTGCACAGGTATTAGCATAATGCTAATATCTGTGCACTAGAGCAATAGTCCTCAACCTTGGGCCTCCAGATGGACTACAATTCCCAGAAGCCCTCACCACCACCTCTTCTGGCCAGGATTTATGGGAGTTGAAGTCCAAGAACATCTGGAGGCCCAAGGTTGGGGACCACTGCACTAGAAGATTGTGAGAGGAACACTTAGCCCCTGATGGGGGTCCCGCAGGGCACCCTAAAACACTGAGGAGCTCTCTTGGCCTCTGGCAGGACTGGGGCTGTGCAGCCCTGTACTGAGTGGGAGGTGCAGCCAGGTGGTCACCATGACTTGGGGGGTTAGGGGACAGAATGGGGTAGGAGATGAAAGGGCCATTCTAACTTATACCTTAGAGGGGAAATACCATGTCATAAAAATGTTTTTCCCAGGGAGAGGCTCATCCATTGCACTTTGGGTGTATTGCTGATCCCTGTGATTTCTCTAAATGTGGGGAACTCAGCTGCATAATTTATGTTAATGAGGGGATTACATTTATGATTTCCCTTCTTTTTTCCCCCAATCTCTTTATCCTTTGGTTTCTGGATATTTTCACCACTCTCTATCATTTAAATTTGCAACCATAGGCCCATTGGCAATGCTTTGCAAGATGGTTTTACCCCCCAATTGGAACACATTAGTTACATAAGACCTACCTTTTTTATCCCAAAAAAGTGGGGGAGAAAGTGTATGCTGGTGTTTTTCCAGGAGGCAGACCCTGAAAAGCCATCAACACACACTTTCGTCCCAGCAGCATATACTTTTTTGGGATAAAAAAGTAGGTCTTGTGTAATTAATGTGTTCTAATTGGGGGGGGGGGGAACTGTCTTGCAAGGCAAGGACCGAAACATCGTCCAGTGCAAATTGCACATAAAAATTGCCCATAGGAATAATTGTTTTGGGAAGCACAACATTGCTCAAAAAAGGTCACCGTCTAGCGAATTCATAGTTTTGTGAGGCAATCGTCTTGCAAGGCACCACTGTATGTTACCACAAAAATCAGCCAGACAGCCATTTATTCAATAAATACCTCCACATCTACTAGGATCAATTGGCAACTTTTTGCAATTTTGTTTCTGTAAGCACAATCAGGAGTTCATGCAGTTTTATAAATTCCTACTTTGGGGGTCATTTTTAAAAACTTTATACATCAAACTGTTTGCCAAATGACAATAGCATTCACCAAATAATCATCTGGTTGTTGAACTCAGTCAACATCAAAATTACCAAATCCAAGATCTAAAAGCCAGACTTGAAATCTGATTGAAATGTAGAACTCTTAAACCAGCATTGAGACCTCTTTTACCATAGGCAGTTCACTTTCATCTGGTTTCATCACAAGCAAGTACATATCTATTAGTACTTTTCCTTCTTGAACATCAGAGAACGAAACTTGAGGTAGAACAATTGTATAAAAGCATCACTCACTGCAGGACAGTTAACCCTCTGGGAAGAAAAGCTAACAGACTTCCTTTATGATTAAACTACCTCTGGAGTAATTTTGGAACACTGTAAAAAAAAAAGGTTCTGAAAATGTCTTACCATTGCAAACCAAAGCCATCCAAAATACTGCACAATTCTGCAGTGTACAGTATATCTTTGTGAGCCTAGATACATTATTAGTGTTACAAAAATCAATATTAAGAAAAGGAAGCAACTTCTCTCTATCAAAGAATTGCAACTGTGTGGATCCATAAGGTGGCCAGCAATCAATCAAATAAAGCCACCAAGCTCAACTGTGAAACTGAAAATTTAATCAACTCTTATAATGTATAAACTCCAATGTACTCAGCAGCACCTACTTTTCAATATAGCTAAGTGCATGTTCTGCTCTCAAGTCAGAATGAACCTATAGCAATTGTAATAGGGCCTTCATGGTAAGTGGGTTACTTAAGGAGTGGTTTTACCAGTTTCACACCCTCAGTGAGTTTCCATGACAGAGCACAGGTTCAAACCCAGGCTGCCTGAGTCCTAGTCCATCACTCTCCCCACTACACCATACTGGGTATCATAGCTAAGTGTACAGGATGGAGTTTTCCAGTTTTTTCAGTGAACTTGGAACAGCATTAGCTACACAGTTTTGCTTTTGAAATGTTAGTTGTAAAAAAAAAACTAAACAAAATATCCACCTCAATTTTTACTTTGCTTCTCACTAGAGAGAGAATGTGCCAGAGTATGGTGGATATCGGCATGGTTCCACAACAAAAATGGTACTGGGCTACAATTCCTGGAAGCTCTAACTAGCACAATGGTTAGAATTTTGGGGAGTTGTATCTTTGCAGTTAGAAACCACTGTCTCATCTTATTGTTGTGTAGTGCTGAAAAGATCATTCCGGTCAATTTCCATGGCCTCCTTTTTTTTCCTCATGTCCATGGCATGTCAACTCCATGAAGCATCTTCAATAGAAAAAAAACATTTCTGTTCACATTTTAAAGGAGTACACATACTCTAAGGCAAAAACAAATCTGTATGTATTTTAGAAAAGTATGCAATGCTTTTTTATAATTTCCAAATGGGTAGATGTTAACACATTTTTTTCTTTCATAGAAGAAATCCAGAAATAAATGGATTTCCAACTGCAAATTGTGGTTGTTCACATGTTCAATCCAGGAGGTCAGGAATCAAGCAAAGCGATCTTTCAAAAACTCGGTCTCACACACCCTTATTACTAGATATGCTTATTTTGAGAGGTGTGTAACTGATGTCTAAGTTGTAGCCTATCATAGTTAGTGCTCTGAACTAACATTTTCAAGAGGCACTGTAACAATGCATGTGCATTTAGTTATGCATGTGATATGATCAGAATATATTCATCACCATTACATACAGGAAGACAGCCTTCAGAATAGGGAAGAGCTGTTATCTGGGCTGCTTGATGAGAAGGCTAAGCAAATATGAGGCAGGGTTCAAAATTTTGTTGGGGATATACTTTCCATCACATGGGTGCTGAATATTCCCTTTCTTTTGTAATAGGTTGCAATAGGTTGTTACAGAACAAGTGCACTCTGAAGTACAACAACTGATCAACACAAAGTATTTGCTTACTGTGATTTACTTTAACAAACTGATTAGCAGTGGTTATTTACAAAATCATGCAGGCTGGAAAAATCGTATTTAGATTATAACATTGAGAATGCTCCAAACCTATTCCAAGCAGTGCCAATACATGAGGCAACAAACAATAAAAAGGCTTAGAAGATCATACAGCTTCCCATTGCTTCTTCAGGTAGTGCTGGGGGCATCAAGAGCTCTCTCTCCCCAAAAATTATGTAACATTAAAGTTGACATTTCTAACTAGTATTTTCAAAACAAGTACATTTCTTTGCTAACGGGATGTTAGCAAGAACTCCTACCATGCCCTCATTAAAACTTGGTAAACAATAAATATGTTGCCTTCTGTAAATGTATGTGCTGGCCATAATTATTTTAAATTGCTGTTCAAAATGAACATTTCAAGATTCAGAAGCCAGACAGGCCTAAGGTGTTTTTAAGTTCAGATCCTGTTTAGGTTTGCTCAAACTCCACTGGTGTCCAGAAGTACAACACACTTTCTTCACATAAGATATGTGAGGAAAGCACAACTGAAAGACTATATATAGGCACCCCTCCAGCTGGAAACAGTGAGAAGCTACTCAGAATTTAATTTATTATTTCAGCAACAATTATGTGGAATGCAAACAAATTTTAAGCTTGTAACTTAACTGTGTGAGAGTAGCCAATGTTACTACAAACCAGACAAATTCTCTACTCAGTTTTCTTCTACATATTACCTGACCTTAATGGGAACAATAAATTTATCTAGGCCCAGCAATGGGTATCAATTCCACGACAAAGAACAACTTCTAATTTCTTGCCCAGAATCTGTCATACATCTCAAGAAATAGAGGACTACAGCCTTCCCTCCATGGTAAGCTATCAATATTTTATCCGTTGCACTTATTTTTTTTTTTTTGCACTTAGTGAAATTGTATCGTAAAGTAGTATGTGACACTCCTCAATTCAGAGCATGTCACCATAGTCTCTCGAGACTGAAGGATGCCTATGCCTATGTGGTTTCACACTACACTATTTCCAATAAAAAACATCGAAATGGCTCACTCAATTTTTCGTGATTGCATACCTGAAAATCCAGTGCAGAAAAAGCTAAATTTAAGGCAACAAACAGTGCTTGCAGATCTTAACAGGCCAGTTTCTAGATCTGTTTCACTGTAAACTGCAGCTGCCTATCCCAATGCTACTTACATTGCCTGTGACATCAAGGTAGCTCAGCCGATGGCAGCCAAAGATGTCTCAAGCACTTTTCCTATGCAAGCCAACTGTAAAATCACAGTTGTGCTACTGGAAGACACATATGGAAACAACCTACAGCTTTTTATTCATATTTCCAGTGTTTGCTAACTTTGCTCTTACAAGTGAAAACTCTATTTTTTTTTAAAAAAAAGTTCCGTGGTCCTTGTACACAACCTGAAAACAACAGTGGCTGCTAGCCTTTATTAGACTAAAAATCTCGCAACAGACATTAGCTTTTGAATTGTGCAGGACTCTTCATTGGGCTGTAGCTAGGACAGAGAACATGGCCAAATATTCAGGTCATGCTCCCTTGTTTAAACCAAGTTCCAAAATGAAGATATTTATTTATTTATTTATTTATTTATTTATTTATTTATTTATTTATTTATTTATTTATTTATTTTATTTCTATCCCGCCTATCTGGACATATTAGCCCACTCTAGGCGGCTTACAATAAAAGAAACAATATAATTTTAAAACATTGCACCTAGACTAAGATAGAAATCAAAGAAAGATATAAGAAAGGAAAAATCGTCAGGAGTTTTCTGTTGGGAAAGCCTGCCTATACATCAATGTTTTTAGTTGTTTCTTAAAAATTTAAGGTACAAGATTACACATCTGGAAAAGCAGCACTTGTTTGCAAAATGTTAGGGGCCTTTTAAACCAGAAAATGAAATAACAGAACAGACAAGAGACAAGACCTGAGGAATTACCGTAATGGCATAAAATGAAAAGGAATATAAAACTAGAAATGTGACTTAAGTGTGCAAGATCAAAGAAAGAAAGAAAGAAAGAAAGAAAGAAAGAAAGAAAGAAAGAAAGAAAGAAAGAAAGAAAGAAAGAAAGAAAGAAAGAAAGAAAGAAAGAAAGAAAGAAAGAAAGAAAGAGCAGTATCAGTCAATACTATGAAATTTAGTTCTTGTCTATCTAAACTCCAGCACACAGGTCTACACTTAGGTCTTAAGGTTTATCACATAACTCTGAGTCCTAGAAACATTTGTTTTGTATTCCAAATAGGGACTCCATGAATTTGAAAGGGGTGATTCAGACCCTGTGCTGAAAGCTAATGTGAATCATCTGCAGAGAAAATTCAGATACGTACAGTATACAGATTTCTAGGTCTGCAGCCAGCAGTTCCAGTGACCTTGACTGCCTTGGCATGAAAGCCCATGAATGAAAGGATGATTTCAGTCCTGGTAGCTGTCATGTCTCCCAGAGCGAATATGCATGACATGGCTTCATCACTGTCAGTACTGAACTTACAACCTCTCCCAGGAGTTGCAGGTCCAAAATCTATTTGCAGTATTCTCAGTCGAAAAGAAATTATCTCACTTGTGTACTCTCTACATGTTGATGTCACAGTAACATAATAAAAGCCAGAAGAAAAATTTAGATACAGCCCAGAATGAAATGAAATCTCTTGCTCCAGAAGGGGATATAGGGTGCCTACCGCTATAGGTAGACAAATCATCATCCGCCAAAACATGAAGAGAACATGTAACCATCCAAGCCATCCCATGTTATTCAAAATTACTCCAATTAATAAAAGGGCATACTAAAAGGGAACTAATTTGGGCAGTCACATGAAAGGACATTTCAAATGGAAACTTTACATCTGTTTTTGGCACTGGACACTTGCCTCAGTTTGAGATTCACCAAGCATGTGGCCACCAGCAACCTATGAAACATGCTCTTTATCTACTCATTACTTTTAGACACTTTTTATCTACGAATATCTGAAAGTGTGATCACATTCTTGCAATATTTTCATGGTCTTCATTCCAAGGCAAATGCAACAACATACTGTACGATCATTGAAAAATTACAAATAAAAAACAATGGATAAAAAACATCACTGGATCTATTTCTATCACAAATGGGCAAATTCAGCTGGTTTGGGGGTCAGTTTTGTCCACTGCTGCACACTCCCAACACATATACTGAAAATTCAGGAGCAGCCAGGAGAAACTCCATTTGCAGCAAACATTTTGTTTGTTATAAGTAGAGCCTTCCCTATTCACTGTGAACTGCTACTTGTTAAGTGCTGCCATGTGGCATCCAACTTATTGTAGTCCTCTGAATGGGCCAGAAGTCCAACTTTGCAACTAATCAAACCCTCCAACATCAGAGCAGCTCAGTAGAACTATTTTCACCTAGCCTTTCCCAAATACTCTTCAAAACTTCCACTTGCTTGTGAAGGTTTATCAGTCGAAATTCCAGTGTCTCTTGGTGCTCAGACAAGCTTAGTACTCTGTTTAGTACCAGTGGTAAATATCAAAGCAAACTGAAACACTGCTTACTTGCAAATGAAGGGAAGGCCTTTGCTTCTGTTGCATCTCTTGGCACACTGTTCCGCACTATTTAGCAGCTTAGTTTTCACTTTCAGTGTCTTGTCTGTTCCCACTAATAACGTATCGGATGTCCTTCTATAGTCATGGAGAGGATTTCTTTTCCCCTTTCCTTCTGTAGGAAGAACAAGCAATAAACTCCATGCATTAAACAAGTTAGAAAAGAAGACTAATCATGTTTCTGGAGAACAGTATAGTAGCAATGAACAATAATCATGTGCTTATTTTCTCTTGCGTTTCAGGAACAGCAAGTCAAACTTGAATTGGATTGAACATGCTGCATGTAGCTCTCAGGCTCAGATTCTTAATATAGTTACAATAAATAAACATACATAACTTTTCCAATAAATACATGCAGATAGATAAAACAGACTGGGGATTAGTCAGCAGATTAGAGGCTAGATCTAGAATTGGGAGAAATGGCAAACATAGAAGCATGGTGGGATATTCGATTAAGAACAGACAGAGACTGTACTTTTCACCTTTTACCACATATTCACATTTAGACAGAACACTTATGCTTGGAAGCTTTTTTTTTAAAAATTGCCAATTCAGTCTGAGCATTATTCACTTATTCCTGTAATCAAAAGAAAACAAAAACCTCGATGGATGACTGCTGCAACTCTTAAAATTGCTAAAAACAAAGGTGAAGCAAAAGTAAAAAAGTTGATAGAAACAGAGGCAGAATCCTAAACTCAACTTTTAGCAACTTGGATTTAAGAACTGTAATAATAGGCATAATCATAAATGTAGAATGAAAGGTTTAAACAAGAGTTCCTTTACATAAAATGCAAGGAATCCACACCTTTCCTTTAGCCTTCTCCGAAATTTTGGATATGCTATGCTTCACACCATCAGCACTGAAGGAACATGAGTGAGATTTTTTTTTCTCAGTACAGATGACTGGGTATTCTGTGCACCAGGTTGCATAGGGCAGGAGCATTCCAAATTTATGTAGATTCCTTGGGGATTAATAATCCAACACCTTTCAACTATACATGTACTCAAGCGCACACAGTTAATCTGAAAGACACATTTCTTCTAGGCATTACTTTGTAGCTCCAATCAATATATAACCAGAGAATCCTGAAAAACAGTCCTGACAATTGCTCTGTGTTTGGATGAGAAGTGATTAAGTGGGGCGGGGGGGGGGGGAGAATCTGGTTCTGAGATTTTCCCTTGCTTGGTGTCTCTTTCTGAATGGTAGTAAGCACAAGAGGGTATCCTGTAGACCATCTTCACTGCTGACTAGAGATGATTAATGTAGCGTGCACGCTGAAGCCTCTACCAACTCAGGCCTCCAGGAGTGCTCACTCTTCTTCTCAGGTAGCTGCCACCAGGTATTGCTGTTTCAATACCAATAAATCACTGAATCATGTGTTTCTTCAAAACTTAAACTTGTTTATTGGTTTAACAAAATAAAGTAAGTAAATCACAAAATGTTAATCAAGGTCTCTCACTCACTGACACATACAGACTCTTCCCTCACTGACTATTTGGCTCACAGGCCCATAGACACACTCATCCCTCCCTCTCACAAAATCTCTCTCTCATCTCACTCAAATCTACTTTCTCCCTCATCATACACCCCTTTATATATTCCAGCTCCTCCCCCTTCGGCACCACCTTCCATCCCCTCATTGGCTGATGTTCCACTGCCCATCTGTGACGGACAGGTGAGGGCAGGGCTGAATGCTACAGGGATGTTCGTACACGAATACGAATACCCCCATCTTGACTGCTGACATTTAAGATGCCCCTTGTTCTGTAGTTTGGCGTCATTTTTCCTGCTGACAACACAGACATCATATTGTGCAGCAATACTGGGCCATTTCCTGGTGTTCTGAATGATGGATACAGATGCACAACATCCCACATTCATATGCTGGAGGTTTATTGAATAATTTAATCCACTAACCGGAGCAGCACTATAAGTGGAATCAGAAGGGAGCAAGAACATCACCACATGCAGCCCCACTTGCCTCATTATCTGCTCCAGAAGACTGGAAGAACTTTGGAGTCTGGGGTGGCACAGAGGACAGAAGGAAAGAGCAAGAAACAGTAAGTCCTATTTAGAGTATGCAGGAGATGCATGGGGGGGGGAGGGAAACACCCTCCCCCAGTTCCCCCTGACAGTGCTGGTTCAGCCTGCAGATGTGCCTTTGCATACACACATGAAGTCATGGTCATGTGATCCTGGAAGCCGTGCAAGTTTAGTTTTAGGCACAGTTCCAGCAACTAGTTTGCCACATCATGCTTTTTGTTCTTACGGGGATTAGAAGCCTGTTCAATCTTATATTCTCCCTCACCTCTCTTTAGAAAAACCAGACCAACAAAGTGGCCCTTAAGGAACCTACCCAAAATGTCAGATTACAAACAAACATTTTTTAAAAGGTTTAAAACACAATTTAAAACACATGGCTACAAAGGAACATTGCCCAACCAGTCAATTTCCTCCCTCCAAACAACAACAGCCCAGCCTAAAAAGATACCAAAGACCTATGTGAATAGAAAGATCTTTGCCTTCTTATTGCGTTTGCCTGTAGAAAACAAACAAAAAAAAAACCACAGTATTCACTTTCCTCTAAGATGACGCCTACTGGGTGGCCAAGGAACAGAGCTTCCTTCCCTCTCAGACTAACATATACTCTTGCAACTGTACTTCAAGGTCCAAGTCATTATCAGCAAGAAGAAATTACAAGAAGAATTAACTGGCACACAGCTGAAGGATGTATTACTTTTACTCACTGGTTTGCATTATGATATTCTGAGGAAGAACCTGATTTCATTTTAGCAAAGAAGCTACATCAGATGTTAATCTGGAAGCAACTTTTTATTAAACGCAGCACACAGCCAGAAACCTGTCACGTTACTGCACATGAAATAGACTCTTGCTTCTCTTGTTGCAATATTTCCTTCCTTCCTCTACAGAAGTTGCACCAGTGACAAGCCAAAGGGTGTCAGAAGCAATCAGATAACAGACGTTTCCTAGAAAGACTTTAAAAACAACCAAAGAAATGGCAGACGTGATCATCAGACTAGCCATTACCTTATTCAGTGTCTGTGCCCCACAGCTGTGATATCCTATACACAGTACCATTCTGTTAGGTCCTTAGCATTGCACCACAACATACATAATATGTATATATGAGAGAATTTGAGCTGGGGAGGGGTATGTCTATACTTCCCCAGCTAAGTAAATGTGACATTGTGGACTGAAAATGTTTTACACTCCAAAGACTTTGCTGGGATGAAATTAGGCCCCTGGCTAGATTTGAAAGGCCCTTAAAGAAGCCTTGTCTCTTGTTAGGATAGGTCCAAAATTTTAACCATAAATCTCAGTCCATCCACAGCAATATAAATGACATCTATAAACCATGTGGCATTAGAAATTCTAATAGACACATTATCAGCATAGCCCTGTCAAGAGGATCAAGTCTCAAGAATGCTGCAGTACAGCCCTCGCGAACCATCAGCACCCAGGGTTATTTATTATTTATTTAAACATTTTATATCACAGCAGTTTGGATCCGGTGAAGTTTCCAAAAACCTTCCAAAGGTAGCCCCCATGTTGAGCACTGTAGAGTAATACAAACAGGATGCAGCTAGTGTTTGGAGCTAATATAAATTGAGGGGTGGCCAATACAGTATTCTGCTCCCAGGATGCATCATGGCCTGCACCAGCTATGAATTTGACTATTACAGGTATCCAAATTAGGTCCATTTCCAGTTTTGTTCTGAGGGTCTGTGCCCCATTTATCCAAAAACACTATTCCCTAAGGCTTCCAGATGAAGCAAATGATTCCCTCCTGCAATGGAGTATTTTATTTCAGCAGAACAAATAAGGAGGGACTCAAGCCATAAAAACAAAAAAATGAAACAACATACTCTCTACAGGCCACATTTTACCCATGCTTAATCTGAAGTAAGAGGACCGTTCTCCTTTCAGCCCTCAGGTTCACATTCCCTCTATCCAATCCCCTCACCTGCAAACATGTACTGTAAAGCAGGGGTCCCCAACCCTCGGTTTGCAGCCTGGTAGCGGGCTGCAGCCTTGGCAGGATTATGCCGCAGAGACATATCTCCCGACCCCCCCCGTACACTCCCCCCATGCGCACCCACCTGCATGCACTGCCCGCCCACTGGCATGTGTGCCCCGCCCATCCGTGCATGCACGCCCTCCCCATCCATGTATGCACGCAAGTGCACCCCATCCACCCATGAGCACAGGTTGCCCCCCATGGACTCCACCCCCCCCAACCAGTCCGTGATTTGAAAAAGGTTGGGGACCACTGCAGTAAAGGTTATGAATGCTATGGAAAAGGGAATGACTTCAGCCTGAAGGACTTCAGTGGGGATGAATAGCTGGCTACAGCCATCAAGAAGGGGCAATTAATTCATACATAATTAATTAGTTAACAATCAGATCAGATCACGTTTACTATGGTCATAGCTTTTCTGAGCTCCAACACATCTGGAAGTTCAACGACCCTGATTTAGATAAATGAAACAAAATTTACAGAAAACTGAATTAAACAGTTCAGAAAAGTGGGGAGAAACACCCTCTTTTTATAGAAACTTCATGTAAATATAGGAAACTGAATACTGCTTTCAGATTAATAAAACATGCCAGAGGAAAGATTACATCTTCCACATTAATGGGTGAAATGCCAACATATATTTATCTATGAAAGGAGATAGTGATTAGTTGATAGTTATTCAATCAAAGAAACTTACCGTAATCATTATATATAATTAAGAAAATAATTCAGTGTTTTCTGGTTTTTTGGGAGGTGTTGTCAAATAAAACAAGTTGATCGTGATCACTTTTGTATGAGCTAGCTTGCATGTGATTAACGTATGGATAATTCGAAAATAAAAGGTCTGTAATAAAATTACTCTTGGTGTCATGTGCCACCAAGTTCGAACCAACTAATAGAGACCCTAATAGGGCTTTAAAGGTAAGTGAGATATTTAAGGAGTGGTTTTACCAATTCCACATATTAGGTCACAACAAAATGACAAAACAGATTAACAAACAGTAGATAGATACAAAACCAAGGCAACTAAAACTGGATATCAATTAAATTTTAATGAGAAAAGCAACGAAAGTACCATTGATAAAACTGGGAAACGGGGTGGGGAAAATCAGAAGACTTTGTGCTTGTAAACAATTTGTTCTTTTTCAAGCAAGGAAATATATATTGTGTAATTATTACACAAATTGAGGAAGAACTTACGCTCATCTTCATTTCACTTGCTTTCATACTGAATACCAAGAGGCTGTTGTTTTTGCAAATGTACTGTGATTTATTATTATAATAAAGAAAAGAGAAATTTCTCAGCAGACCTTGTTGCTCCATGCAACTTAGGAATAGACCAAGGATTCTCCCCTTTAATGGGACACCACAGTTTTTCATCTAGTAAATCAGGAAGTCAAAGGGTTTTCCTCCAGATATTCCTGAACTCCAGCTACCAGTATTTCTTATCTTATGTTGGCTAGAGCTGGTGGAAACTGCAGTGAAGAAAAGGAGGGGAGCCACATTTTGCCCACCTTTGTGGAAATACAGTATTATCTACGCAAGCTGCAGAATAGATCAGACTGTAACAGAAATTGTTGTGCACAGCAGCTGAAAACATGCAGACTGTTGTCTCCTTCTTCCTCCAGGAACAGGTTGGCTGTTTAGAAGAATATCCCGGTTAGACTGTTTCATTACCCTGCTGTTACTTTGTCGTGCATCTAGAAGAAGGGTGGATAACACTGATGTTGTCAGAATGTTATTTCCATCAGCCCTAGCCAGCATAGCCAATGGTCAAGACTGGTCAGACACAGAAAAATACCTGGAAAGCTGTACACTTCTCTTTTTTCATCTAGAATGTCCAATACATATCACAAAGTATTCTTGAAGACTTCAACAAAAAAGAAGAAAATCTAAAACTCAACAAAGCGTAGCTCCCAGCACTGAAAAATACAGCCTGCAAAAAGGTCAACAAACTCTACCCAGTCACAAGAACCGGCGATCACTGCACATAAAAGACTAGCTAACAACACCCATCAATCACAGTGACAGATCATCTCCCCCCTTATCACAACAATACACCCATAACAAAAAACACCCTCATCACCATAATCACCTGAAAAGGACAAAAAACTGACCACACAGCTACAAATACTCAACTATCCCACACACTACACCAGAAAACAGACAGAGTTCTAACTCCTGTCCTGTGAAGATGCCGGCCACAGAGACTGGCGAAACATTAAGAAGAAAAATCTCCAGAACACGGACAAACAGCCCAAAAAACCTACAACAACCAATACATATCACACTTTTGTGCATGATCTGTGTTCTCTTCACCACTAATGAAAATCACAAAAGTTTCTACTGTCTTCCAGGAATAACAGACATTCATTTATGTGGGATGATGTGTTGTTTGGTAATAAATAGAAGTGTTAAGTAAGCTTCATGCCTTGTCCAAGTTCAAGTCAAACTTTCAGTCTGTTACACCACAACTATTAAGTTCTTTTCTTAGCCCCATCCGTGTTGCTAGTGAAGTAGAATCCAGAAAAACAGAGAGATGACAGAAACTGCAAAGAACAACTGGTGAGATTCCAAGTTCTAGGAAACTCCTAGCCCCTGACAAACTAAGAAGCTAAGGCATACTGCAAGAGTGAGGAACCAGTCTAGACAGCTGGATCAGATGGCCATCTCACTGGCCACAGCTGCAGAGAGAAACTTCCTGAGGTAGAGGTGTGCATACAGGACAGAAATTCTCCTCCCCTGAAAACATAAGGGGGCTCCAATCCATATTCCATTCCACTGAACTTGCTCAATTACTGTACAATACAAGGCATGTCAATGCTTTGCAGAAATGCAAAGGTATTAATTCAGCACATGAGTATCATCAAAGCCTGAATTCTATGCCGTGTGTCACTGCTGCCACCACAACCACCACCCTGATTATTGTTAAGCATATCTGTCATTATTTCCAGCACAACAGTTTGCTTTAGGAAGACTGGTTCCATAAAGTCAGGAGAATAATGCACAGAAATTCTCCTGAAATGAATACAGTGGGGTCTCAACTTATGAACTTAATCCGTATTGGAAGGCAGTTCTCAGGTCGAAAAGTTCTTAAATCGAATCTGCATTTCCCATAGGAATGCATTGAAAACCATTTAATCCGTATCTGCTCTTTTCGTCCATAGAAACTAATGGGAAGCTGCTATTCCGCCTTCTGCCACTAGAGGGGGATATTTTTTCTTTTTTCCTTCTAACCTAAGATGACTTAGCTTTAAAAAAAAGGGAAAAAAAGAGTTTGTAACTCGAATCTAAGTTCGTAAGTCGAGTCCATATATTCCTATGAGAGCGGTTTGTAAGTCGAAACGTTTGTATGTCGAGCCGTTCGTAAGTCGAGACCCCACTGTAATAGTAACAGATTGAAAAAGCAGTCGCAGCTTCCACGCTGGAGTGCATCAGTATGTGTACAGTAGGTACTATGAACAGTTTACAAGACTTCATACAAATGTTGGTTTGTCATATTTTCTTGAGATAGGTTATTCAAACAAACCACAATGCACAGTTTTTTTTTTAAAGGGCACAGATATTGACTCAGAATTTGGCACAGACAAACTCATTTTTTTAAAAAAAAAAACAGGAATTTTACAATGCAAAACTAAATTTGGGGAAATCCAATGGGATGCCATCTCTTTTTAGTGAAGAGTCATCTTTTTTTCAGTTCATCTAGCAGGGGTGGTTTAATTTTGCTCCAGTTCTCTGGCATTGCTTCCCCCCCCCATATGTGATTGTCTGATGCTATACAAAGGGCATTCACGGGGGCATCAGTCCCTCTAAACTGAGCACCTGTTGTCTCCAGTTTTTTTTTAAAAAAAGGCTTTCCAACAAATTATTCCTAAATCACTTTGTAAATTGAAAAGAAAAAGAGAGAGGTGGAAATTGCCAGTTAGCACCTTGTCAGATCAAAGGGATCAGAGGCTGGGGGGAAGTGAGAAACTTGTTTGCCATCTGGACGACTATAGCAACTTCATCCACAGAAACCAGCAGGGACCCACTTTGAAAAACTGCTGATCACAACAAATCCAAATATATTTTCCCCACTGCATAATCACACCCTGAGCTGGAGGAAAGGAATTTCCTAGCTCAATCTTCAGACTGAGATGTGCAATTAAATGGATAACTGAGGCAACTCACTCTTTCTCAATCTTCATTTTCTATCTGTAAAAATTGTACAGATTCACGCTTTTCATGCCCTGCAGTAGGAAATGCCAGATCCCCTTTCAACATTAAGTTTTGTTCATCATGAGTGCTATTTTTTTATCTAACCATATTAACTAACAATGGAGGTGGCTCCTCAGCTGGGCGTGACATCACCTGCAACAGTGAATTGCCACTAATTGAAGAGTTTTTTATTTTATTTCAGGATGCTTTTGACTCACACACAATGATACAAAGTCATGTGCACCATGAAACTGAGAAGGAAACTCTAATTAGTAATAATCTGGTGTTGATGGTGACATCGCTATTATTGTGGAGACAGAGATACATAACACAACACTGCCCAATATAATACAGTCATACCTTTGTTGTTAGAAAAATAAATTAATGGCAGGTAACTAGTAGCATATAACCAGAACAATTTACTTCCAAGTAAAGGGCTCCAGGAATCAATCAGTGACTGAAATCTAGTAATAAGTCTCAAATAGAGCAGATACACTGAATCAACAGAACTTATGAAGAAGCTGACTTGTCAGATTCCTACTAATTTAATGGACCTACTCTAGTTGCAACTTACTTTCAGGCACTATTTCCTCACATCAGCCATTTCCTACAATGTGGCCTTGTAACGTGCATGTTGAAGAACAGTTGATATGCTGAGTCCAAAATGCTCAGAGTGATTGCAAGCACTCTTCGTTTCTCACTGTGAATATGCAACATTTTCTACACTTGCAGGCACATGGGTTTCCTTGCTCCTAATTTATCATCACAATACCAGAAGGTAGATCAGGCTGAAAAAGAATAAATGACCTCAACAAATGTCATGATTTAGTTAGGACTTGAATCTGGATCTCTCAAGTTCCAGCCCCAAACCATAATCACAACTACATCACATTGCCTTGGGTACTCATAGAACATACTAGTCTAACCTTTATTATATCAAAGACAAACAGAGAGAAAGGTTGTATCAAATCCTTTAAACAAAGGGATTAACCAAATTCTGTATTCCAGCCTTATATTTTATTTATTTATTTATTTATTTATTTATTTATTTATTTATTTATTTATTTATTTATTTATTTATTTATTTTATATCCCGCCTATCTAGTCGATTGACCACTCTAGGCAGCTCACAACAAAGGGAACAACAATAATAAAAACCATTTTACAAAGAGGGAAACTTTCACCAATTGGATAAAACACTAGGAGAGAGAAGGAAAGAGGAGTCAGGAATTAACTGGGGGGGGGGGGAAGGCCTGCTGAAACATCAATGTTTTTAGTTGCTTTTTGAAAATACCCAGTGGGGGGCCGCGCGAATATCAGGGGGAAGGTTATTCCAGAGGCAAGGAGCCACCACCGAGAAGGCCCGATTTCTTGTCTTTTCTTTCCGGGCCTCCCTCGGCGTTAGGCTCCTCAGCCTCACCTCCTGGCTCGCGCGAGTGATACGGGTAGATCTTGGTGGTAGAAGGCGTTCCGCCAAATATTGAGGTCCTAAACCATTTAGGGCTTTATACGTAAGCATCAACACTTTGAAGTCGATGCGGAATCGGATGGGCAGCCAGTGCAGTGCGGCCAGAATAGGGGAGATGTGTTGGAATTTTTTCACTCCACTGAGAAGTCTGGCCGCCGCATTTTGCACCACCTGTAGTTTCCGCAGCAGCCTCAAAGGCAGCCCCACGTAGAGCACATTACAGTAGTCTAATCTTGAGATTATGAGCGCATGCACCAAAGTGGTGAACGTCCCAACATCGAGATAGGACCGCAGCTGGGCTACCCGCCTGAGATGGTAAAAGGCGGTTCGGACCACCGATGCCACCTGGAATTCCATAGTGAGCGCCGGGTCAAGATGGATCCCCAAGCTGCGTATCCCATCCTTCGCAGGAAGGGTCACCCCCCAAAAGAGAGGGAGTTTCCCAAACTCCCGACTGTGGGGGCGCCCACCCTTAGCACCTCCGTCTTGTCCGGGTTCAGCCTCAGCCCGTTGTCCTGCATCCACTGCAGTACGGTCCCCAGGCAGCGCTGAAGGGACAGAACGGCTTTTCCTGCGGTAGGTGGAAAGGAGATGTAGAGCTGAGTATCATCAGCATACTGATGACACCGGGCTCCACACCCCCTGATGACCCCACCCAGCGGCCTCATATAGATGTTAAACAGCATTGGGGAGATGATCGACCCCTGTGGAACCCCACAATTGAGATTCCACGGGGCCGAGACGCTCTCCCCAAGCTGCACTCTCTGGGGATGGTCCTCCAAGAAGGAACGGAGCCAGGCCAGAGCAAGGCCCCCAATTCCCAACTTGGAGAGCCTCCCCAGGAGGATACCGTGGTCAATGGTATAGTGAGGTGGGAGACTAATACTATGTTTGCTAGCTCTTTAAGGCATTCTGACCCTGTTCTGCTCTTCTAGTGGCAAAGGATGACAATTTGGTCCCTGACAGAAAACAAACAGATTTTCCTATCCCATTTGTGGCAAAACCATGTAATTCTTAAAGTAACTGAATGTATTGTATATGGTTTGCCATACAGCATTTGCCAAATTTCTAATCCTTTGAATACGACTCAGCGATTACATTGAGACATAATGCTGAATCATGCTTCAGCACATTAAGAGCAAGACTACTTTTCTGTCTGCAAGCAGGACAACTACCCTGGGCATGGATGGTAAAATAGCAGATGGAGATTAAGGTCTGGTTTCACAGACACTGAAGCTGACTACACAGGCTGTTGAGCCTGCTGTTTGGAACACTGCAAAGATGGGCTGGTGCACTCTTAAAAACAGCAATCAGACGAATGTTTTGGCTAGAGCACACCACCCCATGCCCAGACTGTTCCTACTTGCACCTTTCGGGTCCTGCAAAGGTGCTTCTACTTTTCTAGTATGGGTAGAAGTGCTCTGGTTTGGATTGATTCCAGCATATGTGATCACTGGAAATGATCCAAAGCAAGCCTTCCTCTTTTAATTTGCCAGTAAGTAAGCCACTTGAGGACATTGGCAAATTAATCAAGTCCCCTGCTGAGCAAAGGGCAGGGGAAGTATATGTAGACTGTCCCTGATGTAGACATTAGCTATTTACAATGTTTAACAAATCTTTTAGTTGCCTCCCCCCAAAGGGCTAGTCAAGAAACTACTTGCAGTTGAATCCACAGCAGTAGCTTTGGTTGCAGGCAGTTTGTTTATTTGCCCTTTAAAAGGAGGTAAATAAAATATTTTTTAAAAAATAACTGATTGAGCGCATCAGCGATAGTTTACATACAGTCAAAACAATTTTTTTTCACTTCCTCTGCCAAGCAGGGGAAGTGATTAATTTGCCAATATTCTGAAGTGACTTGTTTATTAAGCCAGTTCACAATATTGGCAGGAGCCATTTAAGTGTGAACGGTCAGCTGTTTCCAAGAGATTCATACCAGCCCACTCCCTATTAGTGCAGCCATACTAACCGTTCAAGGAACAGGCCTGGCTGAAGGCAGTTTCAAGTTACAGACAGGAGAGACATCCAAAGGAGAGTTATATGGGTAAAGAGCTAGCATAGAATTACAGTTTCAGAGCCGTTTCAGATATGTTGTACCAGCAATTCTTCCCAGCTGGTACTGAGGCTTTTCAGCAAGAGATATCAGAACCTCACTCATTGTTCAGCTGTACTTTACAGGAGGCTATCCTATAAGGAAAACCTTATACAGTGGTGCCTCACTTAGTGATGTTAATCCATGCAGAAAAAAAGCACTGTTAAGCGATAACATCGCTAAGTGAAAATAAAAAGCCCATAGAAATGCATTAAAACGCGATTAATGTGTTCCTATGGGCTAAAAACTCACCTTTAAGCAAAGATCCTCCATAGGGGCGGCCATTTTCGGTGCCTCTTAAGCGAGGAAACACAGCGGGCGGCCATTTTGTTTACCTAGCAGCCATTCTGAACCCGCTGGCCGAAAATGAAGGCTTTGCGATGATCGCAGGGAAGTGATCATCGCAAAGCAAAATTTCTCCATAGGGACCATTGCAAAGCAATAGCTTTTGCGATGGCAAAAAGTCCATTGCAAAGCGATTTCATCGCTATACGGAGCGATCACTATGCGAGGCAACACTGTACTTTATGTGAGGACAGTTTTGCTTATAAGGAGTCCCTAGCTGCAGTCAAGGCCTCCTTCTGAGTAAAAGATTTCCCATTTGCCTCATTAAGTGCCATTGCTCCCAGGAAGATGGTGACATTCTGTCTCTGAAACAAGCTACCTTTTTCTAGGGGTGAGGAGTAGGCCTACAGCCATCTGCTCTCAGAGAGCAGGGTCCTCTTGAACTCCATGCACAGATAGTTCCTGAGTGCTGTTAGTTAAATGAGGGATCCTGATCCTCCTCTGTGGAGGGATCATCTAGCAAAGGCATGAAAACAAAGAAATTGGAAGCTTCCACTTCAGTTCCATATCCAATGTAAAGTAACATCCTGTGCCACCTGGGATTCGCAATGCGGTAGCTACTTAAGATCTGTTCGCTAAAGAACTATATGGGCCATCCCCTGAACTGCAGCAGAACATTCAGAATACTTTGCCAAATTACCAATCTGAGGACTGTGTAGTAGGAAGCCATGACAGTCAACATGACATCAAATGGATGTATCTGAGTTGTGTAGATACATTCTACAGTCATGCCTAATCAAAGTTTCCTTGAGGTCAAATGATCTAGCAAGCTACAGTCAATCAAAAATGGAAGTGAAAGCTTCTGACTGTGCCAGAAAGAGCGGGAGAAGGAAATTACACCAGACCACAGGGAGAAGACACTTTTAAAAAAAACTAAACCATAGTGCTGTATTTGAACAGCAGTGTGTATATCTACTTTGTATTGTGGCACTCATATCCAAATACAGTATAAAAAGCTTCACAAGAAGCAGACCGCCTATATCCATCCACAAGAAGCAGATATACTTTTCTCTGTTATAGAAAAGGGCACGTTTCCCTTCCAGCTTCGAATGTAATATAGAGTGAGATAAGCTTACTCCACTAAGAGGCTTTCCTTTCTTTGATTTCAGTCCACGATTTTCCAGTTTTTACGCAACATTCTAATCTTGAGCCCTTAGCTCCAATTTTCCTTTTGCTACACTGCCCAGAAAAAATAGCACTGAATAGGAAACACTGAAGTGCTTTCTCCTGTATGGAGGGAAATGGCAAGTAGCAGCTATTGGCATGGTATGACAAATGTTCACCAAAAAGAGAAGGAATAGAGTTTTAAAACCAGCAAAACAAACATTTTCACTGCTGACAGCATGCAGCACAATGGCATTCTAAAGCAAAAGAGAAATCAGAGCAGGCTAATGACATAGGTGTAGTCAAGCCAATGCAGACACAGCAACCCTGACAGGACCGACATACAGTGATGCCTTGACTTACATTCGTCCTTACTTACGACCATTTCGATTTATGAACAGCTCCGGCCGCAAAATTTTGCTGCAACTTGTGGCCGGAGCTTCGACTTGCGACCAGTAAAAGGCAGGGGAAAAGGGCGGGAAATTCAAACCGTTGGTGGTGAAGAGGCCGCTTCTTTGTAGCTCTTTTGCCCCAACGGTCAGTGCTTGGCCCTGCGGAGGCGGTTCCCCTTCTCTGCCGGCCTCGTCGTCAAAGTGCTGCGAGAGGCTTCGCCAGGCTCGGCAGAGGAGGGCGGCAGCGGCCTGGGGCCAGGAGGCTGAGCCTGGCCAGGCCGCTGTGGCCGCTCACCTCCCAACAGGATCTTATGGGGATGATGGTGGCCCAGTGCTGGGATGCTGAGCCTGGCCAGGACGCTCTGGCCGCTTGCTCTGGCCTCGCCCTCTGACATGGTCAGCCCCACCATGGATTGAGTGCTATTAAAGGAGGCTTCGGACTGGTAAGTTTTTTGCTTTTTAAAAACTGTTCTGGGTGGCTTTTGCAGGGTGGGTTTGGGCTGGGGCGGTTATGTTTCTGTACTCTGTTTTTATTATTAGTGTTGGTGTTGTTGTTGTTGTTTTGCAGTCCCAGCGAGGGACTTGTACTGTTGTTTATTTTTTGGTTTTGTTTGTTTATTTTTCGGTTTTGTTATTTGATGCCCCAGCGCACTCCTATGCAGCTTGCAGTGTTTTATTATTATTATTTAGTATTTTTTAAAAATACTGGAATGGATTAATCACATTCCAATGCATTTCAATGGGAAATGGTGCTTTGACTTACAACCATTTCGACTTACATCCACCGTCTGGAACAGATTATGGTCGTAAATCGAGGCACCACTGTATTATGGTGCTGATCATTTTTATTAGAATGATGATATTCAGATTTTTCCCCCATCCATGATACAGTATGTGATGTCATTGGTTACAGATAAACAGAAATGCCAGAGAAAAGCATTTGTTACTGAGGAGTGGCAGTAACACAACACATCAGTAACAAGCAAAATATTAAAATATTTGGGAGAGATAGTAATACCAATTCTGAATTATGGGATGCTGCCTACACTGGAAGCTGGCTGGATAGCTCAGTGGTTTAGGTATTTGGCTGCGGAGCCAGAGGTTGGAAGCTTGATTTCCAACTGTCTCTCCTGTGGGTAGAGCCAGCCTGTGTCGCCTTGGGCAAGCTGCAGAGTTCCAGGATGCCCCCAGAAGGGAACAGTAAACAACCTCTGTGAATTCTCTACCCAGGAAACCCTGAAAGGGGTGGGCATAAATGGAAATTGACTTGACAGCATGCCATTATTATTACTTACACTGGATTACAGAAGAAAGCTTTCTTCTCCATTGGACCACTAGCAGAATGTGGACTTGTTTACTGCTCTTTTCTAACTGTAGCCTAACATGTCCTGCACAGCTCAAATCTCTGTGATTCATCACTACTGAAAGTGCTCAAAGTATAGTAATAGTAACAGAGGAGACAAGAAGTAGTTGGACATATGTTTACCATAGACTGGGGATTTAAGAATAATTCCCTCTTTCCCAGGGAACTATAATTCCATGAGGCACCTCTCAAGGATAATTTTCACTGCACTTGCATTCAAACTATTATTCATAAGATCCATTGTGGGAAAACCAAAAGAATTAAACTGGAATAAAACTGATTTAGAGTACAGTTCTGTGGACGCCTACATAAGTAGTAAGTCCTCTGGAGATCACTACAACGGACCTCTGAGAGGTTTCATACACAGAACTGCAACCTCTACCTAGAACTGAAGGATATGTTTCTGATAAAAGCTTGATCTTCTTTGTGGATGCTTATGGCTCTGCTGGAACACATCTAATGGTGTACTTTTACGGACCCAATGGGATGCCGTAGATGCATGTTTAAACTCATGCTTAGTTCTTCAACCCACCGGGTGGCCTTGACTCAATTATTCTCTCTCAACTTAATCTAATTTACAGGGTTAAGATAAGGATATAGGGCTAATCCAGCCTGAGCTATTAGGAGAGAAAGCTGACCAACTGATTTTACCACTGAACTCGTAGTACTGTTTACTAGCAGAAGGAGACTGTGACAACGTACAACCTCCAGTAAGAAGAGACAAATAAGTAGTGGTGGTAATACTGCTGGTTACCATATCAAACAGCTATCACAAATATGAGGAAGCATTCAGGATAAAGATATCACAAAAAAAAGAGCAACTGTACTCAACAGATTAATGTTTCAGAAGAAAGGGGTACAGGCAACAGATTTTAAAGGTGTGGAGGCTGAAGCAGGTGGGGAGTTGTATATATTGAGAAAGATCCAGAAAAGCCCAACACTCAACTGGGGGGGGGGGGGGAGTCAGCATTTTTTTGTTCCAGTTACAAAGTCTCCTTTTGTGTGGCTTCAAAGTGATGCAACAACAACAACAAAAAACCACAGGTGCTTATATACCCGGCAGGAATATTGCTCTTGGCCAGGTGGAACAAACAGAATCCAACTCTGCAGATATGAAAACTCCACTGCCCAGTTTAAGAAGTGGCCCAATTCAACACCTAGCAGAGTCATCAAAGAGACGTGACATTATAAGACTCCTTCCTTTCCCGTTTCTGACAGCAGGCAGCAAGATTAGTCGCTGAAGTTTCCACCGATTCATCTGCCAACTGAACTTAATATATATTCAAAACTTGCAGCTAAAACTAAACCAACACCTTCCAGGAAAAGAACATTAATGCAATGGACAACCTGTGCCAGAAACTGCCTGGGGAATGTATCCCTGTTGGATCTCACAGTGGCTTTCAATACCATCGACCATGATATCCTTCTGGGTCATCTCTCCAGGATGGGACTTGGAGGCACTCTTTTCCGGTGGCAGGGGGAGCCGGGGGACGCTTGTTGAACACCCTGGTCGTTGGCCTGTGGTGTCCCTCAGGGTTCTGTTTTGGCCCCTACGCTCTTTAACATCTACATGAAACTGCTGGGGGAGGTTCTCCGCAGCATTGGGGTTCGGTACCAGTACACGCTGATGACATCCAAACTCCTTTTCACCTAAATCCAAGGAAGCCGTCTTGGTTCTAAATCAGTGTCTAGTGTCAGTAATGGACCGGAAGAGGGTGAATAAACTAAAACTTAATCCAGACAAGACAGAGGTGCTCCTGGTCAGTCAAAACCCAGATCAAGGAATAGGGTTGCAGCCTGTGCTAGATGGGGTTACACTCCCTCTGACAACTCAGGCACGCGGCTTGGGGATGCTCCTGGGTTCATCTCTGCTCCTGGATGCCCAGGTTTCAGCAGTGGCCAGGAGTGCCTTTGCACAGTTCAAACTAGTGCGCTAGCTGTGCTCGTTTCTTGAGAGGTCTGCTCTACTCATGGTGACACATGCCCTAGTTACATCTCAGCTGGATTGCTGTAACACGCTCTTTGTGGGGCTGCCCTTGCAAAGTGTTCAGAAACTTCAAAGGATCCAAAATGACACAGCCAGGTTCTTAACCGGGGTTGGGTGCAGGGAACATCCAACTCTTCTGTTACAACAGCTCCACTGGCTACTGATCCATTTCCGGGCACAATTCAAAGTGCTGGTTTTAACCTATAAAGCCCTAAACGGACTTTAAAAGACAGCATCTCCTTCTATGCGCTTGCCTGGGTACTAAGATCATCAGGAGAGCCCTTTCTCTTGGTCCCACCACCCTCACAAGACTGTTTGATGGGGATACGGGAGAGGGCCTTCTCTGTCGCCCCTCCCAGACTCTGGAACTCACTCCCACAGGAAGCTAGGTTGGCCCCATCTTTGCTGTCCTTCAGCAGGCAGGCAAAGACATTTCTCTTCAGACAGGCTTTTACTTAATGACTGTTGGTCTGAGAGGGGTTCTGAATGGACTGTTGTGCTCTGTTGTTTTAATATTTATCTTAATTACCACTTTAATATAATACTTGTTTAATATTTGTACACTTACTGTTTTTAGTTTTTAAATACTATTTTGATGATGTAAGCCACCTTGCGTCCTTTTTGGGGAGAAAGGCAGGCTAGAAATACTTTAAATAAATAAATAATTAGCGGGGGGAGTATCTTGCTTTTTTAAATACTCACAGATGATGTTCATATTTACTTTTCTTCTAAGCAGCATCAACAACACAATACATCAAACATGAGAAGTCCATGCCAGAGAGGAAAAGATAGGATCAGAAGGATGATGGGAATAAAGGGACCAATTTCCTTCTTCTTAACAGAGGTTGTAGCAGCAACACAGAAACTGAAGATCACCTGGCCGGCGGTTTAAAACAAAATGTTTAGAAAGGGAACTTGGCATCAAAAGAACCAGTGGGCTATCAAAGGACCACAGCTGTGTAAACAAACTCTTGGAGAAAACTAGCAAAGCCTCCACGATCCACCTGCAACCATCCTTTTGCGTTGGCCGCCTAAGGATAGTGTGTTGAGCGTGATTCTCTCGTGAACCCAACTTGCTCACGAGTTTGCTGTGTAAGCTGTTGCCACCTTACCGGGCATCTTTTCCCTTCCGTTTTCCGCCCACTGACATGCCTGGATGAGCGTCAAAGGAAAAGGAAAGAAACCCAAGGGGCTTTTCCAAAGAACCAGAAGCCAATGAAACAATTAAGAAAAACCCCAAAGAAAAGAGCAAAGAGGAATAGGAGCGGAATCGTTTCACTGTTCACACGCACAACATAACTCAGCAGTTTCCAATTGTTGATTGCTTATTGTTCCCTCTTCCTACGTTCCACAAGCCGCGCGAATTTGATTGGCTCAGAGACGAAATGTTAATTAACTGGCTCCAGAAATAGTTGACGGCGCTGGGCACACACAAGGACATGCCCTAAACGCGCGTTTAGGCGCTCGTTCCCAGCTTTAGAAATAGGTCCGGTGAGGTTAGGATGTCCGCTGGCATCGCGCACGGCTCTCCGTGTAATCAATGGCCCAGCAATAGGGGGACAGATGTTTCCGCTTGTCCTGTTCACAGCTGAGAGGGCCTCGAAGCCTATACCTTCTCTCTCTTCCCACCCTCCCCGCGCAACTCCGCGTCTTCCTTTCAAAACCACGAATCTGCTCAGTTCCCAAAGCGATCCGCCTTCTATTACACAGTTCTCCAGGCTCACGCTGGCAGTGGGCAAGAAAAACGCATTTTCCTCCTCGGGGTGGAGATGCGTGCGTTCGCACAGGCAAGCAATGCCCAGCTATCCTCCTGCACCGGATCCTGCGAACATTTCCAAAAATCGCTTGCAAAAAGAAAATGCGTGCGACCAAATGCATGTTTGCTGCGTCAACCCCAGCCAAAAAGTCTCCCCATCCCGTCCCCACTTACTTAGGAAGGACAACCCGGGGGGTGTGTGTGTGTTCTGGGGCCACTTTTTTTTTTTGCACGAATAAAAGTGATCAATATATGGCTTGGATCCCCGAATTTAAATCTGGGGCCGAGAAGGGCGCGTTCAGGTACATTTAACCCTTCGGGCGCCGGGCGCTTTTCTCCGACTTCTGCAAGTCCTTCCAGCAAGAAGTTAGGTTTGGGCACTTCGGGCGCAAGAAATTCCAGGAGGCTTTTTTCTCTTTTTCTTCGTGTAACTGCACGTGCCTGCTTACACTCTATAAGCCTCCCGGACTTGTATCTCCGAGAAGAATGTGCACCCACACATGCCCGTTTGGAAAAGGCAACCAAGGATGCCCAGAGAACACCGTTGCTTTTTTAAAAAAAAAAAAGAAAAGGGAGAGAAAAGCGGCCACTCACCTGCCAGAGGGGCGTCCAGGAGGGACTGAAGGACGAGTCCGAGGGGCAACAGCTGGATGGCCCACATGGGTGGTTTGAGAAGCTGCGCTTTTTCTTGGGTCACCCCGAAAGGGCGCCAAAGGTGGTGAAAGGAAGATGCCCAGCCGTGCAACAGAAGAGACGCAGCGAGCCGAGCTGCTTTTTATTGCGATGACCCAAGTTTTTGTTGTTGTGTGATTAACTGGAACGCGCTGCGTCCCAACTCCCTCTTACGGTAAGAAAGTGTTTTAACAACACCGCCCGCAGCAGCCGCCGCCGCGCGCGCCGCCTCGACACACACACACACACACACACACACACACACACACACACACACACACACACACACACACACACACACACACACACACACACACACACACACACACACACACACACCCCTTTCCTTTCCCCCCCCCCCGCCGCCTTTTCGATGCAAGTCAGCCCAGCGAGAGAGGGCGGTGGAATCCGGTGGGCGCAGGGACCGCCA
The DNA here is from genome assembly GCF_051106095.1 of Pogona vitticeps. NCBI lineage: Eukaryota > Metazoa > Chordata > Lepidosauria > Squamata > Agamidae > Pogona > Pogona vitticeps. The sequence goes on along the minus strand of NC_135787.1, from coordinate 112,680,461 downwards.
CAGACATATGAGGGCGGGCGGCGGCGGCTGCCGTAGGCCGACTATACCCCATGCTTCAAACGGGGTCGGCTCAGAAGTGAGACGCGCGTCGAGGCACGGAGGTCGCCTTCGCGCTGACGCCTCTGACGGGAGAGCAGCCCGAGCCGCGGCTCGGAAAGACGGCGGGCGGGGGGGGGGGCGAGCGGACTAGCAGGCGTCCCCATCAGGCCCAGCCCCGGAGGACCGCTGCTTCCCGCGGAGCTTTCAAAGCGCCCGGCTGGGCTGCAAAGCCTTCCTCCTCCTGCCCTTCTGGCTGGGGGTGGGTGGGTATGACGAGGAAAAGGGCTCCTGTGCCTTTAAGAGTTGCGTGTCCAGCTACACCTGCTGAAATGCCCCCGCTTGCTCCCCACTCTCTGTGCGGCCACCCTCCCTGTACCTTAAGAGTCCGCGTTGCGTCGTATTAGGATCCTTGTGCTTCGCTTTAGTAAAGTCAAACGGGAAGGCTTTTCCCTAAGAGGAGTTGAAATGCTTACAGCCGGAGCTCCGCTCAGTGTGTCGAAAACTTGCCTCTGAGGAGACCAGAACTTGGTTTAACTGCCTTCTTAAGGGGAATTTTTATCTAGGGCAGTACGGGTAAAAGACAGATCCATGAATGCAAGAACGGATCCTGATGATTTCATATGATTTGTGCGTCACCATCAAATCGTAGATCCTATCTGTGCCCACAAGTTACAACATAGAAATCACAGATCCTTTGGTGTATAAATCTGCAGTGTTGCAAAAACGTGGATCCGAGGCACGGGTGTCACGTGATTTCATACGATTTTTTGGATGTCATACTCCCTAAACCATTGTAATATAGTGAGCAGTCACTCTCCTCTTCTTCCTTCCCTCCCCATTTTTTTACTTAATCGCCACTCCAACCTGTTGGGAGGAATGGAGAATGTTAATTTGGTTCTTAAATTTTGCAGATTTTGCTTGGTCTTGATAGCTTGTGGCCAAAGTATTGCTAAGCTGTGAAATGTATTTTGCATCTTCCTTCTGTGGCCCAACACAGGTTTCCATACTTCTTGTAGGGAAACATTCAGAGATCCCTTCTACAAACCCATCTTGTACATGGAAAGAGCTCAGGTTGACCTTTCTCCTATGTAAACAATGCAGGACTTAAGCCATAAACTTATCTCCACTTTTCTTTGGAAATCAGTAATGGCCTTTTTAGAACACATTCTGTAATTGGGATGGGGAGAATTTCTTTTAAAGAAAAAAATCTGCTTATCAGTTTTGTAAGCCTCAACATGCCAAGACTTGCAAAAACAAGACCCCCCAGTCTCTTTTCCTGTTGTTGGTTGGTTTGCTTTTTCTTGTTGTGTTCTATTTTTCCTGCTCTTTGTCAAATTCTGTGCTGCTCAGTGTTTTTTTCCGGGGAGTCTTATGCAGGAAAAGGGACATTTTGAACAGGCATTGTAATAATTCTGTGCAAATAGATGTTTCCTCCAGAAATAAAGGCCATAATATCCAATATTTCCTATGCATCCTTCAGTATCTCATGTTGGATTTCTCCAAAAATAAGAGCTCTAACTGCAAGGGATGCCCATAGTGGTGTAATGGATAGAATGATGGAGGTCTGGGTTGTAGTCCTCATTCAGCCATGGAAAACTCGCAGGAGGAGGGGATGGAACTGTTAAAACCACACAAATATCTCTCTTTACTTGAAAGGCCTGTTAGAGTGGCTATAAGTCAATTCCAACTTGATGATACATAACAACTGATTGCAAGGAGAACAGTGGGGGATTTTATTTTTCCCCATAGAAATCCTGCAAGGAGAAAAGCAGGATTTTTCCCCTCAGTTTCTCATTGGAAGTGAGAAGCTCTCTTCCACATCTCTATTCTGATGTATGTTGCCTGTGGCCAGCTCGCAGACCCAATGTTTCCATTCTTCCAGAAAGGCACTAAGCATTCCCCCCCCCAAACTCAGTTTCTCTCCTGTGTGGAACGGTGTGGCCCCAAATATTTCATTCTCTATGAAAGATAAGATGGTACAAACACACTTGTATAGAAGCCAGCCAACTGGCAGAACTGAAGTGCTGGCATCCATTCCTTCAATACATGGGAGGGCAGCAGGACAGCTTAGAGTCAGAGGAACATGAAGCTCTGTCCCACAACAAAATGGAAAAGCCTGGAAGCTGCCACTACAGCCCCATCACACTGACCAGTGCTGCTCCACCATACCCCCAAAAGGAAAAAAATTACTTTCTGAAAAGTATGCTTTTCCTCTGAGACACATACCTGTATCCTTATTATCGCTTCACTTGAAGCATGCCCTTGCACCTACCTTAAAAGACACTCTTTGTGCTCTCTTCATTATTTCCTAGAATAGCTGTACTTCACATCCGCAATATAAAACAAGCTCAGTCTAAATAATACCACCACACAGACACTGTCACATGAAACCATGAACTGAGAAAGAAAATGTAGTGAAACAGAAGTGAAGCTTGAACAGTTAATACTAGAATGGGCTGAACTTAATAAAATGTTTTCATTGAGAGTAGTTTCAGAATTCTCTCTGGTTCTACCTCCATACTTTAACTACCAAGCAAGAGGTAGACTAAATCCTTGACATTAGGTTATTTGTTTTTATAACTGCTTTAATCTTCCCTGAAAAGCTTCCAGATCATTTACATTACAAAACATGGTTCTCTCAAATATGCAAAACAAACAATATTAAAGCAGTTTAAAATCTTTTGTTAAGTAGTCCACCAGAGTTCAATTAAATTTAAATTTCTACTCTTGGAGCCCATCACTGCACCTTTCCTCACCAAAGGGTCTGTCAGCCAGAGAAGCACCATACTCACTAAGCAGTAAGTAGTCACCTTGCATGTCAACCAAAGAACAGCCCAAATGCACTAGAATTAACCAACTTCACAGTAGATTCCCCTCGGATTGGCTGAGGTGCTTCTGGAGCAGTGTCCCTATTGACAGTTTAAGCCTGGTTGCATGGTCAGCTCACATACCATCAAGGAATGGATAACACAAAAATAAATCCAGCAGTGGTTTTGGTTGTTACTGTTACTAGAGCTCACATGTGAACAGTGTAGATGTAAAATGTGACACTGACATAGTTGACCATATTTGCAATGCACATAATGCATTGTAGATCTCTCTAATCCAGTAACCTGTTGCCACAGGTGCTGGCCAGGTACCTATGGGAAGCTCCCAAGCAGAACATTAGTACAATAGGTACTGCAGGTACTAGAGGTCATATATATGCATAATAACTGGCAGCCATTGATAGTTTTAGCCTTTATAAAGCCTCTCATAAAGCCATCGAAATTCGCCACCATGGCATCTTAATAATCAACTCTTACAGTTTCAGTGTATTCTGTTCTGAACTATTATGAAGAAATAATTCTTACCCTGAATCTTCCACCATTCACCATCTGTAGATGATGCTCTGTTCTGAAATTAAGTGCGTATTATACATACTTTTGAACAAGAATGAGTCTTATGGCACTTCAACATTTTATTTGGCATAAGCTTTCGTGAACTGCAGCCAACTTTTTAAAATGCATAGTTGTATAGACCTTTCATCATATCCTTCCTTAACTTTTTTTTTCTAAACTGAACTGCAACAACAACAAAAAGACTAGCATTGTAACCTCCTTCCAGATGAGCTGATCATTTTATTTGCTCGTCTTTCCAAGGTATAGTGACTAGAACTTATATGCTGTTCCAAGTGTGGCCACATCATATGATGGCATTATGATATTGGCACTTTTATTTTCAGTTGTATTCTTAGTGAATGTCAATGTGGAATTAGTCTTTTTTTCAGCAAACACATAGTTGGGAATTTCATCCAGCTACCCAGGACAGCCTCAAGAACTCTTTCATGGTCATCAGTTCTAGCTTACACTCCATCAGTACATATGCAAAGTTACGCCTTTTTAGTCCCACTGTACATCACTTTATAGTGGGTCACACTGAATCATACTTGCTATTTAGTGCCTATTCTCACAGCTGTAAAGCCCCTCATTCCTAAGGATGAGTCATTCCAGACTGGAAAGTTCTCCAGCAATTGTCTGCTGGGCTAGGTTTCCCTTAGGGCTTGGCTTCAAAGTTGCTTTCCTAACTTGTTGATGTTAAGTGCTGGCATTCTGATTGTCTTCTGACTCAAGTGGAACCCACCCTGTTGTACAGGCCTGGCTTGCCCCACATTGGTCTCCAGTGTTTAACAGATCTAACCCCCTTCTCGCCACATCACTGTCTCACCCATGCACTGAAACTCTTCTAGCTGGCATTGTGTAAGGAAGGGGTGTAATGTGTAATGTGTATTGTGTAGTTCAGATAAAGCTACCTGGAAGTCCTGGCTTTCAATCTCCTGTCCAAAAAAAATCTAAATTGGGCTTTCCAATCATCATGACATTTCCCCATGCCATCCGTGTTTATTTGCACCAGGACTCCACTCCAGCATTCTTTACCAGGATATTTAAATGATGCTTTCCACCAGGCTTGTGAATCACTGTGTGGTCCACATGCCCATCACAAACAGGGTTATCTATATTTTTAATAATAGCATTGCTCACTTCCAAAAGGCTTGACACACATGGAGACACAGAGCTTGTCCACGTTGTGAAATTTGGTGTAATCACACCTGTGCGTAAAAGGCCCTTACATTCCTTGCAGTCTATTTTAAACTCTCTTTTAAGTGGTCCTTCCACTCACACTGGGGCCTCGAGGTTTGCGGGAAGCTGGTTGTGGTGTTCGAGGGCCATCTCTCTGCTGCTCCCCTCCACTTCTCAGCCAGTCAAGGAGAGTTGGGGGCCAGCTGTGGTGTTGGAGAGTCTCTGCCACTTCTCATTCAGCTGCTCTCCCCCTCCCAGCTGTCCCCCTCTGCTCCGCAGCTGATCAGCTGAGGCAGGAAACTAGTCGCTGGCACCAGGGTCAGAGGGGGCTCGCAGCCTCACAGCAGTCTTTCAGCTGTTCTTGCCCACTCCCCAGCTGATCACAGCTGCTGCTGCGTCTGTTGCCACTGTTGCTAAGGTGATCTCTGGAGCTGCAGCAGCAGAGGAGATGCCAGCCTTCAGGGCACCATGCAGCCACAATCCTGCAGAGAGCCTGTGCACAGTGCTTGCCTCCAAGGGAGTCTTCATTGAGGAGCCTTTATTGGTCTCGCGCTGGCCTCCCAGACTGCCTTTCCTCATCTTCCTCCTGAGCCTACTTGGCTCTGAATCATACCAAAAAGAATGCATGCTCTAATTCTGTGTCAGAATGGTGCAGAACAACTCTTAAAAGGAGAAGTTGGATCATTCCAAATAGAAACGCAAGCGGACAAGGTCTTTTTTTTAATGATTCAAATCCGTTGTCAGCAATCCATATGCCACAAGTATATGTGATTATGAAGAGGCCTATATCCTCAGTATAAAAGGGCATCATTCATCCCTGAAGGAATGAATCCCTTAAGAAAGATCATTTCCTCCTCCTTTTGAGTGATATTTATCTTCTCCCACATCTTCAAGTCTTTTATTGACTGCCTGAGAAAGCAGGGAATGTTGCTGTTTTGCTTCTCATGCTGCTGTTTAAGGCTCCGAATGAAGGTAGGTAGGTAGGTCGTTGGTCGGTCGAAAATATTTCTATCCCGCCTTTCTCCCCAAAAGGATGCAAGGTGGCTTACATCATTAAAATGGTATTTAAAATCTAAAAACAGTAAGTATACAAATATTTAAAAATAATTAAATAACATTATATTAAAACGGTAACTAAGATCAATACTAAAACACATTTAAAACAACAGAGCACAGCAATCCATTTAAAATCCCTCTTAGTCCACCAGTTATTAAGGAGAAGCCTGCCTGAAGAGAAAGGCCTTTGCCTGCCTGCAGAAGGACAGCAAAGATGGAGCCAGCCTAGTGTCCCATGGGAGGGAGTTCCAGAATCTGAGAGCAGCCAGAGAAAAGCCCCTTTCCAAGCAGACTTGTGAAGGTGGTGGAACCAAGACCTCCCTGATGATCTTAATGCCCAAGCACACTCATATAAGGAGATGCGGTCTTTTACATAACTTGGACTCAAGCTGTTTAGGTTTTCATAGGTTAAAACCAGCACTTTGAATTGTGCCAGAAACAGATCAGCAGCCAGTGGAGCTGATGTAAGAGGGGAGTTATATTTCCCTGTAATCAGCCCCAGTTAACAATCTGGCTGTGACATTTTGGATCCTTTGAAGTTTCCAAACACTTTCCAAAGGCAGCCCCACATAAAGCACGTTACAGTAATCCAATCGAGATGTAACTAGGGCATGTTTCACTTGGCCAGATCAGACCTCTCAAGAAAGAGGCGCAACTGGCTGACTAGTTTTTCAAGATGAGTTTGAATATGTCAGGAATAAGGTGTCTAGGCTCCACTATCAAAAGGGAAATACTGTATTTGCACACACAATACAATTCTAGGATTGCACAAAAGCAACACAGGGATACTACACGTAATGCAAGCCCTTTAGACAAGTGACAAAGAGACAAAAATATTCACATAATCCAATGGACAGCCATTAGATAATAAAATGCCTTTATTTGTTACTCGTGGTCATGTTGCAAACTCAACAGGTGGTTCCAAGAGAAAAGTGATTTTTCTTTTACTCATTCATTCTATAGACTTTTATTATTACTGTTGCTTTTTCTTTACTGCTTTTACATATTTTCTTTTTGTTTATTCCATTTATATAAAACTTTAAAACACTTCAGAATGGCTGTTCTACTGAATCTTATGATTGTACCTTTTTCTAGGATTATAGAACTGTTCTAGGATCATAGGGTTGTAGAGCTGGAAAAGACCCCTTTGACCCAATCTTTGATGATATTTTCAGAAGCACCTTCTATGCAGCCTAATGGGCAGTGAGACTGCCAGTCCCATAGTGCCTTACAGTTCCTTCCCAGCTTTGCACGTCTTAGCAACATCCCCAATCTTCAAAGAAACATAATGGTTCCAAGAGAGGTTCTGAATAGAACAGACTGAAAACTCTTGTAAATGCTTCTTGTGACTGATTGAAGGCTCCTGAAAGCACTTGAAATTTTTGGCAACTTTCTCCAAAAATTGTAGCTAGAGCAATTCTTAGCAATAGGATCCTTAGTCAAAAATATAAGAAAATATTAGGCCTAATAAGGTTCATTCAATAGATCAGATGTGCTAACAATATGAGTCAGATTATGCAAATCAAACGAACATCAGTGCAGTGCCTTCTGCAAGACACCTTTTGCACCCACTTGTTGAACACTTCTCAGTTTCTCTACATTTAATAACAATGGATCCGAATAGTAGTCCTAACTAGAGTAGACTAATTGAATCAATAATTCAACATATGTATAAGTACCATTGTTTCAGTAGCTCTACTCTAGCTGGGATGACCAACTGAATTCAGACAAACACGTGCATTCATTTGCCAGGGATAATGATGTTGGCACTGAGTCTTGCTTCTGAGTAAACATATTCAGGGTTGTCTTGCAAGGTTTAGGTCATGTATGAATGTTCATCAATTGCCAAAAATAAGAAGCCTATACCTGTGGTTACCTATTCACATATATCTCACTAATTAATGTTGCAGGTGTAAAAAATATATTGTTCTTCAGTTTGAAACATGCAAAGATAAAAATCCAAATAAGTATCAAGTTAGTACAAGCCAAGCAGAAAATCTTAAACTATTTAAATTATGCCTTTCCATGTCCTTCCTGCTCTTTATTAAAGGATATAATTAAAACCAATAATGTTATAAAGGCTAATTAAACTATACATTCTGATAAATGCAAGTTCCATTACATTTAACTGTATGAAACAGAGATTAAATCTTTTTCCAGGGTCATGTTAGAGAGCTGAAAGCTTAAAAAATAATTTGTGAATAATTAACATTATGAACTATTTCTAACATCCAACAAAGATTATACACAGTGTGTTTGAGTCCCACAAAAATAAGGGAAATCCAAAACTTGAGAGGTTGCAATACTTTATTAGGGTAATTCCATGTAAATGTGTAAGCTTTTTCAGAATGCAACATCAGGCTGGGTGGTAAAAAAAAATGAGGGTGGTTGAACACATGGAAAGTTCACACACTGTAACTACTAGATATTTTTAATCACTGATGTTTGCAATTAAATTCAGCCCCAAAATGGAGAATTTAAGCTTGATGGGCAACTGATGGGTAGATACATATTATATGATATCTAGTAAAGGCCAGTGGGAAGAAGATAACATAGTGGGTCGCTTTCTCTGGAAGTGCAAGGATGGCAGACATCTAGCTTCCCAAACTGAAGTACAAAGAAACAACAGTACTCATATGAGCAAAACGAAATAATAATTTTTGGCAGCTCCGTAGATAAGAGAATCAATTAATTAAACAAGGAGTATTCCTTTATTTGGTAGTCCTCTGTGTAACCATTCTCTTTCAAATGGTAGAAAATCTTCTTTTAATTGAAGATTTCTCCCTGAACAGGTAAATGTAATATTTTTCAACTCAATTCAGGGAAGTCGGCCATCTTGATCCATAAGAATAAAACAAGATCCAACGTTCAAAGACACAATCAGACTGGCATAGCTGGCTGGATATCTCAGCAAACTTGAGTATCTAGCTGTGTAGCCCCACTGTGTGGTAAATAGGACCCTAATATGGTAAATAGGAAAGCCAATTAGGATTGCACACACCTGGGAGGCAGGAAAGTTTTAAGGGTCGGATCATACTTACGCACTATTAGAGAGCAGGCTGGGTAGGTGGGACTCGTCAGCCTTGGGAGGCAGCCCATCTAGAAGAAGGAAAACTCCAATTTCAAACCTCCACTGCCTTGTGGCTATATCCACTCATGGAAAAGGCTTTGGGAGTTAACCTAGAGTCAAAATCCGGAGCTGGAGTCCCAAAGGCAGTTCGTGTCGTTCTGCCAACTCCTGTGACATTGCTGGAACCAGTTGTATTGGCTCTTGCCTTTCCATTGGACCATTTCAGCAATGTGGAGAGGGGGGATCTGCTGCTTGGGTAAGAGCCTATCCTCCATATTACTTTACCCAGGCTTCATGCTCTGGAGAGGACACTTCTCGATACAGAGCATGTTACCATAGTCTCTCAAGACTGAAGGATGTCTATGAAGCCCCACTGTGCCTCCTGGCCCGTGTAGCCTTGGGCAAGCTGTACAGTCCCGAAGCATACCTAGAAGAAGGGACTGCTTTATCACTTCTGAGTATTCAGTATCTAGGAAACACTGACAAGAGTCACTGTATATTGAAATGGACTTGATGACATGCAAATATTAAAGATTGGCATACATGTATTAGGATCAGCTACAACTCCCTTGAAGTGTGCAAACTATCAAACTGTGAAGAACTCTTTACTATTTGGTAAATGGTCATTCTAGAGAATTCAAACACTCATACAATACTGTGAAATTATAGTTGATTCTAATAAAGGAATTATTTGCCTGTGGATTTCAGGTTTTGTTTTCTGTTCTTACAGATCAACACAGCCATTTTTATTTTTAATATCTTACAGTGTTCATCTTCAGATTTTCATTCACAGAATAATTAAGTATATATGACTTATATGTGTGATGCATGACACAGAAATGGAGCATTAAAACAGTGGTAGGACACATGTGATCTTCTTGACACTGGTGGATACAAGTCTCATCAACACTAGCGAACCTAGCCAGTGGGGAAGGATGATAAAAACTAGTCCAGCAACATCTGGAGGGCCACCCATTCCCCAGCCCTGCATTGAGACAAGTGACTGACGTTCTCTGTAATTGGCAATGGAGGCTGATTGAAGAACAGAGAGAGTTCTTTGTATGTCAGGGCAGGGCAAACTCTCAAGCAAAGAGGTCCTGAGGAAATAGATCAAGGTAAACAGGTTAGGCTAAGGACCCAGAGAAGGCAGCTGAAGACCCAACAGATCAGGTATGTAATAAGGAGAACATAAAAGAAACAGAGATGCTGAACTGAAAGAGGTGAGGCAGCCTGGTTTTCCCATGTGGAGCTGTGAAAAAGTTTATAGCTTCAGACAATGCAGTAAATTAGACCACACAGAAAGAAATACCATATATGAGTTGTAAGATGACCATACAGAGGCGGAAGCAAAATAATGCACACCCATGTACATTATAAGCTTCAAAAGGGTCCCCATAGATTCAGCTGCACATGCAGAGGTGTCTCTCTCCACACAATTTGGGACCCTTAAAGTTTCAGTGTTCCCCAATGCATAGAAAGCAGAGGATTCTCTGCCCAAAGTTACATGTTCTGAGGTTTGTTCAAATGTTACAGTGTTGTCATAGAAGTCAGGTGTGTGCTCTCCCACCCCACACATTCAGAAAACATTGGAACAGGCCTTGTGTCTATTCCAGCCATACATAAGAAAGTACAGGAACTCCAGTTTTAGAGTGAAAAGACGTGAGAGGAGCTACTCTCTTGATACCTCTTCTCACTGTCAAGGTTACTCCTGTTATTGAAACTCAACTGTAGGTGAAATCATCTGAGGAATATATGGACTGCAGGCAAATGCCATTAATGGTGGAAAGGTTTAGAAATGACATTTGTGTGAACGCTCTCTTCCTCTCCCTCTCCCCCCCCCCGGTTGTCAAATAAGCCCTAGTATGATTTTTCAGGGTGCTTGTAATATAAGCCCTATGCCAGAAATAAGCCCCACTTAAGTGAAACCCTGCCCTCCACCACTGTGCAGCATTGTGCAGCAACCAAAAGAAGATGACATGACTATTTGAATGGTTGCACATGGGAAAAAAATAAAACATACCCTGAAAATAAGCCCTAATGCGTTTTTGGAGCAAAAACTAATATAAGACCCTGTCGTATTTTCGGAGAAACACAGTATATATATTTTACTCTACAACTGGACGTTACCTGCTTTTTTGTTGTTGTTTAGTCGTTGTGTCCAACTCTTCATGATCCCATGGACCAGAGCATGCCAGGCCCTCCTATCCCCCACTGCCTCCCGCAGATTGGTCAAATTCGTGTTGGTAGCTTTGATGACACTGTCCAAACATCACAGCCTCTGTCATCCCCGTCTCCTATTGCCTTCACTCTTTCCCAGCATCAGGGTCTTTTCCAGGGAGATTTCTCATGAAATGGCCAAACTATTGAAGCCTCAGCTTCATGATCTGTCCTTCCAGTGAGCACTCAGGGTTGATTTCCTTCAAAATTGATAGATTTGGACTCCTTGCAATCCAGGAGACTCTCAAGAGTCTCCTCCAGCACCACAATTCAAAAGCATCAAATTTTTGGCGGTCAGCCTTCTTTATGGTCCAGCTCTCACTTCCATACATCATTACTGGAAAAAACATAGGTTTGACTATGCGGACCTTTGTTGGCAAGGTGATCTCTGCTTTTTATGGTGCTATCTAGGTTTGGAATTGCTTTCCTCCCAAGAAGCAGACATCTTTTGATTTCGTGGCTGCTGTCACCATCTGCAGTGATCATGGAGCACAAGAAAGTAAAATTTGTCACTGCCTCCATATCATCCCCTTCTATTTCCCAGGAGGTGATGGGACCAGTGGCCATGATCTAATTTTTTTTTTTTAATATTGAGGTTCAGACCATTTTTTGTGCTCTCCTCTTTCACCCTCATTAAGAGGTTCTTTAATTCCTCCTCACTTTCTGCCATCAGAGTGGTATCATCTGCATATCTCAGGTTGTTGATATTTCTTCTGGCAATATTAATTCTGTCTTGGGATTCATCCAGTCCAGCCTTTCACATGATGTGAAATAAGCAGGGAGACAATTTACAGCCTTGTCGTACTCCTTTCCCAATTTTGAACCAATCAGTTCTTCCATATCCAGTTCTAACTGTTGCTTCCAGTCCCACATATAGATTTCTCAGGAGACAGATAAGGTGGTCAGGCAGTCAGAACTTGCCATAGTTTGCTGTGGCCCATACAGTCAAAGGCTTTTGCATAGTCAATGAAGCAGAAGTAGATGTTTTTCTGGAACTCTCTGGCTTTTTCCATAATCCAGCGCATGTTAGCAATTTGGTCTCTAGTTCCTCTGCCCCTTCGGAATCCAGCTTGTACGTCTGGTTATTCTCGGTCCACATACTGCTGAAGCCTACCTTGGAGGATTTTGAGCATAACCTTGCTAGCATGTGAAATGAGTGCAGTTATGCGGTAGTTGGAGCATTCTATGGTACTGCTCTTCTTTGGGATTGGGATGTAGACTGATCTTTTCCAATCCTCTGGCCACTGTTGAGTTCTCCAGACTTGCTGGCATATTGAGTGTAGCACCTTAACAACATCATCTTTTAAGATTTTAAATAGTTCCGCCTAGAGTGGTCGCAAGACCAGACAGGCAGGATATAAATAAATAAATAAATAAATAAATAAATAAATAAATAAATAAATAAATAAATAAATAAATACCATCACCTCCACTGGTGTTGTTAGCCATGCTTTCTAAGGCCCACTTGACTTCGCTGTCCAGGATGTCTGGCTCAAGGTCAACAACTACACTATCTGAGTTGTTTGGGACATCCAGATCTTTCTGGTATAATTCCTTTGTGTATTCTTGCCACCTCTTCTTGATGTCTTCTGCATCTGTTAGGTCCCTACCATTTTTGTCCTTTATCATGTCCATGTTTGCACAAAATATTCCTTTAATATCTCAAATTTTCTTGAACAGATCTCTGGTTTTCCCCTTTCTGTTATTTTCCTCTATTTCTTTGCACTGTTCATTTAAGAAGGCCCTTTTCTCTCTCTCTCCTTGCTCTTCTTTGGAAGTCTGCATTCAATTTTCTGTAACCTTCCCTATCGCCCTTGCATTTTGTTTCCATTCTCTTCTCTGCTGTTTGTAAGGCCTTGTTGGACAGCCAATTTGCTTTCTTGCATTTCCTTTTCTTTGGGATGGTTTTCGTTGCTGCCTCCTGGACAATGTTACGAGCATCCATCCATAGTTCTTCAGGCACTCTGTCCACCAAATTTAGTTTCTTAAATCTGTTCTTCACTTCCACTGTGTATTCATAAGGAATTTGGTTTAGATTATACCTGACTAGCCCAGTGGTTTTTCCTGTTTTCTTCAATTTAAGCTTGAATTTTGCTATAAGAAGCTGATGATCAGAGTCACAATCAGCTCCAGGTCTTGTTTTTGCTGGCTGTATAGAGCTTCTCCATCTTTGGCTGTAGAGATCATAATCAATCTGGTTTCGGTATTGCCCATCTGGTGATGTCCATGTGTAGAGTAGCCTCTTGTGTTGTTGGAAAAGAGTGTTTGTGATGACCATTTTGTTCTCTTGACAAAACTCTATTAGCCTTTGCCCTGCTTCGTTTTGAACTCCAAGGCCAAACTCACCTGCTGTTCCTTTTATCTCTTGACTCCCTACTTTAGCATTCCAGTCCCCTATAATGAGAAGAACATCTTTCTTTGGTGTCAGTTCTAGAAGGTGTTGTAAGTCTTCATAGAATTGGTCAATTACAGCCTCTTCAGCATCAGTGGTTAGTACATAAACGTGGATTACTGTGATGTTGAATTGTCTGCCTTGGATTCGTATTGAAATCATTCTATCATTTTTGAGATTGTATCCCAGTACAGCTTTTCCCACTCTTTTGTTGACTTATGAGGGCTACTCCATTTCTTCTATGGGATTCTTGCCTGCAATAGTAGATATGATAATCGTCTGAATTGAATTTGCCCATTCCCATCCATTTTAGTTTGCTGATGCCCACGCTGTCAATATTTCTTCTTGTCATCTCCTGTTTGACCACATCCAGCTTACGAAGGTTCATAGGTCTTACATTCCAGGTTCCTATGTGGTATTTTTCTTTGCAGCATTGGACTTTCCTTTCACTTCCAGGCGTGTCTGCAGCTGAGCATCCTTTCGGCTTTGGCCCAACCTCTTCATTAGTTCTGGAGCTACTTGTCCTTGTCCTCCCTCTTCCTCAGTAGCATGTTGGATGCCTTCCGATCTGAGGGGCTCATCTTCCAGTGTCATCTCTTTTAGCCTTTTGTTTCTGTCCATGGAGTTTTCTTGGCAGAGATACTGTAGTGGCTTGCCAGTTCCTGCTCCAGGTGGATCGCGTTTAATCAGAACTCTCCACTATGACCTGTCCGTCTTGGGTGTCCCTGCATGGCATAGCCCATAGCTTCTCTGAATTTCTCATGATAATGCAGCAATCCATTAAGGAGGTTACCTGCTTTACATTTAACTAAATCTGGCAGAGCCGGATTTAAACAAAGAGGTCTACCACCATCACATGTTTTTCAGCTTTTCTGACTGAAAGTACACTGAAGCTTTGAAACATATTAAATGGCTTTGTGAAGTTTTCCCATAGCATGCCTTTAACTCAGTAGGTGCCTGTTTCATTGCTGATGACCTGTGCAATTCAGGGCTACTGGCTACTTAAGGATGCCATGAAAGATCCCTGTTCTCTGGTATCAGGTGGTAGTAGTGAAGGGGGAGGAAGACTCCTTACGAGAGGTCGGCCATCCAAGAAACTGGTCTTTCTCAAGAGTTTTATTTATATTTATTTATTTATTCATTTTGTATCCCACCCCATCAGTGTCCCAGCACTACTCTGGGCGGGGTACAACTTGTAAAATAGAAAACAAAAATAAAAATAGAAATATTAAAACTGATAGCAATAATCCTAAATAAGAAACAAACAGACAAACAAAAACAGATGGCACCAATTACGTAGTCTCAGAGCTGATGGAAGAAAAGAGGGAAGGGAAGAAAAGGAGGGAAAAGGAAAAAAAGCAGGGGAAGATGGTCAGCTGGGGTCGGTGTGGAAAGCCTCCCTGAAAAGCAATGTCTTTAATTGCTTCCTAAAAGTCCACAGGGAGGGGGCTAGACAGAGTTTTCTGATGGTACTTAAGTTTATTTGGATCACATAAAGATGGCAATCTAGTTGGAACTCTGCTGAATTTTTCAAGTGAAGATATGGCCTGGATAGCTGACATGATTGTTGTTGAATTCTGAATGTCCTTTTCCTGGATGTGAAACTAAATTAGCTCTTTGGAGTTCTGAGGAGCTGACAGCAATGAAACAAGGTAAACAGTCTGGTGTATTTCTCAGTTTTAATTTTGTAACAACTGTCTCTGAACTGCACCTGCCACACTTAGTTGTCAGCATAAAAGAGGGTGCACTTCTGCTACTTTCGGTTGAATTCAGGTGAGAACCCCCCCCCCAATGCTGGAGGCATTCAAGAGAGAACTGGACAACTGTTGATCAAACCTGCTTCGATTTTGATTCCTGCATTGATCAGGGGGCTGGACTCAATGGCCTTATAGGCCTCTTCCAACTCAGTTATTTTATGATTATTTGATTCTAACTTTTTGATTGACATATACAGTGGTGCTTCGCTTAACGAGCGCACCGTTTAACAACGAATCCGCATAGCGACGTTAATCCCGGAACGGATTAACGTCACTATGCAGGGCACCACTGTATCTTCCACAGATATCTAGCTATTGACCAGAACTAAAATTTCCAAGAATTGGTAGCCATTGATAGGCCTGACTCTCCCATACATTTGTCTGCTTTTTAAATAAAGCTATGTAAGCTAGTGACCACCATCACTATGTCTTATGACAATGGAACCTGTACACACTCAATGTCACTTCTCTTGATTATTTTCACCCAGGTTCCAAAGCACCGAAAACCTCTTTACTCTGGCACTGAACCCAGGCTCAAATTAGGTCCTGTTACTATGTCACCTCCAGGTACAAATACATCTGGTATTTGATCCCTGGGCTTAAAATAAATTGCAGTTGACCTGCAATTAAAGCCACAAAATGCTTCTAAAAGAGATCTGATATGTAGTCCCAAAGGAAGAAGTGATGTGGAAAAACTGGCTCCAGATCTGGAAATAAGCTTGTAATAACTAACAGAAGCAGTTAAATGACTAATATTGTGAATATTATGTATTATTTTTCAGACAATGAACACTTATGACATTGCTAAAGAATTGCTGTGCAAGGATGCATAGAACTAAGTATAAAATGGAAACTCATTTAATGCTTCTTTTTAATAGAGTATTAAAAGGTTCCATGTTTGAAAGAATTGTATCAATTGAGAAATTATTGCATTTGTCATTTTTTTTTGGCAAAATGCAATAGTACTAATTGAAAGCACAGATAACTACAATATTTAGATTCAAATTCTAAACAGGCCCAAATGCAGTTGAGACCACTGGTGGACCTACATATTTGGAACCCTGAAGCTTGAACTGTTATGGGGCCCCATTCTCAACCAGATCACCACACATTTTTTAAAATGTGGACTAAAGGTTCTTCTGGGGCCCCTGTGGAATTAAGGACCCTGAAGCTCAGGCTTCATTAGTTGATAGCAGCTCTGCCCCTAATTGGGGCAGACAAACCAGGACAGAGAATATCCCACACTTACATGTGTGTGTTTGCGTGTGTTTCCGTCTGTGTCCGTCTGTGCCTGTGTCCATAAGCATGCAACATGCCAATTTGTGGTTGTGATAAGCCACAAAACACCTCAAATTGTCTTGGTACTATATAAAGGTGTTTTTAATGACATAGGGCCTATCCTGTAGACTTACATTTTAAAAGAAACAAGACGAAAGGAATAAAAGTATTTGGAAACTAGAGAGAATTCAGCAAATGAAGATTTTAAAACATCCCATTTCTATAGTAACCTGTTGGAATCCCACTTGAAGAGACAAATTTAGGGAAAACAAAATAAAATTATCAGCTGAGCTGATAGCCCTAATAATTTGCAGTCTTTCACAAGTTGTCTGATAAGTCAGATATTACTGGTTGAAATGTTCCCATTCTTGAAACAGGAGTATAGAAGAGAATCCACCTTTTGCTGCAACTTGCTGCAACGGTTGCTAAAAGTAAGCAGTTTGGGACAGGAGGGGCCAAACACCTGTCAGTGTGGTTCATGAAGAGCACCTTGTTAACCCTTCCATTTCTCCTGATGCAGCCACACAGAGCCGACTGCTCCTAAAATAACTTTGAGACTCAAGGATCCAGACCGCTGTTGGTTCCAGCCAATCGAATGCATGGAATATGCTCTTTCATGTCTACATCCAGGTAACAGTTCTGGGAGAGGAGAGACGTGTTGATTGGCAAGAGATTATGCTGCTGATGAAGAAGTACAACCACAAAGTGATATAATTCATTTAGTAATGCAATCTTTGTTGTCAGGCTTGCAGTCTAACAAATGGGATACAAAGGGAGAGGAAAAGGAAAGCAATTAACTTCAAGTACCAGTCATTATATTCTCAGAGAGTCCTACCAAATTCCAGTTTCTTTTAGTTGGCTTTAAGTAGAGGGACTGAAACAGTTATGATCCTACCAACTCCTGATCTGTAGGATACTTCAGCCTGCTTGGTCTCTGCTATTGGTTGGCTATATTTCCTAGTGGGGGGTGAGGATGAAAGTGGCTTTACCAGAAGAGGATGCTATTCCAAGAATTTAACCAGAAATATTTGTGAGCTATAGCTTTATAAAACTTACACAGCTAAAAGTTTTAAGAGATCACATGTTGGCAGCACATCAGACCAAAGACTCCTTAGTTGTTGACTCTGTCCTTCATTGCTTTTACAAGTTCTCCGAAGTTTTCAAAACAATTCAAAAGAAATACTGTAATTCATTTTTATTTTGTGTCTCTGATGTTCATTCTAGAATATCTAAATACTTTGCCAAATATGTTGAGAATCGATAATGCTACAGCGTAATTTCATTCTACTTTTCAAAATTTTGGATCAACTCAACAATTAACATCTATGCCCAATATACAGTCCTTTGCCTGGACTGAAAGAACCAAATAATGGCTGGCCCCAGATTAAGGAAATGGACACTTCCAAACTGCTTTAGTTAAACTCTCCCAAGTATGCAATATTCTCTCAGGGTCAAACTATACAATACAGTTATTGCCTCTTTAGAAAAAGAATTTCTCTGTGTGCATGAAAGCACTGTCACAGTATAAGCTTTTTTCACCTCCTGTTTCTTGTTTTAATTTATGACTGGACTTCTGATGGCAAGCACAGCCCTGATTTGCAAGTCTGATTGCTCAGGCATGCAGCCATGAGAGTATCACATACCAGAGAAGGAACATGCTATTCAGCTTCTAAATGCAAGTCAAACATCTTCATGTAGTTTGACCCCCTCTCTCCAGAGTGCCACTAGGATTCAGAATGGTGCCGTTTTCTCAAATTTTGTTTCCTTTCTGGAACCACACATTGGTTCCCATCTACTTTTAAGGGCAGCATTTGAAGGACTGTGTCCTTCTATCTACAGGGGCTGATCTGACGAAGTCCCAGTACTCTTTTTCCAGGGTTGTTGACAATATGGTATCACGGTTAAAAGTTCTGAACTAGAATAAGGGGCACCAATGTTCAAAACTCTTCCTAGCCATGAAAGTCATTGAGTGACCTTTAGCTGGTCACAAATGGATATTCTGTCTTGTTGTGGAACAAGTGATAGGCCAGTGATGATCACCCTGTCCTACTCTGCAGAAGCTCTGTTGCTCCCTGACATCCAGGGAGTTTGGGGCAGAGGAATGGTGTGGGAGACAACCACAAAAGCAGACAAAGGATTGCATGGCAGTCAGAGCACCACAGAACTTCATTCTGTTGTATCCACTGCATCCTTAAGTATGGTGGCTTGGGAGTTACTAACACCTATCTTAGTAGTTGCACCCAAACCCTCAAAGTACCATTATGGCAGATTTGCTGAGCACTTTGAGAGCAAAAGTGCTAACATAGATGCACTTAGGAAAGCTAACATAACAGGCAGCACATAAATATTTCAAATCAATAAAAAAAGATACAGAGTTTTAAATCGGCAAACACGAGGGCAGCATTTTATGGTTAAGACAGGGAATCAAATATGTAGGTAAGATTCAGAGCAAAGTTCCCAGGTACATATATATATTTATTAAACAGGAGGGACATTATACTTTAAATGTATTTATTGATGTACTATAAATTTCTTATAGGATTTTTTTAAAAAATCTCAAAATATACAGACAAGGAATACTCATATATATTCTGAAACATGGCAGTGGAGGGGAGGCATGTACCCAAAACCATCCATCCATAAATTGCACCCCTAGTAAATAAATGTATATTTCCCATCAGGCTACATTTTTGAAACTGGATATTGGCACACACATGCAGCACTAAAAAAAATACAAAGGAATTGTGTAGAACTCTCAGATTATGCCAAAATCTACTACAGACCTTTATTGTCATATTAATACACTAGTAAAAGTGCTATGTAGCCATTATAACTTATTTTAAAAGCTGGTTTCACTTTATAGCTGATCTGAATAGCAAACGCAGATGTAACAACTGCACTAGGATTGAACTAACATCTATGTAAGGCTTAACAGACTCTTTGCTTGAACTCATAGAGGTGGTCTCAAGCCTGATGTTTGAAATCCCACCACTCTTAGTCCTGGAGCATTTCAGTACATTCATACTGAGGCCTCTTTGCCCGGTGTGACTGAGGATTTCATAGCTTCTATGACAACCAGGAGGCTTGTGTTTTGGGCAATAGACATTCTGCTGATCATACTCTTGACCGAGTAGTTTATTCTGGAGATGTAGGTAGAAACCTTTGTGTGCCAAAGTCTTCAATGTCTCCTTTGTCTTGGCCAAATAATTGCTTGGTGATGATGGGTTTCAAGGGCTTGTTAGCATCCGCGAGGTTGGTGATCCGATTAAAATAGCCTGCGTCCAAAGTCTGCTTGTGCCTATGGACAGCCTGAGTGCTTTCTAGCCATTCTATCAGCTGCCACAGCCCTGGCTGAAACTGGGAACTGACCTAGGCTAACTTTCTCTCACCCCACCTCCCATATAGGAGACCCAAAGCAGCTCACAAACAATCAAAACTAGACTAATCACAACTTAAAACACCATATGTTACGAAACTGAAAGGCATTTAAACATCTATCAATATTAAAACCACAATTAAAGACCATTTGAAAAACTCTACATTGATTTCTAAGACCTCCGTTTATTGCTTAAAAGCCTCCCTTAAAAGGAATGTCTTTGCCTGACAACAGAAGCACAAGGAGAGAGCCATCCTAGTTTTATGGACAGCACATTCTAAAGCCTGGGAGCAGCCACTGAGAAAGCCCCCCCTCTCATGAGCCTGGGAGGGTGGTGGAACTGAGAGAAGGGCCTCTGCAGAAGATCTAAGAAGCTGAGGAGGCTCATATGGGATGAAACGGTCCTTCAGATTGCCTGGACCCAAACCATATGCTTGACATCTAGCTATACTAAGCCACCTGACTGGTCAGTTGAGTGATTAACTCCCTGTCACCTTGCAGAG
This sequence comes from Pogona vitticeps, assembly GCF_051106095.1. Classification (NCBI taxonomy): domain Eukaryota; kingdom Metazoa; phylum Chordata; class Lepidosauria; order Squamata; family Agamidae; genus Pogona; species Pogona vitticeps. The sequence continues at coordinate 112,660,214 of NC_135787.1, read as the reverse complement.
TCATCCTTGAAGAAAACATGCTAAAACTCTGAGATAGGGAGTAACATGTTATAAGTTATTATTTTGCTTGTTGTAATGCATTATCATTTGGAGTAACAAGGGACAGTGACATCGGATTGAAAGATAATGTTACTGGATTCTGAGTAATGTTTGCTTCTTACTTCAGAATGATCTTTGGGGATGTGATGGAGGGGACTTGAGGATATTTTGCCCTTTTAAATACATTTTAGAATCATTTAAATCACTTTTAAGCCAAATATTCAAGAAAGTGGGAATGAGTTTCTGGTGACTCCTCACATAAGAGCCATTCAATCTCTCTCTCTCTCTCTCTCTCTCTCTCTCTCTCTCTGTGTGTGTGTGTGTGTGTGTGTGTGCAGCATTCTGACATTTTTGCATGTGCAACTAAAAAGAAGCACAAATAACCCAGAACACTGTATGTCAGCCAAAGAATAGCCTCACTTCAGACAACCACTGTTCCAGATTATATTCTCAAATGAGGTTGCATGCACTTTGTGCCTTGAAGCATGCTTAGGATACCAGGTATTTCAAACAAGAACCTACCTTTAGGTCATTGATAAGTATCACTGTATTTTGGGCACATGAGACAGTTAGACTTATTGGGAAAGATAACTATGCTAGGAAAGGTGGAAGGCAATAGGAAAAGAGAAATACTTAGCATAAGATGGATTCGTTCCATGAAGAGAGCCACAGTATTTAGTTTGCAAGAGCAGACCAGAACTGCCAATGATAGAACTGGGGGGTGGGGGGAGATCACTGTTTCTTGGAGTCAACATGAGTCAGCACTAACTTAACAGCTCATAACAACAATACTTTTGTATGTTGATTCCATTCTACAATTTATTCCACATACAGTGGACCCTTGACTTACAGATGGCTTGACTTACAGACTTTTTGAGTTACAGACTTCTCTGGCCGCAAAATTTAGGTTTGACTTGCAGCCTGAGAATTAACTTACAGACCAGAAAAAAACCAAAATGGAACAAAAACGGCCTGTTACAGGATTAATCGGTTTTCAATGCACTGTAGGTCAATGGAGACTTGACCTACAGACTTTTTGACTTGAGAACCGCCTTCCAATACGGATTAAGTTCTCAAGTCAAGCCCCCACTGTATTGGATACCTCTGACAGTAAAGCCATACATTGTACATTTATATAGAAAATTGTACATAATTAATTAATGCACCATAAATTGTACATTTAATGAGAAGTGGACCCTTAAAAGTTTCCATGGAATTGCATCCTGTCATATTGGTGCATTATTCCCTATACTTCTGTTCAAGCATCAATCCAAATGGAGACTGAAGGCAAGAAATCAGAAGGCTGAGACTTGCAAGGACAGCTTCAGGGGAACTAGAAAACGTAAGTGTCAGAATATATCACTGGTAACAAATGCCACTATGTGTTCAATCCGTATGCAAAGCAAATGCTAAAGGCAGCACAAAAGTAGGTACATCATGAGATGATTGACATAACAGAGAAAGCCATGGTCTTTAGCTTACAAGATCTTAGCAGGATATTGATGACAGGACATTTTAGACAGACAGACAGACAGACAGACAGACAGACAGACAGACAGACAGACAGACAGATAGATAGATAGATAGATAGATAGATAGATAGATAGATAGAAGCAAGCAAGCAAGCAAGCAAGCAAGCAAGCAAGCAAGCAAACAATAGCATATTTTCCCACACACACAATAAAAAGTATTATGCATGGAATCAGCACAGTCCACGTGCACAGGTGAAAGGGGGAAAAGAAAGGTGGTGGAAATGGTCTTTTCAGATGTGCACTCTAGCCACGATAACTTCAACATTAGACTAAAACAATGAGCTCTGCATATGAAAATAGGTCAGAATCCTGTTAGTGAGTAAGACTTCTAATAAGTAGAAATCAACATATTTATTTGACAGCTTGTTATGGAGACCTAAGACTCTCAGATATTAAACCATGAGTTTATTTGCAGTATCCTTTCAAGTTTTATCTCACCCATCTAACCTGCTTTCATTTGTAAAAGGCAAGGTGACAATGTATACATTAGGTAACATGTCGATTTTCAACCAGGACATTGACTAGTCAGTGGCTAGGGCAAGCCTGGACATGCTCTGCTTTGTGTCCGTAACCAGGAAGCTGTCCCTAAAACATGATGTACCCTTGTCTCAGTATTATCTCCAAGCTTATTACAGAGATATACAGCCAAATGTTTTTGTGAAGAGTCATCTACATTCAAGGAAATGGAGACTTGATTTATGACTGAAAATAATTGCCTTTTGTTATGGACATCCTCCATTACATGCTGGCCTGTAGCAACCATTAGAATCGTCCATGGGTGGTTCAGTTAGTGGGATGTCTCCCCAAGTGGGTCTTTCCATTCATAAGTGACATAACTCATACTGTGTGCACCCTTCTCTATACAGTGGGGTCTCTACTTAAGAACGTCCCTACTTAAGAACAATCCAAATTAAGAACAGCTCCATTTGCTAAATTTTGCTTCCACTTGAGAACAGAAAATTTTCGTCCCCCAAATAGAGAGAGATGGGGGAATTTTGCTGACCATTTGGAAGTGGAGCAATTACCTTAGTAATTAAAGGTACAAATGTTTATGGAATATGAGCGTTGCTCCTGTTAACTAAAAATAAACACTTCCACCAATTTCTAGCACTTGCACTTAGTCTTCCCAGCTGGTGTGCTTCCTGGAACAGCCATGAGAGGCTGTTATGTCATGACCTCTTCCTCTGGGCATTGCAGGCAGTGTGTTGGTCAAAAATCTGATGCACAGCACTAGAAAGCAGGGAATTGTTGGGTGTTTTTAAAAGAATCAAAGAAAAAACACACACCCTTGATCATCTTGCAAGGTGTGTTATTAATGCAAGCAAACAATGCTGCCTGTACAAAAGATTTCACCCAAATTTTCTTGCCCGACAAAAGAGGCAAGAAACCACAACCCCCTCATTTTATAGAGAAATCCTATTGCTTAGTCTGGTAAGTTGCAACTAGAGTAGGCCCATTTGAATCAATGGAACTTACTGGGATGTTGACCTACTAAAATTATCATTGATTCAATGGGCCTAATCTGCATTTACTATGCTAAACAACAGGATTTTGGTCACTATAAGTAACTATTTGTAACTAATTTTTTACACCAAGTTACTCATTTATGCCAAGTTCTTTCATGTCAGCACTCTCAACTTCTATCATGTAGATCCAAAATGTATTCTAATGTATTAGCAACCGTTTAAAAAAAATGTTATTTTTTAAGCCAGCCAGGGATTTTCTGCTGCTGAAATCATTGTACTAGTCCATACTAGCCACCTCATATATGGGCTATTATGGGATGCACTGCATCACAAGCAGCCTCCTTGAGTGGCTTCTAGCACACTCACACTCACTGTCACCCACAGCCTGTCAGTAGCAAAAGAGGAGGATGGGGCTGCAGGGCTTAAAACCTATCGCCTGTCTTCGCAGATCATTTCCCTTCATCTAAACACCCATTCCAATTCCTATCCTAGCACTGAAGCTATGAAGATCATAACACAGGGGGGGTCAGTGACATGCGTCCTCTATCAACAAAGAACTGAAGGTGGAGGGGCCCCCTGTTGCTGTGTCAGGAGAACTGGTGGAAAACTGTCTTGGTTCTGCTGTTACACTCTGCCTCCTTCCTCTTTTATTTCGCTGACACAGTGAGACGTAATGCTCAATTTGAAATTTTCCCTTGGCAAGGACTATATTGATGGCAATGTGCTACCTGAACAGTTTCTTTCTTTTTTTCTTTTTCTGAAGTGAAAGAGCACTGAAGTCATCTAACAGCTTGCCAGCTGAGTTAATTTCATCTGGTACCCAGCAGGCTCCAGTGGGAAGTGGAGGAGGGGAGAAAAACCAACAAGGAGTTGTTAAAAAGATTTGTCAGTTTGATCTGCAAAGATCCGGTAGCAGTGCAACAGTGATCTGAAACAGCACTAAGGCATTTTTTTAAAAAAATAGAAAAAATGTTCAGGGAGGAGACAACAAGGCTTCCTTGAAGGGGACTGTCTCACTGGATATGTCACTCTCAATGTAGTCACACATCACAACTTAGTCATACACCCCAGCATCCTTCTGTGGACCAAGACAGACAATCTCACACACCAGAAAAGAGGGGGAAATCAATACCAATTGAATTGGTACAAAATAAACAACTCCTTGCCAGATATTCAGAAAGAAACAAATGACTCTAGAAGAGTTCTGATCAGTTTCACATTGTGTAGTCGGCAGAAAAAAAAACATTGATTTTAAGTGTGACAGATCCAATGCAAAGTTTGGGTTATCATACCATAAGCCTAAGTAACCCTCCACAATTTTATATGCTCCTTCTCAACATTCACTAGAGCTGAAGTATTGGCTAGCTTAGAAATGTACATTTAAATCAGATGGATGTTAAGAAGCCAACGTTATGTCTAATCCATATGGTAGACAGCTGTTCTTCAGAAGAACAAATTCTTAACAAATTCTCTTCTGGAAACGAGAGGAAAAAATAATAATACTTTCAGTGAGTTTATCAGGATAAAAAGCTTCCCGGCAAGATGAGAAGTTGGCACAGCTGGGATGAACTAAGTCTTGGGCTTTAAGAGCAGATTGTGCATAATTAAGAACCACCATTTTAAACAGAACAATAAAGTAGAATAATAATTTGCAAAAGCTGGGATCAGTTTGAAACAATGGCCGGAAAAGGCATATTTCTTTTGGGGAAAGGCCCTTCTCTTTGTTTTGGGATAATGTTTTCAAAACCACTTTTCATTTGCCAGTTCTTCCCCAGACCAAAACTCTCATTGACTCTAATGAGGGAAAATTATGTTCATAGTTTGCGGTGTCTTCCTCCTCTTGCATCCATGGCTGTTTTTCCACTGACATTTAAGTCATGTCAGTTTGCATTGCCTTCAGCTGGAGGAGCCTAACCTCTTTTATAAGTTTTCCCTCTCCCTTAGCTTGTCGTGTTATACGTAGCCTGCATTCCACTTACCAGTCTAGTGCCTGTTTCTGCCTTGATCCAGTTGCAACTCTTGAGGAGCACTAGATAAGTTCTATGCAAGTTGCCAGTAACAACTTGTGCCAACTGTAGTTGGCGGGATAGGAGGTATACCAACTAATGACTAGTAGTACCCTTGCAAATGTGACCATTCACATGTGTGCACAAACGCACATATACTCACTCATTTATTGGATGAATGAGAATTTATTCGGATTTTCATGCTTCATTGTAACAGGTATGGATAGAACCTGAAATATTTTTAATGGGAGTTTTAAGGACCTAGGTCTTTAAAGTCTCACTTTGAATCCTTGTATATTCAGCCCTATTTATGATGCTAAATTAGAGTTGACACTAGTGTTCTTTTGGGAGACTCAACATCTTTAGTAACTCGGAGGTACAGTATAATGTGACCTTCTCTGTGATATGAGGAGCTGTGTCCGTGGACACCAGTGCTGATGGCTAAAAATTACATCTCATTTCCCCCATCTATCTATCTATCTATCTATCTATCTATCTATCTATCTATCTATCTATCTATCTATCTATCTATCTATCTATCTATCTATCTATCTATCTATCTATCTATCTATCTATCTATCTATCTATCTATCTATCTATCTATGTCTTTCTTTCTTTCTTTCTTTCTTTCTTTCTTTCTTTCTTTCTTTCTTTCTGACAAGAACTTCAGATTTCTTCATAAACCAATCCTGTACAGTACCTTCAGTGAGCATCTACTCTGAAAGCATCTGTTCTTTCAGCTGCCGCTTTGGTCTGTTTCGGCAAGTCTTGTCCTTAGCTTTCTCCATGAGATCAAGATCCCATCTGGTAACCCCATGCAGCTGGACCATTCTGGGGCAAATGGGCCACCCATACAGTGGTTGGTTGTACTTTTCATTCCAGTTTTATATGCCCAGATCAGTCCCTTGCCCTTTATGTAAGCTTTTTAGTTTAGTCTCACACCACAGCCATTTTCCCTTTGCTTTTCTGGACTCATTTCTCATCATCCTGTTTGGTATTCATTTGCACAACTGTTCAAATAAAGGAAGAAATAAACAATAGGCACATGATGCTGTAAATTGATGCCTGTAGCATGACTTAGCGTTGCTAATTTGACTTAATTGTTACCTAATGTTTCATCATTTGCACTAAAAGTATTATTTGCAAGGAAATAATCTATTGTGTTTATTTCCTCAATGTCCAAGGTGCTTGTTTGAAACACACCACACATTTTATAGATGGCTTCTTGTGCCGGATTTCACTGGTTAGGAACTAGGCAGAGGTGCTTTGCCAGAATGGCATCTCTCCAGTCTCTACAATACCCTCCTGACTAGAACGGGTATCATTCTGGCACCAAGTTAAACCCTGTGTGCCCTGGTACTCTGAAACATTATGCTGGTGTCTTTAGTTTGCTCCACTGCATTACTTTACTTTTTTATTGTATGCATTGAAGTGTGGCGTATTTTGATACATCTAATATCTTGTGTATATCACCCTGATATCCTTGGATGAGCTGAAATACTTTTCATAAATACCTAACCACGCAGAACTGTGAAGAAGGGGGCCAGTTTATAATGACTAAATCTTGACCCAAAAGACAGTGACTAAATTCTAAGGCTGAATAGAAAGTGACCTGCTTCTTATAGGAGGGAGCTCTGAAAGACAGCAGAAGAAAAAATGCAGCAGATTGTTTATTACTCTTTTTTGGGAGGAGCGTGGATCCCACTGCCTTTCAAGAGGTCTCCAAGATGGCTAGCAGCAGTTTAACATTGCAGGATACAGTGGTGCAGTTCATCTCCCAAATCCTGGCCATTCTGGACCTCCTGCTCCCTGTAAAGTCTGGCTGAAATATTCATAGTAGCTGCAGGAGAAGAACTCCCCAGCCCACAGCACTAACATGTTCTGAACAATCCTTGTTATTCGTGTCCAGTTCTTTTGGAAGATCTTAAACTGGGTATTTAAGACTCATTTGCTTTGCAGGAAACTTACTCCTTATTGAGATGAAAACTTCAAGGCTTGCTAGACCATAGCTCTCTGCATTTCTGCACTTCATGATGACTGTCCGAACTTTAGTGTTTACCTTAACACCACTGATGATTGTCCAATGAAATCAGAATAATAAAAGATGTGATAAACAGAGACCCAAACTTGGGCCTGGCTGGAAAGATCAATGAGTTGGGAGTTCACTTTCCCACTCTGCCACCCAGGAAAAATAGCAACCTGTGTAGCCTTGGGCAAGCTGCACAGTCCCATATCAACCCCAGAAGAAGGAAAAGGTGAACTACTTCTGAGTACTGTATACTTAGAAAACCCTGGAAACAGTCACCGTAATTGATTTGACACCTTAAATTTATTATAGTTGCATGGTAGTGCAGTGATGTCACTGTGCAGCAGAGCAAATCAATATTCTACAAGGCAGTTCTAAAAATGGGTGTGAAGCCACTTCTTCAACAGAAGAATTATTATTATACTTGTGGCAAACTGTATAATGCAGAAATGAAATTAAGATGCATTTAGGGTTTGGGGTTGCATATTATACCCCAAAAATATTCACTTTGCACCAGACTTTTTACTGAGGAATACTTTCTCTAAGTCTTAATAAAATCCACAAAATAGAGAGCTTCTCATTTCATAGCACTTAAGGTTTGAGGCTCTGTATGGGGGAACAGACAGAAACAATTTCCTGGAATCAGTCTTCAAGATTCAATTAAAATACAATTTTAATTGTACATTGTCAGCCTTGTAAAAATTTTACTACTGCTGAGATGTCACAACTGAGTCACTAGAATTTCACCTTCAACAATGAGGTGTTCAGTCCTAATATGATGAACAAAAGACTAGAACCAACATTTGTGTGTGTGTGTGTGTGTGTGTGTGTGTGTGTGTGTGTGTGTGTGTGTGTGTGTGAGAGAGAGAGAGAGAGAGAGAGAGAGAGAGAGAGAGAGTGTTTAGAGCAGGGGTCCGGGAACTTTTTTACCTTTTACCCCCTAAAATAATTATATACTGTACTCCGACATTATCCCATTGATTTGAAAGGAAAGATCTCGGTCATGTGCAGCCAGTCAAGCACTGCTGCCACAGCCTTGCCACCCATGCCTGGGCCTCCTCCACCTTCTATGCCTGGTGGGGCTGCACTCAGTCCTTGGCCCCATGGGGTGGCTCCCTTTCTCTGCTGGAGGGAGCTCCTGGGTGGCCATCGAAGAGCAGTAGGTGCCTCGCCTGCTGGGGGCACCCAACGCTGCCTCCCAGTCCAGCACCAGTGGCTGCTCACTGGGGCGGCCACTTTGGGCCTCAGCAACAGCTGCCACACGGAGGGCGAAAAGCTCTGCCAGGCCTGGCCAGTCAGCATGGAGGAGCTGCCGAAGGAAGTTGCATGGCCAGGCGAGCACCACTGCCATCCAATGGGTTCCTCCAGGAACGGGAATGGGGACGGTATGTGTGGTGGCAGCAGTGTCCCAGTGCCAGACGGCTGAGTCTGGCCCAGGCTGATGTTGTGGCTCAACCGCCACCCTCCACCATGATCCATCTCTCCAGGCACTGGAATGAGAGGCTTCTCCTGGTCGTGGAGCTCTGACCACTCACCCTGGACTCGCCCTCCACCATGCCATACGCCGCCAGTCGGGGCCCATTGCCAGCCGCCATGGCTTGGTTGCAGCCGGGCCGGGGAAGGGAAGGGGGGCTATCGGGCAGCTGGGAAACCCCCCCCCTGGGCAGAAGAGGCAGAGGAGGAGGGAAGGGGATTAGGGTCATGCCCTCATTACCCCCAGGATTTTAATTTTTATCCCATTTGGGGTAATTTACCCCTGTTCTCCGACCACTGGTTTAGAGAGAGGGTGGAAGTGATAGTTACAGAATCCTACAAAGTCTTAGTTTTCTTTCAGTTGAGGTGGCAACATAGTGTAGATTGATCTGTTACTGAATGCCTTTCTAGGATATGCCAGTCATCACATACGTGTCCATCATCTCCAGCTACATCAAAGATACAACCGCCTTTCAAACAAAACTGCAGTTTATCCAAAATCTTCTGGGAACAAAATCCTGGACACCACAAATGTGCAGGCAATTTACACAAGCATTCCTCACAAAGATGGTTTATGGGCCATCAAAAATATGTCACTAATTTAGAAATTAATGAATAGTGTAACATGTTATCTTTTCTATACTGAGTAAAAATGTACATAGTGTTATAATATTTCTAAATATAAAATATTTGATTTTTTATATTTAGACAATATAAAAATATTCTGTTTTCAGCTAACCAGCATATATAGTCTATAAAATTATTCTTGAAGTAGTGGTATGTTGAAGAAAAATTTTCTTCAATATTATATCTTCATGATGTTATGATTATCCTTGCTTTGAGTACTTTGAATTTGTCTCTTCCCCTTCCCTTTTTATATTCTCTACCCCTATTGTTTTAAAACTAATAAAAATATTATTCCGAACCTGGCTACCAAGCTGTGTGATTTTGTACCTGAATATAACTATTTCACCAATAATATATCCATCCAGATCAATGACACAGCTATGAGCACATGTATGGCGTCACCCTATGCAAACATAGCCACGGCTGACCTGAACATCATTTTTTTTTGGTTCTTGTACCAGAAACCTCTTCTCTGTCTAAGATTCTTTGACAATGTCTTTTGACATCTGGACTCAATGGCAAGGAATCCCTGGAGAAATTCCATCAGGACTTCAATAACTTTCATCCTTCCATCAAACTAAGCCTGTCCGAGTCCACACACAACTTTCTGGGTACTACAGCACAACTGCTCAAGGAGTGTACCAGCAGTATGAGAAATTCACCAATCATTACACACATGTATGGCCCTCCAGCTTCCCATAGAACATACCACCAAGTCCATTGTCTACAGCCAAACTTTCTGATAATTGAATTTGCTCAGAACAAGATTCAAAACTCATGGAATTTAGTGAAGGCATTTTTTAAAGTATAATACCTACTCAACATCATTAAAAAAAAGACCCAAATTGACAGAGGTGGACTGGTACCAAGGAACAACCTGCTACAAAACAGATGCAACAGAAAGAACAAGGGAAAACCATTAGTAGTCAACTATTGCTGCCAACTCAAATCACTGAGATGTCAGCAGTGACCTATAGCCTATTCAGGGCACCAAAGATAAAGGGGTCCTTTTAAGGTTGCAGAAGAATACACCAGATGAACAAGGTACAAGAGGTTGTTTTAAGATTGGTGAGGAGAAATTGTGCAGATCCCCACCTCAGAAGGTCCTGCTCCCAGTTTTGATCAGCATTGCCAACTAGATTGGTTAAGCCCAGGATGTCACACAAGAAAAATCTGGGACCACCAGCCATGCTACAGTACATGGCAAGAGACTGGTCACTCAGTGGGCCAGCAGAAGAGCAGTATTCCAAGATGAGAAATCACTGAATAACTAGGGCATATGAAATTGTGTTACTAAAAGGATTTGAAGAAATTATTCTTGTGCTGAAGAGAAGCATGCAATATGAAAACAAAACAAAAAAAGTACATTTACAATATATGATCTTCTTTGAAGATACATTGTAATCCCTAGGGATTTACAGATTATGAATATTAGAAATGACAACGTCTGAATGTCAGCTGTTGTCAAAACACATCCTTTGGAAATAGCTGTTCTTAAAGAGGAAACCTGGTGTCCCCTTACATTGTTCTTGTGATATACTTTCTACCTAAAAGTGCATAATCATATGTTTTGTTCTATAATAATAATACCCTCAAGAAGTGCAGATACGGAAGGAACCCCAATGGACAATGAGTTCAGCCCCTGTCAAGGAGGCACAGTGGGAAATTTAACTCCCAACCATACCTAAACCAGTGAGCTATCCAGCAGTTCTTACATCATACATGCAGAATTTGTGACAATTCTCAGCAACAACAAACAGGAAAAAGACTAATTTTGAAAAAAAAATCACAATAAATATTCTAGTGCAATCTACATATTAAAAGCACACAAAATTTGGAGAAAAGGAAATGAGAACTGTGTTCCTGTCAATACAGTAGTCCAGCTGTTTTACTTCAAATCAGGCTATTTCACTTCAAAATTCAGATCAGATTAAATCCCTATGAATTTCTAATTGTGATTATGCAGAATCAGTATTCAGTACACCAACAGTTGAGAGTCTGTAAATTTACAAGCAACTGCCCAGACATCACCTTGCCAACAAAAGTCCGAATAGTCAAAGCTATGGTTTTTCCAGTAGTGATGTATGGAAGTGAGAGCTGGACCATAAAGAAAGCTGACTGCCGAAGAATTGATGCTTTTGAATTGTGGTGCTGGAGGAGACTCTTGAGAGTCCCCTGGACTGCAAGGAGAACAAACCTATCCATTCTGAAGGAAATCAACCCTGAGTGCTCACTGGAAGGACAGATCCTGAAGCTGAGGCTCCAGTACTTTGGCCATCTCATGAGAAGAGAAGACTCTCTGGAAAAGACCTTGATGTTGGGAAAGTGTGAAGGCAAGAGGAGAAGGGGACGACAGAGGATGAGATGGTTGGACAGTGTCATCAAAGCGACCAACATGAATTTGACCCAACTGGTCCATGGGGTCACGAAGAGTCGGACATGACTGAACGACTAAATGACGATGCCCAGATTTAGTTTTAGCCACATATTTATATTATTTATTATATTCATGTGCTGTCAAGTCGCTTCTGACATACAGTGAACCCTTTTTGTGTTCTCTAGGTACAGGACATTCAGAAGTGGTTTACTGTTCCCCTCTTCTGGGGATGCCCTGGGACTGTGCAACTTGCTGAAGGCTACGCAGGGTGGATCTTCTCTTGGTAAACACAACTCACCTAGCTATCTAACCAATTAACCATGTACTCATGGGGAAATGATGACTGATGTGAACCGTAATACCAGGCCACTGAAGCATTCAGACTGCAATCCAGAAACTTCCTACTCCATTCTGGTTTAACCAGCCTTTTGCTTGTCTCTTGAAAATGTTATACAGTACAGTGGTGCCTCGCTAGACAGTTACCCCACATGACAGTTTTTTCGCTAGACATTAACTTTTTGTGATCGCTACAGCGATTCGCAAAACAGTGATTCCTATGGGGGAATTTTGCTGGACAATGTTTGGTCCCTGCTTTGCAAACCAATTTTCACTAGACAACGATTTTGACTTCTCCCTCCGCGCTCCCAAAATGGGAGTTTTCGGGACCTAAGCTTTGCAAGGCAGCTATTTAAACAGCTGATCGGCGGTTCGCAAAGCGGCTTTCCTATGGCAGATCTTCGCTAAACAATGATGATTCTTCCCCATTGGAATGCATTAATAGGGAAAACACATTAATAGGGAAATGCTTTTCGCTAGACAATGATTTCGCTAAACAGCGATTTCAGTGGAACAGATTATCATCGTCTAGCGAGGCACCACTGTATTAGGTTGTTGTAGCTTGTGTCCAACATCCAGATCCAAGTTCATTTTAACATAACCAAGGGGAGAAACAACCATTACATTTAGGCCCTCCATGAGTAGAAAAGATACATTTTTAACTAATGAAAGTGTGAATGTCACAGCACAAGCTTGTCCCACTTTTAGGAGTATGCAAATTAGCTGACTTTGTTCAGTGTGATTGGTTTTCAGGACATACGGCTACGAGTCCTTTGAAATCTCATTTCACAAACGTGACAAGACTGTTTCCATCACCTTTCTGCAACACTGACATGTTTTCAGCTCTAATGATAGGCTATTTCTATTTCTGGTCATGAATATAGGTTTACTTAAAAGTAAGTCCCACTGAGTTCCATGGAACTTGCTCCCTGGTACATGCAACTGATGCCTGGCAGTGCAGTCCTCTATATATCTCCTCACATCTCACTGTGTTCAGTGGAGATTAATCCCATGTACATACAGTATCTATAGGATCCCATTTTTAGTTCTTTCTTAATTTCTTTTTTAAATTAAGGTTTCTTAAAAATATCTTAATTAGTTTCTGCTGACTGAGATTTAGCAAACCCATGTTTTAAGGAATGGGGTTTTTTGACTGTACCCCCAAAAAACATAGAATCATAGAATAATTGAGTTGGGAAAAACATATTTAAGGCCATCAAGTCCAACTCCCTGCTCAATGCAGGAATCCAAATCAAACCAGATCTGACAGATGGTTGGCCAATTTTCTCTTGAATGCCTTGCTATCAGTATTGTTACAGCAGTAAAACAACTGCAAACCACTTCATGGTGTTCATATTCTCATTCCTGCAACTCATCAGAATGAATAAAGTCTAATGATAAATAATAAACTATTGGTTCTATCAGTCTGATACAGTATGTTATTGCCCTCCCCTACGTAGTCCTCTTCAGACATGCCTACTACACATTCATCAAGTCTGAGCTGAAAAATGAATATCTCTCACTTTTGTTAACAATTTTCTCATACATTCACCAAGAGACTCTGCATTGTCTCACAAAGAGCATGCCAAATGGCACGCTTGCCAGCGGAACAGCATCTTCATTTAGTGTTAACCTACTTCTTTGCTTAATCCTCTTCCAGATGACTGGTTTGCAACATTCCATATACATATTTTATAATCTTCTGGGTAGTTGCATTAGTAACTGTTTAGTCAGGCTACATAATGTCAGGCCTTTTCATCATTTCCTCAAGTCTCCAGTCATTTATATTTTAGCTGTGCATGGTCAGCCTTGTAAAGTTTTCATTGCCACGCAATGGTGTTACTTGCACACTTCCTTCTAGCAGGACTGCTATTCAGCCCCAATATGGTCAGCTCCAGAATCTGAGGAATTCATAAGATCAGCCATAGAGACCCGGTGTTTCAATCCTGCACCCAGTACAAGGTCTGGTGATGCAGCAGCTATTATTGCTCCATTGTTACTTTTCCCCTGTTTCTGTGGGTAGGCCAGATTTCTAGGGAAAGGTTTGTAATGGCTTCTTCTGCCTAGCCAGTCAATCGTCCTGGAGTGAGTATCTGCAGTCCAGGTAAACACAGCTGTTCCTCTTGCAGCTAGATATAGGCACCCGTCATAATACTGGAGCCAATGCTTGACAAATTACTTTCTAAAATTATGTTCCAGGAATTCTGTGACTGAGGAATCCGACAAGTCCAAAAATAGAGAAATAAAAGCAACTTCCATTGTCTTTATGGAACCAATTATTATCTGTATTAATACAGCTCAAATGAATGAGGTAATAGAACATAAAGTATCTCTCTGCCAGTGTTAGGCCCTAAGACTACAGTCAGGCTCAAAGATTGCATGCAGCCTCCAAGGCTATTTTGTGAAGGCTCTCGCCTATCAGATTTCCCTGCTTTACTGTAAAAAAGAAAGAAAGAAAGGAGGAATCCGCTTCCAATAAAGGGGTGACTTGCTGCTCCTGGAATCTTCCAGAGAAAGCAATTCACCTTTTAGATAGGTCTCTGCCTATTCCTGTAGTAATTCATACCAAAATATACACTTAAAAAGAAGAACTTGAAATGGACTCCTGGTCAATTCAGATTTCATAAACTGAAATTCTGTTGTGCAGTTAGAGAATTTCCATTACAAAAGTTACTTTTTAGAAGTGATTTTTTTCAAGTTAAGAACTTGGCATGCAACAGATAATGCCTGTGAAGACTTCTTACGTAGTTAATGGCAATTGACTTTTGAATGTTGCACTTTCTGCTGATAGCATATCCTCTTTGGGAAAGTAGGTAGGAGGGACACAGTGTCAGGGCCTTCCAACTTTCCATCCAGCATGGCCAATGGTAAGAAATTATACGAGTTGTTGTTCACATCGACAAAGGCCAAATATTCCAATTTGGTGTACAAAGGAGGAAAGTGAGACATCTGTACATCAATGGATAAATTTAATTCTTTTGTCAGCATTCAGCATTCCTATTCACTAATTCTTTTTTCATTGTTCATAGACGAATGATGGAATTCACCAAACTGAATATTTGAAACACACACTTTAAGCCTGCATTCTACAAGAACACATGCACACTTTGCTGCTATCAGAAGACTCTTGCTCCCAGTCTGAGTGGTTTGTGTCAACAGGAAATCCAACTCTCACCTCTCAGTATTCTCACGTGTAGCTTGGTTTGCCTTGATTTAGAATACTAGTGGTTGAATGAGGAAATATGATGTCCCAAGTTAGAAAAGAATCCCTGATTATCAGCCCCTTTTGAAAACTGGTGTGCCTTCAACTGTCTGCACACTCTAGCGAGTTGGTGTGTACTTCTTTTTCCATTTTTGGTGGACAATTCTACAAAGTCATCCCTTTCCAACTTTTTTTAAGCATAAATAGGGATGGCATCTTGCATTATGTGTGCCCCAAATATCACTTTGTATATTCTGTTAAAGCACCTTGACCATGGAAAAGTACACTTTGGGAAAGAAATGCAAAACCCAGGATGTCATATTGACTTCCAGATGCACCAAAGTTTAGCAGTCTGACTCATTGTGAAATAGTCTATAAGCTCGAGTCACAATGCATTTATAATGTGCATATGAGAGAAAGCTTGTATAGGTAGTGCACATTTTACTGGAAGTTGTAAATCATTGTGTCTATTTTTCTGAATCTGTATGTGACAGGTCTGAACAATGATAGTTTGTTGCATTAATCCAGTCCCCAAGATAAGAAAGTTTTCCTATAAGAAAAAAAATTGAACCAAAAAGGAGTATGGCAATGGAATGTGATACATTTATTAGTTTTGGTGGTGTGCCTTTAAATTATTTGTCTTCATAATAGTATTACATTTTTTGTTATAACGTATTATGCTTTTAGTTTTTAAACAATTTGTGAGTCACCTTGGCTCCCTTTACTGGGGTTAAGATTGTGTGGAAATGAAATGAAATGGCTATATAGTAGAGGACAGGAGTAATTATTCCGTACCATTAACATGGAATATTTAAAGCACAACACGAAGATAAATGAGAAAAGATAAATGAGGACCAGAAATACTGGAGGAACTGAATGAATCTACAATTCAAAGGATTTGGGTTTTTTTTTTTTTAAAAAAAAAATCTATCTCCCAGGTGAACCCAAGAAAACACTGACCTTTTCCTTCACCTAAAATTGTTTTCTATGGAATCCCTCCAGAAGTGCAAAGCTCACAACTGTTTTCAGAATGTCTTTACACACTGATTTATACCAGGCAACTCCAAATGCAAACCCATCTGTTGACATCAGGCTAAATGGCCCAGCCGTAATGACTCAGGGCTTTTAAAGGTCATTGTGGTCTGATGTTCGGTTATTAGTCACCCTAACCAAAACAGTTCTCTACAATAAATATAGATTTAAATGGGAGAACATTGCAGGCTGCATACAGACTAGTAAACAGAAACACTAAAAAGTCACCCATTTCTTCTTCCTAATCTTCTTGGTTTAAAGCTTGCATAATAACCACTGTTAGCCTCCAAGTTCCTTAAGAAACCAGATCCACTTAAGTCCATCAGGTTTAGGGTTGTGCAAAGCTGCACAAGATCCCTGCAAGTGTCAAAGCCAACAAAATAAAGTCTCTCTTGGGTTGAACAAAGAGAGGGGCTTGTTATTTCATTATATATACATTAATGAATTTCTCAATGCAGATTTGTCTGTATCACTGGGTATGTCTTACATGATTTTTCCAAAAGGACTGTGAGGCAAACCAGGACACTTCTGGCTTTATCTGAAGCAGACATTCTCTGAAAAGTACCAAACATTGATTTAACACCTCAGAGAGTAATTGACTGGCGTAACTGGCTTTTTATTGCCACAATGTTTATGCTAACCAGTTCTTGAAAAATTTATGGGCAACATTCATAATAATAAAATTGTCATTTTCTGTATCTCCTTTTATTTTGGCACAGCCTCACGGCTTAAACATTGTACTCCATGCATCTGAAAAAAATCAGCTATTGCCTGTAAAAGCTTGTTGGAAATAATAATTGTCAGTCTTAAAAGTGTCACAAGAGCCTTTGTTGGTTTTGCTGCAGTAAAAACACTTCTCTCCCTGGAACCAAAATGAATAATGACAGTGCTAACAATACGCTGATATATCGCTATCATACCAGTCTTTGGTATGATGCTGAAATGCATCACTTTCAAAGTTTGATCTCATAATATCATAAAGATTTCTGAAGTTCACACCTGATTTTGGAATTCCAGTAGAGGGGAATCAGACTTCATAAGACAGCTCGGTTTCTTTGCTTATAAACTTTCCAGGTGAGCTTATCTGAACTGCAACCAAATCATTCCAGATTGATGCCTGTGAGCATAGCAAATCCCATAGGTTGAATATAGCTGCTTAAGAACTGAGAAGTTTAAATCATGTGCAAAAGAGTCCAGTCAGAGGGTGAGATCAGATAGCAATATAGTTCGCAATTTGGACCACTTTTGAAATTTTTTTAATTTTAATTTTATAATAATCAATAAAAAAATAAAACGAGAAACAACTAACCAGGAATGCCTTATTAACACAAAAATATAAAACTAACAATAATACAAAATAGTGCTCTCCCTCCCCAACCCTCACTGGGACCATCTGGAGATATAGTCAATTTTTCCTTCATTATGGAGCCCCATTCCCCTTCCAGAAATGCACTGATTCTTGTGAAGGTGCACAACCCTTCCCTTTATTTAACATAAATCCAATAAATCCTCCCCATTTATCAATAAAGATATTCTTATGTAACAGTCTCTTTTTAGTGTTCACCTCTGTGATTCACACATCCCGCCCATCCTCCCCTCTGTCATGCCATTGTTTGCTTACTATTAAGTAGCGGTTGACACAACTGAAAGGGGACACTTGGCACCAAGGTACTTATATGGGTGGGGAGGGGCATATTCTAATGTGTTCATTGCTACCGCAGAAGCTCTAGAATCTTCCGATGAGGCTCTGTGCAGGCGCAAATCACCAAGTGTTCGAACCACAAAGGTCTACTCAAAGAACTACAATTACAGGTAGGTAACCTGTCAATCTTGTTGGTCTTCTGCCTCTATTAATATCTTATAATTCTACTTGTTACCCATTTCATTATCTTACTTTTATCTTCTATACTACCATTTCTTCAAACCTTGCAGAATCCCTACATTTACCATTTCTTTTTATCCAATCTTTAATTGGATAAGATTAAACAAAATATTCTTTCCAGTCCTAATACTGCTATGATTTCTTCTTCTTTGCCCATCTTTTCCAACCAATCTTTTAACATAGTAACTTTCTTCTTCCTTAATAAATTTTCTAAATTCTGTTTCAAATTTCCTGGAAATTCCTCCAGTTCTACAACTGGATATAATGGAGAACCTAATGGAATAAATATTTCTATACTTGTTCCAAATTAATAATGTATTTTTGAAAAACCAGATTTGGAATGTTAATTTTTGTTACTATTTTGTTTAAAAATATTCTCAAGATATCCACCAACTTCCTGCAATTTCAACCTTAGCCATATCAAATTATTAGGCTGAGATATTATATCCAATATGTATATCTCATTTGATAGGCTGCATAATATAGCCTTAAATTAGAAAGTCGCAACCCTCCTAATTGTTGAGATTTATACCATTTCTTTTTATTACTTCTTGCTTTTTAAAATCTCCAATACAAAATTCATTAATTATATTTTGCCAATCTTTCAACTCTTCAGTTATGTTTATCTGCAATGTCATGATCAAAAACTTAACCTCAGGTAAAATCTTTGTTTCACATACTGCTATTCTACCAAACCTAAAAAGATTAATTTTTCTAAGTTCATCTAACTTTTAATTTCTTCCTTCAGTTTGTCAAAAGTTTCCTTTTTTCAGATATTGTAAATTCTTTGAAATATGCATACCCAAATACTTAGTAAACTTTCATATATTAATGTCAATGTCACCTATCTCCTTTTCTTTTTTATCATAATTAAACAAGTTCATTTCTGATTTATGCCAATTTATCTGTATCCCTATTAGCGCTCCAAATTCTTTCAAATGTAATTTATATCAATTTATGGTTATGTAATTATATGAGTCCATGACAATAAATGGGTGCTCTGTTAAAAAAAGTATGATCAGCAAATAAACTAACCTTAACTTTATCCTTAAAACCTACTGTATATCACAAATTAGCTTACATTTCCTAATAACATTCACTAATAATTGTTTAACTAAAGCAATTGCAGGGACATCCTTGTCTAGAACCTTGGCCTTGGGATATCTGTTCTGTTATGCTGTCATTCACTGACAGAGTTGCAATATTCTCTGAATATTTATCCAACTCCATTTCTCCATTCTGGTTCTATACACTGGTCCTGTACAGTGAGAATCCTCCCAAATATACTCACATACATACATACATACATACATACATACATACATACATACATACATACATACATACATACATACATACATACATACATACATACATACATACATACATACATACATACATACATACATACATATTTTGTTATCCTCTACACTTGTTTAGGATTTTTTTTTGCCCCCTTTGATTTCCCCTTTGATTTTACCTTTAAAGGGTAGTTTATATAACCTAAAAGAACGTTATTTTGCCAGTTCACATTCCTTCCTATCTATTTTTCTTATACTCCATATCTCCCTAGACTTACTAATATATTTTTAATTGCTCCTGACCAGTTCTTGAAGTATTTTGGACCACCTGTGGCAGAGGCTTGTGTGAGCTATTTTCGCGTGATCAGATTACTTGCAAGAAATTGTGAACTAGTCAGATCCTGCTTTGTGCCAAATCCAGAACTTTTTGGTCCAGCAGCAGGGCTAGCTTATTTTGGAGGGCATGGAGGTGAGCTGGAGTGCTGGGGACCAGATAATGTGGGCATAAAAGTGTCACTTTAAAAGAAACCACACCCCATGAAGTAACCTAGCACTGGGCACAAAACACAGGTTTGTCAGTTCATAATGGCTTGTTCTTCAGATGCACAGGTGTTCTGTGGGCACCCCAGCTTCCCTCCCCCACCCGCTCGGAGGAGGAGATGGGGCAGGGAAGCTCAGGACATTGCCTCTGAGTGAGCAACTGCCAGATGAGGTGGGGAAGGAAGCTGAGGTACCCCCCAGAATACCTGTCTATCTGAAGAATGAACCATTACAAAATACTGAACTGGTGGTTCATGACCATGATCCTTTCAAGAGCCATCTGATTGTACCTTGAGTCTAGAAAGAGATATGGCTCAACAGCTGGAATCCCACCGGTGTTTGTGTAAGGTATTGTAACTCACTGAAGCTAATTAGGGCTAACTGAGGAGGTGCCAGGGTGCAGCTCCGTTGAGCAATCAAGGATCTGAGTAGGCAAGTGACAAAGACACAACCTGGCACTTCATCAATAAGCTGCAAATCGCTACAGTATATTATGCAAATCTTATGCAAACACTAAAATAATTCCGGCCACTTACTTAAAGTGAATGGAAAGAAGTTTATAGAAGGAAAGTTTTTTGACTCCACTCCCCCTTCCAATTGTGGACCATGAAATGCCTCTCTGTAAGGTTGAGGAGCTCTCGTGAACAAATGCAAGATGGGGAACAGGATCTTTGGTGGGAGATTTGGCTCATTCTGAGCACCTCTCTCCATAAACACAACCCATCCTATATTGTTCAGGCTTTCTGAGGCTTTTTGAGAAATGTTGGAAGCTGCAGAAGAGATGAGTAGCCAGGTGGTTTTCCTTCTATAAGTCTTAATATCGTAAGGTCAAAGCCATCTTAGCAAACACACAGTTCCGACTCTTTTATCTGTTATGAGCAATGAAGAGTGGGGAGTCATTAATGAGAGAATATCAGCACAGAGAGAGAGAGAGAGAGAGAAAGGGGGGGAGGCCTCTGGAATTCTTCTTTATACCTATTACTTCTTTACTATTGTTTTCCAAAGCCACCACCCACGCACCAGTAGGAGTTACTTCAGTTTTTAAGTGTGATACAAGTATGATACAACTAAATATTTTTAAAGCCCCCCCCCCAGGATATATGTTTTTGAGGAATATTTGGTATGTGGGAAAAGGGTTAAGTACCCCTTCATGCCTATTGTCTCACTTAGTGCCTCAACAACCTAATGTCATACATGTATACTAAGCAGTAGGTCCAGGTGAATTCTATTGAGATTATTTCCAGTGAACTAGGTCTAGCCTTGTCTAGTAAATATCATCATCATCATAATAATAATTTCATGCCATCAAGTCAGTTCTACCTTTTCTAAGTAGAGAATTAGCAGACCTGGTTTTCCATTCCCTTCTTCTGGGGGCATCCTGTGGAATTTGCCCATGGCTACACAGGCTGGCTCTTCCCCTAGAAGGCATGGTGAAGGATTAAACTGCCAACCTCTGGCTCTGCAGCCAGATACCTAAACCACTGAGGTCTCCAGCCAGCTTTTATATCCAGCCACTAAATATATGGGGTTCTTTATTAGGGCTTAGTTTGAAAACTAGACCGAAAAATGTTCAAAGAACCTTTGAATGTTTCATCCTAAATCAGATAAACTGCATATGCCGATGCTCCATTTTCGCCTTAAGCCTTCTACTTTTAGATATAAGTGAATGCTTTCAACTCAAGCCAAAATGTAATTAGCACAACCTCCTCGTTATGATCTTTGCAAATGCTGTTTGCATATAATTAACATTACCACAATATTGGTAATACCCACTGTAACATTCTTTGGGCAGAAGGTGAAATAGGGAGGAGGGAATGATGCCAGCTACCCATGAACAATAACAGAAAATGTTATGGAAAATCTGTTGGTTTTAATTGGATGTTTGTGAAGGAACAACATGTCATGAGAATAAGAAATGGGTGCATTTCCATTATAGTTGAACTGTAATGTCTTGAAGACATTTGGATTGACAATGTAGCTAAATGGCCCTGCCCCAGGGCATTACGATTGCTTGGTTTTCTGAATCAGATAAATGACATTCTTTGAAGAATGAACGGCCACCACTTAGAAGAGGATTCATTTGCTGGAATGATAAATCTCGATTGGAACACTCTGGTTTCTGAATCTTGTCCCATTTAATCTGGCAGCGTTGTCACGATTTATGCAAGACTAAAGGTTAACGAGAAAGCATCCAATCTCTCTCCCCAAATGCCAGCCAAACACTTTGTAGATTTCTTCCCATTTCCTTCTGCAACCCCCTCCCATTAAAACAGTGCAACTGTCTCTGCCATCAAATTTAAGGCCTAGGTTGTAGAGCACATGTACAACAAAATTTGCCAGTCACTGATAAGGGGAGTGAAATATTTGTGTAAATAAGGAATGACAGTGGGGGAGCGGAGGATGAGGGAGAGATATATAAGTTCTTAGAAAGCCCACGGAAGCCTAGAAGCCACCTGAGGACTCTAGAAAACAGAATAAGCTTAAGCCAAAAGCAGACAATCATGCAGCCCAGAGTAATGATTTATCTTGATTCTTGTAAGCTGCCCTGGATATAATTTTATTGATGGATGGGTAGAATTTCATAAAGTAATTGAAAAGCAATACGATTTAGTTGCATTGAAAGCAACTAGTGGGGCTTGATTTTTCATTTGAGAATCCCAGGGCTTTTAATATTTAACCCCTCCTTTGAGGCCAGCGTTACCAAGCACCTGAAACCCATTTCTAGGCCTGAACCCAGCAATATTATTAGGCAGCCAGGACCATACCAAAAATGTTTGCTTCCTGTGGCAAAGGCTACAATCTCTCCTCTCCCACATTCCACATGAAGATGTTGAGTGGGTGCCTGCAAAATGGTGACCATACGGTGGCTTCCTGGACCCCACAGGAGGGCAAGCAGATAAGCTGAGGGGACTAGAACAGGTTATATGGCATGCCCAGCCTTTTCTTCCACAGCATTATTTCCCACTGGAGATGAAAATCAGCAAATCAGGAGGAACAAACTGCCTTACCCCCATTATCTGCTGCCTGAGGTAGTTTCCTTGCTCTCCCTTACCACTTCCTCAGATCATACCTAAATGGTGAAACTATTTCCCAAATCCTGGCTTTGTTCCCCGATCATACCTAACAGGTGTCCAAAACTTGAAAAATGGAATTAGATAGAATTGCTTTAGATTATGATAAAAGAGAGAGAGAAAGAGATCTGGTGTGTGTACAGAGCTGGGAATTCCTATGTACTTACTTACATTCCTTATTTTGGGATTGAGCCTTCAGGAATAGTAACCTATTTTTGCCATAGGGTTTGCTAGAGTACATATCCCCTAGATGCCTTCTGAGAATGTTGCACACTGTAATTCCACCCACCCCTCCAATTGCCCGTTAATATTTGGCCTTTCTTCCAGTGAGCTTAAGTTAAATGTGTAGAGTTCTCTTCTTCCCTACCTTATCGCCATAACAATCCTATGAGGCCAGCCAAGCTAAGAAAAGTTGACACAACTGATGAATCTCATAACTCAGTAGCGACAAGAACCGCCATCTCATATGTTCTAGTCCAACATATTGACCACTACAGTGTGAGGGCCTTTTCTTTTGCTGCCCAAGAAATGTATCAAAACTCCTTAGGACTATATTTTTTTGTCAGTGTTTCATGCCAACCTAATGCTATCCTTTGAAACTTAGTTTATATGAACTGGCCTGTTTGATAGAAGTCCTATTCAGATGGTAGAATACCTGGCTTCCAGGCTATAGTTGTGCACCTTGCTCTGCCTTCTCTGTTGTCACTTTTTCCACATGATGACCGAGGAGTCTGAAGAGAAGAAGGTTTTTTTGTGTGTTTAGGCTCAACATGAAGGCAAGAATCCAGACTTCCAAACACTTTCACACAAATAAGACTGTTTCCTCCTTAGGCTCCTCCACCTTTATATGAACAAAGTGAGATGAATCTCTCTTCTACCCATGTTCAGGAAGCAAACACCTGAGTAGTATTGTAATTTTTGAGTAAGAAAACAGGCCCAGAATCACATCAGCAGAGCACCTTTCCTGCAGAGGCTAAAGCAGTGTGAACACTCATCTCAGAATAAATGTGATGCCTTTTCAGAGTCTACAATATTGTTCAAATTTTTTAAAGCTAAGTTTCATATCCATATAGCTCTTTTCATGGGATATGATGTGAGAATAAATGAGAAAATAGAAAATATAGCACAGACTATGAGGATAGTTTCCTATGAGCAACACTGGAAAGTATGTTTTGCTGTGGTCCAGCTTGTCTAGGTTCCGGTAGGAAAACCATTAATGGCTAATCCCCATGTGTGTTTGCATCCCTTGATTAATAAACTATGGATGAGTCACAGATGAATGCATGAACGACCTATACTGACAAGTATTTTATAGAGTGAAATGAATCCTCAAGTATGGTCTTTGTTCCTTGATGGTTTTCACACACTCAAGTGTATAATTATTCAGTCATGAATAAACATGGGTGAGCAGAGCCTAAGAATGAAGCATGAGATATTATCATCACCCTTCCCCCCAGAAGACTGCTAAAACAAGCTGTTGTTTTTCAGACAATGACATTTGGACTTTCTTTCTTTCCCATTTTAAAAATGTCTAATTCAACCAAACCTAACATCACCATCAGTATTTCATTTACTTTTAGCATCGCTTTTGGCAGTGGTTGAATTTTGTGAGTTTTGTGGAAAATCCAGGACACTTCACTATATGTTCTGAGTCTGGTAGAACTGCAAGCCTTATAATTAATCCAGTGTGTACTAGTTGCAGTGTTTTACTTTTTAAAAAGATATAGGAAAGTATTTGTGATGAACAGATAGGCGGGGTACAAATGGAATAAATAAATATAAATAAATAAATTTTCTTATTCTTTTAAAGAGGTGTATTGAAAAGGTATGTTAAGTACAATTATTTCTTGTTTATCTGTTGAAACAAAGAACAGAACTGGTTAGGCTTATACAGCAATTTTCTCTCCTTTAACAGAGTCTCATCTGTAAAAGCTGCCCACACCCACATCTGCAACTGAACATGACCAACCGCAGTCCAGAGATGGCTCTTAACTTCCCTGCTCTAATTTCTTAAAATAGAATTTGCATCAAATATTAAATGAGATGTGTTGTTCATTAAAGCAGACTGTGTGGAATAAACTCAAGGGAGAAGTGAAAACAGGCAAGTGATCACGGAAACCACACAATCAACAAAAGTGATGAAGGTTTTGTTCAACTGTGCAACGACAGAGAGAGGCAAGCTCATGAAAACAGGAACTTGGGAAGCTGCCTTCCCTCTGGCCTGGTCTTAACTCTGACTGGCAGCAGCTTTCTAGAGTTTCTGGAAGGATTCCATCCTAACCCTATATCTGAAGATCCTTGGTATCTCCCTGAGGTAACCTATTCAAGTACTATCCAAGCCCAATGCAGCATAGTGTCATAAATCAGATGGGATCTGGTGTGTTTGAGGTGGTGTGTTGATTTCCCATTAGAAAGAGAAGAACAACATGCAGGAGAGAAAGCTTAAATGAATTGGTATCCCTGACTTACTGGTTTTCTCGATGCAGGAAATGTTTCATAATGGTGTGTTGTTTCCATTGAAGGAGAATATTCAAGCAGGCAAGTTTCTTACTTATAATTTGACATGATACATTCCAGGGGAATGATTTGCCACCCTCTATATGGGATAAATGGGTTCTACTATCCTAACAATTCAATTATATTTCTACACTGTTCATGAAATAACCTGTTAAGGAAGGACCAAGCTGACAGCTCCTCAGATGCGAAATCATTGACATTTGTTGCTGTGGTATAAATGCAAATGACTCCACAACATATCTTGTGAATGTTATATTAGCAATAGCTATTACTGTCAAAAAGTGCACTGTGGCATCATTCGGAATTATTGTTCAGGATTCAATTGGGCAAATTGCTATGACATCACCCATTAATGGTTAAAACTCCAGTATGTGGCATCATAAAAATATCTCAGCCATCACATGCTGAGCTATCTCAGTTTATGCCTATGCACATAAATATCCCCTTGTGACCTTTTATTGTAATGACAATGTATTGTAAATATCCAGCAGCAGATACAGGACCCATTTATCAAATGTGCATCATAGTTACTGTAGCCACAGCGGCTACACAAATGTTTTGTGAAACTGCACTTAGTCATCTAGGGAAGTGCTTCAAGCCTGGGTCTACACATGTTCTTGGACTGGAATTCCCAGAAATCCTGGCCAGCACAGCAAGTGGTGAAGGCTTCTGGGAACCGCAGTCTAAGAACATCTGGGGAACCCAGTTTGAGAACCATTGATTTAGGGGTTCTTCAGAATTCAGAAAATATGTACAAGAAGTAGTGGTATGAATGGATGGCCCACTGCTATCTCAATCAACTGAAGCACTACTCAGACATTATAGAGTCCAACATTTTGAACCCACTTAAAGAGGAGAGCCTCATCCTGCCCTTTCCTCTGGCACCGTGTTCATGCTTTCAGTGCTGAGTCTGAAGAGGAGAGGTTCCAAGTATCATGTAGATTCTACACACAAGAAGCAACCTGTCTTTTTCACAGTTGGTGCTGAAAACACTTTTTTTAAAAAATGGAGGGCACAGAGCTAGGTTCTCCTGGCTAGGCACGTATAGAAAGCTGGATTTTATAACACATGAATAAAGTCTTTATCTGCACACTTGTTTTACTTTCATATTTAATTTTACATTTTCTTACAAACTGAAGCTATGAAAGCAATTCGCTTGGGAATTATTCCTGTAACTCCAAATAAGTAGCACTGCACAATTTAATGATTTCCTACTTACTAGTACATCTTATAAATGTTTTGTTTTCTCCTCATGGATTGACAATTTTATTCTCTGTTCTCTTTAAATTTCTGCATCTTTGTTATCTTGCAAAGATGGGAGGGAAGAGACAAAAAGTATTCTTTTTAATGCACATTTAAAAATTAAATTAAAAGGCTGCTGGGATGAAAACTAATCAGGGGGCACATTCTCCTTTTTACACAAGCCACATTATTTTTTTCCATGTGGGCAACTCTATTGATTGGTTTCAATCAGTTTCTCATTGTCTGTCTCTTTGTTTCAGCCTGTTTTCGTACAACTTGCAAATTTAGCTAAAAGACCCGCTTAAAATTTATATCAGTTTTGTACATGTTTTTCCTATTTGTGTGCACACTTTTTAGAAGTGGTTTTTCATAACATGATGTGGGTTTGTTCATACATTTGTCTACTATACGAATTTTATGTGCATTTCTTTTAGTTATAAATAAGGATGCAAATGCTGAGCTAGTTTGTTCTCATGCAGTAAATAGGAAAGAGCAAAAATTATTTCTCCTTGCTAAAAATGTACAGTAGAAACCTTTGATGGTTTGTTTGTGTCTTTCTGTGCTTGCTGTGCTTAGGGGAAAAGCAGTCAATTTGCATTGTTGAATTTTATGCAAATTTTGGTAAAATGGAAGGAAAGAGCTTATCCTGTTCTCACTTGGTTTGGAAAATTGTTGAGAAGCTATCTTACCATGACAAGATGGCCTATCTTTGACCCACAAGGAAACATAGGAGAGCTTTCTTCACATCCCTAGCTTTGATGTGCTGTAAAAACTGAAAAGGAGAGATTTTGGCACACATATATGTTTCCACTCATGCATAGGCTCCAATTCATATACAGGAAATGAAAATAGGTATGTTTGCATAAACTTGACACCAATCCCCTCCCCATACACACATACACACCACTTTCTGATTCCTTTTTGCCAGCATTCCCAATACTAAGATAATTTGATTATTTATGACCCTAATTACCCTGTTCCAGCTATTTGTGGGTTTCGTTTCATAGTGACTTGCTCAAGGAACTAGAAACACAGGCAGATTAAATGCCCTTTTCTCTACCTGAAATTTTCTGTATGCCCCCTCCAGATCTGCTCCAGAAATCTGAGGGATCCATCAGAGTGGCTTTAGAGATCTGCAGTGAGGAAGAGGGGGAGCAACTTCCCCATTGTCTGGAAGTGCACTTCCATAAAGCTTGTCCTTGAACTGCTGATAACTCTTTTGTAATTCAAATGCTATCAATCTTCTGTGGTTTTTTTTGTTTTTTTTTTTTTTTGTCTAGGAACATGCATATCAGTTTGTTGTGTGAACAACAGAATTGACAAATCTCTTCCTGACTGTATGGTCCATCCTAGTCCCTCATTCCATTCAGTCTTGGAATTGCCTTACCAAACAGGATTTTGTATGTCAAACGGGCTCTGATTCACACCAGGAAGACATCTGCCCAAACTCTGCCCAACAGTGAATCCAAACGTGGTACTACTTGTAATGTTGGGCTGGGGGACAACTCTTGAGATCTCTTTAATGTGAGCTTATCCAAGTCATACTTTCCAGATCCAAACAATACAAATGCAGGAACAGGTGATACCTTTAATCAATCATTAAAAACATAAAAAACAGAGATCTAAACATAATCTGGGCATGTACAAGCCTGTGATGCAATTCATGCAACAAATAAACAAAAACACATCCCAAAATGCATACCTTTCAAAATACATATGGATAAAAATGAATACACCGGGAGAAAGGGAGAGAGAGAGAGAGAGCCTCCAGCTGCCTTGGGTTCTTTTTTTTTGGGGGGGGGGAGGTGGGATAAAAATATTTTAAATAAATACATATTAAAATGTGCACATTTGAAAAATCCAAATAAAATAGAATCTGTTTTTTTTATAAAAATAAATAAAAGTATATATGTATCCCCATATGACAAGAAAGCACTCATAATCATACATTAACAGCACTGAAGTAAGCTTTGAAGTACAAATTGGAAAAACAAAGTAAGATTGGGTTTGGCCCATCCTTATTTCCCACACTCTCCTAAGATATTCACAGGTTGTGAACCAGTCCCTACTGATGAACTGCAGAGGCAGAAGTAATTTTATCACCTTCAAAACTTTCAAAGGGATATCTGAGGAGTTTACAAAGGGTTTGTCAGCTGCTCCAATCATCCATCTTCTTCCTGCTGACCTCTGTCACCCAAACAAGGAAATGCATCACCTGTATATCAAACAAACACAGCAGCTCAAAAGAGCAGTATTTTCCTCAAATGTCAGTGGATGTTGTGTTACAACAGGTAATGCCACATGCTGAGGGAATGTTTTGGACAGATCAGTGGGACTTACTGTTAAGGTCAAATGCCAATAAAATGTTTTTGTTAAATGAAAACCCATGGCTGAGGGAGTGTTATTCAGTGGCTGTTAAAAACAGTGACATTTAACAGAAAACACAACAGTTCCTATGAAGGTTTTATGATTAGCCCTGCTGAAATCTTCATTTCAGTTTGTCCTAAATGTGTAGAATTCCGGGCTTTCAGATATTCCCCCAGCTTTATTTTTGTTGTTATTTTATTCGTTTTTGTGTTGGTAGCGAGTTGTGATGGACACCATGGCAAGGATAAGGTTTTATTTTGAATTCTGAGATTTCTCTAAAGTTCTATTCATTTAGTTTAAAAAAGGGAATCTGTTGTTGTTTAGTCGTTAAGTCGTGTCCGACTCTTCGTGACCCCCATGGACCAGAGCACGCCAAGCCCTTCTGTCTTCCACTGCCTCCTGGAATTGGGTCAAATTCATGTTGGTAGCTTTGATGACACTGTCCAATCATCTCATCCTCTGATGTCCCCTTCTCCTCTTGCCTTCACACTTTTCCAACATCAGGGTCTTTTCCAGGGAGTCTTCTCTTCTCATGAGATGGCCAAAGTATTGGAGGCTCAGCTTCAGGATCTGTCCTTCCAGTGAACACTCAGGGTTGATTTCCTTTTAAATGGATAGGTTTCTTTTCTTTGCAGTCCAGGGGACTCTCAAGAGTCTCCTCCAGCACCACAATTCAAAAGCATCAGTTCTTCAGAGGTCAGCCTTCTTTATGGTCCAGCTCTCACTTCCATACATTGCTACTGGAAAAACCATAGCTTTGACTATACAGACCTTTGTCGGCAAGGTGATGTCTCTGCTTTTTGAGATGCTGACAAGACTTGTCATCGCTTTCCTCCCAAGAAGCAGGCATCTTTTAATTTCGTGGCTGCTGTCTCCATCTGCAGTGATCATGGAGCCCAGGAAAATAAAATCTGTCACTGCCTCTATATCTTCCCCTTCTATTTGCCAGGAGCTGATGGGACCAGTGGCCATGATCTTAGTTTTTTTTTAATGTTGTGCTTCAGACCATTTTTTGCGCTCTCCTCTTTCACCCTCATTCAAAGGTTCTTTAATTCCTCCTCACTTTCTGCCACCAGAGTGGTATCATCTGCATATCTGAGGTTGTTGATTTCTTCCAGCAATCTTAATTCTGGCTTGGGATACATCAATGATTTATTCTGCATATAACTTAAATAAGCAGGGGAACAATATACAGCCTTGTCATACTCCTTTCCCAATTTTGAACCAATCCATTGTTCCATATCCAGTTCTAACTGTTACTTCCTGTCCCACATATAGATTTCCCAGGATACAGATAAGGTAGTCAGGCACTCCCATTTCTTTAAGAACTTGCCATAGTTTGTTGTGGTTGACACAGTCAAAGGCTTTTGCGTAGTCAATGAATCAGAAGCACATGTTTTTCTGGAACACTCTGGCTTTCTCCATAATCCAGTGCATGTTAGCAATTTGGTCTTGAGCTCCTCTGCCCCTTCGAAATCCAGCTTGTACGTCTGGGAGTTCTCCGTCCACGTACTGCTGAAGCCTACCTTGTAGGATTTTGAGCATAACCTTGCTAGTGTGTGAAATGAGTGCAATTGTACGATAGTTGGAGCATTCTTTGGCCTTCTTTGCGATTGGTCTGTAGAGTCTGCATTCAATTTTCTGTACCCCTTCATGGATTGCTGCCTTGTCATGGCAAAGGGGCTTGAGTAATTCAGAAAAACTATGGGCTAGGCTGTGCAGGGACACCCAAGACGGACAGGTCATTGTGGAGAGTTCCGACTAAACGCGATCCACCTGGAGCAGGTACTGGTAAGCCATGCCAGTATCTTTGTCAAGAAAACCCCATGAACAGAAACAAAAGGCTAAAAGAAGGGAATTCGGCTATATGGTAGCCTTTTAAAGGAAAGGAGATTCTCCCCCCCTCCCCCACAAAAGCTGACCTTTTAATGTTCCTGTCTGGGACCAAAAATAAGCTTTACCATTAAATAAGTCACAAACATTTCTCAGAGGAAACTGTTACAGTCATTTAGAAGACACATGTTGAGTACATATTTAGTAGTCAGAGGTTTTTCCCTTTGCTAAGCTTCTTTGATATCCACTCAAGGAAGAAAAACAACCCCAGTCTTCACACTGTAGGTTTTATCTTCATTAGTAGGAGGATAAAACCTAACATAGAATCAAATGAACCCACAGAAGTTATGACAATTGCTGTGAGTTTCCATACCAATTTTGTTGGCCATTTTTGCCTGGGTCATGTCTGAGGGAATGCTGACTAATATTAATTGCCTTGCTGAAACATTACTGAAATTCCTTGCAATTCCTCAGATTTTTTTTTCCTAAGGAGCCATCCTTGTATTTGTTTCAATGACTGGTTTAAGCTGACTCCATCAGTCAACTTAGAAATGTATAGACCTCTTTTGATAATTTTTAAAAATATATTCTTATTGGACCTCTCCCTCCTTTCAATTATTTGATTGTCTTTAGATTTACCTTGAATTTTTATTTTAGGTGGAATTCAGTAACAAACTGGGGTTCTAGCTGCAAATCCTCAACAGGTAGGGAGATATGTCTAGTAACCATGCATTTTCTGTGAGGGTGAAGAAAGCCCAGAGTTACAT
This sequence comes from Pogona vitticeps, assembly GCF_051106095.1. NCBI lineage: Eukaryota > Metazoa > Chordata > Lepidosauria > Squamata > Agamidae > Pogona > Pogona vitticeps. The sequence continues at coordinate 112,628,578 of NC_135787.1, read as the reverse complement.
CAGAGTAAGTACAGTAAGGAGATGTTATGAAGGTTTTAGAGAGCAGGTCAAAGAACAGTCCAAATCCATGCTGAAGGTGTGCCATCAATTGGAGTCATACAGGTTCAACAGTCCAAACAAGGAAGAGTCAAAAGAGAAGCCAGTGGGAAGTCCGGGTGCAGCATTCAGGAACTCTGTCAAGCAGACACATAAGGAGTGCTGAGAGAAAGTTCTTAGCACTGGGAGGGGGTTTGAAGCAGAGTATTTCTCCAGTTGTGGCATGAACAATTCCCTTCCCACAACTCCAGCTGTTCAGATAAACCTCTGCAGCCAAGACAGCCTCTGGAAGAATGATGTTGCCCATTTCAGCCATGCTTCGTTGTCCCTTCATTCTGAGATGCCTTCATTCTTTGGGACAAAAGGCTTGTTCTTCTTTAGAAGCTCCCTCATCATCTAGAGGTGGTGAAGTCTCTCCTGAAGGACCAGGCCCCACTTCAGCTTCCACTATAGGGAGAAGAAGACGGTTGTAGCCTTTTGATCTTCCTCTGCCTGAAATCTTTCCAGGTGAGGCAGAAGAACACTGCTTCAGTTGGGTGTGGCATCATTTAGTGCCATAAGCAAGTGTCAGCTGATTTGGTTAAAAAAAAGAACATTTTAAACTATGTATAAGCTATTATCCTTTCATATCCCCAATATAGAGCTCGAAATACACACGATTCACTTCCCGCAGGCATATTCTGTTTACTTTTTAAAAACTGGATATATCCATCAATTGGATATATCCATTTATAGGGATATATCCATAAATCTTATAATGAAATTGTAAGTTAAGGAGGGCTAAAGTTGACAAAGAAGGTGTTAGGAGCATACACAAAGTTGCATGCTGACAGGGCTGCCCCCCCAAAAAATCCCACAGCACCTCTCCCTTTCCCTGGTATCAAAAATGCAGTACTGTAATAACAAATTATATAACCAACAATTTGCTGTCCCCTATGACAGTCAAAATCAGTTGCCCAGAGAGTTTGACATTTTCTAGTTCAGTTGCTGATAATGATAGTACAGTATTAATCTCTGCAAAATATTCCCTGCTAGTAATGGATGCCAGGTTGAAGCCTCACTACATGAAATTATTCTATATGCCGGAAGTGTAAGAATGAAATAGGAAAAACTGACCAATCTGGTGCAGTTGCACAATTGCAAAGATGTACGCACCATTCAAGGATAAGAGTTTCCTGGTTTGTCAACATGGTTTGAAGGGCACATTAGCCTTACTGTTATGATTTCCCACTGTAAATTTCTTTTGTCTATCGGTTTGTATCAGCATACAAGGTAAGTGACTGGGGTTTGATTGACTGCTGTAGGTTGGATGTGAGCCAGGAGCAACAGTTGAATCAGTTGAAAAGTGTGAAAGAATGTTTGAGAATGGAACTAATGAGCCAATTGGTTAGTATAATTCCTCACTGTAAAGATGCTGTTTCAACACTGCCAGAGTTATTTTATGATTTAAACATGAATAGAAAGAAAATATTCTATGTCCCCCCCCCAAAAAAAAAAAACACGAGTTCATGCACTGGATGGACAACATATAAAAGGGGGCAGAAAATCCATACCATACTTTCCAAAGTGATTGCAAACAATTCCAGATCTGTTCTTTTGTGGCTAAAATATGATCCTAAGAAAGAGGCGTTTGCCTGTAAAATTATGTAAAACAATCCTTTTAAATGTACAATGCACGTTTTCCTGTTCTACCTATAAAATACTGCCCTTAGAGACACAGCAGTTTCTATCACAATTCATAAAAACACTATAGGTCATGACGATGTTGACATTAATTTGGGGGCACAAAAGGGAACATATGTGATATGATGCTGCATATATGTGGGGTGGAAGGACAAATGAGGAACCATGACACCCGAGTATCTGAGACAGTACAACTGAAATGTACATAATCTGAATGACAAGAAACCATAAGGAAAATTTTACAAGGGGAAGTTTAATCATATGGATGAAAGTACAGATACTCAGGATATTAGTTTGCATACATTGCTAAGAACAGTTACCTTACCAAATCATATTCGACCCAGTCTTGTATTATAAGACATTTTGCCTTTTATATATTTTCTCATTTTCCCAATTTTCACATGATTTTGACATGCTAAACCCTCTGGCCTTTTCTGAAGAAAGTTCTTTGATAGTTCCCTCACTATCTTATCTTATCTAGAGGGACCCAGAGCCCAGGCTGCAACCCCCATTACTATGAGAAAAAGGTTGAGGATAACTGTAATAACGCCCATTGATATGGAAGAGATGAGGGGTTGTGGTGTCCCTGTGGGTGGACACCACAATAATTGTTGATATTGTTGTTTTTATATAAATTGATTAAATCACTACATAGATGGGTTACATAACAAAAATTAGCAGCTCAAGGTATCAGTTTGTTGGGCATGGCACAGAATTCCTAGTTCATTATGTAAACATCATGATATGTGGGTGTCTTGGAAATGCAAACGTTAAAATAAATATGATTTAAATTGTGAGTTTAGCTTCCAACATTGGTACAGCACTTTAGAAAGGAACAGATTAAAAGTTACCCCAGTGGAACACAGAGATTCAAGTATCATGTGATTGCCATGTGAATTTAAATCAATTTCAGCACCACCACCACATATTCTGAGATATTTCAATAACGTAACCACACTCTCACTTAGTTAGAGGAGCCCTCAAGAGAAAGGCAATAAGAATAATAAAGTCAGGCTACTCGGAGAGTCACCATAGGCCCCTCCTTTGTTGGTCGTGGTAGGTGCTCAATGAAGCAAACAGCTCAGAGATTGAGGAACCTTGGACTACAGCACATACTCTCCAGATATACAGTAGTTGACTATATGTGGCCTCAACCTGACCTTGGCAACATCATATATTCTCATGCACAGGAACATAAGACGAAATCCACAGATTTCAGAGAAATCATAGATATTGACCAGTATATTGGCATTCCTAGTATAAAGACTTTACAGATATTGTGCTGGTACAGCATTTCAGCTTATTTTTCCTCACCTGCACACATGGGAACAGGCCCTCTGGTATCATTAAAAATGGTGTGCAATAAGTGATATTTAATCTCCCCCCCTCTCTTTTTAAATATCCATTGTGGCCATAAACATTAATGTAATAACACAATGATCCATTCTACTCATAGTAATAAAGATTTAACAGGTATCCAATTCTGTTGAAGGAACAATAACGTCAGAACCATGCCCCCACTCTGCAAATGTCTTTCTGATGAGAACAACTTCTAACACTCTGGACTGATGTCAGTGAAGAATGAAAGAGAAACCTGCTATGTTTGACTTGGTCCCAAATTTGATTTTGTGTTTATTTTATAAATCAAATTCTTGATCCTCTTTCTCCTTTCTCAGTCTTTTATTAAGTTAGGAAAGTTAAATGTTTTTCTGGGTTTAGTTTGGATTTCAGAAACATGGCTCTTTTACACACATACAGACATAGAGATAGGATGTGGGGATAGCACAAGCCTCGAGAATATTTGATACCCCCTGAAAGAACAACGTTGAATCTACTATGCAATAGTGCATTGGGAACTGCGTTCCAACCGAAGGCTTAATCAAGATGCCCATTGTGATGTTCCTGTTATATGCAGTGATATAAACTTATTTCTGTTCACAGATTTGACCCTTAATGTCATTTAATGTGGTATAGAGGAGCCTGGCTCTCAGCACTGCAGTACAAGGACTTTCTGATTAGCAGGATGATCATCTGCCACTCCACTCAAGCTTCCCTGTTTTTTTCTTTCTTTCAATCCTCACAGTAACTGAGGTAAGTTGGAGGGAGGTTTTGAAAAACAGGACATTTTTGTGGTAGTTTATGGGTAGTTAAGACCTGTTAGCTTTACAAAAATCTTTTCAATCAAATCTTCAGAACAGAAATTATTTATAAAATTTGCTTGAGGTGGAGGTTTTTTTTAAAAGCCAACACATAGAAGGAATACCCAGGAATTCAAGGAAGAAGAAGCATGACACACAATTTGGATTCAGTCATTCCAAAAATCTCCAGCTTATGAATGTGGGTATTGCTTTTGTATCCATGATTCAAGACACCAGGACATTGCAATATGATGCCCACATTGCCAGCAGGAAAATGGATGCTAAACTGACGTAACAAAGGCCAGCCTCAATGTTGACAACACCAACATCAGCAGTCACGATGATCTATAGATTTCTCTTTTGTGCTCAATAGCATTTAAAAAGAGACACCAAAGAAGGGAAAATTCCAGTACCTGACTCCTTTTCTCAATGGTTAACTACTTTTCACTTTGGGTTTAGACAACTGTGTCTACTGCATATCTTTGGGGAAAGATGTCATAATATCTATCCAGATACATGTGCTTGTTTTATTGACTACAAGAAAGGCTTTCAGAAAGTCCAGCATGGCAAGCTGATGAAAATTCTAATAAAGACATTGATGTTGCCAGGTTTAGCAACAACTATATATGTGAAGTTAGGATAGTTTGTTCCATTATGCATCCATTTGCACTTCCTTACCTAAACACATGGTCTATTTGGATATCCATTCATCCAGTTTAAAGAAATCCTCTTGTGATCTGTTTTTGTTTGGTTTTCATCCTGAACTACTTAGTATGACCTGCAAACTTGAATACTTAAAAGAGAGTTTCAAGACAGATTTTGGGATGATACCATTTCTAATGTCCTTTAATTGCAACAACTGTCCCTTTAAGAGTGGTCTCTCTCTCTCTCTCTCTCTCTCTCTCTCTCTCTCTCTCTCTCTCTCTTGCATTAGAGGATCAGTACTGTCTCATAATTGTGACGTTAACTAATGAATTGTTTGGTGGAGGATGATCAAAACCTTTTCAAAAGTCCAAGAGTGCTGCATCTACTAGATTACTCTACTCACCCATTAGTTGACAATCCTGATTAACTCTAAAAGGCTACCAGGATATGATGTACATTTGGAGAAGCCATATTGATTACTTTTATTTCCAGGAAGACTTGTTCTTCTATATCCTTGACATTTTATTCTTTTAAAATGCCTAACATCAGTATACCTAGAACAAAAATCCATCTAACTTGCTTGTAAGTTCCTGGATCCCCTTTCAACAAAATGATGTTATAGTAGCTATTTTTTGTTAGTTTAGCAATCTCATCTCCTAATTCCTATATGAACTCTCAGGTGGATACCATCTGGACCTGGTTATTTAATGTTCAATTTGTTAGTAGGCTCTAGAACTTCAGTTCTTCAGACAACCTTCCTGCACTGGTTATTTCAGGCACCTATATCTCCCTGACTTTTCTTTTTTTAGTAAAGACAAAAGCCAGAGCCATTAACTTGTAGTTTGGGCAAAGCTAAAAGCACACAATCTGTCCTCAAACAACTCTGTAATTCACAACTTAAAAATAGAGTGATTAGCCCAGAGGTGTACTCTAGCAAGACCCAGGTAGACCTGCCCTCCAATGGGGAAGGCCTCATCTACCCACAGCCAGATAAACCAGCCCTTCCCTCTGGGCTAGAGGCCTGGTGTACAAAGCCCCAGGGAGATGTGACCTCTGCTGCCCTATGGCATGGTATACCTACAACCTTTCATGCTGCCCCCAAGAGTCTTGGTCTATTGTAATCTTCTCTTATGGCAGTAGACAAGCTGCTGGCAGAAAGGGCATTCCCCAGTTGCACCATCCCAATTTCTGCAATTTCCTTATCTTCTTTTAGCACATCATTAAAGGACTTTTGGTAGATTAGCAGAAGATAGAATATTTAGCAAAAAAAAAATATGTTGAGCCACCCTTTTCCCACTCAGCATGAGATGGCCTTGACCAACATATTCCTCAATTTTAAAAAGAAGAAGAAAGAAAACAACTATAATTCATTTTTTCTGTGGATCCTACTCTTTCATTGTAAGGCTGACAATACCAGAAAGTCATACTTTGTAGTTTGTTTATATGAGTGATGGGAAGGTATTTCAGATGGGCATATGGAATCTTACCTTTAAATCAAAGAGAAATTCACAAGGAAAACCTCAGAATGTTATCTTTTTCGCTCACATGTGGACCCTCTTGCTGTTCTCTCTGCAGAAACAATCAAGGACTACAGCTGTATTTTAATTAGAGGGGCCTCTTCTCCACCTCACCTAGAAGCATCAAGCTTATCATTGCCTTTAAAATTTACAACAGGTCCTTCCATCATCAGCTTACTAATAGGTTGGTGGGAAAAGTCCCCAGTGTCTGGCAAAGGAAATAAAAGCAGTCGGTAATTGCTACAGCTGGAATTGTGTTGCACTTCAGACGCATCTTAACTTTATTCTCAGATGTGTAAATAATCCATTAGTGACCCAGGGGGATCATTCACAGGCACAGAAGGCTTTGTTTCTAAAAGAATGCTACAATACTGCCACCTCTTTTTAATCACACGGGCCATGAGGAGAACCTGTGGTGCTAAATTACCTTGTAATCCACATCACCACTGTGTAATGTGCACACTCACCTGTCTAGAGGCCAGATAGTTACATTCTTCCCCAAGTAAACAGCCAGTATATTTATTTATTTATGTATCAAAAACATTTTTACCCCACCTTTCTCCCTAAAAACTTATAGAACTAAACGATAGTATTTAAAAGCTAAAACAGTAAGTATACACATACTAAAAAAGGAAACAAACAGATATGGCATGAAAAATGGTAAATAAAGTCAACACCAAAACCAGTTTCAAAACAACAAGGCACAACATTATCATTAACGCCCCTCTCAGGCAGCCAGTCACTAAGGGAAAGCCCACCTGAAGAGAAAAGTCTTCGTCTGCTTGCAGAAGGATCCCTGCTTTATGTAGTTTATAGCAGTTCACACACATAGAGTTGCACTGGATGATCGGTCCCTCTACCTGTTTTTACCTGGCAGTGGCCACAAGAAGTCTACCCAGGTGTGCCTTGGCATAGAGCCCACTTATCCAAAATAAGTAGAGCGAAAGTGATTTAAACATCATGCACATAAAGGTTAACAAAGCCTGTGTTTTAAATTTAAAAATGAATTAATTGTTGGTGTATTGCAGTTCTTATGCAACAGCGCTGTTAGTTTTACTATGTATACAATATATTACTGCTATCCTGCTTATGATTTTAGAATCCAGTAGCTGAGCAAGATGCAGTAATGTTTATCTTTCTCTTTTGCCCCTGGATGGCCAGTAAAAGACTAGAGATAGCCCAAGATGAAAAAATCCTTGACTAAGGAAGGCATCCGATTATCACAGCACAAGCTTCCCTCACCTCTGGGAGTGTGCAAAGTAGTTTGCTCTGTGCTGATTGATTTTCAGAATTTAAGTGTGGGGTTCCTTTGAAGTCCGAGCTCACAAAATCTGGGGAAGAAACAAAAAAAAATCCTGTGCAACATCACTATGTTTTCAGATGTATTTATGGGCCTATGACACACAAAATAGAAGATGATTAAGATATCTGCCCAGAGACCTTTGGGTAGTGTGGGCAGCATATAAGTTAAATAATTAAAAATAAATAAATAAAATATCGAAACTAGAGATGCACTTTGCACTCAAATCTTGGCTTCACACAGCCTTTGAAGTTTTGTCCTGATCTTGATAATGCATTAGCCACTAGGAAACCTGGTCCTCTTATTAGAACCAATCCACTGCCCACTATAACCACAAAAAAGAACAATCTTAAAAAGAAGGTAGAGCTGTATGATCAAGCAGCCTTGTGTCATTTGCTCTCATTTCATCCATTTGGCTGTCCACGGGGTGCACAGGGAGTCGCCTCTAGCCCACTTTCACTTCCTTTTCCTGTGAGGGGGAGGGCTCGGCGGCACAGCCCGACACTGGAGTTGTCTCATGAAGGTTCTTGTTTGTCACAAGCTTTCTTAGAGCACATTTTACCCTGCCTTCCTGCCTGTGGCTCACATGGAGATATCTTGCAAAAGAAGTAAAACACACACACACACACACACACACACACACACACACACACACACACACACACACACACACACACACACACACACACACACACACACACACACACACACACACACACACACACCATAGTAAAATGAAGGACAATGGTCAGTGGAGGGCAGCATGTGGGCTGTAAGTGGCTGCACTCAGCTTTAGAATCAGCAGCCGTGGGACAGCTCTGTTGTTGCCAAAGGGTATATTTAAATGTATTCGCGAAGGCTTTTTCTCGCAAAGGTGTATTTAAAGCTTGAAAATTCCACCTCTTCGATTATAAAATCCCCATCCTGGAAATTGTAGTTCAAAAACTAAGGTTATATTTGATTAAAAAGAAACAGCTACTCCATTTTTATCATTCGTCGTCGTTTAGTCGTTTAGTCGTGTCCGACTCTTCGTGACCCCATGGACCAGAGCACGCCAGGCCCTCCTGTCTTCCACTGCCTCCCGGAGTTGTGTCAAATTCATATTGGTTGCTTCGCAGACACTGTCCAACCATCTCATCCTCGGTCGTCCCCTTCTCCTCTTGCCATCACACTTTCCCAACATCAGGGTCTTTTCCAGGGAGTCTTCTCTTCTCATGAGGTGGCCAAAGTATTGGAGCCTCAGCTTCAGGATCTGTCCTTCCCGTGAGCACTCAGGGTTGATTTCCTTTAGAATTGATAGGTTTGTTCTCCTTGCAGTCCAGGGGATTCTCAAGAGTCTCCTCCAGCACCATTTTTATCATTATCCCAGGTATATATGAACGTGCACGGCACACTGATTTATGGCCAGGCATTTTCAGCGGATGTAACATTTTAAAGCTGCCTTCAATACTGTGAACCAGGGTACCCACAGACGATCTGTGTCGGGGATTGGTGGCTTGGCATTATGCTGGCTTCTGTCCTTCTTTGAAGGAAGGGCACCCCTTGGGGAGGCTGTCTCGAGCCCGTGGAACCTCAGTTGTGGGGTGTCACAGGGGTTGTTCATCTCCCAAATGTTATTTAACATCTATATAAAAGCCATTGGAACAGGGTTTCAGGAGATTCGGAGTCTCATGTCACCAGTATGCTGATGATGATACACAGCTCCATCTCTCCTTTAATACATCTGCAGTGGATGTTTTCCAGAGCCTTCACTGTTGCCTGGCCACAATACTGGACTGGCCAAGGATAATAGGTTGAAACTGAATCCAGACAAGGTAGAGATCTTATTGTTGGGGGAACCATCTACCTGTTTGGGGGAATCTCTCCTAAACTGGATGGATTCACCCTCCCTGTTAAGGATCAGGTACACAGGTTGAGCATCATTTTGGACCTGGTATGACCGTGAAACAGCAGTTCTCCACTGTGGTCTTCTTTTTTCAGCCCCAGCAAATTGCCCAAATGCATTCCTATCTGGATGGCGGGTCCCTAACAACATTGACCTATTCACTGCTAGCCTCAAAAATCGACTACTGTAATGCACTCTATGTAGGGCTTCCCTTGAAGCTGTTACAGAAGCTTCTGGGGGTCCAGAATGTGGTGGCCAGGCTGATTGCTGGGGTGAGAAAAATCAGTCACATCACCCCTATCTTGATCCATCTGCACTGGTTACTCATCCGCTTCTCTGCCAGGTTCAAAATTCTTGTACTAACATATAAAGCCCTGAATGTTTTGAGCCCTTGCTGTCTGTCAGAACGTCTTCTTCCAAGCTCTGCTGCCCATCTTATTTGGTCCTCTCAAAGCTCATGCCTCCAGGTGTTGACACCAAGAGAAGCCTGTAGGGCATTAACAAGGAACAGGACTTTCTTGGCAGTGGCTCCCTCTCTTTGGAACACCCTCCTGCAGGAAATACACCAGGTCCCCTCACTTTGGACGTTTAAGAAAGTCCTAAAAACTGAACATTTTAGAGAAGCATTTGGGGTGGCCTTCCTCAGTTAATGGGAGAGGGTAGAAGAGAAGAAAAAGCAAGACTAAAAATTGTCAATTTACCACTGCCTGCTCTGCTGTGTAGTAGTTATCGTTATAGCATTTGTTTATGGTTGGTTTTATAATACATTTGTCTGCCGTACTGTTATAAATCACCCAGAGTAGCTGGTTTGCTAGATGGGCAGCATAAAAATCTAATTAATGAAGTGCTCTGTTGCTTTTAAATGTGTTTTTAGTATTGATTTTATTTACAATTTTTAATGTGATACTTTTTTAATTAAAAAATTTTTTTTTACACTTACTGTTTTTAGCTTTTGTATATTATCCTTTTAATGATATGAACCACCTCGGGTCCTTTTGAGGAGAAAAGCAAGCTCAATCTTTTTTTACAAATTAAATAAATATGAATTTTTTAAAATCATTGCTTTTACAGTTATATATTTGGTTGTACATTAACATAAATCTTGAACGGAAATATGGACTATGTATAAACAAGGAGGGAGGAAATGAGCTAAATACATTGCTTTTGATCTCTTCTTACTTCTAAGACCACAGTGTGAAGATCCCCATTCTTCTAGTCCATTTTTTTTAGTCTTACAGTTACAAACTAACTTACCACAAAACAAGTGCAGCATATCCTCTAGGGTTAAGCATCTTTGAAATGTATTCAATTTTCACTAATATGTCTATGCCTTTATTGGCATAAGTTAAATAATATTGAAATTACTTAAACATGGGAAGGACAAGCCATTGTTTGGCTCACAATATACTTAAGATAATAGCATTAACAACATTAGTAAAACTGGTAGCAATGTAATTGGTTGGCGGATACGTTTATTTGGGCAGAAAGGGCAATTAGGGCTGATAGGAGAAATATATGAAAAATATTGAAAGGAGCTTAGTGTCTCCATTTGCTTCCTTTCACCCTGCCTGGTGAAATTACTGGCTGACTCCTACAACATGGAGCAGACAGAGGCAGAGTACCTCAATGATGCCAGCTGGCTGGGAAGCAAGACTGGCTCCAACTACAGAGAGGAAGTTGCTAGCCCTGACATTTCTGGCTGGGGAAGGAGATACAAAGCAGGAGCCATCTGCAAGAAGAGGCATTGGGTGTCGTGGGAGCATAGCTTTGATAAATAATGCCAAATGACCTGCCCTTTTGTGATGTGTAAGCCAAAACAAACAAATAAATAAATAAATAAGGCCCTTCGAGAAAATTCTAACTACAAGGATCTGAACTACAGTTCCTTTGGATTTATTTCTTTGGCTGTTTCTAGAAAACATGAACTATGCTGTGGCTTTAACATACAGTCCCTAAAGTACAACTTCTTGGTCCTACAGCCTCCCCTTTCCCAAATCTGTAGCTAATCAAAGAAAACATCAAGCGAAAGCTTCAGCAGGGCACTTTTAATTTGCCAGTGGTGAATGATTACAAGCCTTAGTTATCTTTTGGCTCAAGCTCTATAAACAACAGCAAAGCCTTTGAAGAAGGGAATGGTAGACCACTTCTGAATGCTTTATACTTCAAAAATAAGATGATGGGACAATCCAGATTGAAAAAAATATAGGAGGATCCCAGATCAGAAGGCACTCAACCCAGTAGTGGGGAATGCTAAGGATAAGTATGAGTTTAACACCATTCTTAATAAAGCAACTGAAAGGATGTTCAGCTGCTCCTGTACACAGATGTGAAACAAAAGTTCCAAAACTGTATGACGCATACAGATGAAATCTGAGGTGTTAGATGCATGAACCAAGGAAAGTTTGGAATCATAAACAAGAAACAAAACATGTAAACAGTGTAATAACAGCTGTGAGTGACCTAAAGTAGGCTGGAATATAGCACTTCAATAAGAATTTGCTCTGGAAATGCTGAATTCAGAAGAAACAGGGCGGCTCTCTAATAGTGTGGTGTGAAGCAGCACAAGTAGTTATGGAACATAACGCAAAGTCTGGCTGGCAACAAGTCACATCTGATGTACGATGACTGTAATATAGTTTTCAGGGTACACGAGATACATTGAAAAACAGTCTCGACAAATTGGCCAGTGGGATTATAAAACAGGCTTCCATGAGGTCGGTACCTTCATCATAATGAACAGAACCTACTCTATAGTCAAGAGGAGTTCTATCTTCAGTGTGAGACACTTCGCCTACCACTAGACAGAGTGAGACATGTAAAGTGAAAGACATGTGAGGCCTAAGGATGAAGAACATTAAGAATGACAGGAAGTGACAAACATGCAGCTATTCTCTTTCCTTGTATTCTTCATATTCCTTCCGTTTTGGAGACCACGTTGAGAAGAACTCAGTGTTTCAAACTGCAGCTCGTTGTCCGCACCATGTGGAATGTGACTTTTCACATGCACCCACCATACCTCATAAAAATCTTTTTGCCCCCCTGTGAAAAACTGAAATACATAGTACAAGTAGTATCTGCTTGATAGTATCAGTTTCACTGTACCTTGCTGTGTTCCAGAAAGTTAGATTTCCATTTTTTCAAGGCTGATTGAGCTGATATCTGGAAAGGTACAATCAGATCAAACAAAGGGAAAGATGGGGAAAAAATCCTCTCTCTCTCTCTCTCTCTCTCTCTCTCTCTCTCTCTCTCTCTCTCTCTCTCTCTCTCTCTCTCTCTGTGTGTGTGTGTGTGTGTGTGTGTGTGTGTGTGTGTGTGTGTGTGTGTGTGTGTGTGTGTGTGTGTGAGAGAGAGAGAGAGAGAGAGAGAGAGAGAGAGAAACTAAAATGAGAACTTGCATGCATTTTTTCTCCACCCAATAAGTGTTATTACCACTATCTCAAAGTTGAGCAACCTGTGATGCTCCAGATGTTGCTGGACTAGCACTTCCATCATCCCTGACCACTGATTATGCTGGCTAGAGTTGTTGGGAGTCCAGCGACATCTGGAAAGTCAGACATTGCCCACTCCTGCAAATCCTTCCACTCAGTATATTTTAAACTGTGAGCCACTAACTACTTGGCGTCTTCCTTCTTACTCCAGAGCTCAATGCCACCAGGGTCATTTTGTCAGGAACACCAGCCTATCTGCTTCTGTCTGTAGGAAATGATTGGGTCATTCCATGTAAAGAATAAGCTTCAGATTTATAAACATGACCTGACACTTCAGGCCTGGTAGTGAATTTACAATTCAAATGTTATCATTTTGTTACTGAGGTCAGAAGCCAGTTTATAATACAAAACAGTTGAAAACGGACATCTGCTCATGTGTTATAGTCACTTCTACTGAAGTTAGTAAACTGAACACCAGGACCGGGTTGGATTTCCTGTAAGTTTCCTAAACTTATTTTAAAAAATTAAATGCTCTTTCTAAACACACTCTAACCTAAGAAGAATATTCTCAGTTGCCACTAGTACACACAAATACCACCAGACTGTGGAGTATTTTTCTTTTCTTTGTTTTTAAATCCTCACACTTCTCCAGTTATCAAGAGCATCTGAAAATCTTACAGAAGGTGGTTTACAGTTGTTATAGAGATTTATAGTTTGCTTTATTTTCAAGGGATTTGACTGAATGCTATGGATTGTGTAAACTGTCTGGAATCTCATGTGGTTGAAAGTGGAAGGTGGTGGTATGAAAAACAAAACTTATATAATTGTAATTTGCTGTCTTAATCCACAGACTATTCCAATAAGGAATAGTGTTGGTTTTGTTGTTGTTTTTAATTTTTATCAGGATCTCTATAATAGTTGCAAGTGGCAAAAACAGGCCAGTTGGATATATATTCCATTATTATCTTCAAGCCCCACTTGCATCATTCAGTGTGCCCCTCCACAGATCCACATGCAATATTGGTGGGGACATACAGTTACTATGGTAACAGCTGCTTTTAATCATTTGGCTGATGCTCTTTAAGATATATGGCAGCAGAAGAAATCCTGTGCTATTTTCCAAACTGTGAAAAGTTACCTTTGTGAATTACAGTTCTCAAAATCCCCTAGCCAGCATGGCCAATGTCTCTGCTGGCCGAAGGATTCTGAGATTCAGTCTGGGGGGAAAAGTCACTTTCACCAATTCTGGATTTGTTCTCCTGTTGTTAACATGGACAAGGAACTACTGTTAGGACAGAAAATTGAGAGAGACAATGGTTTACTACAGGCAAAAATGTCAGACAAAGGTGCATTTTATCTCCCTTTCTGTTCAATATGTATACAGAACATATCATACAGAAAACAGGACTAAATTCAGATGAAGGAGAAGTGAAAATTAATGGAAAAAATCTCAATAATAGGATTCAGGTCCAACAGGAAATCAAGCTTGAACTATCTCTGGAGATGAAAATTATAAAACTGAGGTTTTCATACGTTGGACACATCATGAGAAGGCAGGATTCTCTGGAAAGACAATAATGATGGTAAAAGTTGAAGGCAGCAGGAAAATAGGAAGGTCAAATGTGGGACGGATTGACTCTCTAAAGCAGGCTTGTCCAACCTGCGGCCCGTGGGCCACATGCGGCCCAGGTCAGCTCGTAATGCGGCCCAGTGCAATTTTTTATTTTTAAAGAAATTCCAAAGTTTCAAGTTATACTTGTGGGGCACGTCACAAAGGTAGGGGGGGAGAGAGGGAAGGAAGGAAGGAGCGGGAGGGGAGGGGAGCTGCATCACTGCATTTCACCATCCCCATCAATAGGTGGATCCCCTCCTGGCCCCATAAAGCCACCGGAGTCGAAGCTGGCAGCCTCTGCTGAGATCGTAGCTGCCGGTAAGCGTGCTTGGAGCGGAGCTGCGGAGGACGGCTAGGGCTCCCCCCCATGCGGCCCAAACCAAATTCATGTGCGGCCCAAACCAAATTTTCATCTTCTAATGTGGCCGAGGGAAGGTGAAAGGTTGGACACCCCTGCTCTAAAGGAACCACAAGCTTCAAGAGCTGAGCAGGGTTGTTGAGGACAAGACATGTTTGTAATCAATCACCATATGTTAGTTTATACTTGTGGGTGTTTGTGTGTGCACAAGTATGGAAGGCCTCACCTTCATTGCATCATTTGCCCTGGGATGCACATATAGGTCCAATTCACTCATTGATCCATTTGGATCAATATCCTTCTGCCATAGGTTTGTTGCTCCACACGCATCAACATAGTGTAAAGTGGTGTGGAGGGAGCCATGTGTATAGCCAAACAGACATAGAATCAAAGTATTCTTGAAGGCTTTTATGGCTGGGATCTGATGGTTGTTGTAGGTTTAAAGCTACAACAAAGCCTGGCTCCCAGGACAGAAAAATAAAGCCTGCAAAAGGTCAAAAGCACCAGAACACAGACAGAGTTCTGACTCCTGTCCTCTGAGGATGCCGGCCACAGAGATTGGCGAAATGTTGGGAAGAAGAACCTTCAGAACATGGCCGAACAGTCTGAAAAACCTACAACAACCAGACATAGAATCAATTTCCATCATCTCCATTATTCTTGTGTTGGGAAAAAGTCACCCTAACTGGATCTAACTGTGCAGATCCTCTGTATTCCTGTACACTGCTGTTGTGCCACAGGCATGGAATTCTCATTTTTACTTCTCTTCAAATTAACGTTAAGCCTTTTCCAATCATTTTAACACAGGACATATTCAGGCATAGGGAAGCTGTGACCTACTTGCAAGTTTCTCTGAAATGAATAAGGAAATCTCACATACATGGAGCACACTGAAGTTTCTGTATTGCCAAGACATCCCTGACAGTGAATTAAGAATTTGTAGATATTACAACGGCAGCCATGTTGCTGATTTTTTTTTCATACTCCAAGATGATGGCTAATCAATCCCCTACATTTATGAACTTTGGAAACTCTTGGGTTGACTTCTTTCACCCGCTGAAATTTTCTGGAAGTCTGTACTTAGTTTTGCTGACTGTGATATTTGCTAG
This sequence comes from Pogona vitticeps, assembly GCF_051106095.1. NCBI lineage: Eukaryota > Metazoa > Chordata > Lepidosauria > Squamata > Agamidae > Pogona > Pogona vitticeps. The sequence goes on along the minus strand of NC_135787.1, from coordinate 112,612,867 downwards.
AATCCTGTTAGCAAATGCAGAAGGTAACAATCAGTTGTGCAATCATTCACATGACCAAAGTAGGACCAGAAGCTCAGAAATCCATTTGATGGCACATAGTACTAACAAATTCCCAGTTTAGGAATATGGAATGTGTGCACAATTTTGGTCACACAATCTTTGAAAGGATATTATAGAACAAGAAAAACCAGGGAAAGGGCATTAGAATGGTCAAAGGTTTGAAGAAACTTAGCTAGAAGAAAATTTCTAATGGTTTATCAGGCTCAGGGTGTCCCTCGCTAGCCACTTAGCTACACTACCCTGTTTGTCCTGGGGTGGATGAAGCCAGGAGAGTCCATTGTGATTAGGGACTAAGGAACCAACCTGATACAGGTGCCTGCCAAGATACCAGCCTTCCAAGACATGGTGGTGCTTTCAGGGAGTCCAAACATCCACACGACTAGACACTTAGAGCTAGTATGCTCACCTTGCAAGGTAAGGCTGCGACCACTTGCACAAAAATATCAAAAACTCTCTGTAGGTGGTAAAGGCAAAACCTGGTTTTAGTACTACAAAGCCTCTGAGGCAAAAACCCAGACAGTAAGTTGAAGAGATTTTTGTATTATTAAAAAAAAAATAATTTCAAAAGTTCCAAAAAGTTTCAAAAGCACTTGGAGCAAAAATACAGTTCAGGCAAAACTAAGGCGTTCAAGAGAACACACCAGAAAATAATAAAGCTAAACTAATCTACCTAATGCACTTTAGTGTAGAGTTGGCACAGTTTTGAAGCATATGCAAGTGAATCCTTCCTGGCAAGGCATGGCAGAACAGCAACTGAGCATAGCATCTCCTGAGAGGGAAGCTAAGTGAACTAAAGTAATTTCTGAATCCTTTTAAACACATTAAATGTTCCATTCTAGACCCTTCCAGATGGTCCACCAATCAAGCTTCAAGTTCTCAAAAATGTTCAAGAAGATCAGAGCATTTTCTGCACCTCCTCCATTCACACAGTTGAAATAATCTCTCAGTCAGAGTGATACCAAGGAACCGGCCAGCTTGGCCTTTATGGTGTCTCTCACAAGAGAGAAACTACAGGTGTTACTGGGCAGATACTGGCCACCACAATTCTCAGCCAGCTTTTCGCAGGCACTCGGAGAGAAGCCTGTATTTCCAAGGTGGATTCTATATCCCCCAGTTTCTCAGTTTCTTCACAAGGCTTATGGTCCATAAAACTTAGTTTAGACTAAACATCAAACTAGAAACTACATCCATCATGTTTTTTTTAGTAATGGTGCTCTCCGGCACTGTTTGTAATCACTTATGATTTGCCTCACCTATGTAGTTTACATTTTTAATGATTTTGTCTTGTAATTGGTCAGTGAACAGTAAATACGGGTTTCATTTTTAAGTCTGGTTGCTGAGGCATGTATCTCAATGGTGACTTAGTTGTGAAAGAGAAATTAATCACAGAAAATACATATTTCTCTGAATGTCTGCTTTGATTTTTAGACGGCTTCTTTGCATTTTCTTAAGTTCCTAAAAAAACACAGGCCTTTCCCATGTCACTGCTGCCCCTGATTAAAATTATGGAAATGCTGTCATGGAAAGCACTGGCTTCATAGATTTCTGCTTTGCAGTGTGGGATGCACTATGTCCAAGCCAACAACATCTTTCAGTTTCTATGATCTTTAAATTATAGTTAAGTTGTAGTCATTGAGTCAAGAATAAATCAAAATATGTTTATTGGCATATTATCCACAGGTCAACAAGTTTCAGCATTATTTTAATGTTGTGGAAATGTCTACATTGCCTGTTTTATTTCTCTGAGTGGCTGCGTCTGAACTGGGGAATTCACATCTGAATGAATTGTATAATTTCCAGAGGGCTGCATACTCTCCTTCTGCGTATGTATATATATATATATATATCATTTTCCAGTTTTCCTTGCTGATCCGAAGCCAACATCTCAGATTCCCTTAAGCTTGAGACATATTGCTACCCTGATCTTTGGTCATTAATGAATTGGCAACTTGACTTGAGTAGGAATGGGAATTGAGCCCACTGTTTTTCTTTTCTATAATATTAATGGGAAGTGAAATGAGTAAATGGGCTCCTTTGTGAATGGGTTTCAACTTTCATCCTAAATAGCCCTGTCTATTTATTCTTCAGGTTTTCTATCAGTCTTGCAACATCTTAATATTTCAAGTGACAATGTGATCCTTAGTTTTGCCATATGTTGGTTAATAAAAACATTGGGTTTGTTTGCTTGTTTGTTTATTTATTTATTCATTTATTGGACTGTGGGAAAGGAAGATAATTGCATATGCTTTAATGATGATGTACCATCAAGTCAGTTCTGATGTATGGTGATCATTTTCCAAGTTTCCCAAGTAGAAAATATATAGGAGTGGTTGACCATTCCCTTCTTGGAATACCCTGGAAATGTGTAGCTTACCCAAGGCCACATAGGCTGGCTCTACTTGCGGGAGGCACCATGGGAAAATCAAATTCCTAACCTCTGGCTTTGCAGCCAGATACCTAAACTACTCATACAAATTTAAAATTATGCCCTGAAACATCCGCCTGCTTGCTCACTGTTCCTGTGTGTGTGTGTATTGGCACATGTGGGTAGACAGGAGAAAAGAGAGAGGATGATGTTAATCCCACTCTCTTCCCACTGAAAAATATACCAGGTGAATGATATATTTGTAAAACACATGCAGTCTCCAAAGAAGTGGTAGGAGTGAGGGTGTAAACTTATTTTTTCCAATAAGGCGGCTTGAAGAACACTTTTAGTGTAAGCCCTCAAACAAAGCAAATATGATGGTAACTGAAAATACTCTAAACATTATTGTATGTTACTTATTAATGTTTGAAGGTGGGGCTTTTATTGTAACCTGTTTTTTTATCATAATCTTGAAGTAATCAGGATCTTAGTGTACAATCTGACAAGGAATGGTTGAGGAGTCTGAACTCTGTGAAATTCAATATGAACGGAGCTGATCTGAACCCTTTGAGTAAGGTACAGATTGCTATCCGTCTCTGCTCCCATATTTTTAATGTCTTCTGACATAGTTTTTACAGAAAACAAAACAGAAGAAATCCTCAGAATGTTTTATAAACCTCTTTTTTTTTTAAAAAAAAGTATTTCAAAGAAAAGAATTTTAGAGATGTGTTCTTGAATGGGATTTTGTGCAATTTGTTAAAAAATGGCTTAATGAGAAATAGTAAGAACAAACACGGGTGCAAGAGACTGGACTCATTTCTGCATTTTTGGAATGGACTGCCTTTCATATGCTGCCTTTCTGATGACTAACTCACAGAAGCATTTATGGTGTTCTTCATCCTTGTTTAATCTCATAGCAAACCTTGCAATAGGACTGGACCAAGGATATCTTGTGTGTTTAATGGCTGCTTGGGGATATGAACTTGAGTCTTCTCCATCCTAGTCCAACCTAGTATTATATGGTTACCAGACCTCAGGGTGACAGTTGAAGGTTGGTTTAGGGCCCAGCTGTGCTTCTTTAGGTCTCCAGGCAAGGAGATCAATTTTGGGAATGTGGCACTAGAGTAGGAAACAGTATATTTTTTGGCGGTGGGGTAACTGTAGAGCCTGGGTGTGCATTTCTACCCATTGCCAGCAGGTGCCTGGCTTGGCTGTCTCAGCAAAGCAGTGTACATGTGTGTTGTGTTTATGCAACACTGGCACCATATGAGGTCAGGAGCAAAGGTAAAGGACTGGGATGACTGCTGGGTATGTGTACACTTCGGCCCATCTTGCCAACAGGAGCAAGGCAGGGAGCAGAGGACTGGCATCATGTACCTTCTTGTTGCATTAGCCCAAGGAGCTTTGGAGCAGACTGGGAAAATAATTTTTCATGGGCTGGTGGGGATCATTTGGCAAGCCCCAAGAGCATGGCAGCAACCCCCCCCATGCCCCATGTTTTTTGTGGAGTCCTAGTGGGAATAGTAGCAACTAGATGTTTGAACATTTCTGACCATCCACCACCAAGAAATGGTTGTGGCTCAAGATTGCCATGGTACCCACTTTTGCTTAGCTTCTGGACCTCTCGTCCTGGATTCCCATCACGCCTATTTATCATATTTTTCTGTGAATAAGATGATACTTTCATCTAAAATCTTTAGACTAAAAATTGAGAGTTGTCTTATACATGGAAGTAAGGGGGAAGGATCAAAGCTTTGCAGGATTGCAGCCCTTTTATCCTGCAGCCCTTTCATCCCTGCTTTCCCCTTCCCCTTCCATCCTGCTTTTGCGGGGCTTAGGAAATGGAGGGGGAAAGCAGCAGTTGAGGTTGGAAAAGTGCGGTTCCTCTTATACATTGGGTCATCTTAAACATGGAAAAATACGGTATATTATTAGCTGGCCCAAAAGCAATCCAAGCAGCTGTCCTAACCTTTGGCTACCCAGTCTCTGTGACATCATGAAACCCATGTCATGACATCACAAGGGCATGCACATTATATATTGAGGGCTGGCCTTCCTATGCATAGGTCTTGGTCCTGTCCTCCTTGAGAATCAGACGCAGCTGATCTAGCAATTACAATAGGGGCCCCCATATCCACAGGATCAGTATCCTTGGTTTCACTTATTCGTGATCTGAAAATATTTAAAATATCAAAAGAAAAAAAAATCCAGAAAAAAACTATTTTCAGTGACTGTGCAATGAATAATAGTGAAGAATACATAGTATGGTGTCTGGTGCCCTCTAGTGGCTGGCTCTGGTAATGCATGTGAAAATAATTATATATAATTATTATAATTAGCATTCACTATTATCTACGGTTTTCAGTATCCATGGGGGCTTGGAACCAATCTGCAGTGGATATGGGAGTCATATTGCACATGCACTGATCTATCCTGATATCTAATGCATGTTTACTCAGTTACTGAAACTGGGTGGTTTATTTTTAAGCAAGTATGCACAAGATTGTATTCTGAGGCTGCATATGTGAGCGCATATATCCAGAAGTCAAATGGACTCAGAGAGACTTGCTTCTGAATCAACATTGCTAGAGCAATGGTCTTATGGGTGTTTAACATTTGTTGGCTCATATCCTAAGGCCCGTTCATAATGAGATAACCCTGGAGGCTACCAGCACCAGGACTTCCTACATTTTGTGGTAAGCCCATCCCACTACAATCCAGGGCTGGCCTCTTTTTCATCATAGTGAGGGAGCCAACACAGATGGTAGATTTTGTGTTATGAAAAAGCAGCAAAATTGCTAAGGCTGTATTCTTTACTGCCAGAGAGGGGGACAGGCATTTGTGAGATTTTATCTGTTGACTGTCAGAATAATTTCATTGATTTTGAATACTACGTATCTTGATTTATGTGGGATACATTTGCTACTCCACCTTAGGCAGCAAAATGTCTTAAATGACAAAGCAGCACAACAAGCTGGGTCATATTAACCCATGGCCGGGCCCCTAAGCTTTCAGGTGTTTTGGGCCCCCTCTAGCACTTCAGCCTTTCACCTCAACAATCTTTTGCCTCAGCCAAAACAAAACAAAACAAAACAAAAAAGGTGGACCCCCTAGTTCCTACGGGGCTTCAACCTTATAAATAATAATACTTTACTTGATAACAAGTAACGTAAGCCTTGCAGTGCAAGGCTGTTCAGCTTATGTGACTTCTCAGGCACTTAATGCAACTTTCCACAAAACGAAAGGCTCTTCCAGATATTGTCCAGCCTCCTTTCTACAATCTGGTCCTAAAGGAATGTGGAGTTTACCAGCATTTGGTTCCAAATCTTTTTCTCTTCTCTTCTCTTCTCTTCTCTTCTCTTCTCTTCTCTTCTCCTTCAGAAAACTGCTTCTTCAGAAATCTTAAATTCAAAATACTTAAGGAATCCACTTCTCTGGTGGAACGTTTTGTTTTGTTTTGAGTGCTGATTGAACAATCCCATCTTTGAGGCTCTCACCACAAGCATCAACTTCAAATGTGCAGTCCCATGGCCCTAAACTCTACCCTGCAGCAAAGCAATGTGAAAAATAAACCATGCCAAGAGGGAGAGAAAGAGCACAAAGTTGTGCTAAACAAGAATAGAAGAATTTTATTGGATGCAGGGGAATAATACTGATTACATCAGTGCAGAGCCTAGTAATGTACTGTAAATACAGTAAATGCTCCATCTAGAAACAGCTCAAAGATAGCAAACATGTACAAGATGCCCTAGCTATATCATATTTCTGAAGATAGATCTGGAAAATTACCTGTGAAAAAATATGCTATTATTTCTTTTTAAGAATGGAGAAAAGCCATTTCAGGAAATAACTCCTTGGTATTAAAGCAGTCTTCCTATTCTTCTTAAGGTTGATGCCAAAAGCAGGAGAATCCAAGATGAATGACCTCAGAAGCATTTATCTTGCTTGTTAGACTGTGAGACAAACACTAATGAGGCTACCTGGAAAATAGTCAGATGACTCATATTTGTTTTTTCTCTGGCTTTGCCTCAATTCTCTATAGGCCTAAACATACATGAAAATTTAGGAATTTGTGAGAGGTGGTGAAAGGTAGCTAGCTTTAAAATTCCCTTTGGATATTTAAAAAGAAAGTAGTCCAACCTGTGTTTTCAGTAGACATTGGCCTGCATCGTTGAAGAGTATTACATTATTTCCTGAAGTGACAACCAGATGCTCTAAGCCATTGACTTCCAGACTGGGGCTTTGATCATGCATTTCACTTCTAGGATTTTGGTTTGGCAAAAGTGAATCAGGCTGTTGATTAGGAATTGGCCAAACTTGGAACGTGAGCCTGGGCTGTGAGTGGATTGCCCTGTGCAAAGCCAGGAAGTATTCTACAGACCACAGCACAGGCATGCAAACATCAAGGAGAATGTTTTGCTATCAATGGGCATTGGCCAAAACATGCGCATTTGCTAGAGAGAATACCATATTTTTCTCTCCATAAGACGCACTCCCCCCAAATAGTGGGGGAGAAAGTATGTGCGTCTTATGGAGCGAACACAGAAAAAAGGATTCAACCACCACCACCCAGAAGCCTCCCACTGCCATGCTGGGAGGCCTCTGAACTGGCACCAGAGACTGCTTGCTGTTTGGTCTTCACCATTCTTCACTGCTGGCTTTCCAGGATCTGCTTCCTGGAGCCCACCTGGAAAACCAGCAAGGCCAACAGACCTATGACAACAGGCAGTGAAAACAGCCAAGGACCAAGGGGGAAAGAGTGATTTTAGAAAGACCAGGGGAAACCACAAACACAGTCCCCCACTTAGGCAGTTGATTTTTCCACATTTGGGGAAATCACAGGGATCAGCACATCCAAAGTGCAATAGATGAGCCTCACCCTGGGGAAACCACTTTGATGATCATGGTATCTCCCCTGCCAGGTATGAGTTGGAATGGCCCCTGAACCTCCTGCCCCTTTCTGTGCCCTGTCCCCCAAAGGCATGGTGACCCCCCCAGCTGCACTTCCTGATCAGAACAGGGCTGCACAGCCCCAGTCCCGAAAGAGGCCAAGAAAGCTACTCAGTGTTTTGGGGTGCCCACAGGACCCCCATCAGGGGCTGGATGTTCCTCCCACAATCCTCCAGTGCACAGATATTAGCACACCTAATATGCGGGGAAAGCGGGGAAATTCAAACTTTCAGTTAGTGAAGCGGCTGCTTGTCTGCTTCCTTGCTAATCCAAGCAGTTAGAGAGCTGAGAGAGAGAGACCTGAGACTGCCTGGTATTGTCGTTTTAAAATGTAAAATTTAGTTTAAAAGCTGTTTGTTTGGGGTTAGTGCTTGGGTGAAAAGGTGCTCCGTTTGAGTTGAAACCTGCTTGTGTAGAAACGTGCATACCAGTACTTGCTTTAAAAGCTGCCTGGGAAGTCGTTCAGACCAGTGCCTATCAGCTGTTAGGTGGGGAGAGGGGAGGGGAAAGGAGCACAAAATGGCTGCCGGCTGCCTGCTGGCTTTAAGCTATTTGGGGCTCTTTTTTGGCTGTTCTGGGGTCTACCAAGGGACTGTAAAGAGCCAGGCCCAGTCTACAGTACCTGGTAAGTGACTCCCCCCCCTAAAAATGCATTAATTAATTTTCAATGCATTTCTATGGGAAATTTGGATTCAACTTGCAAACTTTTCAACTAGTTCTGGGCATCTAATAGAGAATGTATTTCCAAAGGGTGTTGCAGCAAGGAAACTAACTGTGCCTTGTGACTTCTAACTGGATTACAGTACCTGCTTCCTGATTTCAGCTACTACAGTTTGTATTCAGTTTTTTTGGCTCGTCAAGAACATTGTTCATGGCTTTGTGTGGCCTAACCTGTTGTGCCTTGCATGTTATAAATGTTCAATTATGTCAGAAAATGGAGATTTAGTCTTATGCTGAGCATGTGCTACTGCTGGTGAATGGGATCAGGTTAAGCTTTGTGTTGCTGTTCTTTTGCATAACCTAAAGTAAATAAGGAAAACCAGCTGTTAAATAGTTCAATTCCACTATTTATCCCCCACACAACTAAAAGGGACCTCTCAATGCAGTGCCAAATCAGACAAACCATTTCTAACTTAATATAGGCTTGAGCTGTAGCTGGGCAGAGTTGCACAACAATCTCATATGTCATTGAGACATTTCTATAAGCATGGGTAGGAGGAGGTGGATGAAAGGAAATGTAAAATATAGGTAGAGTGGTACAGGTCTTATCACTGGCTGATAATGGTCTATATGTACTTGAATTAAATTTATGGTACACACATTTATGGTACATAAACTAGAGTACCCAAAGCTTTAAGTCTCTCCATTTGTTAATGACAGTGGTAATGGTTTTTAATGCCACTGTTGACTGCTGTTCACTTTACATGGTTCAAATGTTATTCTGTTATAGTTTATTAAATATTTTATTACACTATTTGGTTCAGAATATATTTTCCCTGTTTTCCTCCTCTAAAAATTATGTGCGTCTTAAGGTCAGGTGTGTCTTATGGAGCAAAAAATATGGTAAATTTCATGCTGTAAAATCAAATAATTTCAACCTTACCACAGAGATACAGAGATTCGGGTTGGGGCGGGGGTTCACTTTCAACTGAAGGACCATGAATTTTGAAAGCTGTTGTAAAAAATCAGTTACCCCAGGGAAGCATACTTTTACAGTTTGGTAAAGTACTTAAAATCACGTCTCTTTTCTCTTTCTTTTGTTTAAGTTTTACTGAAAGCTATAGGAACAAGATATCCATTTGCATGAGTCAGCGTCTTCTGGAAACAATAAAGATACCTATCTTGGGTGATTCAGTGTTCCACCTTTCCTGCTCCCAAGCCAATTTCCACCGAGGTGAGATCCAGATACCATTTGAACCCATTTCTAAAGATAAAGATGGGAGAAGTGACACAATGGGCAACATTTTTATGCAATACAATGAAGCCTTTGAAACTGGAAACATTTGAAGACAGATGTATTTTATTACATCACCAGCCTGCTGCCCCCATTACTTATAAACACCCACAGGGACTATTGAACACTAATGATGACAGTGGGAATTAATGCATGGATCAGAGCTGCACAGTTTAGGACCAACCATCAAGCCACCAGCAATGTGTGGTCTTGAACACCTCCTATTTCTGCAGTTCCAAGCAGATGGTGAAGTGAAATGTTTGGTAGGCTGCATTCAGATAAGTGGTAATTGTTTGTTCAAGCAATAAGAAAGGAAAGAATGTAATCTTCAACATTGTAGGAAATGCAGGATGTTTTCTTCATAAACTTCCAAAGGCTATTTTCAAGGTGTGGAATAACAGGGTCTCATAGGAGCAGGTGGCTTTGTTTTCCAAGAACTTGTGAGAATTACTTTTTTGAATTACAACTCCCGTAACCCCCAAGCCAGCACAGCTAATGGCAACCTCCTGGAGAATTCTAGGAACTGTAGTTCACAAATAATTTTGGTTCTTTCCCAGTCTCCATCTGTAGTTCTGGTCAGGCCTGGTGGCTCACATGATGACAAGCCCACCTTTTGTTGCTTCCCAATGGAATAAGCTGGGTTTCACTTCACTGCTGCTTTAATTTCATGCAAATGGCCACCGAATTCTAGTTTGTTTTCCCCAAAATTTTGAATCCATTTCAGTTTTCCATTTTACTTTTCCTGCTTGACAATCACAGTCTTAAAAGAGATGGAACCAATTATGTGTATGATATGCTGTCAAGTTGAAACTGACTTATGGTGACTCTAATAGGGCTTTCAAGGGTAAATGAAATATTTGAGGAGTGTTTTTTATCAATTCCACTCTCACCCAGTGAGTTTCCATGGCCAAACAGGGATTCAAACTCAGGGTCCCCGAGTCCTAGTCCATCCAGTGCACTATAACTAAAGAAATAAAGATGCTCGGTTGTTTCCAAATGTCTGAATGGGGCTACAGTTAGTCTATAAAATTTGCTGCCCCAAGAAGTGGTAATAACTGTCGCTTAACATAGCTCTAAAAGGGATCAGGCTAAATCTGTGGTGATGAACAGCTAGTAGTCATTGACCCCCCACACCCCAGAATAGTGAGACGATAAAAGTTTCATGGGATAAAATATGGGTCACACTTTATTAAATAACCATTATAGCCAACCATAAGTAGTGCAGTAGTGCAGAATCAGGTTTTGCATTGGGGTCTCACCAATCCCCATACCAAACAAATGGGTGAATCCCAAGCCCCAAGGTCTCATGGTCTTGAAGACAGCGAGACCCTGGCCGGCCCAAATGTGAACACCCCTGGACCTCGAGCCACCCCCCCCCCTTGGTGACCGTTGGTCTGGGTGTGGCCCCAGCACATGTTCCCCCACGCACTGCAACCTCACAATCCGCAGTGCTGGGAGGTTGGATGAGGTACACATTACCTGTGATTGCAAGGGGAGTCACAGAAACCTGTTCCATCCACACTACCCACCTGTGTGACCATTTATTTTCCACCTCTTCAAACAGCCTGCACACCTTGACCAGTGTGGGATAGGCAAAACAAAAAAACAAAACAAAACAAAAAACACACACACAAAACCCCTGCAGTCAACTGCCAATCACGATGCGGGTCAAAAATTCCTATCTGGCCCCAAAAGGTGACCAGAATACTTACACTAGTGCATAGGGTGTGCAGGTGGGCTGCAAGCCTCAGAAGAAGCCGAAAGGAGGGGGAGGAGCCGGCTTAAGAAGGTGCTCCTCCCCCCTCCCATCCCAAGTCACATTTGCGAGATTCTCCTGTCTTGCGATATCCTGGGAGGGAGGCAAAGAAGCTCCGCGCTGCCGAAGTGGACTCAGCAGTGGAGTCAGCTTTCTATAGTTATGTATTCTGTCCAATACCAGACAGTATGCTTTGAGCTTTGTGTATCATTTGGCAAGGAATACAGCAGGAGGGTTCAGCTGTGTTTCTGTTCTGCTTCTGGGCCTTTCGTAGCCAACTGGTTCCTGCTACGTAAACTGAATGCTGGAGTAAATAGGCATATGGTCTTGTTAAAGAGCACTCTTCTTATGTTCTTCAGTAGGAAACGGCATAAGGAGTTCACTATTTATTGGGAGAAAAATGATTTATAAGTTATGTGCGTGTGGATGCATATGTGTGTCTATTAGTCATTAAAAATAAAGCCATCTGAACTTCATTAGTGCTTGATCAAAAATGTGAAGGGCTCCCAGAGAGGAAACAGTTTAAAATCATAGTGCCATTATACCTTCTTAAACACTAGGTTTCTTGCTTGAGTCAGGATATAATCATCAATGTAATCTATTTAGTCTTTTTTGCTTTGGAGATGTCCACTAACATGCTATACACAATTCTGCACTGTATATAATTACTGAAGAAGGCCTTTACGGAGGGATCCAGAGTCATTAGGTTCAAAATGATAAATAAGCATGGCTTTAACAATTACCTACCCATGGTCTAATGCAAAGAAATCCCTGACAGTAATTATTAAGGATATGTTAGAGCTCCTACACTATAGCTTATCTTTTTCTTTTGGTAAAAACCTTCTGTTTCTTTGCTTTTCTCAGTTATTCACACATTCAGCTAGGTTACCAATCATTGCGATTTTGGGCTGATCCCAAAATTGTTTCAACCACAGGGCATTGTTTTATTGAGGAAGTGTCTGATCGCCTGATTTCCCCTCTGAATTTTAAGCTCCAAGATCAAGAACGGGGAAGGTATTTCTGTGCCATTAAAATTTTGAAGATGCAGTTTCAGCTGATCAACCCACTCATTGTTTCATTGGGGTGGTTGGGACACCACAACAAGCCAAAGACTGAGAATATCTTCGCTTACTGAAATTGAATAGAATTGCTGGGCCTGCTGACAAATTGTTCCCATAAAAAAATCACAAAGACAGCAATCATTCATTATCTCTACTGATTGCATGAATGTCTTCTATTTAAAAAAATTACAGTGCACATATACTAATAATTGATTTCAAATGATAACTTTTTATTCTGAATATACTGTTTATTCCACAATAGTTAAACACAACATTTTAAGGATTATAAATTTTTTTTATAACAGTATTGTACAAATTTTTACAAAATGTTTTTCTTTTGTTTCTTAGTTCAACCTCTTTAAATTCACAAAAGTGTCAAGAGCACACAAGGGGAGAAAACTCTTATCTGCCTAATGAACAACATTACCCCCACCCCCTTTTTTTCTTTTCTTTTTGTGAGTCTGTGAAGTGAACATCTCAGTAAGACCAGACCCTGGAGAAGAATGGTGGAGATGTTCCAGAAAATGTAAGAAGCCTGAGTAGCTTTCTCAGGTCTAAATTACAAGCTTATTTAGACTTCGTACAAGATGGTATCACTTTAGCCTCATCTACTTCTATTTCTCCTAGATGTAAGCTTCAGTTTCAATTAACACATACAGGTGGCAAAAGGTGGCAGCAAGTTTCTGAAACCCTGGACACTTTTTGAACTCTCTCTCTCTCTTTTTACAATAGTCTACAGTTAATATTAACAATATTAACAATATGGTATGAAAAAAACTAGCAACCCAGGAAATTGAGAAAAGAGCACTGAGAATGGAATTACAGTGGTTGCTCTTTTTCTGGAGATATTCCCAAATACAATAAGGATCCCTAACAGTTTAATCACAATTCAAACTGCATTTGGCTTAGTTGTGTTTTGCAGGATAAGCAGCATTGATCCAAGATTTCAAATGAATAGCCATAGATGTGTCATAGAGTTAATTTGGACGCTACCTTCGTTGTTCATGTGCCACTCCCCATGCTCGGCTTCCTTATTGTGTCATTAATAATGTGACAATCTAGTTCAGAAGAGTTGCCTAGGTTATCTTGGTAGTTTCAATGCCAGTACCGCAGACCCAGTAAAGGGAAATAAATGCTTATATTATGAGCACTCACATTATGTGGAAGCTGAGGACAAAGAAGCTGCCACTATGGTCCAGAACCCTTCATGTCTCACTTATATGAAGGTGGACTCCCTGCACTGAGAGGATTGTGGGGGCATTGCATTGTCTGCACCAGAAACTGAAAACATTCAGGTGTTTTTTTCCCCCCTAGATGACAGCTCCCATGATTATGAGCCACACTCACTATGAGATCTTAGGAGTTATAGCCTGAAAAAAAGCCACTTCCCACAAATGCTTCTCATTTCTTGCCTGTCCACTCCCACAGTGCATGAAGTAGTCCCCCCCCCCAATGCTATTGCCAATGTGAACAACTGGAGTGAGAGACTTCAGCAGTAGGGAAGCCCATACAAATACATCTCTATTGGCATACATTTCCATGCATTCTGGAACTCTATGCAGCTCAGGTTCCAAACTCTATGGAACACTATGCATGCAGAGATCTATGCCCATAGTTTTTTTTTCTGCTGAAGATGGTCACCTGAAACAGGTGGATGCAGGGAATGGGACTCATGAGGGGGGAATAATACTGGAATGGGACCAGCAGTGTACCTTCCTCAGCGTGTGGAGCCCAGTATCATGTCAGTAACATATGAATGGGCTGCTGGAAACATCTGAACAGAGCATAAATGTCCTACATAGAAGGGAACAAAGCATCTCCATGTCCTCTGAATAGATACTGAAAAGTTTAAAACAGCAAGTAACACTTGGGTTGCAAAGGTCACTTAAAAAGGGATTACGCCTCTTTGAAATGCAGTAAGGCCAGTGCTTAAATTCAGTCAAAGGAACCGTATACGAAAACTTACAAATGGCGAAAACTTACAAATGGCAGCAACACTGTTTTTCTTGTCAAATATAAGCAATAAAGCCTCAAGCATTAGAAACATGTAAAGAGATCATACAAGACTTAAAAATCTCCTCAGTCAAACTCATGAGAGATATGTCATGTTAAAAACCTGGTACAAAGATGGACCACACATCGTGTTCTGGCAGTAATGCTGGTTGTTCTGATAAAAGGGCAGGGGGAGGGGAGGGGAAAAGATTGTATTGTTTTCTTTCTTTTAAAAACGGAACTAGAATTACTTGGTTGTTGGATAGCACAGCTGGGCTTCATGGTCACTGTAGAAATTTAAAAAGTTCAAACAGCCTCCCAATATTCCCTTGATACAGCTAGAAGTTTTAAAGCAACATGGTATATGCTAAATGTAAAACTTTTTTTTTTAAAAAAAACACACACACATTATAATATGCACCCCCTCAAGCCAATTACTGTCAAATGGGAACATTACAGAGAGAAAGAGAGAGAGAGAGAGAGAGAGAGAGAGAGAGAGAATGTACAATTTGAAAGAGTTCACCTTTAATCTTAGAGGTAACTTTGCTATTCATAAGGTGACCTTTACAATGTCATGGTAAATCCCCCCCAATATATGTATATATGTATATATCTATATATCTACAGTGCTTTGTTTAAACATTAAACAACTGGATACTATTTGCATACGATCAGCAAAAAAAAGCATTTTCCAAACCACGAACAAGAATCCAGGATTTGAATGGTTTGAAAAAAAGGTGTGGCCAAATTTCAATGTGTGTACTTTGCGTTCTTTCATTCACCTTAAGCTACTTGAATTCATTAAAAAAGAAGGGGGGAGCATGACAGCCAGTGACAGGGGACAGAGATCCTAACCCAAAAAGCTGAAGGGGTTTCCTCATGCATCCTTCTCTGATGAAATGACGGGCCCTTGAGTAAGTTGGTGTGTGACAAGCTTTCCATGAAGAAAGGTCTCACTAGGCCAGATCAGGCCTAGGGACTGTACGCAGCCCACCCCCTGGTTTAATTAATTGATCGTTGATACGCCTCTCACACTTTGAAACATCTACTTTAACCAGAAAATATTTGCCTCAGTATTCATCAAGTGTTAGCTCTTCTCTGGATTACAAGGAGCTGGTTCTTGCATGGGTAGCCAACAGCTTTCCTACTTTAGCTTTCCCAGACATATTCTCTAGGATTCTCTCATCCTGCTTGACAGTTTATAGGTGAATACAAATACATTAAATTCAAGCACTTCACCGATTAGTTGACTCTAAGATAAAAAGTTTGGGTCACCACAGCAGTAAGGTAGTTTAGTGCTGATGAGACACTGCATTTTGGCAAGCCCATGGGGAGGGAATTTGATGCAATACTTAATATGGAACTATAATTTTCTAGCAACACCTATCATACTTAAGCTCCCATCCAGCAAATCTCTACCACCCCCAAACATTAATTAGAAGCTCCTTCCTCTGATTGCTTGCTTTTCAGTGAGGCCAAAGCATTAGTGATTAGTGATTAACTGACCTTGGATTAGGTGATTTCTGCTTTCCATATGGGAGACAGTTAATTACTAGGGTTTTAAAAAACTGTTTCCTTTTAAATATATATATATAAATTGCAAAATAACAGAATTTTGTAATTCAAAAATAACAATAAAAAGAGAGGAAGCCAGTAATTAACCCTCACCCTTGCAGGGACAAAAATTGAACAATTAATGGGCAATTTTATCAGTGTTACTGTAGCCATACCAAACAGGAAGCAATTAGAAGCAGTACCTACCAAAAAAAATTATTACAGGGATGATCTAAAAGAAATAATAGGATGAGATCAAAAAGTGGTTGCCAATGACATCTGGTGAAAAAAGGGAGTGAACTAAGGATAGAATATGAAAACAAATAGCCTAGCAGAATGATATACAAAGTGGTTTACCCAGGGTTATAGTAAGGGCATAATTTACCACTTAGCATATGGGTATCTACTATAAACATTCATTTGTGAACATTTTTATGTGTGGGAGTCATGGATGCTATAAAGTATCACTTAAGCATTCATTTTTAAGAGACTAGAATTAGATAAATCAGCAGGAAGTGTTTGTTATAGCATTACACAAGGGAGCATGTTTTTTCTTGTTAAAATGAAGGGGATTGAGAATTGTCTTTTTTTATGCCCGAATCCAATCCCCTTACAGACCTGGGCAGCCCTGATTGTTCGAATGTTCAACTAGGTGGAAAAATGACCTTCCTCAGTATCTTAATTCCTTAAGATACTGCCATTTCAAATACTGCTACGTGACAGAGATACAAGCTCTGGAACACAATCTATTCCTGAAAAGGTAAATCAAGTTAACTTAATTTAGCATAAGAAAATGCAAACTTATTCCTGCCCTAACACTTTCAAGACAGGTTCCACTCTGCTCACTTTCACAGCAAAAAATACTGGAACGCTGCACTTCTTTTACATGGTTGAAATTAGGATGCAAATAAATACATGCTCAACATACTTTGCTGCCTCTCCAGTGCCATCTTCATAAAGAGAAAGCTATCTGAGGAAAAGGACTTTGATTGGGCAAAGACTGGGCTAGTTGCAGCAGCACCAGAAAGACATGTCCCTGTCTTATTTTTGTTCCACCATTTTGAAATTGGCTAGTATTCCCTCAGGGAATATATGCAGAAGCACTCGCTTTTCCAAAAGAAACAACTGGCATTCCATAGGGCCTTATGGAAAGAACTGAACAATCCAAAGTAGTCACTCCTTTATTATTTAGCAGCAGCAGAAGAAAATAATTCAGTGTTTTTAGCATGACCAAAATCAAAGCGTAAACTTTAAATCCATGTTCAAGTTTGACTGGATTAAAAAAAAAACAGAAACAAAACCAAAATGACCACTCCAATGTAACACTTTCCCCATTTGGGATGCAGCCGCTTGCCAGCATAATGATATTAGGATTTTGCTTTTAAAAAGATTTTATATATAAAAAAATTGCATATTGCAGCTTATAGTAGAACTGTATAATATCAGCATAGTTGCAGTCGTTGGTTCATCTTGTCTTATAATACTGATAAGTTGTGAAAAAACTGGGCAGTGGGCAAAAGGGTTCCTGCTTTGTGTTTGATATTCTACACTAACATTTTAATTTACTTCACTGCTCTGATTGATCATCTGGTTCATATAAAAACAGTGTTTTTGTTATTCACAATCAAGCATCTTTGTACACACATACAGATTCAAGGCTCCCATTGGTTCAGGTTGTGCTACTGTTTCAGTAAGATCCAGCTCCTCTCGTACACTAACACTTTTACCGTGAAGGACAACGGTTGGAAGCTTTACAGATTCTAAAAAAGGAGCAATGATATTGGGTGGAAATGAATTTTTTAAAAACAAAACAAACACCAACCCTACAAAGTACAAATCTGAGCAAACATTCTCTTCTAAAAGAAGTAGCTGAAATTTAATTTCATTTAGCTAAAATATCTGTATATAACATTATAAGGTGTTTTCATTGGTATAAAATCCTCCTGTTTACACAGACAACTAAATGTACCGTACCTCTTTTCAGCTTTTACATTGCACAGTATATTCAGATATCTGTTTAACAATACATAACTTAAGGTTAAAATTGCATCACATTGCAATATTTGGCTTCTCACACAACAGAACAATCACTCAGTTACCTTTAAATTAACTATACTCTACCATTGAAAGAGAGAGAAAAAAACCTGAAAGAGACAGCAAAGCGGCAGCTTTATCATCATGCAAAATACCCTTGGAAACCAACGTTCAATATTCACAAAGACATTTTTATTCACAAACTTTGTGTCTGAACATTTTGGAGGACTTGGCTAGTGATACGTCAGTGCTGAGGGAATAAGAATTGTGATATAGGCAGCAAGAATTGTGCAGCGAGAACAGATGCAAACTTTGGGATGAGAATCACTTTTTTTCCTCCCTTAAGGTATGAAAAACTTTCAGGAAACTTTCTGTTTAGATCTTGCAGGGCTGTCTGGTTTTTTTTTTTCTGTCTTTGAAAAGTTCTGCATTTATTTTAGAAACTTCCTCAAGCTTACCCATTGTACTCATTTTTTCAGGAAAAAAAATAAAGATCATTCATCATAAGGCATTTTTCTTTATGGAGAATTGCTGTAGCTGGCCAGCCCTAAAGTCCTCAGTGCAGCACACACAAACATTTGACTGGTGTCAAACACTTCCCTCAGTACTCACAAAACTCTAAAACCTCCATAATTTTTAAAGCTTTTTTTTAAAAAAACAAAACACACACCTTGTGCCCAGGATGCACTGAAAAGCTAAATGCTTGTCTGCAGCTGCCATCTTCATTTACCCAGAATGCCTCTGTGTACCAAAGGTCCAGAGACATTACACAGAAGTGCCAGCTGGAACTAGCACTCAACTTTGCCATGTGTCCCCATGCCTATTAAAGTTACAAGCATCTAGAGGGAAAGAAAAAGAGGCTTTGCCACAGACAAACTTAGGGGGAGTGATAGGGAATAGCTATGATTATGTTGAGGGATGCTATGAGGGGCTAGGAAGGGTTGCAAGTGAGGTATGGAGTTTTTCTTCTTCCTG